>NC_141691.1:473448866-474884839 GCF_964263255.1 Lissotriton vulgaris
TGTTTAAATACCACTACTCCCTCACTGCTGGGGAAGATCATTCTGGTAACGCCTGTAGCCCAGTTTCTCAGGATAGGCTTCTAGGCACCAGATCATACTCCAGCCAGGTCTCCTACAGAGTCTGGTCCTCTTTGTTAGGTGAACTTTGTAGACCGGGGTCCTACTTCTTTGTGTGTCCGAGGAGCAGGCACATTGGAGGCCAGACAGTTGAGCCTTGGAGAGCCTGAGTGCAAGTAGTCACAAGCAAGTAGTCTTCTTTCTTCCTGCAGGTCCCTTTTTCCAGGTTTAGTATTCCTGGGTAAATAAATGTTCTAGGAGGTGGTGGTATTGAGTTGAAGTCTTATCCTTTGCACTAACCATTTTCAAAACTATGCAAAAAATGTGAATTATTTTTCTAGCATTTTCTCAAGCCTTCACTTGAGAGAATGCTTAAAAATAATGTAAAGTTATTATGTAAAACAAATATTTTAATCATACTTAAGCTTGTCCAATGGAAATCGATCATAAACGACAGAGCAAAAACATCTTTCAGGCCTTCAGTCACTTTGAGCTCACCTATTTGTGGAGTCCTCCTTTTAATATACATTAGGCACCTTCTCTTGTGGGCTTACAAATGACGTTAGGGATGAGTTATTAATATAAAATGAGGGTTTATTACATGGCCAAGGTGCATTTTCTTGCCATTTCGTATGCAGTGGTTTTAAATGGCAGCCCAGCCACAACACAGTAGTGCTCCTATCAGCTGTACAGGTTTGCCCTACATAGGGGTGGTGTAAACAAATGTGACATTTAAACTCTACAACACTATTTCAATTTCTTCAGCTGCTTTAAAGGAATGTTAAATGGGTGAAACCATTTTTCCAAGACTATTTTATGACCGGAGAATGCAGTATGCAGTGTCATTGTGCACATAGTTCATTTACCTGCCAAAATAGTGTCCAGAAAAAGGGGAAAACACCTGGTGACCATACAGAAAATGCGGGTTTCCCCAACTTTTCTACAATAGGCCTAGCTTCTGAGAGTATGTGAAAGTCAGAAATGTGCATTCCATTTGAATGCACTCAGCTCATACCAGGCCGACTATATTTTGTCTATGCAAAGTTAATTATTTATTTATTTATTTTAGTTTTTGATAGGACTTTCTTAGAAAGGATTCTTACAATGGAGTCAAATATATATTACAAATTGAGAGTATACACTGTTTTAAGCGGCTATGAATAACTAAAGTTTAAATTCATGTTATGTAATATGGATAGATGGCAAAAACATGTCCTTTTCAATTACATGTGCTCTATGCACAATAGCAGGACAATGTATGCATACTATAAGAAATTGTGTTATTGGTTGATGGGGTGGAAACCTTACTCAAGCAACAACAAAAACCTTGTCAGGGTGTATCACAAAAGATATTAAATAAACATGTGTTTTACCCTCTGGTAGCGTGGTGCAAAAACAGACAGGCTTACCTTGGTAGCAATGTGTGACTTAGATGGCACATTCCTCCAACATCTACACCTCCTGTGTCTCACTGTCAGAGAGGAATATATGAAAGACAAACTACCAAACTATTAACGGTCGTTTAGCCCAGGGCATAGGTAGAAGGTTAAATGGTTAGGACAAGAACTTGCCACATTTCTAAAAGTGTAATTTTCAGAATTTGTATTTAAAATCTGAGTTTACCATTAGAGAGGATTTTAAATGATGATTGATTTGAGTGCAAAATTCATGTTCCTATCTGCTCCTAAACTTAAGTTGTCACTTGTTAAGTATTGAGGTGGGCGGAATTGGCACATTTGATTCTGTGGAATTACGAGGCATATTATCAAGGACCGGTGTTAAAATAATCGCTTTTTTATCGGCAGGAAATTGCCGATAAAACAGCGATAATGGGCTTGATAATAAGCCCTTCTTAATTCCCATAGAAGCCTATGTTCTGATGTTAACATGGGCTTCTATGGGAATTAACAAGGGCGTATTATCAAGCCCATTATTGCCAATTTATCCTCAATTTCCTGCCGATAAAACTGCGATAATTTAAACACCGGTCCTTGATAATATGCCCCAAAATTACTAGAAGATTATACGGGATTCCACGATGAGGCAGAGTGGGCATTTGGAACTATTTTTTTAGAGCAAAAGCACCCTTACATCCAAAAATGGATGCGAGGATGCATTTTGTGCTAAGAAAATAGCACAGCCAAATACCACACAGAGACCTTACATGTCATGTAGTGATCACTGCAGAGTAGGGAGGGGCACGCCACTGAATGGTATGCAGTGATTTCTAACTTTGGAAAACTGCTGCATATCACTCTGCAGTGCATTCCCCACTGCGCCCTTACATACTCTGCAGTGATTCCTGCACTGCTGCTTTGCCCACCGCCGCGGGACCCGAGAGCCTGCAGTGATTACTGCAAAATATAAAAGAGCGCTGAGGGATATTCAAGCTGTGCTATGCATTTGTTTCTAAACAAGGCTGGAAGAGGAAGCAGTGCCTTTATGTTGAACCACTGCAGATTAAACATAGAGAGACCGTTCCCTCTTCCCTCCCTGTTTAAAAATCACTTCAATGCATACCCATTGTCACCCTTATTGACTCTGCAGCAATCACTGCAGAGAATGTAAGGCTGCCAAGGGTTATTCACTGCAGTGATTTTTAAACAGGCATAAAAGAGAGAGCAGTCCCTCTATGTATAAAAGCCACTACAGAATAAATATAGAGAGACTGCTCCCTATTTTAGGCCTCTGTTGAAACAATTTGCTGTTGATTAATTCCTTCGGCAGAGTGGCTTAAATGATCAGTATTTCTGTGTTTCAAGAGTAAAGCAAAATTTCCAAATTCCACCGGAGAAATATTTAATTCGGCCCAGGCCTAATTAAGTGTAATAAGGTCAACTAATGTTATCCTATGGGAGAGCTAGGCCCTGCAACAGCTAAAAAGGACTTCAGGAGTTTTTCACTACCAGGACATGTAATACATAAAACGCGTCCTATTTTTTAAATTCAAAGCACCCTGTCTTTAGGGCCTACCTTAGGGGGACTTATATAAATTAAAAAGGAAGGTTTAGGACTAGTCAAGTGTTTATTTTGTCAAGTCGGCATAGCAGTTTTAAACTGCACTACAGACTGCAGTGGCAGGCTTGAGATGTTTTTAGAGACTACTTTAGTGGGTGGTACAATAAGTGCTGGAGACCCACTAGTAGCATTTAATTGCAGATCCTCAGTACATGTAGTACCATTTAATACAGATTTGCAAGATAATAACATGTGACCGTTAGGTGCAGGCCAATTGTGCCATGTTTTAAGGTGAGAGCCCAAACACTTTAGTACAGGTTAGCATGGGTAAAGTGTTCAGAGTCCCAAAGCCAACAAAAATGATCATATGACATTTCTTAATGTGCACTGTCAGAAATTGGGATTCTGGTTGGTAGAGGTGTGTACCCTGTCCAAGCAGGAATCACAATCCTAATCAGGGTACGTCAGAAACACACCTTAACTTAACCTGTGCTCACCCACCTGATAGCTTGGCACAGAGCAGTCAGACTTAATTTAAGAGGCAAAATGCAAAGTATTTATGCATAGCTTCAAACAGTAGCACAATGAAAAACACCACACCAGTTTAGAAAATTTGCATATTTGTATGAGTAAAATAGACCAAAATGACAATAATTAGAATTCAAGATATGAATATTTAAAGGATAAACTGGTTTGTAGTAATCATGTAAACAAATAGTGCCAACCAAAGCTACTTGGTCGTGGTTGACACAATGGTGTGTTTGGGAATGCCAGCACTGTGTTTGGCTACCTTTTTTTCAAGGATTAGCAATAAGAGACTGAGCAGAAATATTTTCTGAATCCTGGTGAGAAGTGTATGGTTGCACATACATCTGTGATAGACTATTGAGAACTCTTTACACAGCCTTTCAGTTTGCTGTTGTTAATGATGCTAGTGTTCACCTACAGTGCAACAGGTATGGGGTAAATTGTCTCTTTCGTTCCTTTTGATCTGTAGTTGACTTTCCATTGATAATCATACTGTGACTCTTGCCTCCTTGGGCGGAACCTGTGAGGGTTCCATGTAAATGGCAGAGGAAGCAATTCATATAGCTATTATAGATTAAAAAAAAAAAATGTAGCCCTTATGAAAATGTATTGTGGCTCTCATTTAGCTTAAGGGTTAGACTATATGGCTCCTATACCGCACAATCATTAATTTCAGCCTTTAACCTCATGCGCGCTATTGGAATTTTGGCCATATGCTGAGATTTTAAAAAACCCATGTTACATGACGAGCTGGGCTCGTCATCAGCGTGCGAGGAGGCTACACCATGACGAGCCCAGCTCGTCATGAGCGTGGAAGGGGTTAAGGCTCCATTGAAAGCTGTTGAAGTCAAGACATAATATTATAGTTTACTGGAAGGGATTAGCATTAACCGTGGCTTCTTTCTAACACCTTCTTCTTTGTGAGCTGGCATTTGGCATTTCTAGGGAGGATTGAGTGGTAGACAAGGGCAATGTTCTGCAGGATGCCTGGCATACTGATACTTCTCAGAAATCAATTGCCTTGCATACGCCTTTTGAACGTGTTAATTGATTTGCTGTGAATTGGAGTATACGTTGCCCAACCCCTTTAAAAAACAAAACACTCATTCTCCTTTAGAGGGCAGCAATCTTCCTTTCTGCTCATATCCAACAAGTCTTCATTCCATAAGTCTTCTAGAAGACAATAACAGTCTCAGTCCCATAAGCAGAATGTGAAGAATTCTGCAGGCCATTAATGATAAATACAAAGATCCAGTATGGCCATGTTGTTTAGCATGGCTGGAGGTAACATCTATTATTTCCTGAGAAGAATCCATGCTCTGAATAGTTTGTTAGTTGTTAGTTTGTTAGTGCTACTGAATTTTTCTTCTTTTCTTCCAAAATCAGGATTTCTAAAGACTTTTTTTCTATGATACCCAGTAAAATTTAAAGCCCACTTTCAGGACCTTTCAGGACCTACAGTACAGTCTGTACAACAATGCAATCATTTCAATCCCAAAGAAGGAAATGGTAATCAAGGTTATCTTGATTATATATCTGATACCTACGATGAGCTTGTTAAATGGAGATGTTGGAGAGAATAATACTCTTGGTTGCAGAGCCGATAACTTACTGTAACAATCAATTTGAAAGATGCATACTACCATATATGAATGGCACAGGAACATCAGAAGTATTAAAGATTCAGAATCCTATACGTCGATGTTTTCAACAAGGTTATGCCTCCAATTGTGACACAGTTCTCTCTATCAGTACCTTGATAACTAGCGTGTGTATGCCCCCACATCTGAGAAATCTCTAAAGGGTGTGGAAGCAGTAAAACTTTTCTTCTCACAGCATTGGTTTCCATTGAACCTCCCAAAACTCTGTCTGCTCCCTGAAAGGAGTCTGACCTCCAATGGAGATCCATTCGAAGCAGATCTAAACAAGGAGGTCTTTCAAGAATCCAGAGGAAAAAAGCTTTGTTCTTTTCTGAAACCTCTGCTGAGGATGACGGAGGTTCCTGCCAGACTGTGGCTTCAATCGCAGGGTGATATGGCCCCATTAGTGTTCATAGCTCATTAGGCCTATTTACCTCTTTGTTCCCAGTTGAAGCCACTTCAATATCACTCGTCATCACCTTTACAGGACTATTAATGTTTGGCCCTGTTAAATTATTTATCTGGTGTTTATATTTTGTGCATTAATAATGAAAATTAATAACTTTCTACCTTCAATTTTGTAAATTTATGTTGAATTAATATGAAAGCAGAAGTGTGATTAAAGTGTTACAGTTATGACACATTTTCTTTTAAATGCCATCTTGGCCAATATGGATGCCAAAACTTTCATTCACTTCTATTTTTCCCTCCTACAACTTCTCCTCACAAGCCCTGCAAAGCATAGTCAGACAGGTGTATATTGGTTTATTCCACTGTTGGGAATGTTTCTATGAGGGGAGGGGCAAGATGGCGATCTGGCCGTAGATCGCACAGCAGCGTTTTTCCTGAGCTCCGTGAAATGCACGGGATAGAGAGCATCCAGGAATGGGAAAGTGATCAAAAGTGATCAAAAGATTACAGCGGGGGAAAAAAGTCGTTTTAGAGAACAAATCTCAATCGAAATTATAACCATGGTAATACAAGTTTGTTCACTTGAGTAGTTACCAAGAAGAGCCGAAAGCCGAAGAACCGAGGAGAAGCGGGAGGTCTGAGCAAAACCGGCTACAAAAAAAACATTATGAGCTCATTTAATACTACCCCACCATCTTCCCTCTACGAGTGTGACTTACCGGCAGCCGACTCAATGGTCCGTAGAGAACTGCTGATTCTCCTAGGCTGGGCTATCACCCGGATTTCGCCGACAGTCTCTCGGCAGCTGCGGCAGCGTCTGTTGGAGCGGCTGCATCAGCGTGGTGACTCCGCGGAGCTCAGGGCGGAGCTCAGAGCGGAGCGGAACGAGGAAACTCCATCGAAGGCGTCGGTGCTGTGCAACAAGTATTTAGAGGTGAATAAAGACAGTCTCGACTACCCCGACGAGGAGCTCGATATTGACAGCCTTTGTCTAAGGCTGGGAGGGGCAGTTGCGGAGTTACTTGTGAGAAGTTGGCCTGGTATATAATGCTCACTAATTCATAGTGATCACTTTGTACCATGCCAAGCAACCCTTATGATGATTGGTTGTAATTCAACCTTGTAGACCAGTTATCCTAGTGGTAACGTGGACAAAGCAGTCTTAGGCTAAACTCTGAAAGGCATGTGAAGCCAGCTGTATTACCATACACAACCCCCTTGAATACCAAATGAAAGGGACACCACACAGATATATATTGAAAATATATATTGATTTATTAACTATAAAATCCCCTGGACTCTTTATGAGCACAGAAGCACAAGCGTTAAATCACAAGACAGTTTAAAATACACAAAAGTTGCACAATATGGATGAGCCCTAGGGGCCACCTAAACCATATACTAAGAAAGTGGTATAAGAGATACCAATCAGAAAGGAAACAGGCCTAGGGCCTTGGGAATCGCTGGAGCTATTCGAGACTAGCAATGATTAAGTCGGGAAAGGCCCGCGGGACTCGGGTGCAGTGTCTAAAGTGCACGCACTTCTCAATGTAAAGTCTATGGTGCGTAAAAAGTACAAAGTTAGATAGTTCGGAACCTTCCGAGTGACCTAGAACGCTGAAACTTAAGACACAGGCCCTTGAGATGTGTGCCAGTGTAGGAACACCGGCGGAGCTGAGTTACCTCACCCACAGGAAGCGGGTGCACAGGGTCGAAGTAATGTCGGGTTTTGTCACGCTGGTCGATGGTGCTTGGAGCTGAAGATGCTGCAGGCGGCTCGATGTGAAGAGTTCCGGTGGATCCAAGGGTGGATCCGAAGTTGTGAAGACCTGAAAGCAGAGGGGACAATGTTCAAAGTCACTAGCCAGTGACTACCGTGGAACCAGATTGGAACCAGGCGATGTCGGGTGCAAACAGGCGTTGTCGTGTAGCTTCTCTCTGCAGCCACGTGGACATCGGGGGTCGAGGACGTCCAGGAGTCGGTCACGAGCTGTCCCACGCAGGCTTCTCGCTGTTGGCAGTATCGGCGACCTGATCGGAGAAAACAGGCCTTGGCTAATGCAAGCCACGCAGGAATCGAAAGATGCTGAACACTCGGACCAGCAAGGTCAGAGTGAGTGCTCCTTTTCACAGGAGCTTGGGCAAGTCTGGAGCAACCAGACCCGTGGTGTAAGTCATTGGTTTCGTCGCCAAGATGGCCGCTGGCCGCGTGGCTAGTGGCCGGGATGGCGCGTCGAGTAGCACAATGCAAAAGGGCCCCACGCAGATCGTGGAGATGCTGGGGGGCTGATCTTTGGTGCAAGGGCTGCTCGGTGGTAAAGGGTTCTCAGTCCCCAAAGCACAACATCGAGGATGCCTCAGATGCTGCGCAGTCAGCTTTTCGAGTGTCTTCCAAGAGGTCCGGTCCCACGTCACTCGGTGCCTCCACGGGTCCCTTCTTTGCAGGGACTGTGGATCGGGCTGTGAGAGGTCTGGGAGTCTGATTCTTGTCGGGCTCTGGGTTCGGGCTCCGGCGGGAGGCGGCGGCAAAGCAGACGTCGAGTTGCTGGTTGGTGCCTGTGTTCACAGGGTGGCCACTCCTAGGCCACAAGGGAGATTCTCTTCAGTCTTCTGAGCAGCAGAATGTCGAAGTCCAGTCTTCTTTTTTATTTCAAGTTGATTCAGGATGATCTGCTGTGCAATGGCACTGCTCCCACTCTTATTCCCAATCTGAGGGGTGGATCACCTACTAGGTCCCTCCTCTGGGAGGAACCAGGAAGGGGGGCGGTTACACCCCCTTTCCTTTGTCCAGCTCCTCGCCAGGCCTGGGTCTGGAAAGTTCCAGGACCGGTTTGGACTGGCTTATGCACGGGGACACCTTGTGTGCCCTGGGCATGTCTCAATCTATTCAGCCCTGTCCTACCCAATACACAAAACCCTGTCTGGGGTGGTGCTCGCACCTCCCCAGGCAGGAAACCCTTTGTCCAGGCCACCATCTGCCGAGTTTCGGTCAGCAGCAGGAGGCCAGACTCGTGTCTGTGGTGGCAGCATCCCTTTTGTGATGCTGAGGCTCTGGTTAACTTTAACCAGGGTTAAGGCTACACACATGTTGTGTCCCTCTAGAAGGGTGGAATGCTATCCCCGTCGACAGAACTGTCGAGGGGATAGTATTCCAATTCGTATGACACCTTACTCGACATGTTTTGATAAAGCCAAACCAAAGATAGCATATAACCGCGAGGATTATAATGCACTTAAGAGTATATGGTATGGCAATATCCCGGAACAGCTTAGGGAGTGGTTCCCGACAGCTGCAGACAGGCTCAGCTCATGCTAGAGCACCATCTCACATATTTCCAAGCACTCTGCCTCCAGGATTGAAGAGGCCTTCCATAGGAGTGGCTGATAGGAACATATGTGTCCAGTTTAAGGTTAGATATAGGGATACTATATCTAAGTAAGAGGTGATTACACCAACTTACCCCAGCTGAGTGATCAGTCAGTTGTGTCAAATATGGAGGCCAGGCCAGGGGTGGCACAATTCATGCTGCAGCCCCTGGTAGGCCTTGGATGCACCTATGCCCTGGGTACCTAGGGTACACTGTTACAGGGGCCAATAAGGTGAACCAGTTCCAATTGTGTATGCACCTAAGGTACATGGAGTCCATTTTAAGGAGAGAGCAATTAGCCTGGGGCCCTGAATAGCAGGATCCCAGGCCAACTATGTCAAAAACCAGCTAAACACCAGGCAAAAAGTTTGGGGGTAACCATAGTCAGATATCCACCTTCCTACATAATCCCCCCCCAAACGAAAGGAGATAAGGCTATCCTTGACCAGGTAAGCCTATATTGCCTAAGTGGCCATATAAGGAAGTACCAGCTCTGGCTTGGTTACCCCCTGTCTCATGGTCCACTAAGCAATCCCTCACCCTAAGGGTATCTGAGGGTCTCCACCATAGGGAATCTCTACCTGTGGTGTGTCTTTGCAAAGTTAAAGGCTGGTGTTGGGATGGAGTACTGAAGTGAGTTTCCTCTGTAGGGCTCAGCTTCCTCCAATCACTCTCCACCATGTGTGCCTTTCTTTCTTTGACTGAGTTGCACTGTGCTCTCAGGGTCAACCTCTGGCTACCTAAAGCTGGAGGCTGGGTCCCTCTGTTTGGTTTACTGGAGGGACAGTTCAGGTTTGGGCCCTGAGGGTCCCAGGTTTGGCTGTGCCCAATAATATCCATCTGGGGGAGGTCCCTAACTACTTTTAAGGGGATCCCTCAGGAGTTTTTAAAGTTTGCACCTCACTAGGGCTACTAGTTTCGGTGCCCCTAATCTGTTGATGAGGGTGCTTTATTTGACAGCGGGCCCTTTGGGTCTCACTGTCCTTCTTGTCCTCTGCAGCCCTGGGCTGACTAAGGCAAGGTAGCGAGGGGCAGGTTACCTGCTCCAGACTGGGTCCCACCTGAGAAGGGTCCACTGCCATCAGAGGCTCTGTTAGGCCAGGCCTAACAACCTCTGGGACAGTTCCTTCATCAGGGGTAAGATCAGTTCCCTCAGGAGGCTGATCCTTTCCTAAAGTCTGGTGGGAGGGAGATTTCTCTTCCTCCTCAATGCTCTCTGTTTGGGTGGAGTGATCCATCATTTCAGGCTTCACTACCCATGTATCAGTTTGAGTTTGGGCTGTGGCCATCACAGCCCCACCAACCTTTTCAGGAGGAGACTCAGTTTGGGTATGGGCTGTTACTAGTACAGCCCTGCTACTCTTTTCAGGAGGGAAGTTATCTAAAGATGGGGCTGAGGTTTGCTCAGCCCTCCCAACCTTTTCAGGAAGGACATCTTGGATTGGCGCTGTAGCCATCACAGCCCCACTAACCTTTCCATGGAGATTTACCATTCTAGAATGGGTTTGCTGTTCAACCTCAGCCCAGGCTGAGATTTCCAAATCATTACCCAGTAGGCAATCTACAGGCAAGTTTGCTGACACTGCCACTCTCTTTGGGCCAGTAACACCTCCCCAGCTAAGATTGACTACTGCCATGGGATGATTGGTTTCTATGCCATCAATGTTTGTCACCTGATATCTGGCATCAGGTAAAAGTTGCCTTGAGGGGACTAGACATTCAGCCACCATGGTGATGCTAGCCCCTGTGTCTCTGAAGGCCTCAACTTTCAAACCATTGATGAGGGGCTCCTGTCTATACTTGATCAAAGTGTTTGGGCAAGCAGTGAAATTGGCAAACCCCATGCCAGTCTCATAGACAAGAGTATCTGAGTTAGGGGACCTGGATAGGCCAGAGTCCACCTGTCCTCCAAAAGTAAACCCACCCAAATTCTTGGGGGTGCTCCCACCACCTGGGGTACCACTGCTAACAGTGACAGGAGGTGTTGGAGCCTTACCTGGAGGTATATTCTCTTTATTGCCATTCTTGGGACAACAGCTGTCTGTTTTGTAATGCCCCACCTGTTTACAGGTATGACAATAAGGCTTTTTCTGGGTTGTAGAAGAGTCTTTGGACCCACCCCCATTCTTGGAGTTTTGGGGGCCTGGGGAAGTCTTTTCCTTACTTTTATCCCCACCCTTCTCTTGAGGCTTGGTAGTCTCTTTCTTTTGGTCACCACCCTGGTTCTTAGGCCTGATCCTGGTTCTGACCCATTTGTCTGCCCTCCTACCCAATTCTTGTGGGGAGGTCAGATCAGAGTCAACCAGGTGCTGATGTAGAAGCTGATTTTGACAATTACTTAAGATTTGCTCCATCATAATTAAATTATACAATCCTGTATAGTCAGTAACCTTACTTCCCAGCAACCAGCCCTCCAGAGCCTTATTGGCACATTCAACAAATTCAGACCAGTCCTGAGTCTGTGTCTTCTGGGTGTCTCTGAACATTAACCTGTACTGTTCAGTGGTTAAGCCCAACCCATCAATCAGAGCACTCTTCAGGACCAGGTAGTTTCTAGAATCCCCATCACTAACTGTGAGGAGTCTGTCTCGGCCTCTACCTTCAAAGGAGAGCCACAAGATTGCTGCCCACTGCTCCTGAGGGATCTGCTGTACCATGCAGGCTCTCTCAAGTGCAGTCATCCATTTGTGGATGTCATCCCCAGCTTTGTAGGGGGGCACAATCTTACTCAGGTTTCTTGTATCAAAAGACCTGTCTTTATCCTTAGGGATAGTGCTGCCACCAGTGGATCCTAATCCACTCTCTCTAGGCTGCCTTGCTCTAGCAAGTTTCTCTTGGGCCAGGGCAACTTCTAACTCTTGTCTCTGAATCCTCAATTCAGCCTCTCTCATTTTGGCCTCATGTTCCCTTCTCTGAGGGCTAGTCATCTCCCTTCTGGAGTGACCATGAAAACCTCTAGAAGCATGGGAGTTGGTAGAGTCACCTGAGTGAGTCCTTCTCCTCCTAGGCTTCTGGTTAAGTCCACCTGGGGGTCTGAATGGGTTGTTACCTGATTCAGTCCCAAATAGGCTTAAGTTAGCCTGGTTCAGTCTACTGATCAGCACCTGACTATTTCTGTCATCATCTGACTCACTGCTCCCCTCTTCTGTCTCTTCTTCCTCTTCCTCCTCTGGGTCTACCTGAGGAGCTCCAGTGATGGGGGCTTCCTCATCTACCAGGATGATAGGGACAGGGGTTTCTACAGTGTCATCCTCAGAAGGATGGCCTACTTCAGCATCCCCTGTGGGGTCTGCCTTAGAGGTCTTTAGAGTCTCAGATTGGTCCAAGATCTCTCTAAGGTGGTCTGTGGTAGGGGAAGGCCCTGTCCTCAGACCCCTTAAGACACACAGCTGTCTTAATTCCTTAAAGGAAAAAATAGCAAATTTGGATGGTGCCCTTGGAGGGTCACTCTCAACAGGGATGTTCCCAGTGGAACCCTCTGCTCCAGACATTGCTCTAGTGTGGGTGGATGTGTTGCAATCTACCTACACTGGTGTTTACCTACTCAACCTATCTAGTAGTTGTAGTCAGGGTGTGCTACTCCCTTTGCTCTACAACAACTAAGTTCAGTAGAACTTAAGTATACTAGTCTTGTTTTATATGTACCTAGCAGGTACCTGTATGATCTTTCAATTGATAATCTCAAAAGATTGTAATGGTAAAACAACAGCAAGCTCAGATCCCAATCCGCTGCTCACCAATGTGAGAAGTTGGCCTGGTATATAATGCTCACTAATTCTTAGTGATCACTTTGTACCATGCCAAGCAACCCTTATGATGATTGGTTGTAATTCAACCTTGTAGACCAGTTATCCTAGTGGTAACGTGGACAAAGCAGTCTTAGGCTAAACTCTGAAAGGCATGTGAAGCCAGCTGTATTACCATACACAACCCCCTTGAATACCAAATGAAAGGGACACCACACAGATATATATTGAAAATATATATTGATTTATTAACTATAAAATCCCCTGGACTCTTTATGAGCACAGAAGCACAAGCGTTAAATCACAAGACAGTTTAAAATACACAAAAGTTGCACAATATGGATGAGCCGTAGGGGCCACCTAAACCATATACTAAGAAAGTGGTATAAGAGATACCAATCAGAAAGGAAACAGGCCTAGGGCCTTGGGAATCGCTGGAGCTATTCGAGACTAGCAATGATTAAGTCGGGAAAGGCCCGCGGGACTCGGGTGCAGTGTCTAAAGTGGACGCACTTCTCAATGTAAAGTCTATGGTGCGTAAAAAGTACAAAGTTAGATAGTTCGGAACCTTCCGAGTGACCTAGAATGCTGAAACTTAAGACACAGGCCCTTGAGATGTGTGCCAGTGTAGGAACACCGGCGGAGCTTAGTTACCTCACCCACAGGAAGCGGGTGCACAGGGTCGAAGTAATGTCGGGTTTCGTCACGCTGGTCGATGGTGCTTGGAGCTGAAGATGCTGCAGGCGGCTCGATGTGAAGAGTTCCGGTGGATCCAAGGGTGGATCCGAAGTTGTGAAGACCTGAAAGCAGAGGGGACAATGTTCAAAGTCACTAGCCAGTGACTACCGTGGAACCAGATTGGAACCAGGCGATGTTGGGTGCAAACAGGCGTTGTCGTGTAGCTTCTCTCTGCAGCCACGTGGACACCGGGGGTCGAGGACGTCCAGGAGTCGGTCACAAGCTGTCCCACGCAGGCTTCTCGCTGTTGGCGGTGTCGGTGACCTGATCGGAGCAAACAGGCCTTGGCTAATGCAAGCCACGCAGAAATCGAAATATGCTGAACACTCGGACCAGCAAGGTCAGAGTGAGTGCTCCTTTTCACAGGAGCTTGGGCAAGTCTGGAGCAACCAGACCCGTGGTGTAAGTTGTTGGTTTCGTCGCCAAGATGGCCGCTGGCCGCGTGGCTAGTGGCTGGGATGGCGCGTCGAGTAGCACAATGCAAAAGGGCCCCACGCAGATTGTGGAGATGCTGGGGGGCTGATCTTCGGTGCAAGGGCTGCTCGGTGGTGGGGGTTCTCAGTCCCCATAGCACAACGTCGAGGAGGCCTCAGATGCTGCGCAGTCAGCTTTTTGAGTGTCTTCCAAGAGGTCCGGTCCCACGTCACTCGGTGCCTCCACGGGTCCCTTCTTTGCAGGGACTGTGGATCGGGCTGTGAGAGGTCTGGGAGTCTGGTTCTTGTCGGACTTTGGGCTCGGGCTCCGGCGGGAGGCGGCGGCAAAGCAGACATTGAGTTGCTGGTTGGTGCCTGTGTTCACAGGGTGGCCACTCCTAGGCCACAAGGGAGATTCTCTTCAGTCTTCTGAGCAGCAGAATGTCGAAGTCCAGTCTTCTTCTTTATTTCAAGTTGATTCAGGATGATCTGCTGTGCAATGGCACTGCTCCCACTCTTATTCCCAATCTGAGGGGTGGATCACCTACTAGGTCCCTCCTCTGGGAGGAACCAGGAAGGGGGGCAGTTACACCCCCTTTCCTTTGTCCAGCTCCTCGCCAGGCCTGGGTCTGGAAAGTCCCAGGACCGGTTTGGACTGGCTTATGCACGGGGACACCTTGTGTGCCCCGGGCATGTCTCAATCTATTCATCCCTGTCCTACCCAATACACAAAACCCTGTCTGGGGGGGTGCTCGCACCTCCCCAGGCAGGAAACCCTTTGTCCAGGCCACCATCTGCCGAGTTTCGGTCAGCAGCAGGAGGCCAGACTCGTGTCTGTGGTGGCAGCATCCATTTTGTGATGCTGAGGCTCTGGTTAACTTTAACCGGGGTTAAGGCTACACACATGTCGTGTCCCTCTAGAAGGGTGGAATGCTATCCCCGTCGACAGAACTGTCGAGGGGATAGTATTCCAATTCGTATATGACACCTTACTCGACATGTTTTGATAAAGCCAAACCAAAGATAGCATATAACCGCGAGGATTATAATGCACTTAAGAGTATATGGTATGGCAATATCCCGGAACAGCTTAGGGAGTGGTTCCCGACAGCTGCAGACAGGCTCAGCTCATGCTAGAGCACCATCTCACATATTTCCAAGCACTCTGCCTCCAGGATTGAAGAGGCCTTCCATAGGAGTGGCTGATAGGAACATATGTGTCCAGTTTAAGGTTAGATATAGGGATACTATATCTAAGTAAGAGGTGATTACACCAACTTACCCCAGCTGAGTGATCAGCCAGTTGTGTCAAATATGGAGGCCAGGCCAGGGGTGGCACCATACATGCTGCAGCCCCTGGTAGGCCTTGGATGCACCTATGCCCTGGGTACCTAGGGTACACTGTTACAGGGGCCAATAAGGTGAACCAGTTCCAATTGTGTATGCACCTAAGGTACATGGAGTCCATTTTAAGGAGAGAGCAATTAGCCTGGGGCCCTGAATAGCAGGATTCCCGGCCAACTATGTCAAAAACCAGCTAAAGACCAGGCAAAAAGTTTGTGGGTAACCATAGTCAGATATCCACCTTCCTACATCACTGAACTTAGCGGAGCAGACATCGTTGACACCGCTTGACTGCTGTTTCAATTTGAGATTGGCCCTGGAAATGCCTTCTAAGTCGTCCTCATCATCAGCAGCAAGAGCAAGACTTGCAAAAGCAGCGAGAGCACTCCGTGAGGCGGAGCTGGAGGAGCAACAGCTGCAGCAGTCTGGAGAAGGCAATCAAAGCGGCAATATAACCACGGTTCCTAAAAGTAGTGCCAAAACAAGGAAACAAGCTCAGAAGACACCAACCACATGTTTACCACGTCAAGAGGTTTTAGCCACTAAACGGAGAATCAATAGCACTCATGAGGTAGCGAGCCCCGGTAACACGGTTATGGACTTGCTCAGGAGAAAGCAAGGGGCCTCAGTGAACCTGGGGAGCACAGAGGATACCCTAGCACACTCGCCTAATTCACCTAACACGAGGGGAGCCCTTGAGGTGTCACCGCCCCTGCAACAACTAGAGGAAAATGGTCCTGCCCTTGCGCAAGATACACCGGTGGTAAGCCTGGAGATGAGCCTGGGAGCGAATCTAACTGTAAGTACTTTAAGAGCCACCAATGGTGGTGTTGGCATTAATACTAATGGCCTCATAGATCCTAATACCGCCCCAATAGCCTCTCCCAACTCTATTACCGTCTCTCCCAACACACAAAGTGATACAATTACTAAATTTTCAATGTCGTTTTGTGGGTCTGGCGAAAATATAATGGGGGTAGTGGAAGATACTCTGCCCCAAGATGGGTTAGCAGGGGGCTCCGCCCTAATGAATACGATGGAAGAAATACCTCTAGGGGAGCATATTCTAACTCATGGCCACGTAAATGCTGACCCTCAACCATTGACTGACAGTAATTAGACGAACAGGGGGGGGTCGATAACTCAGGGATCTTCCCTTCCCGAAGCTGAAAAAGAAGGGAATGTATTTTACTCCTTTTCTGATGAAACAGGAGCAGAGGCAGAGACTGAGGATGGTGAATCAGACAAAGCTAACTTTAGTATAGAGTGTGATGAGGATGATATGGAATATGATGAAGATGGCGATTCCCTTCTGTTTACAACTTCACCAGAAGAGAGTATAGAGGAGGAAGGACAATTAAACACAATCAAATCCAAACCTAAGCTTCTGTCCAGGACTAAACAAAGAGGCCCTTGTAGTATGGATTTGTCTCATCAAGATACACTCCCCTCTACTGCAGTAGAAGCAATTCTACAGGCCATCGCGGCCCATAGAGAACAGACAGAGGAGGATAGCAAACGATCAAGGCTGGCTCAATGCAAGATACAAGGAGTGGTTAAAAATCTGACCAAAACCTGTAAATCAATTGCCGAAAGGGTTACTGAAATCGAGTCAAGAGTGTTGACTACTGAAAGTGAGACTCAAGCAAATGAAGAGAAGATCAAACTCCAGGAAGCTGAACTAATGGATATGAAATGGAAGCTGGAGGATTTTGAGAATCGCCAGCGTCGTAATAACTTACGCCTGCTGGGAATACCGGAAAAAATGGAGGGGGAGAATGTACGAGCATTTGTGATCAAACTGTTCAAGGAATCTATGCCTGACCTAATAAATTGGAACTGGGAACTCGAGATTCAACAAGCCCACAGGTTGCCATTTAATCCTCCTGCTAAACCTGGCCCCTATCCTCGGGCTATCCTAATCTATTTTGGAAACTTCTTATTGAGACAATCAGTGGCCGAGAAAGCTAGACCTGATCATAAACTTACATGTAATGAGGTTTCTTTTTTCACTAGGCCTGATTTCTGCCATGCTACAGTGGAGAGGCGGTGGCGACTAAGATCCTTAATTAAACCCTTTCAAGAAAAAGGGGCCCAGGCTTATTTAAATAACCCCGCAAAACTAAAGGTTGTATGGGCAGGGCAGGCGAAATTTTTTATCTCTGAAATTAAAGCAAAGGCTTACCTTGATGAGATTAACAAATAGGGGGCAGTAATGCCAGTAATGCTGTGATATAGAACTCAGAGTCTCTTGTTTAATAGATATCATTTGATTGATTTTTGCTTGACATTGCTTGATATTTATGCCTTCTTAGTTTTTCTTTTTTTTTTTTTTTTTTTTTCTCTCTTTTTCTTCTCTTTTCCAAGGAGATATTGCTTATTATATATTGTGTAACTCTCTAGTCCCTGAGACTTAAACCTATAATACATTATGTAAATGGATATGGTAGCTCAGGTGCTACACTGCTAGCATCATCAGGACTCTGGTAGAGTCCGATTGCCCACTAATTGTGGGGGGGGGGTCCCTAGAGGGGGAGGGGTCTGTAGGGGTGGGTGGGGCTTGGGGGGGGTGGGAAAAAAAAAGGAAAAGAACTTGATCCAAAAGGTAACATTTTTTCTGTAAAATCTAAAAGTTGTATAAATAAAGTAAGCAACTGTATGATGAAGAGGCCAAAGCTCATTGATAAGTATAACGAGAGAATTAGAGAGTTTTTTTATATACGCTGATTCATTGACTAATGGCTAGACTGAAAATTCAAACTTGGAATATTGGGGGTTTATTGAATAGGGAAAAACAACGCCGATTATGTGAATTAATAAAACTTAATCCTGTAGACATTTTATGTCTACAAGAGACACATGTTCCATGGGTAAAAAGATCACAACTGAGGCTCAGAGGATATAATTTGATAGCCGTCTCTACCCAAACATCAAATATAAGAGGGGTGGCAATACTCGCAAAAACTTATCTTGGCCAACCTATATGTGCTGCTTCTGATCCACATGGTAGATGGGCAATAGTGAAATTAGCAAATGGCTTGATTATCTCCACAATTTACGGTTCTAATCAGGATGATCGGACAATATTCTCATTACTTGAAGCTGAGCTTGCAACTTGGCAAGGCTCGCTAGTAATTTGTGGGGATTTTAACATCTCTTTAAAGACACATCTATTTAACGATCAAAATAACCATAATTTGCAGAATTATGTAGGACGGAAACCTAAAGTATATAAGGCTATCAGGAGACTCACAAATAGTTTGGGACTAGTTGATATATGGGGTGTTAAGAATCAGCAGGACTCAGGATGTACATACTTCTCCCACCCACACCAAAAACATGTCCGGATAGATTATTTTTTCTCCACTAGGGATTTAGTGGCTAATGCAGTAATAACTAAATATCCTAAGATCATATCTGATCATAATGCCTTGGTTCTTACTCTAACAGTTTGCGATCGAAAGCAGCCGCGACAATGGTCATTCGACCGAAAACTATTGGTCGTTAATGAATACATTAGTTACATTAAAAAATGGACGGAGGAATTTTTTGATATCAACCGCTTTAATGCCTCCAGAAACACTGTATGGGATTCTTATAAATCTGCCCTTAGGGGCGAGACCATTAGCTACCAAGCTAGAGCAAGAGAGCTAAAAAAGAATGACTTCAATGCTAAAGTAATAGCTTTGGCTAAGGCAGAGGAGGATCATACCACAGCTATTTCTCAGGGGGTAGATGCTACACAGTCAATGTATTTAGTTACTTTATTAAAAAATGAGCTAAACAACAACCTTAGCCAAATAGCAGCTCAAACCTACAGCGCTCATAGGAGAGATATTTATGAGAATGGAGAGAAAGTGGGGAGGCACCTGGCGTTATACACCCGACAAAGGAATGTTACTAATCAGATAAAATTAATAACTGATAATGGTAAATCGTATACGCAACCAGATGAGATCACTTCCTTATTCCAGCAGTATTATCAGAATCTTTATACGGAAGACTCTATGCCTCTATCAAGTACAGAATATGAGTTTCTGAATAACTTTATAAATAACACCGAGGGTCTAAAAAAATTAGACGATACTACACGACAGGATCTGGAAGGCGAAATCACCTTAGATGAGGTTTTATTATCTTTATTTTATTTATTTTATATTCTTGTATAGCGCAAGAATCGACCCCATACGGGGTATCTCCGCGCTTTGCTCGCAAAGTGGCACGGCAGGTGTTACCAGAGGTTGTGGTTATCGACTGATGGTTGATTATTTATTCTTCCAGGAACAAGCAGGTTTTTAATTTTTTCCTGAAGGAGGAATGATTGGAGGTTTGTCTTATGCCGGGGGGTAGGTTATTCCATAGGTTAGGCCCTACCAGAGAGAAGGCTCTGCCACCTTGTCTGGTTTTTTTTACCAGAGGAGTTTTTATTAGCAGTTGATTGCTTGACCGTAATGCTCTGTCAGGTTTGTAGAGGGGTAACTTTTGGGTCAGATAATTGGGGGCTTTCCCGAACAGGCATTTGTGAACAATGCAGCAGATTTTGAATTTGATGCGTTGTCGTATTGGCAACCAATGAAGTTCTCGCAGCAGAGGCTTGGAGGGGGTTCTGGGGGGGGCATTCAAGAGCAGTCTTGCCGCTGTGTTTTGGACTACCTGGAGGTGATTTATGGCGTTCTCGTTGGCTTGTATCAGGAGTCCGTTGCAGTAATCAATTTTACTTATCACCATAGTCTGCACTAGGGTCTTTCTGTAGTTGTCTGATAGGTATGGGAAGACTCGTCTTAACAGACCAATTGTGTGGAAGCATGCCCCAGCAACTGCACTCACATGTTCCTTCAAGGTTAGATTTTGATCTAACTTCACCCCCAGATTTTTTACTGTTAGTTTTGGGGTGGGTACTGGTCCCAGATCTAAGGGCCACCAGTCGGGGGACCATAGTATGGACGCTTTTCCAAAGAGCATTAGCTCCGTTTTTCCAACGTTGCATTGGAGGCGGTTGGCAGCCATCCAGTTGGAGATGGCCCTCATGCCTTCCGCGAAATTATCCCTGACATTGGAGTTTAGGGAATGGAAAGGGTAGAGAAGTTGGGTGTCGTCAGTGTAGGACACCGGGGTGAATCCATATTTTCTCACGATCTCAGCAAGGGGGGCCACGTACACATTAAACAATGTGGGGCTTAGGCATGAGCCCTGTGGCACCCCCTTCGTGAGCATCCTTGAGGAGGAGCGATATGGTCCCAGGCTGACGGATTGTGAGCGCCCGGACAGAAAGCTCTCCAGCCAGGAAAGGGCCTGTCCTCCTATGCCTACTCCCTGTAAACGGCTCACGAGGATCTTGTGGGACACAGTATCAAAGGCGGCCGACAGGTCTAACAGCACCAGAATCATTGAGCCTCCTCTATCTTGTGACATCTTGATGTTATCGGTCACGGAGAGGAGTGCTGATTCGGTGCTGTAGTTGGGCCTGAACCCAGATTGTGAGTGGTCCAGGCCCCCTGTCGCCTCTATGAAACTGGACAGATGGGTGTTAACATGCTTCTCGGCCAGTTTACTCAGGAGCGGCAGCAGAGAGATAGGACGGAGGTTGGAGAGCTCTGTCCAAGGGGAGATGGCGTTTTTCCGAATAGGATTCACCACTGCCTCTTTCCATTGCTGAGGGAGTTTACCTTCTTTGTAGGAGAGGTTCAAAACTTTTTGGATAGCGGGGCAGAGAGCAGTGCTAAGCGTGTTCATCACTCTAGGGGGGAGGAGATCAAGGGGGGACCCTGTTTTTATTGTATTTAGTAAAGATTTTGTGTCATCCTCGGAGATTTCTGGGATGTCAGTAAAGGTCTCAGAATTAGTTTGTGGACAAAGAGCATCAGCCGTTTCTGTGTTGTTGGGGTGTTTGGCCAATATTTTGTTATAGATGGTATCAATTTTATCTTCGAAGAATTGTGAGATCTTATTACACAGATCCTGAGAGAAGGTATCAGGACTTTCGCATGCTGTAGGATTTGTGAAACTTCTTAGGATTTTGTATAATTCTCTGGTAGAATTATCTGCTTCATCTATTTGGAATTGAAGGCTGGTTTTCCTTGCCTTTTTTATGTTTTTGTAATAAGAGGAGACAGCTTGTTGGTAGAGCTGTTTGCTTTCACTGGAGTGATTCTTCCTCCATCGTTTTTCTAACCTTCTGCACTTTTGGTTTTTCAATTTTTAATGCTTCCGTGTACCAGATTTCCTTTTTGTTATTAGTTGATGGTAGTTTGACTAATTTTTGTGGGGCTAGAAGGTTAATTGTGTCGAGGAGGGTGGTGTTTAATTTGGCAAGGGCCGATTCAGAATTGTCAGAGTCGAAGAGAGTTGGTGCTTTCCAGGTTTCTGCGAATGCTTCTGGAGTAACCTTATGCCATGGTCTACGTTTAATACTCATGGTGGCAGAAGGTTCGGAAGGTTTAGTTAGTTGCATGAAGGAAAATTCCAGCATGCTGTGGTCGGACCAGTGTACTGATTTGGGGGGATGGCAATATATTGACGGATCATTAGAAAAGATGAGATCTAGGGTGTGGCCGCCTCTGTGGGTAGGACCACTGTTCCGTAGATGTAGGCCTAGAAGGGCGAGGTCTGCTAGTAGGAGCTTGGTATCAGGGTCCTCTGGTGTGTCTGCGTGGAAATTAAAATCTCCAAGTAGAATGAAATGCTCTCTTGCTTTCATATGTGCTTTAGCAAGCTTTAACCGCACTTGCTTCGGGCAAAGCAGCAGGTCCTGATAAGTTACCCATAGACCTATATAAAATTCTGAGTTCTCAGTTGGGTCCAATATTTCATGATCTTTTTTTAGGTATTCAATGGAACAGGATAACCCCGGATTCCTGGAATAATACTAATTTAATTGTCTTCCCAAAAAAAGGAAAATCACCTCAACAGCTAACGTCATACCGCCCCATATCATTAGTACATCCTACATCTCCCCAGACCCAAAGGCCGCGGTGGCGGAGTTGGCGTCATCTTCCGAGCCTCGTGGCAATTGAACACCATTGACATAGACCCTGTACCCGGAATCAAGCTCTTTGGTCTAACTATAAATAGCCACCCAGGAGTCACCTTTACGTTGATCATCTGCTATCGACCGCCTGGGGCGTTTTCCCTCTCGCAACAGCAAGCGCTCCTCACGATCATCACAAACATGGCAACCTCCCATAACAAACTTATTATTCTAGGAGATTTCAATCTCTGGCCAAACGGCAGCCTAGACATAGGTTTAGACAACCTTCTGCTCTCTTGTGACAGCGTGGGGCTACACCAACTGATAAAGGACCCCACTCACTCCGCAGGCAACCGTCTCGACCTTATCTTTTCGAGTCCTGGTCTATCTCAAGTAGGCAACATCTTGCCTATGAGCTGGACCGACCACTCGCTCATTAAACTTTACATCAACAACGCCACAATAAGAAAGCCCAAGAATCAGACTCCACCACAATTTTTTTATCGAAACTGGAAAGCTCTAGAACAACTCAGCACCTCCACCAAAATTTTCGAGGTGCAGGACAGTTTCTCTCCTACCAGCTCGGTGGAAAACAATTATAGATCCCTCAGCTCGAGAATTACCTCCATCGCGGACTCAGTTGCCCCTCTAAAACACTGTAAACCCAAAGGTAGAGCACCTGCTCCCTGGTACAATGACTCTCTGAAAACCCTCAAATCAGCCTGTAAACAGGCTGAGAGAAAGTGGAGACACGGATACTGCGACAACAACAAAGCCCGCTGGAAAAACTTACTCCGCGATTACAAATCTGCCATCGCAGAGAGTAAATCGAATTACTACTGCGCCACTATAGCCAACGCGGCCAACAGTCCAAAAAGTATATTTCAGATCCTGGATAATATCATACATCCTGACTGCGTCAAAAACTCCATTCCCCCTTCTCAGACCCTTTGTGATAACCTTGCTCAGTTTTTTACCGATAAAATTGAGACTATCATCAAAAATCTGGCAACGCCCCCGTTACATATCCACCCCACCCCTCCCGGAGCTGGCTCCACCAATCTTGACTCCCCGAGGCCAGCTTGCCCTCCTATGAATATGCTCCTGGCTTTCCCCTTGATCTCTCAAGCAGAATTTGAGAAAGTTGCACTGGGCATCACCTCGGGATCTCCCCTTGACCCTCTGCCTCCGAAAATCTGGAAAGCATATGGGCACGAATTATTCCACACTCTCCGGCTGATTTGCAATCAATCTCTCAGCTGTGGTTTCATCCCCACCCCCTGGAAGCAGGCGCTCATCACCCCGCTATTAAAGAAACCTACGCTAAATCCAGAATGCTTGTCCAACTTCCGCCCCATATCACTTCTGCCTTTTCCGGTGAAGGTGCTTGAACGTTGGGTCAGCAGCTGCCTCTCAGCCCACCTTGAGCAGCACCACGTATTGGACGAATTCCAATTTGGTTTTCGCCCAGCCCATGGCACTGAAACTGCTGTGCTCACTGCTATGGAGGAGCTTCGAATGCGTACAGACAGGGGCCAAGCTGTGGCCTTGATTTTATTAGACCTGTCTGCCGCATTCGACACTGTCAACCATGGGACCTTGCTTGAGAGGCTGAGAGAGGCAGGGATCGACGGCACGGCCCTGCTCTGGTTTCATTCATATCTCAGTGACAGGAAACAGGCTGTATCCCTTCCCCCCTTCCAATCGGTCTTCTCCCCGGTCCCTAACGGTGTTCCTCAGGGCTCCTCCATCAGCCCGATTCTCTTTAATGTTTACTTGAAACCATTGGTCACTTTAATCAAATCGCACAATATGACCACAGTAAACTATGCGGACGACACCCAGCTCCTTTTCTCCTGGGAAGGCGAAGACTCCATCTCTTTAGAAGCCTTCCATAACTGTTTAAGAGATACCGCAGGCTGGTTGCATCGGAACTCCCTCCAGTTCAACTCCTCGAAAACCAAGGTTCTGTTCTGTCCCGCGAACCGCATACCCCGCCCTCTGCCTGCCAAGTTCTGGCCCCCGGAAAACTCTAACAACCCGCCACCTGTTACCAGTGTTCGCAACTTGGGCGTCATGCTAAACCACCAACTGAGCATGGAAACGCAGGTCTCAAGAACAGTCGCCACCTGCTCAGCCCTCATGCGCTCACTGCGCAAAGTCCTGCCTCTACTACCATCTTCTGCCCGAGCATTGATAGTCAGGTGCACTATTCTTAGTCGCCTTGACTACTGTAATGCCCTTCTGTTTGAATCCCCTGCGACACTGCTGGACAGACTCCAACGAGTTTAGTCGGCAGCAGCCAAACTGGCCCTTGGTTGGACCAGGAGATCCTCGGCCACCGCTGCCCTGGCCGAGCTGCACTGGCTGCCTTTGAAGCAACGCATTGCCTTCAAAGCCCTTTGCCTGGTCTTTAAGGCACTACACGGCGCAGGACCCAGACCTCTTCAACGTCTGTTCTCGTGGTACTTCCCCACCAGAACACTTAGGTCTACAACCGCCTGCCTTGTGAAAGTGCCTAGATATAAGAAGGCCAGGACTGGGGGAAGATCGTTCAAAGTAGCTGCAGCCAAGCTATGGAACAGTCTGCCTGCCGACATTCGCCAAATCCCTCATCTCCTACCCTTCAGGAAACAAATCAAAACATGGCTCTTTCCTCCACCCCTCTAAGCCCGCCAGCCATAGTTCTACCCCCCCGTCTATAAACCCAGGAATTAGCAACCAGCGCCAGGATACCTGCCAGGTGACAGCCGCGCTCTATAAATATTTTAAATAAAATAAATAAGTTAACGCGGATTCCAAACTATATGCCAAGGTGTTAGCCACCAGACTACTAGAGTTATTGAGCAAATCGTCTCCCCGTGGCAGCATGGCTTTGTACCTGGTAAAGGAACAACAGACCATACTTCTAGGGTAATCGCTTTGTTTGATGCCATGAAGGTCACGGGGGGCCGAATGTCAATGATACTATTAGATGCCGAGAAGGCGTTTGATCGCGTCTCGTGGAAATTCCTGTGGGCAATTATGAAGCTTAACAATTTCGGCCCTAAATTTATTAAAGTGATAAGATCAATGTACCTATCTCCCAAAGCTAAAATACAACTGATGGGTTCTGAATCTGATGATATTAGTATAACTAGAGGTACGAGACAAGGCTGTCCTTGTTCCCCTTTATTATTTGCTATATATATTAATCCCCTGATATTGAAACTTATTGAGAGCCCTACTATCACTCCAATTTTTCTTGGCCCGTTTTCTACTAAAGTATTAGCATATGCTGATGATATCGTGGTCGTAACATCAAACCCGATTGAGGCTATGGGGGAAATTGAGGCTATAACTACAGAATTTGGCATCTATTCTGGATATTCTCTAAATAAAACGAAGACAATTGTATTATGTACTGACAACATTGATTATAATGACCAAAGGAAAGCTGCAAATGCTACATATTTAGGAATTGTCATTACTCCCACTATTAAATCCACAATTAATTATAACTTTAACCCACTGATTCAAAATATAAAAAAAGATTTGGATACAGTAAATGGACTTCATTTGCCTATTATAGGGCGAGCTAATTTTCTTAAAATGAATATACTTCCTAAATGCCTTTACCTGTTTCGAGCAATTCCATTGGCTATTGGTCCTAAGATCCTAAAAACTCTTGAATCCCTTATGATTAAGTTTGTTTGGCAACATGGTAAAATTCGAAGGTCTCATAAGTTATTGTCTCTGCCTAGCGAAAGAGGTGGGTTGGCAATACCCAATACTAGTATGTATCACTGGGCTGCACTACTTAAACAAATGACCCCACTGATTAGCTCTAATTTAAGGGTATTACCCCCTGATAATAATATTCCTCCATCAATATACGAGCTATTACTAGGAGACAAGGCCAATGGATTGTTCTTACAACAGATTGAGGCATGAGACTACACCTATGACCGGAAATATGAAATTATAAACGGCGCATTAAAGGTTTGGGGCAAAGTTACCAAACACCTGCACATCAGTAAACTGAACAGGTATACCTCTTTATGGTATATGAAGGCGACCATACCATTTTCAAACGATATTATAGCAAGAAAATGGCAGAGACTTGGAATCCTGCGCGTTAAAGATTTTCTGGTACATGGTCTAGAAACGACTTTTTCGGATGTTAAGGATAAATATCATCTTTCTAACAGGGATTATATCAAATATGTGCAAATATATACAAACCTTAAGGCTAAGGGATCTACCCTTGGGCTACAAAAAATAGATCTGTTGGAGGCCATTAATAGGTCCAATACACGAATTGGTGTTATATATAATCTTCTCCTTGTAAATGTACAAGATGATTTGGAAAAAACTGAATCTAGCTGGGCAGTCAAACTTAGTAATCCCAATGTTGACATCTATAAAAGTCTTGAGCTGAACCAACGACTTTTTAGGGCTAGCAACCTTAAAGCTCAAACCTATAAAACTATTTTTGGCCTCTATTACACACCCGCTAAACTATATTCTTGGGGTAAAAGGGAAAATGATGTATGTCCAAGATGTACACAAGGACCAGCTAATTTAATACACATGCTAAGCAGCTGCCCCAAACTCAATCAAATTAAACATATGATTGCTAATTATTGGGAGGTGCTGTTTGGTCATAACCTTCCAGAGACAGATTCACTGTTTATTTTAGGATATGACTCTTCGATCGCCCTATCAAAGAGTGAGCAAAATGTATTATTTATAGGTACGGCGGTACTTAGAATTATTTTATCGGCCCGCTGGAAAGAAGCTGAACCACCAAGCTTCCAGATGTGGCTAGCTCGCTTTTTAGCTGTTTTCAGCTTCGAGAGAGCCATATACTCTACAAGAGGAATTAAATGGAAAAAATTGGGTGAATCAATATGGTCTCCAGTCTTGAGCTGGAAAGCAGGATTAAACCCATCTATTTAGATTTTCTTTGATGGGATAGAAGTCAGCATACAACCTATAATATATATCAAATATTGTTTTATTCTGTTATTCTTCATTCTTATCGAATTGAAATTCTTGAAAGTGAAACTATTATGATTATGAGTATGATGCTTTATGATTTTAATTTGTACTCCTCTCTAACATGCTTGGTTCTTTTGTGTTCTTTTTGTATCATTTCTTTGTTATGTACCTATCTGGATTGAGTTCAATAAAAAAAAAGAAAAAAAAAAGGGAATGTTTCTATGAACTTCCAACTGTTCTCCATGACTTTAAACAATATCAAGGTCTCTTCCACTGCCTTCTGATAAGAACACTAGTGTATTAATTCCCTGAAAGTTGCATTGTTTAAATGTTTAATTTTAGTTAGAACATTTCCAGATAATGTTAATACAGAGAGTTCTGAAAGCATTTTTAAAATAGGATGGTGCCTATTTATTATGGTAATGACTTGTATTTTTCTCTAAATTCTGATTTGCCAAAGTAATTATGTTTTTCACTTGGGTCATGATTATATTGTACCTTTATTAATATGTTCTGTGAGAATTGTGTACTAGAACCCTTGGATTTGGAGATGATCTTGCATGCCCAGTACAATTTTGCATATTATAGCCTTGATGGCAATATTTATGTACTGCTTTTTTTAAAATGTTGTGAGAAAACCCTTTAACTTTCTCCTGATCTAGAACTCAGTTATTGACTAAGCCCCAATAATATTTGAACTACTTAACTCTGCTTGTCAATGTTTAAGGGGTGTCCTAACATGCAGTTCAACCTGTGGGAGAACTAGATAAATAAAAATGTCAGGCTGTGTAAGGTGTCCAAATTTTCCAGGAATGGTTTTGCTCTCACACTCCTAGTCTCTCATGAAATGTGTCTCTGCAATGGAGACTGAATTTAACTGTGTTGCCAACATATTTACAAATGCACCTAAGGTCTCCAAGGATTCGAACTACAGATGCCAGCACAGTGGTATTGGGGGCCATATTAACCTCATCCCTGCTGATGATATCCTTCTCCTGTGCTGGGCCCTAATGTAAATGGGTGTGGTCATGACGAGCTCAGCTCGTCATGAGTACAGCTCCACTGTGTCTCATGACGAGCTGAGCTCGTCATGAGCATCGAAGGGGTTAAGGAATGTCTCCGTTCATGTAAACTGGTCCTTGATGGGCAGCTCACATTCCTCAAATTGGAGGGAATGAACTACTGCTTTTTAAGCACTTCCAAACTCAGATTCAGGGTTGTCATGTCTTAGTGATGTCAGACAACATAGTCACTGTAGCGTTTTTAAGTCACCAAGAAGTGACATGCTCCAGGTCCCTGGGCATGGTGGCTCCCTGGATGGGTCTCTGGGCAGAAGAACATAAGCTGTATTACCAGTGAGTCATACCTGGAAAATGCTCCAGGGGATCAGAGGAGCAGGTCTTTCCTTCCTAACAGCATCTTCTACAGACTAGGGTGATGTTTTGGGAGATTTTCAGGAGGTTTGGAACACTGTTCCTAGGCCTATTTGCCGCCTAATACAATGCACAAGTGGGTGTTGTTCTTTTGCTCACCCTTTTTGGCCTCAGGGTTGTGAGTAGTGGATGCCTTGTCAAATGCATGGCCCAGATGGTTTCTCTTTGTCTTTCACCATTTCTCTTTAAATCCCAGAATATTTGCTCAGTTTCAGAGAGAAGGGAGGTATGTAATTGTGGTGCTTCTGTACTGGCCTCCAAGAATGTCATGTCATACTCTGAAATCCATAGCAATTCTTCCTTTTTGACTCACCCCCCTAGTTACATCATCTCTTCATCAATTGACCTTTTAACTCCTGATCAGGCTGTTCCTTCCACAATTGAATTTCAGAGGTGAGATTGGTATAATATAGGGATACTTCAGCCATTCAATAATCATGCACATAGTCTACCCCGAGGTCTCAATTCAGACAATGGTCCCATTCCTGGGGTGATGTCAAAGTCATTGGTTTATTTGGAAAAATATAAGAGCAAGGGGCCAAGTTGTCTTGGTGCAGCCAGCACCCCCACAGCAGTTGCTGCTGCTGCTGCCAAATGGCAGTGCCAGCATTACCTACTAACCATCACACTCAAACATGTGTCATGACTATTGCAGGTCACCCCGAGCTGTAGGGATGGCCTGGAAGAGAGATTTTATTTATTTTATATTACATTAAATTGCTAAACCCTCGTACTGAGCTAAAACAAATAGACTGAGAGCACCATCATGCGGTGCATGCTGATAAATAAGTGGACATATTTAAAAATAAATGCAGAGCACCGGAGAACGCTGGCACAAATTACACACTGGCCTTAATGATTCTCTTTCATCAACAGAATGTAGTACAGCTGGTTCTTCAATATTTTTGGGAAGGATTTGAGCTTACTTTTTTCATTTTAGCCGTTAGAGTTCAGTGGGCAACCTTTACTTTTAAGAACTCCTGAGGCTATTTGGAGGATGAACAAAGCATAACCTCTTATCATTTTAAGAGGTTTTCTCTGGTGGGGTCCTCAGTTAAGTCCTTTTACCCTACCTTCTGAGGATTGCCTCTTTTTTTAAGGGCTCTATAATTGCATCCCTTGCGGTGCTGACTTTTTTTGGTGGCAGTCACATCGGCTATGAATAATGGAGAACCAGCTGCTTTGTTATATCAAGCCCCTGACTTCTTGACTCAAGAGAATGATATTGTACTTAGACCTCATCTTACTTGTATTCCACAAAAGTGCCACTAATTTCCACAGAGAACAAGAGGTCTTACTTGTGTTTCCCTTCCCTTCTTCACATGAAGAGCAATTCTTAAATCTGATAGATGGTGATAAGGCTGTGCAAATTTAGATTGAGCATATGATTGCTTTTGTCTAACCTTTGCCAAACGATCCACACCTGGACAATATTGAGGAAGGTAGAAAATGGAGGCTTGCTGCACTTTGGCAGAGCTCTAAGGGATTCCTTTTACCAACATTTGCAGCACACCGATTTGGTCTTCTTCTAATAGGGTTGACCAGAATTATAGACTTCAAAGTTTGGAAGCTGATAAAAGGAACTTTGGTGGGAGTTTTCTCAGTTCCAATCTGTCATAAAGCGGATTTATGTTTTATCAGATTCTTGATACAGAACTCTGAATCTTGCACATGTGAATAAAGTCTATTGGGTATTGCAGGGTGCCTATATTATAAGCCAAGACTAGACGAGGCTTTGTTTTTCCACATGAGTTATCTCTGAGACCAAGATAAGGAACGTAGGGCCAATTGTATCAAAAAAGAGTTTTGCGATTCTAAAATTGAGATTTTTAGCGAATCGCAATTAGAGAATCGCAAAATGCACTGTATAAAGGATTTGCTAAAAATGTTGTGAATCCTACATATTCCTTATTGCAAATTGAGATTCGCAATTGAGGAATACCTTCCCATTCATTCCGATGGGCTAGGAGGCCCATCGGAATGAATCGGAAGACATTCTCAATTTTTGATTACCAAATAGAGAATCACAAATTGAGAATGCAATTTTAAGGTTGCAAGGGTGCCAAAAGGATAACCTGTTGCACCCCTGAAATATGCATGTGTGCACATTTTGCGCACATACATGGCCCAAGGGCATGTATGTGCGACATATGGCATTTTTTTAAAAATCAAAAATGTTTTTTTTTTAAAGAAAATCACACATTACCACCAACTTGAAGTTGGTGGCACTTAAAGCCAAATAGCAAATTTCTGGTGCTTTCAGAATGGCATTTAAGTAATCGCAATTTGCAAGTCCTTAATTGCATTCGCAAAATAGTGAATCACAAATTTTGCAATTCTCTATTTTGCGATGGCCTTTTGGGATGATACATACCAAAAGGCTTTTTCCAATTCGCAAACGGGCCGATTCTGAGAATCGGCTCATTTGCACACTGAAAAAAAGGCTTGATACATATGGCCCGTAGTTACTTACCAGTAATTTACATTCTTTCTAATCTTACTCGTTCTTGTCACAGTCATTATGAGTCAAACACCTCCCTTGGCTTTCTATTTTTTTGGTATGGTCAGAAGGATGCTGGGTATGGCAGGCTATTTAAGGCACCCAGCCAGGTTGCAGAGATAGAATTCAGCATTGGAATGTGTGTTTTCTGTCCCAAGGTGGAAATCACCTCATGAGTAATGACTAATGAGAACGAGTAGGATTAGGAGTAATGAAATTTAACGGTAGGTAGTCCATATTTACGAATCTATGTCATGTTGTATTACTGACAAAACATATTTTTCCTTGCTTAAAGTGTCAAAATTGCAAACATTTTTAAAAGAAGAGTCCCGAAATCTTTCTTGAATTAAATCCAGGGTAAAACAAATGTATGGCCTGTCTCGAGTGCGATTCCATCCAAGACACTAAACACTTACTGAGGTTTGGACATGCTGCAAACTAAACTGCATTGCACATTTTAATATGTCGAGGATCATTAACTTGATGGTGTCAATTTGTTAAAGTGCCAAGTAATGATTTTACAGGTGATTAGATTTTAACTGGCAGAAACACATTCATGTCCTTCTTGTTTTTATGATGCTTGTAATAGAGCATCTACTTTCCAACAAGCTGTTGTTTTTAGGTACACAACAGCTCTTAATGTCCAAAAAATGAAATATAGCATGTCACTTACTAATCGGTGACTGTATAAAACACATTAGCTTCTTTTCTTGTTTTAACTACTTTTAATCGACACTCGTTCATCATGTCGCCCAAAGATGACAAGCCTAATCCTACTCCTGCTGCACGGAAAACGGCATTCTAACCTTGAGGTCAAAAGGACAAAGCAACAATTTCAAGTCCTATTACAGTTGTTTTGGAGCAGTTCGCTGGCTGCAAGTTTAACATCTATTTCAAGAATACACAGAAACTCGGTATTCTTTCAGAATTTCAGCACTTTTTTGAGGTTATGAACGATAACTTTTTTCTTTGCCCATTTCGCTTACTAAGTATATAATGAAACCTTTCTTCTTAGCAAGCAAAGCAGCCGCTGATAATTCTTATCAAACGTGTAAGCTTGCAATTTTTGTTAAATTCGTTGTAGGTGAAAAGAAAAGACTGCCCAGTACTACAGTTCACATCGGATGCCAATATCAGCATTGCAATCAGCTAAATGGAAGCATGACCTCTAAATGCTCTGCTAATTGCAAACTACTTTGTGCTATCTGGCTCAGCAAACATTCACATCAGAGGGTAATTAAAATCATGCTCTGTATGAATTTTTCTGCTACTCCTGTGAATCCGTACTCAAGGTGAAGGTGAGGCGAGGAGGGCTTTAGTGCATGCATTTCTAATTCATGGAGCTACTGAGAGATGTGCTTTTTCAGAGCACACACACAGCTCCAGTGCTTTCAGCTGAGTCCCTCGCAACCAAACCTGAGCATAATTTTAGGAATCTTTATTGGTTACTTTTCGTCCCGTGGTGTAATCACAGCAAGTAAGTCGATTAACTGTTTGAGCTGCATGTAAAAATGACTGCATTCTTTCTAATAAGTCAAAATGCCTATGTTGGAAATCAGGATCTGTATGTAATGTCCCTCCACATTTTGCCCCATTTGCGGTCACTAGATGCTGGGTTTTTTAAATTGAGAGTGCACTGGGCTCGGCGGGGCAGCCCCAGGGCCAGTGCTATGTTGTGAACACACCTTGAAAACACTAACATGCATTAGGGTACATTATGTGTTAGGGTACAACTATGATTGCTATTACCTACCCTATAATTCCCTGGTACATAATAGGGCAGGGGGATTAAAACTACCTTTAACCACATCGCTGCTGCACATTTTCCCCTCCGGTGCTGAAGAATTCAGATTTACATCACTTCATGACGAGCTCAGCTCGTCATCAGCACAGCTCCACTGTGCCTCATGACGAGCTGAGCTCGTCATGAGCATGGAAAGGGTTAAGTCCTTGGTACATAACAGGGCATGGCAGATTGGAGGTCAGCAGCTTTTTTTGTACTTGCCTGTGTGCACTGTTGAGAGCCTGAGTGCTGCACTGCTTTTAAATATAAATGGTTCCCAAACTGACTCGTAAGGGCACATAGAAATGTGATAAACTACTATATATCGGCAAACTACTATATATCGGCATGCTAGGTACACCCAGGGTCTCCCCTAGGTGTCCCAAGGGTGGGGCGTTGTGTACTTATAATGAAGGCCCTTATAAAAGAGCTTTTATACACCCTAGGGATAGAGAAATTGCCAATTTCACTTCCCCCATTGTGGTAAAGTGCTTCCCAAAATTGACTTTTGTATTAGGAGCACTGTGGAGAGAGGATCTACACTACATTGCATATTCAAGTACCCTAAAGTCTCCACTAGGTGTCCCAGGGGTGGACGGTTCATATAGCTATGAGCAGAGTCCTTATAAAAGAGTTTTTATAGGTCCTGGGAAATTGCAAATGTTATCTTCCACATTGTAAATCCCCAGCCACATGGAATAACATTGCAATAGTTCAAGAATGCATAACAATTGTTAGAAATCAAAGAAAATGGGGGGGCGTGGCCTGGATGCCGCGCAAGATGGCCGGCTAGATACGGAGCTCCGCCGCATCGATCACCTCACGGCGTGTTTCCCCGATGTAAACGGGACCGCTCCTGAGCCCCGTCGCTGGATTTGGCTTGCGGAACGTCGGCAGAGTCGGCGGAGCGGCTTTACAGCGCTTGTGGTGCCGTTTTCGCTCTTCTTCGCGACTTTTCACAGCGCTTCACCCCTAAGAACTGTGTTTTTCATATCTTAACATGCTCAAAGCCCTGAACTACTTTTTCTCCTAAATGCTCTTCCTCATGGCGCTCTACTAACAATTTTTTCTGGGACTTTCTGGTCATTTTTCATGCGCCTCAGTTATTTCATGACGCACTTCCATTTGCTCCCATTTTAGTCACCCTCTCTTTTGTAGTCACTAAATATTTTTTCGCTCTAATTCCCTGACGCTCTCTCATATAAGTTACAAGCACTTCCTTGGGAGATACCTTCGTTTTTTCATCGGCATCTATTTTTCGGAGTATTTTGTACTTTATGGTGCTTCACCCTCTATCCGGAGGTATTTCTGGAACATTTCAGCCGCACCTTTAGTTGCCTCTCAGGGAATTGAGATTACTTAGTGGCACAAGAACTCATTTCTATGGTCAGACTACGTAAACCTCAATTTGTCTTTACGCCCTAGGTGAGTACTTCGGTGGCTTCTTCATCTGGTACAAATAAAGCCAATTCCTCTACAAAAATGACTTCTCAAAAATCATCATTGGCTCATACAACTGCCAGTAAGTCTTCTCCACCTGCTCCAGCGGGCAAACGCCTTAAGCAAAATTCTCCTACGCCAGAAGACAATCCTTCAACTTCCCCTACTGACCAAATTTTGGAGGAGCTGCGAGCAATGCGTCCATTTATTGAAAAAACAAGTACGGATATGCAGCTTTTAAAGGACAAATGGGAGAATATGGATGCCCGACTTTCTACTGTTGAACAACACCTCCCTGAGCTTCAGTCCAACACACAACGTATAGCCACCTTAGAAAAGACTGTCCTCTCACTGCAAAAGCACACAGAAGATTTGGAAAATCGCAATAGGAGGAACAACCTCCGTATTTACAATTTGCCGGAAAATCTTGAGGGTGACAATCCAGTGTCTTTCTTTACCACTTTCCTGCCAAAACTTCTAGACCTGCCACCTTCTACCTCCATTAGTATACAAAGAGCTCATAGACTAGGCGCAAGAACGGATTCCTCTTCGAAACCTCATGGAGTCATCATCCTATTTTTGAAATACACGGATCTCCTATTGATTCTTTCAGCTGCGAGGAATAAAAAACAAGTGACTTGGCAAGGTCAACGAGTCTATTTATCTCAAGATGTATCTAATGTCACTGCCTCCAGACGTAAAGAATTTCTGGCTATGCGTCCTTCTCTACGCTCCATGGGAGCAAGATATGGCTTGTTTCACCCTTGTACTCTCAGAGTCACCTATCGGAATAAGACTTGGTCATTTCAGGAACCTGGAGAACTAAGGAACTTTCTTCTTCTGCAAAGTGAAGAAGGGATGGACGCCTCCTCCTCTGCTTCGAACAGTGGCTGAAATTTGACTTTTATTGTCTGCATGTCTTGTTCTTCTAGTAGTTTGTCTCTGACTTCATGTACCTTTCCATACTCCTTATCTCAGTTTCTAACCTTCTCATTTTGCTTATCTTCTCTTTGAATATCTTTCTCTTGCGTATCCTATATATATCTACTTTCTTTTTCTAACCTCTGGACCTATACTTTACGTCACATGTTCTGTATGTTAACAATTTTTTCCTTTTTTTTCCCCAGACGGATATGTATCGGATATTCCTTTCACCATTTTGTCCCATCCTATGTTCCTTTTGTGCGGTCTCGATGTGGTTCTGCTCCTGATCCTGGTCCGTCCGTCTTGTAACGCATCACCACCTCCCCACCTTCCCCTTGTGTGTACTTCCCCCTCCAGGTATGTTCAATACAGTCATCCTTTTGGATTTGTACTGTCTTCTATGCCTTCTCTCTTTTCTTCCTTCTTCCTCCTTCCCTGATCTTCTTTCCCTGTTCCTACCCCTCTCCCTTTCCCTTTTTCTTTTTCTTCTTCATCCTCTACCTATTCTTCCTTCTACCTTTTTGATGATCTTTATGGTTATTATCTCTCTACAGTTTGAATTACTAAATGTACAGTATGTTTTTGCATTTTTCAATTTTGATCAGTTTAATAATCTTTCACCTTCAAAGTTGTTTCATGGAATGTGAAAGGATTTAATCACCCTATCAAAAGGCAAAGAGTACTCTCCCACCTCTCCTCTTACAATCCAGATATTGTTCTTATTCAAGAAACCCACCTCTCGGATATTGAATCCTTAAAACTAAAACGATTGTGGGTTGGAACTGTCTTATTCTCTCCTGCTTCTCAAAAAAAGAACGGGGTGGCTATTTTGATTCATAAACGCCTCCAGTGTAAAGTAGTCCTAGAAGAAAAAGATGTTGAGGGACGCTGGATTTTGGCTAAACTACTCATTAATGCTATCCCAATTACGGTTTTCAATGTTTATGGTCCTACATGTTTTGACTCCTCTTTTTGGCCCTCCATTACAGCAAAATGTGTTCAATATAAAGATGATTCTTTCCTATTAGGTGGAGACTGTAATCAAATCGTTGACCCATTTTTAGACCGTAGATCCTCTGTTCGTTTTTCCCCTCACAAATCACATAAGCAATTCCTTGACACTATCACTCAAACTCATCTTGTGGACTCATGGAGACTCACTCACCCAGATGTTATGGATTTTTCCTTTTTCTCTCCTCCTCATGCTTCTTTCTCCCGTTTGGACTACATTTTTCTATCTTCATCTCTATCTCAACACCTTCTATCCTCCTCTATTGAGCCTATAGTTATCTCTGACCATGCTCCTATTATCACTGTTTTTGACCTTCTTCCTCCTACTCCTAAATCTTCTCGCTGGCGTTTTAACCCTTCTCTTCTTGCTGATCCTCTTTTTTCTTCCTCTTTTCGTTCTTTCGCCTCTGAATTTTTTCACCTCAACTATACACCTGATACCCCCCCTCATATTCTTTGGGACTCTTTTAAGGCCACAGCCCGAGGTTTTATTATTGAATTTGTCTCTAGAAAGAAGAAAAAATTCCTTCAAAAACGTAAAGTTACCCTTGCACACATTAAATCGCTGGAACATCAATTCTATACCTCCTCTACTAAGATTATGTCTCCTGAACTCCTTAAAGCTAAGATTGCTTTTAACAAGCTTACTACAGATTCTGCCTCCTCTTTTCTCCTCCGGAGCAGCGCACGATACTATGGAGGTCGCAATAAATCAGGTAAATTATTGGCTAACTATTTAAAATCACGTAAAGAAAGGACTAATATTGACTCTATCTATTCCCCCTCTAATACTCTTCTTCATACAGACGTGGAAATTTTAGAACAATTTCACTCTTTTTATGAGACTTTATATACTCCTGAAAACCCCCCCACCCCAGAGCTTATTCACTCTTATTTTGATAACATACCTCAACCAGATACCTCCCTCCTTAATTTTTCGGTCGTTGATTCTGATCTCACTATTTCAGAGTTATCCACTGCTCTATCCTCCCTCACTAAAGGCAAGACTCCAGGACCCGACGGCTTTCCAGTTGAATTTTACCTACATTTTTCAGACCTCCTCTTACCTAAACTTCTATCTCTTTTTCAGTCTTTTTGTTCTACTGGATCAGCCCAAGGCTCATTTCAGGATGCTACCATATGCCTTATCCCTAAAGATGGTAGAGACCCTAAGTTTTGTAAAAATTATCGACCTATATCTTTAGTTAATGTGGACTATAACATTTTTGCAAAATTACTAGCTCTTCGCCTTGACCCGCTCCTACCACATCTTATAGGGAAAGAGCAATGTGGCTTTGTTAAGGGCCGCCTAACATCGGATAACTCTAGACTCTTCCTTAATGTTTTAAGTAAAGCCCCTTCACTATCAATTCCCCTTGCAGCCATTTCAGTAGACGCTGAGAAAGCCTTTGATCGGGTTGACTGGTCCTTTCTCATGGCCTCCTTAAAATGGCATGGCTTCAATCCTAAATTTATATCGTATATTTCTTTGATATATTCTATGCCCAAAGCCTCTGTTCTCGTCAATGGTCAACTCACTTCCCCATTCACACTCCAACGTGGAGTTCGTCAGGGCTGTCCTTTATCACCTCTTTTATTTATTTTGGCGCTTGAACCCTTCCTTACTTCCATACGTAATAATCCCTCCATCTCTGGTTTCCCGTATGGTAAACAACATCTTAAATTGTCTGCATATGCTGATGATATCCTTTTATTTATTTCAGACCCGATCACCTCTGTCCCCTCTTTATTAAATGAATTTGAGAAATATTCTTTGGTCTCGGGTTACAAAATAAATTCTGACAAAACAGAGATCCTTCCCTTAACCAAATTTTGCCTTCTCCACTTTTTCACAGCCACTGGCTTTGCTTGGAATTCTACGAAAATTAAATATCTTGGTGTTCTTTTTTCTAGCTCTATTTCTTCTTCTATTCAACTCAACATGAATGCAGTCATCTCTAGAATAGACTCACTACTCACTTCTTGGAACCCACTATTTCTTTCCTGGTGGGGCCGTCTTGACTCCATCAGGATGATGATTGCCCCCATTTTGATCTACTTATTATCCATGCTTCCACTTCGCATCCCAACCTCATATTTCCGTCGCATTGACTCTGTGTTGTCCAAATTTCTTTGGAAGCAGAAAAAGGCCCGAATATCTCTTTTACACCTACGTAAATCTAAACTTAATGGTGGAACCAACTTTCCAGACTTTCGCCTTTACCACAAGTCCTTCTCACTTCGACAGGCCTCCCGCTGGTTATCTCAGGAATCCTCCCCTTTTTCTCCCCTCTGGCTTTCTGTTGAACAGGAGCTATTGCTTCCATACTCTTTACAAGAGGTAATTCACTTCTAAAGCCCCATGCCTTAACCCCCTTTTATTCAAACATACTTCTTCTCTTCTACGGCCTTTAGTCTCCCCTACTTCGGTCTCTCAGGAATCCTTCCTACTATTGCCTATATGGTACAATTCACTCATATTAATAAATAACAGACCTATTGCATGGCCCTCATGGAGAGCGAAAGGTATCATCTGGGTACATCATCTTTTTGATGGTTCATCCCCCTGCTAATTTCCTAAATTTCAATCTCAATTCCACTGCCCTCCTTCTTTTGCAAAGAAATTCCTCATCCTTATGGAAACCATTCTAGATCGTTATTATTCTCTTCCTTCTGAAAGCCTATCAGCCTCGTCTTCCTCCCTACTCACCGTCCTCTCTACTATTACTAAAGCTTCCCTTATTTATCGGTACTTCTCAGCCCCCGATCCGGACCGTCCCAAATCGAAATTGGAATTGTCTTGGGAAACAGATTTACATTCTTCATGGTCAACTTCTCTTTGGGACAAAATATGGGCCAGATCCTTGAAGATTTCCCGTACTGCCTCTCTTACTCAATCTCTATTTTTCTTCTACCACAGACTATACCTTTCTCCTCTTTCTATTTCTCGCTTTCAACCCAATTCTGTATCTAATTGTTGGACCTGTAATGCTCCCTCTGCAGATCTTTTACACCTCTTCTTCTTCTGTCCTTCAACTCGTATTTTTTGGTCTCAGATATGCTCTCGCCTTTCTCGTATTTTTAACATCTCTATTCACTTCTCCACCTCTTTTGTATTTCTCGGTAGCCTTTCAGAAGACTTAGATCTCCCTCCACATTCTCACGGTCTTTTTGATCTTATGTTAGCCCTCGCATTACAGCATATTGTCTCTAATTGGAAATCCTTGAACACTTTGTCTCTAAATTGTTGGTGGAATTTTGTATGTCAATCACACAGACTTGATGTCGCCTTTGCTTCCTCCTGCAAACCCTCCCGAAATGTTGAACTTTATTGGCTACCTCTTACTTTATACTTAGATCAATCTGCCAAAAAGATTTATTCTCCACTTTCCTCGGATAATTTCAAACCCCCCTGAACACATATGCTCTTGCCTGTAGTTTATGATATTTTTCAATTTTGCTATTGTGATTTTTTAGCTTTATACTTGTTTCCTTTGCTACACGTTCTTAATTCAAGTAATTGCTAAATATGATGTTTTCTACTGTACTTTCTGATTGACATCCAGTGTATTTTCTATTTTTACTTATTCATTCTCTATGATAATACCATGTTTTATTTCCCTCCCCCCCTCCCCCCCTCCTCCCTGTCAAATAATTCAAAATGCTTTGTTTTTCATTGTGATATTGGTTGCTTATGTTTAATTTATCCCATCCTATATCCTTTTCTCATATTTTGCCGATGTCACCTTATTGTAATATCTGCTTTTCCTCTAATAAAGCTTTCAAACATAAAAAAAGAAATCAAAGAAAATATAATGTAACAATTTAGGAGAATAGTATTGATAAATCCAAAAATACGCTATTGTTTAATGTATCCTAAAGTATAACGTTATACAACTTTCTAGTCTGTAAGCCAAAATTATGCCTTTGTGTAGTCTTCCTTGATTGGTCAACCGGATTAGCCAGTCTGCTTTGATGAAGGGATAAGTGGCTAACCCCAAATAGAGGTTAGCTGTTGGAGAGAGCTCTGCTACACAGGAATGCCAGAGTGGGGAAGGAGGGGTCGTACAGCATGCTTAAAACTTAGTAAAGAAGTCTTGCAAAGCTGGAATCATAATTTGCACCATCATACCCTGCATTCTGACTGACTGTGCCTGCTGCTTTATCTAAAACTACATTCATTTGGATGTACCTTGTTTCAATAGGAATAAAGAGTGGAATCCCTGCAAGCTACAGGTTAATACAGGTCACCGGGACCATCACCACCAAGAATTCCCAGCATGCTTGTTTCCCTGGGCGAAGCTGAGTTCAACGCTCACCAGGTGAGACAGAAGCAGTCACAACCTGCATAAATTTGGTGGCATTGTTTTTAAAGGGAATTGGATGCTGGGGGGTTTACACTTATTTTAACTGCCACATTGCTTTGAGACTCGTGTTTGGCCTCAGCTAGAGAAGACACACTTCCGGTATCACGGAGCACTGCTTAGCGGTCTAGTGCTTTAGAAGGACACTATTTAGCACAATCGCTTCCCGTGTGCGCTGTGCTGGTTTCCCTGGGCGAAGCTATGTTCAACGCTCGCCAGGTGCCAGGTGAGACAGAAGCACTCACAACCTGCATAAATTTGGTGGCATTGTTTTTAAAGGGAATTTGGATGCTGGAGGGTTTACACTTATTTTAACTGCCACATTACTTTTAGACTCGTGTTTGGCCTCAGCTAGGGGAAACTCACTTCTGGTTTCACAGAGCACCGGTCAGCGGTCTGGTGCTTTAGAAGGACACTATTTAGCACGCAAGCTTCGCGTGCGCCCTGTGCTGGTTTCCTTTGGCAAAGCTGCATTCAATGCTCGGACGGTGAGACAGAAGCACTCACAACCTTCAGAAATTTGGTGGCATTGTTTTTAAAGGGAATTCGGATGCTGGGGGATTTCCACGTATTTTCACTGCCGCATTGCTTTGAGACTCGTATTTGGCCTCAGCTAGGGGAGACTCACTTCCGGTTTCACGGAGCACCGGTTAGCGGTCTAGTGCTTTAGAAGGACACTATTTACCACGCACTATGCTGCGTACTCGCAGCGGGCGCGCCGCCAAAGGCAAGCCCGTTTTCTCCTGTACGCGCTCTGGCTGGGCGCAGGGCCCATCCCCCTGGATAGTCCATGGAAGGGGCATTCATTCTTCCAGTAGGGAGTTACATAAACTTAATCCTGGTGGCAGATTACAGCAGTGTCCCAGGCTGTCCCTAGATGGCTATAGCGACAACATATTGGGCTCTCTGTGCATCTGTTGTCAGATGCCTTATCCAATCATTCTTAACCGGTTTATGAACAATCACAAGGCCCCAGGGAAAAGTCAAACTCAATCGCAGTAGTACATGGTAATAGGGATTAATTGAAATGAATCATGTTTAATGCCAGCCAGATCTTTAGTGAAGCATAGTTTGGAATGTGCGATCTTACTGGAGGATTATAACATCAAACTGGCTTTTATCACTGAGATCTGGACTGACAATTGTTCTGGCCCTGATCTGGTGAAAGCCACCCGCAGGTTTTTATTGCCATACACTGGAATGGCCAAACAAGAAGGGTGGAGGGCTTGCTAATATTTATCATGAATCAGTGTCTCCCAAGTTTGCTGAAGCCTCCAACTTGGCATGTGAGGCCCTAGCCTTCGACTTTTACTCTGGTTCTTACAAACCCTTTAAAGGGTTGCTTATATATCATCAACCGGGCTCTAGAGGTGGTTTTCTGGAGTCCCTGGATACGCTGTTGGAAGAAAGACTGTGTTTTGAATCCTTCTCAGTGCTGGGGGATTTCAACTTCTATCTTGAAAACCCCAACAACGCTGACACATCTAGGCTGAGCCAAACAATGGGCGCTGGAGGCCTGGAACAAATAGTAAGGGTGCAGACACATGAAAAGGGTCATACCTTAGACAGCATTTACTCTATCAGCAAAGATATAGATAAACTCGTGGTGCTTTCGATCTCGTGGTCTGATCACTATGTAATCAAATTTGAACTAAATCTTGGGGCAATCTGGATGTGGAGAGGCTGGAAACTGTCATGAAAAGTTCAAAGTGTCAGCTTCCACTGGATGTGGAGGAGGCTAAGACCACCTACAATAAGGGGCTTTCTGATGCCTGTGATCAGCTTGTTCCTCCTAAGAAATGGACTCCGAAACGGGCATCTCCAACTGCCCCCTGGTATTCAGAGGAGCTTAGGGCCAATAAATTGCTCTGTAAACATGCAGAAAGGAATTGGCAGAAATTTTACGCTGTGAAGCCGATAAGGAAAACTATAAAATTTGTATTGCTAGTTATAAACAAGCACTTTTGGAAGCTAAAAAAGAGTACTTCTCTGTATAAATAACCATGGCCGAATCCAACTTTAAAGAACTGTTTAAAACTATTTCCAAATTACCCAAACCTATTACTCTGAAGAAATCTGTCCGAAAAATTGGAAAAAGGCTTCTGTGCTTCCCCTACTTAAGAAGCAATCCTTGGACTCTAAGGACTCGATTAATTATCAGCCAATTTCCAGGCTTCCATTACCAGCTAAACTACTGGAAAAAGAAATACACAGCCAACTTAACAATGTTATCTCTGCTAACAACTCCTTGGACCCATCACAATATGGGTTTAGAGCTTTTCACAGTACGTAGCTGGCCTAATAAAATCTACTGAGGAAATCAGAGAAGCTGTGGATAGGGGAGGAAATGCCATCTTAATCCTCCTTGACCTATCCACGGCCTTTGATACGGTCCACCATAATGTATTGTTGAACCGACTCTCTGATATTGGTGTGAAAGGCTCAGCATGGAAACTGTTACATTCTTTTCTGTCAGACAGGTCTCAGACTGTAGACCTAGATGGAAACATCTCTGAACCCTTCTTGCTTCCCTGTGGGGTGCCCCAGGTCTCGGCTTTGAGCCCTACGCTTTTTATTATCTATGTGGCACCCCTGGCTAGTGTCATCCGGTCATTTGGTTTCCAGCTCACCTCCTACACTCATGACACACAAATTGTGCCATCGCTGATGGAGGGAGCGGAAAGGGAAGCGGGGGACCGGATCCATAACTGTATGTGCTCTATTTCCACCTAGATGTCGTCCAATTGTTTAAAACTAAACTCACATAAAATGGAGGTGCTAAAATTTGGCAATAATCCCCAGGTCTGGACACCGGACTGGTGGCCGGAGGATATGGGACCTTGCCCTATACCCTCCAGGAAAGCCAAGAATTTAGGAGTCATGGTGGATAACAAACTCACCATGGGGGACGAAGTGAACTAGGTGATTTCATCATGTTTCATGGTCCTCAGAATAAATAACAAAATTAAATTCTTCCTGTCGGCGAGCAACCTCAGGATGGTCGTCACCGCACTCATTATGTCCCGCCTGGACTATTGCAACATTCTCTATCTTAATGTTCAGAAACATAGTTGCAATTGGTCCAGAACGCGTCAGCGAGATTGCTGATGGGAACACGCAGGTTTGCTTTGGTCAGTGGAGAACTTAAGAAACTGTATTGGCTCCCAGTCCCACTTAGATCACTCTTTAAAGCGCTATGTGTTGTCTTCGAAGTGGTAAATGGGATTGGCCCGGATTTTCAAAAAACCAGACTTACATGGTACGTCCCAAGCAGAACCCTGCGCTCTTCCAGTTCTAAACTAATCCAAACTTCCATCTTTAAGGAAACCAATTGGGAAGGCAGAAGCTTTTTCCACTGCGCCTCAAAGGCTTGGAATGAACTCTTGGTCCATCTCAGAAATGCTCCAGACCTCATCTCTTTTCGCAAGGGCTTAAAAACATGGTTCTTCTCTCACTAAGTGGCTCGAAGCTTCCCAGGTCACCAGTACTCAGCGCCAGGACACCTCAGGGTAGCAGTGCGCTTTATAAGTACAAATAACATGAAGCCCATCCAGTGGATTTGTAAGGGTTTTGTCTAAATGGATTGTGGGGACTGAAGTACCAAACTTTCAAGGATCATCTTGGAGAATCCAAACCCTTGGATTGTGTTTTGGACACTTTGGACCCCCAAGAGGGACTTCATTGAGAAGTTCTAGAAGTTTTGAGTAACTGCGGAAAAAAGCTCTATAAGGGTATTGACTCAACCCCTAGAGCCAAACAGGCGACCTTCAATTGCGAGTTTGCCTGCCCTGCTGGTTTATACCTTGAAAAGCTAGGGAGGGCTGATTTACAGAGCTTGACTGGGAGCTCCCAGGAAAGGAAATTGCCGTACTCTCACCGAAAAGCATCGAGGGACCCCGGAAGAAAAATCATCCAAAAAGTTTATAAGTCAGCAGGTAAAATCTCAACCTCTGCATACCACGAGGGGTATCCAAGCATGGCTCCATTGTGGTCGGCCTGAAACGTTCACTTTGTTCCGGTCAAGTGCGATTTCCTCACACCAAAGCCATCTGCTGTGCTCTGGTGGCAGTTTTCACATCTCATCAAAGCAGCTATTTAGGTGCGAGGTGATTGCTGGAGCTCATGCAAATGGGTGCCCAGGGGCTTTAGTCAAGCAAAAGGTAGCTTTCTAAAAATGTCCTTTCCTAAACAGTTGTCGCAAATTCAATGTTACCAATCAATTGTATTTTAAATAAATATTAAATGGAGTCTCTGAATTACATTTCTAGCTTTCTCCTAACTGAAATTAGCATTATATATTCTTCGTGGCCACAAGATCTCGGGCCAGTCCGTGACCCCAAACATGTTGTGAAGAACTTAGGAGTTCGACTAGACCAGGAGCTCTCGCTGAAGCAGCATAGTAACTACATTGTGGGCTCATGTTTCCATGTGATAGGCCTTCTACGCAAAGTGTTTCCCTTACTCCCTGACTTCATCAGGAAAATATTGGTACAGGCTCTTGTCCTTAGCCGCATCGATTATTGTAATGGCCTGCTGTTATCTGCAAATGAGGGAGTATTAGCCAAAACTCCAAGTTGTACAGAATACTGCGGCCTGGTTGGTCTTGAACGCCCCTCTTAGATCTGCGTCCAAACCTCTTTTAGACAAACTACATTGGATGTCGGTCCGGCAAAGGATTACGTTTAAGACATGCTGCCTAATTCACAAGAGCTTAAACGGATTAGTTCCCGCATATTTAAAAAACAAACTTACACCTTACTCTCCTGTTCGCTCCCTTAGGTCCAGCAACCAGTTTCTACTGTGTGTGCCCTGTGCAAAGAAGGCCAGACATGGAGGCAAAGCTCTATCTGTGGTTGGGCCCTCATTATGGAACAAGCTCCCATTAGCTCTCAGACAATGTCCAGAACATATGCTGTTTAGGAAGCGGCTTAAAACTTTTCTGTTTCAAAATTAATTCTTTTAAGTTCCCCTCTGACTGTGCTTATGGTGTTCTTAGGGCGCAGAGATACTCCTCCGGGAGTCGATTCAAGCGCGATATAAACCCGCAAATAAATAAATAAATAAATACCGAAATAAATAAATAAATAATAATATAATCCAGTGCTTTTTGATGGAATAGCCAGACTTGATACAGTGAAAACAGCTTTTAAGGTTTTTTAACTGTAAGGACATCAGTAGCATTACATTTCTGCATGTCCTGCTGATAAATATTATGCACCCTGGCCTTTGGCGTAAGGATTACAAAGGGGTGACTTATTAATGTTCAAAAGGAAGGTTTTCACCTCTCGCAAGTGTTTATTTGGCCAAGTCAATTTAGCAATTTTAAAAATGCCACATCCAGGCTACAATAGAAGACCTACAATCATGTTTGCACTGTGGTGGGTGCCACAATGGGTGTTGCAGTCCCCTAGTTATGTTAAACTTACAGGCCCTGGGTACACTTGTTCCATATACCCAGGGTTTAAATGTCATTTAAATATCCTAATTCAGAATATTACAAATGTTGCCATTTTTTTTGGAGTAAGAGCACATGCATTGGGGCCTGGATAGATGCATCCCACTACATAAAGTAAAAAAAACAGCAGCATCAAGCTACAAAAAATGGGGGTGATCTTGCAAAAAGAGTAATTTTTCTATGTTCCTATGTTATTCATCATTCAAGAGTGTCAAAGAAATCTGAGGTTATCAGACTTATTGGAAGGGAGAGACTAGAAAGATAAGGACAAATCAACATGCGTTCACTTTCTGCATGAAACTTGAACCTTCACAATATATTGCATGTTCAGTGAAATGATGAAGTTAGTTTGAAGAAAACTTACAGTAGCACCCGACATATTTTACCCCTGCCATAAATTCGAAGTATATTGCAAGTCACCAATTCGTTCCTTGACCATTTAAAGGAATGATGCAGAGATACTGTGTTTCTCCAGTAATGACGTACATTGCGTAACAAAAAACATGTTCTCATAAAAATGAAACCTTTCTGCTCATTACTGTTCATTTGAGAAAAAGGTTTTGTAGAATGAAAGGCCAATTTTTGTTTGTGCTTCTTTGTCCGAACTGCAATTATAATGATGCTCTGTGACATGCATTCCAGCTTGGCTCCTAGCTCTGGCAGTAGACGTTATGACATCATAGCTAGGGGGAAATAACTTATTACAGTTGAGCAGCTATATCATTTCAGATAGCTTATTATTCAGGGATCGCAGGCCCCAGTGTATTATTATGTGATAATTCTGTGTTGGATATGAATGTAGTGTTTTCTTGCCCTGTAGAGCCTCTCATTGTCACCATTTCTCCTGCTAAACTGCTGAGATAATATTGCTGCGTAGGTGTTTATCAACTGTTACCTTTGATGGCAGATACTACATTTACGGCTGAATTAAGCATTGTTCAACTGAACAATCTGGGTTTAAATTCCATCTTTCCAGCTTGACCAAAATGTGTTATCCTTGGCAATACTTTATTTCACCAAGCATCCTTGTGCATTATCACATATGAGAGCGCCAAAAAACACTTAAATTCACGATCTCCACTGTACAAAAAAACCCTCTTGTGTTTTATTTGGTAACTATAAAGTTGCACGATATATAGGGAATGGGATAGACAGTAAAAGCTCAGAAGGATCTTAACAATAGGTGGGAGAAGGTGTTCATGGTGACCCTGACCTGATTCTGTACAGAATCCGCTATGGGGACAGATGCAGCTTCAGCAGCAGGAGTCCCTGTCCAGCCACCTCTGGTCCAGGAGCAGGGTTCCTGCTTTCCTCCCTGCCCAGTCTGAACATTTACCCCCAGCTGCACCAGCCCAGATCAAACACGATTACTTTAGAAGCAATCCCAGAGTGATTGGATGATCATCCAACTACATCATCGGACATGATCAAGCTCCTGAAGTCATCAGCAGAGTTAGAAGCCTGTACCTGATAATTTGAGGATGACGTGAAAATGAGCATTTGATGACTTCTCAGGAACTGATTGTTCGTGATGATTTGAGAATGACTTGAAAATGAGCATCTGATTACTTTACAATAATATCAATACAGATGACTTGAGGATGATGTAAAAATGAGTTGTTGATTACTTCAAACAATAAACACAGATGAAAGCATTCCTGAAGATTAGGTAGCAACCCATTAGCAATATGCAACTGTCGGTTCCAGAGAAAACAATTTAAAAATAAAAAGTAAACCTTGATGGAGAGATAGTTTGTGTAATTTGTTACAGCATAATTATGTGAAATGACAGCAAAATTATGAGGGACTATGCATCCTTTTGTAGGCATGGTATGCATATAAAGTGTCTCGAAATGTAAGTGGTCATTGGTCGCCATTAAGTATGGGTGGAAAATCCGTTCCGCTCGCGGATTTTGCGGATTTTCGGTAAATTCGCAATCCGCGAGATTCGCGAATTTCCCGCCAAATCCGCAAATCCGCGAGCAGCGGATTTTATGGCTTGCTCGCACTGTTCGCGTGAGTTTGCGGCTTCCCCGTTCAACTTCGCGCCCCGCGAATAAGCGCTAAATTGCAGAAATACGATCTTAGCAAAACTGAAACTACTTACCAGGTTCAAAAGTTCAAGCTCATCATTAGTAGCCATTTCCTGTAGTGCTTCCTGAGGGGCCCCTCCAGAGTTCAGTTGCCTACTTGCAACTATTATGTGACCCTGCTCTGACCCTCAGAATAGTTACACATATGCCACAAAGGTCCTGAATTACAGCTAAGGGAGACAAGCAGGAGCCAGGCTGGAAGTTCAAATCCAGTGACACATTAATCAGCCCCTAATTCATTATTGTCAGTTGGGGCAGGGCAGGTGTTGTAACTAATTTTGCAACAATGAAAGCACTTAGCAAGTGCAAAAGATCACTAATCAGGAAGCACTAAAGAAGCAGGTGCCAGCTAAAAAAATATTCTGTGACACATTAATCAGCCCCAAATTAATTCAGGTCACAGGAGGCAGGGCTTAGCAAGTGCAAAAGATCACTAATCAGGAAGCACTAAGGAAGCAGGTGCCAGCTAAAAAAATATTCTGTGACACATTAATCAGCCCCAAATTAATTCAGGTCACTTGAGGCAGGGAAGGTGTGCTTTGCTTTGCCACAATAATGTACACTGGACAACCAGAGGGTGCTGTGATGAAACAGAGGGTGGCATGGGTGAGCCAGAGGGTGGCATGGGTGAACCAGAGAGTGGCAGTGGTGACAGAGGGTGGCAGTGATGAAGAAGAGTGTCCCAAACAGGCTGGCCACGTAGAAACAACAAGTTCGCAAAACTTGCGACCCGACAGGTAAGTTCGCGTTTGCGAAATTGTACAAAAACCCTCGCGAACTGGCAGAAACCCGCGGGAACACACAAAAAAAAAATCTGCAAATTCGCGAGAATTCGCGGATTTTGCGGATTGCGAGTTCGCAAATCCGCAAAATTCGCGAACGCGAGATTCGCTAAATTCGCCCATGCTTAGTCGCCATATCATCAGACCTTTTTCTTTTGGTAATGCTGACTGCATGAGTAAAAAATGCTTTTTTGCAATGCTGCACAGTTTCACCAAAAGGTACTGGCAAAGCCAGTAATCCCAAAAGTGAGACCTACAGGCTTGACCAATGGTTGTTATGTTAAGGACTGTGTTGCAATGTTTGGAAGGCTACATTTTATTTATGGAAAGTGAAGCTGTCTGTGGCTGCTTCATCCTCTAAATGGAGGATGAATGTCTGAAGGATACAGCTTCATAGCTTTCTATCCCTTGACTTAATAATGCTAGTAAATTCAGGGGTTTGAAGGAGTGCTCTCATGTGGGTGAGGTGAATATTAAGTGAAAAGAGGGTGACGCCTGCCAAATGCTGGTGAAAAATGGGTGCTGTCCATACGCAACCAGAGTCTGTAGTCAGGAATGTGTCATTGTGTAACATAACTGGTGCTCATGTAAAGCGCTCCTATACCTTTAGGTCGAGTTCGCACTATATAAATCTGCTCAAAGAAAAAAGTCTGGAGGTTGAAGTGCCCACACCCGGTACCAACACCAAGGCAGAACCAGACCTTCACTCACTGTTTTACCAAGGCTGACAGTGCCGTGGTCGCAGAGGCACTTTCACCCAATACCGACTCCCTAGCCTGCTAATGTAGGCTTTTGTGATTTCCTGACAAACACTTATTCCTGCAGATCCAAATACCAAATGGCTGCTGGTTCCTGGGCCACAGCAGTGTATTGTCCCAGGAGAGATGCCCTGGGCTCAGTGACCAGACCGCTGAATCATCCAGCACAATGTTGTGACTGTCACTTTTGTGACTAATCACTATTTTTTGTTCCGCCTCCTCACCATCACTCATTTCTATGATCAGCCGCTTTCTACTGGAACATTTGGGAACAACAGATAGATCTTTGAAAACCACTCTGGAGAAGTTAATTGCTCCTTTCTGCTCCACCCGATTGTCCTTGCTTGTGAGCACTCATTTGCATATAAATGCCTCTAAGAAAACCGGTATTTTCTGCAAATGAATGCCTTCTAACACTTTTTCTTGTAAAGTTTCTATGCACATCCATTGGCGCCGGAAGTTACGTCACACGCCTTTCAAAAGTTTGTGTGATCTCCTCAAGGGAGCAGACGGGCCACGCCGGTATTTAGTTTATTAAAGGATCTTTACATTTTCTGAGTGCTTGGAGATCGGTAGGTGTTGTCCAAGGGCTGCTGCAGGGAAAGGCATTACGAGCAAGCAAGTCGGACTGGATTTTAAAATCGCAGCTGGTATCAACTAACATTCAAGGGGCAATGTTGTGTTTCCTGTTTCTGTTTGTGAAGAAATTAATCTGTAGTTTTCCATTTCTTGTTGGCTATAAACGAAAGGCCCGACTTCAGGGAAGGGGGGCTTGTGGGGGTCACCGACCGCAGGGAGGTCTACCCCCCAACCCACCCCCCAGGCAGTTTGGGAGTTTTTAGCAGGCTGCAAACTGGCATTTTGTTTTGGGCTGGTTTTTTGTAGCCCAAATGTAGCCCAAGGTATAAATGCCTTGGGCTACTGCTCCCAGCCACCATTTTAGGTTTGGTGACCTGAGAGCTTTAGTTAGAGAAAAAAAATTCCAAGGCTAGTCATTGCGGTTTTATTAATTTTTGGCTCGAAGTTGCAGCTTTATTATTATGGAGGCAGAAGATGTCAGAGTGCTCGAGGCCATCATGCTGCTCCACGGGGGAGAAGATGGGCAAGGAATTTGAAGTCTGCACAGGAGCACAGTTCAGTGGTGCAGGACAAATTGGATAAAGAGGTCCGTGAAGGAAGAATGGCAGGTCCTTTTGATGATTGGCCAGTGGAAGCCTTAATTATTTCCCCAATCAGGGTGGTCCCCAAAAAAGAGGTGGGGCAGTACAGACTGATACAACACCTATTTTGGCCTGAGGGATCTTCGGTCAATGATTTAATTGATGCGGAGGCAGCCTCAGTGTCCTATTCCTCAGTTGACGTTGCTATGTCACTAGTTCTGACCGCTGGTGCAACTGCATAAATGGCAAAAAGCGACTTAAAATCTACATTTCGGTTGCTTCCTGTCCACCACGATGATTGGAGTGTTTTGGGAATCCAGTTTAAAGGAAAATGGTATGTGGATAAAGCATTACCCATGGGTTGTTCAATGTCTTGTGCTTTGTTCGAGTGCTTCAGCACTTTTCTACAGTGGTATTTTACACAACGCACTGGTCATGAGTTGGTAACGCACTATTTGGATGACTTCTTTTTTGTCGGTTCCCCGGGCTCCGCGGAGTGCCAGGTAGCACTGGACACATTCCATGATCTCATGGGTGAGTCAGGGGTTTCTTTGGCACCTGAAAAAACAATGGTCCCATGTATGATTATGTCATTTTTGGGAATTGAAATTGACTCAGTGGAGATGCAAGCATGGTTAACTGCGGCTAAGAAAGCAAAAATGTTGGACCTGTTGGAGGAAATGTTAGCAAAAGACAAAGTGATGGTTAGGGACATCCAAGTTTTGATTGCAGGGTGGTCAGAGCAGGGAGAATTTTCAGTAGAAGACTGGGATGATTATTGGCGGGACACTACTTACCTCACCACCATGTCCGCTTGTCCACTGGGGTCAAGGAAGATTTACTGATGTGGAAGGTATTTCTGCACTCATCTAACGGCATAACATTGGCCAGGGAGGACGTCTTTCAGTGGGATGTGCAGATTTTCCCCAATGCGGCAGGCAGTGATGGTTTTGGTATATACTGGCAGGGTAGGTGGTGTGCGGAGAGGTGGCCTGAACAGTGGAAAGATGGTGGGAGGAGCATTGCCTTTTTCCAGTGCTAGTGGCTTTGACTTTGTGGGGAGAGGAACTGGCACATAGGAAGGTTTTGTTTCAAATAGACACCATGGCTGTGGTAGAAATAATCAACAGGCAGTTGGCAAGAGATGGCCAGATTTTAAAGTTGTTATGGGTGTTTGTGCTTGGGTGCCTTTGTCATGATATAGCTGTAGTGTAGTTCCTATTTTCCCTATAGCCCCTGCGCATTGGAATAACATAAACAGCAGTGTAGACGTAGAAGTGTGGTCTTCTAGGTCTCTACTGACTATGTTAGACTTAATTGGGTTTGTACCAGCTAGCTCAGAGGTCACTGGAAACTTTCTTGACTGAATAGGAAGTGATCAGCTTCCCTGGCTCAGACAAGAAGGGATTCAGTATTCCAACAACCACATTAACATGGCAACTTTGCTCCTCAGAATAAGAGTCAATCTCTAGAGTCCTGTGAAACAATAGACAGCTATTTCACTCAGTCAGTTGTGCAGATTTACTTTCACCAGTATGCAGAGAATAGAGAGACGGGCATTCTCAATAAAAGGTATTATTTATTGAACAGTCTTTCTTCTCATGCAAGAGAAATGAATTGCCACAATTGCAAGACTTGTTATTATAAAAAGTGCGTACAGTAAAAGGAGTATTGCGAAATAATACTGTAAAAGCATTGATATGGTTTCTTAGCCATACGATAGTTAAAATGAATAAAATATATACATTCATATATACATTTGGCTAACATCCTCAACTGGTGCTTCTAACTACGCCTACCCCGGTGTACCTGACCTAAGCCTAATACATGGGAGGGAGTAAGTTAGTAGCAGTTTAAGTTAAGTTGGTTTTGCCAAGGGTTTGCTTCAAGAATTCTCTCTAAGGGTTTAGTCAACATCGTACCTCTGGAATAGAATGTTGGAGGTCTGGTATCTCCTCGCAGGACTCGATATTCCAGTTACCCGCAAGGGTAGGCTGGACATGCCGGAGCTGGATTTTCTCAGCAGGAGAAAAGACAGCGTCTTTCTCAGCGCGTCAAGGAGGAGGAGGGGCAGCGTCCGTGGGCTTCTCGCATCTGCTGGGCTCTGCAAGGGACAGCTGTTCTGCTCCTGTATTCACCACCACCATCGCGTTTGCTTAAGGCAACGTTGGTATTATTTATACCTGAAAGGTGCCTTGTTTGACATATGTTTTTGGACATAAGACGTCAAAAGATGTCACTAAGAACTGGTCGTTCTTACAGTGCTCGTTAGAGTTCTATTACTAATCAAAACAAAGCAAGCGGGGCTTTCCCAGGTTGCTGGGGGTTTTTATTTGTAGAAAGAACTCGGTGTGTTATCTAGGAATTTAAGATAGTGGCTTCTGCTGTGTCATGTACTTTAATGAGCTGCAGAGACGAGTTACTGAAATATGGCTCTGATTGTTTATGCCATTATAGGGATATGTATTGATTATAGCCGTATAGGGGCATAAGGTCACAATATTGATCGGGGTCCTAGATAAAACACAACATAGCGTTCAGGGTGCTCCACAACCCCCGTGTGGACAATGACATTGCAGATGCGTTGTCTTGTTCTCAGTGGGAGAAATTCCGTGGGCTGGCCAAGGAGGCGGACAAGACAACGTCCCCAATGCCGGAGCATCTGTGGTATGTAGGCAACGTAGGGTCATACAGCTGGTGGTAGGTTCTTTATTGACTTCCACACATGCAGCATATGCGCTACCATGGAGAGAATTCATAGCGTCAGGTGCATGTCGCCGGGAAGAGGGATGGAGGCATTCAGAGGACGTGATACAGTTCAAGTTGGACCTCATGGAGAAAGGCCTTTCAAAAGTCACTATCGCATGGAGACTGGCGGGTATCTCGTTTATGGGGAAATTGCTGTGAGGCTACTCCCCTTTTGCAGGGGAGGTGGGGAAGCGGATGTTGGAAGGTTGGGCTAGGGAGCGGGGCATGGAGCATTTAGTTCGTAGGCCTTTGTCATGGCAGACCTTGGTGCTTTTGTTGGAATCCTTACTTGTTGTTTGTAGGGACAGTTTTGAGTCATATGTATTTTCTACCCTTATGGTTTGGATGTTCTTTGGGGCTTCCAGGTTCTCTGAACTTTCAGTTTCCAGGTCAAAGAAGGGTATCACTTGGCAGGAAGTCTTTTTCACGGAGCCAAGAGTACATATTTGGTTGGCCAGCGCAAAAACGGACCAGAGGGGCTTAGGGAAGGGTGTCTGGCTGCAGGCGGCATCTCCGGTATCTACATGCCCCTTACATTGGGCTAAGCATTGGAAGAATCTGTTAGGAGGGGAGGGGAGAGATAGGGTTTTTCGTCACGCTGATGCGAGCCGGGTGACAGACTATCAGCTGCTCATGGTGCTGCGTAAGGCATTGAAGAACATTGGTTTGGATGGGGCACAGTTTGGGTCGCCTTCTTTTAGCATCGGAAGCATGCAATCGGGGCTGGTCTAGGGGAGAGATTATGCAACTGGGGCGCTGGTCATCCAACTGTTTTCAGCGCTATGTGAGAGGTAATGCGGAAGAAGCGCTGGTGTTATCATTGTTGCCTTGAATCTCATTTTCTTTTTCTTGTTACAGGTTCAGTAGAGGGCCCTCGCTCCTCGGAATTACCATCTGGATAGTGGGGCATTATTTCGTCAAATGAGCTCATCTTTAAGCTTGCCGTTCCTATTTTGGAGAATTGTTCGGTTTCAATGAGCGCTTGTTTAAAATTGTTTGGAAAGGGAAGGGTGGGATGTTGTGGAAGGAATTGGTACCTACTTTGAATAGGTGGCTTGTTGGGGGCCAGTGCCCGGATGTTTTGGTAATACACTAAGGGGAGAATGATCTATGTGAGGTTAAAGGTGTGGTGCTGTTAAGAGCTATGAAGAGAGATCTAGCTCTTTTGAGGGAATCAGTGGAGGGTTGTCACGTTTTATGGACGAAGCTGGTGCCGCAGAGAGTTTTTAGGGGTGCTCTGAATCCTAGGGCAAGTGACAGGGCTCGTAGAAAGCTGAATTTGGAGATTTCAAGATTTTGTAGGAGTCTAGGTTTTGGGAGAGTGACTCATAGAGATATTCAACTCGAGTCAGCTGAGTTTTTCAGAGGAGATGGGGTTTACTTATCCAGGATGGGTATGGACCTTTATTTGCTGGAAGTTTGAGAAGTTTTATCGAGGTGTTTGAATGTACAAGTACATTTGAGAGAGGCATAGCTGAGTTACTTGTGTTGGGGGGAAGAAAGGGGGGGTAGTTTCCCCCCCCCCCGCTTTTTGGGTGGCTGGAATTAGTGGAAGTTTGCCAGGGTTGGCCAAATTTTTGGTTGTTGATTTTAAAGTTGGGTCATCAACAGGGACTGTTTAGGCAGGTTGATTGTTGGGGTGGTTACAGAAGTTGGGTGAGCGTCCAGTGGTGAAGGGGCAGGCAGGGGAATTTTGCGTAACAGATGGTTTGGATTTATAGTTTTATATGTTATGCATGGAATTATAGTGTTTGTATTTATGTAATGTAATGTACGGGTGGGGGCGGGTTCAAAAAATGTTTAGGGGCGGGGGAAGGGTGACGGAGTATATCTAAATGTTTTATTCAGTGAGGTTCAGTTTTGTAAGACAGTGGCCAAGGTCTTTTAATTGTTATTGTGCACCTGTTCCAAGAAAGAAGCCTTTTTCACACAAAAGCTGGTTGTGGTCTGCTCCCCCCCACCCTCCCTCCCAACATGCTTTTGTAAATAATACAAGTTTGAAACCGATATAAACAGAATAAACGTACCTAAGAAACCTTATTGGCTGAATTGAATAATTGTTTAAAATATACGCTCTCCGTTTTATTCACAGTATTTACTGACCTTGTACACGACTATATATCTAATTGCAGTGTTTCCTCAATGTTCATCCAGGTCAGCGTCTCTTGAAGCTCAGAAAAAGTTATGGAGAGCCATTGTGGACTTTGTAAGTGTAGGTTTTGCGTTTCCCGCACTTTTTATGTTCTGCTAGGAGGTACAGTGCGTGGCTGTGAAAATATTTCATAAATTAAACACAGGGAGTTCGGTTCATCATCTTTGCCAGCAGGACGAGTCGGGAAATAATTGCTTTCGGTTTTGGGTGGAGAGGAGATTTATTGGCTTCTGCTGTCCGATTCAATGAGACATTCTTCAGTTGCTCATGGGGCACAAACACAGTAGAAAATCAGAGGCAACGCTAGGCGCAAACTGTATTTCCGTTAAAATGTAAAACAGAGTTCTGTGTTACAGTTCACATTTTTCGCGCTGTAGTTAGTAGTCACTGGTGAATATCGTAACTGCATTTTCTGTGGGATAAACCCCTTGCACTTCTCACTTTATCAACACTTATTTTCTTTAAAAGATTTAGTGGCTTGAAGTGGAGGTAGGGGATGTTTAGGGACCCAGGATGAAGTGCGATGTCACTGATGGGTAAAATAAACATTTTATTTCTGACATGCCAGGGAAATCGAGTGTTTGTAAAGGCAACTGAAAGTTACACTTCAGTCAGTGGGTTGGAAAAAGGAGCTTATTCTGATGATGTTATGGACAGTTTACTTGCAGTGGATAAGAGAAAGAGCAAAGCGTAGCAAACACGTTCTAAGCAGACTGAGCCTTCCACACCAATGCCCCATTTTACTGAACACTTGATTTCATTCTTAGTGAACAATGAGATGTGGGTAAATACACCTCGCAACACCTCTTCAACAAAGAAGACCGCAATTAATTTAGGCCTCTACTAAAGATAGTGGTGGGTGAAAGGTGAGGGTGAAAGGTAGGGGTGAAAAACCAAGATAGTGGTAGGGGTGAAAAACCTACCTGGGCTCAAGTTATTTTTAGAATAGTGGCCAAGGGTTGCTGCTGGTATCTGAACACAACCTGTAAGTCACAGGGTCACTCCTGGCTAGTCCACTCACTGTGTTTGTCAGCTAATTATCTGCAGCGCCACAAGTCCACTACTGGGATAGGATGTGAGTGGCTTGTGAGAACCATGTGTGTATATGTGTGCATGTGTAGGTTGTGTAGTATAATTTCTTGTATATGGCACACACTTAAAATTAGTGTACAGAATATGTTCATTCTAGACTTTGTGCACAACTGTTTTAGCGCAGGCTAGTACAAAGTGCAACTAAAATTGCACTCTAGTAAAGATTGTGGAGTTGTCTGTACAATATAGAAGTGTAAGTGTGATTCGGGAAAGCTCCAATTATGGAGAACATGCTTGTGTGCACAAGGAAGTATGTTTACAAAAACATGTGTACACATTTGTGCATCTTGATGCATACTTGCTGAGAAATACATTTTCTGAGTGGCTTGTGAGTACCATGTGTGTATATGTGTGTATATGTGTTATGCTGATATGGTTTTAACATGTTCCCCCACCCATTTTTCTATCCCTTAGATTGATATTGAACATACAAGGTATGTAGCTTTCACTTACCTTGGTGTAGATAGTTTACCAACGATCCTGAAGAAGTGTCCTGAGCAATTAGCCACACTGTGACACGAAACATGTTGATCATTCGAGAGCAGGGTACATACCACTAGACACTTAATACTAGTTCTATGCCCCTCTCCACCTTTTAGTTAGGCAGTTTACCTCTGGAAATAAATATTGTGCTAGGACTAACTGACCTACTTTAACCCACTCCCTTCCTTTTCCATCTACACATACTAGGCCCCTCACCCCCACTGCACCCACTGGCAGGAAGAAAATTTCCCCGACAAAGAGCCCCGGTTCCGGGTGCCCTCCAGGTAATGCAGCGCCGACCTGGCGAGGGGCAGGCTTAAATGATGAAGCATGACACCTAGCTTGCTAGGTGTGTGAGAGCCCTAGTTCAAACAAAGAGAATCCCCTCTCCTTATCACACACCAATACAGCCTGCCAGTGACCACACTACCCCTACATGCCCGTGATTCTCTATCACACCTACCATGAGGAACTTCGTACTTCTCTTGCTTGCATAGCCTTTTGGGGCGTGTACACTGGACCTCAATAAAGAAGCCCCTCGTCCCTTTCATTTGCTTAACAGCCAGGGGATATACCACAGCTGTGAAAAGGTGCAAGGTTGTGATATAGTTGTTGGCTGACGGGTTAAAAGGAGGCATTATAGATGGGAGGTGTGGTGTACAGTAGCTAGGAAGGGACTTGGAATGCATAATAGGGATTGTTTAGAAAAGGGATAGGTGGGAGGAGTGGATGCTGGGCAAGTGAAGGCAGAGTTTGGAGACACAAAATGGTACAAGAAGTTATAGGCGTACATGAGGGGAAAATATGTTTAAATGGAAAGTGGTTTTAGTGCCAAATCAGGATCACAGAATGGTGCTTAACCTAAACATGTCCTGAAGACCTCACCGTTAAGGTTGGGTACTTTTACTGTAGTAAGCTGAATTGAATCCCAAGCTAAGTCTGCCTTTTCTGATTTACTTTTCACCACCCCCAAGCTCTACCCTTCCCTGAACCCTAAAAAAGCCCTCACTGCCCTTGAGCAGCACTCTTTCACAACCATTACAAATCTTTACCACCCCTACCCTTCCCCGAAACCTAAGTCGCTTTCTACATCGAAACTCCACCCATCCAGGAATCCTTAAAATCCCTCACCATCCTAAACTCCACCCAATCCTGAATGATAAAAACTCACCATAGCTACCCATCACTGAACTTTAAAAACCCTCAGCATCTGCAGATTCCACCCATCCTTTAACCCACTTTCTATGCCTGACCTGTATCCATTCCTGACCACAAAAGAAACCCCAGGACCCCTAATTATTAGCCCTCCATGAACCCAAAAACCAGCCTCTAGTCCTAAACTCCATATAAGTTTAATGTCATTTTTCCTTAATATTATTGTTCTTTTTAAATGTTTCTTTTAATTTTTGATTTATTCGTATTTCCTTAAAATAAGTTTTCCCAGATTTGTTTTTCTCCAATGCTGTTCCACATTGGAGGTTTTCGTTTTTCTATTAATTCACATATATCACTCTAGGTCCTCTTAAAGCAGTGGTGCCCAAACGGTTTCGAACCACAACCCACTTTTTAGAGCACCAAAGGTTTGCAACCCACCTACCTTTGATTGACATTAGTTAGGGCGATTTTGGAATCCAACTAAGGCATTGTGTGGGCATGCTTTGTCATTTACAGACCTCACATTTTCCATTGAAATGACCACTAAATTTTCACAGGCATACAATTTTACTGATAAAACTATATATCACACAAATCATTATATTGAAAATCCGGCATCTGTGAACATTTTCTGTTTGTGCATCACCAAGTAAATGTCTTGATTTGTCTTGATCACATTAAAATATTTCTTTCCAGTACATTTCAGAAATTTAAAAAAGCTTACTTTTTGCTTTCCTAACTGCTGGTTACAATATGTACATTTGCAGTTAATTATATTGTGTTGTGTATTGCAAAAATGAACATCCTACATTTCCACTTAATTCACTGATAAAAAAAACTCCTCTCAGTTTGCAGTTAGGGAAACAAAAGTAAAGAATCACGTGCAAATAAGACAAGTTAAACACACAATTTAAAGGAATCTTTATTTATTCTGACTTTCGTGGCCTACCAAAAATCAGATCGCAACTTTATAAAGTCCCATTCAAAAGTTATCTTGGGATCATCATTGCGTAATGCAGCATTATTCTGAACTAATCATATGATTATTCTGTAATAATCCTGAAATACTCACAGGATCATCCTGGAGTAATAACCGGCTAATCTTGAAATCATCCTACAGTAGTCCATGATCATCACATGTTTTCCACTGAAGTAAACAGGAACCCATCCTGTGGTAATCTAGTCTAATCCTGAAATCACTGCGGGCTGTCCTGCCGTAGTTAATGATCATAAGATGTTTTCCGCTGAAGTAATTGGGAACTAATCATGGAGTAGTTTCTCTGATGGACTCTAGAGTAATCTAATTTAAATATTTATGCATGTCGGCATACTTCAGGATGGCTTGGGATGACTTCCCCAGATAATTGTGGGAATAGCCTGGCTGAAGTCATCGGATGACTATAGAATCGCTCGAGCATGATCTTTTTTTTTTACTTGGGAGATCTGCTCCATGGGGAGGAAGCAAATTAAAGGCCTCAACAACCAGTTGGCCTTCTCCATCAACAAGAAAGCTGTCTGCTTGTACAGCTGGAGTGGATAAACTCAAATGAAAATCTAATGCATCACATAGGCTAGTCGGACTGGAGTAGAGCAGGCCATATGTAAATCTGGTGACTCAGAAAAGCTAACAAGGCTGGGGTTGTGTCAGTTACGTCATGTGTAATCTTTATGCACCAAGAAGGACAGTAAGGCTGGGTAGAGTGAGCAAAGTGTACTTCTGTTTTGTTTTTGTTTCAAAGAAAGAAAGCAGGACTGAGGAATTAACCAACTAACTCCCGTAATGCTCCTCTTCAAGGTCCTCCTCAATTGCAGTAGCAGCAGCTTGGTGACAAGAACAAGTAAGTACCTGCAGGAACATCCAGCACTCAGTCAGGGAGATATTACATTACAACAAAACTGGTGCTCATGTAAATTGCTCTGATACCTGATGTCTTCAGGTACAATGTGCGCTATATAAAACTCAACAATAAAAAAACTCATTTTTTAACTCCTTCTTTCAGTATCAAACTATCTCTGTTAGTGTACCTATCCTTTTCGAATGACCTATGTGTCAGAAAAGTCTAGCTATCACACATCTTATTTAATTGGATACATTCCTCTCTACAAGCATACATTGCTCTTTTACTCAGCATGCACATGCATCAGTAAGCTTTTAAAACTGAAGACATCAAATTTAACTTTTTCATAGCACAAAAACTTTTTATGATGGCATACCTACCTAATTTTTCAAGTTTTCCTGTGTGTTTAAAACATATATTCTACGCAAGCAGTCAATTGTTCTTTCTGCATTTCTCACCCTGAGTGGGTCGGGTATGCCCAAACATGGGCCCCTATGCTCTCCATGCCACTGGAGTCAAGCTATCCTGGCTGATGAGGGCTGAAAGCCCAAAACCACTACTAGATTGCTTGTTTTCAGTCCAGGGAGGACCTGGCCTGGCAGTACGGGCTGCACTGTTCCCATTGGGCGCAGGGTCAAGACTGATTTGCATATGGCTCGGTCCAAACTGGCATAGCATGGTGAGCAAAAAAACAATTGATTTAGGCCCAGATCTCTTTACTGGGGTGAATGTATGACATTGTTCTGCATTTTCTCAATCAATTGTTCTTTTTGCATAAAACAAATATTCAGCATTTCTCAAAAAGTAATTACAAGTCAAATGAAGGTACCTCACTGACTCTTAACAGACATTCTGCAATATAAACTCTCCTCAATTTTAAAAAGAGGTGTTTAAAGAAATACAATGCTCTCACCACATACATAAAATTTCCTTTAGCCTTAACGGACATAAATTCCCATGTAAATACATATGTGAATCCACAATATATATACACACAGTCAAGCCATATTTTCAAAAACATATATTTCTCTACATATTTAAATAAAGTCAAGAGTCCCACCGTACATAGCTGCAACCACAAAAAAAGAATCACACCATCTAAGCATTTGCAAACCACTAATATAAGTATAAAACCACATTGACAAACACTTCCTAAAACATACCTTACAAATATTACTACTTTATAATACATATACAGGCGCAGAATATTTTTTATGTTTTATTTTCAACTACATAGTTCATCTCATATATTTTTTTCATATCACTGTCATACTCTTTTTTTATCAAACTCCCATATACATCTTAATTTCTAATGTTGTTCTTAATAACGAAAAAGTTATGTACATACCAGTGAATTGACTTTGGAGATTACATTGTTGTTTTAGCTCTTTTTTAAATAGCCTTGACAACGTTAAGATTTGTGAAAATGAAGCACAAGAATAGTACATCACTCTCATACAAAGAACCATAAAATGTAAACCTCTTCAACTTTTTACTCTAAGATTATGAAAAAGCCAGCAAATGAAATCATGTATTTCATTTTAGACTATTATAACTCCACTTGTGATGGTTGGCATCAGTTAAACCTTTCCCTCTCTTTCAAAATGGGGTTCCTGTCTCAGAGTGTTTGCGATTTCTTTTTTCTTAATGATTGGGTAGTAATCGCAAAAACAAATGGGAGTCCAAACCTATATTTAGCTTACATTTTTTTTAAATTTAGCAACTGCACAACAGTTTATTCAATTGTCCTCAATTGGAAATTAAAGTTTATCATTATTTAAAATTGTATATATCCTACTGCTGATAGCCAGTAGGTAGTTACAGTTAGGAACAAAGCAAAGGAAAAAAGTAAAAATTAAAGGAAAGGGGGTAGGGTAGGAATACACTGACTCCCCGGATATGGTGGATGGGGTCCCACAAGGATAGTATAAAAGCATTTCTTTTTTAATGTTTGCTGTGGATTCACGGGCATCCGAGAATCCACAGCAATATTTTTATATACATATCAAATGTAATGTTGAATCAGTGATTGTATGTGTGCCTGAATAGATGATTCACTGGGTGTGTGATGACTGTACAAAGAGTGATTAGGTGTCTCTGTGAATTTATGGGTGACTAAATGGTTGTGTGAATGTTTGTGTCTGTCTATCAGCTGGTGTAAAATTGGTTGTATGGTTGTATGACTGTGAGTGTGAGTTTCTTTATTGGTGAGTAATTGGTTATCTGAGTAGATGTTTGAGTAGCTGTGTGGGTATCTGTGTGTTGAGTGGGTGTGCGACTCACTGCATGGATGAGTGAGTAAGTGACTCAGTGGCTGTATGGGTTTGTGAGTGCATATGAGAGGGGCTATATGGGTGAAAGAGTGTGCGTATTGGTTTGTCCGTAAGTGAATGGATGTGTCAGTGGTTTTTGGGAACTAACTATATCTTAGAAAGGCAGTAAAGGAGAATGTTGGAGTAGATAAGTTACTATATGTGTGATTGATTGTGAATGTATGGGTGAGTGTGAGCTTGTTTTGGAGACTGTATAGATGAATAAGTATGTATGAATATGTGAGTTGGCATGTGTATAATTGTATATATGAGTAAGCGGCTGTGTGATTAACTCTATGGGTGAGTGAGTAGGTGTGTGAGTAGCTCTGTGGGTGACTGAGAGTGTGTGATAGGCTGTATGAATAGATATATCAGTGGCTTTATTAGTGAATAAATTGATGTGTGAGTGGATGTATCGGTGACTGAGTGGATGTGTGTAGACCTATAAATCAGTGAGTAGATATTTAATTACTGGTGAGGGTGTGTCAATGGTTTCAATGAATGCTAGTATGAAAGTTGGAGTGGGTGTATGAAAGGTTACATGGAGATGTGAGTGGGTGCGTCAGAGATTCTGTGAATGAGGTCATCAGAAATGTCATTTGAGATGTCATCAGTAATGCCACTAACCATGTCCTAACTATAATGTACATGTAACCTTTGTTTTTTTTAGTGAATTTCTAAGGTTTTTCAAATTATATTCCCCAACTTTAACGTTCATGTAACCAATGATTCTTTTATTACATTTTTAAGGTTTTAAATTGTAAAATGGCTCTATTAGAGGTATTTTCTCCAGTGGAATAATATGCATTGTTTTTTATATTCATAATAATGTTGGTATTCCCGCGGTATGTTGTGAAAACAGAAACCAAAAGCAGACATTCAATGATCACCAACACATCCAAAAATAATATGTAAAAAAATCCTTTCTAAAAATTGCCCGACACATATTACTATATACATAAATCTGAGCATGTTTAAAGTCATACATTTCTACTAAGTTTCATTAAACACCATCTTTCAGACCTTTTTTTTGTTTTCGAGGTTATTTGGGACGTTGTGATGATGTTAACCGCAACGATTGCGCCTTTTCCATAAAGTGTAAAACACTAACAGCCTGATTCATTAAAGGTAATTACGCTCGCAAAGGGCCAGATTCTGAGAATCTGGCCCTTTGCGAGTGCAATTTTTGCATTTGGGATTCATCATCCCAAATGCAAAACTCGGTAATAGCGAATTCGCAAATTTGCGAGGAATTACATTTAAGGAATCTCTATTTGAGATTCCTTAAATGCAATTCATCATCCATTTTCAACTTGCGAAATCCCAATTTCGGGCAGCTATTTACCGCGAGGTCAAACCTTGTGGTAAATAGCGAAAACTCAGAAAAATGCTTTTAAAAGCATTTTTCTGAGTTGCATGTTGCACACACACATGTCCTTTGGACATGTGTGTGCGCAACACCTGTTTAAATTAGCATTTAAGGGGTGCTACAGGGTGTCCTCTGGACACCCCTGGCACCCTTTAAATCGCTATCTTATTTGCGATTAGCTAATTGCTAATCGCAAATAAGGAATACTCCCCATTCATTCCTATGGGCTTTTTGGCCCATAGGAATGAATGGGGAGTTATTCCTTATTTGCGATTAGCAATTTGCTAATCGCAAATAAGCAATCTGTAGGAATCCGAAAAAATGTTGCTATTCCTACATGAATCCCGTTTTGCGGATCTGGAATAGCGATTCCTTATGATTCGCTATTTCAGACTCGCAAAACCTCCCATTGATGAATCAGGCTGATATATCCATACAGACTGCAGTATTTGACACACTAGGGGTTTCCCACAGTATTCTCTAAAGTCAAGTTTTTCCAGATAGTTTCTATAAAAAGCATCTCTAAAACCTATTTAATGTTTTCGTTGTGACGACGGAGGTTGCAATGACATTGGTAATCGGGAACCGCTGCGGAACATTCTGAAAACAGAAAACCATAGCAGAAATTCAATGGCTACCAACGCATCAAAAAATTATAACTATATAGTTAATTCTATCCTTCACAGTCGATAACTCACTCACTCCGCAAGATCTACAGATGGATCCCAACAAATACAAGAAATACAGTCACCCAGGCCCTCTTCAGCAGCAGACTCGACTACGGAAAGCCCCTCTACGAGGGAGCCCCAACCATGCTCATCAAATGACTACAACGCACCCAAAATGCCTCGACATGACCGATCCTTCACATACCATGCCACGGCCACATCACCCCCCACCTGAGAAACCTGCACTGGCTCCCCGTCAACAAGAGGAAATCCTAAAAGCTTGTCACCCACCCACACAAGGCACTTCACAAGAGCAGCCCAGCCTACCTCAACTGACGGCTCTCCTTCTACATCCCCAACCGCCAGCTATGCTCCGCCGACCTCTCACTCACCACCGTCCTGCGCATCCGAAGAACAGCCACCGGTGGGAGATCCTTCTCCCACCTCGCCGCCAAGACATGGAACACCCTCCCATTGAGCCTACGACAGACCCAAGAAATGCTGACCTTCAGGAGGATACTCAAGACCTGGTTGTTCGATCTGTAGCGCCCCCAGCGCCTTGAGACCCTCGTGGGTATGTAGTGCGCTTTACAATTGATTGATTGATTGATTGATAAATAACTTTTATCAAAATCTCAATATCTTTATAACAATACGTATTAATTACTCACTGGTATTTTTTTTATATATTTTCACCAATATTCACAACCAAAGTTGATAGTGGCAATGTCCCCGTTATTTTACACGGGGGATACCACACTGGCAGTTGCATTGTCATCACAAATATCACAAGCGATTAAAAAAATCTATTTTGGGCACATACCTTGTGTCACTAACACCCCCATTTCCCAAACTTGGTACTCTGACCCCTTATGCTAGCTTTTTTCAGCCCCAGGAATTGTTCTTGATGTAAAATGGAGCTTGTAGCTTTCTGTTCCGGTTTAGTTGAGCAAATCAGAGCATTCCTATTGGAGCGTGCATTCGTGATTCATTGCAAAACCATCTGCAAAATATCTTCAGCCAGAGATATCACTATAAATTTAAACGTACATTTCTCAATAACTACTGAAAGGATTTACAACAAATAAGCAAAAGGCACTTCCGTAAACCAACATCTACCTGTTGAAAGTGAGCCCAAACTAGTATCGATGCCCGGACGGCTGGCGCAAGTCGCCTCTTAGTTCCCATTCTGAATAGTTACCAAAATAAAGAGACGGGCGCTGGGAGCAGGAATCACAAGAACAGGATTTATTACTCATGAGGAGAGCCTGTCATTTCGGACACGAAACACAGTGTCTTTCGGGAGGTGCTCTAACAAGTGAGCTGAGACATCGTCTTTTATACCTTACAAAACACTTAGCATTACAATCACGACATTGTGAAACACGGAAAAGACATCCCCATAATGCTCGTGTCAATCCTACCCCACATATGTTCACAATAGGGACCCTTGACCTGCTGATAAGAGGGGAGGGTAATCACGCAGCTGAGTGTTCCGCCAATTTTTAGGATGTGTGCGCCTGATCGTAGCCCAGGGGGTGGGGTGGCCAGGATCAATAGTGGGTCCTTTGAAGAGGAGTGACTCCATACAATAAGCAGTAAACAGTATCTCCTGGCTTAGGCGATGACCTCAGACATGTGTGGACAGTCAATCGCGGAGGGAGGGTTTACTAACAGAGGGGTTATTCATGAAGGGAAAGGAGGTGCTGGTCAGGCGCGGCCATGACTCCCAAGGACAGGGTCTTGCAGAAGAAGAAGGTTTATGACTTGCCCGTGTGAGGGAGAAGGGGAGGGGGGGGAGAGCCAGGGTGTGCACAGAGACAGAGTCGCACAGAGAGAGAGGTCTTATGACCCGTACATGAGAGAGCGGGGGCAGTCAGGTGCAGCTGGGGAGGGCTATGTCAGCCGAGGCGAAGGATGCTTCTTCAAGAGGAAATGGGGGGTTTGTGTGGGTCAAGCAGGAGGGTTGTCCTTCAGGGCAGGGTCGCGCAGAGGGAGAGGGTTTCATGGTCTATGCATGTGGGAGGGGGGGGTGTTCAAATACGCGCAGAAGGGAAGCCGGTGACTCTAATGAGCGGGAAAAAGGCCAGGGTGCCTAGAATGGCTGTCATGTACATATGGGTACAGGCTTTTACTGGCGGAGTGATGCGGTCAATATTTTATGGTATTCATGGTGCTTACAGGGAGAGGAGTGGGAAAAGGGAAATGAACGTCGCTTATGTACATCAATTTTTCTAATTTTCCACAGTCGCCCCTTTTTACATAACAGAGTTCATTTTTGTAATTGATGGGGGTACATATAAACAGGCGCGGTTGAGGAATTAGCATTTGTCAATACTAACATTTGGCATATAATCATGGACAGTTGACATGATGGGCAGAATGCAGCACATAGCCAAGTTTATTCATCGTCTATTTATAACACAAATGGAGAGAAATAAGACTCCCATCAACTGCGCATTTCATCAAATTCAACATTTCGGAACCTCCAGTGGAGACTTGCCTTTCAAACCCGAGCCTTTAACAGTCTAACATTTCCCTTCAAGGCTGGCTAACCTTTTCAAACAGGGCGGGGGCGCTATCATCGAGAGTCAGGGTAAAACAGGTTTTTCTCGAGGGACGACAGGTACTCATGGTCATCATGTTTATATCCGGGACAGCAGCTGGGGTCAATCAAGTGGGGCGGGGATGCTTCGGGCATTCGCGCTTGGGTGCAAAGGGGGGGGTGGGGCAATCTGGGCATTGGGGGTCAATCTAGACGTTGGCGTCCGTCTCTGATGAACAAAAAAAAAATAAGGTGCCATGGACATACAGTTCCCCCATAAAAGGCCAGATTGGGGGATCTTAGTCGTCTTACCTGTCCTTTCTTTCTCAGCCAATTCGAGTTCATTCATTTTGCAGAAAGGAGAGGTAGTAATATGGCGAGATAAGATCATTTTAGTTTCGGTCAATTTCGCTGAACACCTTCGCGTTCAATAAGTATCCAATCAGACTGGTGCCGGCGGGGCACAATTTTACCACAAAAAGGAAGAGGAAATAGGGAGACTCTCATAGAGAGTGAGAGTCGTCCGCAATCTAAACGAGCCATTCGGTACACGTATGACATGTAGAGAGAGAGAGAGAGAGAGAGATAGAGATATAGAGATAGAGACAGATAGATAAAAGGGGGGGAGAGAGAGAGAGAGAGAGAGAGAGAGAGAGACGTGTACGAAAATAGGTCATTTAGTGCGCTCACAACACAGAACAGCAGGGGGTCAGGTAACGGAGAGACGCAAACAGAGGGAGGACATAAACCCCTACAGTACACACACACAAACTCAGACGAAGGAAGACAGTACAGGTATTACATATATAAGACATTCACGACAAAACATAAAACAAATATTGGCCAGAAAGATCTATCTTTACATCCTGCGTATCTTTAATATCCTATTTACCTACGTGCTTAGCTCTTTTTACCTTTCCCTCCTTTTCCCTCTCGCTTGCTATCTTTGCGAGCGTTCTCAATTGCCAATACTTACGCCTCAGTCAGCCGGTCAGAAATTAACCTGGTCGGGCTATTTACCCACGGTTGGATCTTAAACCCTTTTTCAGTTTCTTCCTTTGGTGGGAAGTTCTCCAGGCTGAGGCAACGGCAAGTATTGATCGGGAGAACAGTCGGACAGCTTGGCTATATCTATAAGAGTGTGAGAAGGGGGCAGTACATTTTGAACATCAGCAACATTTCTAACTTCCCAGACGGGTGGTGCCTTGGTAACCCTTACCCCAGCACTCTTCTTTGTCCTTTCCCTATCTAGTCAAACGTCTAGTTACATTATCTAACGTGCTATTTCGAGTCAATTTTCGTCATACAGTACCCGTCAAGTTTCTATGTCAGTCCATCCTCCCAGTCTCTACGTTCTAAGGAGGAACAGTCATGTTTAAGTCTACGTCTTTCAAAAACTCATCAACATGAGGACTATGCTCATATTCCCTTCTTCCCTTTTCGTTGGTTGTTCGATCATCGCTCTTCCACACTTCAGTCGTCGTTCCGACGCGACCTGCAGAAGGGAGGAGAAAGAAGGGGGTGGGGGCAGCATTCAAACCACATCAGCATGCAGTAGTCCGAAAATGTTTTTACCTACCACATACTCGACCTATCTCCACGTAGTGCATTTCTCTACCATCTCGGCGTTTAAGCCCAGAGGGACCAGTAGTGTCAGATAGATAATCGTTGACGATCTGCGTATCTACATGAGTCACTTGGTCGCGACCCCTTTAGGTTGCGTGTAAGGGTGGCGGTCGGGTGGCATTTCTGTGGTGTCGTTTAAGGGCGTCTAAAACACTTTTCCGGCTGCCTGTGACACATTAACGTAGCTGCTAAATATCGGCCCCTTTTAACCTTCAGCCTTAATCATACTTATTCTTCGCCCACAGTAGTAATACATTCAAAACTCATTAATGCAACCGCTACAATTATACTTTCTTTTTCAAAATACCTTTAATAAAAAGTGTTGGTGTACACATACGGGCCTACAACCCAGTGGACCGGCCACGGAGCAGATTGGAACTGTACATAAGAGGAACGAAGTTGGTGGCCGTTCATTGCATAAAGTGCAGCAGTGCAATAAAATCGTATCGAACTTTCCTACAGGGCAAGCATGATGCATGTCAAGAATTCAGTTTTTCAATTAATTCATTAATTCATTATCCAAATGCTCACTCAGTGCCTACATTACACCAATTCATTGCTCCCAATCATAATTAGTACCCACCCTAAATCAGTTCATTGTCCAAACACATGATCAATATCTGTCTTACATTGCTTTCTTCTCTAAGCACATAATCACTATCCATCTTATTGACTTTCATTGTCCAAAAAATGCATACATATCTCAGAGCATCAAGATTTGAGCAATCCTGGTGAACAGGGAGTTTGAAAGTTTCATTTTGTATCGGCGCCATTTTGGGCGAGGTCAGGCAGATTCCAGTATAGTCAGAATGTCTCCAACGACTCGTGGTTGGACCAGAACCTCTTTTGGCAGTTCAAAAAGTTTTCGTAATGGGGTGGCAGACTAACAATATGAATCATCAGTCAAAAAGTGGGGAGGGAGGCAACAATCTTTTCCTACCGGGTCATTCTGGTGTTCCACCGGAACTGAACAAATCTGTATCTTTGCAGGATTTTAGTCATTTCCAAACTGAGGCTGGCGCCGGCAGGAGTGCGCCGACGTCTCGTGGCTCCATCGGAGGACGGGGCGGGGGGCGCCTCGTGGAGAGGTCGGCCCCCCGGGCTCTTTTAGAATCTTCAAGGTCGTGGAGTACAGGGCGTGTGCCCATCCCGGGCAAGGAAACCCGCTTTTTGATATGGACCCCTTCTTCAAGCAGGAGTGTTGGGGTGTCGCTGGAAGCCTCCACCTGGAGGGAGGTGGGGGAGGCTCGTTCGCGCCGCCTCCCCCTTCCAGCGACCCCGCGCCGTTCCTCGGCTGCACCGCTTTGGTACAGCCATGCCAGGCAATGAAGATGGGGGGGGGTCGGTGGCTGAGGCAAGACATCCCCCCCCTTGACATGTGGCGGGACTACCTGAAACTCTCAGGCGTTTGACATGTGGCGGGGCTACCTGCAATTATCCCGGGCCGAGTGCAGTTGCAGCCATTATTGCGCAAAGAAGCGCCGCCGTCCTCGCCTTGGCTTCGGCCTTCGATGAGAGCCGGATCAGGCGAGAGAGGGGGGGGGTCGGTGGCTGAGGCAAGACAGCCCCCCCCGTGACCTGCAGGGCAGCAGAAGAGGGGAGAAGGAGAGGTCATTACGATTTTTGGGCCGTCCGCCCCACAGCCTCCCCTTCCGACTGCGGCCAGGCGAGCCCTGCATGCATCGAGGCCTCGCCTTCCGGATGGGCGTAACCGCGGACCTGTTGCACTTCGGGAGCTTCCGGAATGGGGGTAGGTACCCATTGATTTGTATCTATTTCATGTGACCGTTATTTGGGCGTGGTGGGCAATGAGGCAGACATGTTTGGAGCGGGAGTAGGCAGCGGAACCTAGCTACCTCGTGGCTGTCTTGCTGTCAAATTTTTCGCCATTTTATATTTCTTATTACGAACTGTTTCTAATGTTTCTTATTTTTAGTGAAGTCGAAAGCTCATCAGGGGGTTACTGACTTAGCCCGATTTCTTTTATTTTTCCTTCTTCTCCTTAGCGTGTTTCGAGCTAAAGTTTCTGTTAACAGGGTACGGTGATCACTTCATATTTTTATGCGTCCTTTTCATTAGGGGTACTTCTGGACGGACCAGATGAGTTACCTCCAATAAATGGTCCGGGGTGGAACTAGATTATCAATCAAAGGGGAACATATATTCCTTCATTAGGGTATCATCCTGGGCAGACCAAATGATGTACCTCCAATTACTAGGGTAGCCTCCTGGACGGACCAGATGGCCTACCTCCAATAAATGGCCAACGAGTGGGGAGCATATGTCCCTCCATAAGGGTAGCCTCCTGGGCGGACCAGGTGAGCTACCCCCCAAATAAATAGTCAATCAGTGGGGAGTGGGTAGGACTGACGAGTCATAAAGGGGCATAACCTACCCTTTACTACTTGCAAAGACTAGACAGAATATATCTATTCCACGTTGTTTGCAAATAGAAAATACCTCAAACAAACAATTCCTTGGACAACAATGTCCAGGCAATCAATCAATCAGTGGGGAGAAAAACAGGCATGACGGATTACAACGGGGACAAACGTCTGCATTACCTGCCCTTCGCTATCTGTAAAGGAAGACAGAATATTTCTATTTGTCTCTGTTTGTAGACAGGGAAGATCTCAAAGAGCAACAATCGATTATTAATCGATTTCAAACAATCAGTGGGGAGAAAGGTAGGCCTGACGAAATCATAAAGGGGCATAACCTACCCTTCTCTATCTGCAAAGAGGGACGAACGTTCCTATTCACCGCTGTTTGCAAACAGAGAATGTCTCGTTCTCGAGAAGAGAACCAATATTTCAAGTAGCATCCAAAGCTAAATGAACCAGTAAAAACAATATCAGTATTCAAATACCGATTCCAATACAATCAATCAATCAATCAATCAGGTGGATAAAACCACCCTACCAATCAGACGTAAAAACACCCTACTTAATCTTACCCGGACCGGACCATGCGGATAGTTCTTCGTCTTCCCCTTCCAGCGCCCGATCGTTCTCTTACTCTATGCAGCATTCCTGTGGGATTCCAGTCAGGACAGTAGGTCACTCGAGAGAGGTCCGTTCAGAATCGGTGAAGTTCATTCAATCGGCAGCCTGACGAGGGCCCTCTCAAGGCAGGTATACTCCGATCATTTAGATATTCAGCTCATCGTCTGGATCTCTCTTACTGGACCTCATGTCACTGATGGACCCCGCGTTGGGACGCCAATTGTTGAAAGTGAGCCCAAACTAATATCGATGCCCGGACGGCTGGCGCAAGTCGCCTCTTAGTTCCCATTCTGAATAGTTACCAAAATAAAGAGACGGGCGCTGGGAGCAGGAATCACAAGAACAGGATTTATTACTCATGAGGAGAGCCTGTCATTTCGGACACGAAACACAGTGTCTTTCGGGAGGTGCTCTAACAAGTGAGCTGAGACATCGTCTTTTATACCTTACAAAACACTTAGCATTACAATCACGACATTGTGAAACACGGAAAAGACATCCCCATAATCCTCGTGTCAATCCTACCCCACATATGTTCACAATAGGGACCCTTGACCTGCTGATAAGAGGGGAGGGTAATCACGCAGCTGAGTGTTCCGCCAATTTTTAGGATGTGTGCGCCTGATCGTAGCCCAGGGGGTGGGGTGGCCAGGATCAATAGTGGGTCCTTTGAAGAGGAGTGACTCCATACAATAAGCAGTAAACAGTATCTCCTGGCTTAGGCGATGACCTCAGACATGTGTGGACAGTCAATCGCCGAGGGAGGGTTTACTAACAGAGGGGTTATTCATGAAGGGAAAGGAGGTGCTGGTCAGGCGCGGCCATGACTCCCAAGGACAGGGTCTTGCAGAAGAAGAAGGTTTATGACTTGCCTGTGTGAGGGAGAAGGGGAGGGGGGGGAGAGCCAGGGTGTGCACAGGGACAGAGTCACAGAGAGAGAGAGGTCTTATGACCCGTACATGAGAGAGCGGGGGCAGTCAGGTGCAGCTGGGGAGGGCTATGTCAGCCGAGGCGAAGGATGCTTCTTCAAGAGGAAATGGGGGGTTTGCGTGGGTCAAGCAGGAGGGTTGTCCTTCAGGGCAGTGTCGCGCAGAGGGAGAGGGTTTCATGGTCTATGCATGTGGGAGGGGGGGGTGTTCAAATACGCGCAGAAGGGAAGCCGGTGACTCTAATGAGCGGGAAAAAGGCCAGGGTGCCTAGAATGGCTGTCATGTACATATGGGTACGGGCTTTTACTGGCGGAGTGATGCGGTCAATATTTTATGGTATTCATGGTGCTTACAGGGAGAGGAGTGGGAAAAGGGAAATGAACGTCGCTTATGTACATCAATTTTTCTAATTTTCGACATACCTCCCTGCCAAATTTGGTGTAAGTTCGTTCAGCGGTTGGGGCTGTAGGTATGGCTATCAGTTCCTGTGGGAATTAGTATTAGTATTAGTATTGCAGTCCGCACAGCACGGATCATAGCTAAACATTCCATAACAATAGAACCCACCTTGACATTTTTTGGGGAAAATTTCATAAACGTGGTTCAAATTACACCAAAGTTATAGCCAAGTAAAAAAATGCTTTTCCTATGGGAATAGTTCCTAAACTATGACTACCTACTGCTGGTGACCACCAGTAGGTAATATATATATAAACTCAAATCCACCTTTTGGAATGCTTCAGCACTCAGGAGCGGGTGCGGGTGCGGTAAACGATGTGGCGGTGGTTCCATGGAATTATCTCAGCTCACACTCCTTCAAAAAAGAAGAGGTCGCACTCACGGGTGATATTTCGGTACTTTATTTAGCAAAAAGGCAGGGCTCGTGCCTTTCTCGATGATAATGTTTTCCTGAAGGGCACTCCATATTTATTTTACAATTGCGTATGTGCTAAACCTTTGACAACATTAGAAATGAACTGCAGACTCTAACTCAGAGATGATCTTACATGATTATAGCTTTCGTCATATTATAACATACAAACAACTCATTTATATTTGATCATGATTGTAATACCACTCTGTGTGAGCAAGCATACCAATTCATACGTACTAACCAAGAATGCAAAGTTTGTTGAAAAAAATTATTAATTAATCATATGTTTTGTGCCTCAATGTCCAATTTTCAAAGAGCATTATACTTCGAAATAAACCCTATAAATTACGCTCTGAATGAGCATGGGTAATGGCACATTGAGACTTCATGAAATATATTGATTTTGCTCTGAATGAGCATTCACATTGTTGAAGGCATTGTTTAATAAAGCATTATTCAAAAAAAGCTTTATTCAAAAACACATTCATTAAAAAGTACCCACTAGCAAATTAATTTCATAGATAACCTTCACTTTCTCAATTGAACTCATCTTCTCTATGTATAACAAAGAGATTGTGCATATCTTCTAAAAATGTAAATATTTGGCCAAACTAAGCCTGTTACCGGTGAAAAACAAGCATTGGGTGGCAGATAATCAAGTTTAAAAGATGTTTTAACCTAAGGTTTAGCTGCAGGCCCATTGGTAGCATTTGATTCATAGATCCTGGGCACCCTCAGGGCACTTTACCTGGGACTTATCAGTAAATCAAATGTGTCAATCATGGAGAACCAATCATGATCACAATTTGCGCAGGTAGCAGTTGCACCTTAGCACTGATCAGCAGTGGCAACGTTCCCAAAGCACCTACAACAGCTTAATTTAAGTCCAACACAGCTAAATATGCAGGAGGCAGAGGCAAAAAAGACAGGAGATACATGCTAAGGGTGCCAAGTCTAACAAGTGTCCCCTCCAGCTGAAAAGTGGGGAGCATTACCTACTCCCTGGGAGTTCTCATCACTAAGGTTGAAGAATCTGAACAGGCTATCAGCATTGATGTGTTCTGTACAAGGGAGGTGGTCCCGGGCACCCTTCGTGCACTTTAATAGGGACTTACCAGTAAATCAAATATGCCAATCATGGAGAACCAGGGAAACGAAAGGAGCCAGGCCCTTAGGGACAGGTGAGGAGGCTGGACCTTATTGTACTCTTTATACCAAAAAATTGCCTCTTTTCCTACGTTTATGACCACACTTGAGGAAAGTTGAACACGCTACCAATCGTATTCAACAAGGTATTTTTATTTTTACCAAACTAATTTTAGAATTAATCAAGATTCAAACAAACGAGTTTTAGCACACATAAAGACACATTGATACATTGATTATTTACACCATAAATATCAAATTCTTAAACTATACAAATATGATCCTAATTTTGCTTGAAAAAACAATCAAATACAAAATAAGTGATGATTCTAAAGCAAACAGAACATTTCAAACATGTGTTACATACAACGATACATTTTCTACTGTAAGGAGCGATTAATGCTATAAAGAATAATAAAAAAGGGGGGGAAGATAGAAAAGAAGCAAAGTTAATTTGTAAGTTTTTACAACAGCAAAATTGCTGGTATAACGAAATGGATCACAGCAACTCCTTTCTAACTGGCCACCAATCATGATCACAATTTAAGCAGGGAGCACTGATCATCAAACCAACAAAAATAAAGTCCAGCACACAAAAATACAGGAGGTAGAGGCAAAAAGACAGGATAACCCACACCAAGGATGCCAGGTCTAAAAGTACATAACATGCTTTTGTGTTCTCAAAAATACTGGTCGTCATTTCCAATTAGATTTTTGCAACCAATTTTAGGTGCATCTGACACTTCAGGCCTGATTATTACTTTGCTGGTCTTCCAGCCACACAGCCGCCATGGTGGTCCAAGGAAGACCGCCAAGTTAGCAGCATTTGGCCAGCCCATATACAATGTTGTAGCAGGGCAGGCGGGACCGTGGCTGCGGTCCCACCGTGGTGGCATGCTTTGGGTGAGGATTATGCTGCCGTCGTGGGACTTCTGCCACGTCGGGTGCACAGTGTGGCATGTACCATGTCCTGCATGCCACACAGTGCATTCACTATGGTAACATTCTAGGTGGGCACAGCATGTGCCGCCCCTGTTTCAGTTCCCTTTCCTGCCATTATGCCACTTTTTTATGAAATGGGCGGTGGAAAGGCAGATCATAATTTGCTTACTGGTGTCGGCACTGCTACCATTTCATGCCCCTACCACCACTGCAGCTGAGGTTGGATCTTGGATCCCGATGGAGGAAGCAGCATTGTGGCATTCCCACCACCACCTTCATAATCAGGCAGAAGGCCTGACTCAATGGCGGTGGTAGGACCGCCATTCATGGGCACAGTGGTCCCAGGACCACTGTAATCATAATTAGACCCTTAGTTACCTGCAGTAATGAACCGATGATTATTATTAAATTATTAGTTGTATGGCTTCTGAAAATAAAACACAAGTCTATAAAATAAATGTATCAATTTTCAAAGGTTAGCTACATGTTTTCATTATTTCTTGATTTTTGCAGATGAAGTACTATTCCTAGGAATCAGCCTCAGAACCCTGTAAAACCAAAAAACAAAAAAAAAATTATAAAACACTCGTTAGAGTTAAATTAGTTATTTATGTCCATTTGTTAATTAATATATGCTGGACTAGATTACCATACTTTTTACTTTCAAAGCATACTATTTTTTCTGTGTTTATAAAGTTTTTCGTATCCTTACAAAACATATGCATATGTAAATGATATTATTGAGCTCTTTTTATTACAACAGACAAGCAAATAGACAAACATTTTCCAATCACCGAGCTTCATTTCTGTTAAAAATGCATAATGCAAAAATGCACTTTTCTATATGCGTAGTCAGAGCCCCATTTCCGCACATTTCTGGTTAATATGTTTCTTTTACATACTTGTTAACGGCAAAACATAGAAAAACAAAACAAAACGATGTCGGTGGGAAAAACAAGCTTAGGAAATACTCATGAATGAAAAGTAACTTCAGTGCCTTTCATGACAGTTCCTTATACAAGTGTTTTCAACACACGTAATGACTTTGACCCTTTAGCATTTTGCTACTCTCTGACCTAAATATATTTGAAATGTCACGAATATCTTCAAACGCCTGCTTGTTCATTGAATTCTCAGTGAAAATTGGCTACCAAAGGTAGCTTTTGTTCACTGCTTGTATTTCATTTTCCAGTTCATTCTAGCTCCATTATTTCGTATGACCTATTGGCATCGGGCATCTGAAATAGCTAACTTGCCATCATTTTCGATCTGCCCTTAGAGACGGAGGCTATGTCACTGATTCCCTGAAAAAGAAATCAAATTCCATACACTAGTATGCTCTTAATTACTTCTCGGAAAATGCGCCGACTCTGTTTGTTGTGATCTCGTGTTGAACATAAAGATAACGATTTTGACCACGGTAGCCCTAAAATTAAGTTATAGCTTTATGCAATCAGAGAAAGCATGTTTATACAGATATTTACCATGCTTTATAGGAACTGCACAATATTGTTGCAGAAAATTGCTCAACTGTAGACAAAAGCGGCCTTATTTACAATGGTTTGACATGGGGCAGAGATTCAAGCCATCCCGCTGCGCTGTCCTACGCCAAAAGAAAAGGGTAGGAATCTACCATATTTATCAGATGGGATGTACGTTGGTACAACGCATGCTATTAGCACGCATGCCTTTACAACGCAGGTTTTTCAACGCAAGTCGTTACAACGACTTGCGTTGGGGGGTGCTGGATAGTGAATAGTTTAATTTACTATTCCAACTCCAGTCCCCGTGGATAGTAGGGAAGGTGTTGGATAGTAAATTAAACTATTACCTATCCTAGAACGCCCCCCAGCGCAAGTTACGTTGAAAAACCTGCTTTGTAAAGATACTGTGTGGTAAAAGTTGCATCATAAAGAATGTTTCCCATCAGATGCAGCACATTCCTGTCCTTTCCCTCTGCACTGGTGCGCAATTGACTGCCAAGAACCAACACAGGCATGCTTGCACTTGGTGCAAGGGTGTCTGCGTTTAAGGGATAAGTTTTTGTCTGCAGGCAGGGACATCTTCCTGCAGAAAGACAATCACTGCAGGTGATGTCCTCCTTTTATGCGTGCTACGGAAAGCAAGACATATAGAAAAAGGAGAAAACTAGGAGAAATAATGTTAATTCTCCTCTTTTTCATCTCCCCCCCACCACCCCTGTGGCGGCATAGGCTTTTGACGCATTCCAAGGTTCACAAAGTCTCTTAAATCTGGGAATGTGTCAAATGCCTAGGGTATTACGTGGTAACACCACCTTAACCCCATAAAAGGTCTCCCTATCACAGGGTGAGGCAACGTAGTGACAGTGTTGCCTCAGGCCATATTTTCAAGTCCATGACAACCCACACAGGGTGGTTTCAGTGGCCTTGTAGATGTTGCTCTGCAGTGTGTGCCACCGGACGGTCACTAAAAGTGACATTCCAGAGGTGCAGCGGTCTTGTAAATGAGGCCCACAAATTTTGTATCTTAGTCATGTTTATTTCATAAATATAGGGGCATATTTACAAGAGGATTTGCATTGCTCTTGCATCATGCAATGTGCTGCAATTGCAACACTAGTCCAAAATGAGATTTATGAAGCCACGCAAGGCCCCCTTGCCTGGATCTGAGTGGCTTCATAAATCTGGAGTAAAGAAACTCAGTGCAAATCGCTGTGTTGTCTTACTTAGCATTAGAGAGGCATTCCATGGGCATTGCATGGGTGTTCCCATGCAACTCCAATGGTTTTTGATGCATTCCCAGATTTACTAGAACCGGCTAACCTTGGAATGTGCCAAAAAGATACGCCTTCCCAGAAAGGCGTAAAGAGGAGAAATATCTTTATTTCTCCTCCTTACTTCCTTTTTCAATATGTGCTGCATTCGCAGAGGAAGATTCCCCTTCTTGCACAAAAATAATCCTGCCTGCAACACAGGTACCCTTTTACCATGGTGTAAGAGTTCCTACATTGGCGTTAGGCAGCCAAAGTGCCACCGTTACAGGGAAAAAGGCAGGAATGTGCCATATTACCTTAAATACAGGTCATTTCTGCTCTTTTCCTATCTCACAGTGCTGTGCAGCAAGGCAACTTGCTGCACTGCGTGACATTTTCATAAATCTGCCCCAAAGTTTAAGTAATTAAACATGTTTAAGTGCATTCATTCTAAAATTATGATTACAATAAAAAAGTAGGATCTGCTTCCAAAGTCATTTTTAGTAAGTAGGTAAGAATTTCTCCAAAAGCGTTGGAATTAATCAACAACTCAGAGTTACTAATTCTAAGGTGTAAGACATGCTAATCATGAAAGCAATTATCTGTGAATAACGTCCTTGAATAAGCATGGATCACTTCTTAACATTCAATATAAATTACAGGTGTGGGTAAACAAAATCACAGTTGTATCAATTTCTGTGCTAGAAAGGTAAAAAAATATCAACAAATGGCCTTCCAACTAATGTTCTACGTGTTGTAAAAGGATCACTGACATAAAATCGAGGGACAGAATATCGACTAGCAAAAATATCGATGACAAAATATCGACAGACAGAATATCGAGTTTGTATCTTCAAACAGGTAAGTACAAAAATATTGAGTACAAAAATCTCGACTTTATTAAAAACAGTGTTAAATTAAATTAATATTAAAAATTAATTACTAAAATATACTTAAAAATACTTAAAATTAACTTATAATAATTAAATAATTAATGAAAGTTATAAAATAAAATGTACAATCATATTTGTTAAAACATATATATATATAGTAACATAATATAATTAAATAATATCCAATATTATTACCGTACCATAGCAGAAGTGTAAAAAATACTATTCCCACTCCAGAGAGTGCAACAGTATGGAAAGCGCTGGATAGCGTAGGGGTTAAAATTACTATTCTCACTCCAGTGGGTGCAACAGTAGGGGAAGCGTTGGATAGCGTAGGGGTAAAAATTACTATTCTCACTCCAGTGGGTGCAACACTAGGGAAAGCGTTGGATAGCGTAGGGGTAAAAATTACTATTCCAACTCCAAAGAGTGCAACAGTAGGGAAAGCGTTGGATAGCGTAGGGGTAAAAATTACTATTCCCACTCCAAATAGTGCAACAGTAGGGAAAGCGTTGGATAGCGTAGGGGTTAAAATTACTATTCCCACTCCAAAGAGTGCAACAGTAGGGAAAGCATTGGATAGCATAGGGGTAAAAATTACTATTCCCACTCCAGTGGGTGCAACAGTAGGGAAAGCGTTGGATAGCGTAGGGGTAAAAATTACTATTCCAACTCCAAAGAGTGCAACAGTAGGGAAAGCGTTGGATAGCGTAGGGGTAGAAATTACTATTCCCACTCCAAATAGTGCAACAGTAGGGAAAGCGTTGGATAGAGTAGGGGTTAAAATTACTATTCCCACTCCAGTGAGTGCAACAGTAGGGAAAGCGTTGGATAGCGTAGGGGTAAAAATTACTATTCCCACTCCAAACAGTCCAACAGTAGGGAAAGCGTTTGATAGTGTAGGGGTTAAAATTACTATTCCCACTCCAGTGAGTTTAACAGTAGGGAAAGCGTTGGATAGCGTAGGGGTAAAAATTACTATTCCCACTCCAATGAGTGCAACAGTAGGGAAAGCGTTGGATAGCATAGTGGTAAAAATTACTATTCCCACTCCAGAGAGTGCAATAGTAGGGAAATTAAATACTTCATATATTGTTTCAATAAATATAAATTAATATCTATAAAAAATTAAATAAAAGCAATTACCAATTTAATATAATATAATAATTAATCAATTAAAATTGCACATTAAAATTAATTATTACAATTATTTACCTATTAATACAAATTAATTACAAATTATCAATTACTATTTTAACATTTAAAAATTAATTAACAATTAATTCAAATTGAAAACTATTAAATAAATTGATTTATTTAATTAATTATAAATAAATAAATTACTTCCCAATGTCAAAAAAGTTCCCAGTAGCGCCGGAGTCTAATAGAATTTGCAAGACGTGTATTTGCTGAATTGTGAATATTACTGTCATTAAGAGCATCATGTGTCTTGGAACATTTTTGTTAATGTTTATGACGTGTTTTGATTGCTTTTTCTCGAAAAACAATCTCTTCTTTCTTCGAGACAATTAGTTTTCCGATTCAGATTGACCCGATTTCAAGGATGCAGCTGTTTTCCTACTCTGGGGTTTTACTGTACATTCTTTGGCGAAATGCCCAGCCTTGCTGCAATATAGACATAACTTTGCTTTACATATTCTTTCTTTTTCTACAAGGGGTTGTAGGACCTCTGATGCCACCCATCTGCATAGGCTCTGGTTCGTTAATTTTCAAGTTCTTATCTTTTTTGCCTGATTTGAATACTAAGAGTCAGAAATCTGATTTAGTTCTTTTGCCCTTTCTTTCACTTAACCTGTGGTCCAGCTTGACCACAAGGTCAAAAAATTCTCTATAATCATCAGGTAGAGCCACTATGTGTGCCAGGGAATCTTTTAGATCTTCTTTCAACCCCCTATAGAACAATGAAGTAAGTTTTTCCTCTGGCCAACGGGTTTGTGCAAGCAGTATATTAAATGTAGTAATATAAGAAAGGAGGTCTTTGATTCCTTGGCGAAGGTTCAGAAGCTGGTTGTCGCTAGATTGAACAAAAATATGACGAGCAAATAAACACGTCATAGTTTCCATAAAATTATCAAAATCTTGTAGAAGGGGGTCATTGGTTTCAATCAAAGGAATTGCCCAGTTTGCTGCAACCCCATCTAGATAGGAAATTACAAAGGCTTTTTTAGCAGAGTCAGTATTAAAAACTTGGGGCTTACAAAGGAAATGAAGTTGGCATTGGCTCATAAAAGCCGCAAACCTGGTACTATCTCCAGAAAACCGTGCAGAATTTGCTTAAGGGACTTGGGTAGGGGACACTACAGTTACTTGTATATTTTGGTCAGCCTGTTGTGAATTAACATTTGAGGAATGTGGAAAAAATGTTGGGGGTGTCAAAACAAGTCGTGTTTCCGAATTCTTTGGTTCTCTCCATTGTGTGAACCCTGCTCTACTCATAATTAACTTATCTCTAAGAACCTGATTCTCATGTTTTAGTTGCTGCCTCTCAACTTGTAACTTCCTATTGACCTCAGTGAGTTCTGATTTTTCCTCAGAAAATCCCATGTTTGATCGTCGCCAAAAGGGAGCATAGTGAGCCTTGGTATTCTGTCAGAATAAGCACCCACCTGAATCCCCGGCTCTCTGTTGGCGACGAGTGAACCCTAGTATCCCCAAACCCTTCCCAAGCCACAGAAGCTTGTAAAATCTCCATCACTCGGAAAGTTTCCAGGGGGAAAGGGGGAATGGGAATGAGAGAAAACATGGTTGATTCTTTAGTGCGAATGTGGTTCTTCGGCTACTTTCACTAACTGCTTTCTTCAGTTCTGTCTTGCAACCGAAATTCGCCTTGCTTAACCGTGGTAGGATTCTGATGGTTTCTAAAATGATATATGTATATAACAATATTAAGGAGTAAACAGGATCTTTTGCATAAGACTACTTTCTATAAAGGGCGCAAGCATTGTCATCCTCAATACCTAATAAAACATCTGAATTGCTAGTAGGCTCTCTCTCTCAGTAGCTTTAGATTTCTTAACCAAATATGTATTTCTTTTTCGCTGTTTGTTTCTGCAAAATAAACAAATAAAATAACATCCAAAGGGTTCAGATAACATTTTACTGGCTGATAATTACATCAATGATTCTAATAGGAAGTATTGCTTCAGTTGGGAGAATCGTGTTATACCTTAACTAGTACTGTGTACAGGATTTAAAGTTCCAAACAAATGTATTTTTGTTGTAAAACAAACTCTTTGACTTATTCAGAAGTCCTCACTGTAATAATACCTTCTTTCAGGAAAAGAAAAGAACATAGGGCCAGATGTAGGTAATTCATATTTACCAACTCTTAAATACCGAATTTTACCGATTCGGTATTTAAGAGTCGGTAAATATGAAGGGGGGAGATGTAGGTAATTCGAATTTCAAAATTACCCAATCGGTAGGATTCGGTATTTACCGATTCGGTAAATACCGAATCGGTAAATACCGAATCGGTATTGCCCATTGATTCCTATAGGCCATGAAACCCATAGGAATCAATGGCCAATACCGATTCGGTAGTTACCGAATCGGTAAATACCGAATCCTGCAAGGGTGCAGGGGGTGTCACTTTGACACCCTCTAGCACCCCAATTCCGGACTTGTGTGTCATGTGGCACACAGACATGCCCTAAGGACATGTCTGTGTGTCACATTGCACAGGTGTGCATGCACAGATGTTCATGCCTACCTGAATTCGGTATTTTACCACCCAATTGGATTGGGTGGTAAAATACCGATTCTTAAGGGCCTGTGACTCTCTTAGGAGTGTCACCTACATATGGATTTACCGAATCGGTAAAATTACCGATTCGGTATTTTACAGAATCGGTAAAATTACTGAATTGGTAAATTTACCAATTCTGTAAAATGATGGCCCCTACATGCCGAATCCTAAATACCGGTCGGTAACGGCCGAAATCAGTTGTTACCGACCGGTATTTACTCTCCTACATCTGGCCCTTAGTCATCTTGGTAACTGTTCTTGTGCTTTTAAAAATATTCCTTCCTGAATGACTTCTTCAAGAATGTCTTTTTAAATGCTTTCATGAAAGTTTTAAAACAACAATGTACTCACCGATAGATGCCTTCTATCAGTTCAATGAAGTGTACTCAACCTTTGTCTTTTTTCTTTGTTCTTAGGTCTCCAGAACCGGCAGGAATGCAGTGGAAATCCGGTCTTTTCAAGGAGAAGAAAAACTGCCGTCTGGATCACTGCCGGGAATGCCCGGATCGAGGATTAGAGGAAGCGGGGAATGCAGAAAGAGAAGGGAAGCTGCTGAGGATCAAGGGACCAGACCAGAGGAAGAAACAGGTAATCGTTGATTGGTAGATGACGAGACCAATCGCTTTTCTGATTGAGCAGGCGGTTTAAATACCCTCCTGGCGCTCGCTCTGGTCTCTATGAACGTGCTCATTACCTGAAGCGCCTGTAGCATGTTCCACCATTAACACGTGGCATATTAATGAACATCTGTCCTGAGGCAACACATGTATTTCCTGGTTTCAGCCTTAGTCCAAATACGAGTGAAGGAACATGTTACAAACTGCACGTTGCAAACAGCACAGTACACTACACATAATCATGAGCAGTTAATACATCTTACATCAGTCTCCAGAGTTACAATGACGCACATGTAATACAGTGACCAAATCAGCATTTTGAAGGAAATTAAATATGAAACCATTTACCCAAATCCACTAGGAGACAAAGGAAAATAATAGTTTAACCAATTGGGTGCCAGAATGAATTGTCATAGGTGAATAACCTTCTAGGAATGTTTCGCATGGGAGAAGGCTTTAGGATTCATGACACAGCAAGTAGCCTGGGCACTGTTTGGATTTTTTGGGGCTTAGAAAAGATTCAAAGAACATCTGGGCTCCAGTCTGTGGTGCAGACATGTGCCTCTGCCCTAGCAAAAAGACAAGTGTCATGCTTTTCATCCTTTGTTTAGGGCAAAGCCACTCAGGATGCCGTTCATGCTCGTGTGGAAGGAGTGATGGCATCCACAATTGTGTCTTCCACATGTGTGCTGACCAGTTGTACCTCCTACGCATTCACCAGCACATCCAAACCTGTCCTCATGTGGGCCCTGCAAAATCTGCAACACTATGCCCAAGTGGCGGCTGCCAAATTCGGAGAGTGAAGGAGCTGGCAAATGGGTGGTGGGTCGGTGGATGGTGTCACAAAATCAAACAATTAAGTTAATAAAAGAAAAATGTACTTACCATGGTTGCTGCTACATCGTCCTTCCTCCGGTCTTCTTCCCTCATAACTCCAGGCCCCAGCTAACTCGCTTACAAATCCTGATGCTGCTCTCACAGCATCAGAGCAGCGCCAAGATTGGAGGCAGTGGCCTCTATCAGCTCTCCCAAGAGCACTGGAGGCTTTTGCTTTTCCTGACTGAGCTGAGCTGTGCGTGTGTGGCTGGTTGTCGCAAAACCGCTGGCCAAAGAGACATGCACACTTTAAACAAGTGCAAAAGGCCACCCACCCTCCTCCCTGCTGTTGTCAGCAGAGGCCCCACCCCGCCCCCATCCTGGCACTATGTTCACGATGAGGGGATGATAAAAAATAAAAAAGTAATCAATTAACTTCATTACCATATCACTTTTCCATCTGTGAGGGCATTTCAGTGGGGCAAAGCTTCTCTGCTATAATGGAGGGGTCTCCCCTTCAGACTACAGAGGATTCATGAATCCACCACACAATGTGAGGATCCTAGTAGTCAAAGATCTACTGCAGGATTCAAAGATCTAATGCAGGTTTTGATTATCTCAATATTTGAGGATCTACTGCCAGAATTGAGACTCCTGCAGTCTATAAAAGTCGCACTCAGTGTTAGGGTTGTAAAACATTGGGTGAACTTTTGATTTGGCCCATGCACCACCATACTGGACCGCTATCTTGCCTTCTAAGTTGTTCCATAACAACTGTTACTTGAGAATTTGTAGGGTTGTTTCCAAATCCTGTGTTAAACTTTGTTTCAGTGTGGTGCCTCAAAGTGTGGAGCTTTAACAACTATACATAGGACATTGGAACAAGACCCGTCTCTTGACCATTCACTTGGCTTGAGTAAAATAAAGGTTTCCTGCCATTGTTACATTGAGTGTGTACTATAAAGCGCCTGTTGCTACCATGATTCTAGTGTAGTTTTCGGTTTTATGTATAATGGTACCATTCATCTCAGAAACAATGTAAAAGAAAAAAATGGCATGCAATTACAATTGATGTTGGAACAGAGAGTAACAGTAGTCTTGTGTTATTTAGCACAAAAACTGTCACTCGTGAAAGATTGCAGAACACCAGTAAGAGCCTCTATTAGATGAGGCAAGTTGTGAAACTGCACCCAATGACATATCCTGTATTCCTTCTCTCCCATTCCTAAATTCTTCCTCCCTCTTCTCCGTCAGTATCAAACACACTCTTGGACACGTTTGGCACTGTTGACAGGGAAGGTGTTGGACTTTGCCCTTTTTGCAATGTCATCCCTAAACTTTTTGCCTTTTTCCTAGCCTCTTTTCTGACATTGTGTTGGTGGTTTTAGGACACCGGGCACTTTAGCACTGCTGTCCAGTGTAAAGTGTGTGTGCTTTCTGTGTTAAATATGGTAAGATTCGTCTACACCTGTTTGACCTATTTAATTTGCCTGTCAGTCCCTTGTAGAGTGGTATCCCATATACCCATGGCTGGTAAATTAAATGCTACTGGTGGGCTTCCAGCAATGATTGCTCCACCCACCAAAGTAGCCTTTCAAACCTATCTCAGGTCTCTACCTTTGCAGGGCCTGCGCACGCAGTGTTACTGCTGCTGTGACGTGGCACCTAAAGTGTATGCCTTGTCCTTGACCCCCTTTTATTACATGTCAGTCACCCCTAAGGTAGGCCCTTGCTAACGCTATGGGCAGGGTGCGTTGTAGGTAAGATAGGACACGTACCTTAAGTGTGTGACATGTCCTGGTAGTGACAAACAGCCATTTTGCTTTCTCACTACTGTGGGGCTGCCCCCTCCGTAGAAATGCATTGGGGATTCCCTAATAAGTGTTTCAGTGGTAATTCCTGATATGTGAGGTGCAGCTTGGTCAAGTTTGGTATGTTTGAAATAGTAATATTAAATGCTATGCAATGGTGTGCGCAGATTTATTATAACTATTTTAGAAAAGTCGTTTTTAGAAGTTGGCATTTCTGTGTGCTATATGTCTGCCTGCCTGATGTGAATTGGCTGGAGGGCCCTGTGAGCTGGCCTCCCTGTGCCCAGCTGTGCCCCGTGGACCTTTCACAAATTCAGGGCTTCGTGGGTGCTCTGCCTTCAATGGCCAGCAGAGGAGAGGAGCTGGCATCTGCAGCTCGTGGCTGCGAGCCAATACCGGCATGGGGATTCCCCCTTGTGCTGCTGATCAGTGGGAGCCTACCCCATTGTAATTGCACTGCATTTTGCCCTTTGCTTTGCGGGAGCCTTGGATGTCTGTTTTTGTTCAGCAGGTGCCCACCCCGCATTCTTGCCAGGTTTCAGCAGGGACCCACTCTGCGTTTTGTGCATCTGCAGAGCGGGTGCCCAACCCACATTTGTCTTTATTTAAAATGGGCGCCTACCCCGTATTGCCTGTATTGCCGCCTCCGAAGGAGAAGGAAGCCACCGGAAGTCCACAAGAAAAGGAAGTTGCCAGCCGGCTGGAGATGAGGCAGCTCGCCGAGGACGTCGGCAGCATCATGACCGAAGGAGGGTGGGAGCCTTCCCCGCCTCCATGTCCAAAGGGGACCCGAGAAGACTGCGGCCACACCGGTGACCTCACATGCGACTAGAGTCCCCTGTGTGAGTGGAGGATAGCCGAGCTTCATGCCTGGTCCCTGGAGAGCCCTGGTGAGTGGGGCTCAACTGGTTGAGATGGCCAAATTCTCCACAGTGGTCCGGCCTATTGGGTGGGTCAGCTGCAACGTTGGAGCAAGTGGACTCAAATCCCCAGAGTGAACTTCCGGGGCGCAGTGGTGCAACGTCTGGGGGCATTTCTTTTTTGGAAGTCAGAGGCACAGTGGTACCAGTGCCAGTCTCAGCTGCCGGGCGAAAGTGTAGGCAACTGCAATGTTTGGGCACATTTGGGTTTAAGAGTCCCAGTGGGGGATAGAGGCCACAGTGAATGCCAGTGTCCTTTCCTTTCGCTGCACCGCAATTAGCGGCAGCTGCAACGTTTAGGCCAGAGTACATTGAAGAGCCCTAGAAGGGACCCAGGGGGCACAGTGGTGCCAGCGCATTGCACACTTTTTGCTTCAGCTGCAAGTGGCAGCATAGCGCCCTGACATTCTGTACAGCTGGCCTGGGGGGTCATAGGTGGAATGGTGAAGCAGCACATGACCCTATTTTTTTTTGTATTTTTTTTTGTATGTTCTTATATAGCGCTCGAATCACCGGGGAGGTATCTCGACGCTTGCCTTGGGAACCCGTCCTGGCTTTTCCCTGTGAGATAGCCCCTACAGGGCATCCCCAAGGTGAAAGCCAGGCATCCCGCCGCGGGGGGGCTGTTGTGGAGATTAAGCAAGCTTAATGCCCAGAGTTGCAGAGTGTGAACCCATGATTAGGTCAGGCACCGAAGCGAGAATTATCGAGTCCGTGGGCATTTGAGCTCAAGACCCTGCTGCATCGGGAATTGAACCCTGGTCCCGGGTCTGACCTCTGCTTCAGGGTCTGCCTGCTCTAACCAGTGAGCCACACTCCTATGGTGCTGTATGCACCTTGTAGTGGTGTTACTGTGGTGCACTACTGAGTTCCTGCCTAATTTGTTTATGCCCAATGTTAGTTATGCATAATGTAATGCCTAATGTCATGCTATGAGGTTTTAGGATGATGACTGATGCGTAATGTGTTTTTGCTAATGTAATGCCTACAGAGTTTGCTAATGAGGTTTAGGCCTATGTGATTTATGCCTAATGTGATAATGCTGAGGTCATTATTGTACCAGGAGTAACTGGTTGTGTTGTATATTTACTACCGGCATTCTGATGGTTCTGACCGTGGCCCAATTGGCCTGCTTTTGTACATAATTCCCTGTGAATATTGCCTAGTGCCAGCTGGCACAGTGTAAATGTGTGATTATGCTTCTAAAGTGTTTATGATAATTCAAAGGCTATTTTTTATATAACCTTGTGTGGAGTTTCTTTTGTGGTGTGCCTAGTGTGTTGCTTCTGTGTGTGTGTGTTGCGCAAACGCTATTCACATTGCCTCTAGATAAGCCTGACTGCTCGTGCCGAGCTACCAAGCGGGTGAGCAGGGGTTATCCTCAGTGTGCAACTCCCTTGCCCTGACTAGAGTGGTGGTTTCTGCCTGGCTTTGGCGCAAGTTTTAGCCAACCAGAAATCCCCTTTCTAACAGAAGGAGACTGGTGAATTCACTTTGTTGCTGCAGCAATATTCAGAAAAAAGGTATAGTGATAATTTGACAGTGACCCCAGGCAATGTTTGTATCTTTTCTTAGCATATTAAAAAATCCAAATAGTGTCTGCCACCTTGATTGGCACATGCCGACAACTCTTTCTCCCAAAACTTCTCTAAGAACTACAATCATTCGGAAAGGAAGAATCTCTGTGAAACTAAATGAGGAATGAGTGTCAGAACTCACTTGTGCACTAATATTGGTTTGCTTGAGATCCAAACAGGAGCAATGTGCAATCCTCCACAACTCCTCGTGACAAGTTACACCTCTGATGTAAAATTATGAATGCGTATATAGTCAAATGGGGTGGGCGGACAAGAGAGAAGGAAAAATCTCATTCTATATTTATCACTGTTAATTTGGAAGACGTGATTCTCAGAGTGCTGCGACTTCTAGCATCTGAGGTCACTATTTGTTATGAAGACAAGGTTTTATGCATAGTTTTAGCTCTCTTTTTAGCTTTCACTTAGTCCTTCTTATATTCCTAACGGTATGTAGTGAAGAGGAGACTTCTCTCAGCTTAAGTTCATATCAGTTTTCCAACACTGTTACCAACACTTGAACATGTACATGAAAACAATCTTTCTACCTGGTAGTCATCTGGCATGTTTGTGAGTTACTTTAGTCTTTGGGCTCAGTGCTTTTCTATCTCACCATCTTCTATTCTGAACTACTTTTCCTCATTTGAGATAACTTCACTCAGGATTGCACTGCTCTATTGTCTTCTTAAGTTTTTAAAGTTATTTCTTAGTTTCTCTTATAATGTTCTACAGAAATATTATTTTGCCTCGTATTTATTCAAATGTTCTAACACATAAGCAATGTTCCTTGACAATGAGCCAAAATGTTCTACCATAAATGTGGTGTTTCCTTGACACAGTTCAAATACCTTTTCAGTATTTCCCCAATTATTCAGAGGTCCAGCTATTTACTTAAGACAAATGTTAAAAAAAAGTTCACAACCTCACAATTCTCTCATTTTCTTGCTCTCAATCACAGATACATGGTCGGCGGGTCAACTTTAACGTAAGGATGAAGTTGCCAGTGACAACTTCATTTGACAGGGATATGGCACTCTAAAGAATAAATAAAATCTTCTGATAACAAATAAGTGACTGGTTGAATCAGTTTACAGCAGCTACTGGTCAAGGATTTGAATTACCACATCCCCTCCTGGTTTAGCTCCTTTCTCTACAGTGACCCTCAAGAACTGGAACTAGCTCTCGCTTTGGGTATTGTTTGTGAACTCATCCAACCCCGGTTTTAAAGATGTGCCATAGGATTCATGAATCCCCTAACGCAGTTGTGTGACAGTGCTTTATTGTGACATGACTACAAATGTCTGACGGCATGGGGGCAATATCATTTGTAGCCATAACTTATTTGTAGGACAGGGAACCTTTCCTAGGCCAAATGTTAAAAGTGGGAATAGGATCCCTTACTGAAGCAGTAAATATGTTTGCCAGTTAATTATTGTTAATATAGAGAGCACTGCTATTCTTGTAAATCTTATTTATTATGTACTGTTCCTTGATTTAACCTCATAGATGCTATTAAACATTCCTCCCCAGTGCTGCGCTGTCCATTGGAACTAGTGCTGAATGGACGTCCAATGGTCGTGCGCAGCACTGGGGAGGTAGTGCTGCCGTCGGCCAATGCACCGAGGCAGCACTTAAGGGGTTAATGATAATTTATCTTGTTACTCATTCAAAATGGTGTAGTGTACTTTTGTCCTTCTTTTGTATTTTTCTAAAGTTTTTATACCTTTATTATATATTTTAGTGTCCGTTGAGTGAACCAGCATACCTCCTTGTGATTTTCTTACTATTTCTTTGAAGTTTTCCACCTTGTTAGCAGAAGCAACTTAAAGCAACCTCTAACTGACCTGTCTTTTAGTCATCTCATCTTCCTTCAATTCTTATCCTTCTCTAATTCCATTTTCCTGATCGTTTCCTAATCATTCCCCAATTGCTTTTTACTTTATTTATTATCTTTTAAAGCCATGTAACAAGAGACAAAAACATTAATTGGTTCAAACATAGCATCGGCTTAGCAATCGTGTGTCACATATCTCTAAAATATTCTGATTTTCAAAATGTAGAAGTAAACATTCCGAAGTAGTATTTTGAATAGCAATAATTTCAAATTGTTTAAGTATTTTTTTTTACTTGTGGGATATACTGTTATTGGCAGTGCTATTACTGAATGTGTGCCTTTTTTTAGAGTATGCCCAGAAGAAGGTGGACAAGGGTCAGCAGGATGACCATGGCCAGTGAGGATTGGAGCAGAACGCTGCTGTGGCAAGTGGTAAGTCAAATTCCATACTTACTTTCTCAATGACCATGCTGCATTTGCTGAAGTTTTCTTTCTTTGGCCCACAAGATTGGTTCACAACCTTTTCAAAGTTATACAGCTTGATATGTTTTTTTCATTCTTTCTCAGATATCTAACTGAATGAGTTAAAGAGGTGTGCTAATCAATGCCCAAATGCAACGCCCATACCTAACATCTCTTTCTTAGTTCTGGTCCAACCAGGCATGTGCCACATTTCCTTCAACTTTCTTCTTTTGCCACCACCTCCTAAATTTTGATCAAAAGTCAACTTTATCTAACACAGTAATACTCACTAGCTCCCTAACCCTGGAACTGACTGAGAATGTTTGTTTGAAGTAGGTACAATTTACATATGTGTTTCTTTATGCTTCAGACCATCCTACTGTTCCCAATGTAGCACAGACCTAGGAGGAGGACCCCAAAAAACACACCAATTATTGTCACTTTCTGCTGACTGGAGGACCTAGAGGAAGGTAAAGAGGCAATAGCAAAACAGTATCAACCTCCCAGCCGTATGGTAAACATTGCTGCAACTATAGGCAGTCAAGCCACATGAAACTACCACCCCCAACAGCCAGTTCTATGAAACCCCTTCCACCATATTCATGGTGGTTCTTCTCCAAATGGTGCTAGAGGATATAGAATGTTTGGGGAATGACAGGATGTCATTAGCAAAAGACTTGACACTTTAGAGGGAAATGTATTCAAGAAGGTGATGGAATGTTGCAGGTGTATGGTCTGGGATGTGTTGGGGAAGGGCAGAAATTTTTGATTTTCTAGGGTTTAGAGAAGGGTTGGCTCTGTTGTGGGTAGAGTGGTTGGGGTTATTTGGGAAAGGGACAGTTATATTAGAAATAGTGTCTGCCAGGATTTAGAGAGCATGTGACTCTGTTGCTGGGGTAGTTGGTGACTGTTTGTTTTGTGAATAAATGTTTTTTTCTTATATATAACAATATATTTTTATTAGATTTGTATTTATTGTTTGCTTTACTGTTTATTATAGAACTTACTTTAAGCCAGGAAGTTCAACCTATATACTGAACGAGGCCAAGCTCGAAGCCTAGCTTATCACAAAGAACAAAGAGAATGTTCAACTGTCCAAACATCACTCTCTCTCTAGTCTCTCTCCACTTGAGTTCCCTTACCAGGCTACTCAAAATGTGGGCCCTCATTCCACCATGCTGCAATCAGTGTTGGTCCATTGAAAATGCCCCACTTATGCCCCCTCTTCATGGATTGATGTCACTTGACCTCCCTCTATTGAGTAAAAGCTGTATACTACTGTCCGTCCCTCTGCAGCCACTTCACTATTAGCTTACAAACCATAGAAAAGATATGTTAATATTAAGAAAGAAAGTCAATATGACAATATGAATAATCATACATTCATGTATAAAAACAAAGTCATATCTTTATTGACAAATTCGACCGTTCTGAACTCCACATTAATCCTGACTCAGAAATATGTAGTGAGGCAGGCCCTGCGATCCAGGCCCAAGGTCACTGATTGACAGGTCACAGGTGGGGTGGCAGGTAGCCAACAGAAAAACTCACGAATTGGAAACCCAGATCAACCCCAAAGATAGGCACAGCGACACCAAAATAGTTGGGGAGATAGGCCCCAATAAAGCACACATAGCCAGATGGGTGTGCACGTTCCCAAAAAAACATCATACAGTTTAATGCCACATGAAGTTAGCAACACATAACCAATCAGGACACATTACTTAGTAAACACAGTGATTATGGACATTTGGACAAGGTCGAGGTTGTGACAGTGCTCCCGGCTGCATTGTTGAATTAAACAAACTGTTCCCGTTTTACCAAATGCCTCCTGTCTTATCTTTTTTCAAGGTATTTCATTTTCAAGCAACATTTTGGGGAGCCAGATAGGGCCTAATTGGTACCCCAAACCTGACTGCAGCCAAAGGATGAGGACACTGCCTGGACGGATTCACATTTGCACCACATGAAGGTAAACAGACACTGCAATTAATTGGAAGTTCTGCTGTGTGGGGCAGAGACCCTTCCTTAAGCATCCATACTAGAAGGTAAGAGACTACATCACAACCTTACTAAGGCATATGGCATACTAGGGAAAAGCATAAAAAGATAACCTGAGCATCCTGCTACTGGCATAAATCTGGCCTATTGCCAATTTTATATATGTCCAGGCAGAGTACTTGCAGGCAGTCTCAGAGGCGATAATGCAGAAGGCAATTTTTTTCAATAATCAACACACTAAGAAAGATGAATATTGTATTTATTGTCACAGTTGACACCTCAATTACATTTTTTTGTCTAAAGAGGTTTCTCAGTGCCATTGGTTCCTCAACACTGTCGCTATCTGAAAGAAGTAAGAGCTGGTAGTCACTTGGACCACTCTGTTTAACACAGTCAGGACGCTTTTTCTGCTGGGCATGGCACAGCCGGTATGCTTGGACCGTTGGGCCTGACACAGATGGCGTGCTTGGCCCCTGGATGTGATAGAGTGTGATTCAGATATTTGGGGGAACAAATTGGACCTGGAAGATTAGGGGCATGTTGCTGTCGAGTTATTACCTTTTTTCAGAGAACTATTGTTATATTTTTTGTCTCAGAGCCGATATTGACAGACTATCAGGCTCACTTAGACCCATGTACCTTGCAGAGCTTCCCCTGGTCACAGGATAGCATGACCTAAGTGCAGGCTAAGAAATTTTCTTTGACACCATCATAATTTCTTTTCTGTCAGTTGTTATTGTTAAGATTGATGTAAGGTATGTGTGTGATGTTGTGATGCTGTGAATTACTGCAAACAGGGTTTTTACCTAAATATTGTATTTTTGTTGATGAACCAATGTTTCATATGAAGATGCTGCTGTTTCTCACAAACTATATTTGACGCCAGGAGTTAGCATTGTTCAGATAATGTCTTTATTGACAAATTCACTTTTCTTTGTTGCAACCCTTCGTATTCATTGTAATTTGTGTTAATGAAATGTTCATATTGAATTGTTGATACATCTATACATAGCCCTGAGCTCGTAGTGACATAATAAGAATAGCCCTGGGTATATTTTTACAGCAGTTACATCAAAAACAAAGAATCACTAAAAAGAAGGCAAACATCATGGAGTTATCATTATGCCACATGCAAACCAGTTTCCCCACACAACCCAAAGAAACGTAATGAGTTTTGCCAAGAATGGCATGCGCAAACAAAGGCATGCACATTTCTCTGACTAAGGGAGGGAACGTTTGACACTAACGCAATTGAACAAACGAGAACACACATAAAAACCAAATGCTCAGGTCAAAAGAAAGATAATAGAGAGCCATTTTTAGAACTAAGGGCCATCTTGGAGGAAGCCCAGATAGACAGTCCTGCACATAAGAGAGCAAAGAAGGCATCAGTGTCTCTCCCATCATATGCAGACATAGAGGTGCTCTTGTCTGCACTTCCACTCCACCAGTTGTACAGTCAGTGAGCCTCCCAATGAATAACAAAAAACACTTAGGCCCAAGTTTAAGAAATTAACAGGCCAGCAGACCAAGGCAGCCCCAGTACAACCCCAGTCCGGTGCGAGGGCTCCCAGAAGTTCGACTCCCACTTCCGTTGTGTCCGACACATTGAACCCAATCAGCCCCACAGGTCAGTGATACACCCAGCTGCAGTGAGGAAGGGGTGCCTAGTCCCACGGGGACCTATAACAAGGGTGATACTACAGGACTTGCCTAATTAACCAAGGGATTAAGACAGGAGCCGATGCTTGAGGCAGAGACACACAATGTCACTTGCCTGGTACTGTCAAACCACGAGTTGACCAGAGGAATAACCAGTAGATATGGCACTTGTAAACAATATACCATACAACTTTGTAATAGACACTGGAGCAGCCAGGTCATTAAGAAAAAGGTTTCTCCTGGGATAGTTTTTTAACTCTATTCTTAATCAACAATGTTTGTAGGTATCAACTCTGTCATCTACTTTTCATTCCTTCACAGCACCATGCCATTCGTCGTACAGCAGGTCCCCAATAGTCAATTATGTCAAACAATACAATGACACAACTAATTTAAAAAAGTACACAATCTATTTTTAATAAAAACTGTAGCATGCAATATAAATCAAACAATGGTTAAAACATTTTTTTCTATAAAGGAGAATTATACTGTGCATATAGTTAAAAACACATATGTATCCAAAATAACAATTCTAAACTCTAGAGAGCAAACAAACAGGAAAAGTGCAAACTTATAAAAGCATCCTAATTTTCGTTACTCCACATGGAACTCAATATCAATTCATACGAGTGTCCCTTAATCATGTCATCAATATGGCACCCGTGTGGATCCTTGGATGTAACACTTCAAGGGTCATGCCTGAGGGAATGGATACTCTCCTTATCGAAAGACACAAAAGTCATATAAGTGTTCTTTGGGTATGGTGTCATGCATCCCCTTCACAAAACCTCTTGAACTAAAAAAGGGAGGTAACCAAGTGAGAGGACAATTATTATATTCTCCTTCCACACAAGTAATCTATTAGGATGCGATGTGCTAACCAAACTAAAAGTGACCTTCCAGTTTACCAGCAATGGGACCATGGCCTGCTCCTTCTCAGTGGCTCTCATCCTATGATCCTTATCATTGAAATACCCCATCATAACAAATGTACCAGCAAAAACACCAACTGCCAACCAGACCACCTTCACTGAGGTGGTCTCGGCATACATGGGAGGACTCTTGGGTATCAGTGATCTTGTTCGGCAGTGGGGACATCAAACGCACAGCCTCCTAGTTGAGACAGCTTAATGGACAAAAACTTTACAACTTTTAGGGTAGTTCAGTAGGAAGAGAGTTGTGATTGCGCTGCACACAAGTCCACTGGGTCCTCTAGGGCAATGCAAGAATCCAAACACTGCATCTTAGTCCACTCCTGACCGGGGGATTAACAGCTGGAGATAAGACCCTCAGCAACAAGGGTTCTGCTGTACCGAAGTAGAAGCGTCCATCCCCATTCAGTTTCCGAAATCCCGGTTTCTAAGTCAACAACCCTCAGCTTTATAATCTCAAAACAACACTTGAAGGTTCGAGAATTGGCCTCCCCGCACAAGGAAACTTACTAGGACAGGCCAGCTTCCAAGGAAACATTCCATGGCAGGAAGAAGTGCCCACGTCCCCTCTCCATTCCCGCATGTTCCAATCTTTATCTTGATGAAGGTCACAAAAGCCTTCCAGGGTACATTAAACATTCTCTCACAAAAACAATCATTGAACATAATTAACCCAAACAACTTGCAAGCATGGCTGTGTATGCAGATAATGCTCAAGCCAGGCAGAGTCAGAATTCATGATGACATGAGTCCATGTCAAAGCCAATAGTAAGAACTTCATAATACTTAGTGCACATTTGTGCACCACTGCTTATAGCATCACATACTTCATCTATCAATGTACAACACAGTGCATATTTGTGCACCACTACTCATAACACTGCACTTCGGGACCAAAAAGTACATTCCACACCTCTCTCTCGCTAATGCTTTCAAATGCACATCCCACATGTTCTGTTCTTGGCAAGGCTGTCCTACTCCGTGACAGCTCCCGATGAAAGACTGCAAGATTTCAAGAAAGAAACAAGGCATATGCAGGATGTAATATATTCAGGCTAGGGTAAAGTAACACACCAAAGTCAATTAAAATAATGACAGTCAAAGGTCATCACAGGGTGTCAGACCCCAAGAGTGTCTCTAGCTCTACACTATTTTGGGTGCTGCCGCACGTATTCACTGTTAAAGAACTGCCTGACCAAATGGAGTCAATTCAAAAACTATCACACCGCTTGCATAGGGATCTCTCCCATGTCACTTAAAATTACATTGAACCAAATATTAACATTTCACCTGCACTACACAGCATCCTTTTACACTACGTGGTTTCAGCACATGAGCATTGTGGCTCCCCAGACATCAGCATGTGAGCGCCATAGGCTCTAAAACATCAGTCAAGTCCTGCTACGTCTGTTCGCTGATACTGCACACAGTAGGTGCAGATAGACATTACTCATCCTAAGAGGTATATCCTGAGAAATCAAAATACCGTCTACTCCTATACCTATGTGGAAACAGGGCCAAAATCCAACCCAACAAGGTAGAATTCCACAGAGTAGTAGTGAATCTGACCTGTTACAAGACCAATCCAATGAATTCAATACCTTTTCGACAGGGCACCAAAAGGCAGGATACTGTTTGGCCCGAGACTTCCCAGAGAAGATATTCTTGGAGGTAGCAAAACGCCCAACTCAGTGCACAAATGCAACTGCTCCTGCCTTCATTTGTGCATATCTGCAGCAGTCTTCTTTAACAACAAGTGGACCCCAGACATGGAGTTCCTATGTAGGGCCATCCTACTCAGTGATACAAAGTTGAAATTGGTCTAATGGGGGATGGTTGAGCAAAAGCATAGGCATCTCATGTAAAAACATATGGGAGACTGAGGTCCATGGATACACTTGGCTGGAAGGGAAGGGGCAACCTCTAAGTGGACAGAAACTTACATTGTATTCCTTATATTTCATAGGTAAAGGAATGCTTTAACTGGACATGAAAGAAAACTGTGGAAAGATCCTGCGCATTCCGAATATGCTCGGGGACACCTCCATGCTGATGGATATGTACTGGCAGTGCCTGTGCTCAGCTCATACCAGGATGGTGTGAACTCTGTTCTCCAATAAACATACACCTCCCTACCCTGGTCATTTCTGGAGAAGAACTATAAGACTTGTACTAGCAGGAAGAAGAAAACCCTGCTGCAGACTCATGAATAAAGAACTGTGGAATATTTTGGCTGGGCTCAGTATGAGGACATGCTAGAAAATTTTTCAAACTCACAAGTATCAGCGAAAGTGTTCATATACTTCTTTATCAGGCAGGCAAAAGTCAATGCCTGCTGTAGAGAGAGGGGTGTGTGCCAAAATTGGTACGTTCTGCTGCAAGTTTATCCCAGAAAATCTCCTGGATAATGGGACTTTGACTATTATTTTCCATGTGCTGTACCATTTACAAAGAGACATACATGAGGAGGGGGTGCCCCGGAGCAGGAATGGTTCTTGTATTGGTCCTCCTGGCTCTATCGATGGCGTTGCTGTGTGTGTTCATTGTTACTACCTGCATTCTTGTTTTTGTGTGGTTCTTTGTAGTTGGGTATTTTCTCCTGTAAGAACGCAGTCCTCAAATTGGGTGAAATGCAAGTATCTATAATCCGCACCAGGAAAACAATCAGGCACATACTTGTCACAAAGAAGCCGAACTACAGGAATGCCCTTTATGCCAAGATCAATAAAAAAATGTACCGGAAGGCTGCAGACCATTTAGAGTTTGGGGCCATTATTACTTTCATCCTCCAACACTGCCCTTAAATCACAACACACCTGAAGTAGCACCAATGACTCTCTGTACACAAACAAGCACAATTCAGACTGCTTGCCCATACTTTCAATGCCCTATATAACACTGGCGTAGCAGACCACAATTAATTGCATCTGCCTTCACACACCTTCCAGACACCGCCACTCATCTGTAATCCTACTTTCACACATCCCATGTATAATGGAAACAAGATCCAGTAGTGAGGCCTTCTCCTACTAAAGCGTAGGTCCACCAGTGCTTCAAACTTCTTGAATTCTGCAAGAAGCTGGAGACCTGGCTTAGCAAGTTGTCCCAAGTTGTCCCACTTAGCCATAGGCTTGGCTAGAGCCGGGCCAGCTCAGTACCAGGATGCACTCCCATTTCATAATGGGCACAACAAAATGGCATCACATAACAAACATGGAAAATGCACCTCTTTCTATTCTATAGGTGTAGGCCTGATTGATTCTTTAGTGAATGGGGATGGATCCTTCTGTGGGATAATATTGACAGGATTTGAAGATTTTAATTCTTCTGAAAGGACACAGACCCTTTAAATAAGAAAATAAAAACATCAAGTCCTGGTCTAGTTCAGGTAAACTGAGAGGTCTTTGATGTACCAAGAGAGTACAGTAAATGAAAGGACAATCAACTAACACTCCTAGTGGCATAGGGAAGCATTCATCTATAATGCTCACCCAAACAATATATATCACGTTTATCTAAGCCCCTCCAATATCATATTAATCATCCATTCACATTCACTGTTGTAAATTACCTGTTCCAGAGTGGTCCATCTGTCTATATATGTGTCTCTTTAACTCATGGCCCCAATATACAGAAATCAGTGCAGTATTTAGTTTTCTCTTTACAGAAAGACCGGCATGAGAATGAAAGTTTAGGCACAGGAGGGGTCATGTTCTTCAAGGAAATTAAAGCATCCATTGCAGATTTAAAGACCATTGCTAATTGCAGAGTACATAGTTGGAAGTTGACCGTACCCATAAGGCAGAAGAAGTATCCCTTGTTTGTAATGGCTCACCTCTCATTAACCAGGCAACTCCCCAAATGGCTCTATCCTCATTTTCTATCTGCCATGCCTTGCCCACTGCTCTATTTATCAGTAGACATTTTGGTGGCATTATGTTACTTTTTCTCATTCAGGAATATAGAGTTCATCCTCAATTTCAGTGAGGTCATCTGGGGGACAATCACTCCCCACATCTGTGTCCAAGAAATCACCTTCATCTACTGTTGTGTCTTCCAAAGCATTATGATGTTTGGGATGAAATGTTTATTTATTTTGATCTTGGTCAGTCTTTCCACTTTGCGAGGAGAGGGACTGGTCCTTATGACCCCCAAAATATCACCAGCAGCACTGAAAAACAGTTCTGAGTATACACTGGCTACATCACATGCTAGATATTTTATTTCCAGACTGCTGAATTCTGGCTACTGAACCCATTTTTCCCATGCCAAAAGCTCAATGACTATTAATCCAAGTAGACCTTTGTTTGGTCCACTTAGTCTTCTACCATCTTCTGTATTGTCATAGTTGTGACATTTGCAGTTCACGAGTCTTCGATGCCTGTAAACCTAAGTCCTGGAATAGTATTCAAACCAACCCATTGTAATTGTTGGTAGTGATGTTGTTGGTATTTTTGATTTAGTAGTAGGTGTATGGAAATGGCAAGTGTGCTACCACTGGTGGATGTTGCTACTGTAGCTGTAACATGTTTCTAGATTTGGAGATGCAACTGTACTCTCAAGAGGCTGAAGACAACACTTCAATTTGGTTATGCCCACAGAGATGGACTGTGTCAGCTTCCATTTCACTTGCTTTTCCGATCATCCAGTTCCTGTAAATGGAGCCACCCAGTGTTGAAAAAAAAATGAATGTGGGTAGCCTATTTTTGTACTGTGAATCGGTTATAGTGGCACAGATGTACTCTTCAGAAGACACCATATTTTTTTGCAGCCTGAAATCTGTATACAGATGAAGTATTTGGTTATTTACTAAGCAGGTTCATGCAACAGTACTAATTGCTGAGTTTAAATGTACAAATGTCAAAAGGGCATTAGCTACTAGCCAGCCTAAATTGTTAATCTCCATCGTCACATCTTTAGCAGTTGCTCTCCCTCTCCATATTAGTTTCTAATTATTGATAGACCTGTACTGCCCAAACAGAAGTCATAGCATGTAGCAGGTGGAGTTCCAACAAGTTGGGACATCCTGTATGAGGGCTTCACAAGGACATTATTAACATGGTGATTGATCTTCAATTACTTTTGCACGATCACCAACTGCTACCTACCTTTTCCCTCTTGAGGCGGAAGCCGGGAGGTCTCCTCACTATTCTTTGGCTTTTAAACCTAGCGTGTCAGACTTTCATGCTGTTATTTTTAATTCTTTGCCTTGTGCAGCTCGTGCTCGCGCTTGTGTTATAAGCGTGTCTGAGCACAGCGCTGCTTGCCATTTGACTTCCCAGCGCTTGTAAGCGCTTCGCCCTTCTCCCCTCCCTTGCCTGGGACTGTGAGACCGCCCTCGGCTGAGTGTTGACGCCGAGGGCTGGGATCTCATTTTGGCCGCCATCTTGGGGGTAGGACTCTTCGCCCTCGCGCTCTAGCAGCGCTATAAAAGGGAAACGGAACATCCAGCAAGTGATTACCAACTGCTACCTACCTTTTCCCTCCTGAGGCGGAAGCCGGGAGGTCTCCTCACTATTCTTTGGCTTTTAAACCTAGCGTGTCAGACTTTCATGCTGTTATTTTTAATTCTTTGCCTTGTGCAGCTCGTGCTCGCGCTTGTGTTATAAGCGTGTCTGAGCACAGCGCTGCTTGCCATTTAACTTCCCAGCGCTTGTAAGCGCTTCGCCCTTCTCCCCTCCCTTGCCTGGGACTGTGAGACCGCCCTCGGCTGAGTGTTGACGCCGAGGGCTGGGATCTCATTTTGGCCGCCATCTTGGGGGTAGGACTCTTCGCCCTCGCGCTCTAGCAGCGCTATAAAAATCTATCCCCTCCCTCCGCGCAGCGGACGCGATCAGCGGTCGCGCCGGATCCGCGCCGGAGTCGTGCCAGAGTCCTGCCCGTCTGCGCCCGTCAGCGTCCCGGAGGCGTTCGGCGTGGCAGGTACCTCTGGCCCTATGCCTACCTACTCCGCTCAAGAGCTCTACTCTCTGCGTGACTGGAATGCGTCTTGTCACTCAGTCTTTCCTGGCCGATATAGGGGTAAACATAAGTGCCCTGCCTGTCAATGGCACCCTGTACGCTCCCTCCATTCCCCTATCCCTACTAAGGATTGTAGCATAAAACACCTTTGTCTACTCCTTAATACGAGGTCGTTGCACCGACACACTCAAGAGATTTATGATCTTCTCTCGACGACCAGTCCTACCTGTCTGATGCTCACTGAGACATGGCTCAATGATTCCTCCCACCTGGATATTGTGGCAGCCATCCCCACCGACTATACCATCCATCGACAGGATAGAGACAAGGGCAGGGGGGGAGGAGTTGCCCTGGTTGTGAAAAAATCTCTTCCGTGCACGGTCACGCATACACATGCTATTGCAGGGGCTGACTCCTTAGCCTTTACCATCTCCCTATCGCCGCAACAAGCGCTGAAGGGTCTGATTGTTTACAGACCTCCGGGCCCAGTGGGCTCCTTTTTTGATGATCTCCAGCAGGCTATGTCGGTCCTTGTCCTTAGATCGGAGCGGTGTATATTGGCGGGAGATTTTAATTTTCACATGGACGACCACCAAGATCAGGACGCCATCAAACTGCTGGATATTGCAGCTACTCTAGGCCTTTCCCCCTATCTCTCTGGTCCGACCCATGACAAAGGCCACACACTTGATCAGGTTTTTTCCACCTCACCTATTATGGCTGTAACACTACTGCCAGTCGTATGGTCTGATCATTATCTTGCCCATTTCGAAATACCATCTACTACGATTTCTCCGGCTAGTGCCATGAGGCAGCAGGGTAGCAGCTATAGGGCACTCCATCGGGTGACTCCGGATCTGCTTATGCAGGCTCTGGTAGATCACCCCATGTCTTGTACGGGCGACCTGGAGAAAGATCTGGAGAGCCTGCAATCCTGGCTTCTTGCAGGATTAAATGAGCTCGCTCCTTTACAGCCACCCAGGTCTGCTGCCCAACGGGTCTCTGCCCCCTGGTTCACGGAGGAATTGGCCCATGCCCGTAGGCAATGCAAAGTTGCTGAGCGGGCTTGGAGAATCCAGTATGAACCTGAGGCTAAACAACGTTATAAAATCATGATGAAGTCATATCATGATTTAATTCTTCAGGGCAAGAAATGTTACTTTGCCAAAAGGATTGAAGACGCGGCTAACTCCTGTAAGGAGATTTTTTCAATTGTGCGTGAATTCACCAGCCCCCGGTCAATTTCTACTCAGGACGCTCCGGTGGAGACCTGGGCCAACACTATTGCTAATTTTTTCACCACCAAAATCAGGCAAATTCAGGATTCTTTCCCTTTGAGATCTATAGATGACCTGTCTACTATGCCGACTGAGACAGCTCTCCTGTCGCCTCCTGGCCCAGCTCTGCTAGACTTTCCGCCCCTTCCGGCTGCCGCATCCTTAGCCCTGATGAGGAACGTTAAATCGGGCTCACCGTTAGATCCATGCCCAGCAAAATTCTTAGCGAGAATGGCAGACGCCGTTAACCCCATAGCTAATCCCATCCTTAATCTCTCCCTGAGTCAGGGATTTCTGCCCCAGGCCTGGAAGCAGGCCATGGTCATTCCCCTCATCAAAAAGCCTAATCTCGACCCAGAGGTGCCTTCCAACTATAGGCCAATCTCGCTCCTTCCAGCACTGACCAAGATCCTGGAGAAACACGTGCATAGCGTGCTTTCTAACTTCCTGGAGTCTAACGAGTTACTTCATGAATCCCAATCGGGCTTTCGTTCCAACTTAAGCACAGAGACGGCGCTCCTGGAAGTTTCTGAGATCGTTAAGGAGGTGCTGGATACTGGGGGCAGGGTGATGTTAGTCATGTTAGACCTGTCGGCGGCGTTTGACACCGTCCCCCATGAGGATCTCCTCACTAGACTTCACGACATCGGTCTAGGGGGGACGGTGCTCAACTGGTTTCGTTCCTTTCTTGCCAACCGCCGGCAGACGGTCTGGGTCCCACCTGGGTCCGCCGAGATGCCGCCATTGGGAGTCAGAGTGCCTCAGGGCTCTGTACTGAGCCCCACTCTATTTAACATCCTTATGACCCCTCTGGCGACACTGGCGGAGTCCTATGGGGCCCGGATCGTTTCTTATGCTGACGACACCCAGCTTCTGTTTACCTGTCGTAAGAGCGAAGATTTCGATGGAGAAAGGATCCGCGAGTGCCTTGGGGCTGTTTTTAATTGGTTTCATCATAACAGCCTCAAGTGCAACTCGGACAAATCCGAATTACTATTCTTCGGATGCCCATCGGAACCAGATTGGCATGGATGGTGGCCTGCTGACATGTTCCCTCCCACTCAGTCCTCTAAGTGGGTTAAGAACCTGGGAGTTAAAATTGACAACGAGCTTTCGCTCAAATCCCAGGTTTCTACTCTTACGGGAACATGCTTTGGGATCCTCAGAATGCTACGCAAGTTCTTTCCCCTTCTCTCGGAGGAACATCGGAGGATCACTGTTCAGGCACTTATAGGATCCAGATTAGACTATGCAAATGTCCTATATCTGGGTCTGCCAGAATATCTCCTCCAGCGTCTGCAGGTTACCCAGAATGCTGCCGCTCGTGCAATTTTTGGCCTGCACCGCCGCACCAGCGCCTCTAACCTCCTTGTATCCCTCCACTGGCTTCCGGTGCAGAAGAGGATACTGTTCAAAGCCATGACCCTTGCCCACAAGGCCTTGCATGGCAATGGTGCTAAATATCTTCAGAAGAGGTTGGATTTCTACCGACCTACACGATCCCTCAGGTCAGAAACATTGGCTCTGGCTCGGGCACCACGTATCAAAAGGGCTCGGCTAGGCGGCCGGTCCTTTAGATTCCTTGCTCCTCAGCTATGGAACTCCTTACCGGTGTCTTTGCGGAATACCGCGAACCTGCTTGTCTTCAGGAAAGACTTAAAAACTTGGCTGTTCTCTGGATAGTCCATTTCCTCTTTTAGGCCCTTGTTCTTTTATTGTTATGTTTTCCAGCTTTTTCTTTGGTCTGGAGCACAAAGCGCCGGGACACTCCTTTGGAGTAGCCGTTGCGCTATAAAAAAGTCCCATTTTAACATAACATAACATAACATAACAACATAACAATAAATACATTTCTTAAAAGTGTGCATATTATGTCACATTTCCCTGCTTGAGTTACATGTGGTAGTCTGTCAATCAAAAAGTGAATACATAGGTGTAAGACATTCAGTTATTGGTTGAATGGGTTTAAAGCCCCACGCAAGCAACAACCACAATCCTTGTCAGGGTGAACCGCTAGCATTTGCTTAACCCTCTATTAACTTGGCACAAAAGCAGTCAGGTTTAAATTAGAGGCAATGTGTAAAGTATTAAGGCAGCACACAAACAGCAATCAAGTTAAAATACATCACAAGAAAAAGAGTAGATTTTAATAAATAAAATGATACCGAAAAAACATTATTTTTTGAATTTTTTGTGTGAAATTACAGGCAAGAAGAAGAAATTTGCACACAAAATTACCTGCTCACATTATACCATGGAAAGTCACAAGTTTAAGTTGAGTATGCTTGAGCATGGTCTAGATATAGGAGCCAGGTTAGTCCCGCAGAGGAGTTACCCTCTCAAGTTCTGAGCAAAGAGTTTCATTAAATGGAGCTTCTTCAGGTCGACCTAGAGCTTCATGTTGGAGGTCATTGTGGGTGGCAGAGTCTTTGCAAGTAGGTGTCTGTTCTCGGTTACAAAGAGACCAAACTTCACCGGTTTCCCATTGTCATGTGGAGGAGCTCTCACTGAATCCAACCAAGAGTAGAGGACCTCGGGTCACCCCCTCGGGATCAGAACTCACTTCAGCAGAGGCACACTGATGGGCTCAGGAATGACCAGGCAGGTCCAGTTGGTGCTGGGCAATGGCAGGGAGGCCCCTGACAGTTTGTTGTGTCCCTGTAACTCACACAGAAAGCCAGCTTATGATCCTTGGAGTCACTCTGAGTAGCCTAGGATCAAGGCAATCAGGTCAATCTTCTTTCTTTAGACAGGTAGCATAGGCACGTGTCACACACCCAGGATTGGTTGGGATGATTTTTGGGGGCTGATTGGTCTTGGGCATACTGTATCTATGCAGGATAGTTAGGCCCTAGTAGAGCTATGTATCAAGAAATCTATTTTGTCATCTTGCTGCCCATGCCTCATATATCTTTATTGGTGTTACAATTCAATTTGTGTGCACTCAACTAGTTTTCTGATTTTAAATAAATATTGAATACGAGAGGGCTTGGAATTTGACTAACTATCCTTGTAATGTCTCATAGAATTTATTGTTACTTGAAACACATCTTGTTCAAATATTGCTTAGTAGTTTGTGGAATATTTGTAGTATAATTGTGTTGCTGTTTTAGGTTGGTACATTGACTAGGTCAGGACGTCTAGAAACCTGACTTCTATATTTCTAGAAAACTCCAAAAAACATCATTGCTTCTGCGTTTTTAAGGAAGTTCAGCGCAATAAGTTAAATATATCATTCCTCCATCTGCCATTACCTTGACAATATTACTGTGATTATCTGTGTCAATTAATCTAATGCTGAGAACTCAGAATTGAATCTGTTCACATACGTTTGTATTGAGTTCTTCAAACGTGTTGACATTTCTATATGCTTACTCCAAGAGAGCATTGCATCTTTTAATGCTGACCAATGACTTGAAAAACATCAGCAATGTTAAACCAGCAGCTAGTCCTGTGCTTTTCTCCTTTGAAATGAGACCCAGCTTGAAGTGATTCACATGTAGTCTGCCTCTAGACAACTATTCTACATGTCAGTCATCAGGTAAGCAGACTGAACAGCGACCTCCTTCATTCAACCAATTTCTTCACTTTATTGCAAACACTGGCACAGCAGAGTACATTTTTAGAAGTTATTTTCAATAAACAGAAAAAGGCTTTCCTACAATTTGGTGTCGATTGTGTTATCTAGAAAATATATACCTGTGCAGGATTATGGCCATAGGTTGTTACAGACGGCACTCTTGAAATGAATGTTGTGGGACACAATATAGTTTTAAAATCAGTCCACACAGAGTTTCGTCGACGTTTCAACCCCTCAATATAATGATTTAAAACAGCGTTGCCATCTGGACAGGAAAGTAAAAGGAGACACCTAGAAGCAGACAATAACACGTGCAAGAGATGGGCTTGCCTGCATTTGCAATAAAACACCTCTAAAAATAGAAACCAAATTCCATACTATGACAAACATTCATTAAAAAGAAGCCCAACAATGTAAACCTCAAAAAACACGGAACTGCTTAAATGAAACACTGCCTATCCTAACCCAGAACCCATCAAATGTAATGTAAAAAAACATTAGCAAAAGCTGTACTCCTGAAAACATAAGAACCTCAAACTTTAATGTTAAACAACCTCAAAAGTAGTTCCATATTATAATAACCAAAAATTGTTTTCATAAAACACCTAATTAAACAATATCCCCCAGACCTGTTGAAAATTAGATAACTTTGCTAAAAATATTTACATCCAAATTAAGATAATGCCAAAAAACAAATACATAATTTAGTTGTTAAAACATATACACAAGAATATCTATCTATCTATCTATCTATCCATCAATCTATCTATCTAACTATCTATCTATCTATCTATCTATCTATCTATCTATCTATCTATCTATCTATCTATCTATCTATCTGTACTCAGTGGCGGTCACCACTCGGTAGTTAGGTTAGGACCATGTTTCCATAGGAAATAGATTTTTGGTTTACTGATAACTTTGGTGTCATTTGATAAATCTTAAGAAACCTTTCCTAGAAAAATGTCTCATCCACCTCATTTTCTTCCTGGAAAGTTTCTGGGAGATCAGGCAAGTGGGGGCTGAGATAAAGGGGTCTCAAAACACGTTTTTCACATGCAAAAAGGTACATAGGAAAATTGAACAGTGATACCACAAAAATGGACTGAACTGAATGACACCAAATTTGGCAGATAGCTAGATCATGACCAAGAAAGTATGCTTCTTGTGGTGTGGTGTAAATCTGTTCAGCAGTTTTTGAGAAAAAACCTGAAAATGCACGCATATTTCATTCTGCAGTTTCACTGTAGATCGTATTCATGCAATGTGATTGGCTGTCCACAACCGGAAGGAAAAGTTGATGCTGCCATTTTAGGACTCTGGGACTCTGTCTTCGATTTATGCAAATTAGGGTAAAATAAAAATAAATATTTTGGGAGGAATCCGTGGATTCCCCATGCAGAATCATGACAGATCAGTGAACTCTAGACCAAAAAAAATGAGGGTTGGGCGCTGCTGGTGGGGAGGCCATGTGTAGGGGTCTTGGCAACCAAGGGAAGCTAGATGAAGGCCTCTGGCCAGTTTAGGCACACATGGGAGGTTGAGTGTAGAGCCTAGCACCTGTAAAAGCCATGTACCCAACCCTGTGCCAGACACAGCAATGGGCATCTAATTTCACATAAAAAACATAGAATTAACTGAAAAGAAAACAACAGCTAAAGTGACATTATAATTAGGAATTCTAATAATGTCTTACTTTACCTTAACAAAATTACCAATGTTCGCTGAAATGGTTACAGGTACGTTAAAATTATGTGAAAATGGCATTTAAAAAAGTTTTAATCTAACAAAACTGAAATTAGTAATAACTTGTGTGCTCACAATGTAGTGCTTGTATCCTCACATATTACATAACTCATGACATGCTCAATGACTGCATTAATAACATCACATCATTGTTTTCTTTTAACGGACATTTTCCTCTTAACTATATTTTATCCTTTTACCTTCGCTTTTTCAGTGATTATCTATGGTTTTGTTTACCGTAAAGTATTATATTATTACAATCCCTGACTATAATGCCACTTTAACCTTTGTTTTTTAGTAAATATATACATTTTGACAATAATGCACTTTCAAAAGACTGGACGTATGGGTTGATCGTTGACATCTATCTTCCAGACAATTGATAGCAGGCAGATCCCTTCCAGAAGAAACACAGGGGTATATTTACAAAGAAGTAACGGAGTGAGGCTTTACCGGTCATGGATTAATGCTTCACTCTGCCACTTGAGAAATTCAAGGTTGCACCATTTGTACAAGGATATGGTGCAGCCTTGCGTTACCTCTTGTGCTGATGCTACACTTAGCAGTGTAGTGCCAACGCAGACACCATTACACCATAGCGCAAGGGAGTCTGCATGAAAAGGAGGATTGTTTATGTGTGAGAAGATGTCCATTCCTGCACATAAACAATCCTGAAATGCCATTTTGTCACTTCTATGTGCAGGGCCGGACTGGCTAAGGGGCGTTTTGGCATGCTGCCAAACTGGGGGCTGATGTCATTGCGGTGGGGGCTAGTTTTGTTGCTGGAGACCTGCGTGTGATTCAAAATAAACAAAGCAAAACAAATTTTGTTCAGCACACACAGGTCCCCATCAACGAAATGAGTCCCCAGCTCCGCAGCATGCCAAAACGCCCGGTAGCCAGTACGGCCCTGACTAAGGGTGCTTCCTAATGCAGCACACATGGAACTTGCAAAAGGTCATTTTTTTAACGGATTGTTTATGTACAGGAAGGGACCCCTTCCTACACATTACCAATCCAAGGCGTTTCGCTTTTTCCATGTGTGCTGCCTTAAAAGCAAAAATGAGGGGAAAGAAAGCATTCCTCCTCATTTTGCCATGTTAAGACCAGGTTTTCCCTGATCTTAATTTTGGCGCTGCCTCCTATTTACGCTGCCTTTGTAAATAGAGGGCAGCATCAAAATCAATGGGTTTTGCAGTGGGCCTCCACCGCAACACCCACTGCCCACCCATTTCACGCATAGAGTAAAAAGTGGCCTTATTTACAAGACAAGGTTACGTGGCATAATGCTCCCTTGTAAATAAGGCGAAGCCCCTATCACCACAAAAAAGTCACAAACAGTGACGTTCCTGTGGCTTGTACATATGCCCCTGAGTATCTCTCGGGTGTAACACAGGTTAAATAGAGGATGTGTCTTGAAAGAAGTGCCTTATACCACCAGGGGAAAAAAACCCTCAAAATTCCTGGTTCTCTATTGTTCACCAGTTCTTGCAAGACTTGCCTTATTCATTTAGGTAAGACCAGATCTGCCGCACAGCTAGAGTTGTCAGGCTCCCTCTGATTAGGAGAAGTGTTGGAACTGGACCATTTGACAGGAATGGGCTGGTCTGTGAACATGAACTACCTGAAGGGACATTCTAGAATAGTGTTAATATTTGGTGGCCATCTTCTTGTTGTATCTGTGCTTGGTGTTCATATTTGAATCGAGTCTCACTAAAGAAGAGTTGAACTGTGGTTTCCCCCAAACAGATATGGTGGATGCTGGGCCTAAATCATGACCTCTCAAACCAAATTCATTGCAATATTTTTCTGTAATATATTTTGAAACAGTAAAAAAAATATATACTTACCCATGATATTACGACAGATGGTATATTTACAATAACAATATTTTGTTCATTATATCATTCCACCACAACATTAGAAAATGCGCATTCAGTTACCAATCACAGATACTGCAATTCTTTGCATACAACATCACAATTTATCTACGAAAATTAGATAAGTCACTTTTCCAATAAATACAAGTTATGAATTTTTAATAATTTGAACAGGATACAATTATAATTATTGAGCACTCTTCAATCAAAAATATTTTCTTTTTGAAGGAAATTACTCCATTTATGTACTCTGTACGGAACTCTAACTCAGTTGTTTTTCCACCGAATATCCACATTGATATAGAACTCTGTTCTAATGCATATCGAACATAGGGCTAGATGTAGGTAAATGGAATTTACCGACTCTAAAATACCGAATTTTACTGATTCGGCATTTTAGAATCTGTAAATGCAATGTAGGTAAAAAATCGGTATTTTTTACAGATTCAGTAAAAATCCGAATCTGCCATTCAGTATTTACTGAATGGAGGGAAGAACCGTGCACCCCCCTGACTGACCTGGAGGAGCTGGTGGGGTCCACCATTGAACCAGAGAGTATCTGTGGACTGGGAGATGCAGGCAGCTCAGCCAGAGCTGCCACTAGAAAAGGTAAGACGCATGCACAGCAATCACCGCCACCCCATCAGCATCCCCTATACCCTATTTGGCAAAGTTAATCACTGTTCAGTAGAGGTAGCTCTATACAGAAGCAGTGCATTATGGGACATGTAGTCAGTAAACAAAGGACCATGTCATACAGCACAGCAAGCAACAAGTTAGGCAAATCATTTCAGACATAGTGAAGCGCAGGCAACATGTACATTGTACAAGTGAAAATGATTTAATTGTAGTGGCTGTGAGGCAGTTGCACCAAGCTAATGTACGCTTATATGTCCACAGGCGAGACATCTCGCAGGCGTACCAGGGAGACCTAAGGCACAGCACCAGAGAGGGATGACAGCCAGGAGCCAGGACCAAGTGCAGAGAACGTCACAGAGGACACAGGTGCACCAACTACACAGCCACCATCCCAAGACCCAGAAATGTCTCCACATCTGCAGGCGTCCCCAGAACGTTCAGGTTCCACTCTGCTACTGTCCTCACCTGAACTGCCTGCATCACTGTCTCTGACATCACAAAAGAGCAGGAGGCATGTAGTTGCCCCACATGTCCAAATGGAGCCATCAGCGGGTGACATGGAGGGTGATGCCACACCAACCTTGCCAGGGGAAGGTAGCACTGCCACACAGCAGACCAGTGCAGAGGTTGTCCGTACAGGTAGCAGACGCCACAGGCACAGAGAAAGCATTGTAGCAGTTCATGTGGAGGGTCCCAGTGTCTTCCCTGGGCTTGAGGGTCACATGGTGAAAATCCAAAAGATGCAGGGGAAGGCCATCCTGTCTGTGCAACACCAGATGAGGAACCTGAACACAAATGTGGAAGACATAGGGAAGGGCATTAGAGAACTAGTCGATGTTAAGAAGGAGATGGCTGCAGGGATGCGGGACATGACACAATCAGTGCAGCTTCTGTGCAGCAAACTGGACCAGGACATGTTAGCAAGGCGCAAGGAGAGGCAGCGTACGCAGCAGCAAAGTAAAGCAATAAACCGCCTGGCCACAGCCACTTCCCTGCTATGCAGACAATGCATTACCTTGCAAGAGGGACTCACCCACAATAGCAATGAGGTGTCTAGGGGCATTGCTAGTTTGACCAGTGCTGTAGAGCTGATGATGAATGCACAAACAGCACAAACTGCTGCCCTGGACATCCCAGAAAGTGAGGAAAGCACCAGTAGGAGCAGCATGACAAGCCCCCTTGTTGTGGAGACACGGAGGAGCAGCAGGCGCCATGGTGAGCCAACTGCCCAAACGCACAGTAAAGAAAGCCAGCCACTTACATCTGGCACTGGTAGGCGTGGGCGGAAATGACTTTTTCAGTTAATGGGGAAGTGACCCAGGACTACCATTATTACATGGATGACATTTGTGTTGCACATTTGTGCTTTTGAATGCCTGCGTAGTGCCAAATATTAAACTATGTTGGGTGCATACTCCACCTGTCTGTGTCTCTTTACTTACTTAAAAGTAGTTGCAAGTGATCTCTGCCCGTCTGTGTCTGCCATCTCTTGGTGTAGCAACTCCTGCTGTGTTGGGTTCAGGCAGTGCATGTTCATCATCATGGTCCTCATAGTCGCTCAATTCCACCTCGGTGCCCTTCTTAGTCTCAAGGTTGTGCAACATTGCACAAGTTGCAATCATCTTGCAGCAGGTTATTGGTGTATACAGGCGTGCCCCTCCACTTTTGTGGAGGCAGCAGAACTTCTTTTTCAACAGCCAAAGGTGCGCTCCACAATGTTCCTGGTTGATTTGTGTGCCCTGTTATATCGCCTCTGGCTGGGGGTGGAAGGGTTGAGGTAGGGTGTCAGGATGAAGGAGCGGACATCATATGCACTATCCCCTATTTGAAAATGAAAAAGACATTACTCACATGCACACATACACATACATCTGCAATATCTATCAGGGTATGTCACAGTGTTTTACCTAGCAGGTATCCTTCGCCAAATTTCCCCGCTGTCAGGCGTGTGTAGATCCCACTGTTCTGGAAGATGTAGGAGTCGTGGGTACTTCCTTGGAACTTGGCCACTATGTCTGTGATAATGTAGTTTGCATCACAGATTACCTGTACATTTATTGTGTGGGTTGACTTCCTGTTTCTGTAAATGTACTCTGTGGCAGCAGGTGGGCAAATTGGGATGTGGGTGCCATCAATACAGCCATTGATGTTGGGGAAATGTGTTATTTGATAGAAGTCTGTCTTGGTCCTGAGCAGTTCTGCGTCCGTTTCAGGGAATCCGATTTAATGATGCATTCTCTGCATCATGGCCTCTAGGAACTTCCTAAAGAAACAGGATAGGCAGCTCTGGGACACCCCACCTTCCACAGCAATCACACTCTGGTAACTCCCAGAGGCAAGCAGGTGTATGCTACACAGCACCTGCACATGGGGTGGGATGGCGTGCGCCCTTGGGGTTGGGTGCTCCAAAAGTGGGTGCTGGTCCCTGATCAAGTCCAGGATGGTTTGGGGGTGTAGCCTGTACCTTTGTAGGATCTCTGCCTCAGTTAGTTGGAATAGGGTGATCCTCTGCCAGTAGACCTGCTCCTCCCTTCTCCAGACCCTCTCTCCTTCTGCCTGTAGACATAGCTGCCTCGCTATCACGTAGAATGCCGCCATTCTGGTCAAACTGTTGCATTTTTTTTATAGCCTGCACCTGGTTAACACCTGCTTTCAATCCATGGTAAATACAGACTCTTAAATACCGAATTTCATGCAAATTCTGTATTTTAGAGGTTACCTACCTCTCAAAAGTAATTTTTTCCATTTCATATTTACCGATTCGGTAAATTTACCGAATCGGTAAATTTGCTGATTCAGAACTATTTTTGACCCCGACATCTCAATATCCAAATACCGGTCGATAACGGCCCGAATTCGGTATTTTCGGCTGTTACTGACCGGTATTTGGTTACCTACATCTGGCCCAATGTCTGTTGCTCCTTTACTTCTCGGTGGAACTTAAGACTCATATACTAAGAAACACTGTGAGTATTGTTCCTTGTTACCAGATCTCCATGGAAGGGTTCCCTCTCCTGTAACCATCCTATCTCCTTTTGACCTTTGTGATTCCCCTTCATCACCAGCTCTATGGTCCAAGCTCACTAGTAGCTTGATCGCTGCTGTTTTGTTTATTATGAATTATACAACTCTTTTGTTTTGTATTGAACACATATAGAGCTAATTTAAAATATGCTAATCAATAAAAAATGTGATTATGTATTGAAGTAAGTCATATTAGGAGTAAATTATATCGCAAAAGGTTAAACAGTGTGTTCCACACTAAAGTGGTCATTTGGAGTTTTGCAGAGCAGGTAATTGCAGTAAATCAGGGGTACTATGCCTTGTGAAACTGCTAATTATTTAACAAAATTAATGTACACAAATATTTAATACCATAAATGGATATCTCTAGAGATTGTGAAATTCATGTGTACTTTAACAATAATAGGAAAAGGCATTCAGAACCTTCAAGACTAGGCCAGAGGCCAGCCACACTAAATGTTCATTTAGCAGTGTTCATTGTTGTCTCTCCTCATTTTTATAATAGCCCTACTTCAGAAAGTCACTGCACCCTCACTGTAGAAACTGTCCCTCTCTGGAGGATCATACTCAAAGTGTTTGCCTTCACCCCTCCTGTTTTAATGAATTTGTTTTGGTTGTCATTCAGACTCTGTACCAGTTGCAGCTGCTATGAGGAAGTAGTGATGAGGACGAGAGGACGTCTGCATGGGGGTTAAGAAACAAATTAAAATTCTCTTACCAGCGCAGGCGGCCGCCGCACCTTGTCTGTCCTCTTCTTTCCAGCAGGAAGCTAGACCACCCAGCTAATAAGGACGCTGTTGTCATCATGACAGCAGCATTGTGATTGATCTGAGCACCGTAGTTGGGTGCACAGAAAGGATGTGGGAGCCTGTGCATGTCCTCCACCCAGGCCATGCATTACAGCCTGGTTGAAAACATTCTAAGTGTGCACAACTATTTGGCTGCCCCAAGACGGCCGGCCCTACCATCATGCACCCTCAGAAAGTGCTCACAACTCCTTCTACTGCTCAGTTGGCAGCCCTTCCCTGCACATTCAGAGCATTCTGAAAAATAAAATAATTACCTCGAATTATCTTTTCTTTTTCCTGTGGGACGACTCTCCTCTGACACGGAGGAGCCACCACTGGTCTGTTCACTTTACCACTGCTATCCTGTGCTATATGTATTGTCCTCTCTCCCTAAAACATGGTTAAAATTCACCTACACCTCATTGGCACATTTAATTTACTTATACATCCCTAGTATGGGCTACTGCATGGTACTTAGGGTCTGTAAATTAAATGCTACTAGTGGGCCTGCAGCGCTCATTGTGTCATCCACTGCAGTAGCAATAAAATCCTTGTCTCAGGCCTGCCGCAGTGGCAGCTGCAGTAGCTTGGAGAGCAGTTTTAAAATGTAATTTCGACCTGCCAAACGAAACCTTTTGCCAGTCCTAAACCTTCCTTTTTAATACTTTTAAGCACCTCTCCGGTAATCCCTAATAACCCACAGGGCAGGATGCTTTGTACTTAACAAGTAGGACATGTGGGTTTACATTTTAATTGTCCTGGTAGTGTGAAACTCTGAAATTCATTATTCATTATTCACTTCCTAAGTTCATTATTCACAATTGGTTGCCTTATTATATTTAACATCTGCTAAGTGTTGTTTGGTAGTAAGTAGAAATATCTTGTTTAGGCTGAAATATTTAAAATCCTCTACTGTAGTTTTGAAAAAGCCACTGTTAGAAAGTTGGCACTTTCTTGCTTTCACAGTTTTTGCTTTCTTTCAGTATCCTGGGTCACATGATTGTGATTGGCCCTGCTTTTGGTGTTTGTGCATTCCTCCCAGAACATGACAAAAAAGGGTTCAAGTGTGGCGGACTTGTGCCTTGCCCCACTTACACTTTAAAGGGTTTGCCTCCACTACATACTCAGTAACCTGACACTGGTCTTTTGTCACAATCAGGCCATTTGCACTGAAAGTATGGCCGCCCTCGACAGCCACCAACAGGGAGCTCGGGTGAATCCATCTCTTCACACTGCTGTGACCACCAACATTGACAGGTAATGCAAGATCTGCACTTCGTCCTACAACGATAGCCTGTCTCAACAACCAACTCCAGCAACAACCATCCACGACACCCCACAGGATCTTTGTGCTACAACAATGACTTTGCCAGCTATGTTCTTCGTGCTGCCGCAACAACCATGCATGACCATAGCACAACCAGATGACTGTGAGAAGGGCTTCGTGGTTTTAAGCACTCTATCTACTTACTACATTTTAATTGCCTATCTCTGTTTCTACTGATGGGATGTTTGTTGTTCTGTTATTTTATTTTTAGCATTTAATTTATTTTTCAAAATTGGTTTGGGATTTTTATTTTGGTGCTGTACTTCCACTTCATTTCTATTTGTGTGCTGCAAAAATATTTACAAATTGCATCTAAGTTAAGCCTCACTGTTTTTGTGCACATTATGTAAATATGTTTATGTATAGGTAGACGACGTGACCAGTACACGTAATGTTTTTAAAAAAAACATAAACATTGCTGGCTTTGAAAATGAATTCTTTTGTATACATGTTGGCATGGTTGACATATTTTTTACTCTGATAATATTTGATAAATCACAACACTATGAATGCAATTTACTTCCAAGTTCATTATGACATCTGGGTTACATTTTTCATGGGGTCACAATGTTAGCATATTTCTTTAATGAGGCATCCATTAGACAGTTGATGAATGTAAGTGGCCATCAACGAACATGCTCCGTGGTTAGCATTATTCACTGTTATGAATGAGATGCCGTGCCTGAAAACACATAACAAATTCAGTACTAGCGTGGACATTACATTTTCAGCTTCAATTTCTGCAGTAGTTTTACATTTATTTTTTATAATTCATGAATGTGTTTTTTTTCCGGGTTTGACCAATGTCTAAATATTTTATTATATATTGCATAGGTTATTGGTAACTGCTTCTTTACAAGTATACTCTTGTTCCACATAGGTTTCACACATTGACATATAGTTTTTGTATAAATTATGTGTTCAAAATCAACATAAAAAATATTTTCGGCCACATTATAGATCATAAATCATGCTTTCATAACCTCATACCTTTACCTCCTGTTATTGATATATCTCTCAGCTTCCTTTAAATTCACTGATCATCATTAACAACTTCATATTTTTCACAAGAAAAATAGCCAAATGGCGATCGGCCTTCGACAAACTACTAACCATCCAAGACCACAAAAACATTCCCTACGGAACCAGGATTACAACGATACTCACGCAGAACTTTAGAGCCACCTTGAATATAATGTCCTACAAAAATGGCACTGTACTTATTCAAGCTGCTAACAAGAACCTAGAACTATTTGACAAATACTGAAAACCCACACCACCACCTCACACAACGCTTCTCAGGACCACTACACCCATCACCCATTCCGCCCCTGAAAATCAACGACCACCTCCCTCAGCCAGATCTGGTGAAAGAACCATCACCAACTCTCCTTCCCTACCACGCACTGCACGACCACCCTCTGCTACCCCGCACAGTGCCTCTCAGGACCTTACTACCCCCACCTCTCCCTCATCTTCTGAAGAGCATTGACCAATTCCCTCACCCAGAATCGATGATAGATGCACTATTAACTCTCCCTACTTAACACACACCGCTCTAACACCCTCACCTAGAAATTACATGAGAACGAATAACAACACGACTCCCTCAACAAGCAACATCCGGTCTCCACATCCACAGCAGCAGACGGGACAAGACTCACCCAAAACCCAGTCTTATCTCACTTCCAGGAAGTTATAAAACGTTATCCTAGAAATCAGAACCTTTCTACAAACTGCTGAAAAATCTCTTGCTAAACTAAAGCATCCTCAAAATTCGCTAGCGGCAGACACCATGACAAAAACTGTCCCACTGCCTCTAACCAATCGACTCTTGCGCACACACAAACTCCCCAACTACTTATCAGATCAGAAAATTCAATCACTTCTACTGATATACAAAGCTCCTTCCTGCCCGATCAGAGAGAAGGAGGTATACGCGATTCTCTCAATCCCCATCAAACCATGCAGAACATCCCATCCAATTCATAGAGGAATAAACCGCAATAATCTTAATTCTGTAACCCCGCAACACGATAGTCAGGAGCCTACTTAAAGAAATTCCGCAAATCAGATCTCTTGCCTTCTACTAAACTGCCGATCAGTCACCAAACACGCATCTGTCATCGCTGACCTCACCCTTAACATGAAAATGGACATAATCATCCTCGCAGAAACTTGGCTCAAGGATTCTTCCTCACCTTGCCTAGACCTACTTGTCCCTCCAGACTACTTCATCATTAGACTAGACAGACCACACAAAATAGGCAGTGGCTTAGCCTGCATACATCGCTCCGACATCTCCATCTCAAAGTTTTTAATCGGAACACATGGACTCCTGTGAATACCTTGGAATATCAGTAGGTACCACTCTCACAAACTAGATATACTCTACCATCCGCCATGCTTGAACACAATTTTCACAGAGCAACTCATGGAAATCATCACTGCAAATGCTTCCCCTCATTCCAATGACATATTCCTCAGAGATTTCAATCTCCACTGGGAGAACCCACTGGACAAGCAAACCTTCCTTGCAGACCACTCCCTGATCCAAGCTATCTCAGATCCTACTCACATAAAGGGTGCCACTCTCGACTGGCTCATCTCTAAACAAAATACAATTGAATTGATCTCGATCACCCCTTGTGACTGGTCAGACCATCACATTATCACCTTTCCAAATTCCCTCCAACAACACGAAAACATGCTCGCAGCAAATCAATCCGAAAAGAAAAAATAGATAAGAGAAACAAAGAACATTGACTGGAACAATCTTGCCTCCCTCTGTGAGGAGGCTCTTACCCTCCACCTAGTAACATGTCTGACGTTAATGCCCTCACTGCTCACTATAATTCCATGATGGCCAAAGTATTCAACCAAGCCTCTCCGCCAAAACTCAAAAGAATTCTGGCCATGGTAAAAACCCATGGTTCAGCAGAGCCCTGAATGAAGAGAGACGCAAACTCAGATCAATGGAATGAGAATGGAAGCAACATCCTTCTCCCCTCCATCTTAAACTACTCAGGAAAGCTAGAAACTCATACAATAAAAGCATTCTACATTCAAAAAGAGAATTCTTCAAATCAGAACTAGAGAATGCCAAAAATAGACCAAAAAAACTCTTCAAAATTCTGAAACAACAATCAAACAAATTGGCTAAATCCTCACTCTTAACATCAATCTCACAGCCGAGTAGTGAAGAATTTTCCTCATTCTTCACAGCAAAAACAAATTCCCTCCTACTCGAACTTAGTACGGTGGCAATCAACTCAGCCTCCCCAAAGATCCCTCTAGCCATCAACCTGGTACAACAGGAGCTAACCCTACCCAAGAATAACTCTCACTGGTCTACTTCCAAACTTTACAATCTCCATGACATCGCCAAAATTCTAACTACCAAACTCAACAACCACTTTAATAACCCTGTCCTGTCAAATTGCCTACCCCACATCTACCACCACTAATCTCTTTGTGGTAACGAGACTGTTTAATTGGTTTGTTTTAATCAGATTTTGTTTTAATTTAATACATTTTATGCTTGGTTCTTTCCCTACCTGGGACACACCAGAAAAGGCCAAACCCTGCGACTATGACAATTTTTCAACACAGGACACACTATATTTTATGATGTTTTGTGACCATTATGCAGAATTGAGGAAAAAAATGTGCTCCCGATTTTGAGGGAGGCGGGTTTCTTCCAGGTGAGGCCCGCTCTCATGTTTTTGCAACTTTTATCTAGCCCAAGAGTAATTTTTCATGTAGCAAGCTACTTGGTAGCGTGTGTCCGTATCAACAAAGGTTGCCATAGATCTCAATGTATTCCCTTCCAGTGTATGACTTAATTGCATATTTGCTGTTCTTAACTGTTTTTATTGAGAAATATTTTAATTGTATTTCATCTATCTGTAATTTATATATATTGATTGTATACCATATGAATTGCTGTTGTTTACTCTCTGTGATGTATTTATATTTATGTCTCTTTTTTTGATTTTGATTAATCGAATACAAGTATTTTGACTGACTGACTAACTGACTGACCTAAATAGTGTTTTGGAAATATTGTGGTGCAACAATATTGTGTCACAAAAAATGGCAAGTCAAAAATATTGAGGGACAGAATTTATTAAAATGTAAGAATATTGTTTTAATATATTTAATGTAGTTTTCAAAATACAATTGTATATATTATCATTTCTTCTAATATAGGTGTATTAAAAGTTATTTTAATTAATTTAATACATATTAGTAATTATATTAATATTAGGTATTAGCATTATCGTAATAATTTCTTTAGTATAGTTTGTAAGTGTCATTCATTTTGTTCACTTATTTTCTACACTTCTCACTTATTTCACTAAATGTATAATTTAGAAGTGCTTGTTGGGCTTGTAGCGGAATAGGGTTTGAAGTTATGTTTTATGTTAAGTAAATATTTATTAGGTGATGAATTATGTGCATTGTTTAATTGATCATTTTGTAATTTACATTTTCTAGATTTGTATTACTGATATAATAATGCTTTATAATTATATAGATTATTCAGTTGATTGTTTGTTATGCCAATTATTTGTTGTATTTTAAATAATTGCTAAGGGAATTCAATAATACACTTATTAAAATGAAATATATGCATGCTTTTTTATATTTGTTTTATGTCATTACTATTTTAAAGTAATTATTGAAATTATTTTATTTTTTATTACATGTAATTTTATTTGTTTATAATGCATATCTTTTATTTTAAATGGGCTTTACTTTTTTAATGTTTTGATTTTTAAATGATTAGAAATTCGTATGGTAAATCTAAACCTTCCCTGATTTCACTTATGTTAGAGTGGGAATAATAAATCTAAACCCTCCAAAGTCCAACACTTTACCTCCTGTTGCTTAGATTGGAATGACAATATTCTCTGCAAGTATCCTGAACACAAGTGAGGTCTCGCCCACCATTAGAGTATTCTTTGACAAGCCTGGGATAACCTATAAAGAAGCATGCCACCAAAGTGGGTGAGTGAGGTAATCCCTTATATTTAACAGTATATCCTAAGGGCCTATTTTGGATAAGACACTAGGGTCTTCTTCTGAAGAAGTAGGAATAGGATACTGTCCAGAACAAAGAACACAGAGGTACTAGTACCAAGCCCCCACAGCACTACATTTGCTTTATGTGTTGATAGTACAAATCTAAGCCCGGCAAAGTCCAACACTCCCCTGATTTCGCTTATGTTGCGGTGGGGATACAAATTCTAACTCCTCCAAATGTTCCCTACTTTGCCGAGATTGGAGTTAGACTAGTAAATCTGAACCCTGTGAAGTCCAACTCTTTTGCTAGTGTTTCTTATTTCAATTGTTGTATTTCTATAACATTTTTTTCTTCACTGTTTATATATTTATTTAAATTGTATTTTTTAAAATACATTTGATATTTATTTTTGTTAATAAATGTTTGGTATTTATACGTTTAAGTTATTCTTAATAGTTTTCATGTATTTTGCCAAAATACATGTTTTGAACTAAGAAAAAACAGGGCAATTGACCAGTTATAGTTAGCAGAGCTCCTCCACACATTCAGAAGAAGGGCGCCCTCACTCAGATGTGAGTATGCAGGGTTTATTTGTGATGCAATTTGGCAGAAACCTGCCTTTTTCAAAAGTTATAATGCAAATTGAAAAGTGACAAACATAAATAAAGGACTTTTCAACAAATTAAACAAAATTAACTGCCCAGATGTACTATAACAAGTACATCTGGGAAGTTAATTTTTGCAACTGTCACTGACTACATTTTAATGCTGGAAGAGTGGGTAGCACCAGAATAATTATCACTTTCAGTACCCCTCATCCAATTTTATGACACTTTTTTCTTGTTTTACACACACTTTTTCTGCACTGCGACTTCAGTCACTCAGTTGTATTAACACCCTCACAACCGAGCAGCAAGACCATAGTGAGACCTGTCTGACCGGATGAGGGCTTCCCTCACCATCTGGGCCCTCCTCCGTGAAAGCTAGGGGCTCTCCTAGTGGTGGTTTTGAAGGAATCCCAAACGATGAAGGGCGGTTCAGTGTATTGACTGATGGGCATCCTTGCCTGACCATCTTGTAGGTCTGTCGAAGCGATGACCCTAAATAGAGATACACGTGGTAGGGATGTTTAGGTGTTCTTGTTAATTTACACTCTGCGTACACACTAGTTTCTCTGTAGTCCCTCTGACATTTTTGTGTAGTTCAATTTGTACAGGGATCATGTTAGAATACGATCTTTAAAAATTCCCTTTGGCCCCAACTAATCGGTTGTGTCTGATTTTTACATAGCCGTGAAGAAAATGCACACTGAATGCAAATCTACCCCACACTGGGATATACATGCATCCAATAATGATATACTCATAATGCTAAATAAAACACTTAGGGGCCGATTACGATGCGGCTCGGAATGCTCCGACCGACGGTCGGAGCCTTCCAAACGGCATCGTAATGGGCAGGTCACATTCCTTTCAGACCACCCCATTTTGATGGAGGCGGTAGTAAACAAATCAGACCTGTCATTCCGGATGGCTTCCGACAAGCTCAGAGAGCTCGTCCGCCAGTCGGAATGCGACAAGTAATCTCAAGTGCGGGCCTTTCCGCCCTTGAGATTACGATGTCGGTTTCTGACATGGTGTACATGCTGGTCTGTCTGACATGGAAACCATGTCACAAAGTGTCTTTTGGGGCCCCGAACATGGCATGGGTGCACGGCATCCGGTTGGAGGCCAAAGTGCTTCCATGGTGATCCATGCACCTTGTGGCACGCGCCTTAAGGTGCCTGCCACGGGATGCCAGGATGAATTGCACCTCCCATTTTACTATGGGAGCATGCATTACGGACGGTTTATGGCTGAAATGCATGCTCCTATAGAAAAATGTAAAAATGTGCCGAACAGTGTTCGGTCGCATCCTAATGAGGCGTTCGGACGTGCCGCCTGAGTGTCAGTCGGTCCTATGACTGATGCGGTGTCAGGGGTAAGTGATTCCTCCTGTCATCATAATGAGGTCCTAAGTGAGTGAGCAATTACTCATGGCTGCTCCCCCCATTGTCTTCAATCACTAAGATCATATTTCCATTTTTCTTTCTTGTTTAACATTGTAAAAATACCATTCATATTGAGGATGTCAGTCCACCCAAATATGTACTAAGTGCTGTTACAACTACAATCACAGTTAACATCTATTAATATCTGATGTAATGCTTGCTGCCTTACAACTTTGAGTCCCTATTTTATATCACAATAGTTGATTTTTTGGCGACTACTACTCGGTTGAGGACATCAAAATACTCCTCTCTTTTCCTAGAGTAGACTATAAGGGCCAGATGTACAAAGGTTTTGTATGTGCGCAAATGGGTTTTAGACCCATTTGAGCCAACAAAAAACCTGTGGCCATGAACTAATCCTATTTTGTGGGTCGCAAAATATGATTAGCAACTCGGTATTAGGATAGGATAGGATGTATGTTTATAGAGCGCTCGATTGCCCTGGTGTCGACGCTAGTGTATGTCAGAGAGAAGGCCTATATTACCAGAAGGACTAGGTGGATGTGAACAGCCATGTTTTCAGATCCTTCCTAAAAGGCTGCCGATTTGCTTGGAATCTCATGGCCATTGGCATTTTGTTCCATAGTTTTGCTGTACCGTTCAATAATGTCCTTCCTCCTCATCTTGCCCGCCTAATCTTGGTAATCTGAAGTAGGCCTATTTTGGCAGATCTAAGGGCACGCAAAGGTGAGAACATTCTTGAAATGTCCTCGCCACCACCACCATGAAGTGCTTTGTGGACCAGAGATAAGGCCTTAAATTCCACCCACTGCTGGATGGGAGGACAGTGCAGTGATTTGATTCCTGCTGAAGTTGGTTGTCCTTTGGGGATATTCAAAAGCAGTCTTGCTGCCGTATTCGGTAGGGACTGAAGTTTCCTCATCTGCGTCTTATCAATGCCCAAAAAGAGGGCATTGCAATAATCTAGTTTAGACAAAAAGCGACCCACCATCACCATCTTTTGTAGTTCCTGTAAGATAAAAGGAAAGATTTTTCTCGGAGTTTTTAATAGAAAGAAACAGGAAGAAGTGAGACTATTCACTTTTGCAGAAAAATTCTACTGGTCATGGAACTTAACCACGAGATTCCTGAATTTAGGGATGGTGCAAGGGCAATTCTCGGCCTCGATCTGCCACCAGAGGTCATTCCACAGGGACCAGCCATGGACAAATTCTATCTCTTCCATTATAGTGGTGTTAATTTTCAGGAATCTATGGTTCATCCAGATCATGATCTCAGTGAGACACGCATGAAATCTGGCGGCTGTGACTTCCGGTTGCTTGCAGAAAGAAATAACAAGCTGCGAATCATCAGCAAATGAGACCAATGCGAAACCATGCCTTCTGATAAGTCTGGCCAACGGAGTGACGTCGATGTTGAACATTGTCGGGGATAAGTTCGATCCCTGTCGCAACCAGCATGGAAGATGGAAACTATCAGATTACAAGCCATCCCAGAACAAACTTTGCTCCCTTGCCTCCAAAAAGGAGAAAACATCCAGGGCAGTGTCCTCAGCCCCCAGATCCTTCCGCCACTGCACTAACACTGTGTGTTTCACGGTGTAAAATGCTGCTGATAGGTTTAGGAGTATGAGGACCGCCCTGGCTCCCCATCCACGATTTTCCGTATCTCCTCTGTTGCAGTGATCAGAGCAGATTCGGTGGAATGGTAGGACCGAAAACCATGGTGTGTGGAGTACAACAGATTATTTGTATCTAGATAATCACTCAGCACCTTGTTTATTGATTTCTCCAGATTTTTTGCTACTATTGGCAAGCCGGCAATTGGGCGATCATTTTATGGCTCATTAGGGTCCAAGGTGGGTTTCTTAAGCAGTGGACTAATGGTTGTAGGATGCCCGACTCCAGAATTTGATTGACAAGAGGGGTAAGCTTGTCACAGATCTTCCTAGTGGCCCAATGCATAATGGCCGGGGGACCTGGGTCAGTAGGTGATCCAGATTTTATGGAGAGAAGAAGTTTTTGCACCTCATCATTAGTGATTATCTGGAAATAGGATAATCTGCAAAGAGTTGATCGAGCATCGTCAGAAAATTGTTCATCCTGAGTCCCCCGAGTAATCAAGAGATCATTATAGATCACTTGCAACTTACTCTGAAAATAAAGAGCCAATTTATGGCACATTGCTTGGTCTGTCTTAAATACATTATTCTGCTGCGGTTTTATCAGCGATTTGACTGATTTGAATAATTCCTTGGTGGAGTTTCCAGCTTCCCCAATCTTAGTGATAAAGTAAAACATTTTGGCAGCAGTGATTGCCTTTTTATATTGCTGGAAGTCTTGATTATAGATTGCTTTCTTCTCATTACTATAATTGTGTCTCCAGAAACATTCTGCTCTCCTGCAGCTTACTTTTAGGCATTTAAGCTCAGGGCTATGCCAAGGTGAGGATATCTTAGATCTTTTTACTGTCACCCATTTTTCAGGTGCAACATGGTTAGCCACTGCCAAAAGCCATTCATTAAACTGGGAGGCTGCTTCGTTATTATAATTCGATAATGGGGTGGGAAAGAGGCCCAGAGCCAGCTTTAGATAATTGCCTTGAACTTTGTTCCAACATCAGATTTTTATTTTGGATGGCTTAGTTCGAGTGCAATAGTTAGGCTGGATAACTTTAATGTTAAAATGGACAGCCTTAAGGTCTGTCCAAAGGAGAGGTAATGTTTTGGTCGACTTAATGTCCGGGTTATTGGAAAAGATGCCATCCAGAGTATGGCCAGCCAATTGGGTTGATTCAGTTACTAGTTGAATTAAACTGAAAGCTGCAAGATTATCCAGCAGTCTAGCTCATTTGGTGTCATTTATTAGCTCCAGATGGTAATTAAAGTTGCCCAGAATTGTAAGGAAGTGAGAGTCTGTATATTACTCCATAAGCGTCAATAAAGCTTGAGAAAAAGCCACTCTGAGTCCAGGTGGGTGATAAATCAGAAGCCCCTCAAAGGTAGTGAGGTTGTTTAGTTTCATGCCGAAATGCAATGCCTCTGCTGGTAAAACTGATATAGCTTCCACCCGCACCTTTGAGTGATCTCGATATATAATATCTATGCCACCTCCTACTCTGTCTTGTGAAGTGACTGCTTAGCCCTCTGGTAATGCGATGTTCCAGTCTGGGCCTGAAGTGTTATCCATCCAGGTTTCAGTCACAAAAAGTATGTCCGGGGTGGATACCTGAATTAGATCTTCTAACTCATGCTTATGTTTTCCCACCAAGCGAACATTCAGTAAGAGGCACTGCATGAACGGTTCATGAGTGGCCTTTGGGATATTGACTAGCCCATTTCTGGTGATAATTATGGCCATCTCCTCATTTACTCTATTCTTGCATGCCTCAGTCTTTTCGGCTACGCATCCTCTCCCTACCTTACTTTTGGGCTCAGAGGAGTTATTGGTGCCTGGGGTCAGTCAGAAGAGCCACTTAGAGCAAAGAAACTTTGCTGTATTCTGGTTTTGCAGGGACACATCGTGGTTCCTACAGGTGCCACTCTCCAAGGCCAAAAGCTGGGTTCTATTATGTATTTGGGGCTTTAACCGGCCCGGGCTTGTCTCACTCCGGGCGCCAACGGGCCCAGACAGGCTTGCCTTTGGCGGGCCTGCTCAACGGTCATCCCAGCGTGACTTAAGTATAGGAGGAAAAAGCAACTAGAATGCCAACCCCCGTGCAATGCGGGCCCGTCTAACATCTGGGTACCGCAGGGGTCGAGAGGAAAGTAGTACACACAGCCGATATAGATAGCAACGTTTCAACAGCTTAAAGTAAGTGTTTAAGATATACACTTCATTAAGAAGGTTTGTGCAAGAACGCAATTTAAGTTAAAATAATGAGCAGCAGTACAGAGCGGTATTATAGTGCAAAGTCCACCTACATACATGCCTCACGGTCATCCCAGTGTACTGAGAAGAGGGGGTCCCAGCAATAAGACAACAAATATATACCATGAGTAACGCAAAGACAATTTTTCACTGAATTCACTACCATTGTTATTTAATCACAGTGTTGTCATGTATAAATTGCGAAGAAACATACGTTAGATAATTCAAAATGTATTTACAGTGCCCCTGGAAAAGGGAGAGAGGTGGTAAGGTGAAGAGTAGTGAAGGTAAAGGATAGTGACATATAAAAAATGGCCAAGCGGTCTCACTGTACTATGTGTTGTACGTCAAACACAGACATATACATCATGAATGAAGAAAAACTTTAGATAGACATCATGCTCCACATAAAATACAAATTATCAAGTCATGGAGTAGAGCTGAAAAGTACACAGAGCCGTCGACGTTTCGACCCCTATTTAGTGACAGGTATTAATTATATCCTTGTTGCGGGGTCTTCATCAGGACGGGGAAGGCGGGGCAATGACCTGTTTGAATGAGCAATAATGGGTATTACCATAAAATGAATTAATCGATATTAATCTAAATAAACGGCACATGTTAGTATATGACAAAACATACCAATTTGTCGTTTGTCGGAGAAGAGAGATGTATGCCCAATCATGGAACTTCAAAACCTGAAGAGGAAAGTATAGTCTGTAATTGCAGAGCCATCCTATACTCAAAATTGTCACAGGAGTGGGTATGAAATAATTAAAAAACTCACATGTATCGGTAGAGATGTGTTACCCCTTGAATCTGAAAAAGGAGCGAAAACAGCATGCCATTACTCTAGTGTTCTCCCCCAAAATTGGTGATGTTTATAATACAATTGGGGCATGGGATGCATGGCTTACTTGAATGGTAATGATAAAGTTCAAGCGTCCGCCCGTAGGTTGATCTGGTCAGCAAGGAGTAAACCACTTCTGGCAATAGTCGTCGGGAATCCGTACAACCTGAGTACGACAGACCAGCTTTATAAATATGCGTGTTAGCGTGACTAAAGTGCTTTACAAGCATGCGGTATGCGGGCTGGGCTTACCGGAGAAGAAACGGGATTAATCCATCTGAGTTTCGCAGCGCGCGGTCAGCAATGGAGACCCGCTGCGTCCTGGTGTATACGTAACCATGGAGATCGCGTCACGTGGTCGCGATCTCCTGGTTAGAGATGGTAAAAAGACTACAGATGCCGATCGGTCCACTTCGTGAGACCGAAGGTTATTACTCGGCACACGCAAAGTAATATTGACAAAACTGGATACATGGTCCATCAGTCTACTTTGTGGGAAAAAAGGGGGAACTGAGTTTATAATTAGCACACGCTAAACTTTGTTATACTGCCCAGTGTGGCTTAAGTAGTGGAGGGAAGAGAAACTAGAACGCCAAACCCCGGTGCAATGCTGGCCCGTCTAACAGCCGGGTGCCTCAGGGGTTGAGCGGAAATCAATACACACAGCCGATATAGACAGCAACGTTTCAACAGCTAAAAGTACGTGTTTAAGATATACACCTCATTAAGAAGGTTTGTGCAAGAACGCAATTTAAGTTAAAATAATGTGCAGCAGTACAGCGCAGTATTATACTACTAAGGGGCAACTCCTTAAGCTATGTAAGAATGTTTTGGGACCACAATTGTGGACTCAAAACCCTTGCAATTTACCACCCTTCTCAGAAGGGTGGTAAAGCACTAGCAAACAGGACAGGGTCCCCAGGGCACCCCATCTCATTTGTGAATGCATGCACAAATATCTTTATAGCAGCACAATTACCTTGATTTATCAGTTGGAAACTAATGGGGTCATTACGATCGCGTACGGACTTGAGTCCGTCCGCGACCCCAGAGCATGAGGGAACGTCCGTAAGGGCTGCGGCGTTCCCTCTGTGCAGATTAGGATGTGACCGCCAGGGTGGCGGTCACATCCTCTATTTTAACATTGCGGCGGGTGGAGCTTCAAGCTGCAGCCGCAGCAATGTTAAAAAAGCATGCACAGCATTTTCGTGCACAAAGCGGCAGGCACCGCGCGGTGCCTGCTGCATTGTGCACGCAAATGCAGGGGGGTACCATAGGTACCCCCCATGTGCATGCCCCACTACACCTAGGGGGCCCGCAACGGGCCCCCGCAGTGCAGTTACACATGCTTTTCCACGGCGGAAAAGCGGCCGCGGAAAAGCATGTTCAAAAGCACATCCTAATCTGGCTGACGGTGTCTGAGAGACACCGTCACCATTTTAGTGCTTTTCCGCCGCGGTTGTAAGCCAGCCGCGGCGGAAAAGCTGCGGACCTAAACCATGACCCACCAGCCATCCTAATGTGGCGGTGGGTCCTGGTGGGTCCGCAGAGGATTTTCCGCATCCTCCGGGCCGGCGGTGGCTTCCGCCGGCCCGGAGGATGCGGAAAATCCTCCATCGTAATGACCCCCTAGATATGGAACCTCAGTATGGGTGCATTCTTTCAAGATTAGTTAGGGTTCTTTTCACCACGCCTTTTCACCACGCCTACTATACATTTGTATATTTGACAGGTGTATAGACCATGTGGGTTTTCAAGAACCATCAGTGAATCTAATAACCTATTTTTGGATGTCTCAAATATAGTATCCAGAGCTTCTGAAGCTATTATTAGAGCTTTAATTATTCTATATATTTGAACTAGGGGCCAGATGTTTGTAGGAACCGTTTTGTGATTCCCTAATTGCGAATCCTTGTGATTCACAATTAGGAAATCGCAAAACCTCATGTATGAAAGTGTATTGTACACTTTCAGCGATTGATAGTGGGTCGCATATGACCAACCTCATGAATATTAATGCGATAGATCGCAATTTGCGATCCCCTAGGAACCGCTAAAATCACTGGGATGGTGGCCTGCTGGGGTCAATAGACCACGATGTCTATGATTGCTTTTAAATAAAGAAATCATTTTTTTTAAATGCAGCCCGTTTTACTTAAAGGTTAATGGGTTGCATTTAAAAAAGAAAGAATTTTCTAAGTGCGGGCAGTGGTCTGTGGGACCACTACCTGCTCTGAAAAAACGTTTTTGCTGCCCTTCCCATTTGCAAATAGATTACCACCTACTTGAAGTAGGTGGTAAAATGCAAATGTCTTGCGACCGCATTCACGGTCACAAAACTTTCATACATTCCAATAAGATTCGCTATTTGGAAGGGAACATCTGAACACGCCCCTTCCAAATAGTGAATCGCAAACCCATTTTGCAATTCGGTAAAAGGTTACCAAATCGCAAAATAGGGTTTGATACATGTGAGAAGCATTTTTTTGCATTCGCTAACGGGACGATTCTGTGAAATAGCCCATTTGCGAACATAAAAATGCTCGATACATGTCGCCCTAGAAGTTTGAAAGCTTTGGTCCTTCTCTGAAATAGCTCAATATTTTCAATAAGATGTAGGATAGTCATTACAATTCATGGGCACCAGGTACCACTAATGACTAGAATTCCGCTTGAGCTTCATGGCATCGTGGGAGTAAGGTCTCAGTGTCAGAACCCTGTTCTTCAAGACATTTGCAATTTCTTAAGTCATCTAGACATCTTTGAAGGGCCAGCCATGCATCTAACTCCCGCATGTTAGCCATTTCTCCACAACTGAAATGCACAAATGGTAAATCGGTGCATGTATTCCTAGTAACATGCAGACTCATTAGAGATAATAGATTGTCAAAACCACACGTGAGAACTATTCATCACTATGGAGTGCCTACCTCTTGTTATAATTATTTTCTTTCTGGCTAGATAATTCATGACATGCATTAAAACCCTTAATAGCTAAGCTAACAATGACATGAATTTTAGCTATTCGTTAAAGACAATATACGTCTTCAGTTGTATCATTTTCAACTGATTGAATAAATGAATTAACCAGATCTTATAAACCACAAAAAGCTGCTCCGAAGAGTATCCAGGCACCAAAGACTGAGGAATAGGTGACAGCATTAAGTCTGAATGAAGAGCCAGATCTTGGGCTTTTTCCTAAACTGATTCTGAGGCTAGGAAACCATCATCAAAAGGAGGTTGTTCCAAGCTCTAGCAGCCAGAAAAGAGTGTCTGGCTGCTGAATTAATGTAATACTAATAAGGTAAAATATATACATTTTTCCAAATCATCCTAATTAATTGAGATGTTTAAAATAATATTTTAAAAAAATGTTGCTGTATCAGACTGTCTTATCTTTTTGGAAACCCCATGTCAAGTTTCTTCTCCAACATTTGCAAAATGTATCAAATGGAACAAACTTCAAGCTAATTTGGATTTGCAACTATTTGGGGCTCACTCAACCATCGATACAATGACTTCTAAAGCCTTTTTTGTAGAAACTAGGGGCCTCATTTATGAGGCTGTACATCACTTTTACTGTGACGCACCAGTGGCGTATAAAATACGCCTTGTTGCGCCATATTTATAAAGTGATGCATCTAGGTAGATGCGTCACTTTGTAAACCCCTGCGCCACATTATACCTGTGCCAGGAATAATGTATGCAAGGGGGGTGTTTTGACGCAAGAAAGAGTCATAGAAGTGACGCAGTGAAATCTATAAGATTTCACTGCACCATTTCTTGGCCATCAATGCGTAAAAATCTTACGCCTGCCTCATGGCAGGCATAAGACTGACGCAGGCACTAACAACATGGGACTTGCCCATGTGAAAGTGCACATTGCTGGAGTTGGGTCACTGTTGTGACACACTCCAGCAATGCGTCACTTTTGCGCCTACAGATACATCAGAAATACTGACGTATCTGGAACTCCTAGCGACATGATGCGTCATACTGTAAATATGACGCATCGCTAGTGTCGCAGGGAGAGCGCAGTGAAAAGTGACGCATCGCTGTTTTCACACAGCGATGCGTCACGTTTCATAAATGAGGCCCTTGGTTTGAAGACAGTTTGAGATTGCAGACTAGTCAGGAAATTCAATATTTATAGAGGTTATTACAAATCAGTTTGACATATATCTATGCTATTGCAGGACTCCCAATACTGAAGCGGAGTTGCATGCCCGGAACCTTTAGAATTTCAGTAAATGACACCTAAGTCCTATAGCATTCCAGGCACTTCACCATCACTGGGGTCCCTTTTGCTAGATTTTTTTTGCCTCTAGACTCAACACCCAATTCTGGGACATAAAGAGGCCTCTGCCGTGCAGGGGAACCGCCAACACCCAATGGACCCCTGAACCTTCAAGTGAGGTCCCATTCAGTCCAAGACCAATGAATACTTGTGAGATATGGTAGACTCAGAGAAACATCCTCACATTTTGCAGGTGGGCCCCATCATTCTGCGTTACACTACTGACGCAATTGCTACATTTTTTACAATCCTCTTTATTTGATTTCAGCAAATGGTGCCTCTCGAATAAAGAAAAAGAGACACAGCTGCGCATGTTCTGCGGTGATTGGACTTAAGCTCCCTTTGAAGGTCAAACTTTGAAATGTGATTTATTTCAATATATTTTGAAAAACTGTCTGATATTGAAAAAAAACACAGCAAGGATGGAAGCATAATACCCAATTAGCCCCATGTCTTTCATAACATTAGGACATCCCTTTACTAAAAGCTGGAAACATTTACATTCTTAACGCAATATTTATTGAGCCTTTTTCCACATTTCAGCTATTTGTAGAGATTTTCTTCTAACATGTTGTACAATTTCATTTCCATAAGTGCAGCCTCACAGAGGAAAACATTCGGTGAGTTTACCTCAATGCTGAACAAAGTCAGTTTCTCACTCGTAGAGTCAGTATGTTAAAATAGAGTTATCCTTAAAAACAGATTTCAGCAATTAAAAATTTCCTGAGGCAACCAGTGCAGTACAAGTAAAAATCTCGTTCTAATGAAACAGGAGACAGAGCAACATAACATGACACAAACATATAAGATGAGCAATTTCCTTGTGTTTACCTTCCTTCCAAAACCTATTTACCTAGTTAGAAGATGGATCCTGCCTTTCCACCGAATTGAAACCACTATACCACAAATGCTAAACTTCCTCTTTAGAGCCCATTCTATTCTCCTCTTCTTCATGCTCCTGCTGCTTGGTCTCTCAGCTGCATTTTATTTTGTTAACCACCCCACTGCACTAGACAGACATTGCTGCCTCGATATGAGCAATGCTGTGTTCCCATCTCTCTAATTGTGTTTTTTTCTATTTCCTTATGTGTATTTACTCTGTCAAAACATCAGGCAAATATATGGCTTCCAGGAACTGCATTTCAAAGGCCCTTTAGCAGCACAAGATAAAGAAAAGTGCCTTTGTCATGTGAAAAATCTATTTTTTCATAGTAATAAGTCTCCCTTAAAGTGTGCCTCTCAAGTCTATCTATTTAAATAAGTCTCAGTGAAAGAGCACATTGTAAGGCTGAAGGTCAAGGTGTCTAGTATTAGGGTTGTGTGCAATTCACACGATTAGTTTTTTTCTGTAAATATGTGACATCCCACAAAAATGATGCTACATTTTCAGAAATTATACAAAATGTTAAACCAGCATTTAGCTCTATTTTGGTGAGAAATGATTCCTTGTTTGATGAGATTTGCCTAAAAAAGTAGAGTAAAGAGCACTATTGCCAAAAGGAATAGGCACAGGTTTTCTGCTTGTTCGTGTTGTTCCCACGGTAATATTTAACAGTGAATATGGCATTATAGAAACATGAGGGGTAATGGCTTAATTTCTGGAATTTTGAATACCAAGAATAATGCAAATTTTTGGAAATTATATGAGATAGCATCATAAACTCAAGAAGACAAGCCGGGCTGTGTTTAGCAAGCTTATTTTTCATTTTTGCTTGGGAAAATGTTAAGAGACATATTTCAAAGCAATTTTTGCTGAGTTTTAAAAAACGAATTTAAATCTAATTTAAGATTTCAGTCAGTCAGTAAAAGTACGTTTATTAGACCATCATGCTACATATTACAATAAATAGTATAAAACATATACAAAACTATTTCGCTGATACTTTAAAAAGACTGTACCTTCACGGACAATTCCTACCTCCCTTCCACAGCTTAAAAATGTCATATGACAATACTCCTAAAATTGCAATGAGCAACAGTCATGCTAACATAAGGATAGTATTTCCACCTAAACACAATTTACTTTGATCATGTCCCACTATATTTCCATGCCAATTTATATCCAATCATATTTGGCTCCAACAGAGTCCTTTTCACCGCCTTCATATATTTTGCCATGGCGATTGCTATGTCAAGGTTTGGCATGTCAGTAAGTAGATTAATTGCTAGCGGGCGCTCAAATATACCATATTTTAAAAACATAGGTCGTAAAACTGACACAAATTTTTTTACAGTCTAGTAAAATATGTAAATTGTCACACTTGGTACCTAATCCACGGCGACATTTACCGTTAGGTTGTACCAATTCTGCTTTTCTATTTCCATGAGATACCCAAAGGTTAACCCCTATTCTCCATCTGAGCACTTCAGCTCTTAATCCAGCATTAGGTAATGCATCCAATCAAAACAGTATCTCTCTGAGCTCCACAAAATTAATCACTAGGTTGCAATTCACCAATCCAGTACAATGTTCAATATTCAGTGCAGAGATGATATCTTCCTTGCCACAGTAAAGTCTTTAGTTAATGAAAATTCCACAATTCCAGTATTCCAATCTCCTTTATTGGTTTTTCTTTACTCCAATTCACAATTTTGTCCTTAATTGACTTTCAGCCAACACGTGTTTCGTCTGATGCTAATCCTTGCATCAACAGACTTCATCAGGGCTGAAACCCAAACATATTTACATTATTAGTTGTACCAACTAATAGAGATAATATATTACCCATAACCAATTCCACCAAGAAAAGTGTAAAGAGCCAAACACGTCAATTCAAGAGGCTACCAAAATTAACCCATAAAATTAAGAAAAGAAAGGAAAAGGTATTCCAGTGAAACCAGGTATATCATACACTAGGTGCTCACAAGGCAGATACTGAATAAAAGTAGTCCCAAACGCACCATTCCATTAATAAAGATAGCAGAGTATTACCTCAGTCACAATTAAGTCTTGCCAAAACAAAGTTTCACAATGCTTTTGTGATATGTAGAAATCAGTTAGAAGAGCCTGAAACAAAGGTATACTTTCAAAGTAAGTTTTTTCAAAATTATATATACGTGGGAGCTAATATTTATAAACATAAGGTACTTCTTATTCATATTGTTTTGGGGAAAACTCACCTATCGTAGTGTAGGTGTATTCTCACTGAGGGGTACATCAGATCCGATGCAGCAATTAAAGATACAGGATACACGAGTACGTGTACCTAAAAAGAACGGAATATATTTTAGGTACTTTACCATTGAGGGAAATAAGCATTTTTCTCGAAGTAGCAGGCTACGACATTATACTGAAGCGCCTTTTGTAAGTCAAACTAGGGCGTAGAAGCAAACCAGTGTCGGCAATTCCATTAAAAACACACAATGCCCGCGTTCGAGTCTGTTCGTGCAATATCCTACAGCGCGTAAGAATACAAGTTCTATCTAGAACCGTGCCCGCATTCAAATATCTGCCGGCGTTTACCTGCTCGGTTTATCGCAGCGTCTCCTCGTCAGCTTCCCGGCTTTCGCGTTCGCGTTCCCTTAAGGCGCCATATTTAAACGTTAAAAGGTGCACTGCCAACTATTAGCGCCATGTTTGGCGAGGCACGTAATAAATAATTAGTGAATAACTCTTAAATGCGGTATAATTGCTGCATCATAGTTATTTTATAACTAAGTAAATAAATTATTTTGTTGTTTAAGGTCAGTTTGTAATCGGGTCTTCACTACTTCATTTATTATTTTTTTATTTTTTTACTACGTGTAAGATGCTAGTATTTATTGGAGGTTTAATGTATTCGAAGTTTCGTTCGTACCGGTTGTTCCTAGTTAACTAATAATAAAAGTAAAATATCATGTATTTAGTCCTATCTTTGTTTCTCAAGACCTACGAGTTAGAATACCGATATATATTGTCTGTATTTGTATGGACATTCCAAGTTCTAATACAAAAACTATTTACAGAGTTGTATTACAGAAAAGTAAGTTACATAGTTTGATAAATTTAAAAATAGTTTCAGTTTTTAAAAAAAGTTTGAATAACAGCTCACTCGAACCAGTGGTTCCAAAAGTAGTTGTTTGACACTAAACACCCGACCCACGAAATTTATTTAAGATCGTGGTCCGGTAGGTATACCTTTATCACGGCTCCTACACACTAATTTCAGCGTTCTCGTAATGAAAAAAAGAAAAGAAACATGCAAAGATTATTATTTCACTCGAGGTAGAGGGGAGAGTCAAAAAGAAGCGGAGAAAGTAAACAAACAATATTATAAAACATAATTTCTAGTTGAAGGTCATTTCAGTAGGCAGTGGCAATCTTAGGGATTCAAAATTCATTATTAAGCAAATTAGTAGAAAATACATCTGAATTGTCCTATGTATAACTATATTATTTATACACCATATCTAATAAAGTATTACATCACTAATAGTAAATACATATTATATATAACTTAGGATATTTTTCAAAAATTTAAGTAAATATGTCGATTTGCATTCAGTGGTCAGAACAAGACCAGAGCTCAAGAAGAGGGAGAAAGTTTTGATCAATTGCTCACTGCTTTACTTGCATTGTCATTACATTGTAACTTTGGTTTGATTACTGATGAAATGATCAGGGATCAAATCATTGTACATGTAATAAGTAAGAAGGTACAGGAACAACTGTGGATAACGGGCGACTCCAATTTAGAAACTGCCATTAGTACTGCTAAGGCCTTAGAACAATCCTATAAATGGATGAAGTCACTTAGCAAAGAAACCAAATCCTCCACGTCAAGTAAGGTAAACACTGTGAACAATAGCGCCTCCAAACTGTATTCCGACAGAAGTGACTCTAGTATCAAACACATTTATTGTGATAGGTGTGGTAATCCTGACCATATAGCTGACCATATAGCTTATTTCCCACGTTGTCCTGCTGTGGGTAAAGAATGTAGTAAGTGTGGACGTTTAGGACACTTTTCTAAAATGTGTAATAATAGTATGAAGGGTGCCTCATACTCCAAAAATTCTGTACTACCTTCTAAATTGTCTATAGGGACAGTTTCTTGTGGAACTTGTAATCCTCCATCTTGTGAACATCGCCAAGGTGATCTTGAGTCTGGCATTGTTGTTTCCATCCAAGGCTGATAAGATTTATTCTCCTAAATGTAGAGTAGGTATTTTGGGGAGAGAACTTGAACTTATGGCTGACTCAGGATCTCGTTGGACAATAATCACAAAGGATTATTGCTTGGAATCCTTAGGAGAATTAGTTGATCTCAATTTATTATGCAAACCAGATATTGTAGCACAGCATTTTGATGGCTCATACATTGAGTTCATGGGTTTCAAGGATGTGCTAATTGAATTCAAGGGTAAATCTGCCACCATCAAATTATACATATTTTTTAAAGGTGTTAATGTTTTGGATTGGCGTGACCAGGCCAGATTGGGAATTTTGTTGAACACGAGAAGCAAAAAACCTGTTTACGTCCTTGCATTATCTTCTCAAACCACTAAGTTTACTGAATTATTTCCCAAAGTATTTTCAGATAATCTTGGCAAACGTGTTGGTTTCTCTCACAGGATCTAAATCAAGGAAGGTTCTGTTCCTGTGAAACAGAAATTAAGGGGAGTTCATGTTAGATGGTATGATTGAGAGTGACATAATTGAGGAAATTGAATACTCAGAATGGGGTTCTCCCATTGTTTTAGCCCACAAACCCGATAAAAGTATTAGGCTTTGTGTTGATTTGAGGGTGCTTAATGCTGATTGCCACCCTCTTCCCAACATTAACCAGATGGTATGCATGTTAAATGGTGCTTGTGTTTTTTCCACAATTGATCTTCGATCGGCATATCACCAAATTGAACTAGTGATTCCAAAACTTAACTGCTTTTATCACACTCCATGGGCTTTTTCAATTCAAGAGAATGCCTTTCGGTCTTGTCTCTGCCGCTTCTGTATTTCAGAGGGCCATGTGCCACATTTTTAAAGATGTTAGCAAACTTGTTAAATGCTTCCAGGTCGATATTTTTTTATCTTTTCTAATAATGAGGAAGATCATTTCCATCATGTAAAGGAAGTTTGCCCTAGATATGAAAAATGTGGTTTGACACTTAAAGCTGACAAATGTAATTTTTTTTGCAAATCAGTGGAACATCTAGTGCCAAAAAAATCATTGGTTGATGACATCATCAATGCTCCTGCTCCTGACAATAAAGACAAAATTCTCTCTTTTGCAGGCCTATGTGACGATTACAGCAAATTCATACAAAACGTCGCCACCAAATTGGAGCCCCTTAGGGAGATGACCAGAAAGTCTACTGAATTTATCTGGTCAGATAAACAGGAGATGGCTTTCAAACTGATCAAAAATTAAATTGTTAATGCTACCATCTTGAGGTCTTTCTGTCTTAATAAGAAATGCGTTATCATGGTTGATGCCAGTCTTTATGGTCTTGGGGGATTTCTCACTCAATCTTCAGGAAAAGATGAATGGTGCGTGGATTTTGCTTCTAGGACTCTTTCTGTTGCGGTAAGAAGATATGCTGTGATCGAGAGATAGTTGGTAGTGTGCATAAGGGCCATATAACACTTTCGCAATTATGTCTGAGGAAATAGATTTACCCTCAGAACTGATCATAAGTCCTTTGTTTCCATATTATCACCAGGGGGGGATGGAATTCTACTGCCCAGATAGCTTGTCTCACATCCGGATTACAGGAATATGATTTGGAGGTGGTGTATGTCCCAGGGAGAAACAATGTCACAGCTGATTTTCTTTCTAGGCTGCCTTGTCCTTATGAATGTGAGATTCGTGAAGAACAAGAAGTGGACATTGCTTCCACCATCATGGATTTTGTATCTCATGAGTTTTCGTGTTTGTCTTAGACTGAGTGGATGGAAATGAATAAGGATAAAGTGTGTCAACACATTATTGAATGTGTGAGAAATGGTTGGCCCAAAGAAAGTTCGGCCAGTGCCGCCATTGCCCCTTTTTGTTGTGTCTCTGATGAGATTGAGGAAATTGGCGGTTTGCTATTCAAAGGATGTAAGATTATTCCCCCTGATTCTTTGCAAAATAGAATTTTACTACTTGCTCACCAAGGCCACTTAGGCATGTCCTCTATGAAACGACTAAGCAGGGCCAACTTTTGGGGGCCAGGACTTGACAGAATGGTGGATAGGTCTGTCAGAGAAAGCCCAGAGTGTATCAGTAGTGATAAAATGTTGCAAATTTCTTCAGTCCGCCTTAAACCAGTTCCTTTGCCTGAGTGCCCATGGCAAAAAGTGTCTTTTGATGTTTCAGGCCCTTTTAAACACTTGCCTTCAAATCCCCGTTTTGCTTTGGTCATGGTGGACTACCACTCCAAATGGCCAGAGGTCAAATTTGTTACGAATACCCCTGGTCAAGTTATTATCCCCTTTTTCAAAGAGGTTTTTGCACATGAGGGGTCCCCTGAGGTTCTTTTAACAGATAATGGGGTACAACTCACATCACAGGAGATGGAAAGTTTTCTTCACATGTGTAATATCAAACATATAACTACATCCTTATATGAGCCGTGAGACAATGGCCAAGTGGAACGATTTAATTGTGTACTCAAAGATGGCATTCAGTCTTGGAAGGATGTTGTAAGAAAAAAATTGTGGATGTATCGTATTACTCCTCATTCAGTGACTGGAGTCAGTGCTTTGAGACTTTTGAAGGGCAGATAAGCGATTTCGGATATTTGTCCATGGTGGATCAAAAAAGTTATTAAGGTTGATGAATGTGTTGATATTGATCTGATTGCTAAGCATGTGGAAAATAAGAAAAATAAGATGAAAACATTGTTTGACTCCAAAATGAATGTTAAAGTTCCTGATTTTACTGTGGGTGACTGGGTTCTGATTGAAAAACCTGGATTCCTAGTAAAAGGTACTTCCAAGTTTGGTCATCCTATTAAATTTGTTAACGTTTGTAAAAACAGTGTCATTACTCAGGATGGTAGAGTATGGAATGTAAAAAGGGTGGCCAAATGCAAGTCTGTAAATCTCACCTCAGATAGAGATAAAGTTTCACCATTACATGTTTTGCCTGGTCCCAATAGTAACTCTCTTCATTCCACCCAATCTGTGGCATCCAGAGTTAAATGTAATGATCGACCCAGGTTCTTACCTCTTAGGTACTTGTCTTGATTTTCATGAAAACTATATTTATTTCTTTTTTTGTGTTAAGGGTGAGATGTGTTGCATCTTTCTTCCTTTTCTACCATTCTCTCCCCGTGCCCTTGCCTGGAATATAGAACGCGGGGCCTACATTGTACGATGCTCGTTCCATGTTCCACATTTCCCTGAAATTCAGTTATAGCTTCAACCGTGATGTTTATGGTTGTGCTGTGCCTCTCTGCAATAAACTTCAAAATTTAACTCACCCCTTGAAGTCTCGTCATTACTGAGGTGTTAGAATAATATGTGTAGTAGAATGATAAGAAGTGTTGGGGCCCATATTGGGCGCATCAGGAATCAGAAGATTGAAGAAGATTTAGTCATGCTTGACATATCTTGTACTCTGCAGTTCATAAGCTCGGTGAAAAAGCTCAAATCAACATTTTATCCTTCCAATTTAATTTGATATCTTCAAATACTTGGTATGGCTTCATCTGCTTTCGGTCTACTTTTCTAGCATTGCCTTTAACTTTGTTTGCAGTTCTTTCCTAAACACACTGTTCTAGCTATTTCTTTCTAATTCCTCAGATTTACCCTTATCTCTTTGACCTCACCACAGTTCATTCACACGTCTCTGTCAGTGGGTTTTCCTGGGTTCTCATTTCAGGGATGTAGATCAAGACTGACTGGAAACCTTTTAGATCAGCGACAGCAAAGAACATAGCTTGTGACCCATAGCCTTTCAAGCCTCAGTGATCTTCTTTTGTGTTTTCTTGTATTGCCACATTATGCAGATTTCGGTCTTTAACTACATCACAGAACTTTTTATCTGCTGACATGCTGAAGCCTCCAGCTGCAGGGTCTAGTATCTGATAACATCTCAGACTTCTTCTCAGCTAGTCGGCCAACCTAATCATCTCCAGTCATAAAGGGCCTTTTGGAGGTGGGTGCTATGGAAAATCACATAGCCAGGTAGAAATCCACCAGAAGAAGGTATTCCACTATGTGGATATTATGGTGGGGACAATTCGACTAGTGGGTTCTCCTTTGAGTTGAACCTTTCTTCCGCAAATCAGGGTCTTTTTTGGTTACTATCAACTGCAAATAAGATCATATTCTTATGCTCTGAACATTCCCACATATTACATCAATTGCTAGTACTGTGAAATCGATTAGCATTAAGGGACTACAATAGGGTTGCCACTGTGCCCCTGCTAGAGTTAGAAGTCATAATGGGAGAGGTGTCGTGCCGCGGCCAGGGCGACTGACGATGGAATCTGGGGATCACGATTCGATAACCAATGACATATTAGCCCAGCACCATGTGACTCTGGGCAATAGCTTGCTTAATCTTCCCGACGGCCCAGTGTCTGGAGACCCTTACGGGTGATTGTTCGCGCTTTACAAATGTGGGTTATTATTATAATGTCAGTTATTACCATCCGGAGATCCGCCAATTGCAGGGAGCCTCTTTTCCGAAGATGATTCTTGCTGTTAAATTGCACTTTCTTAAACAAATATACTTGTTGGGAACTGACCTGTTCACTTTATCGGATACTTTATCCACAACTAAAGCCAGAACCGTGGATGCAATTTTACAGTTGGAGAAGTGTTGCTCACTGGTTAGAAGCGGCAGACCCTGAAGCAGAGATCAGGCCCTGGACCAGGGTTCAATTCCCGACGCGGCAGGGTCTTGGGCTTAATGTCCGCGGACTCGATAATTCTCTCTCCTCGATGCCTACTCTAATCATGGGTCCAACGCTGCAACTCTAGGCAATAGCTTGCTTAATCTCCACAACGGCCCCTACAACACTGGGATGCCTGGCTTCACCTTGGGGATGCCCAGGAGGGGCAACTCACATAGAGAGCCAGGAAAGGTTCCACAGCGTTATACAGCGCCGGGACGCCCCGTTGCTGGGGCAGCTGTGCGCTTTACAAGTATACTACATTACAGTTCTTTCTTTAAATATAAATCTTGTTATATTTCAATTATTTAACCCAATTAATTCATGTACATTGAAACTGCCTTGAAAAATGTGCTGTTTTAAAATGTATTTTAATATACATTTGTTTCCAGTTCACGCAGACAAATCATGATCATGTCAAAAGATGATATAAAGGCTGTCAATATTCTCAGTGAGCCCCAGGCAAACACACACGGCACGCTTTATTCTAATGCACTTTAAAATCAATCAATCCTCAACTTTGTTTAGACAGTCCCTGCAGAGAACATGAGATTTACACAATTTGTTCCTGGAGTATTCGAAGTCAAAATGCAATCCTTAAAATTGTTCTGGGTTTTAAACCCATAATGGCAGCAAAATTACATGTCCCCAAAAAGAAAACATGAGGAAAAGCAGGAAACGAGTATGGAATTAGATGATCGGCCCCTGTAATTATGGGGCTGATGATCACAAGAAAAATGAAGCTAAGAAAGGAAAGTTATGCTGCACAGTTTGTAGCAGTATTCATTCTATATTCTATCATTTCATCAACTATCAAAAGTGTCCAGGCAAAATTGCAACATCTTAGGTCAAGTTTAACACCTGAATTCAGCCATCAGCAACTGAAAGGTGACCAGTTAAAGTTTGGAAGTTGTATGAAACTGCTCGGAATTACATGTCAGGCTTTTTGTTTAATAATAATTGACCTCTTTGAGCTAGAAACAAAATGTATTTTTGATTGAAATATTCGAAAGATTTCGTTTATTGTGCATTACACTGCAAGTAAGGAAAATCCATGATTATGTGGAACAATGTGCGCCACAGAACTGCATAATTCCAGTGACCCTGATAATATGCCACACTGCCAATTATCAGACTTGAAAAATGCAAAGTAAAATATTCTTTCTTGGCTTTCTGTCTTTTTGTTCTTGTAAACCATCAAGGGCTAAACAGACCATTGGGTTAGAGGGCATATAAAGCATTTCAAAAGCAGATGTGAGGATCTCACTCCTAATGGGCTCTAATTAACATTTGGATAAAGAAATGGGTTTGCTAAAATGATACTTAACAGTAAAATGTGATCAGCAGTAGCTAAAGTAATCAAAGGGAAACCAGAAAAGAAAAACAAGGGCATACACATTTCTCCCTGAGACTATACCCTGTCTGGAGGTTGATGTGAATTACATCAAGCACCCAAAACTAGTAAGTATATGATGAATACAATTGCCAGGTGCTATTTTGTTGCAAGATGGCAATAACGGCTGATTTTAGAAATTGGGTTTCTGGTTGGCAGAGGTATGCAGGAACTACAATCCTAGTTAGGGTATGTCAGAAACACACCATACTTTACCTATGTAGCTTGGTGCAGAGCAGTCAGGCAAGAGTAATGTGTAAAGTATTTGTGAAACACTTCAAACAGTAATACAGTGAAAACACCATACCAGGGGACCGATTACAATGAGTGTTGGAAAGCCTCCGACCTCAGGTCTGAGGCTTTAAAACACTCATTGTTGGTTGCACTTCTGAGCACTTAATCACAATCTAGGCAGCCGGTCATGGATTCCGATGGCCTCAAGGAGCCCGCCGGCCAGTCGGAGACTGGCCAGTAATCCCAATGGACCGCATTTCCGCCATTAGGATGACGATGCTCGCTTTCCATGCTGGGCTTCCTGCCATGGAAAGCCTGTCAGAAAGTGAGTTTGGGGCCCCTAGCAGGGCCCCCTTCTCCCTGCAGACTCTGGTTGGGGGCCAACGGCACACCCCTGTTGATCCCTGAACCATGTGGCAGGCACCCTGAGGTGTTTGCCACACAATGCAGGTTTGGGCACAATCTCCCTTTTCTCTATGGGAGCTTGTGCTACGGCTGGTTTAAGGCCCTAGCACAAGCTCCCATGGAGAAATGGGATTATGCGACCACATTATGTGCGGTCACAATGTAATTGTGGCATTGGGACCGCTGACCAGAGGTCGCTCAGAAGCACCTCCAATCGACATCGTAATAAGGCCCAAAGACTCCACAAAATGCAGCACTTGAAAGATTCAGGCACCAACCAGAGGTATCTGTTCATGCTAGATCGGTAAAATACAAAAGTTCAGGCCGACCATTATGTAGCGCGGATTGGATGCGGGACCAGCCTTGCTCATCGAAAATTACCTAGGATGGTCACTGATGGAGTCCAGATGCGAGGAGCAAAGAGGTGATGCATCGTCATCTAGCCACTGAGTTGAAGAAGATGTGTTAGCGCCTAGCTGCGTAAAGTCAGAGATGCGTTGGAAACTGGAGATGATGCGCCAAGCAGTCGGTGATGCGATGTGTGTGGTCCATGCAGCAGTGGTGATGCATCATCATTGAGGGAGATGTGTGGGTTCCTACAAGCACAATGTCATTAATATGTGGATGTTTAGCGGTTACAGCACTTTATATCCACTTCCAACGACCCAGAACTGTATTGGCACCACTTGGCAGGGCAAGACTTACAGCAAGCAAAGTTCAGGTGCTGGCGCAGGGTCATGAAAAGTCTTTGATGTTCGTGAGACTTAGAACAGGAGGCAAGACAGCATGCCTTGGAGTCACTCTGGGTTCTAGTGAGATGGGTCCAGTCCTTTCACAGCAGGGCAGAGGGTAGCAGACAGTATGTTAGAGCAGCACATGAAGAAAACAGTCATTCCTGACCAGCAGTTCAGCAGAGTGGCAGTCCTTGTAGCAGCACAATAGTCCTATCTCCTGGCAGAGTTCTTCACATGTCCTCTAGTTTCTGATTAAGTGGGACCAGAGACCCAGTTATTGTACCCAGTTTTACCTTGGAAGAGGAGGTGACTTTCAAGAGGTGTTGTGAACGGCACATAGGTCCTCCCTCCCAGCTCTGGCTCCAGACTCACTCCAGGTGGTATGCCGCCCTTTGTGTGGGGATAGGACAGCCTATCCAGGTCTGTCAACTCCTCCCTCCCAACCCGACCTAGACAACTCATCTTCTGAACCATCCCTGTCTGGCATTCCTTACTCTGCCCAATTGGAGCCTCTAGGTGTAAAAAAGACTAAATTGAAGTTGAAGGACCATATCCAAACATGAGTTTAGCATTTTAAGATGGCCACTGCTAGTTTTCCAAGAAAAACATGACTTGTGTGAGCGTGTTGTTAGCGGCACAACAGATGTAAATGGAACTCGATGTGGGGTGTCCTGGCTGTTTTCGAGAATTTGCCAAAACAGGCTGCACTGGAGTAGAAGTATGTCCTTTCTGTAATTGAGACCACTTTTTACAAGTAGCAGTGCCTGGTCTTCTGTTATCTTAATGGTTCTTTCTTTACTGTAGACTGAGTGCCCGGTTTTGAAGTTGCTAGATGGTGAAGCAATGGAGCATTCGCTTTGCATCAGTTTGTCTTTTAGGTTGTTTTGGTTCTTTGGCACATGAAACATTGTGTATATTTCCTGTTGCTTTTTAGAAGATATACTCTGGCCGTAAGGGCATCAGCTGAGCCTTTACAAGTGCATGATTGATTTTGAAGGCAAGGTAATTCAAATGAAAATTCAGGGGTCACTGTTCACTATTGTTTAGATGCCACACGTTATTTGGCACCTCACATCACTTTGCATACCTAGTTTTTTGTCTAGGTTCTTCATGTAATATTAGTTACAGTATCTGCACTCAGCTAATGTTTATTAGAATTCGACACAATTGTGTTGTGGGCAAGCAATGAGCTAAGTTGCTTTCCGGATTCTTTTTACTGGGGTATTTTGTGATTTATGTCTGTAGGTGCAGAATTTGTTCCACTCCAACACTGAGTTCTGATGAAGGTCTTGCGGAGCCTTTGTGCCACCGGGGACTGTAACGTAGACAGTGTATCCTTCTTATCATCATTGTTTACACTTGGTGCCTCAGGCTCCTTCAAAAACCAGTCAAAAAGATAAGCATTACAAATTGTGAGGACTATGAATTTATGAACCAACATTGGTGAGAGGATTTTGCACTTCTGCAACATCCCCATAATGAATGTGTTGTAACAGCTATGGGTGATTATGGGATGGTACCAGTGTTGTTATAAGGTTTTTGTACTTGAATGTATACAAACATAAAATATATATATATATTTCTCTAACAACAATACTCCTGTGTTAGCATATTTTAGTTATTGATGTCTGACATATAATATGATCATCATTGTCATCATCATATAACTTTATTTCGATCACAAAGATCTGAAAAAGTACACAGCACAGATAAGTAAAATCAGAAGTATAAAAACAATTCCAGATAAATATTTTAAAAATTTCAGTACCATAAAATAGTTTAAAAAATACATAGGAAACAACTACTTAAGAAAAGGTAAAGTGCAGTGATTCATGCTAAACATTTTCCATGCCTGATTCACATTGCATACCAAAATCTTGAGAGGTCAAAAACCATTACTCTTCGTGTAGCAGTACACAAGAGTCTCATCACCTCAAGATAGTGTCCCGGGCCTACCAGTCTACATAACGGAAGTAGCACTTTTTTCCTCAAGGATCAGTAATGTGGGCAAAAGAAAAGTAGGTGAACACTGGATTGTGGGTAAGCTTTACATGTAGGGCAAAGATCTTCATTAGCAACAATACAGCACGACTTAGAACAAAGCAATCTGAAAGGTAAAGTCTTTTATTACGGAACTGTAAAAAAATGCTTTCGTGCCATTTCATCAATACTAACCTCAAAACAAGGAACAGTTTTAAAATTAAAAAAGTCATTAGTCAAACTACTCGCAGGTTTTGCCAGTTCCTTTTCAAATATCAATTCCCAGTACATTTCTTTCAGCTTTGCCCTCGAAGTCAGCACCATAGTTTCAGGGTTAAACCATAATGCCTCCATCCCCAACCTCCCCAATAGTTCCCTCAGATAGATGAACCACGTAATGGATGTAGCCCGGGGGAATTTCAAAAGGCCAGATAAGGCCTCTTAATAGGTTTCAAGTTCTTCCACAGTCCATAGCCTATACCAAAACATTAGAAGTTTATAGTTCAGCTTGTGTACCAGCTGTCTATGGGCAATTCCAAGTACAGGAGTATCAGGGGGGATCTAGAGGGGATATAGACCTGTGATCTTAAAAAACTAATTTTGATGATAGAAAGGCAGATTTTGTTTCCCGTGCCCCACAACTCAGCTCCATAGAGTACCCCCCCCTAGGAACTTGATGTTATAAATTTCAAGTGCTGGAGCATTTGGCGACCGTCTTCCTATGAATTTTGCTAATGTGACCGGACTGATGGGTTAATTGTAATTTAACTTTCTCAATGTGGGCAGCCCAGTCAATTGATGGGGTCAGACAGATACCTAAATAGTCAAAAACTTTGACTTGCTCCAGTTTAGTACTACCAGCCAACACAGGTCTTTTGGACTATTTGGCATTCCTCTGTTAAAAATCATATACCTGGTTTTGGCCTTATTTAGAACCCGGCCCTGCTCATCGCAGAACCTTATAAAATTGTATAATAGGATAATTTTTGTTAACAACCGATTGTTGAATAATGTACGAATAATTCTTCTGGGAACATTCTTTGCATGGTGATTGCAAGCCCACTAGTAGCATTTAATTTACAGGCCCTGGGCACAGGTAGTGCACTCTACTAGGGAATAAAAGATAAATTAAATATGCCAATTGTGCATGAGTCAATCAAGCCATGAATAGGGGAAACAGTTTTTATCAGTGTTGGGAGTGATGTAGTGCTCAGGGTCCTAAGGCCAACAAAAAGTACTCAGCAATATTGGAGGCAAGCAAGTAAAAAGTTTGGTGGAAGATCTCATAAGGCTGTCCGGTTTTGCAGCAGTTCTTTAACCACTCTCTGAAGTGTGCAGTGCAGAGATTCCACGCCAAGTGCAGAGATTCCACCTTGAGTGCAGAGACTCCACACTCATAACTGTACTACATGTATTACCTTCATGAATAAGGCCCTATATCAGTTAAAAGTTAGTGGCCATTTCAATGAAAAAGGTGATGTCTGTAAATGACAGTGCACTACCAAATGAAGCTTTGGTTACATTATAAAAAGGCCCCCTCCTCATGTCCATTAAAGGTAGGTGAATCATAGGAGTTTGTTATTCTAAAAAGGGGCCAATAATTTTAAAAAAGTAAACGACCCATTGGTCTATAGTAACAAGAGGCAGGTAGGCCCACATCTGCTGAATTCTCAAGTGACAGAGCAGGTAGCTCCAGAAGTCAAGATGGGGTGGCACAGTACAGGAAGGGCTAAGTACAACCTTGAGGCCAACCGCTCAGGAGAGGACCATCCTTCCTTACACATAAGGCCCTTTTGTTTCCTGTCTGCAAGGGATACACATCACACCACAGTAGAGCCTTACAAACATGTGACTGAATACTGGCAGAAAGGCATATTCAGTTGAGGCATAAAAAGGTCAACTTTCTAAAAGGGGCATTTTCAGACTAGAAACTGAGATTAAGATGTTGTCATTCAAAAACATTTTCAATTGCATTGCAAATCAGTGGAAGAAGTATTTCTCTATGTACTGCCAAACTGATATTGTCACTTATTAACTATAATAAAGTAACCGAAAGATAGGCTAAGGAACAATTGGTCTGCACTTCCCTCTCCAAAATATGAAAATGCCTTCGGAGTTAGGGTTCCCCAGGGCCTTCTAAAGATTTGGAAAGTGGAGGCGCATTGGCCTACTCACAAAAAAGAATATTGCCAACCCCTCAGACACCAGGCCAAACACAGAGCTTATTTTTAGGGGGAGTCAGCCCTTTTTTTAAGAATGGGACTGCAGATCAGCAGATTTGCCGCAGAAGTGCAGTACTGTTGAAGAAAAAGTACATTTTGGGCCACAGGAGTGGGTCCTTCTGAGACACCCCCACCAGGACTGGGGGGGGGGGCAGGTTATCCCAGCTCTGCCTGACTATATGCTTTATTTATTCTTTTTGTAGGACAGGGGAGTCCTAAAATAGCTGCCGCCACAACTTTGTTGATGTGGTGGCAGCTAATCATATCCTATCTTCAGATCTGTGAATGTTAATTTCTCAAGAACTACTGAATCCCCTACTGGATGGATCACCCCAAAATTTCTAGGGAAAAGCTGAGGTAGGTTACACTTTACAAGAAAAGGTTTATGAAGCTTTGGAAAAAGGTGCCAAAGAGATTAGAAAGCCAAAAAATCAGTTTCCGATAGAGATGTGATCCTAAATGTAGCGCCACTGTGGCGAACCCTGGGTAGTTCACAATTTTTTGTGGAAAACAGCCCATATTGTATAGACTATTTTATAAAACCACCAACACTCTAAATCTGCTCACCTCTAATGTCTGATTTTGTAGCATAGTTTTTATGCACTGAATTAGCTAAGTGTCATCCATGCCATACTAGGGAAGCAATGAGGTCTTTTGACTTTTTTCATCAAATGTAAGCATAAGATTAGCTAGTGCTATCCACACCAAGCGACAAAATGGCAGAGATAGGCATAGTACAACAGCTTGAGATTAGTGAAATACCTTCCAAGGCAACCTTCATTGATAGCTATCTAGCTAGCCAGACAAACAGACAGACAGACAGAGAGACAATCGATAGATAGATAGATAGACAGATAGAGAGATATGTAACATTTTTGAAATTTAAAAAATGGTTACATTATGGTTCTTTTAAAGTTATACATTTATAATTGTATATATACGCCATTAAAAAAAACAACATTACATTTATAAAAAAGATTAGAATTTATAATACACAATAAGAATAATTACCAATGTGTACCCTAAACAAAAAACTACAGTGCTTCTGCACTGCTTTTACAGGGTATGTGGTAATTCAATTTCCTGAGGAAGCACTCGCTTAAGTTTCACGTTTGGGCCTTTGGGACCGGCCAGGCAGTGTTGAATGTGGCCCTTCAGCACCCCCTCCAGGTATGTTGCAAGGCTAGGGGGAGGGTGCACGCACTGCAGGGAGGGAGGGAGACCTCACTTGGTCCCCTGCATGTGTAATCTTAGTGAAGTGCAGATGTCTGCGAACGCGCAGTGCAGCTGGTGCTGGTACAGGGGATTTGGCTGAATGCAGGCAGGGAGACACCTCCTCTGGTCCCTCACGATGTGGAAGGATTGGCAAGGTCACCCGCTTCACCTAGCCTCGAGGTGGATACACCACAAAGCTGTGTGGCTATGAGCAAGGGCTGATGGCCAAATTCCCCAGGGTCCAGACTCCTTCTCCGTATTCCATGCCAAGAGGGAGGAGCACTAAAGTTGGCAAAAGCAACTGGCTACATTAAGTAACCGCCACCAGTTGACTGACCCTCAACGCCAAAGCCTCCCCAGATCAGACTGGAAAGCAACTGCCGGCAGTTGACGGCTCCTGCGGCACGGAGAAGCCATCCTCAAACGAGTGAGTAGAGGAGCGTAGAGAAGAGACTCGATTGAGCTGGTCTGTTGAGCTGGTCTGTTCTCGTTCCAGCTTACTTGGGGTTGGAGAGGAGAGGACGCGGAGGTGAGCAGTGAGCAAGAGACAAGCGGCCATATACTGCAACTATTGCACTTACTGCATTCACTGCATCCACACTGCCCACTGCTCACTGCGCCCCCAAAACGCTACAAGCACAGTAAACAGCAGACGTAAACCATTCCATGCGCTATTTCACCTAGGCAACTGGAGCGTCTGAAGTGTGAAAGACTTGTCAAAGGGTTGCTAGGACTGTAGCCCTGTTAATTTACTTTCAACCTTTACGACTTTAGGCGGACTTCAGGCAAACTCATGAGGTCGGGAAGAACTAGGGAAAAAAGGGAAGAAGCCAATCCCCAGTGCAAAAGATATAGCTAAGCCAAAACTCATCACAACCGTGCAGGATCCGGTCCAGAATCAGGATACGGCAGCAGTAAAACTGCAAGTCACAAGCGCAACACGCTGCTACCAACCAAAGATCTACTCAAAGTTCAGCTTTATAAAGGACGCAGGCTCTGCCATTTTTTCCTGTAACAAATCCCTGCAAGGCCTGCAATCTCCATTGCTACCACCATTACCACCTTCACAAACGCCAGCATTTGTCACAAGCCCTTTGCCTCCAGACAAACTAATGACACTACAGCATCAAGGCAAGACTCCAAAACACAGAAACCAGGGCAGCTTCCAGTGGAGCCCGATCAAAGGAGAGAAGCCCCACGCAACAGTTGGCACTCTGCCATTACCTCCATCACAATCCACAGTCAGATCGGAAAACAGCCACCTTGGCAGTAGCCAAAGGATTCCATATGTAGAATACAAATTGCAAAAAACAGCTATAACTCCACCACAACTAGATGCTAAACCGGAAAACTGGTCCACTGAAAGGTTTAAAGCCGAGCAGGAACCCAGGGATGAACAAAGGACAAAGGAAGAGGAACAAATCAGGGAAATAAATTTCAGCCCCTCGACGAGCATGCTGATCAGAAGCTACAATACGCCGATAAAGACAAGAGATCTAATGATCAAAAGACCATCATCAACCCCAGATCTGTACGTCATGCCCAAGGTAGTGCGCTTATCAAACTGGGAGGATCAGGGGTAGGGTCTCAGGATCCAAGCCAGAAATAAGAAGGTAGGGCAATGGTGTCTTACCTAAATACATTAGAATGGAAAGACATGCTTGCAACTTACAACTCAGATCAGAAAGAGCACCCTCACCAAGACTTTCCACAGGAGTCTCCCCGGGTCATCAACCGGGAAGACCATAACACCAACAAGTATGAATGAGAAAGAGCTGAGAAAAGAACAAAATACTGGTACCTGGACTTCTCTTTTAAATACAATCCAACTAGCCTCGAAGCATTGCAAGACCAATCAGACAAGATGGACCTACAACTTACACTTCTGAACACATTGGCAGTTTTTACAGCCGGTATTGACCAAAAGCTGGGAAACCTGAACGGCTTGATAACGAGAGCACAAACAAACACCTATCTTAATTGTAACTGCAATCAGGTTGTCGATAAATTATCTACACTCCCCTCAATGTTAACTGGTCTTATAAGCGATATTAAAAACTCAACAGCAGAAAACGTAACAAAAGATCTGGGTACCACCGAAAGCGCAGAGGGAATATCCAGCAGAAAAAACTTTACAATGGGTTAAAAGACAATTCTGAGATGCACAAGGATGAGATGGCACGGACTGGAAATGGGAAACTTCAAAAACTCAACGCCAAACAACATCGCCAACAAAAAAGGAAAGGGCGCAATCAAAAGCTACAAACAAATACAATAAATTATTTTTCTATTTTTGCAGGCGCCCAGAATAAACATGCAACTAATGTCAGTGATGTAGGGCCAATACATCAGGCAAAATTGTTACTACCCACTTCTGAACAACAGCAAAAAGTAAATAAAATTAGCATGGAACATAAATAAAGGGACAAGATTTGCCAATAAGAGAGAAATCAGAACAAAAATCAAGAACAAAATCGAGAAAAAAGAAAGATGCGCCCATCTTTAAAATCTGACAGTGGAAAGATCAGTAAGGGAAAATACAGTCAAGATGTAAGGAGAGAACCAAGGGGCATATTATCAAGGGGGTTTATCTCCGCTTTTTTGGCTTTAAAAGCCAAGAAAGCGGAGATAAAATTATCTCCCTATTACCTAGCTGTCGGTAACACCAGTTAGCGACAGCTAGTAGGAGATAGCGACCATCTTGGGCCCCGATTTGCATGTCAGTGATATTTATCAGTAATGACATGCAAAGTGGGCGTGCCAAGATGTTAGCGACTGGAAACAGTCGCTAACATCGCTATCTCCTATTACCAACTTTTGGAGATATTCGCGCTAAGCGCGAATATCTCCAAAAGCTAACACCTGCCCTGAGCAGTTCTTAGCCATGTTATCCAATGGTAGGTGGATAACATGGCTAAGAGCATTAGCTCGGTAATGCATGAATATCGCTGACTTTTCAGCGATAATCATGCATTTCGGCCGATTTTTATCGCTTAGGAGATAAACCTTGATAATAGCAAGGCTCCTAAGCGATAAAAATCACTGCAGCACGGCGATAAAAATATTGCCGCTAAGCCAACATAGCGATAATTATCGCTAGTTGTTGGTAATATGCCCCCAAGTCTCTCATCCAATGAACCTGCACTTTTAGGGCAATCACGCAACAGATGTGCAACTCAGTGGCAATAAGCCCACTCGAAAGCAAACAAAAAACCCTTACTCCAAATCCCAACACAGGGGACAGAAGAAGAATATATGGACCAACGATTAGGCCAAATCAAGAATTATCACATAGGGAGACAGAAATGATGAGCACACATACCACAATCAGTCCAAGGGGGAAGCCACTGGAAAAACGGGCACATGATAAGGGGCAAGAACCAAAGCAAACTTTTTTAAAATATACTACATCAAATCCAAATATAAAGACCTCCATGCCGGCTGGAGCAAGCAAGCGTTTGAAAACCCAGGTAGAAAAACTAAACAATGGACTAAAGGCTACAACACACTTACCACCAATAATACAACAAATACCAGAAAATAGACATCAGGCAACAGAGGATTTGGTTTTCTAGCCCAAATATATGTCAAAGGAACAACAGGACTTGCTAAATTGTGTTAACATCCTCAGATTAATGACATCTATCCCAAAGCTGGATGGACTAAGTTAGAAGGATTTAGTTTCTGTGGAATTTTTACCTGCTGTTAATCCTCATAGCTCGGAGGCAACTAAGACAACTTGGACCTCAAGCAACATTGCAGACTCGATTTTAGCTGAGCTGGAGCTTTTTATTAACTGGGGCATTAGCATTGCCCCCTTTCAAAAACCAGCCTACCCTCTACCATTTCTGACCATGACAATCTCAGTAACAAAGACACACCAGGTATACTCTAACAGTGTACTTAGAGGCTCACGGGGAAGCTTGCCAAAAAAGGGGCACCAACAGCCAATGGGATTGACCAGATCTATGGTCGAAGGCAGCTGCTCAGATACATCAAAGTCCAACAAGATAAGTACTGTCTTGGACCATCACCATACGCCTGAGGAGGACTGACGCTACCCACAAGATAGTGTTTGCAGTAGGGGAAAGGAACCAATCCTAGGCCTATGCTTGTGGAACTTTAACTGTTTAACTACAAATATGGATGATCCAGATTTTCATCATTATGTCTCCCTTTTTGACATAATTAATGCTCAAGAAACCTGGCGCTCAAGGACCCACAGCAGGTTTGGCCATCTCTCAGGTGGACTGGCCACCTATGTCTCAACTACAACAATAGCGCTAGTAACCCTTATGGACGCAATCTCAAATACAACACTATCAGTCAAAATAAGCATTGTCCTTGAGGGAAAAGAAATGGAGGTCTGCATAATCAACTCGTATGTACACCCAAAAAATAAAGCAAAAGATTGAACCAAAATCACCAATCAACTGGCCGAGTACGTTACTCAGATGGAAAATCCACTTTTCCTTCTGACAGGGGACCTAAATCATGATCTTATTGGCTCGGCAGAAGGGGAGGAGGTACTGGCTTTAAACAGAATTTACAATATGCCATCACAAAGCGTCTTACTAGACAGGAAAAAACGTGCTATAGTCGCTTTCTTAATGACCTAGAACACTAAAATCTTTGTGCCGTCAATGGCAGATTTCCAGCAGACTCTCCTCCAGTTAATTCCTTTTACTCCACTACAACGAGCTCCATACTTGACTACACCTTTGCAAGCCTCGCGCTGTTTCCACACATCTCTGGGTTCAGAATGGGTGATATGGGTGACAGTGATCATCGCCCCCAGGAAATTCATATAACAGCAAAAAGGCCAACCTTAATTAGGCCGGAAACATTATGGGGCCGATCCACTCCTTGAATTAAAAAAAGGATCAAATGCATGATTTGAACTTCCAGGCCGAAGCTGCAATTCAACTTTTCGATATCCAAGCATCGACTACAGCCGGCCACATTACTTACTGGGGTCATTTTACTGCTACACTGCTAAAAAAGCTAGCAGCTACTTCCCTCTCAAAAGACAACCTTCGTAAAGAGGGTAGTAAAAACAACTTAAAGAAAGAACAGAGAGCACGGGTAAGAAAACTCAAAAGATCAGTAAACTCGACTCTAAGCAAATTGAGAAAAGACCTGGAAACACCAGCACACGAGTATTTTTGAAACATCAAAGGGCAGCGCTCAAAGGACTTCAATGGAATATCAAGAGAGATGGTGAGAATGAAGTTTGGGCTAAACTTTTATACGACACAAACAGTAATAACAGTGCCCTCTTTTGGAAAACAGTAAACTGGATCATGCGTCCACAATACAAAGAAATAGGGTCTCACATCTCTGAAGAGATCTGGATAAAATATTGCTCCAGCCATTTCAACAACCACACAGAATATATAGGAGTCCAAAAGGGGACTAGCAGGATTCCAGAAAGAAAACAGGAAACAAGCACGCCAGAGTTATGGGAACAGGCCTATTCAGACATAAATATCAATCTTTCAGAGACATCGAGGTGCCAGCAGTTAGACTTAATTAAAAAACAGATAGCGAAAGGCAGGAAAGAAGGTGCCCCAGGACGAAATGGCATTCCACCTGCCTTTTATAAAGCAAAGAACAAAGAGTGGGCGGATATTCTGCAACCTTTATTCTTGGAAATCAGGTTGTTAAACAGAATTCCAGAATCCTGGAAGGGTTCAACAATTGTCCCAATCTACAAAAAAGGATACAAGGCTGACCCAAACAACTACCGCCTAGTAGCTCTTATTGATAACGAGGCTAAATACTTTGCAGGCACCTTACTAGAGGAGCTTACACTTTGGGCGGAGTCAAACCTGATAATACCGCTGAATCAGACAAGTTTCCGAAAAACGATGGTAACATCAACAAACATTCTCCCCATCTCTTTAATAATTGACGGAGCAAAATCATCTAAGATTCCTCTACATCTGTGTTACATCAATTTTAGAGCCGCATTTGACAATATCGAGAGAGGCAGACTGTTGGGGAAACTGGTGCAATGGGGCATACCACAGTCTACCCTAAACATGTTGATGCTCCTACACACGGGTGCAGGTGAAACTAGGAAGTGGCACTCACCTGTCCTCAAAAGTACCAACTACTAAAGGATTGAAACAAGGGTGTGTGCTTGCACCAACCTAGTTTAATCTTTTCATGGCAGACCTCCCAAAAGTGCTTGATCCCTGCAACTCCCACTCACCGAGGGTAGGTGGGAAAACCCTGACCAATCTTATGTATGCAGACGACGTAGTGCTACTCAGTCATACTTACATTGGACTTCAACAACTACTGACTGAAATGCAGAAATACTCCACAGAAAATAACTTACAAATAAACCTCAGCAAGACATGAACAATGTCAATAAATAACAACAAAAAACAACAGAAGATTTGGTTTCTCGGTGGCACAAAAATCGATCCAGCTTTTGTGAGTCACATTTGATAAAGAAGGATCCTTTGTGTGTCAGAAACAGGAAATAAGGAGAGGCTTATTGATCGCCATGACAATGAAATACCTGCCAACCCAACTGATGGGTCCGACTATGACCCCATTTTTTAAGGTAATTCAGGCCAAACTGCTCCCTTCGATTACCTACGGTAGTGAGGCAATGTGGCGAAGAGACACCAAAAACCTGGATAGTACACAGGTTAAAGCCTATAGAACAATATTCTCCCTACCGCTTTACACATCTCCGACTCAAATATGACTAGAGTTTGGCCTGCAAAAACAAGTCTTAGCCAGGTAAGGGGCATATATCATCTGTTGATACAAACTAAGAAGCGCCACTACAAATACACTAAACTATCTGCTATGGCATGACATACAACACAGGGACGTCGCTGAGGTGAGAAATCATCTTCAGCTAGCCTTGGAAGTCACTAAACTCTCAGAGCTTTGGGATTTACAACTCGGTCACAGCAATTTAAATAAACTAGCTTGGAAAAATGTAAAATCACTCTCCTTATTGGAGGACTAGGCATCCTTCTCAAAAAGATCTCACGCATGGATAACTCCAAATTCTTATAAATAACTAACTCCACAAATATACTTCAATCAGGGCTACCCCAAAGCTATAACAGTGAACTTTTTAAAGCACAGACTAGGGATTCTTCCATGTACAGGGCACCCACCACCATGGTTGAGGAAAAACGGACAAGAGACCTGTAGGCTGTGCAACTCCAACAATGGCGACATCCTTCACGTAATATGTTTATGTGAAGAGCTGCACCAAGCACGACAACTGCTCCTTAAAGATCAATTCAAGCAAAAGGGGATTTGCACCAGAAGGCAAGCAGTGCTTGCCTGCCTGAATCCATCAAACACCAAACTAAATTGCAGATTTGTGAAATTTATGACGGTGGTTGAACAGAGAATGCCAAAAATTGTGAAAAATGCTCTACAAGATCTACAGATAGATTGTCATTTATAACTGAAGCCTCTGCTAAACCTTTCAAAAAATAAGCTTAAAAACTTCTAAAAGATAATTAAGAAAATAATAAATATATATTTTAATGTATAACTAAAAACACACACCTAATCCATAATAAACCCTGAAAAAATATAAATAACAATAATATTTAAAAATAATATTTCATATCAACATATATTTTAAAATACAAACATGAAATAATACAACAAATCAACAAAAAAATTACAGTTAAATGTAAGTTAATAATACGCAGCAGTTGTTGCCGTTGTGGAGAGTCTGAGCACATCAGGACCTGCATTGTACCGGGTCGGTTGAAACAGAGGACTACAAGCTGCCCAACACGGGACTGCGAGGACCAGCAGCCTCAGCTTCTGCCACGGCTGGTGCCTCTTTCCGCATATTCCCCGCCTGCTGCTGCCTTAAAACTGCTCGCGGCTCCCGCTACGTGGGAGCCGCTCGCAGCAGTTGTTGCCTTTGTGGAGAGTCTGAACACATCGGGACCTGCATTGTACCGGGTCGGTTGGGACAGAGGACTACAAACGCGCCAATGCGGGACTGCGAGGACCAGCAGCCTCAGTTTCTGCCACAGCTGGTGCCTCTTCCCGCATATTTCCTGCCTGCTTGCTGTATATAAACACGCCCATACGACGCCACATGGGACACACGCGGGCGCCCTGGGTGAAGCCCGGGCCAAGGGCGGGCCCGTTTTAGCCCGTTCTAGACCGAGAGAGACCGGACCGGGCCATCCCTCTTGTGTTGGCTGCAGCACACATATTTATCGCCTGGGGTTGCCGTAAGTACTCTTGTGGCAGAAGGCCTCAAGCCATAGCATGCCTGCACGTGAAATGAGGAGCAAAACTTTGGTTGCTAGGGGTAACCTAACAGGAACTGTGGATAATTTTATAACAAGAACAAATTCAGTTATAGACCAGGGGGTAACTCTGATGGAGCGCTGGGTGTTGCAAGATCTGGAAATGGCTAAGAGTTCCTCAATGGGACATTTTGCCAACGCCCGGTCATCCGAGCGCAAAAGTCTTGCTAACATAAATCTCACCCCAGTAACTGTACATAATCCACCCGCCTCTCACGAGGATCAGCATACCCCACCAATTGTCTGCTCACAAACACCTGAGGACTTGTTGATTACTGATGCTGCAATCCTGGCTAAATCTCCAGAGAAATTACCCACCGACACCTCCGGGAAAGACAAGAGGGCGCTATACCAAAGAGAAAGCGCGCTGCTATGACCAATTCTGGGGGAAGAAAGTCTAAATTTGCAAAAGGGTTGGCCGACAGTGATATCACATCGAAGATAAGGGGTGCCTTGTTTCGAATGATTTGATCTGCCAGGGATCACTGCCATCTACTGGATTGGGCTTAGGTCCTACTACTGTGGACATGGCTCAGCTTATCGGTGGCTCAATGACGGCTGAAGATTCTCTGCTTATAAAACTGGGTGACCTACTGAAATCCTCATTTGGATTGATAGAAGACAGACTTGGCCACATCGAACAGCAGCTTTCTGAGTTGGAACTGGTCACACGGGGTACGATGGATAAGACAAAGTCAAATGGCTTATGTCAGGGTAATGTTCAAATGAATTCCCTATGTGATGGCTATGTAACACATAATCCCCTCTCTCCCGTTGTGCTATCTACCCCAGACGTTACTAAACCATCTATGCTAAGCAATGGTGACATTCAGTCCATCTTGCCTGTACGTTCAGATAATCTGAGAAGGAGTAGTTATGCTAATGCAGCAAAACCAAAAAAAAGTGGACAGATCCCATCTTTAGCATTATCGCAGAGGGCCCCTAGAATTGATTTACCTCCTGAAACTAGCCCATACCTGGTAGTATTGACAGGTATTCCTGAAATAAGTAACCCAGGACAGGAATCGTTCACGTCCCTAAAAAATAAAGTGACCCATTGGCTCAACTATAACAGACCGTTACCCTCCCATATTACTAGTGACATTTTGATGGTACGTAGGGTTTCTTGGGTGGGTCATAGCCCCAAAACTACCACAGGCGATTGTGTCCTGGTACATTTTAGGGACCCCTGTACTGTGGAGCATATTTGTATTTGTAACTGGAGCCACAACAACACAGGGACAACTATTCAATCTCACCCCTTGTCATTTTTCTATCCCTCAACAGATTTGCTAGATCGTGCAGGTGATTGGTCTCCAGTTACGTATCGCCGCAGGAAAAGGGTGGAGAGGGGTGGGTATGGGCGACCAATCCCCCAGAGTTCTCTACCGACCTATAACAGGTTTAGCAGTTTGGAAATGGTGGACTGACGACAGCATAGTAAGGAGGATACTTTGTGCATCACCCAATCTAGGAACTCTGGCAAATTTAGCGGAGTTGCGGAGCTCTGCAACACTGGTCCATCTAGTCCACCTGCAGATCCTTATACACATACACAGGGGCTTAACACGGAAATGGGTATTGATGGATCGGGGAGCGCAGTGCTGCCTCATATAGTGCTCTCCCCTCACGCAACCTCGGGTGTTGGAGCGCTACTGGGCAGTGTTGCCTTTTCAAATCCTGTTACAACAGTGAAGTCGATGACAGTATTATCGTGAAATAATGTGGCGGATCTATCGCATAAATTAAACTGTACAGAGTGGGGATCCTTGGTGGACCAAATTGATATTTGTCTCTTCCAAGAGACTTTGGCTAGGGACGAACACTCTAGAGTGGGTTTTGCCACATTCCATGTACCTGCCAGGTGGGGAGGGAAAGGAGGACCATCAGGTGGCCTCTCCATCTGGGTTGCTACTCACTTGGGTTGTACGGCAGAGAATATGGCCACACATTCCGAAGATGTACAGTGCATACTTCTGAAATGCCAAATTCTTTCAAACTAGCTATTGTGAATGTATATTCGCGCCCAGTTAGTTTGGCTTCCAAATCGCCCACCATTAATGATTTATCTTATTTCCTGAGTACAGTGCCCAGCGACTGCCATCTTCTGATGTGAATTGCTATTACGAGCCTCTTCTAGGAATGAGTAAGGGTGCTCTTATGGGCAAAGATGATTTTTGGGCTATTCCATCGTGTCAAACTCCACGTCCTAAGTCATGGTCTCCCTTAGAGTTTCAGATCACGGCCCTTACTTTAAACAATTCATTAAGGGCCTGTAATGGACGTACACCGTCCGACACTCCATCAATGTGCACTTTTAATAAAAGGGGTCACGAATCTCACCTGGATTATATCATGGTGGAGACAAGGATGTGGTCTAAGGTTATTGATTTTAAAGTAATCCTAGGGTCGAAAGCGACCACAATGCATTATGGCTGGAGATGGCCTTCCCAGGGCCAAAGGAATTTTCAACACCAGAAGCGCATGATCCGGGTGAAGGGATGACACTTTCAAATAATAGACGCAGGGTAAAGTGGGGCAAAATAGTGGAATCCCAAAGTGAACTTGCTAAACTGTATAATTTAGTCCTCCCCGACTTCTGGAGGTTGATACCTTAATTACCCAGCGGACACCCCCAGATTTTAATGGGGAAATACGGCATATCCACCTGGACTTGGTTTCTGACCTGGCACAGGTTTTTAATCCCCAGGTTCCTACTAGGAAGAATAGAGCACCAGTTTCATCTTGGTATAACTCAGCCTGCAGAAAGGCTAAGTCCGAGCTGATTAGGGCGGTAAAGTCTGGGACTAATAAGCCCAACATTTGTGAATTAAGACTGTACTATAAAAAAGTAATAGCTCATGCAAAGAGTGATTGGGACCTGGATAGGTGGTCTAGTCTAACCTCTGCCTTGGACTCAAGGGATGCACGTAGATTTTGGCCACTAGTCAACATAGGCTCGGGAGAACCAAAATCAGCAATTGAGCCTAATATCGATGCATCAGTGTGGGAATAACATTTTAAAGCTTTATACTCAAATGAACCGGTTGAGGATAGTATGGCGGCACCCGTACTTCTGAATGCTCAGGATGAGCCCCTAGAGTTTATCCTGGGGGACGTGTCTCACGCAATAGGGAAACTTGCAGTGGGTAAGGCTCCGGGACTTGATAATATCCCTGGGGACCTTTTTAGGCATCAACCAGGGATTTGGGGCCCTTACCTGCTTATTCTTTTTAACGCAATTCTGAGAGGCATGGAGGTCCCCTGTACTTGGCTGGGAGCAGAGATAGTCCCGATTTATAAGAAGGGTTCTCCTCTGCTCCCAGCCAACTACAGGCCCATAAGTCTCATTGACGCCACGCAAAACATTTTTGCATGGCTTATCCTGGACCAACTGCTGGCTTGGATGAAGGAACATGATGTTTTAAGTCCCTTTCAGGCGGGGTTCAGGAGGAACACGTCCACCATGGATCAGATCTTTCGTCTGATTCTTCTGTATTGGAAAACGGCAAAAATCGAGGGTGGCAGCCTCTACATGGTGTTTGTGGACCTCCGGTTGGCGTTTGACCTAGTGTCACGGGGAAAATTGTGGGGGGGGCTCCAGGATTTGGGCGTTCCGTCCCAAATATTGAATGTGTTGGTGAGGCATCATGAGGGGAATTTTGCCCAGGTCAGATGTGGGAGGAATGGGGCATTGTCGCAAAGGTTCCCAGCCGCCAGAGTGGTGAGACAGGGTTGTGTTTTGGCACTGACCCTGTTTTGCCTCTATGTTAATGGTGTAATTTCACACCTGGACAGTGTCCCCAACAATGATGCGCCAAGGTTGGCAGGCAGGAGGGTCCCGGCGATTATGTTCGCGGATGATACCCTCCTGCTTTCCAAGTCCCCTATGGGGATCCATCGGATACTGGATGGTTTTGAGGACTTCTGTCGGTGCCGAGGCCTTGAGATAAATGCTGATAAAACAAAATGTATGATATTTAATCCTCTGGCATCCACTTGACCGAATCCGACCCTGGGCAGTTTGAGGCTGGAAAGGGTCACAACATTCCAGTATCTTGGGGTCACACTGCATGAAAATCTCTCTTGGCGACCTCAACAAGTTAAATCTGAACTGAAATTATCACAGTTGGCAGGTGGTATATCTAAAGTCTCAAATACATCGACGATCAAGCCAGTGAGCCCAGCCCTGGAGATTTACAATTAAACAACAGGGGGTGGTGATGGACAGAGTTTCTGAATTAAGCAGAATACTCTCACCCAGTCAAGAGATCAGGGCTTAATCCAACACCGTTTTTTAGCTCACTGCACCATCCCAGCTCAGAACCTGGCTATATGCAAATTAGTCAGTCCCTGGCCCAGTGTATCATGGGAACAGGGCAAACCAAACTACCAAGCCAATTCTTTCACTGGGAAGGAAACAAGCTACGGGGGACCGGTTTCTGGCATTTCAGCCGTCTTCGGCCCAGCTTGCTTGAATCCTGATGGTGCAATGAGCAAGGGACTCACGTCTGAGTATACCCTTCCACGCTTATGGTGGACAAAATAATTAAACAACAGGGGGTGGTGATGGACAGAGTTTCTGAATTAAGCAGAATACTCTCACCCAGTCAAGAGATCAGGGCTTAATCCAACACCGTTTTTTAGCTCACTGCACCATCCCAGCTCAGAACCTGGCTATATGCAAATTAGTCTGTCCCTGGCCCAGTGTATCATGGGAACAGGGCAAACCAAACTACCAAGCCAATTCTTTCACTGGGAAGGAAACAAGCTACCGGGGACCGGTTTCTGGCATTTCAGCCGTCTTCGGCCCGGCTTGCTTGAATCCTGATGGAGCAATGAGCAAGGGACTCATGTCTGAGTATACCCTTCCATGCTTATGGTGGCTTGGTAGTTTGGTTTGCCCTGTTCCCATGATACACTGGGCCAGGGACAGACTAATTCGCATATAGCCAGGTTCTGAGCTGGGATGGTGCAGTGAGCTAAAAAACGGTGTTGGATTAAGCCCTGATCTCTTGACTGGGTGAGAGTATTCTGCTTAATTCAAAAAAACTCTGTCCATCACCACCCCCTGCTGTTTAATTATTTTGTCCACCATGAGCGTGGAAGGGTATACTCAGACGTGAGTCCCTAGCTCATTGCACCATCAGGATTCAAGCAAGCCGGGCCGAAGACGGCTGAAATGCCAGAAACCGGTCCCCGGTAGCTTGTTTCCTTCCCAGTGAAAGAATTGGCTTGGTAGTTTGGTTTGCCCTGTTCCCATGATACACTGGGCCAGGGACAGACTAATTTGCATATTGCCAGGTTCTGAGCTGGGATGGTGCAGTGAGCTAAAAAACGGTGTTGGATTAAGCCCTGATCTCTTGACTGGGTGAGAGTATTCTGCTTAATTCAGAAACTCTGTCCATCACCACCCCCTGTTGTTTAATTATTTTGTCCACCATGAGCGTGGAAGGGTATACTCAGACGTGAGTCCCTAGCTCATTGCACCATCAGGATTCAAGCAAGCCGGGCCGAAGACGGCTGAAATGCCAGAAACCGGTCCCCGGTAGCTTGTTTCCTTCCCAGTGAAAGAATTGGCTTGGGAGTTTGGTTTGCCCTGTTCCCATGATACACTGGGCCAGGGACAGACTAATTTGCATATAGCCAGGTTCTGAGCTGGGATGGTGCAGTGAGCTAAAAAACGGTGTTGGATCAAGCCCTGATCTCTTGACTGGGTGAGAGTATTCTGCTTAATTCAGAAACTCTGTCCATCACCACCCCCTGTTGTACAAGACGAGCTAGCATTAAAGCTGCTCAGGTTTTGACATAGGCTATGGGTAACGACAGATCTGCTAAACTATAGGCAAGAGCTGAAAGAGATATTAAGTTACAATAGAGCAGGCAAAATTCCCTGGCTGTTGTTTATAAAGCGTGAACTCTTAAGTCTAGGTTTGCCTGATATGTGGAACAATCCGGAAAGGGGTTGTTCCGAGGTTTCACGCAAATCTCTCACCAGGATATACAAGGAAAAAAAACTGAACTCCGTTGTCTGTGCCCCTAATCCTGGCACCCTGACTAACTCCTTTTTAGCTTTCAAAAATTCTTACTTCTTTGAGGATTTTATGACTGTTGTTTTTCCGATTTTAGCAAGGAAACTTTTTGTTCAATGGAGATACAGGACTTTATCACTCAAAGCTTTTACCAGCAAATGGTCGGCCTCCACTAATAAGTCTTGTCCAGGATGTAGCTGTGACGTAGAGGATGAACTTCATGTGCTCTTCTTCTGTCCAGCCTACACCAAATCCAGGAAGTACTGGCTGCTACCACTTTGCAGAAACGTAGGTTTCAAAAACTGTTCACATGCTTTTAAGATCCTAAAGACTGACACGTCAAGTTCTATCGTATATTCACTTTCTAAGTATTTGTTAGCTATGTGGACCAAGCAACGCCAATTAATTGATATTGAATGCTAATGTTTAAATACTAGGAACTTTTTTACTGCATTACGAATAATATGTGTATAATAAATTTCATGGTGTCTATCTAATGGATTTTATCTTTTATCTCCTTTTATCATTGTTACCTTGTACTGTTTTATGGCCTAAATGGCAGAAATAAAGAATTTTTTTATTGAAATAATAAAATTTTTATAAAACAGTATCCTCTCCTTCGATATTTTGGTTCAAGATATTTTTGTAGTCACAATATTTTCACCAACATATATTGCGGAGACAATATCTTTGAGTCAATATTTAGGTAGAACACCAATGTGCACATATTCGGCTCTCAAACCAAGCTTTAAGGCAGTTTCCTTGTTCTATGTGTGCTGCGGGATGCAGCACGATTTAAGCACACTCTGTTCAGCTTGTCCAAACAATCACAACCTCTCTATAGCATTGACTTTAACGTCTGCCTGACTAATGAAATGGTATGCCATTTTGTGAAATATATGTGAAAGTTCATTTTACTATGGAGATCTCAAATTATTATCGTAGGGTAGCCTTAGATATCCCAGTATACATTTGTTCAGCATTTTAAGGTTTGAATATGAAAAATTCACACTCAGGCTATATTAAGATATTCCAATCAGTGTACACATGTTATTGTGTTGTTTATAAATAGCTTACTGAAAAAAAAGGTTGTCCCAGCGGCATGCTAGTGTATGGGGCACATTTACAAAGAAATTTCGGAGCACGGAACTGCGTCAAATTTGGCAGAACCACGCTTCGACATTCTGAAAAAGCAGGGATGTGCCGTATTCCTAATATGGCACACCCTAGTGTTTCCCCTCGTGCTGGTGCTTAAAAATCTGCCTAGTGACAGTTCAGGCATCCTGAGGCCATGTTGCAAGGTTGACTGCGCTACATGGAGAATTGTTTATGTGCAGAAAGAGACACCTTCCTGCACATAAACAATCAATAATGGCAATTTGCTCTTTCTATGAGTGTTGCAGAAACATCAGAAAACCAACTTTTTGTCAGAAGACTTGCAAATAACACAATTATCAACACAAACATCCATTTGCGGCCACCAAAACACATCCCTCAACCTACGCTTCATGAAAGTTTTCCCTAAATGACCTTCATGTGCACCATCAACAAGACGTTTCCTCAAACTCTCAGGAGGAATAAGCCTTCCACACCACAAAAGAATACCATCCTCAACAGTGAGCTTATCAGAAACCTTAACATAGGTTTGGAAATGTCCAGAAACATTCTTTTTTTTTTGGCCAACAGGATTTCAAGTAATTTACAACTTGAACAAGTACCTCATCCTTTAACAACTCCTTTTTCCACTCAACCACATTAATAGCACACATTCCTTCAAGATCCAAAGCAGCAACAAAACAATCCTCTAGATCATCTTCCTTTTCAAAATCACAATCATTCCCAGTTATAGGAAAACGTGAAAAATAATCTGCCCTGACATTCTTCGAACCAGGAAGATAAATGATGTCAAAATCATATTGTTGTAACTTTGTAGACAACCTAGCAATCCTAGGAGTATGCTCCTTAATCTTCTCCCCAGACAAAATAGAGACTAGAGGATTATGGTCCGTACGAATCACAAAATGACTACCCCAAAGAAAAGGGTTGAACTTCCTGACCGCCCACCAGCAAGCCAAAAGCTCTTTCTCAATGACAGAGAAATTCACCTCAGCCCCACACAACACTCTCGAAGCATATGCAATGGTATTGTCAATTTGGCCATTCCTTTGAGTGAGCACAGCCCCAAGACCAAAACCACTCCCATCCACAGTCACAATACATTCTTTATTTGGATCAAAAGGTTTAAGCACACTGTCACCCACTAACTGTAATTTAATCCATTGAAAAATTTCTTGACAGTTCTTATCCCAAATAAATGGCAAATTCTTCTTTAACATGTTTGTGAGGGGTTGAACTTTAGATGCATAATCTTTGATAAATCTGGAGTAAAATTCACTGAGCCCAATAAAAGACTTCAAACCAGATTTATCGACAGGGGGAGAAGCATCTACAACGGCTTTCACCAAACCAGGTCGTGGTTCCACCCCATCATGTGAGACCACATGTCCTAGAAATTCCATTTTTTCCTTTAGGAAAACACATTTCTCACTCTTAAGTACAATACCTTTATCTTGCATGATTTCTAAAACTTGATTCAAAGAAATGTCATGATCCTCTTTGTTCTCGCCAAAAATCAAAACATCATCCTGGAAAACAATTACTCCAGGAGTATCTTTAAACATTTGACTCATCAGTCTTTGGAAAACTGCTGCCGCCGACGCGAGGCCGAACGGCATCCTGCAGTATTGAAAACTCCCGAAATGAGAGACAAATGCCGTCAAATGTCTAGAGGATTGACTCAACACCACCTGGTGGTAAGCGGAAGCTAAATCCAACTTTGTGAACCACCTTGCACCTCTAGTAAGAGACAACAAATCTGTAATTTTTGGCAAGGGGTGTGAATCAATCCAGATGTTTTTATTGAGACTGCGCAAATCCACACAGACGCGCAAATCACTATTCCTTTTCCTGGCGACAGCAAGAGGAGACAACCACAAGGACGACTCTATATGTTCTATGACCCCTTTCTTGCACAACCCACTCAACTCCTTTTCCAAACCATCTCTTATGCTGAAAGGGACACTCCTGACCTTATGTTTAACAGGGATAACCCCATCTTTCACTCTTATCTCGTGGTTAAAACCTTTAATCATTCCAAGACTGTTCCCAAAAACAGTAGGAAACTTGAAAATTAATTTCTCAATGTAGTCATTTGACTCTACGACTGCTAACTTTTCAATATAGTCACAAGATTCTGCGATACTAATCTGTTCTTTAGTACCTGGTCTACGGATCATCTTGAACAATCCCTGGTGAAACCACCCCAAAATGTTTAACCCCTTTATAGAAACATAAATTTTTCCAAACATTTTCCTTCCCCTGAACAGTATCTAAGAATTGTAGTCAATGTGTTTTTTTGACATAACTGTAGGTACTGCTTCTGTGCCCAGGGGGTTGTGAGATTGCCTTTTGAAGTTTACAGTGATCGGTTGCTCTTTACTTTGCTTGCTTTTTCCTCTTCCTTGCATGTTTTTTTTGCTAATTTCCTTACCCGTTCCCTTGAATTGCTTCACAGCTGAATAAATTGTGCACAGTATATATGATGTCTTATTGCATAATTTCCATGCCTATATGTGGCTCCTCTGCTCTTCCTAGGTGGACTCATTCGGTTGCTGGCTTGTGCGCTTGGGTAAAATGCTCATGCAATATTCCATGGATGGTTGCGCTTCGGCTACACCTATGCCACTAATGGTTAGCGTAGTTGAATAATGCCCATTTGCATGGGTTACTCCCTGCCATTCCTGTGTGGGCTTATCAGATCATATACTATGACTGATTCCATAATTACCTATTCTTATGAGATGCTGCATGTGGTTTTTGATTGGTCTTCTCAGATTACATAAAATGGTTATTTCTATAATGCCCAATATTATGGGTTGCTCCCAGTCGCTTCTTGTGTGAACTTCTCAGATTAAGTGCTGTGGCTCTTTGTATAATGTCCAGTCATACGGGTTCTTGTATTCCTGAGGTCTACTGGTCGCAAAATGGTTGTTTCTATCTCATTTTATGATGGACCTATCGGAGCATATCGTTAAGTGGATTGAATAATGCCAGTTCCTATAGCTTTCTAAGTGTGGCTTCTTGGTGGAGTCCGCAGAGCATGTCCAATGGCTGGTTGGACAATGGTCACTCATACTGGTAGACCCTGAGCTGCTCCTGTGTGTACTTCTCTGGGAAATCTATAGTTGATGAAAGATTATACCTCCCACGGTTAGCGCGCTGCAGCCATGAGCATGTTCATATATATGCTCTATATACAATGTGTTTTAAACTTTATGATATAGACAGCTCCAAAGATGGTATGAGTGGCCATAGCTATTGTCAGACCTTTCACCTACTCCCATGTGTATGCACAGCTACGTCCTTGCTGCAAGATGGTTTGAGCAGACGCTGCCATACATTTATGATTCTAAAACACTTCCCACATACACCACATTGTATTAAAACTCTTTCTATCCTTCCATATATTAGCATTTATTACTTGCACGTCTTAATTCTTGATCCTTTATGCTTCACTTCGCGCTAAGATACAGAGAAAAAACATACAAAGAAACAAAGTGTCCTCATGAATGACACCAAAACACAAACCTTACAGGCCACATGGCTTTCACACAGTGTTATGTTAATTAATTTCTATAGTGCACGGCTCACCGGGAGGCATCTTGGCACTTACCTGGCGATATGAGGGTAGTAGTCGGTCACATTAAATGAATATATTTAAAAAAATAATAATTTTCAATTGTTTCCTAAAAGCGACATACGAAGTACATTTTCGCAGAGCGACGGGAAGCTGATTCCAGTACCGTGAGGAAAGGTACAAGAAGGCTCTCCCCCCATGCAGCTTAGACGGATTCGGGGAACCTTCAACAGAGCCAAAGAATTAGATCTTAGGTTGAAGCCCGAAACCTGCTTTACACATTTCTTTTGAAAGTAAAGAGGGCCTTTACCGTTCACGGCATTAAAAGTAAGACAGCAGATCTTAAAAAAAGATTGCTTCTTGATTGGTAGCCAGTGCAGCTGTTTCAATAAATGGGCCGAGGATGAGCCAGGGGGACAATTTAAAATCATCCTGGCTGCAGTGTTTTGGATTACCTGAAATTTAGCAAGTAATGTCTCTCCCACTTCCGCCAACAGCTCATTCCCATAATCTAAGCGACTCATCACCATGGCTTAAACCAATGTTCTCCGGTAATCGATTCACAAGTAGGGAAGTATCCTGTGTAGGAGGCGAAGACTATAGTAGCAGGAACCAATAGTGGCCGCCACATGATCCTTCATGGTTAGTGTTGGATCCAGTTTTAATCCGACATTTTTTACAGCTTGGGTTGGAATGGAAGCCATTCCCAGCTGGTCCCGCTACCCCTCTTGTGTCCAGATCATTGACGCTTTGCCCATGAGCATAATCTCAGTCTTGCTGGGATTTTATTGGAGGCAGCTCTCTGTCATACAATTTGAAACTGCAATCATGCCTGCTGCAAAACGGGTTTCTAGTCCTCCAGGTCAGAACCGATTGGAAACATCAGCTGAGTATCATCAGCGTAGGAGATTATCTTGAATCCAAATGGTTCGACATTTTTTGCTAGGGGGGACATATAGATATTAAATAATATAGGACTTAGGCAAGAGCTCTAGGGGACGCCCTTGTCTAAGCAAGATTTCTGTGAAAGATAAGGTCCTAGCATAGTCCTTTGCCATCTATCAGACAGGAAGTTTCTCAGCCATTTCAGGGCTAAGCCTCGGATACCACATGAATATAGTCTCTCTGTAAAAAAAAAGAGTGAGAGATGGTATCGAATGCTGCAGAGAGATCTAGTAGAATCAGAACAACGGATCCCCCAGCATCTATTACCTGCCTCAACGAGTCGGTTGACTGCGAGGATGGCAGTCTCAGTACTGAAGCCTGGCCAGACTCCCAACTGAGAAGGGTCTAAGATTTTATTAGATTCAAGAAATGCGCTCAGCTGCCTGTTTATGATGGTTTCTAGTTGTTTGGGGTAGAAGAGATATAGGTTGATAACTGCTAAGCGTCCGGAGATCAGCAGTAGGTTTCTTCAGTATAGGTCACACATATGCCTCTTTCCAGCCAGTAGGAACAATGCCAGATTGAATCGAGCTGTTAAAAATTTTGAGAATTTCCGGGGCAAAAGTGGGTGAGAGGAGAGCCATAATTTTTGGAGGACAGAGGTCGCCTGGCGAGCCAGATTTGGATGACGATATTAGGGGAGAAACTTCGTCAAGTGTGGTTATTTTGAACTGGTCCAGGATGTGGACTAATGGAATTTCAAGTTCATCTTGTCGAATTATAGGAACTGGTTTATGGGATTCTCTAGTTGGAAAGTTGTCATAGTTTGACATAATTCTTTCCTGGAAGTAGGTCGCTAACGCATCACAAAGTTCTTGTGATTCATCTGGAGTTTGTCTACAGGCTTGGGGTGATAAGAAGTATTTAACTATGTTAAAGAGGGCTTTGGAGGAATTGCTAGCCTGGTCAATTTGGCCCACGGTATAAGTGCGCCTGGCAGTTGTTATATTCTGATGGTAGCCAGCCAAGGCTGTTTTATAGGCTTGTCGATCCAATAGATCTTTGCTATATCTTCGTCATCTCTCCAGGGTCTTACATTTCGATTTATCAATTTTTAGTTCAGGTATAAACCAGGGTGAGGAATGGTGCAGCTGGATGCAATGTGTCAGGTTTAAGGAATTGTAAAATCCAAGGCAATCCCTAGATCCGAATTGAAACCTTCCAACATTTTTGATACATCAGGATCGTCAGACCCACCCTCCTGTGGGCGAGGATGGAAAACCTCATTGAAAGATAGCAAGGATAATTTGATCCAGGGCCTACGCAATACCTTCTGCTTCAGTTCACTGTTTTGAATGGAAATCCGGATGGATGGGGGTTGGTAGGGGAATATGACCATAAAGTGGTTGGTCCAAGTTAGAGGGTATGGAGGGTAGCTGCTGAGATGATCCATTTTAGTAAAAATTAGATCAAGAGCATGGCCAGCCCGATGGGTGGAGCCCAGCACCCTTTGCGAGAGACCGATTAAACTAAGACTGGTAATGAGCTTACTTACTTCTGGATTGGCAAGATCTTCTCCATGAAAGTTAAAATCTCCAAGCAAAATATATTTGCTGGAGGCGAGAATCTGCATGGCAATATGTTCATAAGATAAGTGGAAAAATTAGCTCTCAGACCTGAAGGTCAATAAATGAATGCTCCATTCCAGCTATCCGTGGGAGATATAGTGATTTTAAAGATACCCAATTCCAGTCTATCATTACCCAAGGTGGAGATCCATTGCACCTTCAGATGGTCCTTAAAGCCTATTGCAGTGCAACCTCCGATCTTTCCTATTCTATCAAGATGGATACATTTATAGCCCTCCGGGATGGCCAGATTAATGGATTTATGATTAGTTGATGCAAGCCATGTCTTGCTGGGATAAAACAGATCTCTGGGGAGTAGGAAGAGATCAGATCCCATATTTCGACGGGATGTTTGGCTAGGGACCGCACGTTGCATAAAAAGAACTTAGGACTGATGGAGTCATAGTCAAGTACGATTTGTGGCTCAGGAAGACCGACAATGTCCAAATTGCTCTGGAAGAGGCAGGATCTACAGGCTACCAGGCCTTCCAGGGCAATAGGAAATTTAGTTGAACAACATGTGTATGGTGAAAGATTCATTAATGTCATGCAAGGCTTTGCCAGAATACCTCATACCGTCCATAATCCGAGTAGTGGTTGTAATTTGGGCAGCATTTCCTGTCTCTGGGCTCGTTTGAGCACGGACGGGCGCAGACGGGCGCAGACGGGCTTGCCTTTGGCGCCCCAGCAGCCCATGTCCACTGCGCGTATGTGCTAGGGTTGTCATTTGTATTTGTGAGGCAAAAACAACTGGTCCGCAAGCTGAATTCACCCCCAAGGTGGCGGCCTTCCCAGTTGCAGAGTCCCTCCACCGTTCAGCACCTAATTGGCTGAGAACGGTAAGTGGGAATAGGATGTTACTTAAGAGCAAAATCACGGCGGGCCTCAGGATCAAGACCTGACAACTTACATGGTCCCCCGTGTCTCACATGATTTTGACTCCCTTCACGCATCACCCGGTGATGAACCGAAATCACGCGATGGCAGGGAAAAGAAGCTGGAAACCACTGCACAAAGTGACTTTCCAGCTTGTCTTTAGTGGCTGTAAGCAGTCGATGTCCAAAGGTGTGCAAATATACCAGACCTAGGAATTACTATATCCATATTTTTAGGGGGTCCTTGTTACCTATAAATAAGTGAAAATATACCAGTACATTTGAGACGGCCTCAACGTCACACTATTTATTTTTTGGGGGCGGTAGTACGGGTCCCTTGTGATCGTCTGTCAAATCCCCCCACAACCCAACCCCACCGGCCCACCACTCTTAGCTGCACGTGGCTGCCTACCTAGCTCCCGACACGAGACCCCACCCCCATGAAGGCCCCGCGCTCTGCTCACAGTACTATATATATGTAAGTGACAGGTTTGTAATGTTTATGAAGCGCTTCATGCTGTAAATACAATAACAATACAATGAAATATTGTATAAACCCTCTTGACCTCCTTTCACTTTAAAGAAGGTAGAACAAGAGATAAGATTGTTGATCTGTCCTTTGTGTCTTGCGGAATGCTACAAAAGGCTTCCGTAATCAAGCAGTGTGCTCTAATATACCACATTCTTCGTCCCAATTGTGTGTACGGACTGGGTGAAAAATGCATTTTTCAAGCACTAATTTTCAAAAATAAACTGTTTGCATGTTTTCATATTCATTTGCAAGCGTGCATGTGCCCTGTTGTAAAATGATAGCTCAGGGGCATGGCAGATGCTGTGAGAGGAACTAATTACAGCTCACCGTTCATTCAGAATGAGGTGCACTAAAATCTCTCTTTACCCCTGTCAACGGTATTCACTCGCAGAGAAAGATAAATTGCAGGCAGAAGAGAAAGGTAGCCAGCTACGGCCTTCTTTAAATGCACAAGCTAGGAGGAACGAGTTGCACTCCCTAACACAGGTGTGGAAATGGATGACGCAAGTGCAAAGGTTGAACCCTGGTGCTGTTATCAGGGTCTTTCTCACTGCACGTACATAGGTCATAGGAGCCGGTGCAGAATAGTGCATTGAGTTTGCACCTGCTGCTTTGCTACGTCTGCCAGGACCTCCCAGTGCAGGATGTGCGCATGATGCTCGGACCTCTCTAGTAGCCAGTCCGGATCATGAATTGCGTCGAGGAGTGATTTGTCAAAAATAAACTAAAATGTAAAGATAAAAAAACATGTGGTGCCTGTTAACTCTGAGGTCTGCAAATATGTGGGCACACGATTTGCAATGCATTTCTGACTGATCCACAGAACTAAATGGCATAGCATGGTGATTCTGCTTCCAATGCTAGAGGACAGGGTGCGGCTTTTTATCTGCACAGTAACGACTCTAGATAGCGTAGCATAATATTAAATCCAAATAGATAAAAAAGATGTGCAGATATTTAATTCAAAATCAATACGCCAGCCTTACGTTTTGTTAAATAGGTATATAATGTGTGTTTTTCACTCATATCGTTTGATCAAGCACTTGGATCAAGGAAAACCATAAATAACAGTATCAGCGACAGTTTACAATAATGAGCCTTTATTACATATTTGGCTGCTAGTCAGAAAAATACAATTATAGCAGAAATTACAAATTATCAGTAAGTTCCGCTGTACATATGCTAGAGCATTAATAATGAAGCTCGCCTCTAATGGAATGAGGCAACTGGAAACCCCAGCAGTCTGCTCATTATTAGCTCTAAGTGCACATCTGGTAAAAGAATTATTGTCGTAATGTCTTTCTCATACTCCTGCCACCGTCAAGATGGTCATGAGTGCACACGTCGATTTGGTGGAAAATTGGTAATTTGCTCTGAGTTTGACAAATAAGGCCGTTTAGTACGGATTGCGGATAAACAGCTGCAAGAAAAAGGACGTAACATAATCAAACAAAAAAGACAGTTTCAGCCATTATTGTGGTGATTTGTTGTAAAGTTAAGGAACACCTTTCATGTAGCTGTTTGTCTGACGACTGTTTCCATCATTTATTGTTCTAATTGTATATCTGTACACTTTTGTAAAGGCTCTTATTTTCGTCCACAAACAGACCCTCAAGGATATTGCGGCATGGATTAGCAAATTTTGCCGCACAAATATGCACATTTTGCGGCTCCAATATGCACATTTTGCAGCGTTTTTACCCAGCCGCGGGCCGTGGAGGAAGCTGCGGTGAGGCAGAAAGGCAGGGCGGGGGAGAGTCAGGGTGGGGCAGGGGGGTGCAAGAAACCGGAATATGGATAATTGGAGGTAAGTAAACAATTTAATAAATAACACACATTTCGTAGCGCGCGCTGCATCTCATTTTGAGATGCATAGCACGCTACGAAATTAGTTTTACTATTAAAATGTTTACTTACCTCCAATTATCCATATTCCGTTTTTTAGCACCCCCGCCCTGCCCCAACCCGCCTTTCTGCCCCACCGCAACTCCCTCCACGGCCCGCGGATGTTTTTACCACACTTTATTGTGCTATTGTAATAAAAATGCCCCAAGGGAAAAAGAGCCCAAACAGTATTATTTTTATCAAGTTTTTGGCATGCCCCCCGGGGGGCACACAGCGGGCATTTAATTTTTAAAATGATTCGGCTCATTGTGTGGGCGAGGGGCCCTAATCTTTAAAAAAAGAAAAATTGACTTGGGCCTGCTGTGTGGCACATGAGCAGCAGGCCAATAACGTGATAAAAAATATGCCCCCCTGGGCCAGATTTGGAATTTTCAAGCACTTCTATAAATAGTGCAGACTTTTTGCACAACTGCTAATTTTGCTATTTTTTGCAAATCGCAAAATTCTGGAGGGTCTGCTCAAAAGTCTTTTCAATAAGGAATAGAATTAAAATGAAATGCACAGCACTATCACTACAGCCTCCTGCAAAAAGTGATGAGGAAATCTGCAGATTGTAGTCAATGAATGTGGTAACACAATGAAAACAATAGAGAACGACACCATACCAGTTTACAAAAATAACCAATATTTATCTGAATAAAACAAGACCAAAATGCAAAAAATCCGACATACACAAGTAAACATATAACTCTTTAAAGTTCAAACTAGTTCAGTTCATAGTAAACTATGGATGCTTCACTTTTATCACAAAATAACTGAAATGCGTCAAAATCAAGGACAAAAACAGGCAGAAGGGAAGTGAGGCACCGGAAAAGCAAAACAATGCGTTGGTTCTTCACTCCCAGGGTAGGTGATGCGTCAGTTTATTTTTCCCAGAGGAGGTGATGTGTCAGTACGTTACTGTGAGGGGAGGTGATACGTCAATTTCCGGGCACACTGACTTGGTTCCTTACTGCAGGGCAACATCGTTGAAGAACTTGGCGCACAGGTGCGATGTGCTGAAAATCCGAATGTGCTGGCTTGATGCGACAGCAGAGACAAAGGTGCTGCATCGATTTTCCTGCTATGAAGCAGGCGATGCGTGGATTTTTTCAGCCGCATAGCAAGGCCTTCATCGGAGTCGAGCAGGTTCCTTGGATGTTGGAGGCACGGTGCTCAGGACTCGCTTGTGGCGATCTTCAAGCTGCACGCCAGGTGCTGCATTGATTCTTCGGCCACAGTGATACGTTGTTTTCTCAACCGTACATCACTGCTGCATCAGCAAAAACATTTGCTGCAGGTCGACGCATTGATTTTCTTGGTTCTTTGCAGCAAAAGCCACCTCCAAAGGCTTAGTACCGGAATTGGCACCACTTGGCTGGTCAGAACTCCCAGCAGAGGAGTTAAAGGGCTGCAGTTTAAGTCTTTGATGGCCCTGAGACTTTTCAACAGGAGGTAAGTACACAGAAGACCTTGGAGAACCTTGGCAAGCAGGATGTAGAAATCAAAGTCCAGTCCTTTCACTGCCCAAGACTGAAACAGAAAGCAGTATGCCAGCACAGCAAAGCAACAAGCAGAGTGGCAGTTCCTTCCTACAGCATCCAGGTCTATTATCCCCTTAGTCCAGAAATGTTCTGTAGTTATGGTGTCACAAATCCAGTACTTATACCAGTTTCTGCCTTTGAAGTAGGCAAACTTCAAAGGAAAGTCTTTGTAGTGCACAAGACCCTGCCTTTCCCTGGCCTGGCTCCAGACACTCTACAGGGGGATGGAGATAGCTTTGTGTGAGGACAGGCACAGCCCTATTCAGATGAATTCCTCTCAACACTCTAGGTTAGGAAGACCTATAAGCTTGGTGATGGGCCATCAGGATATGCAGGGCACGGTACACAGTCAAAATATCGAGTTGTAAATATCGACCTACCAAAATATCGTGTTTGAAATTTCGAATGTGTAGAATATCGATGTCAAGAATATCGTTTGACAGAATATCGACCCTAAGGTAAGTAATATCTAAATTGTTTATATCGATGTAAGTAATATCGAAGTTAGTTATATCGATAGCATATATATCAATGTCACTAATTTCGATGACACTAATATCGATATTTGTACATTTTTTTTGTTTTTTATTATGTATGTGTTATATTTTTACTTAAGTATTTAAAATAAATAATATTATATGTGTATTAATTTAATATATTAAGACATTTATTTATAAGCAAAATATATGTTTTAGTACCGGAGCGGGTTGTGGGTTTATAGTGGAATAGAGTGGGAAGTAATTTAATTATGTTGAATTAATTATTATTAGTAGGAATTATAAATTATTTGTAATTAATTGCTAATTAACTTTAATTAATTGGAAATTAATTTTAATTAATTGATTAATTGATAAAGATGTTCTGTAGCGGGTTGTGGGTTTATAGGGGAATAGGGTGGGAAGTAATTTAATTATGTAAAATTAATTATTAATTAGTAGTTATTATTAAATAATTTTAAATAATTGGTAAATAAAATTAATTAATTGGCAATTTATTTTAATTAATTGATTAATTGATATATATGTTCTGTAGCGGGTTGTGGGTTTGTAGGGGAATAGAGTGGGAAGTAATTTAATTAGGTTTAATTAATTATTAATTAGTAGGAATTATAAATTATTTGTAATTAATTGGTAATACATTTTATATAATTGGTAGTTAAATTTAATTAATTGGTAATTAATTTTAAATAATTTGTAAATAATTTTAATTAATTAATAAATAGATAAATGTGTTCTCTTGCGGGTAGTGGGTTTATAGGGGAATATGGTGGGAAGTAATTTAAATGTAATTAAGTAATAATGTTTTTAAATTAATTGTTTTTTAATAATATAATTGATAATTAATTATTAATTGGTAATGAAATATTATAACAAGGTATTTTTATATATTTATTTTTGGTTATATATATTTTGATAATCATGTCTTTAATAATTATGTATTGAGGTATTGTGTATTGTTTATATTTATTTAATTGTTTATATTTTTATTACTAAAAAAAGCATTTATTTATAAGTATGTTATTTTAACCCCAAACACAACAAGTGATGGACAGAATGTGGATCAATGTCACACACTCACCCCAGTCCAAGGATCTGGGCCTAAATCCATCGTTATTTTGCACTCCACACCATCCTGGGTTAGACAATGGCGATATGCAAATCAGCTCTGACCCTGAGCCTCATGGGAACAGTCCAGTCCGAACTACAAAAGCCATGTCCTTTCCAGAAAGGAATCAAGCATCCGAGGACCGGACCGGTTTCGAGGTGACACCTCTCATCAGCCTGGCTAGCTTGACTCCAGTGGTGTGGAGTGCCTGGGACCCACGTCTGGGCATCCCCAGCGCACTTAGGGCGGAAATTGCAAACACAACAAGTGATGAACAGAATGTGGATCAATGTCACACACTCACCCCAGTCCAAGGATCTGGATTTGTTATTTTAACCCCTACGCTACCCAACGCCTTCCCTACTGTTGCACTCTCGGGAGTGGGAAAAGTAATTTTTACTCCTACGCTATACAACGCTTTCCCTACTGTTGCTCTCTCTGGAGTGGGAATAGTAATTTTTACTCCTACGCTATCCAACGCTTTCCCTACTGTTGCACTCTCTGGAGTGGGAATAGTAATTTTTACCCCTACGCTATCCAACGCTTTCCCTACTGTTGCACTTTCTGGAGTGGGAATAGTAATTTTTACTCCTACGCTATCCAACGCTTTCCCTACTGTTGCACTCTCTGGAGTGGGAATAGTAGTTTTTACTCCTACGCTATCCAATGCTTTCCCTACTGTTGCACTCTGTGGAGTCGGAATAGTAATTTTTACCCCTACGCTATCCAAAGCTTTCCCTACTGTTGCACTCTCGGGAGTGGGAATAGTAGTTTTTACTCCTACGCTATCCAATGCTTTCCCTACTGTTGCACTCTGTGGAGTCGGAATAGTAATTTTTACCCCTACGCTATCCAATGCTTTCCCTACTGTTGCACTCTCTGGAGTGGGAATAGTAATTTTTACCCCTACGCTATCCAACGCTTTCCCTACTGTTGCACTCTCGGGAGTGGGAATAGTAATTTTTACTCCTACGCTATCCAACGCTTTCCCTACTGTTGCTCTCTCTGGAGTGGGAATAGTCATTTTTACTCCTAAGCTATCCAATGCTTTCCCTACTGTTGCACTCTGTGGAGTCGGAATAGTAATTTTCACCCCTACGCTATCCAATGCTTTCCCTACTGTAGCAGTCTCTGGAGTGGGAATAGTAATTTTTACCCCTACGCTATCCAACGCTTTCCCTACTGTTGCACTCTCTGGAGTGGGAATAGTAATTTTTACCCCTACGCTATCCAACGCTTTCCCTACTGTTGCACTCTCTGGAGTGGGAATAGTAATTATTACCCTTACGCTATCCAACGTTTTAAATAATTAATGTTAAAAATATTATAAGTATATTTAATTATTTATATATTTTACATTTTATGTTATTGTTTTATGTTTGTAAATGTATTAGTAAATTAGAATATATTGTATTAATTTATGAATTAGTAAAATAATTATTACTACTTATTGTTCAGTACATATATACTATATATTTACTGTATATATTTAATTAAAGTATTATTATTATTATATATGTATTATTTATTAATTTTAAACATTATTAGATACTTTTAACTATGTACATTTAATTTATTAGTGTTATTTACTTTTTTTTACATTTATATTTTAAAAGAAAAAAAAAACAATATTTTTAACATCGATATTTTTAACATCTATATTATTTTTTCGATATTTTTGTACTTACCATGTTGTAGATAGGATGTCGATATTCTTGCCCTCGATGCTTTCGACTCGATATTCCTGTAGGTCGATATTTTGTAGGTCGATATTTTGTCAGTGATCCGCAGGGCACACCCCAGCTCCCTTTGTGTGACTGTCTAGAGTGAAGGCTCAAAAAGCCCAACTGTCACCCTCCATTAGAAGTGGATTCCACAGAAAGGCAGAGGCACAGAATGGTGAAGCTTGAACATAACCACTTTCTAAAAGTGTTTTTTTTCAAACACACAATTTAAAACCGAACTTCACTAGAAGATGTCTTTTTAAATTGTGAGTTCAGGGACCCCCAATTTCACACCTATATCTCTTCCAAATTTGAAATTACACATTGGAGAGGTTACAAGGCAGCTTCAAAGAAAACCTATGGGGGAGGTAGTCCTCGCAATAGTGAAAAATGAAATTACCAATATTTTACGATCAGGACATGTAAAACACACTAGTGCATGTCCTACCTTTTAAATCCACCTTACCCTACCCAGGGGGCTACCTTGGGCCTACCTTGTGGGTGCCTTACATGTAGTAAAAGGTTTGGGCCTGTCAAGTCGCCAGGTCGACATGGCAGCTCACAACTGCACACTTAGACACTGCAGTGGCAGGTCTGAGACATAGTTGCAGAGCACAATATGTGTGTGGTGTAATCAGTGCTGCAGGCCCACTTGTAGCATTTGAACTACAGGCCCTGTGCACACACAGTGCACTTTACTAGGGTCTTACCAGTAAGTCCGGTATGCCAATCATGGATTATTAATAACAATCAAAATGTATATAGGGAATACTTGCACTTTAGCACTGATCAGCAGCGGTAAAGTGCCCAGAGTTCTAAAACCATAAAAAAAATTGCAGAAAAACACAAGAGACGGCAAAACGTTTGAGGTTAACCCGGCAAAAAAGGGCAGGTCCAACCACACCTCTTTAAAGAACACCATATCACAGTGCATTAACTGTTCACAAACCAGCTAACTCGCTTATCACTTGCTAACATAAGTTATAGTTTTACCTTGTAGGGTGCTCCACTGCAATTTGGCTTAGTTTGTGTTACATAAATTCCACATACATTCATACATGAATGCATTACCCATTCAGAATTTGCAAGGGCAGTGCTTTGGGCAACCCTTCCAAATAGTGAATTGACAAACTACATATAAAAGATTTTCAACCCTAACTTCAGTTGCAAACTGTTGACCAGTTACTTACGTCAAAGTTGAGGTGGTAACTGATTCATAAATGGAGAGACACCCCTTTGGACTTCTTGCTGTTTGGGAATCATGGTGGCAGCACTGGAAGGTTGTAGTCAGTGTAATAGGGGACCACTGTGTGTCATTGTGTATCTATGTTCACTGTAACTAGGTGTTCTGTTTCCGTGAGGTAATGATGTGCCATTTGTAACAGACACATCATCACCAGAATGTTATTACTAGAAGAGGTGGTGCAGCAGTTAAGGCTACAGATCACTGCTGACGATGTGGATGAATCACTGACAGAATATCGAGAGTAAAAATATCGACCTACAGAAATATCAAAGTAAAAAAATTTGAAGTCAAGAATATTGACATCCTATCTACATTCTGTTAAGTAAAAAAATATTGGGAAAAAATATCGATTTAAAAAATATAGCTGTTAAAAATATTGTTTTTTTAGGTTAAAAAAGAATGTAAAATAAAGTAAATAAATACATATAATTGAAATAAACATTGTTAAACATATTTTAAAATGTTTAAAAATTATAACTAATATAAATAATGTAAAAATACATTAAAAATATTCATATAATATATAATATATATATTTACTTATTCATATTTTTAATAATTATTTTAATAACATACATTTTATAAAAATAATGTATAAATTACAAATACATCTATACACATAAAACAATAATACAAATAAATATATATACCAAAAATAATTATATACTACATTAACTAAAATAATACAAAAAATAGTAGATAGTTGACTATTCCAACTCCAAACAATGCAACAGTAGGGAAAGTCCTGGATAGCATAGGGATGAAAATTTCTATTCCCACTCCAGTGAGTGCAACAGTCGGGAAAGTGTTGGATAGTGTAGGGGTAAAAACTGCTATTCCAACTCCAGTGAGTGCAACAGTAGGGAAAGTGTTGGATAGAGTAGGTGTTAACAAAAAAATTAATAATAAATACTAATACATATTTACTTAAATAACATTAAATTACTACCCACCCTATTCCCCTATAAACGTACAACTCGTTATACATAAAAAATAACACAATTAATTGAATCATCAATTAATCAATTAATAAAAATTCAATAGCAATTAAAAATTAACTAACAATGGAGGAATAACCAATACCAATTAAGAACAAATATTATTTACTTAATTATAACAAATTACTTCCCACCCTATTCTCCTATAAACCCACAACCCGCTACACATAAAAAAAGACAATTAACCTAATTATCATTTAATCGATTAATAAAAATGAATTACCATTTAACTATTAATTAACAATAAATTAATAATCAATACCAATTAATACAATTTCAAATGTACTTAATTATAATATATTACTTCCCACCCTATTCCCTTATAGACCCACAATCTGCTACATATAAAAAAACACATTTAATTTAGGTTATCAATTCAACAATTAAAAAAAATGAATTACCAATTAATAATTAATTAACAATAAATTAATTTACAATAACAATAAATACCAAATAATAATTCATTGATTATGATTGATATAATTAAAATTAACAATAAATAAAAAATATTAATTAATTAATTATAACTACATGACTTCCAACCCTATTCCCCTATAAACTCACAGCCCGCTCTGATACTAAAACGCAAAATTTACATAAGAAAATTACTAATTTCTAAACATTTAATACATATATTTACACATAATTAAACATTACAAAAAATGTTAAACACATACAATATAAAATACATACAAAAATACATAACACTAATATAAATATAGTTATTATTAACAACAATATTTTCCAAATGATATTACTTACTTCAATATTACTTACTTCGATATGACTTACTTCGATATACAAAAAAGCGATGTTACTTACCTTAATGTCGATTTTCTGGTCACCAACATTCTTTACATCGATATTCTGTTCCTACTATATTTAAAACTCGATATTACTGTAGGGTGATAATAAAAGCTCAATATTTTGTCTACATACCAATGTGGATGGGGTCTCTGTGTTCCTTTATACTTTAATAAACAAGATACATCTACAACTACTGGATGCTGCCTCAGTTTACTTCAGGCAACGTTAACACACATTTTGCTTTCACTGACATTTTTTAAAACTGATTTTAAAATTAAATATTTTTTAAAGAAACTGTGATTAGAACCTGGAACTGCTTAAAAAACACATCCATTTTGAAATACTTTAAGGCCACCATACCTATATAGAAAGTCCCTTAGACTTATATGTGGGATCTGGTCATGGATGTGGTCGATTGCCTGCATTTGTTTTGTAAACCAATGTAGTTCCTGTCTGTGTTTGACATGTATATTAGGATTAGTATGCATACAGCTTTATAGTTATGACAGTGCAAGTAGTCTTTCTCTCTTTCTTTTTCATTTTTACTTTCTCATATTTGATCTCTCTCTCACACATGCACAAACACTCAGACACGCACGTAGACACAAACACACACAATATGTACCATATGTACTTTATATTTTGCGTATGTTCCTACCTTTCTAGATTATATATATTTATTTTTCAAAACGTCCAGTGGAAGAAGCCCATGTGGTCTTAATAACTACCAATTGAAAGAATAATAAAGATACAATTTTTGTTTTACATTCCCAAATTAGGCCTTTGTTCCAAATAATAAATAAATACGACAAAATAAGCATGAAGAAACAAGAAAACAAGTTGAAAGCAAGAACTTGGAGTCTCTTATTTAGAATTTTTTGGGATGGTGAGACTAGGCCTCATAGTATTAATGTTCCTTAATTGTACTTATCTGATTGACTATATTTTATATAGTGAAAATAGTGTCAGGATGTGTTGAACTTGGGCATTCTGGCAGGTTCACCCTTAAACTTTTTGCTTTTACATGTGATCTGATGTCAGTAGTTTTGGGATTCTGGGCACTTTACCACTGTGTCCCAGTGTAAAGTGCGTGCGCAATCTGAGTGCGTGTGGTGAGATTGGCCTGCCCTCCCATAGGAATGCATGGGGAATGTTTGTGTCCATGGTAGTTCCTGATGTATTGGGAGTGCAGGGGTGAGTTTGGTATGTGCAAACTTGTGAGATTAAATGCTGTGGGACGGTGTGTGCAGATTTAATGTGTCTAATGTAGAAGTGCCACTTCTAAAAGTTTGGATGTCTGTGCAGTGAATGTGAATTTACTGTCTGGCTTGTGATTGGCAGGAGCTGGCTGGTGTATTTTGTCTTAGATTATAAAATTATGATTATTTATATTGTTTTTTTCATACATGTATTTCAGATATTTGTGTGGCTCCTGAAGAAGGCGTTGTCTACGCTGAAACTAGCGTAGAACTCTATGCCACTGTTCAGTTAGATACCATTGAAAATAGTTGTGTGTCTAACTTTTTAAATTGTATTTGAAGTCTTGAAAATTAATGTTTTTTTTAATTTTGTATGCTTGATGTCAGGTAATTTATGCTATCTAGCACACTACATGATTTTTAACGTTGCTTATTAAAATTATGATGTTTTTCATATAAGTTTTGTTTCCTTCTTGCTTTGTTTTCTTTTACTTGTTTCCATTTGCAACTGCCAAGAAAGTTATACTCATACATTTTTTCCCTGTCGTAGGAGTTGGTTATACTACTACTCAGGGGGTCCTTGTTCTTCACGATTTGTGCCTGGCTCGAGGAAACAGGATAGGTCTGCCCGGTGGTGAATGGGGAGATCTGCATGTTGATGGCAATAAGGAGTGCAACTGAGACCTGAATAGGGCTGAGACTTCGCTCCACAATGCTGGCTCTGCTCCCTGTGGTGCGTCTGATGTCCCTAGCCTGGCCTGTGAATAGGGAGAGGGGCTGAGCAAAACAAAGTGCTCAAGAACCAGTTGTAACTGGTTCTCCCCCTGCCCTTCAGCCTTAGACAAAGGGAAAATGTGTATAAAAAGGGGCTGTGACCCCAGTAAAAGGTTCTCTCTGATTCCTGACTTGAGGGGGGCCTGCTGCTGCTGCGCGCCAGGAGGAACCACCACTAGGGACTGCCTCCCTCCTGGAGGGCCCTGTGAGCTGGCCCCTGGGCCCAGCCTTTGCCCCCTACCTCCTACAAGACTTTCTGTGGACTTTTTCTGCCAAGGACCTGAGAAGCACCCTGCTTAGGGGTCGAGGAGTGCTATGTTGTTGCCCCAGGAGGACTGCTGGGGACCTGCAGCGCAAAGCTGCACCATGTAGGATTCCCCGCGCTCCGCTGTTAAAGCAGGAGACCACACTGCGCTTTGTGTGGGGAAAGCGCATCGCTGATTAACTGGCTTATTTAAATTGCGCGGGTGCCTACCCTGCGACTTTGCCCCGAATTATAGCAGGTGCCCACCCCTCTGTCTATTTCTCCACTTGTGGGTGCCTACCCCTCACTTTGCCAACAACCGGAGAATCTCCGCCACGGGCCCGGTCGGCCCACAGGAAGTCAGGCAGTGTGAGGCCTGATGAGGGGCGGGACTTCTGCTTCGCGAGGTAAGCCCCGCACCCATGGCATTACCCGACGTAAGGAGGAGAAAGATGGAGGTGTCCGAGGCTCCTGTGAGCTGAGAGAGCCCCGCGTGCTGCACCGAACGTCGGATCCCAGGCAGGTCTCCTCTCTGCAGAGAGAGAACCCTGCGGGTACAGCGCTAGCAAGGCTCGGTCCCAGAAGAGGGAGCGAGCGAAGCGCAGACCAGGAGAAAGCGCTGTGTCCGCCCCCAAAGAGCTGGTGAGTGCAGATGGCCAAAGGGGAGGGGGAGAGCGCCAGAGTGAGGCGACGCGCTAGGTTCTGTGGTTACCCGAGCAGCCCCCCCGCTTGACAGTGGGGCTGCTCCAGCGGGGGTTAGATTCATCTTAGGGTTACAGGCATGCCCAAAGCCCGAGCGCAGCTCCATCTTGATGCATATTCACTTTAAAGGGCCCGTATGCTCCACTCTGGGGCACAATGATTTCTAGAGCCTAGAGGGCTCCACCGTTGGGACATAGTTATTCCCAAAGCCTAAATTGGCTCCAACATTTGGCCACAATTGTTTACCGGGCCCTAGAGGTCCATGGCCTTCCCTCAGTGCTCCGAGGGACATGTTTTCATTTTAGAGGGGCACAGTCATTTGTTTTGAGGGCCAGTGAGAGGCCATACCCCAGTTGTATTTGCTCATTTACAGCTGCCCAGCAAGTAGAGGCCAGCTGCACCATTAAGGCGCAATTTGAGAGTCCCTGAGAGGGCCACATGTGGCACAGAGGTACCAGGCCTTCCACAGCTGCGCAGCACTTAGTGCCAGCAGCAGCATTTAGGCCCTGTAATGGTTCTCAGCTGCCTAGCAAGTAGTTGGCAGCTGCAACATTGAGGTTTGGGCAAATGGCGGACCCCTTACTGGTGCTGCATTGGCAGCACTCCCTGACAGTCTTGACAGAGGGCATTTGAGCCCCTCCTTGGATGGCCAGTTGACCAGGGGGGCTGGTATGTGGATAGGGCGCAAGGCCCTAATGTGATTTATGTGCTCTAAATGTGGTGCTAGGAAATGTAATGCGTTTAGTATGTTTTATGCACCCTGTGTTTTATACCTCTAAAGATGGTTTAGGCCTATGAGGATGTTTTACCTATTGAGGTTTGTGTTAGTGAGATTGTACTTCACTGTGTGATTTACGCCCCTAAAAGTGAGTTATACTTAGGAGGTAGGGTCTAATGTTTTTGGACTAGTGAGGAGATTGCATAATGTGTTTATGCGGGTGAGGTTGACGCAGGATATAATTTGCGCCTGATGTGACTGTGCATACTGTAAAGGTATGTTACAGGTTGAGGTAGAGTACAGTGATTACCAGTGGCTACTGGTTGTAGGTTTATGATCTATTTTTACTTGTACCAATTTCTACTAAGTGTTGATCCTGACAGTTGCCCACGTGGAGCTGTCCTGTGTAAATAATCCCTTGTGAATATTCCCCGTGCCAGTTGGCACAATGTATATTGTGTGATTACTATCTGATGTGTTATGAGAATACAAAAGCTATTTTTATATAATCTTGTGTGGAGTTTCTTTTGTAGTGTGCCTGGGATGTTGTTGCTGTGTGCGCGCGCAAATGCTTTACACATTGTCTCCGGGATAAGCCTGACTGCTCGTGCCATGCTACCAAGGGGGTGAGCAGGGGTTATCTTTGGCGTGTAACTCCCTTGCCCTGACTAGAGTGGTGGTTTCTGCCTGGCTTTAGCGCAAGCCTTAGACAACCAGAAATCCCAGTTCTAACAGGATGATAAATACAATTTATGCTTCTGTGACAAAGAAAAGTTAAATAGTTTTAGTTTTACATTGCGTGTTATATTTCTAGTCCCTGCATCCTTGCAAGTGGCTTTTCACATCATAAACAATTCAATGCCACATCCAAAATGTTTATCATCTCCATCTGATATATGACCTTGCTTCACATCTTTGTTTAAGGGAATGTGGCTAAAAGCCAGTTGTGCTCGATCATGTTCCAGGCCTCTGCAGTGTGATAAATGAGTTTAGGTTTACAGTATTAAACAGGATGAAGCAGCTGTTGCAGACTTAAATCGCCCCGATCTTTTAGCAACATTTTTTGGACATGACATCTCATTTCATACGGGCCCCAGCAATGTAATATGTTGGCAATGTGTTCAGCTACGACCGTTCATTCTTGTTGCACCGTCTCAGTACCAGTGGATTTCAAAGTTGTTTTGGAGTGGTGCACATAATTTAAAATATGTTGACCTTCCTCTATTTGTTCACTACAGCTTAGTTGTAGTTTTCATACTTTTCTGATGCAAATTATTATAATTTTCAAACTTTACATGAATTAGAAGCCCATTCTCAATAACAATCAATTACAGAGACGCATCAATTATTCTCACGTGTAATTTTTCGCTACTTTCACAAAGTTAATGATTTAAAAAAAAATGTAGCAGCTGAAAGTTTGGATGAAACTAAACGACAGTGTAAAACTCCAATCGACCTAAATCACAAGGGGCATGGTGTTTCTGTACACTATGGGCCCCATTGGGATGATGGGCGGACATTGTCCGCCCGCCACCCTATCATAGAACGGGACCGCCCGCCATAAGGGCGGGGGTCCCGTGGGGGGAATTAGGATGTGCCCGACACAGTGGCGGGCACATCCTGTAGTTTTTGCATTGTGGCGGGCGGTGCACTCTGCACCGCCCGCCACAATGTAAAAAATGCTGTTTTGCATGCGGTGCCTGCCGCTTTGCATATGCAAATGTGGGGGGGTACCATAGGTACCCCCCATGTGCCCCCCAGACAGTGGCGCCAACCTGGTGGCCCTGCAGGGGGCCCCCGCAGAAATTACGGCATGCCTTTCCGTGGCGGCATTGCCGCCGCGGAAAGGCCTCTGCTTTTTGCCATTGTAATATGGCTGGCGGTGTCCATTGGACACCGCCACCATATTAATCTATTACCGCCGCGGTCGCAAGCCGACCGCGGCGGTAAAGTGGCGGACGGTCTTTCTGTCCGCCGCTGTCCCCTCCGCCATCCTAATCATGTTACAGAGGATGGACCATTACATATCTTTTCCTGCAACCCATGCTGAACTGGTCCAAACAAAATCTGACTTTTACCAGATGGCACGATTCCCCAATATAATTGGCTGCATTGATGGGACGCACATTCCCATTTGTCCCCCTGCTGCCACCGAATATATATACAGGAATAGGAAGTCAACGCACACCATCAATGTGCAGGTGATTTGCAATGCCATCACTGACCTTGTGGCAACATTCCCTGGGAGTACCCACGACTCCTACATATTTCAAAACAGCTGCATCTATGCATAGCTGACTGCAGGGGAATTTGGTGAAGGATACCTGCTAGGTAAGACACAGTGTGCGACACCCATAACGCCTATAGCTGCAAGAAGTACATGTATGCATGCAAGTAATGTATTCCCATTTCCTTTTAGGTGACAGTGCATATTCCCTCTGCTCCTTCATACTCACCCCCTACCTCAGCCCTTCAACACCCAGCCAAAGGAGATATAACCGGGCCCACAAGAGCACAAGAAATGTAGTGGAGCGTACGTTTGGTATCTGGAAAAGCAGGTTCAAGTGCTTGCACAAGAGTGGAGGTGCAAGGCAGTATACCCCCATCACCTGCTGTAAGATCATTGCTGCCTGTGCTATGTTGCACAACCTTGCTGTGAAGAAGGGTACTGAGGTGGAGTTGTCAGACTATGAGGATCATGACGATGACATTGCTGTGCCTGAAACACAACCTGCTGGAGTGTCAACACCAAGTGATGGCAGATACAGACGTGATGAGATTACACACAACTATTTCTGAGTAAGTAATGAGACACAGACAGGTTGTGTATGAGAACAATGTAATTTAATGTTGCCACAACGTTCAAGCACGGAAGTGCAACAAAATAAACATTATATATGTGGGGGCTGATGTCCTGGGTTACATCACCCATGACCGGTAAAGTCACTTGCGTCTGTGCTTCCCTGAGCCACTCTGATGTTGGTCACTGTGTTCGGCATGACCTGCAGCCTCGGCTGGGCACCTGCTACTCCTCCATGACTCCAGAACAGTGCTTTCTATGCTGCTCCGGCTACTACTGTCTTCAGCATCTGCCACGTCCAGGGCAGGATTCTGTGCAGTGTGTGAAACTAGCATAGCCTCCAGTGCACTTGTGATTCTGGCCATGCCCCTGGTGACCTCAGCCGTGTTCTGCGTCAAGGCCTCCTGCATATTAATGCCCCTATGGCAAAGCAGTGATGTGGCAGTGGCCAGACGATAGATGGCCGTATTGTGGATGCGGGCCTTCCTGCGCCTTGTGTGGGACTGACTGTTTCATTTTTAGCAGAGCTGTGTTATCGAGTTACTCATCTGCTGCATCCCTGCTGCAATGTCCGCTTTTGTTTTGGCTATCACCCTATTTGACTCGACAATGGCACTCATGCCCTTCCCCATGTCTCGTATTTTGTCATTCAGGACTCGGAATTGGCGATGGCAGGCTTGGATCGATTTGCCCTGCATCCTTTGTATGTGCACCATGCTCCCCTCCAGACCACGGAACACCGTGCCATCTCCACGTCCACCTGCACTGCTGGGTGTGCGTTGTGTTCTGCGCGCTGTGACTGGCTCATTTCTGGACTGAGGTGCTGCAGAACTGACATCTACAGTGATTTGAGCCTCACCCTCTGCTGCCTCCATTGCTGGTAGTGGGGCCACGACACGCCTCCTGCCTGGTGGGGTTGCAGGATAGGACAGGAACAGTGATGGGGAGCTTTCTGGTGAGAAAACCAGGGGAGGGGATTGTGAGAGCTGTGGGGAGTGCAGCAACTCTGGGGTCTGTACTGTCTCATCTTCTTGTGAGATGCCAGTCGTGTCATCTTCCTCCTGCGTGGCTTGTACTTAGCTTTGCCCTGCTTCATCACTCTCCTCCCTCGCTGGTGCTGTCCCTTCAGTTTCTGTGGGTTGACTGGCTGATTTTGCACCTAGGTATAAATAAGCATATATCATCTGTGTGCTACTGTGTCACAGTCACTACAATAAATGCTTTACACATTTCACTTTCATTTCTCTGCATTACTTTCAGTGACATGCTGATGTCTGCACAGTTACACAGAGTCTTATATTAGCTGACTACATTTCCCATAATGCATTGCTTCTGTATAGTGCAAGCAGCACTGGACTGGGGTTAGCTTGTGCACAAAGGGTAAAGGGAAGCAGGTTGGTGTGGGGTGTCATGCTGCGCATGCGTCTTACCTTTTTTTGTTGCTCTGGCTGAGCTGTCCACATCTCCGAGTCCCACAACACTGTCTGCCTCTATGGTTGATGCCAACAACTCCTCCAGGTCAGTCAGGGGGGGCACTGGGTTCCTGCCTCCACTGGTGACATCAGCCTGCTTGTGTATTTCAGCCATCTTCTTCTTGGTGAGGCTCCTGATGTCATAACATTGTTTTTTAAATCCTCAATGTCCCTGGGTGTGACTCCCACTGCATTAACTTTTTCCTCTATTGCTAGCCAGATTTTTCGTTTGGCAGACTCAGGAACTGTGAGGGAGTGCCTACCAAAAAGTTTGATGTGCACTCTCACTACCTCCTTCACCAGTACCTGCAGCTCCATGCTGCTGAACGTTATCTTCCTTTTTCTTTCAGCCTTCTGGCTTTCACTGCTGCTTGCCATTTTACTTTTGCTAAAGTTTCAACAAAACTCTCCCTGCTGCTCTGTGTCTCTGCTAGGCTCTGACTGCCTCTCCAGAACCTTCTAATTAGTTGCAGCTGCCTGGGTAGCCACTTCCTGGTAGGGAGGGGGAGGGTGGTAGCACCTGATTGGCTGTTTTCTTAAGTTTCACTTTTGCTTGCTTTTACCGATTCGGTATTTCCCATTCATTCCTAAGGGCCTTTTGGCCCATATAAATGAATGGGAAATACTGATTCGGAAAATACTGACTCGGTAAATACAGATTCGGTATATTCCGAATGTCCGATACCGAATTTTACGATTCGGTAAATAATACCAAATTTTTTCCTACACCTCATTTACCGATTCTGGAATACCGAATCGGTAAAATTCGGTATTTTAGAATCGGTAAATTGAAGTTACCTACATCTGGCCCTATGTCCTTAACCCCTTTCTCGTGCCACTACTTACTATGTGGGGTGTTTCACATTCCATCCACCCACCATGTGAACCAGCTCCAATCAATCCAAAAGGATGAGCATTGGCATACACTAGCCAATAAAGATGGAAGAGTTCGAGCACATTTTCTGTCCTCATTGTCTGACTCCACAGACAGTCATCACGTTGATTTCAAGCCTTGGTGATTTTTTTGTATTTTAATGCGTAGTTCATTTTACTGTAAAACAAGTAGCAACTCATGTTTTACAGACCAATTCCATCACTCTAACACAATGATAGCTAATGGTGGGAGAATCCTGCATAGAGTCAAAAAAGAAAGAAAGAGCATAAACACATGCAAATAATCTAAAGCTATTCATGCCACCTACTTCTACACCTATCAGACGCTCAACATCATCTATGCAGTAAGACACCATGCAGCGATGAAGGATTCAAAACAGAAGACAGCAGCAACCCATGAAATATGCCCCGATCTACAATATTTGAACATGTCAAACCACCTTGTCGCATGTCTAAGGCATCACAGAGACATTGCATCCCCTTCCCTGTAAGTGGGACCAGCACCTTGAGTGTGCCTCCAAAATCTAAGTAAGTATTTAACTTGAAAAAGGTGGCACGATGGCTCTAGAAATTTACATGGTTGAAAAAAACATGTTCCTCTCAGTAGCTGTAATCAATAGATAGCTAGTCGAGGATTGAAACCAGGTATCCCAAGAAACTGACTCATATCTCCTTAAATTGGGGTGATTTATCATTCAGACCATATATCAATTTTTCATAAGCCACCCTATGCGTATGTCCTTTCACTATTTGTGAAGGGTTGGGGTCGTAGGTTTCTCAGTAGCAAAAAGAGAACCCCATGGCCAATTACTTCAATAACTCTCCATGAGAAAGAAAAACCTTGTTCTAAAACCATCACCCACTAGGGTTACCCCTTGGTGGCATACTTCATCATTGGGGTTCTTCTTGATCTACTGCGGCAGGGTGTGCTGCGACCTATGATTACGCGGGAGCACTTAGTGATATTAAATAATGATAAAGATGATGATATAGGAGGGGAGTGGAGGGAGGTGCTAGATTAAAAATACCTGAGTAGTAGGTGTCTTTATTCCTGCCTCTAGTCAGTATAATTAAAAAAACAGGGTTTCGTTTGAAAAAAATAGGTTATATTCTGCCTACGTTTTCCAAGGGCATCATGTTTCGAGCTGTGCCCCTATTGGCTCTTCATCTGGACCATAGGAACGTAGGGGCATATTATCAAGGGGGTTTATCTCCGCTTTTTTGGCTTTAAAAGCTAAGAAAGCGGAGATAAAATTATCTCCCTATTACCTAGCTGTCGCTAACACCAGTTAGCGACAGCTAGTAGGAGATAGCGACCATCTTGGGCCCCACTTTGCATGTCAGTGATATTTATCACTAATGACATGCAAAGTGGGCGTGCCAAGATGTTAGCGACTGGAAACAGTCCCTAACATCGCTATCTCCTATTACCAACTTTTGGAGATATTCGCGCTAAGCGCGAATATCTCCAAAAGCTAACACCTGCCCTGACTAATTCTTAGCCATGTTATCCAATGGAAGGTGGATAACATGGCTAAGAGCATTAGCTCGGTAATGCATGAATATCGCTGACTTTTCAGCGATATTCATGCATTGCAGCCGATTTTTATCGCATTTGCGTTAAACCTTGGTAATACCAAGGTTTATTTGTGACAAAAATTGCCGCAGCTTAGCGGTACATTTTTGTCTCTAACTAAGCAATAGCGATAATTATCGCTATTGCTTGGTAATATGCCCCGTAGTTCCTTTGGCACCACTCCTGTAAGTTCCTTAATAGGACTGTCTTGCTTTGCATGCTATGCGATTAACAAAACATATATACAACAATGTGCCAAGGCATATTTACAAGGTCACGTAAAGCCACTTTATGTGACTTTTCATGTCCTTGTAAATATGTGCCCCTTTCATGCAGAACACGGCGTGAAAGGGGTGTTCAATGGGTATGCTGTGGGTGCTCCCCCACAACACCTATGGAATCTGAAGCATTCCCAGATTTACAAGAAATCATAAACCTGGGATGCATCAGAATCTAATGCCCCCCAAGGGGTGGCGTTAGGGCGGTGCAACGAGGATAAATGTTTTAATTTCTTCACATTTCTTTCCTTTTTCTATGTGTGCTGCATTTTTCAGCACACATAGAAAGAGGAAATAGCCTGAATTGATTGATTTTTTGCAGGAAGGTGTAACTTCCTGCACAACATCAATGAACCCCATAACCCAGGCACCCTTGCACCATGGTGCAAGGGTGCCTGCATTGACCCATGGCAGCCCATTGTGAGCCGGTGCTGGCACATGGCATCCCATGGTGCGCTGGCGCAGGGGAAAAGGACAGGAATGTGCTTTATCTCATAGATACATCACATTCCTGCCCTTTTGTTTTGATGTAAAGCAGCGCAATAAGATTCCATGCGGTCCTGCCATGTGCTAAAACCTCATAAATGATGCCCTCATACCTCAAGTTTTACTTATTGGATTTTTTTTAATTTTGGTCTTGTTATGCTCAGATAAACATTCTCTATTTTTCTAATCTGGTGTGGAGTTTGTTTGTGGTGTTTTCACTTTGTTACTTTAAATTAAGTGCTGCACAAATACTCTACACATTGCTTCTTAACTTAAGCATAACTACTCTGTGCCAAGCTACAAGAGGGTGAGCACAGGTTATATAACTGAGTGTATCTGTCTTATGCTGATTTGGATTGCGGTCCCTGATTGGACAGGGTGCAAACCCCTGCAACCTAGATTCCCAATTTCTAACATTCTGGTTCCCACTGCAGCCCTGCAAATCTCTATTCTCTGACAGACACCACATAGATTTACACGCATTTAGGATCCACTGATCAAATTCATTTATTACATACCTTTCCTCGTCCTTTAAAAGTTGTATTTTTACTCCAACCGTCTCTTTTCCCACTGACATCTTCACACATTCGACTTCTGGCAGAAATCTTTAAATGTTATTTAATAGTAGATTGCTTTTACATTTCTTCATCTCTGCTATATCTACCACAGGTTTCCGAGGTTAGCCATGGCATCTGTTTTCATTTTGACAATTTTAAATTTCCTAGTTCCTGTTGGAAGTTACCTCCTCCTCCCTGGTATTTTGTTTAACTTGTTTCCTTAATTTATGAAGAGGGGGACTGCCTTATTTATGTGTTCTGTCATTATCCCTCACATGCAGAAATCTTACCCTCCTCATCGACTTGCATTTCCATCACTAGGTAAGTGCTATTGGTTCTGTGGCCTTCTGCAAGAGATGCACTCCTACCTTATCATGAGCCTTCCAAAAGTCACTTTAACAGCAATGTTGATGTCCCTTTTAAGCCATGCAGTCAATGTTGGATCTCTTACTAAGCATGGTATACTTACTCCCCCTCTAATTAGATAGCATCTAATCAATTACTTGATGTTAGACCTTCCAGCCTTAGGGTGGCCCTTCCATAATCTGTTTTTTGCTGATCTCAGTTTTGCTAGCCTTAAGCGCTGTGGACCTTTCCATTGCTAACCATTGTGAAAGTGTTTGTGCCAAACATTGGTTTATCCCAATTGGCACATTTAGTTTACCTGTAGGTCCCTCAAACAGTGGTACTCCATGTGCCCAGGACATATACATTAAATGCTACTAGTGGGCCTACGGCACTGATTATGCCATCCACTTAAGTAGCAATTTAACCAGGACATTGCAGCTTTTGTGTGCAGTTTTCCTTTGCCATATTGACCTGTCAAAAGAAACATTTTGTCAAGCCCAAACCTTCCTGTTTAATACATATGTCACCCCTAGGGTTGGCCTTGGACAGTCCAGAGGGCAGGGTGCAATGTATTTAAATAGTAGGACATGTACTGTTAAATTGTACATGCCCTGATAGTGCAAACTATTCTTTAACACCTGCAAGGCCTACCTCTCCCAAAGGATCACATTGGAGTCTCCTTATTACATTTTATAAGTGTAATTTCCAAATGTAAATAAGAAACTTATGTTGAAGTTGAAATTTACATCACAATTTTGATATGCCACTTTTAGAAAGTTGGAATTATCCTGCCTTAGCCATTTTGTGCCCTTAGCCAGTCCCTGGGTCACATGACGGTGTAGTTGACAGCTGGACTTTGTGCATTCCTCCTAGACAGACACAGAGATACACAGTATCAAACCCGGCCAGACTGCCCAATTTGTGAAGGCGTCACTGAAAGCATCGCTCATGTTTTCTTTGCATGCCCAGCCTATGGAAAACCAAGACAGAAATGGCTAAAACCAGCATGTCTATTGCTCGGAACTAGGAATTATTCCATAGCTTTAAGAATACTTAAGACTGACACCAGTACATCTTTAGTTTGTGGGGTTGCCATATTTCTGAGCTGGGTATGGGTAATTAAAGCAAAAGCTATGAGATGACTTAGTTTTTAATTACATTTTTAAACTCTACAAAGCTGCTAATGTTTAATATGCCTCTTAACTTATTTATTGTAACATGAATGTTTTTATTGTAATTAACCCTGTAAAATGTAAGGCTTATGAATTGTGGTTTTTCTTTTTAAAATTTTGTATGTGCTTTTATGATATCGTGTGTGTATATTGAAATAAAGCTTTGATTGAGTAGACAGCCACACACAAAAGAGAGCTTAGTTGTGCCTCAATGGGCCATCACTGGCAGGATGGGAGGGAGGAGCTGTGCACAGCCCTGTTTAAACCTGAATAGAATGTGTCCTTACCCCACACACAAGGTTGAATACCCCCTGTAGTTAGCCTGGAGCCAGGGCAGGGGAGACAGGGCAAATGTGCACTTCAAAGGAAAGCCTGTAGAAGCATTTCCGCAACTTCAAAGGAATAAATATTAGACCTCACACACAATCTCTTCAGTACACATCTGTGCTACTGAAAGGACTGCCACTCTGCTCGACCACTGCTCTGAATTAGGTACTGCCGTGCTGTGCTGACCTACTGCCCTCTTGCTCAGGTGATTTGAGTCTCTTGAACCCAGAACACAGAGTGACTTAAGTGCAAATTGGCTGGCCTCCTTATCTGAAGCACCAGGGACACAATACGCTTTAAACAGCCTAGCACTTACACTTTGACTCTTCCATCAATCAATTATTCAAACAGCATGTGTAAATCACACAAACGTTACCCCCTTAGGGATATCTGGATGTTGTGACTGGTTGAAAATCCAGGTCTTAAGTCTCTTTCTGAAGTCTGCCAGCAAGGCAGCTATGCAGAGCTCGAGGGGCTGGACTTTAGAGGTCTTGGCAGCGATTTAGGAGAAGATGCGGCCACCGGTACAGCTGGGATGTATACAGGGTGTGTGCATGGGGGAGAGTGAAGAGGAGCGCAGGTGTCTGGAGGGTTGGTGAAAGTTCAGTCTATGGTTGATGTAGACAAGTCCGAGGTCATGGAGAGGCTTTGCAGGCGTGGGTGAGGACCTTCAATTGCCATCTTTTCTGGATGGAGAGCCAGTGGAGGTCTCACGGGGGGCGAAGTGGGTTCCTTTGGAAAAGTCCAGGATGAGTCTGGCTGCAGCCTCTGTATGGTCTGGAGTCTTCTGAGGAGCTGTGTGGAGATGCCGGCATAGAGGGTGTTGCCATTGTTGAGGTGGCTGGTGATGAGGGCCTGAGTTACTGTCTTTCTGGTGTTGCTTGGGATCCACCTGAAGATTCTGAAGAGCATGCGAAGTGTGTGGAGGCAGGAATAAGCAATTGGGCTGACTTGTCATTTCATAGTCAGTTGGTTGTCGAGGATGCTGTTGAGGTTGTGTGCATTGTCGGTCAGTGTGGGTGTAGGTCTGAGTTCTGCTGAACAGCATCTGTTATCCTAAGCTGAGGTGTTATTCCCAAAAGATCAGTACTTCAGTTTTGTCAGAGTTGAGTTGCAGGCAGTTGTCTCTCATCCATTTCGTTATGTTTTGTCATGGCATTGCAGAAGTTGGTTCTGGTATTGTAGGGGTATTTGGTGAGTGAGAGATCGGTTGACTGTCATCAGCATAGGAGATTATGTTTCTCTTCCCCTCTCCGTAGGCCTTCCTGTCCCTTCCGTGCGTGGTCATTTCTCCCCTGTTCAGTGCTGGGATGCCTCTTTGCTGGGGCAGCTGTCGCGCTTTACAAAAACTCTTTACATAACATAGCAGTCAGGATGCTTGTCTGCTGTTTTTCAAAAAATTAATGGTTGGAATGAACTTCTGCTGTTACCTTGAGCCTTTGAAAACAAAATTATTGCACTAATGTTGTACAGATCTCAGAATGTTGACAACCATCTACATATAACTGTGAAGGACATATTTCACATTTTATTATGATCAGATTGTCTATTTCTACAAATAGTGATGCACCTAAAATTGAGTTCCCACACTACTAACTAAATTTGACTGGACGCTCCTGAGCTGCATGGTTTGAGTGCCTAGGTACCTAGGCATTGTGAATTTTCCCTCAAGGGAACTGGGAAAAAAGGCAAAATGTAGCAATATTTTTTGGGAAAAATTGTAAGGAATTATTTTTATTTTCTAAAAATGTCACCAAGAAATAGTTTGCTTTTCTAAGATTGCCCATTCTCCAGCATTCAGAAAAAGACAGTGTTGTAAAAATAATAGGTTTGGCATTGGTCAATAGTCTTCTGGCAATTCTGGCCTTGTTTTGTCATGGTATTTGCTAAACGTCATTGTTTGGTAACCTCATCAATCTCATTGAAAAAAAAAGAATTATTTGCTTAAAAGTTATTTTGATCTAAAAAAGCATATATTACCATATTCCTGCCTGCACTGAAGCAAACTATGTTGTGTGTGGATGTGTTCCATGTGAATGGGTGCATGCTGTAATTCATAGAAAAGTCAGCCAATGGATGACGTTGGCTAATATACTGCCCCTTAATTCATGCTGCAATGGGTGAAAGAAAAATATGAATGACACCAATTACAGATTGATGGATGAGGAAGGAAGGAAGGAAGGAAGGAAGGAAGGAAGGAAGGAAGGAAGGAAGGAAGGAAGGAAGGAAGGAAGGAAGGAAGGAAGGAAGGAAGGAAGGAAGATCATGAAGTAGACATTTGGGCCATTTGTTTATTTCTGAAATTGATATGTATTTATGGAAACAGTGTATGATATTTGCTTTTAATATGTATTGTTCATCAAAGGAATGAATATCGTCATTAAAAAGGGGATATACAGTCATAGACAAGCAGTGTTTGAAATAACTAATATGATGAAAGATGAGTGGTGTAAAAATGTTGTGATGATCCAATAATAATACAGGTTATGTTACTGTTATGTTACTAAAGTTTTATATAGCGAAAATCACCACTGGTCTCTAAGCACTTTTAAAGAAAAGGAACACAACAGATAGCCACCGGTAGCCCGCCCGCGACCACACTGACGATTTAAGGTAAAGATGTTATCTTTTTGAACAAGTGGGTCTTTAACGCCTTTCTGAAGGGCAATAGCACTGGCTCCCTTTGCAAGGTTGCAGGTAACTCATTCCAGATATGAGGAATGAGGACCGACCGACTTTGATTTAAGGTTAATTCTCAGTGGGGTTAGTTTACAGGCTTTGGAGGAGCGCAAGGCTCTGAACTTTCTCAGCCGGTCTTTAATATATTTGGGGGCTTCTCCATAGATGGCTTAATGGGCTATACAGAGACACTTGAACTGCACTCGATGTTCGATGTGCAGCCAGTGCAACTTCTGTAGAAGGGGCGTCGCTCGTGTTCTCCTCGGTAGGGAGAAAATCAGCCTGGCCGCATCATTCTGAACCACCTGCAGTTTCCTAAGGAGCTTCCGAGGAAGACCCAAATAAAGAGCGTTACCATAGTACAGCCGCAAGATGAATGTGGCAGACACAATGGATTGCAGTGTCAGAACAGAGAGAATAGGAACAAGTTTCCGTAGTTGCCTAAGTAGGCCTATAGAGGAGCCCACCACCGTGGAGACTTGAGGGGCCATGGACAGATCTGCATCAATTTTTACTCCTAAACTTTTTGCTACTCTTCCCGAAGTGGGTACCTCCCCTAATTCGGGGGGCCAGAAAATCTCACACCAGCAGCTGTCTTATGTTGCGATGATGAGCACCTTAGTTTTATCTGGGTTAACCTTCAGGAGCAGGTATTATAGTTGATACAACAATGCCTTCAATTCATCCCTCATAAGTCAGTTCTCTTCTTTGTACTATGCTGAGAAAAGCCAAATAATCCAAAAATAATTTACAACAGTATTGGCAGGAGATGTAAACTGATGTAAATGGAATGTGTATCACAAGTCCTGCAACTATGTCAGGTTCTAAACACAAAGTCAACAATAAAGTAAGTACAATGTAAAAAAAAACACTGGCACTGCAGGCAACTAGCTTGTGTGTGGATGTATTCCATGCGAGAGAGCAAATTATAATCACTCAAACTGAGGTAAGCAGACTCACTGGCCCATTACATATGCTGTAATGGGTGGAAGCAATATGTGAATGAAACAACAACAGACCAATGGATGAAGAGGGGTGGCTGAAGACTCTGGATATAAGAAAATAATAGAAATGTTAGTAAAACCAAGAGGTCTTGGCTAATACCAAACCCAAAAGGTAGTAGTTTCCTAATTTTAAGCTTTCTCCTACTGGCAGTTAGTGATGGAAAAGTGTGAAAACGGTGGGTGAACAGGGAAAGCTATACATTTCTAAAAAGTAGACAAGATTCTGGATTCAGAAAAGGATTTTCTGGGATAGATATAGCTTCTTGTTTTCATTAAAAAAAAAAAAATTTAACTCAAAAACTAATGAAAATAGGAACAACTAGAAATAGGTAACATGCTTTTATCTTTAATGTTTTACCCCATTTGCAGATCTATAATGTTTTATACCATTACATTGGTCAAACTCTTCTGAATGCCAGGATAGATTGTGTTCATTGGATGTTTAAAAGATGCAATACCAGGAGCAATCAACCAGGGTGAAGTTTGTACAATAATTTTTGAATGAATAAAAAGTGAGTATGAAGAAAACCTTTCAGTGTATGAATTGTGCCCTAGATTCTGAATTTAGAAATAGTGGTTATACATATGAAACTGAATTCCGATTAACTCATACTGTCACATGGCTCAGAGGGCAATTTGCATAATGTGTTCCTTCTCAGGTGAGAAATTCAATCGATAATAACACATGTTCTACTGTCCTCTGTTTCCATTCTCCCCTCAATAAAAAAGGTACCCCACTTGTGAGTTTAGGCCCATCATTTAAGTATGTGAATAGCTGTGAAATTGTGGATCAAATTTAGCCGACACTAAGGGAAACTTACCAAACTCTGACATTTCTGAATACTAGAAACCCAGGTGATTCCAGACTGTTGTGGGTTATGTGGCTTCCATCATGCTTTATTACCCAGAAATCCCTGCAAACATCTAATCTGGTTAAAATAAGAGATTTTCCTTAGATTTGAGAGGGAAATTCCCAAATCTCCAGGGATCTACCAAAGTCCAACTACCCAGCGTTTCCACACTTCTGATAAAAACAGCACCCACTTGTGTGGGTGGGCCTATCATCTACAACATGAAAGAACTCAAAATCCAACATGGAAAAATCAAAATAATATTATTAAATATCAATCATTTGGATGGCGCATGTACTTGCAGACTTTGGGCCTACAGTCTGCTAGGACCCAAGGCATCCTTCCAGCACCAGACACTTGGGAAAACTAACAACAAAAAACAATACGGTGGAGGAGGACCTAGGGGAAGTTTAAAGACCAAGCTCTGGGTACAGTCCCCACTAGAACTTATAAACAATAGAGGTACCAGAGGGTCTCAACCAATATGCCCAGAAATAAAGAAGACCAACCAAAAACCCAAAAATTCTCACAGGGCGCGTCACAGTGAGTTCTCAGAGGATGAGGAAAAAATACCCATCAGTCACCATCCGGATCCGCCCTTCATCATTTGGGATTTTATCCGTACCACCCGTCAGAGATAAACTGTGCCCCACTCAGAGGTCAACCCGGTGGTAGGGGGTATCCTCAGTGGGTGTAGGCAACGACAGTGTGGTCTGCCACCCGGTGTGGGTGGGTGGCAGCAGAAGTGGGACTGGGGTGTGCAGTGCAGAAAAAGTGTGAGTGAAGAGAAACCAAGAAAAAGTGTGTTTTAAAATTGGTTTTGAAAAATCACTAAACAAAATTTATTCCAAGTGTGCTTTACATACCAATGTTAAAAATAGTGCAACCAAAGGCTGTCTGTTTATGTAGACCGCCTGAGGTAAGGGTGGTCGACAAGTTTCAGCAATCTATGGACTCTTGCGTCCTTGCCTTCATCAGGACCAAAGTACAACAAATACTACTGCACCAAGTGAAAAGTAAACTAAGTGAAAGGTGACACCAAAGAAACATAAACAAGTGCACACGGTCACCTGAATGCTCCGGGTGCCCTTACAGTCTGTGTATGTCACTGTGGAGGGAGAAAAGGGAGGTATAGTTATCAATATATAATGGGCTAAACAGTAAGACCATGGGTTATGGTTTAAACTAAAAATCACACATAAAGTGTTGATTCAAGAAAGCACTTCATATAGATGCAGATAAAGTTTAAATACATTTGGAACAAGATTTTTCAGATACCAAACGTTGTTCAGCTCTTACCTAAATCTGTAAGGCAGGCTGGCCTCACCCCACCTGGCAGAGGCTCAGGGGAAAATGAAGCACCGCTCTAGAAAACATGCAGGACACACGTTAAAACGTAGAATGCACATATCAAAACAAAACACTTCTCACTGCCAATAACCGGTATTGCATGGTCACAGTATCCAAGGGAAGTGGTGTCATTCTCAGCAGTAACGGAGGAAAAGCTCCGTCTTAGCAGGTCAGTAGTATCTTTGAGATAAGTGAGATAAGTGGGCATTTCCTGCACCATCGGTCTCAAGAAGTGATCCACAAAGGTGGAGAGGGGTTCCAGGGCTGATCCTATCACAGAGATTATGGGACGTCCTGGGGGCGGTTGTTGCTCCTTATGGACCTTGGGTAAGGTGTAAAAGTAAGGCATCTTGGGGTGCTCAGTGCATAGGTACATGGCTTCAGCTGGAGTGATCCATCCCTCCGAAGACGCTTCTTCCACCATTGCTTTGATATTCAATTTCAACTCCTCTGTAGGGTCATAATTCAATGGGGCGTAAGATTGTCTCATATTGAGTTGTCTCAGACACTCAGCTCTGTAGACTTGTGTGTCCATTATAACGATCGATCCGTCCTTATCGGCTGGCTTTATTGTTAAATCCTTATTATCAGTCAAAGATTTGAGTGCTGCATGTTGTGATTTAGGCAAATTATGAAAAACTACCATAAGCCTATTCCAGCATCAGTGATATGTACAGTTCTATCCACAGCATGATATAGATAGCTCTACCCACAGTAGGAAGTGGATATGTACACAGCTTTCCCTTTGACATTCGACATCCAGCTCCTAGGTTAGAGTTCCGCGGGGATCTACCATGAGACCGGATCATGGATCCCTTGGCAATAATTTTCTGGTCTATCGATTACTAGCACTCCTTGGCGTTTCGCCCTAAACCCTACTTCTATTTCTAGTGGTCCTTGAGGGTTGCGTGTCTGAGTTAATCTAGGTTCACTCCTTACCCTCCAGCGTACTTAAACTGAACGCAGTTTACATTTCGGAGTCTCACCCCGATTGTATTTAGTCCCCTAACATGTTTACCCCGTTCTCCTTTACCACGCTACAACCAATCTATCCTCAGCCAACGGCCCGCTATCTAATGGTATTGCAGGTCTATACGCATCTTTTTCAATCACTAGATGCGTATCAGTACCCCACGTGACCACGCAACTTAAGGGAGCGGAGTTAATGTACAGCCCTTCGCCGGCTCGTACATGTTTGTCCACGTCTCCCTGACTACGGAAGAACCAATGCCTATCGGCCTGTCAACGAGAGGGCGTGTAGTTCAGTACCCGTCGCTACCAATCGAAAGACGCTACGTAGCGCCCCATGTGACAATGCGTCCAATGGCTGCGCGGTTTATTTACAGCCTCGCGCTAGCCATCGGTACCTCCCCAGACGGCCAGGACGCCGGCTCGGAGTACCGACGGTTAGGTGAGCGGAGCCCTTCCACCATGCCGCATTTGCGCGCCTTGCCTACCATAGGTGCTTCTACCAAGACGGAGCTTTTCCTCTGTTACTGCTGAGAATGACACCACTTCCCTTGGATACTGTGACCATGCAATACCGGTTATTGGCAGTGAGAAGTGTTTTGTTTTGATATGTGATTTGTCTCGCTCCTGCGCTGAGAGGTCGCTCCACAGCCTGCTTGCAGCCTGCTTGCCGAGACCTGGTATCGTTGAGATTCTGCCTTCCACCCTAAAGTTGTTTTTTGTGCCTCTGCCCTGAGCGCTGCTTCGCTTTACTTCCGTTGCTTTCTCAGGTACTTTACACGCGATTACCCCCGGCGCTGTGCTCTGCCCTCCCCCCCTTGCCATTGTGTTTGTTTTGCTGGTGTCCTCGTGAGCCCGCCCCGCCTCCCAGCTGAGCCGCCCTCCCACTGTCCTTATACAGCGCTCCCATACCTGGAAGCGCTGTGATCCTCTTATCGCTCCTGCGCTGAGAGGTCGCTCCACAGCCTGCTTGCAGCCTGCTTGCCGAGACCTGGTATTGTTGAGATTCTGCCTTCCACCCTAAAGTTGTTTTTTGTGCCTCTGCACTGAGCGCTGCTTCGCTTTACTTCCGCTGCTTTCTCAGGTACTACTTTACACGCGATTACCCCCGGCGCTGTGCTCTGCCCTCCCCCCCGCTGCCATTTTGTTTGTTTTGCTGGTGTCCTCGTCCTCGTGAGCCCGCCCCGCCTCCCAGCTGAGCCGCCCTCCCACTGTCCTTATACAGCGCTCCCATACCTGGAAGCGCTGTGATCCTCTTATCGCTCCTGCGCTGAGAGGTCGCTCCACAGCCTGCTTGCAGCCTGCTTGCCGAGACCTGGTATCGTTGAGATTCTGCCTTCCACCCTAAAGTTGTTTTTTGTGCCTCTGCCCTGAGCGCTGCTTCGCTTTACTTCCGCTGCTTTCTCAGGTACTTTACACGCGATTACCCCCGGCGCTGTGCTCTGCCCTCCCCCCCGCTGCCATTTTGTTTGTTTTGCTGGTGTCCTCGTCCTCGTGAGCCCGCCCCGCCTCCCAGCTGAGCCGCCCTCCCACTGTCCTTATACAGCGCTCCCGTACCTGGAAGCGCTGTGATCCTCTTATCGCTCCTGCGCTGAGAGGTCGCTCCACAGCCTGCTTGCAGCCTGCTTGCCGAGACCTGGTATTGTTGAGATTCTGCCTTCCACCCTAAAGTTGTTTTTTGTGCCTCTGCCCTGAGCGCTGCTTCGCTTTACTTCCGCTGCTTTCTCAGGTACTTTACACGCGATTACGCCCGGCGCTGTGCTCTGCCCTCCCCCCGCTGCCATTTTGTTTGTTTTGCTGGTGTCCTCGTGAGCCCGCCCCGCCTCCCAGCTGAGCCGCCCTCGCCCCTCCCCCTTTCCACTATCTATATATGACCGATGAGCCTCCGCGCAGCGTCCACGCGCAGCGTCCGCGCCCCATTCGCGCCGAAGGTGCGCCAAAGGTAAGCCCGTCTACGCCCGTCCGCGCCTGTACCGCGCCCAGCGCCAGACCCCCTGGCCCTCGTAATGCCCACCCTTCCACATTACTTACGATGCCACCACCCTCCTAGCCCTTAACCCCGGCCGTTCCCCCAACTGTGCCCAAGCCGCTCCTGGACACACCCATGGACCCTTCTCCTGCAACTCCTGCAAGTTCGACGGCACCAAGAACAACTCCTCATCTACGAACACACAACAGATATCCGACCCCAACCACCTACAATGCTTCCTGTTCAACACCCGCTCAGTCCACAGGCACGCCATCGACCTCTGGAATCTACTAGACACAATCTCTCCGGACGTCGCCTTCCTAACAGAAACATGGATGAACGCCTCTTCTGCCCCAGACATCACCATTGCCATCCCGGAAGGCTATAAGATCATTCGTAAGGACCGTACCGGCAACACAGGAGGAGGCATCGCTATCATCCATAAGAAATCCATCCGCATCTCAACCAGCTCAGACGTCAATCTCGCCAATACTGAACACCTTCACTTCCAGATCCACATCGACCCCAAGACCACACTCAGAGGCACCCTCCTTAACAGGCCACCAGGACCCCGCGCACAATTTAGTGAAGACATCACGGACTTCATCACTCCACACGCGCTCCCCTCCGAAGATTACATCCTTTTGGGAGACCTCAACTTTCACCTTGAAAAGAACAATGACCGCAACACCACCACCCTTCTGGACAACCTCGCCAACCTCGGACTCAAACAACTTGTCACTACCCCCACTCACATCGCAGGTCACACACTCGACCCTATCTTCACCTCCAGCAAACATGTCTCCTTCAGCCACGCCACAGCTCTCCTTTGGACTGACCACAGCTGCGTTCACTTTACCTACAACAAGCCCACATCCAACATCCACCCCCAACCCACTCTGCAAAGAAACTGGAACAAAATCACCATCGACCAGATCTCCTCATCGCTTCTGCAAAACCCCCGAGCCCACTCCTCAAACCCAGACCAAGCAGCCACCAACCTCACCCAATGGTTATCCAACAGCGCCGACATCCTAGCACCACTGAAAAAACGACAAATCAAACTAGGCAGCAAGAAGGCCTCCTGGTTCAACGATGATCTTAAGAAATCCAAGAAACTTTGTCGCTCCCTTGAGAAAGCCTGGAAAAAAGACCCAACCACCAGCACCAAGGACGCCTTCAAAAACGCCACCCGCATACACCACCAACTGATCCGGAATGCCAAGAAAGCCGCTTTCAAGGACCGACTAGATAACAACGCCCACAACAGCAAGGAATTATTCAACATCGTCAAGGAATTTACCAACCCCTCAGCCAACTCCAACGACATCACCCCCTCTCAAGCCCTCTGCGACTCCCTAGCATCATTCTTTCACAACAAAATTGCAGACATCCACAACAGCTTCGACAACCGACCCGAAGACCAACCCACTCAACCCCCTGCAGGACCCCCACCCCCCTTGAACATCCTCAATGACTGGATGCCAATCTCCACCGAGGACACCATCCGCCTGATGAACTCCATCCACTCAGGATCCCCCACAGACCCATGCCCTCACCACATCTTTAACAAAGCAGACTCCACTATAGCACCGCACCTCCGAGACGTCATCAACTGCTCCCTCAACTCCGCAACCTTCCCGGAAAGCTGGAAACATGCCGAACTCAGCGCCCTCCTGAAGAAACCCACAGCTGACCCCACCAAACTCAAAAACTACCGCCCTATCTCACTCCTTCCATTCCCGGCCAAAGTCATCGAGAAAGCGGTCAACAACCAGCTCGCCGCATTCCTCGAAACCAACAAATCCCTCGACTCCTCACAATCCGGCTTCCGAGCCAAGCACAGCACTGAAACCGCCCTCATTGCAGCAACAGACGACATTCGAACTCTACTGGACAATGGAGACACAGTCGCCCTCATCCTCCTCGACCTCTCCGCAGCCTTCGACACGGTCTGTCATAGCACCCTTCTACAACGCCTCAGAAACGTCGGAATCCAAGGAAAAGCACTGGAATGGATCACCTCGTTCCTCACCGGAAGAACCCAGAGAGTCCGCCTTCCACCATTCAAGTCAGAGGCCACTGAAGTCATCTGCGGCGTACCACAAGGATCTTCACTCAGCCCCACCCTCTTCAACGTATACATGAGCCCCCTCGCGGTCATCGCACGCCAACACAACCTCAACATCATCTCTTACGCCGATGACACTCAACTGATCCTATCTCTCACCAGAGACCCTAACACTGCCAAAACCAACCTGCATGAAGGAATGAAAGAAGTAGCCGACTGGATGAAGCACAGCCGTCTGAAACTGAACTCAGACAAAACAGAAGTCCTCATCCTAGGCACCTCCCCCTCCACCTGGGATGACTCTTGGTGGCCAGAGGCCCTTGGAAAAGCACCCATCCCGACGGACCACACACGGAACCTGGGCGTCATCCTGGACTCCTCCCTCTCGATGAACAGACAAGTCAACGCCGTTTCTTCATCTTGCTTCAACATTCTTTGCATGCTCAAAAAAACATTTCGTTGGATCCCCACCGAAACTAGAAAAACGGTCACCCACGCTCTGGTCACGAGCCGACTGGACTACGGAAACACCCTCTACGCCGGTACCACCGCAAAACTCCATAAAAAACTCCAACGAATCCAGAACGCCTCAGCCAGGCTCATATTAGACATCCCGCGTAAAGAACACATCTCTGGTCACCTGAAAAACCTCCACTGGCTCCCCATCAATAAGAGGATTACTTTCCGGCTCCTGACCCACGCACACAAAGCACTCTACGAAATCGGACCCGAATGCCTCAACACACGACTGTCCTTCTACACCCCCTCCCGCCAGCTACGATCCTCCAACCAAGCCCTTGCCACTGTACCCCGCATCAACAAAACCACCATGGGAGGTAGATCCTTCTCCTACCTGGCAGCTAAAACCTGGAACTCACTTCCCACTCACCTTCGCCTTACTCAGAACCATCTAGCATTCAGAAAGCAACTTAAAACGTGGATATTTGACAAGTAATTCCCCACCCTTTTTCAAGTGCCTTGAGACCCTCTGGGTATGTAGCGCGCTATATAAATTTATTGACTTGACTTGACTTGACTACGTTTTAACGTGTGTCCTGCATGTTTTCTAGAGCGGTGCTTCATTTTCCCCTGAGCCTCTGCCAGGTGGGGTGAGGCCAGCCTGCCTTACAGATTTAGGTAAGAGCTGAACAACGTTTGGTATCTGAAAAATCTTGTTCCAAATGTATTTAAACTTTGTCTGCATCTATATGAAGTGCTTTCTTGAATCAACACTTTATGTGTGATTTTTAGTTTAAACCATAACCCATGGTCTTACTGTTTAGCCCATTATATATTGATAACTATACCTCCCTTTTCTCCCTCCACAGTGACATACACAGACTGTAAGGGCACCCGGAGCATTCAGGTGACCGTGTGCACTTGTTTATGTTTCTTTGGTGTCACCTTTCACTTAGTTTACTTTTCACTTGGTGCAGTAGTATTTGTTGTACTTTGGTCCTGATGAAGGCAAGGACGCAAGAGTCCATAGATTGCTGAAACTTGTCGACCACCCTTACCTCAGGCGGTCTACATAAACAGACAGCCTTTGGTTGCACTATTTTTAACATTGGTATGTAAAGCACACTTGGAATACATTTTGTTTAGTGCTTTTTCAAAACCAATTTTAAAACACACTTTTTCTTGGTTTCTCTTCACTCACACTTTTTCTGCACTGCACACCCCAGTCCCACTTTTGCTGCCACCCACCCACACCGGGTGGCAGACCACACTGTCGTTGCCTACACCCACTGAGGATACCCCCTACCACCGGGTTGACCTCTGAGTAGGGCACAGTTTATCTCTGACGGGTGGTACGGATAAAATCCCAAATGATGAAGGGCGGATCCGGATGGTGACTGATGGGTATTTTTCCTCATCCTCTGAGAACTCTCTGTGACGCGCCCTGTGAGAATTTTTGGGTTTTTGGTTGGTCTTCTTTATTTCTGGGCATATTGGTTGAGACCCTCTGGTACTTGGGAAAACTAGACAACAGGGATCTACATAGTTTTAACTTGTACGGATTCTACCACTTGTTCTTGCAGCGAATGCCCTATAAATGTAAAATTTTGATTCCATGAGACATTTACCATGTTTCTAATAGGGAAATTGAATTAAGTATTACCACCAATTAAAAGGGTTTGCATTTGTGTGGGTAGCCATATTGCCTTTGACAAGGAAGGTTCCAAAATATGAAACATTACAGAATTTTTATTCGGTTTCAATTATTTTGACAATATGGGTAGCTCCTCAATTTGAACCAGTTCACATTTATATGGCTTGTGTGTATCCCATTAACTGTATTTACCCAAAATGCCCATAAGTCCTATCTCCCAGCACTCATGCATTTCTCCGAACAAAAGCGGTACCAAACATGTGTTGCTGGGACACCATGAGCTAATCACGATATCTGAGGTCCCTGAAGTGAAAATGTGATCTTTACGCAGTTACAATTTATGTTGATTCTTATAATGTGAGTTAGGTTCACCCACATGTGGAGGCAGTGCTTTTATCAGAAGAAGTGTTTGAATCAGGATGGCATAACTTTGTTCATTGACTAGAAGAGCTAAGATTTCAGGCATACAAATATGTGAAAAAAATGAGCATTTGATCAAATTTGGAATTGGCAGGGCATTCTGAAAAAGAAAATGTGCTGGTGTCCATGTATACCCCACCACCTTAGATGAGATTCCCTTGTGTTGCTAGATTTCAGGATTGACCCAATTTGGTAGGGTTTGGCTTACTCAGGAGCAAACTGTTGCTGCCTCCCCTGTAGAAAGGCCCAGCAAATTGAATATTTTAAGCATATTTTGTTGTTTGTAGGACAACCTAGGTAAGAAAATGTGCTGGTATCTGCATATGCCAAATGGCCCTGTATTTATCTGGTTCTCCAAGTTTTAGAAAGATTCTGGGCTAGCATGGTTCTATGGATGCTGGTTTAAGGATAGCCTGAAAATGCATCAATTTTTCATGGCAAGTAAGAGAAAACTGGGATTACTTTATGAATTGTTTTGACATATGGGATGGCAAGGGGCTGCCGACCCCTCAGTCTGTCTTCTTCTGGTAGCAAAAACACTGGATGGTACCAAGTATTGGGGCCAACGCCAAGATGGTTTAGTGCCCTCCATTCCGTTTATCACTTTGTATCTATGTTTTGTCTTAGAGGGCATTCAGCCCTTCTGGGTGGGAATTTTGGAGCTCTTATACCACATCCGCTCACCGCAGGGTAGGTGAGAAAGGCCCCAGATGTATGAGGGAGAAAAAGAGAGAAAAATAATATATTCCCATCCAAAAACGATTTGAAAGCCTTATATAAGGACAAGGTTTATAAAAAACCTCTGTCCTTAGTTGCTAGTGGTTCCCTAACATGTCTCTTTCTAGATTTAAAGTGTGAGTATAAGTTTGAGGCCTATTGGGACATCATCACTTGTCCTGGTGACAGAAAACTCTTCCACCAATTTAGAGTGGGAACACTCCCCCTAAAATCTTTCACTAATAAGTGGGGGGATGACCGGGATACAAAATGGGATACTTGTTAACAGAGGATGAGACTTTATTGCATGTCCTGTTTGTGTGCTCTGCTTACAAGTGCCCTCGACAGAAATGGCTCAAGCTGGTTTGTAGAATGCTTGGTACAAGATATTGTCAAACAGCTCTGCGTATTCTGAAAATGGGAACTACTGAAGTCATGGTCATTGCCATGGCTAAGTTCCTGAGCTGGACTTGAGTCCTTAGAAGAACGATTTTGTGAGGCAGCGTGTAACCTGTTTGCCTATATTTTGGTGTTCCCAAGTCTCCCCCAAAATATTTACTTAAAATATTGGAGACTATAATTAAGCCCTGTGTAATTCTACCTTAACACCTTTTGATTATGAATTCTCCCTTTTTAAACATAATCATTGTTTTAAATAGATTTGGTATTTTAAAATGATATGCTCTTTTAAACAAATATTTTTGTGTGAGATTTTATGTCTTTTATATCAGATTGTACTGTTTGTATGTGTCTTTTATGATTGATTATGATCGAATAAAGACAAATTGAATTTGAATTTGAGAAACAGAATAGGGTTCATGCCTTGCACATCCTGGCATTGGCCATAGCTCCATACCCAGTTTTCAGGCTCCTTAGAGAAAAAATTGGAGGGTTCACCTTTTATCATGCTGCCCAAGCAGCAGAAAGCCCAGTAGGCACCAGGAAAGTGGCATCTAGAAAAGGAATGATGGGGTTTTGGCCCATCTTTGTATTTGCTCTTACCCCAGGCACGAGTCTTTCTAACACCTAGATAAAGATTGAAGCAGGATATGGATTTTATCCAAGCTCTGCAAGCGTATGATTTAAAACTATGCCCATAGCAATCAGGATTCCCTCTAGCTTCCAATGGCTACAGTAGAAACGCTCCAGGTCAAGGGGGAAAGGAAAACGGTTTTTACTCAAGAGGGGGGTGAGGAGGGCGAGACAGGTCCCTGCACCATTATTAAAAAAGAGTCTTGGGATCTGAATTACACACCAGATGTCAAGTTCTTGTTTGTGCCGGAGTACACCCTTAAGTAGGTGTACTCCGGTGCAGAGATGCACAGTGAATCTGCAGACTAAAAATACTATCCTCAGAGCAGAGACAAGCTCTGCCAATTCATTTCTGTGTTGAAAAATGCATTTTAGTAATAGACCAGAGCTCCATCTGAAGCCGCAGCTCTATCTTTCAGTAGAGGTGGCCAGCCTCTTTATGAAAAGGTGGAGACCTGGTGGGTCCCTAGAATCCACACGTACTCCTCCCTATGGCCATAGTGAGGGGTGGGGGAACACATCCACTGTGTGCCACAACTAAGCGTTTCACTGTCACGTTTTTTTGCCTCTGTGTTTCTATCTCTAACGCAGCATGAATACAATGGAAAAGTGTTCCTGCATATGAATGAGCTATGCCCCTATGCAACTAAGAGAACACCCCTACTGATCACATAGATGCAACATATGTTCTGGCATAAACCACATTGTACAAGGGGATGCATAGGTGCCTGAGGCTCGTTTTTCAAGTGCTGTGGGAGCACAACGAGAAGATGCAATTATCTGTGGTGCCCTCGAGCACTTAAATCAACTTTCCACTGTTCTTTCTGCTGTAGGGAGGGCAAAATGAATAAAAATCCATCAGTCTCACCTACCTGAGGGATGGAAAGACTAGACTCTAGGTGTGGTTGTGCAGCCTGATGCAGGAGCAGGCTGCTCCCCAACCTGTTTTATTTTATTTAAAAAAAAATCCCTGGTATCTAGTGTGATTTGTGTCTACCTGAGTAGGATACATTTGATATAAATCTGCCAATAATCCCACAGGGAGGCTGAAAGATTGTTTTCATTTTAAGATGAAGGGTCAGCCTTAGGCAAGAACATGCCAACCCCCAAACCATCTATTTTCTTTTTAACTCCCAGGTTCGGAGTCTTTTCTGCTCCTCTGTAGGGGCAGATTAGGCCGTAATCACCCAGACCTCAGATTAGCAGAAACATTGTTTGTGCTCTACGAGTGGAGGATGGGTCTCACAGACAGAACGTGTCAGACCACACCCTTTTCATTTTTTTAAATGTTGTATGTCTAGTTTGCTTTCTGTCTCGTGGGGAGAAATGATTGGGGGTGGAAGACTAATTTTGCTTTAGTGGTGGGGTGCATCTTGATGTCAGGATGGGCTCGCAACGAAATCATTCTATTAATAAAAAAAACAAAATAAAATCCTGTTGTCATGTTGATTCTGCCCCCCTGGGTACATAGTTTGGGGTATGTTCCTGAGTCTGCCGTCAGGAGACCAGAAAATCTGTTTGTGCTCCTGAAAAGAGAGAGGTGGCTTCATATTACTATGGGCAAGCCTAACCAATTCAATTAAAAAAGTCTCTGGTGTCTAATGTCCTTTCTGCTCATCTGGGGATTGGATATTGGGCGTAAATCCCTCAATCTGCCCACCAGAGTGCATAATAGGTTCTGGCAATGAGGTATGGGTCCCAATGCCTGGATATGTGAGAATATACTTTATTGTATTAAATAAAACCAATCATTGGGGTCAGTGTGCATATGTTCCCCTTGGGATAAACTTCCCCAAGATTCTAGTAACTAATGTCTCCTACCCTCAATTATGTCAAAGTAATTAATACCCTCCAATGTCTGGTCACTAGCGAAATTAACATTCAGAAAAGAGTTACCAGAAATTGTGAGAAAAGCAAGGAGAAAACAACAAGGAATCTCTACAACCCTCAAAAGGCCCCAAATAAATTCACAAGTGCCCGATAAGACACAATCTAACTATTTCAAAGAACAAATAAATGAAAAAATCTAACCACCCCGAAGTGCTCTTCCAAATCATGTGGCATTGCATCAATCCACTCCAAAGCCTATCATTACTGCATTATTATATATTGCCACCAGATAATTATAAGAATCAAGAATCACATCTTGACCAAGCTTCTAAAATCCCACCAAGCTTCATTACAAAAGTGTCATCTTCAACAAACTTGACACACGGCACTTATTAAAAATTGTTTCAGATTCAAAACCGTTACCATATGTTGGTTACATCATGCGAGCCTGCTTAATAGGAGTATGTGCCCTGACATTTCCCCAATAATACTCAAAATATTTATTTAGGACTCATAGAAAACACATTCCCCTTATCATTAGAATATGGTCAAATTACACCCCTACTGAACAAACTCAAATTTGACACCATGGACTTTAACCCCTTGCATGCTTGTGACGGAACCGTTCCGTCACAAGCCTCGGGTGAGCTGTGCTTGTGACGGAACGGTTCCGTCACGGCCTGCTCGCCGCACCTGCGCGGCGTGAATTCCACGCCAGCGCTGACGAATTAATGGGCGGGCGGGTTCGTGACGGAACCTTTCCGTCACAAGCACAGCTCACCCGCGAGCCGTGACGGAGCAGTTCCGTCACAAGCACGGAACCGCCGCGCGGCCGCCCCACCCCCTTAGCGCTGCGGCGGAATAGCCGCCGCAGCGAAGGGGTTAAAATCTCAGGCAAGTATCCAGATTGCCCTCCTTGGGGGAAAACAATTGCAAAGGCTGTTTAGCGAAATTTCTGCCGCACACACCTGAAAATAACGTCATAAAACGTAACAATCACGATGTTACCCAAAATGCAACTCAGAAACCACTACCCTCACACTACCACTCAGAAGCTTGGCTGGAGGTAACTCATAAATCCGTTTCACTTAGAACTTACATCAGCATTTGATACTTTATACCATGAAATCCTTCTCACCAGAACAGAAATTGAATGTCAAGTGCTGAAATCTTTCATCTTCCTGGCTACAAGACCTCAATTTGTTTAATTGGGATCATCCAGGGAATTCCTATTCCCTTATTTTAATGTGTCTACTCCTGCACTAATCTTAGCTGCACTTCCCCACATTTGGTCCGTTCAGCTTAATATTTTTGATTTATCTAGGGGTGTGCGAAATTCATGTAATTTGCTTTTGCACTAACACATGAAATTTGGGAACAATTATGTGAAATTGTGGGTGATTACATGAAATACGAACCAGCAATTTGTGATATATTTGATTGCAAAATGCATCTGTACATTCATTTTTCAACATAATTGTGCTGCTGCTGAAAAAAAGCACAAAAGCAACCAGCAGTCCCTCTCAATTTATTTGTTTGCATTGTTCCTGCATGCTCGCTCTAAATTTATGTCACAAACAGTGAATTATTAAGCATAATAGTATAATTTCAGGACAAACAAAGTAAAATAAACGAAATATTGGGCCCGATTCACAGAATGAACTTAAGACTCAATCCTAAACTTACTACTGTTTTGGTATTCACAGATTGCACTTACTACTTTTGGTATTCACAGAATGAACTTACTACTTTTGGCATTCACAGAATGCACTTACTACTTTTGGTATTCACAGAATGAACTTACTCATTTCGGTATTCACAGAAGTTAGGACTCCTAACTTTAGGACTCCTAAATGCCTTCTGTGAATACCGAAAGTCTTAAAATTACGATTTTTCTCAATTTAGTAGTAGTAAAGTTAGGACTACTAACTTTAGGACTCCTAAATGCCTTCTGTGAATACCGAAAGTCCTAAAATTACGATTTTTTTCAATTTAGTAGTAGTAAAGTTAGGACTCCTAACTTTACTACTACTAAATTGAGAAAAATCCTAATATTAAGACTTTTGGTATTCACGGAAGGCATTTAGGAGTCCTAAAGTTAGTAGTCCTAACTTTACTACTACTAAATTGTGAAAAATCGTAATTTTAGTACTTTCGGTATTCACAGAAGGCATTTAGGCATCCTAAAGTTAGTAGTCCTAACTTTACTACTACTAAATTAAGAAAAATCCAAATTTTAAGACTTTCGGTATTCACAGAAGGCATTTAGGCGTCCTGAAGTTAGTAGTCCTAACTTTACTACTACTAAATTGAGAAAAATCCTAATTGTAAGATTTTTGGTATTCACAGAAGGCATTTAGGAGTCCTAAAGTTAGGAGTCCTAACTTCTGTGAATACCGAAATGAGTAAGTTCATTCTGTGAATACCAAAAGTAGTAAGTGCATTCTGTGAATGCCAAAAGTAGTAAATTCATTCTGTGAATACCAAAAGTAGTAAGTGCAATCTGTGAATACCAAAACAGTAGTAAGTTTAGGATTGAGTCTTAAATTCATTCTGTGAATCGGGCCCTATGTGAATTATGCATACGCAATGGAAATTTCACCTGGGTACAGTATTATCATCAACCAGAAATTAACTATACCCCCCCACATATTTAAGGTTTCCAAAACAGCCTCTTCTGAACTCTACGGGGCATATTATCAACAAAGTGGCGAAGAGAGGCGTTAGCCGTCTTGGCTTAATTCCTCTATTCGCCACTTCGGAAACGCAAGGCTGCACCATATATCCAAGGATATGGTGCAGACTAGCATTTCCCGCTGCGATAGCGATACGTTTTACAACTTATCGCCAGAGCAGGCACCCTTGCACCAGAGTGCAAGGGTATCTGCAAGCCTGGAAGGTTGGTTTATGTACAGGAAGGAGTTCTTTCCTGCACATAAACATACCTTAAATGCCATTTTGTAACTTACATGTGTGCTGCTTCATGCAGCACACATGTAAGGTACAAATTGGCATGTTTAAAAAGAGGTTTGTTTATGTACAGGAAGCGACACTTTCCTGTACATAAACAGACCATGGCATTTTGCTTTTTCCATGTGTGCTGCATATGGCAGCACACATGGAAAAAGCAAAAACGAGGAGTAATGAAACAATTCTCCTCTTTTCATCACCTTAAGACCAGGATTGTTCTGGCCTTAAGTTTGTGCTGCCACCTATTATCGCCAAGCTTGATAATAGGTGGCAGCGTCGAAGTGAATGGGTGTTGCGGTGGAAGGCCCACTGCAACACCCACTCCAAGCCCCCTTTCACGATAAGTTTATTGTGAAAGGGGCCCTATTACCAAGGCAGCTATAAGCCAATTAAGGTGGCTTTAAGCCACATTAATTTCCTTAACTCTGCCTTGACAATAGGGCGATGCAAATATTGCTGCGTTATCGGCAGAAAAGTGATGATAATGCGGAGATGAGGGGCTTGATAATATGCCCCCAACTCTTCAAGAATCCCACTATCTAACTCCAGAACAGTTGGACAATTTCTGCTTCTGTCTCACTTGGATGGTTTTCCCAAACCCTCTCAGAGCCATCTAATCCAGCACTCCACTGCACGCTTGGTCAAGTTAGCAAAAACACATGACAGCAGTTCACCCATTTTAGGTAATCTCATTGCATCTTAAGGCCAGGATTGACCTCAAAACTGTTATTTCCAATTTCCAATTTAAAACATTTTTAGAGCGCAACGTTCACCGTACGGTTTCTTGGCGCTAGTGAAGGGTCCGACAGCTGAGGCAGGGTAAACCTGTCGTAGGGCAAGGAGGGGCCAGTTACATGGAGAAGGCCTGTTTAAAAAGGAACGTTTTGCAGAGCAATTCTCCTATCTAGGAAGCAAATCCCATACCACTTGAAGATCGAGAAACCCTAGAGGCAAAGTAGCTTTACTTGAAATCCCTACTCTAAAAAATAAAGAAACCGACTTTCTCCCACTCAATAGCAAAGTACATGGAAAAACTTCCAATAAATATTCATTAGAAAGCCAAACTTCCTGGCCTTCCTCCAAAGATCTAAATATGTGGGCCATAACTTCAAGGGTTGAATCACTTTTGCACCATGCAACGGGGGAGCAAAAGCAACACAGCCCTTGAGATGTGATTTATCATGCCATGCAAGGCCACCATGTGTGAAGCCATGCAAGGCCACCTTCTGTGGCCCTGAGTGGCGTGATCAATCAGTCAATCAGGTGGCTTGTAAAGTGTGACTACTCACCCTTAAGTGTCTCATGGCAGTGGTGGCGCGGGGAGAGCTGCTGGTCTGTCGAAGGTGCTGTGGTTCAGTCGAAGAGCCAGGTCTTGTGGTCCTTCCTGAAGTGATTGCCAGAGATAGAGAGACAGGGTGTTCCAGGTCTTTGCTGCGAGCTAGATGAAGGTTCTTCCTCCGGCAGTGGTCTAGTAGATACGTGGGAAGGTAGCCAGGGACAGATGGGCAAAGAGGAGGTCTCTGATGGGTGCATGGAATGTGAGGCGGTGCTTGAGGTATGCAGATCCCACATCATGTAGGGTTTTTAGGCATCTGTGAGGAGCTTGATGATGATTCTTTTGTTGACTGGGAGCCAGTGAAGGTCTCTCAGGTGGCCGGTGATTTGGCTGTTGCGGGAGATGATGATGAGTCTAGCGGAGGCTCTCTGAATGATCTGCAGTTCTTGAGGAGTTTCTGGGTGATGCCAGCATAGAGTGCGTTGCTGTATTAGATTCTGCTGCTGATGAAGGCATGGGTGACCGTCTTTCTGGACTCAGTGGGGACCACTTGAAGATCTTTTAAAGCAGGCATATTGTGTGGAAGCAGGGTGACAGGACGGCAGTGATCTGGCGGTTCATGATTAGCAAAGAGTCAAGGATAATGGTGATGTTTTGTGTGTGGTCAGTGGGTAAAGGTGGGGTTTAACATGGTGTGGGCCACCAGGAGTCATCCCAGATGGAAGGAGTGGAGCTTATGATGAGGACGTTTGTTTTCTCTGAGTTGAGCTTGAGGCAACTGTTCTTCATCCAGTTTGCGTCAGCCTTCATCCCATTGTGAAAGTTGTTCTTGGCTACTGTTGGTTCTTTGGTGAGCAAGAGATTCCGCTGGGTTTCATTGGCGTAGGAGACAATGTTGAATCTGTGGATGCTATTGATGGCTGTGAGTGGAGCCATGTAAATGTTGAAGAGAGTGGAGCTCAGGGAGGAGCCCTGATGCACTCTGCAACTGATCTTTGTGGGTTCCAAGTGGAATGGTGGTAGTCTGGCTCTCTGTGTTCGGCTAGTGAGGAAGGAACTAATCCATTCCAAGGCTTTGTTGTGGATGCCAGTTTTGTGGACTCTTGTGGTTAGTATGCGGTGGGAGACAGTATTTGAAGGTGGCCGAGAGGTCAGGGAGGATAATGGCTGCTGTTTTGCCTTGGTCATGGAGCGTGCTGATGTCATTTGTGGTGGTGTGGAGGGTAGCCTCTGGGCTGTGGTTGCTTCAGAAGATGGATTGGGAGAAGTCCAGGATGTTGTTTGCTTTGATGAATTCAGAAAGTTGGACATTGCTGGCCTTCTCAATGACTTTGGCTGGAAAGTAGAGAAGGCTGGGAAGTAGAGAAGAGAGAATGGTCTGAAGTTCTTGAGGTCCATCTGGTCGGCATAGATTTTCTTCAGCAAGGAATTGATCTCTGAGTGCTTCCAGTCTTCGGGGAATGTGACAGACTTCATGGCGCAGTTGATGGTGCAGCAGAGTTTGTCGGGTTTGGGGGCCATGGTGCTGCTGGCTCTGTTGAAGATGTGGTGCCAGCAGGGGTCTGAGGGTGAGCTGGAGTGGATGCTCTCCATTATCTTGAGGGTGCCGTCAGTGGTGCAGGGAGTCTACCTGAGTGGGGTATGTTGGGGTCATGTGTTGTGGGATGCGGTGGCTGTGATGTGGTGGGAGGGTTTTGGGTGTCAAAGCTGTCAAAGCTGTCAAATATCTCCTTAATCTTGCAGTGGAAGTACGTGCTGAGGTTGTTTCAGAGGTCTTCGGAGGGTGGAAGGTCTGCTGTCTCTGTGCTGAGTCTGGCAAAACTCTCTGACCATGGTGAAAAGTTCTTTACTGTTAAGTGCGTTGGTGTTGATTCCTACTTGTGGGGCCCTTTTCTTTGTTGTTCTGATAAGGTGGTGGTGTACAGTGACAGTGGCCGTGAAAGCTGAGTGGTCTTCTGGGGTCTTGCTGCTTCTCCATCTCTTCTTGAACCCTCTTCAGGTATGTCTGGACTCTTGAATGGTAGGAGAGAACCAGCTGGATTTCTTGGAGTGTCACTTGCTTGGGGCTTTCTTCAGGGGGGGCAGAGTGTCGGCACAGTCAGAGATCCATCAGTGGAGGTTGTGTGCTGAAGAATTAGCATCCATGAGGGAATTGGAGAGCTGTTCTTTGGTGGCCTTTTTCCAACTTCTTCAAGGGTGGGCATGGTGGTGTACAGTGGGTTTGGTTAAGGAGAAGTGGTCGCGGTGGTGGTCAGTCTACAGAAGCTCAGTTGTGTGGATGAAGGAGATATTGTCATTGGCGTAGATGATGGGGCCGAGCATATGTCCTGCTGAGTGGGTTGGGGCAGTGACCCGTTGTTTGAGTCCGACGGTGAGGAGGTTCTCCAGCAAGGACAAGGTGTTTTTGTGATTGGAGTTGTCCAGGTGAAAGTTGAGATTGCCAAGGAGGCTGTAGTCCATGGATGCAATAGGGTGGGGTGTGATTAAGTTAATTATGGAGTCACTTAAGGGTGGGTGAGGTCTGGGGGATCTGTAGATGAGGGTGCTGTGGAGTGTGGTGTTTGTGTTGCTCTGCACCTGGAAGTGGAAGTGCTCCGTGTTGGTCGAATGGTAGTCTACGTAGGTGGTGAGGTAGAGGGTGCTTTTGTGTACGATGGTGAGTCCTCCCCCTGGTTTGTTGATGCGGTGCTTGTGAATAATCCTTTAGCCTTCCGGGATTGCGGTGGCCAGGTCTGGCGAAAAGGTGGAGTTCATGTAGGTTTCCGTGAGGAAGGCGATGTCGGGGTCGACGGAGTCTCGCAGGTCCCAGATCTGCATGGTGTGTTTGTGAAGGGAGTGAGTGTTGAGCAGGATGCAGTGGAAGCGGATGGGTCTGGTGGCTCAGTGGACTAATGCCTCCATTGTAGGGGCCTGTGTTTGACCTCATGGTCACAGTTTCAAATCCCAGCGGGTCCACTCAGCCTTTCATCCATCCGAGGTCGTTAAAATGAGTACCATTAAGTTGGGTAACAATAAACATCAGTATTTCAGTGCCTACGGGTAAACATGTGCTTTACAAATACACATGTTATGTTAAATTGTGTTATGTTGTATTATGTTATGTTATGGGTCCGGTGCTTGTTGTTTGGGGATGGTGTGGGGTGGCGGGCAAAGGTTCTGCAGGAAAAAGGGCCCAGGGTGTCCGTTTGGTGATGCCTGGTGGCACGGGATATGGAGGCCAGTATTGAGGGTGGTATTGTAGCAGTATATGGTCTGAGTACCAGGGTCTGTGGCGCTGCCATGGTCGAGGAACAGATGGGCACAGACAGGCTTTCATGAGGGTGAGGGCTGCACAGCTGGGAGGCAGGAAAGTGGCATATGGAGGGGGTGGGCTGCAGGAGTTGAGCAGTGGCAAGGGAACAGAAAGAAAAGGAATGAAAGTGCAAAGTGAAGAACGAAAAAGAAAGTGACAGAAAGGCAGAAAAGATAAAAAATGAAGATAAGCAAAACAGAAAAAAAATGAAAGAATAACGGAAATAAAATTAAAGGCAGAAGCATAGAGACAGCAGGCAGAGCAGCAGCATAGCAGAGAAGCTCCCAACTAGATCAACAGAGAGAGCCTTTAAAAAGTGGACTCGCGAGGGTCAGGGGCAGCAGCTACCAGGCAGAACTGTGCATGGAAGGGAGCAGTTCACTGACAAGACGGATGAATCCAGAGTAGTGCAATGCCATGCAAATTGTTGTGTGGCGTTATTCTGCCCATGGAGGAATTCCATGGATAATGCGTGTGTGCTTGTCGATTTGAATGCAACAAAACTGTTATGCCTCCCCAGGTGAGGCATAGCAGGGAGAAATATGTTTATTTCTTCCCATTGTTTTCTCTATCTATGTATGCTGCATTCTATAGCACAGATAAATTGCAAAATGCCTCAGGGGATTCTTTTTGTGCAGGAAGGTACCCCTTCCCGTACAAAAGCAATCCCGCTAATAACGCAGGTACCCTTGCACTGTGATTGAAGAGTGCTTATGTTGGTGCTAGGCAGCACATTGTGCGCCATATGCTGGGAAAAAGGAATGCGTCGAACAATGGGGCTTATTTACAAGCCCATTGCGCTGCCAGTGTGTCACTTTTTATATGGGAAAAAGTGACTCACTTGTGGTGCAAGGGGCTTGTACATAAGCCTCAATGCTTTAAATATGGAGTATTCCTGCCCTTTCCCTATCACGCAGCGTGCTACACCCCTTTGCCTTCACCTGAAATCGGACAACTAATGGACAAAATCTTGCTACAGTTGCAAAGTTTTTTTTTAAACAAAGTTTTAATAGCATTTTTCCCTGATATACAATACAAATACTATTATGCTTTAGACATATGAGATGACACCCCCAGCGGACAGTTTCACAGTTTAAAACCAACATCAATATAGAAGCCACGCTTTGCACCCTTTCAACCACAGCCTGTCAGATATTATCACATGGATAGTAGTAACATGTGCAAAACAGGTTCTTGGGATCCGGAGACATTATTGCGTGTTGCTATGAGATTCCACAACTTCCACCTCCTGTTTTTTTTAAGGACTCTAACATTGTATCCCACTCCAGTGCTATTGGGGTTTTTCGCAACCCTCTGGCCTCTTCTCGCCTCAGGGCTGACTTTCTGCACTACCCCACCTGATCACCTTGCTATGCCACATATGTATGGGGGTGGTTTCTTGGATTTCCACCGCATATTGATGGCTCGTATTACTAGGATTAACGCCAAGTTCGCAAATCTGTATTGTACCTTATGTTTCGAGGGGGACTTAAGGAGGCCCAGGATACATTTCTCCATAGTGTTGTCTATGTCCTTCTGTATGGCTGCGGAATTGAGCCATCTGATCGCGTTCCACAATCCCCCTAAGTGAGGGCAGGGCCACAACATATGTACCAGCTCAGCGCCACCTGCGTAGCTTCTAGGGCAGTGCTGTTGTGCTTGCGGAAACATTTTGTCCAATCTATGAGGGGTAATGTAGGCCCTATGAAGCACCGTGGTTTGGATACATTTTAACTTGGTGTTTCTGGTATGCTTTCTAGGGTAATTTTCCCCTACTCCTTCTCCTCTATGGCCCGCCCGATGTCTCCCGACCATGCATCCTGTAACCGGGTAATGACTATTACCGCATGTGCACGGATCCCCATGCACAACCATTTCACTAAGTGCCTGCCCTGTCCCATGTAATATAGCATCTTGACCAATTTGTGTTTATCTGGTTCTTGTCAGTGTGGGGACAATGTGTTTTTACATATTGCTACACAGCCGCATGTAGAATGTACAGATGATATGGTACTTCCTTGCTCCTGACAAAGTTATCATAATCTCTTAATTGCTCCTCGTGGAACAGGTTTGATACTGTGCTAACTCTTGCTTCGGTCCAGGGGGCAATAGTGCAGTGCGTTACACGCCCAGCCATCAATGGTGGCCCACCAGGGGGATGTACCCGCATAGGCAGGGTGCATATTTGTGTAATGAAGTGATGCTTTCCAGCACTGCAGCGCTGTACGCAATAATGTAGGCAGCACTTGTGAGAGTTTACAGTGTGGTAGCAATAGTGTGTGCAAGGCTCCTGATGTGAGATCACGCTCGGTGTACCCTATTTCCTGTAGATTATGTCCAGCCATCCAGAAGGATAGCCACTGCAACTGACAGGCGTAATAGTAGGCCCTATGGTCTGGGACCCCGAGCCCCCCTTTGTCCATACCGAGTTGGAGCTTTTTGAGACTAATCCTCTCCCTGCCAGTCCCCCATATGAGATCTACTAGCAGGGCGTTTAAAAGTTTAAAAGTACGCTATGGGAGCAGTACTGGCAAATTCGTAAAGTAGTAAATTAATCTCGGAAGGACAACCATTTTTGTAATAGCCACCCTACCTGTATCCAACAGCAGCATCGTAATCTAAAAGGCAATACTAGAGCGAAGGGGTCTAATTGCCCTGTGTAGGTTGCTGTCTAGCACATCAGTGGGGGTCCATTATACATGTATGCCCAAGTATTTAAATTTATGTGGTGCGACTTGTACCTCCATTTGCACGAATGGAACAGTCATCTGTAGTGCCTGTTCCTAGAAGAAAAAGGTGTGAGATTTCGTCAGGATTAATGGCAAGTCCCAATATACTTTCAAAGACAGTAAATATCTCCACCAGAGGTGTTAAATCAGACCTAAGATCTTTGACATAGGGGATAATGTCATCTGTGTATTCCGAAAAAAAGGTGCAAGGTGCATGGTGGGCCTGATTGGAATACCCATCTCTTGTGCCTCCCCTCGCAATTTACCAGCCAGGGGCTCCAGTGCCAATAGCAACAGGAGTGGCGATAGTGGGTACCCCTGTCTTGTTCCTCTGAATATCGGGTATACAGCCAAGATATAGCCCCCAGTACGGACACAAGCCGTGGGGGCTTGGCATAACAGGCGGAGCCATTTAAGATATCTTCCGGTAGCCCAAATTTGCCCAGTGCCTTAAACAAGTATTCCCAGTGTAATGTGTCAAACGCTTAGTGGAGGTCTAGTGACATGCAGTGTGGTGGGGCAGCCGACATTAGGTAATGCAATTTCCTGGTGTTCAAAGACGTGCTACTGCCTGTTTGATCTATATGTATTAATTTATGTAGGAGGGGTAAGAGCCTATTTGCTAGAATCTTGAAGAGGATTTTATATTCCATTGCCGGTAGCAACAATGGACGGTAGCCTGCCATGTCAGTGGGGTCTCTACCCAGCTTAGGGAGTGTGACCGTCAATGTTCGTGCCGTAGTGAGTGGCAATTCGCCTTTCTCCAAAGCCGTGTTATACAGGCCTTCCAAGTGGGGCAGGAGGGAATCCCCGAAAATGTCATAGAATTCTGCTGGCATCCCGTCCAGGTCAGGGTTTTATTGCGGGGTAGACCTTTGAACGCCATTTTTATCTCAAGTTTGGTAATCAAGCCTGAAAGTTCTTTTAAGGCAGCTGGAGTCGGTTGTGGGCATGTCAGTGTGAGTAAGAAGTCATTCATTTGTGTGTCTATACTATCTGTAGGCTTGCTATAGAGCGTGGCATAGTATTGGCAGAAGGTTGTGTTGATATCATTTTGTGTATGTGCTGTACCACCCTCCCAGGCAGTGACCTCCCTAATCACTGTGGCCGGGGGGTCATCCTTCAATAGTTTAGCCAACAGTGCCCCTGATTTGTCCGCCTCAGTGTGGGTTCTCTGTGTGTATTGCTGGTAATCTATAGTTTGAAGGGATTCTAACAGTTCCGCATGTTGTATGCGGACTTCTTGAAGTAGCCCCTGCTTCTCCTTGTCTCGTGCTGCCTCCTGTTCTAGGCGATACATCCTGTGTTCCATTTCTATGAGGGATTTATTAACCTCCTGCCTAGCCCCTACAGTCATGCTAATGCCCCTTCCTTGTATTACCACCGTAAAGGGGTATTCCAATACAGCTTCCACTAGAAGCTGTATTGCTATTTTCAGTAAAGTTAGGTGAAATGGTGTCGGCCATGGCGGTATGGAACACTGTGTCCTCTAACAATTGTTGCCATTATCTCCATGTTGGCACTGGAGTAGGTACTCTGCCCCATGTGATCGTTAGCTCCAGTGGATTTTGATCCTAAAAGGTTTTTGCGAGATATGTAGTGTGTGTAACCTGCATTGCGATGTTGTTAGAGCAATAAATTCTATCTATTCTGGTGTGCAACATGTGAACCGGGGAGTAAAATTAGTATTCCCTGTGCGTAGGGTGCCGCATCCTCCACACATCACACAGGGCCCAACCAGCAGCCCAGCTACAAAGCACCTTTGCCTGTTTAATTACTCCCGCACCATTCAGGAATGGGTGGGACCTGTCTAAGGAAACGTCCATAATTGTGTTGCAGTACCCTCCTATCATCCAGGGGTGTGCTTCCCATCCTGCCTGTGCTAGGTTCAAGGTGGTAAAGAAACGTTCCTGGTTGTTATTTGGTGCATACATGCTACCCAGCACTACCATTTGGCCATCTAGCTTGTGAATTCAGTGTTCCAGTGGCGTAAAGGGTACCCCTTGATGAATCCAGATAGTGTCACCCCATGCATACCTCGAATAGCTAGTGGTGAACACCTGCCCCCTCCATTTCTTCGAGAGCTTCACCGCTTTCTGATTCAACATGTGGGATTCTTGCAAATACACTATTTGCGCCTTCCTCCTTATTAGTTGGGCGTGTATTCTATGGCGTTTCTGTATGGAGCCCAGTCCCCTAACGTTCCACTTTACAATGTTAAACTGACTGAATGCATGCATTGATATATCATATTGGTCCTGTAGTCAGACCAATATGCATGTGTGACAGTGACCAGCCAACGTGGGACTAACAAATAAATAGGAGCTGTTAGAAATGGGAATTTCTGGTTGGCCAAGGCTTGCACCAAAGCCAGGCAGAAACCACCCTTATTCGCCAGGGCAAGGAAGTCACCCGCCAAGATAACCCCTGCTCACCCCCTTGGTAGCTTGGCACGAGCAGTCAAGCTTATCTCAGAGGCGATGTGTAAAGTATTTGCGCACACACCCACCAGCAACAACATCCCAGACCCCCCACAAATGGAACTCCACACGAGGTTATGTCAAAAATAGCCTTTGTATTATACCAAACACATTAGATAATAAATACACACTTTACAATGTGCCATATTCATGGGCAGAATTTACAAGGGATTATATACACAGGACAGGGCTACCTGGACCACTGTCAGGAATTAGCACTTGGTAGAACTAGCACTCGTTAGAAATAGCACTTTGTAGGAATAGCACTTTGTAGAAATAGAATACTTGCAGGAATAGCGCTTAGAATATAGAACATATAATAACTGGCGGCGGGACAATGCGGGTGATCTCCTCAATAGGCCGGAGCGGGCGGGAGGTGGCCGGCACGCTACAAGCGTGTGGGCGTTTCCCGCCTCCCAAAGGCTCCGGGCTATTTTCAGTGTGCGGCTCAGAGGAGGAGGGGGGCAGGGTGTGGGTGGCCCAGCAAAGCGGACGCGGCTCAGAGGAGAGCGGCGCGGCCCGAGGCAGGAGGGCCGCCAGGCACGGGCTGCAAAATGGGGGTGAGTGAGGCACACTTCAGGCTGGGCCCCAGCGACCCAAGGGGATCAGACAAGTCCCAGCAACTTGGCAGGGAAGGCAGAATAGAGTCTAGTGGTCCTGGGACTCTGGTCAGGGGGCGAGCTCAGTATCAAGCCCTTGGAGAGTTTTAGGCACAAAAGCTTCACACATGATGCATAAAAACATATTCAGCGGTGTAGGTAAGACACATGATACATGCAGACACATTCAGCGGTGTAGGGAAGACACATGATGCATAAAATCACATTCAGCGGTGCAGGGAAGACACATGATGCATAAAAACACATTCAGCGGTGTAGGGAAGACACATGATGCATAAAACACATTCAGCGGTATAGGTAAGACACATGATGCATAAAAACACATTCAGCGGTGTAGGGAATACACATGATGCATAAAAACACATTCAGCGGTGTAGGGAAGACACATGATGCATAAAAACACATTCAGCGGTGTAGGGAAGACACATGATGCATAAAAACACATTCAGCGGTGTAGGGAAGACACATGATGCATAAAAACACATTCCGCGGTGTAGGTAAGAAGGTTCACAAATGATGCATAAAAACACATTCAGAGGTGACAGAACACAGGGTGCGCAAAACATACTACACACAGTACATTTCCTAACACCCACAAAGCAATAGCACATGAATCATATTAGCGTGTAAATCACAGTTAGCACATAAATCACATTAGCGTATAAATCACATTAGGGTCCGGGTTACGCCACTGCGCCAAAACCTAAAAGTAGCAGCTGCCCACTACTTGCTGGGCAGCTGGGGACAATAGCAAGGGGCCTAAACGCTGCAGCTGCCACTGAGTGCTGCGCAGCTGGGGAAGGCCAAATTAGGGACGAAGGAGTGCGACTCTCTCCTGAGTCCAAAGTACCTGTCCCTGGAAAGAAAACCTAAACGGTGCAGATGCCTACTACTTGCTGGTCAGCTGGAAACTCAAACTGCGACTGGGGCTCTCACTAGCCCCTCAGGAACAAACACTGCGCCAAACTGAGCCATCTGGCTCTGGGAATACATGTGGCACACTTTTAAAACCCTCTAGGCTCTGGATACATAGTGCGCAAAATCGTTGGAGCCCTCTAGGCTCTGCACACACTTTGTGCCTGGGAGCACTCTGGCTCCTTAAGGAAAGAAAGGCCCCCCATTGTTGGAGCCACGGGGCTCAGCACGGGCTTCTCGGGCCCTTTAAATCAATATTGACAGGCTGGGGCAGCCCGCTGCCATCCAGGGCTGCCCTGAAGGCATCTCTGCAATGCGGAGCGCTTGGACGCCGAAAATCGTTATGCCCACATGGAGCCCTCGAGGCTCGAACAAGAACGACTGGATTGACGGGTGAGCGGCCCCCTGCCAGACGGGGCCGCTCGGACACTGCCTTCCCTGCTCTGACCTCCCCTGTGACACTCAACGGTGGGGGGACGGAGCAGGCAGAACTCAGCTCCTGGTTTGCACGGCTGGCGCGGGGCTCTCCCTTCAACTATGGAGCCCCGTCGACTGTGCTTCTTCTCTCCTTGCTAGCGGCGGCCAGCATCTCCAGTCTCCCTCTGCAGACGGGAGACCGGCAAGGCGTCCCATGGCTAGGCCTGGGCGAAGCACTATGCTACGCTCGCGGAGTTTGCGAAGTTTGCGCAACTTCGCACTACGTGAGCTGCACGTAGCACAGTGGGAACACGCGTAGTGCAGCGTAGCGTAGTGCAGAGCTCATTTTTTGCTTGTTCACGGTCCTGAACGTCATGTTCGCGACCGCGAGTAAGCAAAATGACATCCCGGCGAGATTCTCAACGCGGGGAGGTAAGGTTTCTCATTGTGATTGGTTGCGCATGCTCGCAACCGCTCTCAATGAGAAACTACCAGTTCGCGTAGAGAAAGCTGCAGCTCGAGTAATAATCTACTCGAGCAGCAGAAAACTACAGCTCGCACTCTGCAAGATGCCGTTTTCAATGATTGCACAGTGCCGGATGCTTGTCCGCACTGTGCAATCATTGAAAACACTTCTTGCACAGTGCGAACATGCTACTATGCAGCTCGCGTAGTGCTACGTGAAGTTTGCGTAGTGCGAAGTGCACTTCGCGTAGCTTCGCGTAGCGCTACTTCGCGAACTACGCCCACCCTTACCCATGGCTTCCCCGTGCCGCGGGAAGCGGAACCAAAAGGTGCCAGGCCCCGCCCATCTCCAGCACTTCTGGGTCGCGGTAGGCAGCAGCCCGGCAACGGTTTAAGTCCACAGCTCGGGCGACGGCGGTGATTCCTTTTCTTGGGGGCAAACACGAGGGGTAGGCTCCCTCTAGAATCATTAAATAAAAGGGAAGGTGTAGAATGGGCACCTGCGCCAAAATAATTAAATAAACGGGGTGGCACCCGTAGGGGATGTATGACGGTACAACGCGTACCGTTACATCGCGTACCTTTACGACACAGGTTTAACAACGCAAGTCGTTACAATGACTTGCATTGGGGGGCGCTGGAAAGTGAATAGTTTAATTTACTATTCCAACTCCAGTCCCCGTGGATAGTAGGGAAGGTGCTGAATAGTAAATTAAACTATCCCATACCCTAGAGCGCCCTCCAGCGAAAGTCGTTATAACAACTTTCGTTGTAAATCCTGTGTTGTAATGGTACCGCGTTGTAACGGTTCCGTTGTTAAGGATGTTTCCCCCCGTAGGCCACAACGAAGGAACAAATGCAGGGTAAACTCCTGCAATAAAAATAAAACGCTCCTTTAGGGGAAATAAAGTGCTCCCTAGGCTAGTATCTTTAAGTTAAAATGCAGCCTCTCCATGCTGCCAAAGGTCCTAGAGAGTCAAAGGGAGAGCGTCAAAACGGGTTCCAGGGCAAAGCAATTTCCCCAATCATCCCAGGAAAGGCAGAGGGGTCCCAAAGAGTCCTCCAGCATCCAGGGCAACCAGGGGCTGGGTAGGGCCCAGGGAGGCAAGCCTTACCCTGGGCCCCAACAGCAGCACGCCCCTGGTAGATTCAAGTTGGCAAACAAGAACAAGAACATTTACCATAAGGTCACAGCCTCATTTTATACACAAAAATCCCTTTTTCTCTAGGGTGCAGGGTGGGGGAATACCAGACGCAGCTGGTTCTGGAGAACTTTGTTTTGCTCAGCCCCTCTTCCTATTTACAGGTTAGGCTAGGGTCATCAGTCGCACCTCAGGGGGCGGAGCCAGCATTGAGTGGGGAAAGCGCAGCCCTATTCAGATCCCAGGTGTACTCCTCCCCAGCCATCAACATGCAGATCTCCCATTCACCACCGGGGCAGACCGATCCTCACTCCTGGAGCCTGGCACACCAGCCAGCTCCAGCCAATCATAAGCCAGACAGTCATTTCAACTTTATTACACAGACAGGCCAACTTTTAGAAGTGGCACTTCCCCACTAGTCACATTCACGCCGCACGTCGTGCAGCTTTTAATCACACGAGTACGCACATACCAAACTCGAGCCTGCACTCCCCACACATCAGGAACTAACATGGACACATACATTCCCCATGCATTCCTATGGGAGGGCAGGCCAATCTCACACACGCACTTTACACTACGCCACAGTGCTAAAGTGTGCAAAGACCAGAAATCACTATAATTATTTAACACTAAAAGGAAAAAAGTTCAGGGGTGAACCTGCCAGAAGGGCCAAGTCCAACAGGAGCGTACCCCTTCCCAAAACACCCAATACTCGGTCCGGTCGTAGAACTAAACCGGACCACAAAACAAAGCATGGTAAACAGAACTATTCCCTGAACTACTACAGCATTCGCAGATTGGGGGACATCGCCAACGCTGTCCACAGAGCACCTCACGTTCCATTTTGTCAGCGAGTTCCGACTCCGGGCTCCAGAGAATATAAACACATTACATAATGCTGCTCCAAACATGTAGGTTACTGAAAAATTAAAAGGATATCACATCAGCGAGCAGGTCCCGTTCCAAAGTGGTGGCACCATACTGTTTTCAGCCAAACAGTCCATCTGCTGTGTGAGGGGTTACGGAGGGAAACAGAGCCACGCTACCCTCAGAGTCCAATTTGTTCAAATCTTCCTCGGAAAAGGCTGAGTCTTCTACCAGCGCAGGCTGTCGAAAAGTAGCGGCTGCTACAAGTGCCTCCTCCTTGCCCTGCTGCTGTGATGTTGGATTAGGTCATCAGGATCCTCCACGTAGACGTCTACTTCAGCGGACACTGGGCCTTTCCGCACGATTAGAGCTGTGTTGAGTACTTTGGGAGGCATTATCACTGGTCTCTGTGGGATCCATTACCTTCAACCACTCTTCAGCATCCTCTGAGCTTTCAAAAAAATGAGTCTTGCGTTCATAGATGACCTTCAAACGAGCAGGGAAGAGAAGGGCATATTTGAGGTTCAAGTCTCTCAATTGCCTCTTGACGGCAATGAAAGAATAGCGCTGTCGCTGCACCATAAGTGTCTAGCCCGGGTACAGTGAGATTTGTGCATTCTCGATGTAAATCTGGCCCAGCTGTAGTGCTTTTTGGAGTAGTGTGTCTCTGTCCCTATAATTTAACAGCCATACAATGAGGGGTCGCGATGGGGTGCACGGTTTGGGCTGAACAGTGGGTATTCTGTGTGCAGTTCCACACAGTATTGTGTGGAGAGACCCTCCAGGGTAACGTGATGGCAGAACCACTGTTCCATGTACGTAGCTGGTTCCCGTCCCTCGCAGCGCTTCGGCAGGCCAATGATGTGAATGTTATTCCGTCTTGTCCTTCCTTCTGCGTCTTCCACTCGGTCCAGCAGAGTATTACCTTGCTTCTGTAGTTGCTGCACATGGGTTGTGGTCTGAGCTTGTTGCGGGGAGAGATCTGCCAGTGCCGCTGTATTATCTTTCACCTTGTCCGCCAGTTTAGCGTGGTCCGCCTTGAGTAGCTTGAGACCCGTCGTGAGAGCACCAATTTGTTGTTCAATGGTCCTCCTCGATTCCCTGACCTCATGTAGGATGAGATCTAGCTTGTCCACAGGCTCCGTCTCAGCTGGGCAATTTCGACACCCCACCAAGGTCCACATGCTCCATTGCGGGGTCTGCGCTGGGCCTGGCGTCCTGCTGCTTCCCTTTATTACGGCCCATCACCGCCGGGCAGACCGTGGGAGGCCACTGGTGCGTCCTTTCCCCGTGTAGTAGGAACAGGTGGAGAGTCAGGCATATCACAGCTCAGCAAAGTTGGTTTCACAACGTTCTGGGCCCTTACCACAGGCAGGTCACACCTAGTGACCAGGACATCAGTGGTCACGCCATTCCCCAGGACAGGACTACGTGGTAACCCCCGCTCACTCCGGCAGTGCAGCACGTGTAGGTGTAGGTGCCCTACCAGGGCCGATATCAGAGTCGTCCAGGAATCAAGGCATGCAAGTGTCTCCTGTCCCACGCCGACCTGCGGTAGGACCTCTGCCGCCAAGGGCACACACTCTCCACAAATGCGGCCTGCAACACACCGCTTCCCCCCTCCCAGCAGGGGCGTCCAGTTGACTTGCTTTGTCAGCACCCTCCGGGTATTCCTCAACTCCAGTGCTGGGCCCACAGTAGGTTGAGCACAACCTCTAGGGGAGGGGCCCCACCACTGGCGTACCTGTCTGCCCCCAGGGGGTCGCCACAGCTCATCAATACCGGAGCAGCGCTCCCTCTCAGTTTGCCTGTCTTAGGCCGCAGTTCATGCCCGGAACTTGCGTAGATCAGCCCCGGGGAGTATTTTCAATGCGCGGCTGAAGTCAGCAACCGCATCTGGATCTGTTCGCCGCTGTGTGCAGGGTTGGCAAGGGAGCACTCCACCCTCGTCCAGACACCTCCTGCGGGCCTCCGCTATAGAGTAGCCACCGCCAGGGGCCAGCCCTGATCTATGAGGCCAGTAGGCGGGCTCCTGTTGTCAGGCCCGTCACGTCTCTTTCCACAGCACGAAGGCCCCAGGCCCCCAGCGAGTCCCGATCCCATGTACCAGACGGGTCAGGAGCCGGTCCGATTATTCTACCAATCCGCTGGTCCAGGGTGCACCGAAAAGGGGGCCTCATTTATAAGGCCGTGCATCACTTTTACACCGCCTGTGCGTCACTTTTTGTGACGCACCAGTGGCGTAAAAAATGCGCCTTGTTACGCCATATTTACAAAGTGACGCATCTATCTAAATGCATCAGTTTGTAAACCCTTGCACCACATTATACCTGCTCCAGGTATAATGTATGCAAGGAGGGCGTATTGACGCAAGGAAGGGTCGTAGAAGTGACGCAGTGCAATCTATGAGATTTCACTACGTCACTTTTAGGACACCGTTGTGTCAAAATCTTGCGCCTGCCTCACAGCAGGCGTACGACTGACGCAGGCCCTTTCACATGGGGCTTGCCCCATGTGAAAGGACGCATTGCTGGAGATGCGTCACTTTTGTGACACACTCCAGCAATGCGTTACTTTTGCGCTTACAGATACGTCAGAAATACTGACGTATCTGTAACTCCTTGCGACATGATGCGTAATACATTAAATATGACGCATCAGGAATGTCGCAAGGAGTGCGCACTGAGAAGTGACGCATCTCTGCTTTCACGCAGCGATGCATCATTTCTCATAAATGAGGCCCAGGGTGTTTTGCTGCGACGTAGATCGGATTTAAACACGATTCAGGAGCCCGGGTCCGGAGCTCCGCTAAAAGGCAGTTGCTATGTTCGGCTGTTGGCCACGCCTCCCAGTTATCTGTTATTGAGCTTTGGTAGTTTTGAATGTATTATTGATTTATAGTTTGAACCTTCTGTGTTGTTATTTTGTTCAATGTATCATGTATTAGGTGAAAAGTGCTCCTCGACCTATGTAGTGAGGTATATGTGTATGCACCATCTGTCTATTTTTTTTTCAGAAAAATTAAAACGAAACGTAAAAGTTATCTTAGTGTTAAGCTTCTACAATTGCGGGACACTTTCAAAAGTATTAGAACAGGAATTTCACAATTATGATCGTCGAACAATTTATCTACATTTTTTTTAATCCAGAACTTCGGACTCATATTCCCATTGTACTACATGTGTTACACTTATGATGGGAAGAAAACAAGCTGTTGCATGTAATCGCGTTTGCAATATTTGTAGAAAAGGATACAGGGGCTATGGAAAAAAGTTGAAGCTTGTCACATATTTTTGATACATGATGCAAATCAGTAGGATTCCGTAGAACTGCTTTCAAAAATATCTTGTAAAGAAGGGAAACTGTTTAAATAATCACAGAAAGAATAATAAATGCCAGGTAGTACTAGGAGAAAACACTTGATATGGTATGAAGAACATTATTTGCTCAGCCCCAATGAATTAAAATCGCAGTGTCACTGAAAAAAACATGATATGGGTTCGTGCGCGCACTTAGAATTCATGTTTTAATTTAAAATACACCACAAGACTCGAAAGAGTAGTGTTATCCAGCACAGCATGGCTGCAATGAAAGGTTCATACCTGAGTGAAATAAATATTCACCAGAAAGATTAAAGCGTTCCAACAACATCCGCTAAAATTTGAAGTGGATGTTAGTGATCAGGGTAAACTTACTGAAATTGAGGGCAGCCAAAAAAAAAAAAAACAATTCAATACCTAAAAACATTCTCATGTACCTTCCTGCCATCGAATATAATTAAAAAATGTAGCCTGCAGGAAAACACATTAATATTACAACTCACAAAAAGATTTCAGCGGAAAGCATGTCTTTAAAGCTACGACCATTGCACGTGTGATCGTATACTACCATCTGCCGGGCGTTTTCAGGAGTACATGGAAAACAATCTATTCGGTGGTGTGTACCCGTATTTACTTTATTTCACACAGATTATGGACTAAGAAGCAGACATTCTGGGTTTATTTACAAGCCCTTTGAGCTGCTGATAAAATCACTTTTTTTTTCCATAATAAAAGTAATACACCGGCTGCGCAAGGGGCTTGTGAATGCGCCCCTTCTTCTTTGATGTGCTATCTTCTACGTCTGTTTGGAATGCACCTCCAACATAGCATGTTAATAGGTGACATTGGCTACAAATTTTTCAACCAAAGTTAACCAAAGTCAAGCGTAACTGATGCTTCGAAGTCAAACGTAACTGATGCCTCTATTTAAGCCACTGAATCTTTTTTACTAACATTTAATGAGCAAAGAATGCGATATTTTCACAGATAAGAACTGCAACTATTTCTCTACTCTGAAAATAATACTGGGCCATATTATCAAGAACAGCGTTTAAAGTATCGCTGCTTATCGGCTGGAAAGTGCAGCTAAAGCGGCGATAATGGGCTTGATAATTACCTGGTCTTTTATGGGAATTTACAAGGGCATATTATCAAAACAATCATCGCCGCTTTAGCGGCAGTTTCGTGCCGCTAAAGCGGCGATAATTTTAACGCCGTTCTTGATAATTTGCCACACTGTCTTTGTTGTTCTTAGTATTCTCTACGAAAAATATCTTTTCATTTTTTTAAACGTCGACGAGGAGGGCTCCATAGTAGGACGCTGTGTCAACGCTGTGTCAACTACTGATAGAAACAGCTATTAAAAGGTTTCCATATATCACTTCAAGACATAGTCCCAGATTACCAAAGTTTTTGCTCTGGGTTTGAGTCACAAAAGTGACATAAATCTGCACAACATGCTTTTGCGCTGATAAGTTGCCTGAAGTCAAAGTCAAGAAACGCAAAACGCTGCTTTGTGTTACTGTGCGTTACGGGGGGGAGTTCCATTCATGTTAAATGGACTTTCAAATGAAGCCACTTAGGTTTTTTGATGCTAAACCCTACCTATTAACAATAGTATGTGTAGCAAACAACAATGTTTTAACAGGTGTTACTCATAAGGCATTTTACTTACAGAGAAGGATGCACAAAAGAGTTGCAAAAGGGGAGGGGAACAGGGAGACAAAAACTCAGGCGCGGCTCCTCCGCTATGGCAAAGGAGGGCCGCCCCACTGCTTTCTGACAGTGTGAGAAGTCAAAAAATAAAATGGTAATAACTTTTCGTTATTACCATTTTATGTTTGCTTCGCAGGCGGCAGGCGGGGCTGCTCTGCTCTCTGAACAGGACAGGGGAGGTTAGTTTTCCCACTCCTGAGTGCGTAGAAGCCAGTTGTGTGCACTTTGCCCTTCTACATGCAGAGTGCATTGCAGCCTGCATTGAGAACATACACACCCCTCTAGATCCTGGCTGAGCGCCGTGTCACAGTGCTCCAGACCAAGCACAACGCTGCAGGCAGTGTTGTGATTGGCTAAGGGGAGGGAGCCTGGCTGCCTGCTTCCTGTTCCTGTCAGAGGCAGGACAGCAGGAGAGCAGGTGAGCAAGAGAGCAGGAGCAGTGAAGACACGGGGCCCAGCGGAAAAGTGATTTTTTTTTTAAATTATGCCCCCCCACGCACACCCTCCACCCCCGTGCGACACCCCTCCCCACAAGCCTTGCCAGCTGCTACTGCAAAAACCACCTATATCCAGCAAAAACAAACACTTGATATGTATTGAGCGGAAAATTGGAGAACAAAATGCCGACACTCAGTTACATTAAAATGTTTATGTAACGTGTACAGATGTGTGCACAATGTTGCTCATGAGAAATAAAGTGAGAGTCACAAGTGACATGTGACAAAATATATACAGCAATAAAACAGTGCAAAAAAACAATATACAAAAGGACTCTTGGTGGTTCCCATATGTTAGTACATTTTTTAGGAGTATGACTACTTACATAGAAGTATGAGGGCAGCACGAAGAATTGCCCAGAAGGATCGTCCCATGAGGACATCTTTGCACTATGGCGCAAAGGTGTATGCTTGGTACATGGCGTGGCAGCCTAATTGTGCACCAGTGCTAAGGAGAGAACAAAATAGTGTCATATCTTGGTAAATATGGCACATCCTAGCCCTCTCCCTGTCGTGCAATGCAGCGCAGCAAAGTTGAGTGCTGTGCAACATTGGGTGAAAATGTTGTGAATCTGCGCCATAGTGCATTTTGTTCATGATACTCCGTTTCTAGGCACATCATTTTAGGTAGAAAGACTCAGAGAAACGATGCAGTGAGCTTCTCACTGTAGTGCTTCATTGTTTATTTACTCATGTCTAAAATAGGTGGTGCTTATTGGCGCCTTTGTGTGGTGTAACAGATGAATATGAGACAAGAGTAGAGACTGCCCAGGAACCCACTTGTGGGGCCTTTTCTCAAAGAATGCTGACCCTTGAGAAGCATTCTCTTCTGTCACAAGCACATATGTTTAAATAAAACCTTTTGGACACAAGACACCAGGGCAGTGGGGAAATCCATGACATCCAACTTCTCGTCCTTCTGGGCTCAAAACTGACCTGGCAGTAGATGTTTTTTAACCTGCACCTTCTTAGTAAAAAACGCCTGCGAGACCGATTCACAAATAATTGCCAAAGTAAAAGTGTAGTGTTGTTGCCCAGGGTCTTTCACCGGTCAACCTGACCTGAAAGTAACAATCACCTAAAACACAGGATAAGATTCTGAAAGCTGACAGGCATTCAAGCGCAGCATCCAAAGATGATGCTTGGCATTGCATAACAGGGAAGGAACAGGAGAGTGCCATATTCATACAGAATAGGCTCTCCACTCCTCTTTCTAGTGCTGATGCTGATTTCAACTGCTGAGCACCATGCATGGGAAACAACCTTTACAACGCAACTTTTACAACGCACTACCATTACAACAAAACTTTTACAACGCAACATCCATTACAGGCATGCCATTACAACGCAACCATTACAACGCATGACACTACAACGCATACCACTACAACACATGTCATTACAACAAAGTCATTACAACGCATACCATTACAACGCATAGCATTACAACACATATTACCCTTACACTATCCACCACTTACCCTACTGTTGCACCCCCTGGAGTTAGAATAGTACTTTATACCCCTACACTATCCAACACTTACCCTACTATTGCACCCCCTGGAGTTAGAATAGTAATTTTCACCCCTACACTATCCAACACTTACCCTACTATTGCACCCCCTGGAGTTAGAATAGTAATTTATACCCCTACACTACCCTACTATTGCATCCCCTGGAGTTAGAATAGTAATTTTTACCCCTACACTATCCAACACTTACCCTACCTTTGCACTCCCTGGAGTTAGAATAGTAATTTATACCCCTACACTATCCAACACTAACCCTACTATTGAAACCCCTGGAGTTACAATAGTCATTTTTACCCCTACACTATCCATCACCTACCCTACTATTGCACCCCCTGGAATTAGAATAGTAATTTTTACCCCTGCACTATCCAATACTTACCTTACATGCAATGTAATGTTATGCGTTGTAATGGTAGGCGTTGTAAAGGTAGTATGCGATGTGATAGAATGCGCTGTAAAGGTAGTTTTAGAAATTTGTGGTAATGGCATGTGTTGTAATGGAATGCGTTGTAATGAATGTTGCGTTGTAAAATATGCGTTGTAAAGGTATGCGTTGTAAAAGTATGCGTTGTAACGTCATACATCCCAATGCATACAACTTAGCACCATAGTTCTAGCGTGTGTGGGTGAGTCTAGCATAAGAATTGTACAGTATCCTTCCTGTACAAAACACTATGCTTAGGCAAGTGAAAAGCTTTTCCTCCTTTTGTGTGTGTGCTTCACAGTGCACCACACATGCAAATCATGAAAGCATGGAGAAATTAAAACAGTCCTCTGTTTAATGCCTGCTTTTCCACTGCATTAATTTTTGGGGTTAAATCCTTTCTACTGATGTTTGAGAATAGGGAGTAGTGTAAAAAACATGGGTGGTAGCTTGGGTATGCCTTTGTACCACCCTTGTATGCAAAGTAAACCAAAGCAGCATTTCGTGCTATTCTACATTACGTTTCCATACAAACCAACACAAATACCAATTTGCCTTGGCTTGTGTATCCCAAAAAAGATTTAGCGTCAGTTTAGTGTTACAAAGGTAACACTAACCTGACACTAAGACTTTGAGAATCTGGGCCACAGATTGTTAATTTGTGGCTGAAGAGTGAGTTTGTCATATAGAAACTATGACCTCCAGGACTCTGCCACTATCCATCAAAACACCTTCTGGCAGAGCCTACCACCATTATGGCTTCAGTGTTGCTAGAAAGCATTCAGACTCATCCGTTTGGCTAATGACACCCTCAAAATTGAAAGCATTACTCAATGGAGTCACGTGACCCTCCGGCCGAATAAACAGCTGGGAATCACCCGCAGATGCAGAATCAGAGTACTGATAAAAGATCATTTTAAAGGTATGAAGCAGGGTTGGTGAAGGTAGTGCAGCGCAAAGATGTCCACTCTTTACACAATACAAAAGATGATTGAAAGTGTCTACAGAGATTTGACATGAACGTGCACCTTTCACACTTCTCCTACTTACTTCAATGATTTATCAAATAGTTAAATTCAACAGTACTATTTAAGAGTGCATTTATCGTACAATTAGAGAATGCACTCATAAGTATGTCTTTAACCATGTTTTTTTTTATGTCCTCATTTGCCTTGCCCTCCTCTCAGATAGCCTCCAACCCCCTAACGTGTCGTATTCCGAGGTACTCGAGATTTAACCAATCCCCCACTCAGTGACACAGATTACCAACATTGGCAGTAGAAGGATCTTGAGAGTCGTAGGAAGTGGATAGAGCAGTCCTTGCTTTAACTCCATCTAGGTATTAATACCTGTAGGACCAACAATGTAGCGGAAGAGGGAAGCCCTGGTCCTTGGAGTGGACTAGGCATAATTATTGGACCGGGGGAGAAAAAAAAAAACCGGACACTATCACAACTGAACCAACAGATCCCAAAAAGCCAAATTACTTTTACTGCATGTTCTGGCCAAGTCCACTTTAGATGTTTCATACAAGGATGACAGCCAGCTTGCATGTGATGGCACTGTACTTTCCGCCCAGACTTTGCAAATTTGTCTCCTGGCCAGCAGAACAGCATAAAACAGGAGGTATTTTGCTTGGCCAGTCACACCAGCATCAAGACCAAAGATAATTAAAGGTAGTGTAATAGACAGGGATGTATTTAGAATTGAGTCCAGGGTTACTTTCAACTCCTCCCAGAAACAAACAATATAGGGGCAGTCATTAAACATGTGCACGTCTGAGGCTTCGATGACATTACACTTATTACACTTCTTGCCTGGGAGGAATTTTGACAATCTCAGGGGTGAGAGGGAGGCGCGATGTATCGTGAACAGCTGGTTGTGTCTCAGCCATGCCGGTTTGACTGTTTTGTATAAGAGTGTGCAAGATCTTATCCTCGTACCAGCGCACTGGGCACCTATTTCTTCTCCCCACAAATCCTCGGGAAGAGTAAACTCCCTGTCAGCTTCCTCCAACAGAGACCAGTACCACAGGGCCACCTCTTTGCTCCCCCCTTGACGTTCCACCAGCTGTTGTTCCATGCTACTGATCATCCTGAGTGGTATCCCTTTCCTGCACATGACCCTGGCCCAACTGTCTAATTGTAGATACTTAAATCTAGAGAACCCAGGGCCCAGCTGTTCCCGTAGCTCCTCCCAAGACCTCAATGACCCTGCTGCCAGCAATTCTCCCCATCTTGTCATTCCTCCTTCTCTCACCGGGATCGCTAGCCTGTCTTTTAGACATAATGGGAAGCCCGGGGAGTCCCACACCGGGGCATAATTAGGAAAGTAAGGCAACCCAAGTTTTTTCCTAATCTGTGCCCAGGCTTTCGTCAGGGACGAAAGAGTTTTTTACATGACCTTTTTGAAATATTTTTGGTCCCCAAATTTAAACAGGTATCCTTCCATTGGTAACGCAGCTCCTACCAGCATTGCTCTAAACATTGACCCACTAGATGAATTCTGTGGTGTTTTTAGAAGCATTCTAGAGTGAGACGACTGGAAAGCCCATTCGTAGTACTGCAAATCTGGCATAGCAAGCCTTTTCCCTCCTCCTCCTCAACTTCTTCCATGCCACCCTCGATGATTTATAATTCCAGATAAAAGAATTTATCTCTCTCTGGCACTTATGTAAGAATTTAATATCTATAATCCTCCTTCCCTTCCACTTGAAATAGCCCTGTGTTTTATTGTTTTTTCTTTATCTCCTCCTCTCTTTTTGGCCATGATTAAAGGTCTATATACAGATAGGACGGGAGCACAGAAGGGGTGCTATCTTCTGGTATATCCAGATAGATAGAGTAGGGGTTTCCCACGGGTGGGGGGAGGGTTCTGGGGTGCTTACGGGAGGGGGCAGGGGGGAAAATTTCTTTAAAAAGTCCTCATTTTTTGCTCAGTTCTACTTTTTATGTCCTTGTTGGGGAGAGCCATATATTCTATGGCATACATTAGCTTTAATATTAAGGGTTCTTTTACTCTAGGTACTGGTTATGGGGTGATGGGGTGGATGTTCCTATGGAGAAGATAGGAATTCTCTCCTGGAATATAAATGGCCTACGCACTAGTCCCAGAAAATGGAAAATATTGCAGTATTTGCGAGACTCAGACGCTCAAATTCTTGTACTCCAAGAGACCCATCTTACAGAGACTGAGATCACCTCTGTTGTTAAAAAAAATAGATAGGCAGATTTTTGTGTGTCTACTACACAATCTCTAAACTTCAGAGGCGTGGCGATCTTCTTCAAAAAATCTTTAAAAGCAAGGTTAATTGATAAACTCGTAGATCCAGGAGGCAGATGGGTAATTGTTTCTGTGACGGTGGCAGGGGCTCCGATTACAATAGTAGGTTACCACGGGCCCAACCATGATGACCCCTCGGTATTGAATACGGTATTTTCTCACCTGCTTGCATATCCGGAGCCCACGATACTGGCTGGAGATTTCAATATAGTTTTGGACCCTATACTGGATAAATCCCCTACTAATAGATCAGTAATCCCCTCAAAAACAAGGGCCCTTTTACTTGACAAAATGAAGGAATTTGGCTATGTAGATATTTGGAGATTAAGATCTGGGCTTCAACAAGGTGTCTCATTTCACAACTATAAATACCACCACCAGTCGAGAATAGATTATATCTTAATCAGTCAGCAACTAGTTAAACAGGTACAAAACATCTCTCATCTCCCATTCCATTTTTCCGATCATGCGGCCATCTCTCTAGAAGTGGGCGGGCTGCTGAAAAATACACCTAAAGTTTGGTCATTTGACCGTTCATTACTTACTGCTCCCGATGAAAAACCGCTTTAAAAATTGAAGCACAAAGTTTTTTTGATAACAACATTGGGTCCGCTTCCCCCGGGTGTGTTTGGGACACATTTAAAGCCTTCTTGCGAGGCATAATAACAAACAAGGTCTCACATAAAAACAAAATCTATAGAGAATCTGTCACCTTATTGGAATCTGATATGGCTAGGGTGCAAAAGAAAATCCTGTTACATCCGGCCGTTCCTCCGGAAACTATGAAACGTTGGCAAGATGAGTTATCTACCCTAAAAGGAGAACTGGGCTCAATTATAAATACTCGAGTCCTTCAGAGATGGGAGGCAAGTAAGCTAGCACATTTTCAATATGGAGAGGGGGCCGGCAAGCTTCTGGCCTGGAAAGCCAAAACTGATCGAGTTAGAAATAACATAGCTCAAATCAACGTAGATCAGGCGACTTACTCAGCAGATGCTGACATTAGAAGTGCCTTTTGTGATTTTTTTAAGAACATCTATCACGAGGACAAACATGTTGAGGCTTGTCAGGTTGACAACTGGTTAAATAGGGTGTCTCTCCCCTCTCTTTCAGCTGAACAAAGAGCCACCTTAGATAGACCTATTACGCAGGAAGAGGTTAGCCGTGCCATCTTAGACAGCAAGAAGGGTAAGGCATCTGGTCCCGATGGCCTTTCTTCAGAGCTATATTTGACCTTGTTGACAATAATAGTTCCTCCTTTAACTTCGCTGTTTAATCAGATCTTTCAGGTAGGGCTGTCTCTCCCTAATTCGTGGAATGATGCTTCTATTACTTTGATTTTGAAACCAGGTAAACCAGCCTCAAGTTGTGGGTCTTATAGGCCTATTTCGATTTTAAATGCGGATTATACGTTTTTCACATCTGTTCTTGCCAATAGACTAGGGGTAGTGGCACCTTCTATATTACATCAGGACCGGAGGGGCTTTGTGAGGGGTCGCCAACTCTTTGAATTGACCTATGATCTTATTGGGGCCATAGATATGGCGACGGCGGACTCTCTTCCCCTTGCTGTCATCACGTTGGACGCCACCAAGGCCTTCGACAGGGTCAATTGGATGTTCCTGTCGGGGGTCTTGGGTAAATTCAACATTGGGGGGGCTTTCCGCAGAGCGGTGAGTCTACTCTATCAGAAGCCTATGGCCTCTTTACAGGTTAATGGCGAACTGTCAGCCCCATTTAATATTACTCGGGGTACGCGGCAGGGCTGCCCCCTCTCCCCTCTCCTATTTGACTTATATATAGAGCCCTTCGCCCAACGGTTAAGGGACGACTGTAACATCAAGTCTTTTTCATATATGGGTTGGGAGAGGAAAGTGGCCCTGTACGCCGATGACATTCTCATCTTCTCTTCAGACCTCCGTACTGCTCTTCCCTCTATAATTGCTCTGGCCTATGACTATGGGGAGGTATCCGGATACCAAATTAATGCATCTAAAACTGAGATGATGCAGTGGAACGACCCCGAGCCAGTGGCAGGGGTTCAATTGAGTCTTTCTATGCATTATCTTGGCCTCACTATTACTAAAAACATAGACAAAATTGCAACATTGAATTTTTCATTGATAGCAAGAGAATGTAGAAAACTTATGAGGTCTTGGTCTACACTCCCGCTTTCTATTCTGGGTAGGGTTAACCTTGTTAAAATGTCTATTTTGCCCAAAATTTCTTTTTTGTTTAACACTGTTCCGCTTTATTTTGAGCCTTCTATCATAGCAAAATTGCAAAGTGATATTAGCTCTTTTATTTGGAATGACCTCACAGCTCGGATTTCATGGAAAAAATCAGGCGTAGGAGAGAAAAGGGGGTCTTGCAGCTCCAGATTTACAACTATACGCGTGGGCTTTTCAACTCTCCCACGCCAGGATGCTGCTTAAGATGCCCACGAATGTGGGAATAGGCACTATGTTCTCCGCACTACTTAGAGGAGAGGGAGTTGGCCAACAGGGTTTTTTGTTTAAATTTGGGGACCCTAAGTTTTTCAAAAAGGTGAAGCTGAAGGTATTATTGGGATTGACAAAAACGTGGGTTAAGCTAAGAGGCTCCATAAAACTGGGATATTTTGCAGGCAGGTCTCCAATGTGGGATTCCCCGGGATGTCCAGGTTGGCTTCTCGATAGCCTGGCAACATCACTGAGGGAGGCCGGTTTGGAGGTTTGGGGGGACTTGTTTATAAATGGTTCTCTCCTCCCTTGGGAAGCTTTACTAGCTAGAGTAGGGCCGGGTCTTTCCAGATTCAAGTATATACAGATTGCGAGTTGGGCTCACTCACAGCGTTCAGCTAGGGGTATATACCAACTGGGAGGAGACAGCAGCTTAGTGGCCCTGATGCTGGACAAACTTTCTGTGAGTAAGGAAATCTCAGTCTGGTATAACTTATTATTGGAAGAGGTTGACGGGGATTTCACCTTACCGGAGACACTGTGGAGCGCTTCCTTTATTGATCAGGACACTGATAACATCTGGCACGCCTCTTTTAAAATCTTGTGGGACATAGTGAAACCAGCCTGGTTGCGTAGGAATCATCTTTATACCTTACACAGGGCATATTATTCACCACAGCGGCTGTCGAAATTTTCAATAAACTCCCCTGTAGCCTGCCCTAGGTGTGGGCTTCTAGCAGCCTCTGGCATACATATGTTTTTTGAATGCCCACTCTTGTTCTCCTACTGGGATTCAATTAGTAAACTATTGACTACATCTTTAGGGGTAGCAATCTCAATCAATGCAATGACCGTAATCTTCGGATTATTTTCGGGAGTTCGAGGCCCTGCTAAGAACCTTCTTTTTTACTGCATGTTATTGGCCAGAAGGGAAATCTGTAGGAAATGGAAAGACCCAGCACCTCCCACGTTGTTAGACTGGCGTATCTCAGTCCTGCAAACATCCAAAGTTGACCTCGCAAGATCTGGCAATCCCGAAAAACGTAAATTTTGGCTTCTCCTAAATTTGAATTAGTTGGCTTTTGACTGTGGGTTTTTTTTCCCCACTGTCCTATGATTAAGCTGCTTGGTCTATATTTTCCTTTTCGGTATACCCAATGGTTTCCCCAAACGTCAGTGGGTATCGAATTGCAGCAACATCTCCCTGCTACGGTTATATCGGGGTGCTTTATGGAGAGATGTGATAATGCTGAGTGTCAACATTGAATTATCGATGAAAGCACTACTGGTATATCTGTGGCAGTATATTCCTCTCTCTGATAGCCTGATGTGATATACCAAGGGCGATAATAAGGACAAATAAAAAAAAAAAATAATAAAAAAAAAAAAAAGATTTTAACATCAAAGGCCAGGGGAATGGTATTAAAAATGAATGTATATTTGGGGAGGATAGACATCTTTATTAAGTTCACCCTGCCCAAGATGGTAAGCGGGAGATTAGACCAAGATTTTAAATGCTTTCTACATTCATTATAGACTCTCTCTAAGTTGACTTGGGCTATGTCACCTACTTCCTGAGTTACCCGAATTCCTAAGTAGCGCATAGAATTGGTCACATTTAGATGTAAATTAGGGATATTCCACGCCATGATGTCAGATTTGCTAGCGTTAAACTCGTACCCTGAAATACGACCAAACTCCTCAGCCCTCCTGATAACCGCGGGAAATGCTGTCACCGGATCAGACGTCAAGATGAGAATATCGTCTGCATACAGTGCAACTCGCCTCTCCCACTCCCCAAATCTGAATGATGGAATATTTTCATCTCCCCGTAAACACTGAGCAAACGGTTTGATGTACAGATTGAAGAGAAGGGGAGAGAGCGGACAGCCCTGCCTTGTGCCCCTCGTGATTTTAAAGGACTCTGTCAGGACACCATTAATTAGCAGCTGAGCCGATTGGGCATCATACATGAGGGTGACGACCCAACAGAAGTTTTCCTCGAAATAAACTTCTTCAGCACTGCTGCCAGATAGGGCCAATTGACCCTATCAAAGGCTTTTGTCGCGTCTAGGGTGAGTGTAGCCAATGGAAGAGAGAATGCCAAGGCTATATCTATTGCCCCCACAAAGTCAAACGTCAAGTCAGATAACTGACGCCCTTTGATAAAATCTCTCTGATCTTGGTGAACGATTTCCCCTATTACTGACCCCAATCTTGCTGACATAATAGAGGCGAAGATCTTATAGTCACTATTCAGTAGTGATATTGGTCGATATGACCCACACTCTGCTGGGTCTTTCCCTGATTTAGGGATCAAACCAATGGTCACCTAGCCCCAAGATTTTGGGGCTGCATCCCCGTACCTAAGAATCCTATTAAAAAGGGCTGTCAGTGTAGGAACAATAGCATCACCCAAGGCCCGATATAACTCACCCGGCAGCCCATCAGGGCCTGCCGCCTTCCCATGCTTAAGTTGCCTGACCGCTTTGCTAACTTCGGCATCAGATATTTCCAACTCTAGGCATTTGCTCTGTACTGTCGATAGAGATGGTAAGGGAATCTGGTCTAACCAACTCTCCCTTACCCGTTGGTCGTTCGGGGTATCTTCCCTGTATATCCCTTCAAAAAATTCCCGAAATGCAGTCCCTATCTCGTGGTTAGACGTCCTGGCTACACCCTCGACCCAAATTACTCTCATATAATTTTGGGCTTGGTCTGCCTTAACCTTCCATGCCAGTAACCTGCCCGTGGCTTCCCCAAACCCAAAATGGGAGATCTTACTTGCATACCATCTCTTAGTCACTCTCTCTTGTAATTTACCCTCTAATTGGTTCTTCAATTCGCCCAGCTTTTTTTGCTCCTCAAGCCCCTAGCCTCTGCTCGATCAACACCATTTCCTGCTCCAAGTTTTGAATCTTTTCCCGATAGATTCTGTGCCGGTGGGAGGCTCTGTTTGTGATACATCCTCGCAAAAAAGCTTTTAATGTCTCCCAAACTGTAACTAAGGCTGAGGATTCTAAGTTAATCTGCAGGAAGGAGGTGGTCTCAATAGTCAGGAAACTGACTTCCTCTTCTTCCAATAGAATGGTGCGGTCAAAAGACCAAGATGGATGTTTAGTCTGGGCATCAAGTTTAAGAGTAAACAAGAGAGCTGAATGGTCAGACAGGTGAGAGGGAAGATAACTTATCCCGCCCAGGGAATTCTTGAGGCAAAAACTAAATAGCGCATAGTCTATTCTTGATTTGTGTTTATATTTGAGGTTCCTGAAAGACACCCCCAACGTATTACCCGCCCTTTCCCTCCACACATCTGCCAAACCCAGCTGTGTCATAATTCCAATAAGAGTCTGTCTAGATTTGGAGGACGTGCAAGCCCTGGAATTGGTAGATTTGTCCAGTTTCGGATTCAACACAACATTAAAATCCCCAACCCAAATTATATGGTCTTGGGAGGCCAACAGATGATCCCTTATTGTCTTCAAATGAGAAGGGTCGTCCACATTGGGCCCGTAATAAGCAACCACCGTACAGACCCAACCGTGTTTAGAAATTCTTACAAGGAGCCACCTTCCACTCTGATCCTCCTTATAATCCAAAATCAGAACCTTCGCTGATTTTTTACAGAGTAAGAGTACTCCCCTTGTATTAGCGTTGTGGTTAGTACATATAAATTTGTCCACCCATCTGTGCTTTTTTAGTAGTATAGTGGCCACTGCTTTCAGAAGGTGTGTCTCCTGAATGACAATGATCTGTGCAGGGGAGTCTCTTAAGTAGTGTAAGATGTGCTCTCTTCTACCCCTCCCACGCAGACCATTAACATTCCAAGACAAGAATTGAACAGAGGTCATCCTTTAATCTCGGTACTCCCCCCCATATCCATCACCCTGGTAATCTTATTTTCCCGAGACTGAGACTGTGACTGTACCCCCCAGGACAACAGACTATCAAGAGGAGGCCAGGCTCTTGAGGATTTTTTGTAATTTTGCTCCCCCTCCACCCCACACCCCACCCCTGAGGAACCCTCCCATACTTACTCTGACTAGCTGTGAAGCCGGATTAGCGTCCTCTGACACCCTTCCCACTTAGCACCGCTTGTGCTCCTTGACCCTCCTGGAGCGAACAAACTAGGTTAGAATTGTTTCCAAAAGGATCCCAACAAAGAGGACCCCCTATATGCTTTTTTCCCCCCAATATTTCATATCCCAATGCATCACCCCAAATTACGTGAATATATTAGAGAGAACACTTTCCGGTATCTTCAGGAGTCGCAGGTTGTTGCGGCGTGAGTAGTTCTCCAATGATTCAACTCTTTCTCTCATTGCCTCTCCCTCTCTACATAGGTTTTGAATTTTAGATTGGGCAACCTCCAGGCTAGATTTCAGTAGCCCCACAGAGCCCTCAAGGACCTCTGTCCTTTCACTCAATCCATCTACTTTCCTCTCCAGGACCTCGCATGAAGCTCGTATATCATTCTGATTAGCCTTAGATATCAGAAAATCGTTTCTGATTTCTTCCCTCAAAGAGGCTATTGAAACTACGAGAGCCTCCAATGTACTCCCAGGCCCCAACTCAATTGCATTCCTGCTGCTACCCCCGTCACCAGCCCCCACCTCTTGACCTGTTGGGGCTTGTTCACCAACTTGCTTGCCTTCAGCTCCTACTTCAGAGAACGTGGGTAGCTCAGCCGGCTTAGCCATCTCTGGGGCTAGTGTGGGGATAATGGAGGGCGCAGAAACAGTGGGGAAACCTGGAGATGTAATTGTGTCAGGTGTGCTTTGACAGACTGTTGGTGGGTAACCAGATGTATCTGAAGCTGTCACTGTAGAGGGTAACAAGTCCAGTACCTGAGGCAGGACTTTAAAGAATGAGTTCAAAGAAGGGGTCATCCTCCCTGTGGCACTGTTAGAAAATGTAGTGTTGCACCCTCTTTGGGAACTCCCTCTGGTCTTAGTGCCTTTACCAGTCTCCTTGCCACCACCGCTACTGCTGCTTGTTTTCTGGGTACCCCTTCTACAATCTGTATTGGCTGTATTAACTCCTTCCCCTAGATTATCAACTCCCGAAGCTGGGCACTCTGGGACTTTTAGTTTTTTTGCTTCTTATTGGGGGCACTCCCGCTGTTGGATCTGTCTGTCTCTGTCTCTGTAGGACCCCCCTCCCCCCACCACCTTACTTGTGCAATCCACTGTTGAAGTGGATGGGCGTCCTGCCTCCACTACACCACAATCCTTCGCCTGCTCTTCGCTTTCACTTCCTGAAGAGCCAGCAGAGCCAGAAAGTGAAGTTGGGGTGACCTGCTGGCCACTGGCAGCCCCCCGCCGCGGCCCAATCTTCCTCGAATCAGCCCCCGAGCTGTACGGCCGCGCCAAAGCTCCACAGCTGCTCTGCACCACCGGCTCCACCGAGGCAGAGAGTGGAGGGGGAGGGACCGGGGATCTACGTCTGTAACCCGGCACATCCAGGTGCCCTGGAGAAAGAGAAACGACAAAGAAACGCAGAACAACAAAAACGGGACAAATCCTGCCAACAGCCACCGGGAAAAGGGGTGTCCATCCCACTCCAAATCAGGGGTAATTGAGCAGGATTTTTCCGAGCCTTATTACACCTCCAGGACGGCAGCTGCACTACGGTGCATCAGGGGCCGGTATCGGCCTGTGGCCACCATGTTCCTCCAAAAACCAGGCACCCTGTCTTTAACCATGTTGATTGAGATGTTTTAATGAAACGTGATTAGTGTAAAACCATCCTCTTTTTGAACTAATGTGATTTCACTGAGGAAGAAGCCTGACATCATTTACCATGTGCTACGTTGTATGAATAACATGTAATCATTTAAAAATCCATTAATAATCATCCTTACATGTGTAAAAGACTACTGCAAGTAAAATAATATCTAAATTATAATGTATGCGCCAATGTTACAAGTATTCACATTCAAATGAAACTCTCAGTCAATCTTGCCTTTGAATAGGTTGATAATTTACAGTATGATTGATGCAATATGACCTAAAATATATTTAAAAATGTATGCTCATTTAGATTAATTTGTGCACCTGCATATTAAATGACCATATTGAAACCTCATGGGATAGGAGGTTTTTCCTAAGTACCAGAGCCAGTTATAATGTGCCGCCCTCAGCAGTATGGACCTGGGTTGGGGGTTACAACAGTGGCTCAGGAGATATTCTCCTATTTCTTCACATCGGAGTCTGCCTTTCAAGTATGCGAGCTGAAAGGAGGAGCCAGGACAGAGATAGCCCACCATCCCTTGATGCTGGATGGCTATATAATAAGATTCAAAGTCCATATCCCCTAGGCCACTGCTTTAAAGCAGGAGATATAGGATTTCCAAGGTGACCCACCTTCTTTTTTTCTCCCTACACCAGTTCTGTCAGCAACATGGCCAATTCTTTAAAATAGTGGCTAGCCAACTGTAAGGGGATATTGTTGAAGATGTACAAGAAAATGGAAAGTAGCACTATTTTGGCTGGTGCCCCTCAGCCCAACATTAAGAAAGGTAGCTTACCCCAAAACCTTACCTTAGCAATGTTCTAGCTGAGGTCAAGGCCCTCCCTAGGTTGACCTGCATAACAGCTTTGAAATCTCTATAGACACGTACACCAATAAAATCAAGACATGGAACGCTCTACTGGGAATCCTCTCAACAGAGATGCAGTCAAGCAGCCAGCCGCTATCCCTTTCAAAGGAAAGAGGCAGGATTTATCCACTTTTCCCCATATACTTGAGAGTGTCTCATTTTGTTGCAGCTCATTGAGCAGTATCGGAAGGCAATGGAGTAGTCTAATAGGAACAGCAGGTTGTCACGTGCATACAGTGAAATGAAGTGGGTGTATCCATGTAAGGAGAGCCCAACCAGCGGACCAAGCCTCTGAATATATTGTGCTAGTGGCTTCTTGGACAGGAAGAACAATAGCAGCCAAAAGGGGTAGTCCTGTTGTGTCCTGCATTACACAGGCCACGTGTCAGAGACTGTGTGGCCAGTCTGGACACATGCTATAGAAGAAGAATAAAGCTATATAAGTAGGGAGTCGTAAGCTTACTATATATTTATGGAGACTGCACTTAAGCAGCAGAGTCCAGAGTAATACTCTTAAAACATGAAACAGTCACCTGTGGTTAGGAACCGTGCTTTGCATGGGAACAAATCCATACTGGTCTTGATAGACCAGGTGGGGCAAAGCCCAGAGAATGTTGTGTACCGAGGAACTCACAATCAAGGTTGAGGAATGAGAGCAGTTAGTCAGAGCCTACTTCCAATGGATCCCAGCTTTCTTTTGACATCATCACCTCAACCGCCTCATTGATGGTCTGGGGCAGGTGACCTTTGGCACATGATGTGTTAGAGAGGGTTAAACCATTCACTGCGTGGCAAATTCCGCTGAGATGCGAGTGGGGGCAGGGCTGGGCGTGGCGTGGCGCTGCCATACTGAGGGCGGCTCCCGGTTGTCGTAAGTCACAGTAGGCGTGTGATCATGACACCCGGGAGCCGTCCAAACTCCGCCCACCAATTAATTTGCCCGCACAGGCGGGGAATTACTCGCGCGTGGGCGGAGCGGCAACAGTCGATCGGCTCCTGGCCGTTATGAGCACACGACTACCGTGACTCATGACAGCCGGGAACCGTCCTCGGCAGCAAGGAGGCTAATAGTTGAGAGATCAGTTGGTCTTGGAACGCCTTGTAGAACTCTAGAGGTAGTCCCCTGCTGCTTGCTTTTTTCTGTAGGAAGTTGTAACAGAGTTAACACAAGCTCTTCCGGTTGCAGAGGGAGCTTCAATTGTGCTCTCAGGACACCTGTCAACTGATACTAATTTATCCCCTGCAGCAAATAGCTAGCCAGTGTTATCAGAGTCTGTGTATCATGAGTAGTGTGTAAGTTGTGCTAGTGGGTGGCAAAAGCTTAGTTAATGTCTAATAAGGGGGTAATTATGTGGCCACCCAAGTGATGTAATGTTGGCATCGTTGAGTGCAGTGTTATATTCTGAACCAGTCCTGTCTGCAGACAACCAGTTTTGTCACCCTCAGTATGTTTATTAGTGGTAAATTCTTGGAAGTCATATAGGGATAGCCTACAGCCTGCCACTCAGTTTTTTTTTTATATGTGTAACATATGTCTGTCAACTGAGGTACCACCTTGGTCTGGGAGGGCACAACCCTTTCTACTGCTTCCAGAACTTCCTCAAGTTCATGGAGCTGTGCCTGCTGGGTTTGATGGACCCCAAACTTCAATCTGAGACATATCCCTTTGATGCACACTGTGAAGGTGACCCGTATTAGAAGATGATACGAGATATTGCCTGAATTAATGCCAAAATAATGTGTGATCTCACCATGAAGCATGAGGCTGAAAGCTGCATCTAAAAACATAGCATTATATGCTCCATAAGAGTATTTTGGGAAACCCATCATTCCATCAAAAAGTCTTAAGTACAGGGCAATTATCCAAAAAACACTTAAGTATTGCACTACTAGGATGCAAAATAGAAGATCAAGAGTAGAAAAGAATAGGTCTATACATGGGTGGCGCTTGTGCAATGGTGAATATTACAAAGATGTTCAAGTCAGGGGGTTGCAAGCCCTCTAGCAGTCTACTGAATTCCCTCCTGGGGCCCATTGAGATAGTCCCTCTGCTGCTTTTCGAACCGGGGTGCCATGGATCTGCGGAGGTGACCTATTTAAGACAACATCCAAAATAACCTTAACAGTTTCCCAAAAGGTCTAGGAAAACCCACTGCCCCAAATTCACTACATGGAGGTTCAGGATGTGCACAGCTTTATCATGCAGCCTGCCTTATAACCATACATATCACCCCTCTATGTCCACCTTACCATCTGTAACTTATTAGGAAGTCCCAGGTATCACTCAGATTGGCCCCTCTCCAGCGTTTACCAAGAAGGCTTTCCTGTTTATATGGGCCCAACATTTACAATGAAACTGAACACCTTCTTGTGATGGGAGATGTGTCTCTTGAAGGAGTGCAACACGTACAATGCATAGCCATAGGTATGAATGTATAGCATTTTATTTGGAGGGTCTACCAAGACAGCAAATATTTCTGGTCATGAAAGTGTAAGTGTTCTTGCAGTCTTGCCCCTGTGAAATCCCAGGTCTCTGCCAATGCTACGTCCCCTTTGCAGACCGTTTTTATGCCTCACCCTAGAGGCATTCTGTGGTGTTCTATGTTTTACTATGTATTGCTGCATATTGCATTTTAGGTGTCCTCCTTTTGCATCATTTATTGTTTGGAATGTTAGGATTTCTACGTCCTTCTACTCAGTAATATGCTGTGTTAGAATGTTTGGGTACAGTGGATGAGAACATCAGCTTCAGTTTGTGCTGATCCTCTGGGCCAGTTAGTCCTGTGTAGCTGCTGCTGCTGCAATAAACCTCTGTACCCTACCTCCTTGGTGGTGGACCACTTTCTTAGAATTGGTGACTGACTGACTGACTAAGTTACTCCTCACGAGCTTAGTTTCTGCTTAGTGCTTGGTTGGAGTTTTTGCCTCATCTAAGGACTAATTATCATACCTTAGTTTGGATTCACTCGAAGTTTCTTTTCGCCCGCATTTTTCAAGTCACAAGAGTTCCATCCCTCACGAGCAACTTTAACATCTTCGAGTTCCAGAGGAGCTTCTTTGATGCGTCATCAATCAGTGTAGATGCACAGGAGAAGCGTTTAAGTGAACGAGCGTTGTCTTCATGTTTATCACGCAACGTAAATCAACGTGAGCGCCATCTTTATTGCTTTTTTACTGTATCCTAGCAACTCACCGTTTTCACCATAATCCACCAGGAAGCTGCAGCTTGTTGCTTTGCACAATTACACGCTGCCATCAGAAGATTAAGACACAGACTCCTAGGAATTACTGTGGTAATATATCATTCTTTGGTGACACACACACCGTGTGTCATTAAGAAGTACTTGTATTTTTTTTCATTTACTTTTACGATCTATGAATGAACGAATGAAAGAAAATTTATAATGCGCAACTAAAACCCGAAGGCATCAAGGCGCCTATCAAAATAAATCACAAAGAAAGCAGAACAGAACTACAGGTATGCTTTAGCAAATAGCCGAGTCTTCAGGGCCTTTCTAAAGGATGGCATAGTGGGAAGGGACTTAGTTTCAACAGGAAGAGCATTCCACAATTTGGGTGCTATCGTAGAAAAAGCTCTGCCTCCACATTTAGCTCTGCGAATGCGTGGTACTGATAGCAGAGACTTGTTGGCAGAACGCAGAGTTCTAGCAGGGCTGTAGGGGGCAAGGAGAGCACCAATCCCAGCTGACCTATTTCTCGCTAAGGCGCCATAGGTCAGACACATGATTTTAAAAGAGATCCTGTCTTCAATGGGGAGCCAGTGTAACGACTTTGTAGCGGAAGTGGCTGACGCACGTTTGGGTAAATCTAGCACAAACTTGGCCGCCGCGTTCTGGACCACTTGTAGTCGCTGCAGCAGCCCCCTGTTGAGTCCTGCATACAGTGCATTACAATAATCGAGTCGGGAGCCTATGAGTGCAACCAAAACTTGCTTTCTCGCCTGCTTGGAAAGATAGTGTTTGATCCTCCTCAGAATGTGAATTATGCCCCAGCAGGTGGAGACTGTTCTATTCACCTGCTGACGCATACCGAGGGTAGGATCAATCAAGACTCCTGGGTTTTTAGCTAAAGCGGTAGGTCCCGGGCAAGCTCCCAGTGAAGCAGGCCACCAAGTCGCCGACCAGATATCCTCCTTTCCTCCGAACACCAAGATCTCCATCTTCTCACCATTAAGTTTCAATGAATTGTGAATCATCCATTGGGCGACTGCCTCCATACAGAGTCTAAAATTGGAGGCAGCAACACTGACAGACTGGGAGAGAGAGACCAGGATCTGGGTGTCGTCGGCATAGGAGACTACCTCCATCCCAAAAGATCTTATCAGTCTGGCAAGTGGGGTCACGTAGATGTTAAACAGGGTCGGACTTAATGCCGACCCCTGAGGGACCCCACAATGCACAGACAGGGATAGAGATAGGAACTCCCCCAGCTTCACTCTCTGTTCCCTCTGGTCAAGAAAGGAGGTCAGCAAACTAAGAGCGGACCCCTCCACCCCAATCTCCCTCAGGCGAGACGTTAAAACCGAGGGAGAAAGGGTAACAAACGCAGCCGTAAGGTCTAACAGGATGAGGAGGGTGGTCTGGCCCTTATCAACTCGGGTGCGGATATTATCCAACACTATGGTAAGGGCCGACTCGGTACTATGTTCCCTCCTAATTCCGTGCTGCGAGTGATCCAGATGACCAGAGTTTTCCAGAAATGCTGCAAGATGCTTATTGAGGTGGGTTTCCAGCATCTTCGCAGGGGCAGGGAGCAGCAAAATGGGGCGGAAGTTTTTGAGTACCCCTGGGTCCAGTGTTGGCTTCTTCAGCAGTGGCTTTACCACTGCCCTCTTCCATTGCTGAGGAAAAGTGCCATCTTTCATTGCCCTATTCATGATGTGTAGAAGGGGGGGCATGAGAGTCTCCCTGCACTGCTTGAGGAGCTTAAGAGGACAAGGATCTAGAGGGGAGTCTGATCTGGTCTTATTTAGCAGGTTCTCTAGTTCCTGAAGTGAGAGAGGTGGAAAAGAGGCCAGGCGTCCCGAGGGAATATCCTCCGCCAAAGTTGAGGCAAATTGAGAGGGTCCAGAAGAATCAGAGATTGAAGCCTTCTGAAGCTCTAAGGCCGAATAGATATCAGCAATCTTTGCCTGAAAGAAGGAGGCTATGTTATTACACAACTGCTGAGAGCCAATAACGGGATCAGGAATATGAAGGGAAGTCAGGGAATCAACAATCTTGAAGAGCTCTTTCGGGGAGGAAAGTGAGGTGGTACAGGCAGTAAAATATTCTTGCTTAGCTCTTATTACCTCCACCTTATAGCTCCTCAATAAGATTTTGTGAGCCTCTTTTTCCCTCAGATCCCAACTGGCCCGCCATAGGCGTTCCTGCCTCCTGACTCCTTGCCTAAGGAGTCTTAATGGCTCCGAGAACCAGGTGGTCGATGGCTTTTTCCTGGCAGAGTAGCGCATGCGGACTGGGGCAAGTTGATCAAGCGCCATAGTAACAGCATTTTCTAGCTGAGAAACCGCAAGACATATGTCTTCTTCCTGAGAGATAGTCATACTGGGAATCCTAGGGGCAAGGGTGCTATCAGTAATGTTCTTAAGGTTTCGCCGAGATTCCATCTTGCTGAAGCCCTTTTCATTGCTATCCATAGTGAGACAGGACAATTCTATTGGAACAGCATAGTGGTCAGACAATGAGAGAGGGAAAGGATCATTAACTGTCAACCTTCCATCGTTTGAGAAAACTCCATCAAGCGTATGACCCGCTTGATGGGTGGCACCCCTCACCAGCTGGTTCAGCCCACAGGCGGACAGAGCATCGAGCAGAGAGGTGGTATCACTGGACTCCGAATTCTCTAAATGATAGTTCAGATCTCTCAGGACCGTAAGATGCTCTCAGCCGAAATAAGGTTCTAGGATGTTTAGCAGGGTTTGTCCAAATTCAGTCCTAGAGCCAGGGGGGGGCGGTACATTTGGACACCAGTGAAAGGAATCTCAAAGGAACCTTTTAAAGAAAAATATAGGGCCTGAACAGCATCCTGAGGGTCGGATAGCGGTGAAGTGTGACATAGTAGACTATCCCTATATAAGATGCCCAACCCACCTCCTGTACGTCCTGCTCTATCCAGCTATCTATCTATCTATTCATACGCCTACTGTGTTTTCTTTACACAATTTGCATACCAGTTTAATCTCTGTGCTTTCAGGGTATTTGTTTGTTGTTTCATTTATACTCATTGCACTGTTCCTTTCATTTAACTATGTCAGGGATCATTCCTCCTCCATCATTTCTGTCTTCACCTGGGGAACCTCCCATGGCCTGCAAGATATGGGAACCTGTTTTTTAGCGTATGTGGAAGTTTTGAAGGGTGAAGAATTTGAACCTGAGAGAAAAATTTCTGTGTTAAACCATTGTTTAGGAGGAATTGCTTTAAAAGAGTTCAATACCTTGCCTGCATTACTTAATCACAATAACATCAACGTATATGAGTATGCTTCCTCACAACTGAATCTACGGTATGGTAAAAAGAAAAACATTGTGATGGAAAGGTTTATTTTTTATTCAAGGAAACAACGAGCTGATGAACCCATTGAAGATTTTGTATCAGCTCTTAGATCACTAGCTGTTACATTTGACTTTGAGCACATATCATACGAACAAGTCCTCAAGGACCAAATTATAATGAGGACAAACAACAAGAACGTTCAAGAACATCTATGGGCTACATCTGACATGTCATTAAATGCTGCCATTGACATAGTCAAGTCCATAGAACACTCCCAAAAATGTGTGTACGAAATTAGAGGGAATGATAAAAGTGATGTTTTCAAACGTTTTTTAAGGAGTCTGATAAACAAAATAATTTTTCTCCACAGAAAAATGACAACTCATCAAAATATGATGGTAGATTTAGAGGTACAAAGTATGAAAAAAGAAATTTTCAACTACTCTGCTACAGATGTGGAAGCGACAGACATTTGGCAGACTTTAAAAATTGTCCTGCTATTGGAAAAACTTGTTCAAAATGCAATAAGAAGTGTAATTTTTGGAAAACTTTGCAAATCAGATCCTAAAAAAGTGAATCATATTCAAGACATTTGTCATCATGATAGCCCATATGATGACAATGAATACAAAATCAACACTAATTCATATTTGTGGCTGCGGAGAATGTACAAAATGTCCTTCATGTTTCATTACTGTTGATGAAACTGATTTGAAATTTCTTGTAGATTCATGTGCATGGTATACTACTATTTCCTTAGACATTTTTCATTACAAGTGGCCTGAGAAAATACTTTCTCCACCTGTTGTATTACCTGGAGGTTATAGAGGACACAAAAATGACCTTGTTGGTTCTTTTGTGCTAACTTAGTGTTTTCAGGTTGCCATATCTTAGGCAAAATATATGTAGCAAGATCAGGGCAGTCATTGTTAGGGTGGCCGCATCAGCAACAATTAGGAATTAAGCTTGATCCTAGAGCTGATCCCCCGGTTTATGCTGTTGAGTCTCACAATCTTGGCCACAAAGACAATTCTCATCTTGTTGATGAATTAAAGAAATTATTTTCCAATGTTTTCAGTGGGAAATTAGGGAGATATCAGGGTTTTGAACATGTCATTAAATTACACGACAATGTTGTTCCGGTTCGTCACAAAGTAAGAATGTTCTTCTTACTGATTGGAACAAATTGAAGGACATGCTTAAAGACCTGTGTCAAAAAGACATTATAGAACCCATTGAGTCAATACCCTGGGTTTCTCCAATCGTGATTTCCATTAAAGCTTCATGTGAGCTTAGGCTTTGTGTAGACCTTCACAGTGTGAATAATGCTATTTGGGTAGATACTTACCCTTTACCCAATCTCCATGAGATGGTCTCAACGTTGGCTGGTGCACAGGTATTTATATGCATCGATTTAGCGAGTGCATACCATCAGGTTGTCCTCGTCGAGGAATCAAAAAATCTTACTGCTTTCATTACTCCTGAAGTTCTTTTCAGGTATTCTCGTATGCCTTTTGGTCTTGCTAGTGCTGCCTCCGTGTTCCAAGCGTTCATGAGAGACACATTGGAAGAATTAAATGGTGCTATTGCATTTCAGGACGATATACTTGTGTATGGCAAGAATGATGAGGAACATGACTTGAATTTAGAAAATGTAATTGCTGCTTTGTCCAAAAAGGGTCTCACTCTCCGCCTTGATAAATGTAAAATCAAGGCAAAGGAAGTAGTGTACCTTGGGCATACCATTAGTGGAATGGGGATCAAACCTAAATGTAACCACATTGAAAGTATTGTAAATGCACCCATTCCCACTTCCATAGAACAACTGGTGGCTGTTATGGGTCTTATTGAATTTTATGCAAAATTCATGCCCAATATTTCTTCTAAAGGAGACCCTTTTAGATGTCTTCTCAAGAAAAATGCTAAATGTATTTGGACCAATGATATGTCTTAGGTTTTTGAGAATTTGAAGGAGTTTATTGTGAATGCCCCATGTCTTAAGCCATTTGTTTGTGGGGGAAAAGTGTATTATTATGGTGGATGCTAGTAACACCGGTTTGGGTGGTGTTCTTTTACAAAGAGATAATGAGAAAGAGGGGATTGTAGCGTATGCTTTCAGAGCACTAAGGGATGCAGAAAAGCACTATTCGGTTATAGAAAGAGAGTTGTTGGCTTGTGTTTGGGGGCAGAACATTTTAGGACTTTTTTGTGGGGTACCAAGTTTATTATAAAAACTGACCATAAGCCTCTTGTTTTCTTGATGGCTCTAGGCGGAGGGCGGACGATGTCTACATGCCTTGTGAGACTTGCTTCCAGGTTACAGTCTTTCCAGTTCCTGCATGTCTAGATTAACCTCTTCTGTTGAATGTCCAGTAAAGATCCAGGACAAAGATTGTGAAGTAGCTTTCACCATGCGTGATGTTAATCTAGTGTATGGTGAACAAACTAATCTATGTGAATATGTAGGCTTCTGGAAATGGAGAAAGACTTAGAATTGTGCACTGTCAAGAAGTGTATAGTACAAGGTTGGCCTGAACAGAGGAAGTTGTCGGGCCACATGATGAGTTATTTCAAAAGTTCATTAAGAACTGGCTGTTGAAAATGGTGAAAATGGTGGCCCAGCATAGATCAAAACATTTATAACTTGGTAAAACAATTGTGTACAATGTTGTTATAGAGACAAGCATCCTAATATCAATACTCCCATGCCCCATCTCAAGCACTCCATAAACTCCTTGTACCTACAAGAAGCCTGGAAGATCGGTGGATCTCACAATACCTTTAAACAGTTAGTTAAGAAATCAGTCAGATCTATGTCGCTAATTGAGGATAAAGCAAGTCTAGCAACCCGGGCCCATGGCTGGACAGTTATCCAAAGCTACACAAGCAGTCTCTGCCAAAGCTATCTAGGAGTTTGCTTCACCAGGCGCAGAAAGGAGAAGTTCCTACGACTACGGCTGGGCCAACTTCCCGTACAAAACCATCTTCCTCCATGGAAAAGGCCCAAAGAAACAATCAACTGCCGAGTCTGTGGGAAGGAAAAAGAAGACATCGGGCACCTACTATGTACCTGCAAAGGACTGGACACAGAACGCAGATACCATCTAAAACAGCACCTCAACAGGCTGGGAATAAGAACACGCCGGCAGGCGGTAAAGGCCTGCTTTGACGGGACGAATATCCAGCTAGCAAGCCACGTTGTCAAATTCTTGGAGAAAGCCGAAAAGAAACAAAAAAGATAGAGGGCAGAAATAAGCTGACGCCAAGTTACGAAGCGAAACCCAAATGGACATTGACAAGTGATAAATCACTCAAATGAGTATTGGACCGCCTCCCGAAGGCTAAAAAGCAAGGCGTTATATAAATGCCTCACCTTATTTTTTTCTACGCTCAGCCCGAAACAAGCACAAATTCCTGTATAAATTATTACTTTTTATACGAAGTCATTCTTATTTTATACTTTTATACACTAATTGCATTTAATTAATGGTTTTATTTGATAACAATTGCAATGGTTTTAATTAACTGAGCAATAAAGATGATTACTACTTACTACTTACTACTCATACCCAAACCTGTCCAGCCAAAGTTTGGGAAAGACTTTCTATTGATCTCCTTGGTCCCTATTATGTTCTTTCCAACTGCATGAGGTACTTCATTGTGCTCATTGACACTGTTTCCAGATGGGTGGAAGTAAGAGGTGTCTCTGATACAAATTCCAAAGCTGTCATTCTGGAAAAAGAAAACTGGTTAGGTTTGCCATTAGTGACTTGGTTATGGTTAAAGATCCTTTATTACTTCAAAAAGGAAAGTCGTAATTTAGACAAACTCACTACATTATGGAAATTAAAGGCCATACTGTTTGTCTTGATAATGGCCAGTGGTGGAGTTTTTCACGTCTTGCAAAGGTCATACATCTGGATAATGTTTCCGGTTTGCAGTCTTCACATTTTTATTATGTCAACTTACAGCGAAGTTGCAGAGTAAGAAAGGTCCCAAACAAACTTTGTGATTAGTCAATATATATTTTTTTTCTGTTGTTTTTTTTCATTGAGGGGGGAGATATGTGGTGTTCCATGTATTACTATGTATTGCTGCATATTGTATTTCAGGTGTCCTCCTTTTGCATCCATTATGGTTTAGAGTGTTAGTATTGCTATGTCCTTCTACTCTGTATTATGCTGTATTAAAATGTTTGGGTACAGTGGATGAGAACATCAGCTTCAGTTGGTGCTGATCCTCTGGGCCCGTTAGTCCTGTGCACCTGCTGCTGCAATAAACCTCTGTACCCTACTTCCTAGGTGGTGGCCCACTTTCTTAAACATTCCCTAACAGTAGTTGCATCTGCAATGTAGTGTCATAGAGGGGTCATGGGGGATGACAGTCCAAAGGTAATTATGTGAATTAGATAAGGAGTAATTGGGGGATCACAAACAGAATAATAACAAACCCAAATATTGACCTATCCCACAGGGCTGAGTGTGGAACTGCCCGAAGACCAAACACAAGACTGAAAAATTGACTTGTCTTCGGGCTGGCTCTGTAGAAAGGAATATTGGGGTGTTAAACGCTGCCAATTACCCTCGGGAACTGCTTTTAGAATTTTAAAATGTGTTTAAGAAATGTTTTTGTTTTAATCTGCTCTCAAATGGAAATACTGTACAGATAAAGGGCGCTTACCCGCACTATAAAAATCTTCTTTTCACCCGCTGTTTGAGCAGGGCTCAAAGCCCTTGATCCTGTCATCAGCGCCATTTTGGGTGAGGGATTGTGAGGACTCGCGCCATTTTCCAGCACCATATTGGAGTGCGCTCTAGTGGTGGGGCTGACTGCACTTGCCTGCCTATTTAAATCGGGCAATGCAAGTGTGCAGGGCGCGCGCCGAAGGCGCGCCAGAGGTAAACCCGTCTGTGCTCTGGACGCGCTCAGCGCCAGCCATGCTGCCCGTTTCAACAGTGAACAAGGGCGTATGTCATATTCCAGAGAACAACTGATGGACTTAGGTAAGAGGGAATTTAAAGAACACAATCAACCGCTGTTCACTATGGGTCATGTGAAAAAACCCTTACCTGCGGACTGATTAACAGCCGCTCGCTAGTGAATCACCACGTGGAGGTGTCAGTCATGATTGAATATCTCAATTTGGATGCACTGTTTTTAACAGAGACGTGGACTAGCGTCGAGTCTGTGGTAGAAGTGGGACTCGCCTGTCCTGTTGGCTATAAAATCTTGCGCAACCGGGTAGCAGTGGGTAGAGGAGGAGGGGTGGGAGTGATCTTCAAGGAGGAATTGAACTTTGTGCCCCTGAAGGTAGATCAGGCTGTGGGGATAGAACTCATGGGCTTCTCACTGCAGGAAACCAGAGTTAGCCTACTCACAGGAATGGTATGCTATAGACCCCCAGCTCATGTTACTCAATACCAAACACTCTTAGATACCATCACTAATTTAACATCACCACATTCCAGAACAATCATACTGGGAGACTTCAATTTGAGGGACAACAGGAGTCTAAGCAGCCATTAGAGAGATACATGCGCAAATCTCAGCCTACAACAACTGGTAAAACACCCCACTCATCCAGGGGGACATAACCTCGACCTTCTGTTCGCCAATCAATCTGAAACTGAAGTGGTAAATATAATACCACAAAACTGGACTGATCACTACTTAATTCATTTTAATATCATGTTACCTTGTTCAGAGGATAATACTAATCGCTTAACGACTTACCGGAGTGGAAGGGAGTGGGCGAAATTAGGAGAAAATTTATCCCACCGACCTTCCCTTATGTAAACCATTTCGCCCCTACCGCAACAGTAGAGGAGAATTATAAAACGTAATATAATTACATAACTGGCACCTTAGATCAGCTAATCCCGGTAAAAAAGCTTAAAAATAAAAACAAAATCACAACACCCTGGTAGAATGAAGAATTGAAACAACGACGTCTGACATGCAAGAAGACAAAGAGGCAGTGGAGAAAGAAGTACCTAGAGCCAGATAAGAAAGAACTGAGATTAGCGCAGGCTAAATATAAGGAGCTCATCCTAAAGTCCAAGGCAGACTTCTACACTAACTCTATCTCACAAGTGCTTAATGGTACAAAAGCCCTTTTAAAGATCGTTAAGGAATTCTCTGCCCGACTTGCTTGAGTAACAAAGTGGTGGCATCGCAGAAACTGTGCAATGAAATTGCCTTTTACTTTACAGAAAAAATTGCCAAAATTGTTGGTGCTCTCCATCCTAACAAAATTGGTGATCAATCCAAATCTAGGGCCACAAAACCTTCACAAATAATCACAAGCTTGTGCAGAGAACTGCAGAGCTCCGATTGGCTGCCAACACTTCAACCAGAAAGTGTTCGCTGCCATTTTGGGACTTAGCTTCAGGCAAGCCCCCCAAAAAATACAAAAAAAGAAAAGGTGGCAGGGTACAAATATCTTAACCCTCTGGCTCAGACACGGCAAAAAGCATTTTGTTCGGAGTCACGCAATTTTCATGAATATTTGCAAATTAAGCTGTAAGTTAAAAAAAAAAAAACAACAATCTCGACTCCTGCGCTTGGTATTAATGAAGCCCCCGGGGGAGGCCAGGTCTCTGAGCATGCATATTTTTATATACATAAACAAAGGTGGGGCACATTGTCCTCCTTCAAGGGCATTTTTATGCCCTAAGGACCATCTCAAAGCCCAGGGCTACTTATACTGATAGGGGGGGGGCGTGGACCTCCCCTGGCACTGCCGCCTTCCTGGGGCTTTTAAAAAAAAGGAGAGGGGCACACATACCCCCCATGGATTTTAGAAGTCCCAGGGACCCTCATCTCTTTGGGGTTAAATCGAAAATTTAAATATGGTAGGATGCTGCCCAGCCCCCCTCCTGGGCCAAATATGGCCCAGGGACTACCCCTGCCAAGGGGCTGGCCCTGTGCCAAAAAAAGGAGGGTTGTGCACCAGCCCCATCCTGTTCCATTATTGGCCCTTGGGATCAACATTTCCAGGGCCGACTCCTGCTTTGTCCCAGAGTGCCAATTCCCAGGACAAAGAAGTTTGCTTTCGCTTGACATGAGATGAGAGCTCCCGCCAAGCAAGAGCAAAAATACCTCTGCTTCTAGCAAGTGGGTGCTGTCAAACTGCTCCCCCTTGATGGAAGGGGAGTTTTCATCAGTTGCCCTGCCGCTGTCATGCAGGCATGGATTCCAGCAGATCTTGTGTGCAGGAGCAATTCTGGCTCCCGCCAGAGGCAGGGAGCAGGCTGGGACAGCGGGGGGCCTTATAGCTCCCCCACAGTTTCCATCACTGCACACTTGGTGCCATTGGTGAATTCCAGTACACCCAGCCCATCCAGGGCTATGGACTATGGCCAGGCCCCGGTGGATGGGATCCCAGGACCTAAATCGGCCTGGGAAGGTGGCCTGTGTGGCCACCCACATCCATGGAATTATAGTTGAGCACTGGTGGATGGGATTCCTACGGACCCCAGTCCACCACTAACTTTTGGCCAGTCTCCTGGGATGGAGTTGGGGCCAAGCAGCACCCCTCCCCTTCAATATCTGTGTGCAAGTGTGTCTCCTCTTGTGTTCCACATTGAAAAATTACTTTTAATCCTTAATGGAGGTGTGTTAGAAATGGGATTTCTGGTTAACCGGGGCTTGCACCTAAGCCAAGCAGAAACCACCACTCTAGTCAGGGCAAGGGAGTCACACGCTGAAGATGACCCCTGCTCACCCCCTGTGTAGCTTGGCAGACACACAGCAATGACACACCAGGCACCCCACAAAAGAAACTCCACAAAAGGTTATATAGAAAATAGCTTTTGTATTACTCATAAAACACTTTAGGACACAATCACATATATATATATACACTGTGCCACCTGGCACTAGGTAGCACTTTACAGGGGATTATGTACATGACAGGGCCAATCGGGCCGGTGTCAGAATCATTACAACTCACAATTGTACAGTTAGAGAAACCAACCAGTAACTACTGGCAATAGGGCACTAGCATAAACACATTAAGCATACATCCTAGTCATCAGCTGTAGTGCACCATAATCACTTATTAGGAACACTTTACCCCTACAGCATAAACATTACTTTTGGGGTTACGCAATAACCATTGGTAGCTATGTACTTTGGCAAAACCTATTAGGCATAATCAACACTGAGCATAGTGCATTTACTCATACAAAAAATTAGCCACAGTGCACCCATGGAAACACTCGCAGTAATGTACTCTAGCCCACAGAATTTCCTGTAGCGCATCTGGACCTAACACCATAGTTGTGCACATGCCCCATGGTGCCCTTTGGTGGAAACCCAAAAGAAGGCAACCATATCTCCACTTGGGAACCGGGGACCTCCCTCGAGGTCTCACCCCGAACCTATCACAAGATCCGGTGCAAGAGCCCTGGTCCCCCAGGTATGCACCAGGCAAGGAGGAAGGGGGAACCAATGTGGCAACACTTCAATGCTGCAAAGCCGCTCTAACGGGACCAAATTTAGGACGTAACCTGCACCACGTCTAGGCCTGACTCAAAGGCAGGCAACTTCCGGATGGGTATGCATTCCCGTCACTCCCTGTCAGTACTTTGACAGGTGTTTGCAGCCCATTCGGAGCCCCAACACCTGGGGTGCATGGACGGCTGTAGTTGAATGTGCACGAGGGCAGTCTCACCTTCACAATCCAGATGAAGCGTCTATAACTATGTGTGGTATCCTCATGTTGTATGTATGTTCTTGTATCTAGCTGCTCAGCGCAGTGTGAGTATTCTCATTGGAATCTTAGTGTGGGTGGAATGTTGGATGCATGATAGTTTCAGTTAAGGATGGCCTGAGCGGCTAGTATGCTCTTGACCATGATATCTACATCTAAAGAACTAATAAACATCTTCTACATGTACCTGATTTGGTCTACGGTGTCTTCATATCTACACCCGAACTTGTGGGACCAGCCCACTACACTATGCTGCCGGCTCGCTCTAATACTGAGAGTGCGGGATTCCGTTGCAGAGGAGGCCCGAGCCCTGCCATGAGTTTCTTTCCTGATGACGTACTCTCCTCACACAACTGGGGCTACTCACAGGGAAGATACCTTCTGCACATCGTTGGCCGCTTCCATAGTCCTCTGCTGCTGGAGCATGTGGGCAGAGCCTCGGTCTCCCTTGGAACTCCTGGTGCTATCTCAAACCCGGATTCCTCTATTGTCTCCTTAAGAGGCTCTGGGCTCACCTCCAGCCACTTACTCTCTTCGGGACGGACCTCCTTTCTTTTGGCCACACCTTCAAACTTCCTTTCACTCACGAGGAGCCCTGCCACTAGCCAGGCTTAGCCTTTCCCCGGCTTCTGGCTGTGACGGGGGCTTCCTGCTGGGTTGCCGCAAGCCGCAGCTCCTGCCCGCACACCCGGCTCCTGACCCTAGCCTCAGACAGGTTGTTGGGCAACATGGAGGACTTCCTGACTCGGGAATCCTCGTTCTCCTGGCACCGTCTAGTAGCTCGGGCCAAGCAGCAGAGCCCCAAATGTACAACCATCCACAAGATCTCTATCCTGGTTGTGAGAGCCAGGAAAGGCCCATGCGATTAGTGTTTTACTCTTTGGCCAGCAACCCTTTCTAAAACCAGTAACACTCAGTCTGTCTCTACCAGGGAAACCTGAACTAGGGAGCTGGCAATGCTCCTCTCATGCTGGGTTGGAGAACAAAGGCAGTAGGCCAGCACACATGGCCTGGGCATACCCATCCCACTTAGGGCTATGCAAATGATTTACGGAAAGCTGAATAAATCATACATTTACTCCCAGTCAAGAGCTCTGGGTTAAATCCATCGTTCTTTTGCTCACTATGCCACCCCAGTTTAGATCCAGCCATTTGCAAATCAGTCTTGACCCTGTGCCTCATGGGAACAGTCCAGACCGAACTGAGTACCGCAGTTGTGAAACCACCGTACTTGTGGTAGTGGTCCACCCACCACCACCACCAGCCCACCATGCGCAGTGTGCAAAGGGGCGGAATATGCTAAGTGTGCCAAAGCAAGCACTGGCGAGCATATTATGACCTGCATATGGACTGCTCTTTTCATGGTGAGACCCCACATTAAAAAGGGTGGTGGACATGCAGGTAAGAGAGCCCTAGCATAGCAATCTGTCATATCTGGGCCTGGGGGTGTATGCATGGGGGAACATGTTGTGCCCCCCTGGAATTGCACCTTCGTTCCTGCACAGTGTGGCACCCTCATGACAGCAGTATGCTGTTGAGGCTCTCCTATGAGTCTAACACACCATCCATTGTGAGACTACCTCTGCACTGCCAACCCTCCCTGAATTAAATTCATATTCCTGCAGGCAGGCTCACCACAGGCATCACATTCTTCCTGGTACCACCAAAGCCATAATAAAGCCCTATGTGAACTCTCTCAAAAAATGTACAATTTTTTCCAACTTGTAAAGACATATATTTCTAAATTGAGTCAATGTGTGCATTTACGACTAAGGCTCAGATTTTGATTTAGGCATTTACATTTCCTCCGTCCATTCTCTGTTGGTAGGTTTTACATACAAATTTTTCTTAGAGTGGAAAAACCAGACCCAATTTTTGGAGCCTGTAATTATAGTCAGAAAAATAGATTGAGGCTTTGGCTACAGCAGAATCCAAGACTCATTCCCTATTTTATTCGGATGGAGGAGCATTTTAAGGAAGGAGGAGCATACAATGCACATATTTGCCAGCAATACCTATAACCTATCCATGTACTGTTTTCCTGTTAATGTCCAACATTTTTAAATGCCATATCCTTGGAAACATATTCACTCTAGTTGTTTTATTTATGTCCAACATACCAACAGGAAGCCTGTGAAGTCCTGTATTTCATTCAAAGTGTAGCATTACAGTGATTCTAATCCATTTTTGTACTTGTTGCATCACTTTTAAATTCTGTTTCTCCTTCTTGGCAATTCTCTTTCTAATTACAATAGCTGAAATGTTATTTGATATGCTGGTAATGGCTGACCATAGAGATATCTTTAGCTACTGGCAATTTCTCATTGTTTGTTCTTATTTTACTTATATATTACAAACCAGCATATATACATAATGCAAGGGCATCTGAATGAGTAGATACCATACATAATATCACAGGTCATACAATTTTCAATTTCAATATATGGATGATATTAAACATTCCCATTCAAATAAAAGTTACATTATGCGCAGAGTAGAAAAGGTTGTATCCCTAATTTTCCCATATGCAATGTAGGCTATTGCACTAGATTAGGTTTTCTGCTTTAATTAATATTAACGGCAATGTTTTGCTTCTTCTGAAGATGAATATTGATATATCAAAATTCTTTTCAGCGCCTCATCTGTCTCTGTTAGTCCAGAATGTGTTAGCATTGATTTTTTTTCACTCATATAACTTTGCAGCCTGTATTTTAACACCTTGAGTGCTGCCGCCAGCCAACGGCCGTCGGCAGCACTACATCGCTAGTGCTGCCATCGGCCAACGGCCGACAGGGCCCCACCCATTTTGCGGAAGTGCCGCACTGCCGTGAATCGCGGCCGCGGCAAAGGGTTTAAGCAAAATATCCTTGTCTGCAGGTATGTATTTCTTTGTATTGTATTAATTCTTATATGGTAAAATTCAATCAAAATAATAATGATCTTCTTGCCCCCGTAAATAACTGCAGTAGCGAATACTATGAATCAACTGTGGTAAAAAGGTACCTTCACCCTCTTGAACTTATGATTCAGTCTATTATTCTTCATTCCTTCTGCATGGAATATGTTTGTGTAGAGAATTGTTTTGCCCATACTGGAAGATAAAGAACTGTGGGGCATATTATCAAGAACGGCGATAAAATGATCGCCGCTTTAGCGGCAGGAAACTGCTGCTAAAATGGTGATAATGGGCTTGATAATATGTCCTTGTAAATTCCCATAGCAGCCCAGGTTCTGGTGTTAACCTGGGCTGCAATGGGAATTCACAAGGGCATATTATCAAGCCCATTATCGTCATTTTAGCTGCAGTTTCCTGCCGCTAAAGCAGCAATCATTTTATCGCAGTTCTTGATAATATGCCCCTTTGATTAATTTCCTTGTGAAATCTGTAGTGTTGTTTACACATCTGATGATACCTTTCACTAATGGTTTCATAAAACAGTCAACATGTTACTCTAAAGAATGGGGACATTAATTTTTTCTGACCCTTATAGGTTTGAATGTTATTTTTATTGAGTACGTATGTATCTTCAGTAATATGCATAGGACTAGAATTGTGTATTTGTCTTTTATTAGATCCTTTTGGATTTTTCATAATGCATCCTTCATCAAGTGATTTGTGAATTAGTGGAATCATTCAGTAATTTGGGACATGTCAAAAGATCCTGTACATGTTCACTGACTTTACTATAATATATTTTGGCATCCAGGATTAACAGATCAATCGATTTGTCAGCCATTTTCATAGGCCATCTTTTATATAACATTTGTACTTCAACTACAAATGAGTTTGTTGCATAAACATCAAACATTTGATTTGCTGCAGTTTCAATGCAATCCAAAGCAGTTTTACAAAAATGTATAGTGTTTTGCTGACCAATGGCTGTGTAAAACATGATTTTAATCATCATAATATAATTACTTTCTTGTTCTATTCAGAACATTGTGCAATGAAGGTTTTAGACATAGGGTCCGATTACGATTACCAGAAGTCGGAGCCTTAAGGGCTGCATCATAATGGGCAGCTCAGTTTCCTTTCTGACCGCCTCATTATGATGGAGGCGGTGGGAAAAGAAACCGGCTGGTCATTCCAGCTGGCTTCCAACGGCCTCGAATAGCTCGTCGGCCAGTTGCAAAAAAGCTAGTGATCTCAAGGTCAGGCTTTTCGACACGTTTCCAACATGGTTTCCATGCCGGTCTGTCCCACATGAAAACCATGTTGGAAAGCGTGTTTGGGGGCCCTCAGCAAGGGGGCATCTATGGTGCTCCCTAGTTGATCCCTGCACCTTGTGGCAGGCACCTTGAGGTGCCTGCTATGGGGTGCAGGGTTAAACCGCAACTCCCATTTCACTATGGGAGCATGCATTACATCCGGCTTACAGCCGTAATGCATGCTCCCATAGTGAAATATAGGAATGCAAACTAACAGTGTTCGGTCGCATCATAAAGAGGTGGTCGGGAACGCCGGCCGGGTGTTTGTCGATCCTAGAACCGAGTCGGTGTCAGGAGGGAGGAATTCCATCCGACCTCAAAATCAGGCCCATAATGTTTGCACAAACCTGCGAAAACCGACTTTGTTTTTAATCCAATAGTTGCACACAGGATGAAAACCTCCTTATCTATTACTTGTTTGTTCAAATTTATTTATTTGTTTTTAAAATTGTTCATAAACATATTTAATCTTGATATAACTAATATTTGCCTTGTTGATTCAATCCTGTTTTTTATTTTTAAGAATTGACAAATCTAATTGGTCTCCCTAATTGGATTTTGTAAGGCAGACCTATTGATTTTGCCAATTAGTTTTGCCACTGCTTTTCAAAATCGAAAAAAATATAAATAAATTGGTTCTTGCTGACAGCATAGGAAAAAAAACAATACGATATAAAGGAGCAGACATATGCGTTCTCACATATTCACTCGTATTCATCTAGGTGCTATGGCACCTCGAGCATAACTATCAAACAATCAATCAATCAATCAATCAATCAGGGTTGGTAAAGTGTAACTACTCACCTGCAAGGGTCTCAAGGTGCTGGGGCAAGAAGGAGGCGGCTCAGTGGATGCTGGGGTCATCTGAAGTGCCAGGTCTCAAGGTCAGTCCTGAACTGGTGCATTGTAGGGATTTGCCAGAGGTGGAGGAGAGGTCATTCAATGCCTTAGCTTTAAGGTAGGAAAAGGATTTCCTCCTGTTCTGGTCTTGGAGATACGTGGGATGGTGGCCAGAGAGGGGTCAGCTGATCTGGGGTGTCTCTTGGGTGTGTGGAAGGAGATGCGGTTGTTTAGGTATTCTGTTCGATATTGTGGAGGGCTTTGTAACACACACAGCAGCACAATTGTGCATACATATGTCATAATTGTTATGGCCTTTATGTATTATTTTTTAATTTACTGTTCCAAGAAGGTGGATGGCAATCTTGGAGCACCAAATTAAAAAAAACTGCAACATAACAATGTATACATACACCAACATGATTGTCTATACATATGTCATGATCTTATGGCATTTATGTTTTATTTTTAATTTACTGTTCTAAGATTGCGGATGGCAATTTTGGAGCAGTAAACTAAAACTGTGCAAAATCACATGAAAATCAAAGTAAAAGGCTGATAGCATAATGCATGTGAGGGTCCCCCAAATACGATAAAAAAAATATAAGGGGAGGAATTGAATTCTGCTGAGCGCTGGAAGCAGTGGCACTTGTGCAGCTTGCAAAAAAAGCAAGCATTATATTATGTAATCATTCTGCACAGGGAGGTTGGGGAACGGAATGGAAAAGCTGTTCGCATGGGACAACAAAAAAGATGGAGTGCTAACAGAAAAATATAAACATAATTCCCTAAATGTAAGCAGTGGCTCACCTTGTGTTAATTGGCACGGACCATGCTCATCATGAGAACAGTCATTCTTGAATCACCAGGTGAGACATATAAGACCCCAGATCAGTTCCAGCCTTATTAAGACTCATCAGGTAGGTGTAGTTTCAATCTTGTGGCTCAGAGAGCATGTCAGGCTATACCCTTTGGCACTTCGGATGTAGACAAACAGAAATGATGATGATCACCTGGTGATTCTGGATGAACTATTTCAATAGAGAGCAAGGTCAGTACTGATTTGCATAAGCTGGCCTCAGTTTCGAGTGGTACAGTGTGCAAAAGAATATTGGTTGGAATGCTGTCTAGAGTGATTGCAAGTAGTTTAGAATATTTGAAAGATTTCCTCCAACCACATTTTGTGTCTTTGTTTCTGTATCCCTTTGAGAAATGCATAGGTCCTTGTTACGAGTTTGGAAGCATGGTATCCACTGAGGCACACTATGCAAGATCATCCTAAATTAGTGAGTGCTAGAATACTTATCCTGCTTTTACTGCATGCTTGTCCATGTGTTGTAAAAACATGGATCCTCCAGACAGGGATTATGAATGTACACACGGCCCTCCTGTTGCCTGGCCCCCATTAAGAGCAAGAACTATGCTCCCCACAGACATGTTACAGCTTGCCAAAACATTGGATGCCTTTCCCACCTCCAGTTCTCGACCCTGACCTGCATCAGTTCCATAGTTTATATTTATCACCTGTCCAAAGCAGTATATAAGCTGGACTATGGGAATTATCCCCGGAATCAGAGAGAACAGCAATTTCTGCCTGCTATTATTCAGTCTGTTTTGTAATTCCTTATTATTGGGTTCATAGCTTGTACTTTATATAATTAAGTGAGGTGATAGAGGTTGGAATCTGAAATTCTGACAGCTGATTTTCCCTACACATAAATCCAGCTTACTGAGGAACTGAAAGGCAAGGATTAAAATGTCGAGCGGAAAGCCTCCTCCTAACAGTCAGATTCTCCTGGACAATGTTGGAGCCCTTCCGAACGACTAGATCAGATTACAATCCACCTGACAGATTACAATGTTCGCGTTTGGAAGGTAAACCGCTCGGTCATTCCGAAATGGTTCTGACCGGCTCTTGGACGATTCATGTCCGTTGGAACCGCATCCTCCACCACCATGGTTAGCATTTCTGGCCTGTCCAACATGAAAAGGCAGTTGGAAAGTTACCTGGAGCCCCCTCCATCTTGTGGCCTCTGGTTGGGGGCCAAGGGGATACCTGCAAAACCTGCACTGTGTGGCAGGTGACGTGGGGTGCCCATGACAGGGTGCAGCACACACAGCCCATTTCCCCATAGGAGCCTGTGTTATGGATGGTTGTCGGGCAGAGCACCAGCTCCCATGGGAAACAATGGGAATCCAACCGAACAGTGTTAGGTGGCATTGTAATTAGGCCAACCGCAGGTCAGTCGATCCCGATTTCAAGTCAGTGTAGGGGGAAAGTTTCTGCTGGACATCGTAATGGGCCCCTTAATGTTTCAAGACAAGACATCGATCTGGACTGTTTTCCGTGATTCAATCTTTGAAGTTTCAGATGTATTTTATTAGCAGGATTTTGGAGTCTCTGAAGATTGTTGATCACATTTTTATGTGATCCTTATTGATCATGTTACCACAATCTATGCATTCCATGAGCAATCATCTTTTTGGACCAAACCAATGAATAATTTGAAGGAGTGGTAGAATATTGAGTAGCCTTGAAAGATATGCCCTTAAATGTGACATTGATTTGTAGAATGAATGAAAGATCCAACTAAAACCTGATTCTCATCTTTATGGATTTCAGGGTGGCAGAAGGAATGAGCTGTAGGCTAGTAGGAAATATAAAAGAGAACCTAATTTATTCTTTTAAGATGGTCAGTAGACTTGTGATTAACAGACTTATAGGCTACTAAGAGGTCAGAAAGAATCAAGGTAGATTGATGCTCCTCAGCAAGAGGTGTGAGTAGTTCTTTTCTGATGTTTGCCAGGATGATTCTCTTACAAAACAATGACTGAAACTTGTTTGGTTGTTGGCCTGTAACAATTGTTTTAAGAATGTTCTCTGAGATGGCAGAAATTAGATAATCCATAGCCAGCAAGGAATTAATCAAGTTAATCATGTCAGAGGTCATGGAGTAGATTAAATTTTTCATTGCAGGATTCAGGACAAGGTTCTAGTGTAAAGTTAAATGCTTTTGTATTATGGGTCAACTTCACTATATCCTACTTCGGAATAAGATTGAAGCTGGTGAAGGATGATTTCAATGTATTTGGGTTAATAGGTATTAAGCTGATAGTTGATTATGATCCAGCGCAACCTCAATTATTTATAATTGCATTACAGATCATGACAATTTCTATTTGTTAAATTGCAACAGATCTTCTATTTTAGAATACTGCACTGTTCAGTACTGGTTGAAGTTGTGACAGCAAAATATTGTGAAAGAATTGCATACATGAAGGTTACACAGCAGCATATGTGTACTAGCAGATACTTCTAAAATATGACTGACAGCATGCAAATGTGCACCAAAAAATGAGAAAGTATGCGGTCGGGTGAGGACTGAACAGGTAGTACCGAGCGGGTTTGCCGATAGGAACAATGTTTCCACGAGGCGATCCTGCCCTCGCCTGAGACCATGAAGTGCAACCTAGCACTTACATATAAATACGAGTAGGATACAAATCGTATGTATGAAAAACACATGTTTAATCATTTACAGCGCATAGTATAACCACTATTTTTATAAAACCTATTATTGGAATATAGGAGTGGCTAATACAGGGCTGGACCCTGTATGGTCCTGATGAAAAGCTTGGGGAGCTTGAAACATGTCGACCACAACACTGATCTAACCCAAATTTAAGGTTGGCATACAGTGTTACCCCATTTTAACATACCAAACTAGGAGCAGAATAAATTGTTGAGGCCCACTAGCACGGTATTTTTAAATCACACACCCACTCCACCATCACAACACTTTACACCACACATAGTCATTTCACTAATAAAGTGCTCCTGCGTAGTTCGCTAGTCGCAGCACGCCCCTATTCGTAGAGAACTGGGATGGCCCCAATGATGAAGCATGTCACCGTGGGGAAACCCCGGTGAGTGAGGGGACTCTAGAAAGAAATTTTTCTTTCTCATTTTTTGGTACACACTGACATAATTGGCAGTAACCATACACACCAACTAGGTCTCCGAACCCTTCAGAGTGGGTTCCTGTATGTCTAATACTACTTGGAGGCCGACCTAGTTTGGTTTAACCTCCTTCTCTCCCCCCTCCTTTCTTTAGCATGCAAATGTGACCATAATAAGAAGGCCTTTTGGAAGCCATGAAAAAAGAACAATTGATGGACAGAATGCATAGCAATGACATACATTCACCCCAGTACAGAGATCTGGGCCTAAATCCATCATTTGTTTGCTCACCATGCCATTCCAGTTTGGACCCAGCCATATTCAAATCGGCCTTGATCCTGCACCCAATGGGAACAGTTCAGCCCAAACTGCCAGGCCAGGTCCTCCTTGGACTAGAAACAAGCATCGTAGGACCGGTTTCAGTATTGTTTCATCCCTCATCAGCCAGGATAGCTTAACTCGTGAGGCATAGAGAGCATGTGACACACGTCTGGGCATGCTTGTTTCCAGTTCAGGGAAGACCTGGCTTGGCAGTTTGGGCTGGAATGTTCCCATGAGGCACAGGGTCAAGACTGATTTGCACATAGATGGGTCTGATCTGAGGTGGCGAAGTGAGCTACAGAATGATGATGAATTCAACCCAGATATGTGACGGGGGGTAAGGGTATGAAAAGTTTCAGCACTTCGACCATCAACTCCTTGTGTTTGCTGTGTTAACCCTAAGTTGGCAGTGTATTCCCAGGCGTGGATCCCTTGCTCACTTTGCCACTGGATTCAAGCTAGCCTGACTGATGAAGTGTGTTACACAGAAACCGGTCCGAGGATGCTTGTTTCCGGTTCAGGGAAGACCTGGCTTGGCAGTTCAAGCGGGACTGTTCCCATGAGGCACAGGGTCAAGACTTTCAAGTCAAAATGTACTTTATTCGGTTTCAATTAGAAGAAAACCATAAAACTACATACATATATAATTACAATTATCACAAATGATACAGAAATTTAAAAAAAGACAATACTATACTGATGATAGCTTAAAATTCATGTTAAAAGTATATACAAAATCAAGGTTAAAGTGCATCAATCTTCAGTTATAGGTTACTTCTATGACAAATACAAAATTTTTTAAATTTAGCAATATTTACTGCTAAGCAATCAGAGTCCATGAGTTGAAGGACCATGAAAGCGGGACGACATTGGAGCTAACTAACGCTTTCTTGGTTCAATATAGAATTTACAAAAAAGGGTCAGATGTATTAGAGATTGGGGTATGATACCATCACAAGGGCAGCGGGATAACAACTTTGAACAATCATTGACAGCTGGAAAGGTAACTAATCAATGGAAAATATTAAACCTAAAACGGGTCAACAGAAATCTGTCATAGCTGCTTAAATTCCAGTTTAGACAAGGCTGAATAACCAGTGAGTATTGGATCTGCAGAGAATGCTGAACCGAAGTTTTGTTAGCTTCATGGCCTGTCGAAGATCCGCTAGATGGTATAGGCACAGAGTTTTTACCCTTTTCCTTGAGAGGTCTGCAATTAGTGGCTGGCTTATGCTAGTATTTCTCTAAGCCCAGGTCATATAAAAACTTCTTGAGAGATGAGGCAGCATGCCCTGCAACCTTTAAACTTTGCTTTTTTTCCTACTGACGATTGAGGAATCATGAAACACGTGTCTAGGGATACGAATTGAAACTAATAATACAGCAATGGCTATGAACACTTTGAATTGAATTGAGCGAGAAATAATGAACTACATGAACCATCATGCAAGAAGTAATTACGTTGGGGCGTGTCTGGTGTGCTCCCAGCCCCCTAAGAGTATGCTCAGATGTGAGTCCCTTGCTCACTTTGCCACTGGATTCAAGCAAGCCGGGCTGAAGACGGCTGGAATGCCAATCAATCAATCAATCAATCACAGGCATTTATATAGCGCACTACTTACCCGGAGGGTCTCAAGGCGCTAGGGGGGGGGGGGGGGAGTGCTGCTACTGCTCGAATAGCCAGGTCTTGAGCTTCTTCCTGAAGGAGAGGTGGTCTTGGGTCAGGCGCAGGTCGGTCGGTAGGGAGTTCCAGGTCTTGGCGGCCAGGTAGGAGAAGGACCTTCCTCCTGTTGTCGTTCTTCGGATGCGGGGGACGGCGGCGAGGGCGTGGCTGGCTGATCGGAGATGTTGTTTGGGAGCGTAGAAGTTGATGCGGTTGTTGAGGTAGCTAGGGCCTTGATCGTGTAGGGCTTTGTGTACGTGGGTGAGGAGGCGGAAGGTGATTCTTTTGTTGACGGGGAGCCAATGCAGGTCTCTCAGATGTCCGGAGATGTGGCTGTGTCGTGGGATATCGAGGATGAGTCTGGCTGAGGCGTTCTGGATCCGCTGGAGACTCTTCTGAAGCTTGGCGGTGGTTCCGGCGTAGAGGGCGTTGCCGTAGTCCAGTCGGCTGGTGACGAGGGCCTGGGTGACCGTCTTCCCGGTCTCGGTGGGGATCCACCGGAAGATCTTCCGTAGCATGCGCAGGATGTTGAAGCATGACGAGGAGACGGCGTTGACTTGTCTGGTCATGGTGAGGGAGGAGTCCAAGATGAAGCCCAGGTTGCGTGCGTGGTCTGTCGGTTTGGGTGCGCTGCTCAGGGCGGGGGCCACCAGGAGTCGTCCCAGGCGGAGGGCGAGGAACCCAGGATGAGGACTTCCGTCTTGTCTGAGTTCAGTTTCAGGCAGCTGGTCGTCATCCACTCGGCTACGTCTTTCATCCCTTTGTGAAGGTTGGCTCTGGCGGCGGCGGGGTCGTTGGTCAGGGAGAGGATCAGCTGGGTGTCGTCAGCGTAGGAGATGATGTTGAGGTTGTGTTGGCGTGCAATGGCCGCGAGGGGGCTCATGTAGACGTTGAGGAGGGTGGGGCTCAGCGAGGATCCTTGAGGGACGCCACAGATGACTTCGGTGGCCTCTGACTTGTACGGTGGTAGACGGACTCTCTGTGTTCTTCCGTCGAGGAAGGAGATGATCCATTCCAGTGCCTTCTCCTGGATTCCGATGTTGCTGAGGCGCTGCACTAGGGTGCGGTGGCAGACAGTGTTGAATGCCGCGGAGAGATCTAGGAGGATGAGGGCCGCTGTTTCTCCATTGTCCATCAGGGCTCGGATGTAATCGGTGGCAGCGATGAGGGCGGTCTCGGTGCTGTGGTTGGCTCGGAAGCCAGACTGTGAGGGGTCGAGGGATCCATTTGTCTCGAGGAAGGCGGCCAGCTGCTTGTTGACGGTCTTCTCCATCTGCCATAAACCGGTCCTCGTAAGCTTGTTTCCGGTCCAGGGAAGACATTGCTTGGCAGTTCGGGCTGGACTGTTCCCATGAAGCACAGGGTCAGACTGATTTGCATATAGCCATGTCTGAACTGGGGTGGCAGAGTGGGCTAAAGAACAGTGATGGATTGAACCCAGATCTTTTGACTGGGTGTGAGTGTTTGATGGATTCAGATGCTCCATCCATCACCACCCCCTTTTGTACCGCTTTTGGCCGCCATAAGTGTGGCAGGGTATTCTCAGACGTGAGTCCCTTGCTCACTTTGCCACTATATTCAAGCAAGCCGGGCTGAAGACGGCTGGAATGCCAGAAACCGGTCCTCAGAAGCTTGTTTCCGGTCCAGGGAAGACATGGCTTGGCAGTTCGGGCTGGACTGTTCCCATGAGGCACAGGGTCAGACTGATTTGCATATAGCCATGTCTGAACTGGGGTGGCAGGGTGGGCTAAAGAACGGTGATGGATTAAACCCAGATCTTTTGACTGGGTGTGAGTGTTTGATTGATTCAGATGCTCCGTCTATCACCACCCCCTTTTGTACAACTTCTTCCTATTGGTCTGTGAACTCTGTGCAGAGAAGGGAGAACCCCTAGCACTGGTAAGCCTTGCTGATGCTCACCACCACAAATTGGCGCCCATCGCGGGGCTCATCGGCGACTCAGATGCCCGAAGGACTGGTCGCAATGAAGGATTGGAATCTCGCTTTGGATGCAATCGCTGCCTGAGGATGCCCGAGTCTTGGCACCCACGGCGTTTTTCCTTTCTTTCTGATCTGACCATCCCGGTGGCGCCAGTCCTCGATTGAGATCTCTTCTGTTGATTTGCGGTGCAGTGACCATTTGGTCGATTTGAGAACTTGGCAGTTGGAACCTGGACACCGTTTGATTGGTAAGAGCTGCTCTGCGGCTCTTGCTGTTGGTTTGACACCTTTGATTGGTAAGGTAGTTTATTAACACTTACTGCGGTTTTGTTTGTACGATTGGCCAATATTGAATTTCGTTTGACAAATATATATGTGTTGCAATACACATAGGCAGGTAATGAGGAGATTTTTCTCTATTTTTATGTGTTTGAACAGCGCAACATACGAAGAGTACCTTAAGCGCTACTTTTGAGTATAATACTTCATATTTTGCACTATTTTCGGCATGCCTGTTTCCAGCACACTTCGTAGGATGTGTTGCTTTTGTAGTGGTACAAATTTGAGACTCGACGAAGCACAACCAGCCCCTCTGGGTGGGGCGCCTAATAGGGACATGCATGTTAAGTATGATATTTTTTCCATAATGTACAGCACGTTATGGAATAAATATACTTGTAAAGATCCTGAGTTGCGTTTGCCTATGCATGGGTCATTTGAATTGCGAAAGATTCAGTATGTGGAGCAACAGAGGCTTAAGTGAAAGGCTAGGCAAGACATGTTTGACTGTGTGAGAATGTGGGAGAAAGAAGTGCGTGAGAGAATGAAGCGTGAGCAGGGCTTGATTGAAAAAGAACAACATAAAAGTATACATGCAAAAGCATTAGAAATGAAAAATAGGGAAATTAAAGAAATTAAGGAGAGGGAAGGTAGGGAGCGTCATTTACAGGTAAATGGCCAATACGCTGTTTGTAGACCTCTTTATCCTATTCTTAATAAACCCCAAGATGATTCTCTCTTATTAGATCGGATTTCACCTCCGTATACTCTTCCTACTGCTCCTTATGAGTCAGATGAGGACTCTCCTACAGACCAGGGCAAAGCTAGAGAAACTCGCTCGATGTTATCTGCTGAACGTGCGTCTCAGATTAGATCTGCTGCGCTTAAAGCTGTTCGTAGTACTGCCACTGCTTCTGAACTTTTAGATAGTATAAAAGGTTGGCAGGAAAGGGAGCAATATATTTTACCAATACATTTGCTGCAGAGGTTATTGAATGATTTCGGAAACATTCGGTAGAAATGGAGCCTGATTATGTAGCAGCTGATTGTAAACAAGTATGTGACAGTATTTTTGTCTTCTCCCAGGTGGCTGACACGATCAGACGCTTGGTTAAACTGCGTGTTGAAGCAGCCCGTTTGTGAGAGGAGAAAAAGGCAGAAGACGCAGCTGCACAAACATCCCAGATCTGCATGGCACAAACTTCTACTCTTGAAACAGATAAGAATGTTGTAGTTAATGTGAAACCCATGTGGAAAGCCGCGCCTTTGTATGTTCCTCCTAAAGGAACGGGTACAAATGAGGATAAGACTTCTACAGATGCTAAAGTTTATTTTATTTATAATTGGGTTTACACTCCTTGGATTAGAGCAGATGTTATGGCCCTTAAAATTGCATTGCCTGATCCGCGAAAGAATTGTGACGCCTTTTATGAGGAAGTTGAGGGTGCCGTTAGCTCTTGTACTATGACTTCGCCTGATATTGATTTGTTTTTTGGACTAATATTACCGCCTGATATGTGGAGAACTGTGCGTAAAGTTGATGCCCGTGCGACATTTGGAGCATTATGGAAAGATTTAGAGCAGTTAGATGAAGATAGAGAACCTGCACAGAAACCGTGTAAGTTAATTTTAAATCTTCCGGCAGCTATATTAGTTAAGTTAAAGATGATTATTCCCCCTAAAAAGATTGAGTGGACTGTATTAGCATTGTGTAAGCAAAAGGCAGATGAATTCCGTTTCCGATTTCTTTACACGCTTTGAAGAGGCATTCTACGATTTTAGTGGCCAGTCATTAACAGATGACATGGGTAGGCATCTGTTTCTCGATAAATATGTCACAAACCTTTTGCCAGGAATAGCTAGTCACCTAAAGGCCAGTTAGAGTTCATGAACTACCTCTTCTCCGGATTCTCTCGTAACTATGGCTCAGTATTATGACCGACAAGAATTAGAAGTTAAAGGTAATGATACAAAGTCTAAAGAGTATAAAACAAAGGTTATGATAGCTCAAGCATATGGACCGCCTTCTAGAGGTAATGATAGAGGCGGAGGTGGATCTTACGGTTCGTCTTTTCCTTCTTATACTCGTTCGAATTTATCTGTTGACCAGTGTGCATACTGCAAGAAATTTGGACATTGGCTTTCTGGTTGTCAAGTACTGCGTGCTCAGGGCCTAGAGGAAGCACGAATGATCGCGCTTGGTTTGATGCGAATACACATGGGCAGGATGGGTTTAACACTTTTGATAGAAGGAACAAATATCAAATGTCCAACTATGTGCCCTCTGATTTTCAAGATTCAGCTTATGCATAGGTTTGCCTAGGATGGGATAAGGAATCAGTTGGAGTTCTAATAGATCAGAGGGGTCCCTATGTTACAGCACATGTTTTTGGTTCTACTGATCAGTTTTTGGTTGATACAGGAGCTTCTCATAGCGCCTTGTCGAAACAATTGGTTCCAAGGGCTCCCCTGTGTGGCTTAACCATTACATAGATAGGTTTTGATGGAACACCTTCCCTTAGCCCATTGTCACAACCACTTGCATTCCATGTTGATAAGTTTACTGCTCCATGTCGGTTTTTGCTTTCTCCAAACACACCAGATAATATTGTGGATTATGAAATGCTCAAATATTTCAGGGCTACGATACGATGTTCTCCGGAAGTGGTACGGGTTATTTTGAATGACAACTACCCTGTATTATTAAAGAGGACATTGCATTAGCTTCACTCCCTAGAACCTTGTGGGCTACTTCAGACACCGATGTAGGGCAAATGGTTATTCCACCAGTGCATATTAGTGTCAAGGAGGGTGCTTCATTGCCAAGATTGCCTCAGTATAAAATTTCTCGAGAAGGAGAAGAAGCACTCACACGCATTGTACATGATTTGATTAAAGTAGGGGTCATGGAAGACGTTTCTTACAATGTTTGCAATAGTCTGATTCTTCCCATTTTGAAAAAAAAAGATACTGACACTAAGATTTACATATTTATCATTGACTTTAGAGTAGTAAACAAGATTGTAGTACCACAGTACCCTGGGGTTTCTGACATAACGACACTAGTTACTTTAGTTTCTCCGGCAGCAACTACATTCTCTGTTTTAGACTTGAAAAACGCTTTCTTTTCGATCTCTATTCATCCTGAAAGTCGATATTTGTTTGGTTTCACTTTGAATAATCAATCATATAGATTTTGTAGAGTTCCTCAAGGCTATACTGAGAGTCCTAGTATTTACAGTCAAGTATTGAAGAGACAACTGAAGTCCTTTACTTTGCCTGAAGGTATGGCTCTCATACAATATGTCAATGACATCTTGTTGGCAGCCGATACGCCTGAACTATGTGAAGAGTGTACTTTGTCTTTGCTTTCTTTTCTTGCTACACACCATCATAAAGTGTCACGAAAGAAATTGCAATATTGTAGACCGAAGGTAGCCTACTTAGGTCACCGTCTGTCTAAGGAGGGCCATGCATTGACACCAGATCGCATTCAAGCAATTTTGGACACACCAGTACCTTCCACACAGAAAGATGTCCGTGCATTCATTGGTTTGACTTCGTTTTGTAGGCAATGGATATTGGGTTTTTCACACATTGTTAAACCCCTGCTAGCGCTTTTAACTAAAAACACTCCGATCCCCCTTCCATGGACAGATGAATGCCAAAGCGCTTTTCGTCAGTTAAGACAAGCTCTTTGCTCTGCACCAGTGTTAGGCACACCAGATTACACAAAGGCTTTTAAAGTCAATGTACATGAGAAAGATGGATGAGCATTGTCAGTTTTAGTACAAACACACAGGGACAAACAGCGTCCTTGTGCATACTTTTCTGCAGTTCTTGATCCTGTTGCTCGTGCATTGCCTGGGTGCTTCCATTCAGTTGCAGCGACCGCAGTGTCCATATGTCAGAGCGAAGGGATAGTTTTGTCACACAAACTGTTGGCACTAGTACCCCATGCAGTAGATGCTCTTTTGAATCAGACTAAGACACAACAAACATTGTTCGCAATAGTAAAATCGTTCACTCAGCCCAAAGCAATTCAACCCGAAATCCCCCCATCCCAAGATTTGTGCGACAAAATCTCAGATTACTTCGAAGACAAAATTGTCTCCATTCAAAGTAACTTCCCCACTTTATATACATCTTCAGTTCCCCCTCCCCTGGACTCTCGAGTCGGAAACCTCAAAAATTTCTCTCCGGTCACTCTGGCGCAAACCAGAGAAGTCATCTTGGCTTGCAAATCGGGCTCTCCGTCTGAACCCTGTCCCCCCAAAATTCTTCACCAACTAATCGACGTGGTGAACCCAATAATCAACGACATAGTTAACTCGTCGCTCCTCACAGGATCTGTCCCCCGCCTGTGGAAGAAGGGAATAGTCAAACCTCTCATGAAGAAGGCAAAACAAATCCCCGTCGGACCTGACCAATCTTCGCCTGATCTCACTACTCCCGGCCCTGGGAAAAATAACTGAACAATTAGTCTACAGAGAACTTAAACATTATCTGGAAGCCAATAACATACTCCATCCACAACAATCTGGTTTCCGACCTAAACACTCGACCGAAACAGCGCAGATCGAATTGTCAGACACAATTAAGTTGCTACAAGACCAGCGGAAGAACTCAATTCTCATTCTTCTCGACCTTACCGCGGCGTTCGACACCATCTCCCACTCCATCCTAATCAGCAGATTGATGGACATAGGGATCTCGGAATCCGCTCTATCCTGGATAAAGTAATTTCTCACCGACCGATCACAAACTGTCGCTCTTGGCCCTTTCCATTCTAGAGAAGAAGGTCTCCTCAGGTGTACCGCAGGGGTCCATCTTAAGTCCCCTCCTCTTCAATATCTACCTCATCCCACTCCTATCCCTGATTGAATCATTCGGCATACCAGTAAATTCGTATGCCGATGATACGCAACTCATCGTGCCCCTAGAGGACAATTCAACCGGAGCTGAGCTCAACCTCAAGAATTGCTTGACTGAGGTCTTCCGTTGGATGGACACCAACCATCTCAAATGCAACTCTAGCAAAACGGAGATCCTCCCGATTGGAAAAAACACCTCCTTCTGCCCAGCCCTTTGGTGGCCGGATGACTCAGTTGCACCCCCCCAGACAGTAACAACAGCTAGGAATCTTGGCGTCCTATTCGACTCAGACCTATCCTTCGACCAACATGCCAGGACTGTAGCTGGTAAATGTTTCGGAATAATAAAATCGCTAAGAAAGTTCTTCGACTTCCTTCCACTTGACGCCAGGAAAACAGTAACAGTAGCCCTTATAATTTCACGCCTAGACTACTGCAACGGTCTTCTTGCAGGGGCAAAAAAGAATACTCTATCTAAACTCCAAAGTGTTCTTCACACGGCCGCACGACTGGTCCTTAAACTGCCCCGTAAAGCATCTATCTCCGCAGCCCTACGATCCCTACATTGGCTCCCTCTTTACAAAAGATTTTTTTTAAAAATATTGATCATTGCCTTTCGAGCTTTTAACAAATCCGGTCCAAAATACCTCTCCAGACGCTTTCCCCACTACACCCCCAGTCGATCCCTCCGCTCGTCCCAGGACAACCTCATCCTCCCCGCTAAGTACAACCTGAAGATGAAGGGCGGAAAAACCTTAAGCTTCCTGGCCACTAAAGCTTGGAACAACTTGGCGAAAAAACTGAGACAACAAACCCTCGAAAAACCCTTCAGAAAACTCCTAAAGACTTGGATCTTTAACCTCTCCGATGACTACTCCAAAGCAGCCATCTAATCCCCTACCGTTACCAGGACCGGTCCTCCGGGATTTTCAGCGCCAAGATGCTCCCTCCGGAGCGAACGTTGCGCTTTAGAAATACCCTCACAAATATCACAAATATCACTTAACTAGTGCTCGCCTGACAGGATACGAATTGACATCTGAGCACCTCATATTACATTGAAGAGATGCGTGACACTGAACCCAGCTACCTTGTTGCCATATCCTGCAACTCAGTCTCAGTCAAAGGAGCCTCACGATTGAATATTCATTACTGAGGTACAGACAAAGGGTCGAGTCGATTTGCAAGATACGCCCCTTCCAGATGTAGATGGGGAACTGTGGGTTGGTGGGTCCTGTTTGAAGTTGCTAGATGGCACGACCTCAGCGGCTTATGCAATCACCATGCTTGAGACAGTAGTGGAAACAGCTCTGATACCTCAGAAGTCGGCTCAAGCAGCTGAACTAATAGCTTTGACATGAGCGTGTGAACTTAGCATTGACTTATGTGTGAACATTTACACGGGTAGTCGCTATGCTTTTGGAGTGGTTCATGATTTTGGCCTACTCTGGAAGGAAAGAGGCTTTCTTACATCCCACGGGATGCAGATAATGCACGGAAACTTAGTGCATAATCTCTTGACTGCACTTACATACCCAAAGAAAGTTGCCATTATGAAGTGTAGCGCACACAAGAAAATCATTGACAAAATAGGACAAGGCAATGCCTTTGCAGACCGCGTAGCCCGTGAAACTGCAATGCAGTGAGGCACTACATCCATGTACGTAGTAAAATCACAAGCTGAACATTGGCATGATGTTACAGAGGAAGTATTGGATATACAGAGATCTGCCTCTGTGGAAGAGCTTGACCAATGGTTTAAAGAAGGAATGTTAGACGATGAGGGTTGTTGGCATAACAAAGAAATGAATAAGTGGAAATTGCCTGCAGCCTATTTTCAACCTATGTTTCAAATGGCACATGGGCTGGCAAATGTTGTAGCTCTAGCAATAACTAAATTGCTTACGCGAGTTTGGGAGCATCCTGAAATTGCCAGCACAGCTAAAAGAGTACAGTCCTGTTGGCAGTATAATCCTGGAAAAAGGACACAAACTCCTAAAAGGGGGTTTACTACACCAACCGCGCCCTTTGAAGTTTTGCAGATGGAATACATCCAACTTGAACGCTGCAATAATCTAAAATACGTCCTAGTAGTGGTATGTGCCTTCAGCAAATGGATAGAGGCGTACCCTACAAAGGATAATACTGCTCTAACCACAGCAAAGGTGCTTCTGAAATTTTTTTTTCCTAGGTATGGTGTTTGGAAGCTTTTGTGAAGTGACAACGGAGCTCATTTTATTGGGCAAGTTGTTGAGTATGTCCTGAAATGGTTAGGGATCAAACAGAAATTCCATACAACTTCCACCCGCAATCAGAAAGATTGGTAGAAAGGTAAAACGCTACTTTAAAATTGAAGCTGGCAAAAATACTGGCTTCCACGTCCCTAAAGTGGCCAGATGCACTACCTTTGGCATTATTATCCATAAGATTGGTGCCACACTCACAATCAGGTCTTACCCTGTATGAGGTGGTATTTGGGAGATTGATGAACATTTGGGGAGTTCCTAAGCCACACCCCATACATGATGTACCTTGTGTTCTGTTGAATGATTATTTGGCACAGTTCACCAACAGTTTGATCTCTATTCATCAACAGGTTCGAGAAGCTCTTCCTGACAGATCTACAGGTGAGGCCCATGAACTCCGTCCCGGCGACTATGTGATGGTCAAGTTCTTCGACAGATCAAACAGCTTGGGGCCGAGGTGCCGAGGTCCGGAGCAGGTGTTTTGGCTACAAGGACAGCAGTTTGAGTGACAAACAAAAAGAACTGGGTCCACAGCACGCATTGCAAGCGTGTGTCGCCCGCCTTGGTGGAACCTGCTGCGCTGACCGACCATCGAGAGATTCTGGAGACGGAGAAGGTCAAGCTATCTCAACTGACAAATCTGCGGAAGTCTTCCCAGACCATACGATTCCTGGAGCATTGAGATACCACTTGAGACTGAGGAAAGAATCTGCAGTGTTGAACGAGACTGGTTGAGCTACCGCCCTGGGTGTGCGAAACGGAGAGCCAATGTGGCAAGGAGGGGGATCAGCCCTGCATTAGTGTAGTGACACCCTTCTTGGCCCTTGGTGAAGAAATCAGCGGCTGCCCAAGGGAGAAGGGCTCCAACGATAGCTTTCAACAAATAAAAAAAATAAAAAAAAGATCAATCATCACTGTTGCAAAAATGAATAACAAAAGAATCATTTGTGCTGTAGGGTTTGTTGTTGCTCTGGTGGTTATGGCGATAATCACCTGGTTTGTTGAGAAAGTGGCTCCTGCTCGACTTCTTTTTGTTGCCACTACTCCAGCTCTAGTGGAACACCATTACCTTAAGCTTCCCCATCATGAGCAGAAGCATCAACAATCCTACTTAAATAACACATTCATCCAGATGTTCCATCATACACACAATGCCACAAATACCACCAACTGTTGGGTGTGTGGGATGATACCTGCACACCAAAAGAAAGCAGGAAGGCCTTTTATTCCTCTACCGTTTGCCCATAATGGTTCATGTCAAGCTTGGTATGCCCTTTTGTTTGCTTTCTGAAAGCCCTCAGTAGGTGGAATCAATCAATCAATCAACCGAATTTGTATAACGCGCTACTCACCCGTTAGGGTCTCAAGGTGCTGGGGGGGGGAATGCTACTGCTCGAACAGCCAGGTCTTGAGTTGTTTCCTGAAGGAGAGATGGTCCAGGGTCAGCTGTAGGTGAGTGGGGAGGGAGTTCCATGTCTTGGCTGCCAGGTAGGAGAAGGATCTTCCTCCTACGGTGGATTTGCGGATTCGTGGGACGGAGGCGAGGGCGAGGCTGGAGGAACGAAGCTGGCGGGTCGGTGTGTAGAATGTTAGTTGGCTGTTGAGGTACTTCCGGCCCGTGTTGTGGAGAGCCTTGTGTGCGTGAGTGAGGAGTCTGAACGTGATCCTCTTGCTGACGCGGAGCCAGTGCAGGTCTTTCAGGTGGGCAGAGATGTGGCTGTGGCGAGGGATGTCCAGGATGAGTTGTGCTGAGGTGTTCTGAATGCGCTGGAGTCTCTTCTGTAGTTTGGCCGTGGTTCCAGCGTGGAGGGTGTTCCCGTAGTCCAGACGAGGGACTGGGTGACCATCTTCCTGGTTTCGGTGGGGATCCACCGGAAGATATTTCGGAGCATGCACAGGGTGTTGAAGCAGGATGAGGAGACGGCATTGACTTGCTTGGTCATCGTGAGGGAGGAGTCCAGTATGAAGCCTAGGTTGCGTGCGTGGTCCATTGGCATGGGTGTGGTGCCCAGGGCAGGGGGCCACCAGGATTCGTCCCAGGCGTTGGGAGATGGTCCGAGGATGAGGTCTTCCATCTTGTCTGAGTTCAGTTTCAGCCGGCTGATCTTCATCCATTCCGCGACGTCTTTCATTCCTTCCTGGAGATTGGCTTTGGCAGAGGCGGGGTCGTTGGTGATGGAGAGGATCAGCTGGGTGTCGTCGGCGTAGGAGATGATGTTGAGGTTGTTTTGCCATGCAATGGCTGCGAGGGGGCTCATGTAGACGTTGAAGAGGGTGGGGCTGAGTGAGGAACCTTGTGGAACGCTGCAGATGATTTCGGTGGCCAAGGAGCAGAACGGGGGGAGGCGGACTCTCTGCTTTCTTCCGTCGAGGAACGAGATGATCCACTCCAGGGCCGCTCCTTGGATTCCGGTGTTCCTGAGGCGCTGTATCAGGGTGCGTTGGCATACGGTGTCGAAGGCTGCTGAGAGGTCCAGGAGGATGAGCGCAGCAGTTTCTCCGTTATCGAGCAGGGACCTGATGTCGTCGGTGGCTGCGATGAGGGCTGTGGTTTGCTTGGAACCCGGACTGTGAGGGGTCAAGGGATCCGTTGGTCTCGAGGAAGGCGGAGTGTTGTCTGTTGACTGTCTTCTCGATGACTTTGGCTGGGAAGGGGAGGAGCGAGATGGGGCGGAAGTTCTTGAGGTCCGTGGGGTCTGCGGTGGGGTACTTCAGGAGGGCGCTCAGCTCGGCATGTTTCCAACTCTCCGGGAAGGTAGCGGATGCAAACGAGCTGTTAATGATGTTCCGGATTTGGGGTGCGATGATGGAGTCGGCTTTGTTGAAGATGTGGTGTGGACAAGGGTCGGTAGGGGAGCCAGAGTGGATGGTGTTCATCAAGCGGGTAGTGTCTTTAGTGCTGACCGGGGTCCAGGTGCAGAGGGTGGTGGTGGGGGGCGTTGGTTCGGTGGTTGGGTCCGTGGTCTGCGCGCTGAAGCTCTTGTGTATGTCGGTGATCTTGCAGTGGAAGAACGAGACGAGTGAGTCGCAGAGGTCTTGCGAGGGTGTGATGTTGTTGTTGCAGGTGCTGGGGTTGGAGAGCTCTTTGACGATGCTGAAGATTTCCTTGCTGTTTTGGGTGTTGTTGTCCAGTCGTTCTTTGAATGTTGTCTTCTTGGTGGTGCGGATCAGCTGGTGGTGTTAGCGGGTGGCGTTTTTGAGGGCGGTCATGTGTTCTGCTGTCTGGTCGTGGCGCCAGGCTTTCTCGAGAGTGCGGCAGGTTTTCTTGGAGTTTTTGAGTTCGTTGGTAAACCACGAGGCTTTCCTGCTGCTGGGTCCGCTGGGAGGATTCTTCAGTGGTGCGAGTTCGTCGGCGCAGTTGATGAGCCACTGTGTGAAGTTGCGGACCGCTTCGTTGGAGTCCGTCGTGTTGGTGGGTGGGTTCTGGCTGAGGGCGGTGGTGAGTTGGTCGGTGGTGATCTTGCTCCAGCTTCTGCGGGGGACCTGTTGTGGGTGGTGGTGGGTCGTGGTTCTCCTGAAGCTGAAGTGGACGCAGCTGTGGTCTGTCCAGTGTAGTCGGGTGAGTGGCTGAAGGAGATGTGCTTGCTGGAGGAGAAAATGGGGTCGAGCGTGTGGCCGGCGTAGTGGGTGGGGGTGTTCACCAGTTGCTTGAGTCCGAGGTTGGCGAGGTTATCCAGCAGGGCGGCGGTGTTGCAGTCCTTGTTGTTCTCCAGGTGGAAGTTGAGGTCCCCTAGGAGGATGTAGTCTGTGGAGGTGAGGGCGTGCAGACTGATGAAGTCAGCGATGGCTTCGCTGAATTGTGTGCGAGGTCCCGGGGGTCTGTAGATGAGGGTGCTTCTGAGGGTGGTCTTGGGGTTGGTGTGTATCTGGAAGTGAAGGTGCTCGGCAGCGGTGAGGGTGTCGTCGGAGTTGGTCATGAATCAGATGGTGTTTCTGTGGACGATGGCGATGCCTCCTCCGGTTTGGTTGGCATGATCCCTCCGGGTGATCTTGTAGCCCTCCAGGATTGCTATGGTGATGTCGGGGGCTGAGGAGGCGTTCATCCATGTTTCTGTGAGGAAGGCGACGTCTGGTGATGTTGAGTCGAGGAGGTTCCAGACTTCGACGGCGTGCCTGTGGACGGAGCGGGTGTTGAGCAGTATGCACTTGAGCTGGGGCTCGGCTTGGTGGGTGCAGTGCAGGTTCGGAGGCAGGTGAATTGGCAGGCTTGGCAGGTGAAGGGTCCGTGGGTCCGTTTCGGGGTGGCTCTGTAGCAGGCAGGGTTCCGGCCGGTGTTGAGGGCGTGGAGGGTTGCGGCGTTGTAAGTCTGTCTGGTGCGCTGGCATCGACGAGGGCCAGGGGTTCTGGCGCTGGGCGCGGTCCAGGCGTGGACGGGCGCAGACGGGCTTGCCTTTGGCGCGCCATTGGCGCGCCTGCTGCACGCGTCCGCTGCGCAGTCACGCAGTGGTCTCCATAAGAGGGAAGGGGTGGAGGGGTCAGCTGGGAGGCAGGAGGGAAGAAGCCAATGGGTGTTGGGGGGCGGGGCTGCCCGGGAGGCAGCGGTGGGAAAGACGGGGCTGATGAGCCCAGCGGGAGAACGAGGAAGAACACTCACTCATTCGGGCATACAGAAAAAGAGAAGGGTGTGGGAGGTAGGAGCAGGCAGCAAGAAATCTGGCAAGTGGAGCTGCATCGGTGGAGAAGTGACCTACCCGAGGGTCAAGGGGTCACTGTCTCCGCCGTGTAGCAGACTCCTTAAGAGGGAAGGAGGGGAGGAGGGGTCAGCTGGCAGGCGGGAGGGAAGAAGCTGATGGGTGTGGGGGGGGCACCCGGGAGGCAGCAGCGGGAAAGACAGGGCTGAGGAGCCAAGCGGAAGATCGAGGAAGAACACTCACTGACTCGGGGGTACAGAAAAAGAGAAGGGGGTGGGCAGGCACACGGGGCACACAATCAAGGCGCAGGGAGTCCAGGCAGTGCTCGGGCAGGGCAGGAGAGCGCTGATCTGGAGGGAGGATCAGGCGGCAAGAAGTCTGGCAGGAGGAGCTGCAGCGGTGGGGAAGTGACCTACCCGAGGGTCAATCTTTCGATTGAATAAAGTATGCTACCAAGATGAAGATGGTTATCCTCAAGTTAAAGGAACTAAATGGGAATCGGAAGAGTACCAACCGGACAATATTACGACACCATATGTTTTCACAAATGTGAGAATTATTAAAAGCACTGGACCCTTTGTTGTTTCTGTAACTAGAGCTAAATCAGATTAATGTATTGGCAGTGTTGGGAAAATTCCCGTAGGACGAAGTGAATGTATTTCTACATTAACTATTGAAGGTGCTAATAATAGCAGTTTTACATTGTCACACAATACATACTTTGTGTGTGGTAATAAAGGATACTATCAATTACCTGTTGGGTGGTCCAGGGTATGTTACATATCATTTTTGTTACCCCTTGTGTTTTTACCACCCGCATCATATCACCTTGACCTAAAGTTGTACAATGATATTTTTAAGAATAGATGCAAACGAACAATAAGCACAGATGAAGTTGACCAGACAGATACCACTTTACAACAATATGTCGATTTCAATTTGGGTTTGTTCTTCTTTGTGGGTGCTGCATTGAATAGCAGAAAGATAAGGCGATTAACTCGTGTTGTGTAGCACTCCGAAATAGGATGGTGCTTGATGTGGTTTTGGCTGATCGAGGTGGTGCATATCGCATCATCGGTAACAGTTGCTGTGTTTTCATACCTGATCACTCACCTTCAGTTTATGATGCAATCTCTAAACTGCATAAGCTTGCTGCAGAAATTCAACCAGAGACTGGTACATGTACATTTTCAAACTGGATATGGACACTCTTTGCTACTAGGGGCTGGAAGCTACTGACTATTCTATGTATACTGTTGTGATACTATTTACATGTTGTACTTGTATACAATGTGGTCCTATGCTTTGCTCCATGTTCATCACTGCTTGTACACCTGCCAAACAAAATATTGCAGATATTAAAGCACAGCAAATGTTAAAAAAAGAAACATCAATGTACAGGATGCATATTTAGATTATCGCAGATAAACAAATGTCTTCAGCTAATGCAGAAAGGGCCGTCTGTTGTAATTTAGCAGCGATTAGGTTAAGCATTAGCAGAAGACATCTTGTATTTAGAGACTATCTTGTCCGTTGTGTGGAATCCATTTTGCATTTCTGGCAGCCATTTTGTTTGCTATGTGCGCACAATGTGCTCTGTCCTACCTCCCTGTTAACTGCTCTTGAAATCTTCCTAGTGATGACATATATTTAGCTTCTTCTGCTTTGTGCATGCTCAGTTGAGCTTACAGCTGTCCCCAACTTGTAACTGTCAAGATGTGTTCACCAGAATTAGCTAACTGTCAGCCCCTCCCACTTGTTGCTACCACACTCTCTGTATGACCTTGTATGTATTTGAAACCAGTGTTCTGTACCTTGTACTGCCTTCATTTGAGCCCCTGTGTGGGTATAAAAGGACCAAGCTCCTTCAAGTCAGCGTGCTACGTCATGCATTACTTAAGGGTGCTGTGTGAATGTAGTTTCACCTCATAAGGTTTAATAAACTTTGTTTTTTCTATTCCAGTTTCTGTGCCAACTTCTTCCTATTGGTCTGAGGACTCTGTGCAGAGAAGGGAGAACCCCTAGCACTGGTAGGCCTTGCTTAGGCTCACCACCACATGAAGGAGATGGAATTGCGGGCGAGAAGTACGTTTTATAACCATTCAAACGGATAGGTGAAACCGCCCATGTCTCTTGAAAGCAGAGAATACTGTGGGTCCGCGAGAAGGTGAGCCACTCGCCAAGATTGACCTTTGGAGCATAGGCCAGCGATGTTAAAAAAAACAATGCTGTGTGGTTCCCCTCTCGTGGATTTTACATCACGGAGAAGAGCTGTTACAGGGCCTCCTGTTTCCATTAAGGGGATTACATCTACATTGATAGCAGGGCCTAGAACTACACTGTTTATTATGTCAGAAATCTGTGGTATGGAGCAGTTACCGAAGTTGACTATGGACGGTGCGTGCTCCATCTCAACTTAGACCGAGGAGAGATTCAGAGTGGAAAATAAGGTTATTGATGCCCGCTCCTCCTCATTTGAAATATTGGGGAGGAGGGTTCTGAATGGACCTCTCTGTATATTTCCTTCAGACTAGATGTGCTTTTAAGAGAATGGGTTAGTTGTCAATCCACTTCTTCTAGAGGGGATAACACCTCAAACCTATTAGAGGTTACAGTTGCGCCATTCGCTTCACCTCTAGACCTTAGAGTTGGTTTATAGAAGCAACCCAAGGGGAGGGCTGTAATGCTGGAATGATGTGGGACAGTTCCTCTTTGTGCTTTAAAAGAGATCGGGGGCAACGAAAGTTTATTACGATACAATAACCAGCAGAAATCGTCTTTGGTGAGGTGCCAACGCATCCGACTCTACAGACCATCAAAATTTCATTAGTATACTGGGGACTAAAATTCTTAAATCTGGTCAACCAGTCCACCACTTTGTTACAAAGGGTAGACCAGGATTCACTCTGTCCCTGTTTTAACCTCTTCGCCGCTAATGACAAGGGTAACTCGTCATGGACTTTCCATTGATTTCAATGGAAATTACATAAAAGAAGGAAAATAGCCTTAGCAGTAAAGGGGTTAATGCCGGAGCCCCTATTAACATTATTGCATAGGGACAAGAGGCAGGTGGTAGGTCTAGAGTATCTGTACTAGGTTGGCTCCTCATTTTTCTTTAAATGTTCTCTCTATCTTGCCCTTTTCTGCTCTTAATGTCCTCCAAGGGGAGGCATTGAGTTCTGAGTCCTCAACTACACGTGTGGGTAAGGTTACTGCTTGGGATGCTCTTGGAACTCCTGGTGTTTTCTCCTGAATGAGGGGTCGAATCCCTAGATTTGCAAGGGGTTGGGATCCTTGATAACGTGGCCAGTTGTTATTTTTTCCAGTGAATTATTGAATGACCCTACAACCTCATTCAGCTGCTCAATTTGTTCCTCGATATGGCCAAATCTTTCTTCTTTAAGAGCACTTATCTGGGTCATCATAGCACTAAGCTGAGTTTGTAGCAACCCTCTAACTAAATCTTCAAAGGTAACCCTGGTACCCAATGGGAATTCATTAAAATTAGAGATGGGTGCTTCTGTCTGAGAACCAAAAGTATTAAAAGTTGCTTCAGTTTGAGTTTCTACCTGAACAGATATTAGGGGACTGGAGAATGGGGCACCTATATTTCTAGAATCCTTGCCACCCTTCTCACCCTTCTGTCTGGTTCTTGCTAAATTCCCCTTTGTCAATTTAGTTTGTTTCTGAGTTTGAGATCTTGTCCCTACAGATAAGGTATTTTCAGTCTCCATATCTTGACTTGATGGAAGTGGGAATTGTTTAGCCAAGGGGGAATTACTGTTATTACGTTAAATAATGATCTTAGCTGTTAAGGGAATGTTAGATTGTTCCTCCCTGTTCAAAAGAAACTGAGAAGGATCGAGTGAGAGCCGCCGCTCAGTTAGCTGTATCTCGTGCGTAAGGAGCGACTCAGCTCTAGTCAAGAAGGCATCTAATGTGCCTACGGTACTCTTATGTTTCTCCATCGTTCTCGGTTATAATGATAATAATACCTCCAGAATAAGAAGCTAGTGGTTAAACCTGAGTGATTACAGTGTAAGGAGCTTATCGACAGAAGTAGGGGTAAGAACAGGGAAGACCTGGAGTCAGAGTAAAAACAATGGGGCTTGCTGCTGTACTTCTTTGTGAGCCACTATGCTAGGGGGAATAATCCAGATACAATATGTACTTTGGAACTATAAGGTAACCAGCAAGTGGGAAAGTCACTTTGTGAATGTTTGGAGGAGCTGCGCAGTCAATGAAACTGTAAAACAGTTTTTGTATCAATAATGTTTTTACCACACCTCAAGGAATAGCCCCCCAAAATCCACCCAAGGAGATTGGCCCTGCCCTGCCACTACCTGGCCCTGACGGGCACAGAAGGGCCCGCCCTTGGCCTGGGCACCACCCGCCGGCGTCCCGCGCTGCGGGGGCGCTGGCCAAATTTCTAGCACCTCTTGGAGCAGGCTGAGGCGTCACGGGTGCGCCTTATGTCCCCGGGGCTGCTGGGAGTCGTAGTTGCAGCCACGCCGAGTCTCGCTGGCCGTTTTCCTCACAGCGCGGTGAAGAGGAAAGGAGCACCCAGCCGTTTCCCTCACAGCTCCCGGGCTGGTGCTGCAGATGAGTTTTCTGGAGCCCAGCGCTGCGGGAGCGCTCACTGAATTTCTAATGCCTCTGGGCGCAGTCTGAGGCATCATGGGTGCGCCTTGTGTCCCCGGGGCTGCTGGGAGTCATAGTTGCAGCCACGCAGAGTCTCGCTGGCCGTTTCCCTCACGGCGCGGTGAAGAGGAAAGAAGCACCCAGCCGTTTCCCTCACGGCTCCCGGGCTGGTACTGCAGGTGATTTTTCTGGCATCCTTCAGTCACTCACCAGTGTTCTGCGGTGAATAGCGCCCTCTGCTGAATGGTGAGTTTCCCCCTCTCCAGGCCGGCGGCAGCGGCTTCTCGACACTAGAGTGCAGAGCGCCTGGACAAGCGGGGGAGTGAAGGAATGGAGTGTGCACTTGCTGCTCACTCAGGAGGGCTCCAGGGAGGGACTGAGCCTGAAACGTGTAAACCGACTCTAAAATGTGCCTCCTAGATCAGGGTGGCAGAAACACATTTTTCAAGACTGATTTGCATATAGCTTGGTCTGACCTGAGGTGGCGAAGTGAGCTAAAGAATGATGATGGTTTCAACCCAGATCTGTGACTGGCGGTGAGTGTCTGAAACGTTTCAGAGCTTCGTCTATCATCTACTTGTGTTTGCTTCTGGTAGCCATGAACCCTGCTATCATCATTGCATGATAATATAGTTATCCAAGTCATCATATGGGTTGATTCTTTTAACTCAAAGATACTACATCAGAGTATAATAAATAAATGTGGTCTCTTAACTACAAATGAATAACCCCTTGTAGTCCACTCGGTTCTGCTGCAGCACTTTATTAATATGATTCATCATCACCACCAGTTAATGATGGCATGAATTTTATAATTTTCCATATGTATATATTTTGTAAGCTCCCAGTAAAATTGTATTTGTGTCGGTGGGAACCTATTAATAATGGGCAATTTGCATTACGATTGTTACACAAAAAAGGGCTGAAATTGTGTAAAGTCCTGAAATTGAGACTTTTTAAAATAAAAATCCCATCTCTGCAGCATGGCTATAATGTGAATGAACCAAAAATGAGCAGCTGCTGTTTACCTCACATAGCAATTTGTGCTATTCTTTAGCATAAAATGTGTTCTCTCGCCAGATATGTATGAAGGGAAGCATTCCATGCTAAAACATAGTGCAAAATGCCAAAGTCAACCTTTTGCATAATTGTGTATACTTTTTTGACCAGTTCAAATAAATACCAGTAAATAAAATACATGAATGTCACCCGTCTACCTTTTATGACATTGTATTTTCAGTGTTGCGAGGCGTTAATGTCCCTCTATTCTGAAACCATAGACACCGTTGTTTTACTTCAACATACATATGGTATTATTGTAAGAAAAGGCTTATTTTTGCATTATCTTCACCCTCAATATTTTGACTGATGTTGCTGTTTTTCAATTCCATTGAACAGTGACTTGGTAACTAAGACCCAGTGCATGTGCTCTAGTCACCAACATATGTGGGTGAGTGGCTATTCCCTGATTGCCACTTTTAACCTAACAGTAAGTTCCTAGTATATGGTACTCTGTTTACCAAAAACCTCTAAGTTAAATGCCATTGGTAGACTGCAGCACCTACAGTGCCACCACTCAAGTTACAAAGTAAAGCATGTATTCAAACATGCTCCTGCAGCCTGAGTGTACAGTTTGACAACCACAAATGTACCTTCCTTTTTAATACTGGCAAGTCACCCTTAAGGCAGTTTCTAAATATCCATAGGGCAGGGTGCATGATATTTAAAAAGTGGGGCATATGTACATAGGTTTTACATGTCCTGGCAGTGAAAAATCTCCACAGTTGCTCTCATTATGTTCCATTATAACACATTATAATGCATAACTTCAGTTTGGGAATATCTAGAACCATAATTCAAGCACTCAAGTTAATAAGACTATAAAATCCAATCTAATGGTCAAGTCATTTAAATTATTATTTTGAAACTGCCACTTTTAGAAACGTGACATTTTCTTGTCTAATGCCTAATTCGTATAGTGGCCTTATCCCCCACTCCACTGCCCTCCTGGATAATCTCACGAACATCGGACTGAAACAGCTTGTAACCACCCCTACCAACAAGGCAGGACACACCCTTGACCCCATTTTCACAAGAGGTAACTACATCCACTTCAACCACACCACGCAACCCCCTGGGCAGACCACCACTGAGTACACTTGTCTCTCGACAAAGAAATCACTCACAAACATACACCATGCCCTCCATGAAGGAACTAGAGCAAGGTTACCAAAGAGCACCTCAACTACACCCTCAACCACGATCCCCCTCCCAACTTGACCGACGTAAAATCTGCAGCCAACAAACTACACAGATGGATCACCAACTGCGCAGGCAAGCTTGCCTCCCTCTGCAACCCTGACAGACGGTGCCCCATGAAAGCCACCTGGTTCACCACCAACCTCCGAGAATCCAGACGCACCTGCAGTTGTTTTGAGAAATTATGGAGAAACAGCAAAACCTCAGAAGATCGGACCACCTACAAGAACGCCATGACAAAATACTACCAACGCATCAGATCCACCAAAAGGACATATTTCCAGAACAAAATCCTCGCTAACTCCAGCAACTCAAAGGAACTCTTCACTCTTCAACATCATTCAGGAATTCACCAAACCTCCCAGCAAAGCCTTAGATGTCACATCCTCCCAGGAACTCTGCAACAAACTCAGCTCTTACTCCCATCTGACAATAAAGTCCCTCTATGAAAACTTCAACAAACAGACACCAGTCACTGACAGCCTATCATCAACACCAGCAACACCAGCCAGCCGACCATCTCCACCTGGACCCTGGTCACCACCGAATGCACCACCACGACCATGATGAGCATTCACTCAGGAGCTCCCATGGATCCCTGCCGCCGTACATTTTCCACAGAGCCGTCGCCGCCATAGCACCCAAGCTACGATGCACCATCAATGCCACATTTGAATCTGACACATTTCCTGATGACTGAAAATGCTGAAAAGTTAAGCCGCTCCTCAAGAACCCCTCTGCATACCTGACAGACCTCAAAAACTACAGTCCCATCTTTCTCCTCCAATGTTCGGCAAACGTCAATGAGAAGATCGTCAACATCCAGCTAACAAAGTCCATCGACGACAACTCCATCCTCGACCCTTTCCAATAGGGATTTTGCAGCAACCACAGCACTGAGACCACCCTCTGCACCGCCACAGATGACATCCGCACTCTCTTCGACCAGGGTCACACCACGGCCCTCATCCTATTAAACCTCTCTGCAGCCTATGACACTGTCTCCCACCACAGTCCCAGGCTCTCCTCACCACTGGAGTCAAGCTATCCAGGCTATCCGTCAACAAAAGAATCACCTTCCGCCTCCTCACCCACGCACACAAAGCCCTACACGACCAAGGCCCGAGCTACCTCAACAGCCGAGTCAACTTCTACGCTCCCAAACGCCACCTCCGATCAGCCAACCACGCCCTCGCCACCGTCCCCCGCATCCGAAGAGCGACTACAGGAGGAAGGTCCTTCTCCCACCTGGCCGCCAAGACCTGGAACTCCCTCCCGACCGACCTGCGCCTGACCCAAGACCACCTCTCCTTCAGGAAGAAGCTGAAGACCTGGCTGTTCGAGCAGTAGCGGCTCCCCCCCCCCCAGCGCCTTGAGACCCCACGGGTATGTAGCGCGCTTTATAAGTGTCACTGATTGATTGATTGAAACCGGTCCTTGGATGCTTGATTCCGGTCTGGGAAAGACATGGCTTGGTAGTTCGGACTGGACTGTTCCCATGAGGCACAGGGTCAGAGCTGATTTGCATATAGCCAGTGTCTAACCCAGGGTGGTGTGGAGTGCAAAAAAACAATGGATTTAGGCCCAGATCCTTGTACTGAGGTGAATGTATGGCATTGTTCTACGTTCTGTCCATCAACTGTGTTTTTTGCAATTTTCACCCTGAGTGTGCTGGGTATACTAAGACGTGAGTCCCAGGCTCTCTACACCACTGGAGTCAGGCTATCCAGGCTGATGAAGGCTGATAGCCAGAAACCGGTCCTTGGATGCTTGATTCCGGTCTGGGAAAGACATGGCTTGGTAGTTCGGACTGGGCTGTTCCCATGAGGCACAGGGTCAGAGCTGATTTGCATATAGCCAGCATCTAACCCAGGGTGGTGTGGAGTGCAAAAAAACAGTGGATTTAGGCCCAGATCCTTTTACTGAGGTGAATGTATGGCATTGTTCTACATTCTGTGCATCAACTGTGCTTTTTGCAATTTTCACCCCGAGTGTGCTGGGTATACTCAGACGTGAGTCCCAGGCTCTCCACACCACTGGAGTCAAGCTATCCAGGCTGATGAAGGCTGATAGCCAGAAACCGGTCCTTGGATGCTTGATTCTGGTCTGGGAAAGACATGGTTGGTAGTTCGGACTGGACAGTTCCCATGAGGCACAGGGTCAGAGCTGATTTGCATATAGCCAGTGTCTAACCCAGGGTGGTGTGGAGTGCAAAACAACAATGGATTTAGGCCCAGATCCTTGTACTGAGGTGAATGTATGGCATTGTTCTACATTCTGTCCATCAACTGTGTTTTTTGCAATTTTCACCTTTGAATCTGGCACATTCCCTGATGACTGAAAATGCTCAGAAGTTAAGCCGCTCCTCAAGAAGCCCTCTGCATACCCGACAGACCTCAAAAACTACAGTCCCATCTTTCTCCTCCAATGTTCGGCAAAAGTCAATGAGAATATTGTCAACATCCAGCTAACAAAGTCCATCGACGACAACTCCACCCTCGACCCTTTCCAATAGGGATTTTGCAGCAACCACAGCACTGAGACCACCCTCTGCACCGCCACAGATGACATCCGCACTCTCTTCGACCAGGGTCACACCACGGCCCTCATCCTACTAAACCTCTCTGCAGCCTTCGACACTGTCTCCCACCACACTATCACTGCCAGACTCCATGACACCGGCATACAGAGAACCACTCTCAACTGGAAGATTTCCTTCCTCACTGGCCGAACACAAAGAATCAGACTCCCACCCTTTCTCTCCAAACCCACAGAGATCAACTGAGGAGTACCTCAAGGATCATCGCTCAGCCCCACGCTCTTCAACATCTATATAAGCCCCTCATCTCCATCATCAGACATCATGTACTCAGCATAGTATCCTACGCCGATGACACCCAGCTCATCCTCACACCACCAGATAGTTTCCAGGAAGGAATGAAAGATGTTGCATCCTGGGTGAGCAGCAGCTGTCGAAAGATCAACTCGGAGAAGACAGAGGTCCTTGTCTTCGGACCCACCCCCTCAGCATGGGACAACACCTAGTGGGCAATTACCTTTGGCAACCCCCCACTCCTACTGACCACGTACGGAACCTCAGCATCATACTTGACTTCTCCCTCAGCATGAACTGACAAATCAACGCCGTCACCTCCACTTGCTTCCACACCCTCCACATCCTCCACAAGACGTTCACATGGATCCTCTGAATCCAAAAAGACCATCACCCACGCACTCATATCAAGCAGAATGGACTGCGGGAGCGCCCTCTACAACGGAATCAACAATTCCCTGCTCTACAAACTGCAGACCATCCAGAACTCCACAGCCAGACTAGTCCTTGGCATACCATGACATGAACACATCACCCAGCACCTGCTAGACCTCCACTAGCTCCCCGTCAAGAAGAGAGTAACCTTCAATCTACTCACTCACACCTCCAAATTTCTCCATAACCCCAGACCCCAATCTCCTTTCACATACCCAAGAGAGACCTCACCCTCACTGAAACCCCGTGCAAACCATAGAGCCAGAATGGGTAAAAGAGCCTTCTCCTACATCGCGGCAAAGACCTGGAACGAGCTCCCGGTCAACATCAGATGCTCCCCCACTCTGTACACCTTCAGGAAGAGCCTCAAGACATGGCTCTTCAGCTGACTCAGAGTTGCACCCCCCCCCCCCTAGCTCCTTGAGACCCTCATGGGTGAGTAGCGCACTTCACAAAACCCTGATTGATTGACTGATTGATTGTTCCCTTTTCAGGAAAAGGAACAACATGGCTTGGCTGCAAGGAGGTGTGATCTTCACCAGGCAAGATGGCTTTGGGGATGTGTCTACCAATTGCAGAAAGTTCATAGGGGCATCTCCTGTCACTGGCAGATGTAACTCACACATAGGCCTACCGCTGTTCAAGTAGCCAGAGTGGCACCAATCTTAATGTGTGGCAAACCTGCTACAGAACTGGTTTGCAGGGGAAGTTCCTCGGTTTCCTTGACACACCTCAGGGCACTGTCCATGGTTCTGACCCAGGGAAGAAAATTGTTGCCATTTTGGATGTTGTCAGAAACGGGCACTGTGGGGCCACCCCCCAGGAAAGTATGTAATTGTATGTAGTGTTGGCCCCAGGAGCATTTTCTCTTTTGTATGCACAAGTTAGTGCCAGGCTTAACTGTGGACCCCTGGACACCTCATTTAGCACACTGCTCTACCCGTGGAAGGCAGATGAACTACACCTTTTAAACCCCTTTCTGACTTGAAAGAGGGCTGGACCTACTGTAACCTAGGGGTACAACCGCAAGTGCTGGACCTTATCACACTTTAATCCAGGACAATAGAGTGGACTCTGAGAGTTAGTTGGCTCGCCTATTGTTAAGCTACAAGGATGCAAAATATGGCAAAAAATCCACCTTCCTAAAGATCCCAACTGACTATTTTCAATTGAACTTTCCCTGGGCACTGATGGAAACTTCCCATGGAGTGAGTCCTGACTCCCAAGTGGTGTCCCTAAGACTCCGGGGCCCTTGGATAAGAGGCAGAGAGTACTTATCATTACTCATCCGAAAAGATTGGATTTGGAAAAGTTTTTGTAAGGATTTTTGCTGAAAGAACAAGAGGGGATGACTGGAGTGCTGCAGAGCCGCAACCACTGACGTTGCACTGTCAGTCATAGTCAACTTAGTGGTTTGCCCTGCTGAACAGATATTGACTTCCAAAAGAGTTTCGAACTCTAAATGTAGAAATCATCACCAAGCAAAGGCACCACAATTATCTATTTCATTCTTCACTGTTTTTTCTTAGTGCTCTTGCTTTTAATCCTCAATCTTTTCCACATTCATCCTTCTTTCCAACCTCAAACCAGGAAACGCAATTTTCCAAAATTTTTCTCATGTTAATGTTGGGCCATCCGAACTTCTTGACAAAAACACGTACTGATGCCAAAATCCATATAAAAAGCAGTTTATTTAAACCCAATGCATTTCAGGCCTCTTGGGGCCTTTCGTCAGGGGTAACTGAAAGTACAAAATAAGTCCATTAAGATTCCATCCACCCGTTTAAAACCACAATATCATGTACTTCAATGATTATTATCAAGGTTAACATTATGTAATTGTGTTAAAAATAAGCTTCAAACAAGTTACACACGAGAATTCATTCTTACATAAACCTGAGTTAACACATTGCTGCCTTCATGAGTTGCACTCCCTGTGTTTATGGGACCAACTGTTTGCTCTCTTAATCATTAACTGTCCATCTTTAAATATAACCTTTTCACTGGTTCCCGTTGTAAAACCCTTTTTAAACATTTCCTGGCTTACCTGCTGTTGATAAAACAGCGTGCTCACTCCAGCTCAGAACTTTCAGTTACCCCTGACGAAAGGCCCCAAGAGGCCTGAAATGCATTGGGTTTAAATAAACTGCTTTTTATATGGATTTTGGCATCAGTACGTGTTTTTGTCAAGAGGTTCGGATGGCCCAACATTAACATGAGAAAAATTTTGGAAAATTGCGTTTCCTGGTTTGAGTTTGGAAAGAAGGATGAATGTGGAAAAGATTGAGGATTAAAAGCAAGAGCACTAAGAAAAAACAGTGAAGAATGAAATATATTGCGGCAAATGCAATCAAAGAATGCAGTGCCACGAGGTGGAACAAAAAGGTGTCCCACAGTTATGTTGTTCAGAATATTACGTGCAGTATGGGCTGAGCACGTCACGTGTGCACGCGATGGATTAAAAGGACTGTGCCAATTAAAAATGGAAAATTAAAACTGAGTAAATATTGGAGTGCTGCCCCTTCATGTATGTGATACCACAATTATCTAGCCAGCGAGGGACTTCCTTGGGTGTGATTTTGAATTTCTCCCACTCTGAGCCTAACCACCAAAAGTCAATTGCTTGACTGGGATTATGTTTTAAAAATATCAAGCTCCATGGAACCCATCTCAACCACTTCCTATGCGTAGATCCTCTAAATATTTTAAACTTCTATTTCAGAGAGTAAGGACCTGATTTGGATCTTGGCAGATCTGTTCCTGCCTTCAATTATCTTTCGGTTTATCCATCCTCCTACTAGGCGACTGCCTGTGGGATTTAGATGCAGTGGGTCTATATATGATAGTCCATCCAAAATCCACTGTCTCTCCCAGAATTTTTCTCCTGTGTCGATGGTGTCATAGGCAAAAGTGGCTGCTCAAGGGACTTCAGACAATATTTACACCTGGCCAATTACGACGTGCCTTCCAGTCAACATAACTATGGCAGGTAAACCTCCTCACCAGAGTTTGTGGTTTTCAAGTGATATATTTTATTTGTATTTATTTAAGATATTTGTAGAGTGCCTGGTTACTCCGAGGGGTGTCTCAGCGCTAAACAGTTGCACCATGTTGTTGTAGACAGAGTCAGAAAAGGTTAAGGACACACTAGTTCTAATAACTCTGACTAAATAGCCAAGTCTTAATATGTATATGGAACATCACCTATGAAGGTTCAAGTTCAATGGCATTGAGTTCCACAGCTTGGCTGCCGTAGTCCAAAAGATCTTCCCCAGTCACATCCTGTGCACTCTAGGGATCACTGTCAGATCTGTTTCACAGGATCTAAGATGTTTGGGGGGGGGGATATAGGGTTTAATCAGGGGAAAGAGATAGCTAGGACCCTCCCATTCAGGATCCTATACGTAAAACAGAGGAGTGCTTTGAAAGAGAGGGGGAGCCAGTGTAGTTCAGCAAGACCTAATTTAATGGCAAGCCATTTCAAAATTCTTAACAGCGTCCTGGCTGCTGCATTTTGTACTCTTGGCAGCATTCCCAGTCTGCTTATGGTGACCACCAAATAGAACACATTACATTAGTCAAGTCGAGACACCAAAAGAGCTTGTATTACTGTCAGTGTAAGCCCTAGAATCTTCCTCAACAGCCTCAACACTCCTGAAAAAGTGCCCATCGTGGCCTTGATCTGATTCTGAAATGATAAATGTGCATCAAAAATGATGCCCATATTCTTCACTTTGGGTTTAGGCCTCAGAGTGGGGCCCAGTTCACATGGCCACCATGCAGAGGGCCAGATTGAAGGCTGATTGAAGGCTGTTTCCCAAACACCATGACCTCTGTCTTGTCTGCATTTAATTTTAGACAGCTGTCATGCATCCATGCCACAAGGTCATGTAGACAAGATATAAAGTTTGCTGTGGGACTGTCATCATCTTGTGCCAGTGCGATAATTAGATAACTGTCTTCAGCATATGACACCATTCTCATGACATGGTGCTCAATTACGTCAGCCAGGGGGCAGAGGTACAGGTTGAAAATAGTAAGACTCAATCCTGAACTCTGTGGTACTCCCTGCTGAAGGGGAATAATATCAGAGGAGTATGGCTTCTGGAGCACCCGAAAAGAGTGCTTATGAAGGAAATCAAAAGCTCTTCCCCCTATCCCCCTGTGCCCACAACCGTTCAAGCAGTACAGTGTGCAAGACTTTATCAAATATGGCACTTAGGTTGAGCATAATAAGCGCAGCAGTTGTCCCTTCATCTGCCACTCTTTGAAGCATCTCAGAGGCTAGAATCAGAGCAGACTCCATTCTATGCTGTGGCCTAAATCCGGATTGTGTCTCATGAATGAGACTGTTCTCACCAATGGACTTCATTAGTTGAAAGTTAACATGCTTTTCAGCCATTTTGGCAAAGAAAACAAGCAGGGACATTGAATGGAAATGCTTCAGGTTGAAGGGTCCACTTATGAATTTTAAAGGAGAGGAATCACCATAGTGTGCTTCCACTCAGCTGGGAGTTGACAAGCTTCAAACAACAGATTCAACACAGTACATAGTATAGGAGCAAGGGCAGTAAGCCCATGCTCCAGAATATCCGGGGCACAGGGCCTAATGGGGAGCCAGATTTGATTTTGGCAGCCAGAGAGCAGACGTTTTTCACAGAGAGCCTCTTATTCATAAAGGAAACTTCTGGCGAAGGATAAGAAGTCATTTTCGGGGGAAACGTACCATCCATTTCTTTTTCCACTTCCCTTTCCATCGGTTTTTCAAGTCCTACCTGCTGCTACTTGACCACAAAGAAAATCTACTCTGTTGTCACAGAAATTAAAGGTAAGCTTCTTTTTTACTTGTTTTCTTTTGAATTGGTCTGTTTACATTTGCACTGTACTCATGCATTTTTCAATTTCTCCTACAAGCATTTTTTTCTGATGTGCAATGCATGTGTTTGTGATGTTTTAGTTTAATAAATGTAAATAAATGGAATTGTATTAACTTTTATGTTTTTTTTTCACATTTGATGTAAGCATCGAATAATTTGAGTTTAACATAACTCAGTAATTGCAATAGACACGATGAAATGTTTTTTTTCAAAAATAAATGTAAAATCAATGTTAGTTCTAAACATAAATCAAATTTTTGTTTATTTATGTAAAATATGTCCTAGTCTAGTATATTGTCCGTTTTTTATAACATGTATTTCTTTTTTTAAGAATTAACACACCTGTATTAACACTTAGAAATAAAAATTTCACAAGTTTTTTTGATGTAAGTGTCCAATATAATAAAGGTTTGCACGAACATTTTAATGCCCTTTACACTTTTTTTCTAATGTTTGAACTTTACAAAAATGTCATTTAAAACATCTTTTGTATTTTCTATTATAAATGTAAGTAAGAATATGTATTTCACATTTTTATCATTAACAGTTTTAATGTTCAAAGGAGTGTAAATTAATAATATGTTAGGACAAACTTTAAAGTTGTATGTTTTTATTTATAATTAAGACTATTCTCTCAAGAACCTTTTACACTTTAAAAAAAAAAGAAAAAAAGGTTTCCACATCAACACCGTGAGGTTTTACTGCCCATAACTTGCCTCCTACACATAGTCTAAGGAGTAACCTCCCCATGAAGGGGCATCTGTTGGGCACAGACCAGGCACCTCGAGATATTTTCCTGGTAGAGGAGTGTTTAGGTTTGGAAGGGGTCAAGGATAGATAAGAGGTGAATTCAGAAGTAGGGATAGGAGGCATGATAGAGGATTGGGTTTTGGAGGCTGAAGCGGGTGATGTGCTTATGTTTGCTTGTGTTTGTATGTTTGGCAGCTGCACATGAGTGAGAAGGTTGCTATTTTAGCAAGCAATCAGCATGTCAGAGATTGTACTGTAAATGGCATGCAGAAATGCAACCATTTGTTGCATTTGCCAGATTAGCCCTCTGGAAGCCATTCACAAGCGCAGTCTGGCCTACAGAGATGCTGAACAATAGGTCAATATGTTCTCACTCAGTGCAGCTGGAGTGACAGTAGCAGGGGATGAGGTGCAAAACACATTAGCAACAGCTTAATTGAAAGCAAAAACAACATTTAAGTTTACTGACACATTCAAAAGTGTAACTTATCCGTCTACACTCCACCAGCGATTCCTGTCAAGCCTTCAGGATGTAGGATCTGCAAGACCTTCTCCTCTCAGGGATATAGATATAAGGAGGGCTGGGAGAACCACCAACTGTCCTCTGGGCCTCCACGTGTTACTTGGAGGCCAGGGAACACACTTTCTCTGGTAGGTCATTTCACCTCTTCCCAAATTCCTCCTGTGTGTGCAGGTTGCTTGCTACAGCATTCACCCTGTCAACTATTCTGGCCTCATTGGCCTTTTCTGAGCTATAGTTGTAGTTTGTACTTGGACTCCAAACAATTGTGGTTCTACTCCAATAATTTAATCCGCCATGACTGACAATTCTCCCTCAGTAAAATGGTGACTTGCCCTGCCTGCCATTTTCAAATAATACACTTGAACAAATTTGATTGCCCTCAAGAAAAAAACAAAAAAAAGGGAAAGCAAACAAAAACTTTACTGAAAACGTTCCTGTGAACTATGTTCTGCTGCAGCGAAATGACAAAGGATTGGGGTCTAAAATGGATTGTGTTTTATAGTGTGGTATGCAGGTGAAAACAATTAGCCAAAACACATCAGGTGTGTGGTGCTAAAATCCATTCAATAGCAACAGGAATTGTGCAATGTTGAACATGTCCCATGCCGGAATACCTCTATCAGGAATCCACTGTTAGGACAATGCCAGCACAACTGAGACATCCAAATAGGCTTGGTGCGATCCTGCCACACTGATGGAGAAGTGTTAGCCAGCAGAGGAGCCGGCCGCGTCGACAGAGGTGAGCCGCTTACACAATAGAAAACACTTTATCAACACGGACAAAAGATGAGCCAGCCCACATCTAAATAGGATGGGCGGGAATCAGTTACCTTCACTGAGTGTAAACACCACCACAATAGGATGATGGCTGTTCCGTCAATATCTGAATCAGCCCCTAAGTCAGAGGGTAAAACTTCCCATCAGACCGAAACTGGTACCTTTATCCAAACCTCGCTCAATCGTACTCAACCTTAACTTTGGACTATGACCTGGTTTAGCTTGAACAGATATCCGGTGTTGTCACTTTTCGCTTTTGCTTCTAGAAATATTTCAAAGCCTATCTTTGGTTCTCTACATTTAATTTTTGTTGTTTTGGTGTCTATTTGAACATTCATTTTAGTCCTTTAATATAAATTGGAGTGGGACTATTATGTGCTGTGTTATTTTCTTTTTTATGTGTTTTGTTATGAATAAACTCTTCACACATTTCTACCAGTTTAAGCCTGCCTGCTCAGTGCTACAGCTAACAAGGGCTTAGCTCAGGTTTAAATAATTGAGGCCTAACTGCAACTGTCAGGAATAGTGCCTTTATTACTTGAAGAGGACTACCACCCACATCAACTAATAATCCACTCTCTCACAACTATGGGGCTCATTACAATGCCAGTCAGATGAGCGTCCGACCGCTATCCTGACAAGCAGGGGGCCGCCCAACAAGACGTCGGCGGTCCCACCCCCCAATTTACAATGTGTCCGCCAGGCTGGCAGTTGGAAAAGTGCCAAATTACAATTCAACTTGCGCTGATGTCCTGTAAAAGGGATGCAGCACAATCAGAAGTGTTATTGAGCACTTTGTACACATTTATGAACTGTGTGCCATGCACCATTTGGTGTTTGGCAAACAGTGCATGCATGTGCATGGGGGCACTACATGTGGCTGGCGGCCATTTTGTGAAAGCAGCCAGTGTGCTATTGCCAAAGGCATGCATATCTTCTCTATGTTTTCAAATGCCCTCTTCTTGCTTCTTGTTGCTGTTGATGATGACCATGTGGCACTGGCAGGCTGCCATTTTGTGTGTTCAGCCAGTGTGCCATTTTGCCATATGCCTGCATGGGTGGTTGATCAATAAGATAATAGCAGCAACATATATTAATAATTAGAAGCTTGAGAGTGATTTAAATTTTTTACTCCTTTATAAAAAAATATTTATTTTGTTTTTGTTTATTTTATTTATTTTTTTCCATTATATATTTTTAATTTTTACAAATTGTATAATTTTCTTTATATTTTCAATTCTTTTATATTTATTCCATTTTTCTTTTTTTTCAATTTTTATTTTCATTTTTTTTCAGTTTCTTAAGTAACATGATTTGCTATCAATGAACCATTAGCCCAATGTCTGCTGTATGACTTACACAGTGCACACAAAGCAAACAATTACATCTGTAAATAACTTTAATAACACACTAAGGGGCCGATCAGGATGGCGGACGGACTTGCGTCCATCCGCCACCCTTGAGGAGCAGGGAACGTCCGCAGGGGCTGCGGCGTTCCCTCCGTCCTGATTAGGATGTGACCGCCAGGGTGGCGGTCACATCCTCAATATTTAACATTGCGGCGGGTGCAGCTTCAAGCTGCACCCGCCGCAATGTTGAAATAGCATGTGTTACATTTACATGCACAAAGCGGCAGGGACCGCACGGTGCCTGCCGCTTTGTGCACGCAAATGAAGGGGGGTACCATAGGTACCCCCCATGTGCACCCCCCACCCCCCATTCACCCAGGGGGCCCGCAACGGGCCCCCAAAGTGAATGTCCGTATGCTTTTCCATGGCGGAAAAGCCGCCGTGGAAAAGCAGTTTTACACAAACATCATAATATGGCGGACGGTGTCTCATAGACACCGCCTGCCATGTTATAGCTTTTCCGCCGCGGTCGGAAGCCGACCGCGGCGGAAAAGCGGCGGACAGAATTCCAGACCCACCAGCCATCCTAATTTGGCGGTGGGTCTTTGGTGACTCCGCAGAGGATTTTCCGCCTCCTCCGGGCCGGAGGTGGCTTCCGCCGGCCCGGAGGAGGCGGAAAATCCTCCATCCTGATCGGCCCCTAAATGATAATATATTTGTTTTTTACTAGATGGTTTCCTTTAGCAGTATCCATGGGTTGCTCTCAACTGAACCTTCCTATAACATTTTGCTTGTTCACTTTTGAAAATGGACAGAAGAAGACTTTCAGGAAGACTGTCATAAGATGACAATGGATTCTCCAGAAGGAACTCCGCAAAATTCTTGAAAATCCCTGAGCTAACATACATACTAATAGATGACTACAGGTGAGTTCGACAACAGAAACATATGTCTCAAAACTTATAAATGCTGCCTTGTAAATAACGATTTAGAAAAGGGGGTGGTGATGAACAGAGTGTCTGAATTAAGCAGACCACTCTTACCCAGTCCAAAGATCAGGGCTTGATCCATCACCGTTATTTATCTCACTGCCCCATCCCAGCTCAGAACCTGGCTATATGCAAATCAGTCTGTCCCTGGCCCAGTGCATCATGGGAACAGGGCAGACTAAACTACCAAGCCAATTCTTCACCAGAAAGGAGACAAGCTACGGGGGACCGGTTTCTGGCATTTCAGCCGTCTTCGGCCCGGCTTGCTTGAATCCCCGGGAGCTTGTTTCCTTCCCAGTGTAAGAATTGGCTTTTGTAGTTTGGTTTGCCCTGTTCCCATCATGCACTGGGACAGGAACAGACTAATTTGCATACAGCCAGGTTCTGAAACTGGGATGGTGCAGTGAGCTAAAAAACGGTGTTGGATCTAGCCCTGATCTCTTGACTGGGTGAGAGCTTTCTGCTTAATTCAGAGACTCTGTCCCTCACCACCCCTTGTTGTAAATAGCCTTGTAAATAAGGCTCCTTTACACTCATCAGTTAGCAAGAAAGGGACGTGAAATGGGTGTCACTATGGGTGTTCCATCACAACACCCATTGCTTTTTACGCTGCCCTAGAATTACAAGGAGGTGTAAATATGATGCAGCCCCCAAAACTAACACAATTCAATAGCAGGTCTTAGAATGGAATGGTGAAACAATGAGAAATACATTTTTTTTCTCTTGCTTTTTGCTTTTTTATGTGTGCTGCATATAGAAAGAGCAAAATGCCATTAATGTTTGTTTATATGCTGGAAGGTGTCCCTTAAATAAACATTAAATAATGATGATTTGCTTCATAGAGTAATACTTCGCCATTAATTATTGTTTATGTGCAGGAAGGGACACCATCCTGCACATAAACAATCATTCCCTGCAATGCAAGCACGCTTGTACTAGGGTTCAATGGTGCCTGTATTGGTGCTAGGCAGCTAAATTTAACTCCAGCGCTAGGAAAAACACAGAAGTGCACTGTATTCTTGTGAATACGGCGCATCCCTGCATTTTGAAAATGTCATAACGCAGCGCTGACAAATTTGGTGAAAAAGGAAAGCAATGTAGATGGATTTTTCTTACATTAGTGGCATTTCAGTTTGTGCGGAGTATACTAATGTAGAAAATATTATTATATATGCTGACTACATTATTTACTTACATTATACAGTGGACAACTTTTGATGGGCTAGGATGTAAGCTCCATCAGAAATTCATTCTCGGGAATTCAATTTAAATACATCCAATTATAAAGTCTTAATGAGACTACTACATTTTAATGTCCTCTTTAATGAACGGTAAAATACATTCCGGCAAAAAAACTGAATAGCTTACTTTGCCCTAAGGTCTCCAAGGAGTCATGCAGTTAATTGTTGAATACAAAAAAACAGATGTTCACAACTTAATTTATTTAATGTTGTCTTTAAAAAAGTTGAGCAACATACTCAAAATGATTTTCCACAAACCTAATAAGCTGACGAAAACATGCTGATTATTGTATACCATTTGAATACTTTCTTATTAATATAAGCTAATACAAACTCTACAAAGACAGTTGAGGTATAAATCTGGATCTCCAGCAATCTGGTTTGTTAGATATTATACATGTCGACAAAAATATACTGATATAAATGACCCGATCATGTAATATAAAAAAAGTTACATGATTTATTATCGAAGTGAAATACGAGACTGAACTGTGTGTTTGCGTAGAAATGCAAAAAGTGCAGGGTTCTGAGAATAGGGGTAGAGTGTGTAAAAGTCAGACTTGTGCAACCATTGTGAATAGGTTTATTGCAAGGCCACCAGGTCAGTATTTCATGTCAGTACAAGTAATGATACAGTTGAACCCAGAACATCCTCGTCCGTAACTTGTGTATGAGAAATGCCTGATATAACTACCTGTTGACCTACAGTCCACCTGTCCACTAATCATTTTGGTAAATGGTACTTTCATAGGTGGTTCGGTGTGAATTGTTTTACTGTCTGCCTGAGTTGTTTATTAATACACGGGGTGTAGGTTGATGTTTAAAGATTTGAGGAGTGTGAGCCTCGGATTTCCCAACAGTCATGTTGGGGTATCTTGTTAAAAAACATTATCTGCAGAAGTAGGACTTTAAGGGGGCTTAAGCACTTGTCTCACTAACATCACTGCAGGACCATCACCGAGCTGCTGCCGGCACTGTGACCTGAGCTGAGGTCACCGCACCTCGCACCGCTCTGCTACACACCGCAGCCCCGACACTTGCCAACGCCGGCACTCCTGACTTCAAATTCAAGGAGTTTGACCTGCACCGCATGTGACTTCAAGGACCCGATGAATCCTCTACTGACTCCTGGAACTGCGCACCACAAGGTGCGAAGTTGAGTGGTGTTCTTTGTGATACTGACAGGTCACGGTGCAAACAGCAGCAACATTGTTGCTGAAGTGCCGTCATCAGTAAGCCCAAAGCTGTGGTGTGAGACAGGGCAATGCAATGTGCGGGGCCCACATGTTGCTGTGCGGGCGATGGCATCGGTTGACAAACTGGAGTCGATGGCACTGGTGTCTGTGAGCCAAAGCTGCAATGTAGGGTGGGGCGGTGCTTCAAGTAACCTACTATCAGTGCCCCCAAATTACAGTCCAGGCATTGGCGCAGATGTCAGCTTGGAGCGTCATCGTTAGTGAGACCAAGGCAGCATTGGGAAATATGATGGTGCTCTGCGGTCTCCACCAGCAGTGTGAACAGGTCATGGTCCAGGCAGTGGCACTGGGGATGGCATTGCGTTGTCTTCAGGAATACCAAGGTGGTGGTGTGAAGTGAGGCAGCATGAAGTGCAGTGCCCACAGGCCACGGTGTAAGAAGCGGATCAGTGGTGCATCAGACAGAGGTGTCATTGAGACCAGAATGCTGTGTGAAGTGCAGCAGTGCCCTCTGCGGTGCCTTCAGGTCATAGAGCTGGCAGCGGTGTTGTTGACAGCGACAGGTTACCTTTTTTCCTCTGTGGCAGCAGAAACATCCAGTTCCAGAAGCCGGTATCCAGAAGATATCGAAGTCTTTTATTTCCATGAGACTTTCAGTCAAGAGCGCTGGAGTCGGCAGACATCCGAGCTGCCATGTGAAGTGGAGCTGTGCAAGGTGCTTTCCCCTTAGGTTACTGTGCACACAGCGGGTCGGTGGCGGTCATCCAGTGGCATCAGTGAGACCGGCGCTGCGGTGCGAAGTTGAGCGGTGCTCATTGTGGTACTTACAGCGTACTCTGCAAGAAGCAGCAGAGTCGTTGCTGAAGAGCTATCATCAGTAGACCCAAGGCTGCAATGTGAGACGGGGCAATCATTGTGTGGGGCCTACAGGCCGCAGTTCAAGAAGCAACTCAGTGGCGCGTCAGACCGTAACTGTCAATGCCAAGTGCAGTATTGCCCTCTGCAGTGATTTCAGGTTCCAGAACGGGTAGCGGCTTCGTTGACAGTGTCAGGTTACCTTTCTCCTCTGTGGCAGCTGAAACATCCAGTTCTAGAAGCACACAGAAGAAGTTGAAGTCTTTTATTTCCCTGAGACTTCCAACAGGAGGCAAGCTCTACATCTAGCCCATAGAGATACTTAGAATGCCGAAAGAACAGTCCACTCTTTTCCCTGCCCTTGACAGAAACAGCAACTGCAGGCCAACCCAGCAATTATTCAATCAATCAATCAATCAAGGGAATTGTCAAGCACGCTACTCACCTGTGAGGGTCTCAAGGTGCTGGGGGGGGGATAAGCAGCTCCGCTCAGATAGACAGCCAGGTCTTGAGGGTCTTCCTGAAGATGTTCAGAGAGAAGACGTGTCTGATGACATTTGAGAGCTGGTTCTAGGTCTTGACCACCATATAGGATAAGGATCTTCCACCCATTCTGGCTCAGGATATTGGCATGGGAGAGATCGGTGGATTGGAGATTTCTCGTGGGTACCTGAAAGGAGATTCACTAGTTGAGGTATTGGGGTCCAGTGTTGTGGAGGCATTTGTAGGCATGGGTGAGTATCTTGAAGGTTACCCTCTTCTTTAAGGTGAGCCGGTGGAGGTCTCGCAGGTGTTGGGTGATGTGTTCATGTCAAGGGATGCGGGGGACAAGTCTGGCTGCTGTGTTCTGTATGGTCTGGAGTATACAGAGCAGAGACATGCTGATTCCGGCATAGAGGGCTTTGCCATAGTTCAGTCTGCTGGTTATGAGTGTGTTGGTGATGACCTTTCTTGATTTGGGGGGATCCATTTCAAGGTCCTTCAAAGGATGCAGAGGGTGTTGAAGCAGCTAGAGGTGACAGCATTGATCTTTCGGGTCATGGAGAGGGAGGAGTTGAGTATAATGCAGAGGTTCTGGGTGGGGTCCTTGGGGGTGGGTGGGCTCCGAGGGTGGTGGGCCACCAGGTGTTGTCCCATGCAATGGGAAAGGGTCTGAGGATGGGGGCCTCCATCTTTTCCGAGTTGAGCTACAGGCAGCTGCTGCTTATCCAGGATGTGACATCCTTCATTTCTTCCTGGATGCTGAGTCTGGTGGTGACGGGATCCTTGGTGAGGGAGAGGAAGAGCTGGATGTGTAGTCAGCGTAGAAGACTGTGTTGAGTCCTTGCTGTCTGACGATGGTGGTGAGGGGAGCCATGTAGATTTTGAGAAGCATTGGGATGGGGTATTCCACAGTTGATCTTTGTGGGTTCGGAGAGGAAGGAAAGCAGTCTGATTCTTTGGGTTCTGCCAGTGAGGAAGGAGTGGAGCCATTTGAGCGTGGTTTCCTGTATGCCGGCATCGTGGAGTCTGGTGGCGAGTGTGCTGTGGGAGACGGTGTCAAAGGATACAGAGAGGTCGAGTAGGATCAGGGCTGCGGGGTGTCCTTAGTCAAGAAGGGTGCAGGTGTCATCTGTGGCGGCAAGTAGAGCAGTCTCAGTGCTGTGGTTGCTACGGAATCTAGATTGGGAGGGGTCGAGGATGGAGTTCCCTTCGAATAATTTCATTAGTTGGGCTTTGACGGTCTTCTTAATGACTTTGGCTGCGAAGGGGAAAAGGGAGATGGCTCAGTAGTTCCTGAGGTCCAAGGGGTCCGCAGAGGGCTTATTGAGCAGGGACTTGACTTCTGAATGTTTCCAGTCATCGAGGAAGGTGACGGTTTTGAAGTTGGTGTTGATGGTACGTCATAGTTTCCGTGCGATGGTGGCAGCAGCTCTGCGGAAGAGGTGCAGAGGGCAGGAGTGCATGGGTGCTCCTGACTGGATGCCTTTCATGGTCGATTCGGTGTCTTCGGTGATGGCTGGGATCCAGGCAGAAATGGTGGGTTGGGTGATTGTGGTGATCTGTATTGCGTAATGCCTGTCAGAACTTCATGATGTCACCTGTGGGTTTCCATGTACTGAGCATTCCTCTCCAGTGTTCCCTGTTTGGCAGCATTATTTCTGCCGTGCGCAACTAATCAGCCACCTTTTGCTTTCGCTGACGCACGCAGCTCTTGATATTTCATTTTACCACGCTGATGTGCACAGCTCTGGATATTTCATTTCACCACGCTGATGTGCACAGCTCAAGAACACAGCAAAATAAACTCACATTTTTCCTTTAAAAAAAAGAAGAAGATCTACATTTTCGCGCTGATGCGCACAGCCTATACTTTCTACATCAACACTTACACGCCGAAGTACACAGTCTCTGCACGCTGACGTGCACAGCTTCTGCACGCATTTTTCTTTCAACACGCTGATGTGCACTCTATCTACTCGCTGATGTGCACAGCTTCTGCATGTTAATGTACACATCATCTGCACGCATATTACTCTTGACAAAAGACTACTTACACTTCCTGCCGTATTTACAATAGTTACTCTTGTTTTTAGATTTTTTTTGTTGTTGTTATTTTATTGTTCGCTTCCTTGTACCTAAATCTTTCAATCTAAAGGAAAAATAGAAGATCTTACAATGCAAAACGTATCTCCCCCTGCTCCTTTTCTTCAGACTCCTGGAGATCCTCCTCTTGAATGGAAGCTTTGGTTGAGATCTTTCATGGCCTACTTAGGGGCAATCGATGGTCTTAGGTACCGCGCAGAAAGGAAAAAGAGTCTAATGTATTATCATCTTGGTGTGGAAGGGCAGAACGTTTTTGACCATCTACCTTCCTATGTTCCACCTACTGGTGAAACTCCTGATGAATTCGAAATAGCTATAGCTAAATTAGACAAGTACTTTGTCAAGACTAAAAACATGGTTGTACATCGTTATAAATTCTTCACCAGAGCTCAAAAACCCGAAGAAAGCATTGATACTTTTGTTACTGCCTTAAAAATACTTGCGTCTAAATGCGAATTTGACAATTTCACCTCTCAACTTATTAGAGATCAACTTGTTGCTCGCTGTTCCTGCAAACAAATCCAAGGGAAACTATTATCCTGCAAAGATCCTTCTCTAGACAAGGCTATTGATATAGCCAAAAGTATTGAAACATCTTTAGAAGATTCCAAACAATTAGAAGTTTCTCTTTCCAACACTTCCATTTCTGGTGCTGTTTCCACTAAGATGCCTCTTCCTACCAAGACTTCTAATTTCAATCCTCGTGACTCTCGTGGTTATTTCAAAAGAATGGGAAACACTAGTTTTAGAAGACCTTTCATACCTAATAGACAATTCAGCCAAAGTACTTTTTGTTTTAGATGTGGCTCTCCTTACCATGCTTCCAACTTTAAAAATTGTCCTGCCGCCAACCAACAATGCACTCAATGTGGGAAAAATGGTCATTTTTCAAGGGTCTGTATGAGAGGTAGAAGAGGTAATGTGCGTTGTGTCATTAATGAGAATGATTCCTCCCAAGATTTAAATTCTTTTGAGCATTCAACTGAACATTCTGAATGTGATGTAACCAATCAGGAGTATGTAGTTGTGGTGAAAGACAATGACACCATCAGTCGTACTTTTGTTGTTCCTGATCCTGAAGTCGATGCTACTATCGAAAATCACCATGTCCTACTACTGGTAGACACTGGTGCTCGCATCACCATTGTTTCCTATGAAAAATATTCTCATTTCTGGCATGATAAATGTTTACTTCCCCCTGATGTTCTTTCTGTAGCCTTCGAAGGAAGCAGAATTAACCTTTCAGGTTATTTCTGGGCTGAAATCTCCATCTTTGGCAAATCTATTAAGGGGAAGGTTTATGTTGCCAAACGTGGCATCAATGTTCTAGGTCTCATACATCAAGCAGAATTTGGTGTTACCATTAAACCTGGTTTACCCAACCCTGTATTTATTGAAGGGTGCAATCCTTCCTCTTCTTCACCTTCTACCCCTATATGCAACATTTTGAATGGCGAATTCTGGGAGCGCAAATATGAAAAAATCTTTGAAGATCGCCTGGGTAAGATCACCAATTTTCAACATTTTATCAAGGTCAAAGATGGTGTTTCCCCAGTTATACACAAGCTTAGGAACGTCCCACTCAGTATCAGAGAAGATTTGTCCAAACATCTAAAATCATTATGCGAGCAAGAAATTATTGAAAAAGTTGAATCCACATTATGGCTTTCTCCCATTGTTCTTGCCAGAAAAAGGTCTGGCGACCTTAGGATGTGTGTGGATTTACGCAGCCTCAATGAAGCTATCTGGGTCGATGGCTTTCCCCTTCCTCGCATTGAGGATTTGATAGCAAAAGTGGGCTCGTCTACCTGGTTTTCCAAACTTGATCTAAAGGCGGCCTACCACCAGATTGAGTTACATCCTCTCTCTCGACATCTCACTGCTTTTGTAACTCCTGATGGGGTTTTCCAATTTCGTCGTCTTCCCTTTGGGTTGGCGTCTGCCGCAGCTGTTTTCCAGCATATCATGTCAGAAATGTTTGAGGAACTCTCTAATGTTGTCGTTTCCAGGATGACATTCTTATTTTCACTCAAACTGAGCACGAGCATAACTTGGTCATTGACGAAGTTTTCAACATCCTGGAACGAAGAGGTGTAACTCTACAAAAGAGTAAATGTGTATTCAAAACCAGAGAGGTAGAATACCTTGGTCATACCATTTCTGAGTGTGGCATTAAGCCCAGGCCAGGTCTAGTCAAGAGTATTATTGAAGCTCCCGCCCCTGCTAACAAGGAACAACTTCTGTCCTTTCTCGGTCTTTGTGAGTTCTACTCTAAATTCATGAGAGATTACGCCCAATTTTTTTTTATTTTTTTTGTTATTTTATTGTTCGCTTCCTTGTACCTAAATCTTTCAATCTAAAGGAAAAATAGAAGATCTTACAATGCAAAACGTATCTTCCCCTGCTCCTTTTCTTCAGACTCCTGGAGATCCTCCTCTTGAATGGAAGCTTTGGTTGAGATCTTTCATGGCCTACTTAGGGGCAATCGATGGTCTTAGGTACCGCGCAGAAAGGAAAAAGAGTCTAATGTATTATCATCTTGGTGTGGAAGGGCAGAACGTTTTTGACCATCTACCTTCCTATGTTCCACCTACTGGTGAAACTCCTGATGAATTCGAAATAGCTATAGCTAAATTAGACAAGTACTTTGTCAAGACTAAAAACATGGTTGTACATCGTTATAAATTCTTCACCAGAGCTCAAAAACCCGAAGAAAGCATTGATACTTTTGTTACTGCCTTAAAAATACTTGCGTCTAAATGCGAATTTGACAATTTCACCTCTCAACTTATTAGAGATCAACTTGTTGCGCGCTGTTCCTGCAAACAAATCCAAGGGAAACTATTATCCTGCAAAGATCCTTCTCTAGACAAGGCTATTGATATAGCCAAAAGTATTGAAACATCTTTAGAAGATTCCAAACAATTAGAAGTTTCTCTTTCCAACACTTCCATTTCTGGTGCTGTTTCCACTAAGATGCCTCTTCCTACCAAGACTTCTAATTTCAATCCTCGTGACTCTCGTGGTTATTTCAAAAGAATGGGAAACACTAGTTTTAGAAGACCTTTCATACCTAATAGACAATTCAGCCAAAGTACTTTTTGTTTTAGATGTGGCTCTCCTTACCATGCTTCCAACTTTAAAAATTGTCCTGCCGCCAACCAACAATGCACTCAATGTGGGAAAAATGGTCATTTTTCAAGGGTCTGTATGAGAGGTAGAAGAGGTAATGTGCGTTGTGTCATTAATGAGAATGATTCCTCCCAAGATTTAAATTCTTTTGAGCATTCAACTGAACATTCTGAATGTGATGTAACCAATCAGGAGTATGTAGTTGTGGTGAAAGACAATGACACCATCAGTCGTACTTTTGTTGTTCCTGATCCTGAAGTCGATGCTACTATCGAAAATCACCATGTCCTACTACTGGTAGACACTGGTGCTCGCATCACCATTGTTTCCTATGAAAAATATTCTCATTTCTGGCATGATAAATGTTTACTTCCCCCTGATGTTCTTTCTGTAGCCTTCGAAGGAAGCAGAATTAACCTTTTAGGTTATTTCTGGGCTGAAATCTCCATCTTTGGCAAATCTATTAAGGGGAAGGTTTATGTTGCCAAACGTGGCATCAATGTTCTAGGTCTCATACATCAAGCAGAATTTGGTGTTACCATTAAACCTGGTTTACCCAACCCTGTATTTATTGAAGGGTGCAATCCTTCCTCTTCTTCACCTTCTACCCCTATATGCAACATTTTGAATGGCGAATTCTGGGAGCGCAAATATGAAAAAATCTTTGAAGATCGCCTGGGTAAGATCACCAATTTTCAACATTTTATCAAGGTCAAAGATGGTGTTTCCCCGGTTAAACACAAGCTTAGGAACGTCCCACTCAGTATCAGAGAAGATTTGTCCAAACATCTAAAATCATTATGCGAGCAAGAAATTATTGAAAAAGTTGAATCCACATTATGGCTTTCTCCCATTGTTCTTGCCAGAAAAAGGTCTGGCGACCTTAGGATGTGTGTGGATTTACGCAGCCTCAATGAAGCTATCTGGGTCGATGGCTTTCCCCTTCCTCGCATTGATGATTTGATAGCAAAAGTGGGCTCGTCTACCTGGTTTTCCAAACTTGATCTAAAGGCGGCCTACCACCAGATTGAGTTACATCCTCTCTCTCGACATCTCACTGCTTTTGTAACTCCTGATGGGGTTTTCCAATTTTGTCGTCTTCCCTTTGGGTTGGCGTCTGCTGCCGCTGTTTTCCAGCGTATCATGTCAGAAATGTTTGAGGAACTCTCTAATGTTGTCGTTTTCCAGGATGACATTCTTATTTTCACTCAAACTGAGCACGAGCATAACTTGGTCATTGACGAAGTTTTCAACATCCTGGAACGAAGAGGTGTAACTCTACAAAAGAGTAAATGTGTATTCAAAACCAGAGAGGTAGAATACCTTGGTCATACCATTTCTGAGTGTGGCATTAAGCCCAGGCCAGGTCTAGTCAAGAGTATTATTGAAGCTCCCGCCCCTGCTAACAAGGAACAACTTCTGTCCTTTCTCAGTCTTTGTGAGTTCTACTCTAAATTCATGAGAGATTACGCCAAGACCACTGAATGTTTTAGACTTTTACTAAAAAAGGGTGCCACCTTCAGCTGGTCTGATGAGTGTGAAAAAGGCTTCCAGCTCATAAAAGAACACATCACTAAAGCTCCTGCTCTTCAACCTTTCAATGGGAATAGAGAAACTTTTGTCACTGTTGACGCCTGTGAATATGGCCTAGGAGCTGTTCTCTCAGAATTGGCCTTGGGTAAAGAATTTACTGTGGGGTTTGCCTCCAGGACTCTCCGTCCTGTCGAAAGAAAATATTCGGTTATTGAAAAAGAACTGCTAACCTGTGCTTGGAGCGTTGAAAAGTTCAAATCTTACTTATGGGGCAGACCATTTGTTCTTCAAACCGACCATCGACCTCTTGTTGACATTCTGTCAGGCAGAAATGTCAAGCGTACAACAGCACGTTTGGCTAGACTTTCCACTAAACTGTTAGAATTCAACTTCAAAGTTATCTACATTCCTGGGGGCAAAAACAAACGTGCTGACTGTCTCTCCAGGTTACCTATTCAAGAACCTGACGAAAATGAGTGGGAAACAGAGATTGAAGAATGTTTTGTGGCCAATATTTCCCAAAATTCCATCTCTTTCGCTGAGAGTGATTGGGTTAAAGCTGTTGAGAACGATGCTGTACTTAGGGATGTTATTTCCTTTATACAGAAAGGTTGGCCCAAGGAAAAATCTCTTTCTCCCGAACTTCAGATATATTGGAAAATTAATTCAGAACTTTCCTTAGAAAATGGCAAAATTGTTAGGGGCGATAAATTTATTCCCCCTTTTGTTTACCGAGAAAAGATTATTGCTGATGCCTATTCTGGACATCTAGGTGCCACCATTACTAAGAGAAATGTCAGATCAAATTTCTGGTGGCCAAGAATGGACAATCAAATTGTGGATGCTCTCAAACTCTGTACACGCTGCAACACCAGCGATAAAGTTCTTATTTTGGAAGGTGTTTGCAATTCTGTTGTTCCCCCACCCGTTAGAGCTTGCCAAAAAATTGGCCTGGATTTTCTGGGTCCATTCCATGTTCTTCCCAATACCTCAAAATACTTCTTGGTCCTTGTTGATCACCTCTCTAGGTGGGTCGAGGTTGAACCTATCAATGTTCCCAATTCTAAGAGTGTTATTGATTGCCTGACCAAAATCTTCCTGAGGGAGGGTTGTCCGGAAGAAATTCTCACTGACAATGGGGTTCAATTTATTTCTAAGGAAATGGGCATTTTCTTAAATAATTGTTGCATTAAACACACCAGAACTCCTTTGTACCATCCCCAGAGCAATGGCAAAACTGAGAGGTCCAATAGAGTTATTGTTGAATGTGTGCAGGCCGCCTTCAGGTCCAATAGCTGTATTTTCCAAGCTGTAAAAGATCTTGTATGGTCTTATAGGATTTCTCTACATGTTGCTACAGGCTTTTCCCCTTTCGAACTGATGAGAGGAAGGAAAGCCTGTTCTCAAGCCTTTCCCTTTTGGATGGTCAAAAGTCTCCACAAGGGTTGTGATTTGGAAGTGGCGTGGGATTGTGCTAACAAAAAATCTTCCAGCTCACTACCTTGCGATGTGGAACGTGGTAAGAGGTCTTCTCACAGTATTCATGCTGGTGATTGGGTCAGGATTAAGAATCCTGTCACTGTTAAAAAGGGCCTTTCAAAGTTTCTTGATTCCCAACAAGTTGTGGAAGTTCGCAAGAATGCTGTCAAATTGTCAAATGGCAATTGGTGGAGCACTTCTCGTGTTGCTAGAGATCCCTCTCGTGCTTCACGTGCAACTGTTCCTACACCCAATGTCCAAGTTGACAACGGTTTAAGGAAAAGCTCAAGAATGACTGTTAGACCCAACAAATTTCGTGATTATATCTGATTCACTTTTCATTGTTGTTTCATTTTGTTTTTTTGTGTTTTTTTTAGAAAAAGGGGGAGGTGTGTGGTGATCTGTATTGCGTAATGCCTGTCAGAACTTCATGATGTCACCTGTGGGTTTCCATGTACTGAGCATTCCTCTCCAGTGTTCCCTGTTTGGCAGTTGCAGCTGCTGTGTCTCCTCTTCATGCTGGACGGCTCTCTTCTCCTGAATAAATCTCTAACTACAGTTCCTGCCTCCGCCTCATCCTTACAGTGATGTTGTTGGGGGGGGGGGAGTGGTTGCGGAGTCCAATGTCTGTTTTTAGAAGTTGTCATAGAGGGACCTGATTTTCAAAAAGAATTAGGAGCTGAGCTTGTTGCAGAGGTCCTGGGAGGGAGTGATGTCCATGGCCTTGCTGGGGGATTCGGTGAATTTTTGGATGAGGCTGAACATTTCCTTCAAGTTGCTGAAGTTGACGGTGATCTTGAAGTGGATGAAAGTTTGTTTGGTTGATCTGATGAGTTGGTGGTATTCTGTCATGGTGTTCTTGTATGTGGTGCGTTCTTTCAAAGTTTTGCTGTTTCACCAGTTTTTCTTGAGATGTCTGCAGTTGCATCTGGATTCTTGGAGGTCAGCAAGAAACCAGGTGGCTTTTCTGGGGCACTGTCTATTGGAGTTGCAAAGGGGTGCGAGTTCATCTGCGCAGTTGGAGTTCCATATGTGTAGTTCTTTGGCTGTGAGGTTGGCTTTGGTCGAGGTGGAGGGGGCATCGGATTTGCGGTTGGAGTTGAGATGCTCCTCAGTGAATTTGCTCCAGTTCCTTCATGGCGGGCAGGGTGTAGTTTTGGGAGCAGTGGGTTTGTCGATGCAGTGGTGGTCCGTCCTGAGGGCTTGCATCGTGTGGCTAAAGTGGATGTTGTTTTCCTCCTGAGAATCTAGGGCGAGGGTGTGTCCTTCCTTGTGGGTGGGGGTGGTAACAAGCTGTTGCAGTCTGAGGTTGGCGAGGTTGTCCAGGAGGGTGGAGGAGTTGGTGTCATTGATGTTGTCAAGGTGAAAGTTGAGGTCGCCGATGAGTATGTAGACCATGGAGGCGATGGCAAGGGGGGTGACGAGGTCGGCGATGGTAGTGGTGAATGCTGTTCGAGGTCCAGGGGGCCTGTAGGCGAGGGTTCCATGTAGGGTGGATATGGGGCTGATATGTAGCTGGAAATGGAGGTGTTCGTGGTGGGCGGAGAGTCGCTTTTGCTGGAAGTGGTGAGTCGCAGGGAGTTGTTGCGTGCAATGGCTAGTCTTTCTCCTGAACGGTTAGGGCGGTCTTTCCTCTGGAGCTTGTATCTACCGGGGATGGTGGTGGCGATGTCAGGGCGGAGATGAGTTGGTCCAGCTTTCCGTGAAAAGGCGACGTCTGGCGAGATGGTGTCAAGGAGGTCCCAGATCTCTACGGTGTGTCAGTGCAGGGAGCGCATGTTGAGGAAGATGCACCTCAGGGCTTCAGGGATGTTGGCATCTGGCATTGTGGTGACTGTTGATGGGGTGGAGCGGCAGTGTAGGCAGGAGAATTGGCCATGGGTGGATTTTAGTGTGGACAGATGGCAGTTGTTGTTTCTTCTGGGGTTGAGGGTGAGGAGGGCAACAAAGTCGTAGTGGTGGGTGGTCAGAGATCCAGGGTCTCTGGCATTGGTCGCAGTCAGATTGCGGACGGGCTTGCCTTTGGCATGTCAGTGGTGCCGCTGCCCAGCAGCCACCATTAAATAGGGAAAGGGGAGGGAACCTCAGCTGGGAGGCGGGAGCCAGAACAGAAGGGGGAGGGGCCTCAGGGAGCTGCGGTGGGAAAAGGGCAGAGGGTAATGGGCATGGAGAAGAAAATAAGGGCACAGGCACAAAAACAAAAGAAGGGCTGGAAACAGAGTCACAGACAAACAGGCACAATGCACACATCAAAGTGGTAGTCTCTCCTCACAGCTCTTACAGCTCTTCATCCTGGCAGGTTTCTTAGTCCAGCAGTAATCTAAAGTTCTGGGCTCAGGGACACAATATTTACACCACATTTTCCTTTGAAGTTGGTACAAACAAAGTTCCTCTGGCACACATAAACCAGTTCAGCAAGGCTCAGGCCAGGTTCACCACAGGAGGTGGAGAAAGCCAACCACAGTCCATTCAGGTGCTAGCGACAACTCTTACCACCACCTCAATGCAGCCAGGTCAATTCAGCCTGGTTATGAGTCAACCAGGAAAGGCAGGACACACATCACCCCACCTTGAGTCTGTCTTGTATGAATGCACATCCCCTCCTTCGGTCGCTCTAAGCCCAGACACGGAATACAAAAAAGGCAGAGGCACAAGGGATGGTTAGATAAGAAAATACCCACTTTTTAAAAGTGGTATTTTCAAACACACAATATAAAAACCATCTTTACTTAAAGGTTCAGTTCCCACTGGCAATCTACCAAAACAACTTCCAGATGATGTCGGAGGAGGCTACCTCCTCACTCCATTCGACCACTACTTAGAGGTATCCTCCTCCGACATCATCTGGAAGTTGTTTTCTATGATTATTGTTTTCGACCTTTGCCATGAGTTATACTCTTTCAACGGCATCTGTGAATTTTGCTCCAGGTTCTTACGTTCGGGTCGACATATACATTTTCGTGCCCACCGTTCTACACACGATGCACAGTGATTTACCCTTCCTTTGATGTTACCATACCACATCTTTATAGTTCATGTCCGATATCCACATTGTTTAGCCTTGAGAAAGTCCTGGTACGGACTTTGTACGGACGAAACACGTGTTAGCTGGTTGTTTCTTTGACGATTGTGATCTTGATCATCCTGTCTCAAAAATAATTTTTCTGTTGAAACACGCATACATTGTGACTAACAGGTCATTTCTAATATCACTTTAAGGATAGTGCTGAATAGACCCTCCTTGTATTTCTGCTCCGGTAGGTCTTTTAGATCTGCTCCTGTCACCCTTGGTTGTGAGTGACGGTGGTCTCCCTAGCACTCCTACTGTATTTCCAGGTATTGTTTAAATCATGTGCCCCAATTAACTTTTCTCTTCATAATTATTTGAATGTGCGGTTACTCCCTCTTAGGGAACACCACTACCAAATTCCTTTTATCCCTTTAAATTTGAATTGCCTGTCTAGCTAAATCTTTTGTATTTTTTCTGGGAGGCTGTTGTGGGGTCCTTCATTGCTCCTGTTGGGTGAAGCTGGCCACTATCTTGGGCTTGTGTGTTCTAGTTGCGCAAGTTATTAAAGTAGAAGCCTGGTGAGACCACACAGCAATATTGATCAGGAGGTCAGTTGCAGAGGCTGACTAATCACTTTCTACGTAACTGAATGTGGGAACTTTCTTACTTTTCTAACTTGCATATTTTAAAACTATTTGTGTAACGTTGGTACCTTTGAATTTGAATTGCCCGTCTAAATAAATCTTTCGGTTTACCTGGAAGGCTGTTGTGGGGTCCTTCAAGGCTCCTGTAGGGTGGAGCTGGGCCACCATCTTGGGCTTGTGCATTCTAGTTACAAAAGCTATAAAAAGGGAAGCCTGGCACGACCACGCCTGGATGGTGCCAGAGGCCAGACACCCTGCCTCTTTTATCCCAGGTTTGGTTCAAGTTTCATCAGGTGAGTTATGCTCCCTGAGTAATGAGAATACAACCACCTGTCAGCCCTCAATAAAGGTTCATATGGGGCAAAGAGCCTGCTCGGGGTGTACCTTTGTGCTACGCCTGAGTCTTTATAGCTCTTCATGTGGTCCGAATATTGCCCAATATTTTCTACTAAATTATTGCTCTCTTTCCAAGTATAGATTTGAAATCGTTGACCTCATAATGGTTTTTACAAATGACACCTCTCTTCTTGGTGGAAACCTGGCTTCATGCACAGTCCTCTCCGGGCATTTTAGATGCAATTCCTATGGGATATGCAACTACTAGGTTGGATAGATCTCAGGGGAGGGGAGGCAGGCCAGTGGTAATATTTACACAACAGCTACACTGCAATCTATCGAAGTCCTGATTAGCGGTGCCAAAGCTGCCTTTTTATCCCTAACTATAACAGGCCGCTGTTCTTCCCATGACCTTTTGATTATTCACTTCTGCCTTACTTGATGCTAGTCTGGCTTTTGCTTTGCAACATTCTAATCTCCTAATCTTAGGGGACCTCAACCTACATTTTGATTATCCAACCTCACTCACAAGTGTAGACTTAATGGAGGGCTTAAAGTCATTCCAGCTCCAACAGTTGGTACAAGAACCCACACATATTCTGTGACATATTCTAGACCCCATTTTTGCTAATCCTGCCTTAGTGATAGTTTTTCCCTGATTCACATTGCTTGGTCCTGTAGTGTAGTTCCTATTTACCTTATAGGTTCTGCCCATTGGAATAACATACACGATAGGCTTGGCATAGGACTGAGGTAGGTATGCCCCTAGTATGTATATTAAACTTAATTACTGTGTACCAGCTAGCTCAGAGGCCACTAGAAATTTCTTGAAGACAAGAAAGGAATAGCTTCTGGCAACCACCTAAAATAAAACCCTGATCCCTCAGTATCATGGAAACAATATACTACTTTTCATTCAGTCACTCATCTCAGAGAAGTACATAGAAGAAACAGTTGGGTGGGTTTTAGAATAAGATTTATTGCACAGTTGTTATTCTAGTACTGGTTATATGTGCTGCGACAACTGTTGGACAGTAGCAGAGAATTATGGCCAGCAATATAGTTAAATAAAAAGGCATTCTTCTACCATTTTGCATTAGTAATGAACACATACATGAAATACAAAATGCATTAAGATAAAGCCTATACCCATATGATGCCTAACTAGATGTACCTAAGTGTACCTAGCATGTGTGTTGGTCTTTAGAGAGCCAAGAATTCTCCTAGGATTTGGTGTAACCCCATTACCTTAGTGGGACTTCATCCTAATCTCGAGCTGGACACGCACAGATGGGTGATGGACCTCTGCCAGCTGGAGCTGTGGCATGACGCAGGTTGCAGCACCTCAGGCAGAGTGTCGCCATGGAAGTCTTGGTCTCTTATTTATTTATTTATTTTTAAAATTTATAAAGCGCGACTTTTACCCGTGGGTGTCTTGGCGCTATAACTCTGCTTATTGTCTCCGTGATAACATTATCGGACTTAAAAAAGTGGTACAATGAGAATTATTGGTCAAACAACCAAGTTTTCAGCAATTTTCTAAACTGAAGCAATGAAGGTGAAGATCTAATCATCATCGGAAGGGTATTCCAGAGTCTGGCGGCGGTGTTCGTGAAACATCTGTCACCCCAAGTGACCGTCCTGGTCCGTGGCACTGTCAGTTGGTGCAGATGTTCAGATCTAAGTGATCTGTTAGGTTGATAGAAAAAAAGCTTATGTTTAAGAAACACCGGGCCAAGACCATGTAATGCTTTGAAGGTGAGGCATAAGGTTTTAAATCTGATCGATTTCTTAGAGTTAGCCAGTGGTAGTTCCTGATTACTTGCTTAATGGATTTGGGAGTGCCAGATAATAGCCTTGCTGCTGCATTTTGGATAAATTGTAATTTGGCCACCACCCGAGATTGAGCATTTGCAAATAATCCATTGCAGTAGTCCAAGGACGAAAGAACCAAGGAGCTCACCACTTTTTTTCTTGCATTGTCTGGAAGAAATGGTAAGATTTTTCAGAGGAGTCTGAGTTTGTGGAAGGCTGACAATGCTATTTTATTAGCATGGTTAGCAAAATTCAGCTTTTCATCGAAAATTATCCCTAGGTTCCTAACCTTTTGAACGGGTACTGGAAGAGCTCAAAGTGGGGGGGGGGCACCAGACTGAAGACCACAGAGGAGACAACTTTCCAAAGATAATTACCTCAGTCTTCTCTGAGTTGAGTCTTAAACAGTTCTCCGCCATCCACTCCTTAATTGCCAACATGCCTTCCTGAAACCGAGCTGCTACATCTTCACCATCATTCTTGATGGCAAGCACCAACTGGGTGTCATCGGCATATGTGGTAAGGCTCATCTGATAGTTTTTAATAACCCTAGCTAAGTCCAAAACACATAGATGTTGAAAAGTGTCGGACTTAGAGATGAGCCTTGCGGAACGCCACATGGTAGGGCAAGATCAGCAGATTTAAATGATCCCAATGTTACTGCCTGCGTTCTACCCGACAAAAAAGAAGCCAGGAGAGCCTTAGCCATTGAGTGAATGCACATTTCTTCGACACGGTCAATCAAGATGGAGTGATTGACCGTGTCGAAGGCCGCAGATAGATCCAACAGGACCAATACCGCTGTGCCTCCTTGGTCCCTGATGGTCCTAATATCGTCAGCGGCCTTAATAAGTGCGGTCTCAGTCCCATGCATTTTGCGAAACCCAAATTGAGAGTCGTCAAGAAGGCTGTTTTGTTCGCTACTTTGGCTAGGAACGGCAGGCTAGCAATCGGTCTATAATTTTTCAATGTAGTTTTGTCTAGACCAATTTTTTTAAGGAGAGGTTTCAGTAGGGTATTCTTTAACCTATCCGGAAAGACCCCTGATTGAAACATTACACTGCAGACTCGTGTTATGACTTCACTAACAAGGTCAGTTATTGGGGGATTCTGCTTTGCTTGGACAAAGGGAGGTATACTTATACTGGATAGGTGCCTTGGATTGAGGCAAAGTTGGTCAGAGGAAGATGAGTTCTTGGAGAAAGGGTCTGTTTCCTAGAATTTGTGTTCTTGGAGAAAGGGCCTGTTTCCAAGAATTTGTTGTGACGTAGGTTAGTCACTGTTGGACATGGAGATTACGTATTTAGGATGGACCATCTTCTGTGCACAGAGCACACTGATCAGATAAGGACAGCCTCTCTGTTGCTCGTTATTGTGAAGGGAGGGCTAATCTAGGTCAAAGGGCCTGCCTGTGTGAAAGGGTCTGCCTGTCTCTGTGACACAAAGGTTTTGTGCCTCTGAGACAGAGTACCTATGTTAGGGCCTCAATTTAGTTTATAACAGTCCGATCACTATATTAACCCTTTTCAGACTCTGGACACCAATACCTTTACAGACCCAATCCATGAAAACTCAGAATTGGACTAAGGTTAGTCAGGAGACTTTCCTATCTGCCCTGAGCAGCCGTCCTCCATGCCTAGAAAACTGCCCACAGACTGCTAACCTGCAAGTCTTGGCATGGTTAGAGGAATCATTAAATCTGATAACACCACAAAAAATACAAAATTTCTCTAGTTTCAGACCTTTGGCTGGATGGTTCACAGAAGACCTCTCTCAAACTAAAAAAAAATAGCCAAGCATCTAAAATAAAATTGGCGGAAGAACTATTGTTCTTTAGACAAATAAACGTACCTGCTTGGGTTCAAATAATACCATAAGAAGATTAGGATGGTGTGGAGGGTATTTTACACACAAAAGGATGACAAGGCTAAGAATGCTCATCAAGAGGTTTTTAAATTGTTAAATCTCTTACTTCCCTGGACATGGGATTAGCGGTTAGGGCACTGAGTTTGAGTAGTTGTAATGAGATTGCCCACTTCTTCTCTGATAAAATCGAATTAATATATGCATCTTTTCCTGAAACTGCAAAGAATTACGGCCTCCCTTCCTTAATTGAGAAGTTCGATCCATTCCCGGATGGCGCCTTTAAGATTGAGAGCATCTCAGTGGAAAATCTATGGGCCACATTATCAAGAAAGGGCGCTATATTATCACTGCTTTTATCGGCAGGAAACTGCAGCTAAAGTGGCATTAATGGGCTTGATAATATGCCCTTGTGAATTCCCATAGAAGCCCAGGTTAACACCCGAACCTGGGCTTCTATGGGAATTCACAAGGGCATAATATCAAGCCCATTATCGCCACTTTAGCGGCAGTTTCCTGCTGATGAAAGCGGTGATAATGTATCGCCCTTTTTTGATAATATGGCCCTATGTTCCCTAGTGGGTAAAAACAAATCTGGCTCACCACTTTATCCTCTGCCTCCAGCTATTTGGGAACTGGGGCTAACTGCACTTACTCACAGATTATGCTCCATACTAAATCTATTATTTGAAGCTGGCTTACTTCCGGCTGAGTGGAAACACGCAATGGTGATTTCTCTTCTCAAAAAACTATCTCTTGACTCTTCTACACCTGAGAATTTTCACCCCATCTCCTTGCTTCCTTTCATGGCAAAATTGGCTGAAAAGCATGTCAATTCTCAATTGACAGAGTTTATCACATAGAACAATTGGTGATAAGGTTTTTTTGATCCCATCCACATTGCTTCCCAATTAATGCCAATGTTTCCATTGTATTTAACTGATTTGATGATGGCCATAGTTATAGTTGATATTAAATCAGGTTGTTCCTTTTGTTGTTGAAATGTTACACTATATAGATTCCTGAAGTAGAACGGATCTCTTAATTGTGGAGTCTTTTGCAACTGTCTTTCAAAAATTGTTTGTTGTAGCTTTTTTTGAGGCATTGACATGTCTTTAGTCTATTATGTTCCTAGGGTGACAGTAATCAGTATGCAGTATTGAGTTAGATACAGTCTCTTTGTGATGGATTTTTCTGTATGTTGATCTTGGCCTTCTCTGCAGGGTCACCTCTAAACGTTTGCCTTCACTCCTCCAGTTTTTTAAATTTGTTTTTGTTCACATTAGTACTCTCTGCACTTTATTACTGCTAACCAGTGATTAAGTGTGTGTGCTCTTTCTCTAAAACATGGTAAAATTGGTCTACAGTTGACTGGCACATTTACTTTACTTGTAAGTCTGCATATGTAACCAGGGCCTGTAAATTAAATGCTACTGGTGGGCCAGCAAAACTAATTCATTCACCCACTAAAGAAGCAAAGTAGCACCTTAACACTTGACTCATGCCTGCCACTGCAGTCTGTAAACAGTCTTAAACTGCCATTTCGACCTGGCAAAATAAACCTTTTGCCTGGAATAAACTTTCTTTTTTAAAACACATGGATCACCCCTAAGGAAGGCCCTAACTGCTCAAAGGGCATTGTGCATTGTAGTTAAAATTAGGATGTGTAGGTTTAACATTTACTTGTCCTGGTACTGAAAATTTCCTAAATTTGTTTTTCATTACTTGAAGGCATATCTCTGCCATAGCCTGGGTTACCTTAATTATGTTTAATTAAGTGCTAACTTCGCATTGAACGCAGTTAGAGATATGCTGTCTGGACTCAAATGAATAGTAATTTAAAATCTTCTTTACTGGGTAATTTGTTTGTTTTTTAGCCACAAATCTGAAAATGGCACTTTTAGAAAGGTGTCATTTCCTTACCCTAATAATTTGTGTCTTCTGGCAGTGTCCTGGGTCTGATGGGCCTTCTGAGAGGGTCCTGGGTAATATGACAGTAAATGACTATGCTCTTTGACAGTGACACAAATGGTATTAGGTGTCGACAGGACAGGCCATACTACCAGGATGGCTTGGGGGTGGAGCTGTTTCCCACCTCACTTGCACTTCAAGGGTCTTACCTCCAGCACACACAAAGGTGCCTGACGCCAGTCTTTGTCACCCCAATCTTTTTGGAGCCTTGTCCGGGGAAGGGAAGAATTTTCCCAAACCAGGTGAAGGAGTGGGAAAAGGTGGTCCCCTAACACACAAATCATGGCAGCAGTTATACATGTTGGACCCTCAGAAAAGCCCCTGGACGTGTCGAAGACTTCAGAAGGATTGCCTGAAACCCAGGGGACTGCACTCTATCTACTTAAAACTTAAAAAACAAATTGGTGTCATTTTAATATTTAGAATTTACTAATTGTTTTTAAATTGGTTTGAGATTTTTATTGTGTTGTGTTTTCACTTCACTTCTGTCTGACTGCTACATAAATACTTTATACTTTGCCTCTTAGTTAAGCCTGACAGCTTTGTGCTAGGTTAACAGAGGCCTCACCACAGACTAATTTTGTGACTTTTGTGGTTCACCCTGACACGGATTGTGGTTGTTGCTTGCATGGGGCTTCTACACTCCAAAATCAATACTGTGAGAAGTTGGCCTGGTATATAATGCTCACTAGTTCTAGTGATCACTTTGTACCATGCCAAGCAACCCTTATGATGATGGTTGTAATTCAACCTTGTAGACCAGTTATCCTAGTGGTAACGTGGACAAAGCAGTCTTAGGCTAAACTCTGAAAGGCATGTGAAGCCAGCTGTTATACCATACACAACCCCCTTGAATACCAAAGGAAAGGGACACCACACAGATATATATTGAAAATATATATTGATTTATTAACTATTAAAATCCCCTGGACTCTTTATGAGCACAGAAGCACAAGCGTTAAATCACAAGACAGTTTAAAATACACAAAAGTTGCACAATATGGATGAGCCCTAGGGGCCACCTAAACCATATACTAAGAAAGTGGTATAAGAGATACCAGGAGGAAAGTGAAGAGGCCTAGGGCCTTGGGAATCGCTGGAGCTATTCGAGACTGGAGTTAACTAAGTCGGGAGAGGCCCACGGGACTCGGGTGCAGTGTTCAAAGTGCACGCACTTTCCAATACAAAGTCTATGGTGCGTAAAAAGTACAAAGTTAGAAAGTTAGGAACCTTCCGAGTGACCTACGGAGCTGAAACTTAAAACACAGGCCCTTGGGATGTGTACCAGTGCAGGAGCACCGGCGGAGCTGAGTTACCTCACCCACAGGAAGCGGGTGCACAGGGTCGAAGTTGTGTCGGGTTTCGTCACGCTGGTCGATGGTGCTTGGAGCTGAAGATGCTGCAGGCGGCTCGATGAGAAGAGTTCCGGTGGATCCAAGGGTGGATCTGAAGAGGTGAAGACCTGAAAGCAGAGGGGACAATGTTCAAAGTCACTAGCCAGTGACTACCGTGGAACCAGATTGGAACCAGGCGATGTCGGGTGCAAACAGGCGTTGTCGGGTAGCTTCTTTCTGCAGCCACGTGGATACCCGGAGTCGAGGACGTCCAGGAGTCGGTCACGAGCTGTCCCACGTAGGCTTCTCGCTGTTGGCGGTGTCGGCGACCTGATCGGAGCAAACAGGCCTTGGCAAATGCAAGCCACGCAGAAGTTGAAAGATGCTGTTCACTCGGACCAGCAAGGTCAGAGCGGGTGCTCCTTTTCACAGGAGCTTGGGTAGGTCTGGAGCAACCAGACCTGCTGTTTAAATCTTCGGGTTTGTCGCCAAGATGGCCGCTGACCACGTGGCTAGTGGCCGGGATGGCGCGTCGAGTGGCACAATGCAAAAGGGCCCCACGCAGATCGTGGAGATGCTGGAGGGCTGATCTTCGGTGCAAGGGCTGCTCGGTGGTGGGGGTTCTCAATCCCCAAAGCACAACGTCGAGGATGCCTCAGAAGCTGCGCAGTCAGCTTTTCGGGTGTCTTTCAAGAGGTCCGGTCCCACGTCACTCGGTGCCTCCACGGGTCCCTTCTTTGCAGGGACTGTGGATCGGGCTCTGAGAGGTCTGGGAATCTGGTTCTTGTCGGGCTCTGGGCTCGGGCTCCGGCGAGAGGCGGCGGCAAAGCAGACGTCGAGTTGCTGGTTGGTACCTGTGTTCACAGGGTGGTCACTCCTTGGCCACAAGGGAGATTCTCTTCAGTCTTCTGTGCAGCAGAATGTCGAAGTCCAGTCTTCTTCTTAGTTTTAAGTTGATTTCGGGATGATCTGCTGTGCAATGGCACTGCTCCCCCTCTTATTCCAATCTAGGGGGTGGATCACCTACTAGGTCCCTCCTCTGGGAGGAACCAGGAAGGGGGGCGGTTACACCCCCTTTCCTTTGTCCAGCTCCGCGCCAGGACTGGGGCTGGAAGGCCCCAGAACCGGTTTGGGCTGGCCTATGCACGGGGACACCTTGTGTGCCCCGGGCATGTCTGATTCTATTCAGCCCTGTCCTACCCAATACACAAAATCCTGTCTGGGGTGGTGCTCGCACCTCCCAAGGCAGGAAACCCTTTGTCCAGGCCACCATCTGCCGAGTTTCGGTCAGCAGCAGGAGGCCAGACTTGTGTCTGTGGTGGCAGCGTCCATTTTGTGAAGCTGAGGCTCTGTTTAACTTTAACCGGGGTTAAGGCTACATACATGTCGTGTCCCTCTAGAAGGGTGGAATGCTATCCCCGTCGCCAGAATTGGCGAGGGGATAGTATTCCAATTCGTATGACACCTTACTCGACATGTTTTGATAAAGCCAAACCAAAGATAGCATTTAACCGCGAGGATTATAATGCACTTAAGAGTATATGGTATGGCAATATCCCGGAACGGCTTAGGGAGTTGTTCCCGACAGCTGCAGACAGGCTCAGCTCATGCCAGAGCACCATCTCACATATTTCCAAGCACTCTGCCTCCAGGATTGATGAGGCCTTCCATAGGAGTGGCTGATAGGAACATATGTGTCCAGTTTAGGGTTAGGCACAGACATACTGTACCTAAGTAAGAGGTGGTTACACCGACTTACCCCAGCTGAGTGATCAGCCAGTTGTGTCAAATATGGAGGCCAGGCCAGGGGTGGCACAATACGTGCTGCAGCCCCTGGTAGGCCTTGGATACACCTATGCCCTGGGCACCTAGGGTGCACTAGTACAGGGGCTCATAAGGTGAACCAGTTCCAATTCGTAATGCACCTAGAGTGCATTGGCAGTAATTTAGAGAGAGAACAGCAGGCTGTGGGTCTGATTAGCAGGCCCACAGCCACATTAAGTCAGAAACCAGTGAAGCAAAAAGCAAAAATTTGGGGTGACCATAGGATAGCAGACCCTACTCTCCTACATAACCCCCCCCCAAACGCAGGGACATTAGACTAACCTTGACCAGTTGTGTCTTCATGTTCTAAGTGGAAGTACCTGGAGAGACCATCTGCGTTGCCATGGTCAGTCCCTGGGCGGTGCTCCACTGTAAAGTCCATCCCCTGTAGGGAAATGGACCACCTGAGTAGTTTGGGGTTTTCACCCTTCATCTGATTAAGCCATAGGAGGGGCTTATGGTCGGTCTGAATCTTGAAGTGAGTACCAAATAAGTATGGCCTCAACTTCTTCGGGGCCCACACCACAGCAAAGGCCTCCCTCTCTATAGCTGACCAACGTTTCTCTCTGGGGGTCAGCCTTCTGCTAATGAAAGCAATGGGCTGGTCCTGGCCATCTACATTAAGCTGTGAAAGCACTGCTCCCACTCCCAACTCAGAAGCATCTGTTTGGACAATGAACTCTCTTGAGTAGTCAGGACTCTTCAGGATAGGTGCAGAGCACATGGCCTTCTTCAGGTCATCAAATGCCTTTTGACAGATTTCTGTCCACTGAACCTTTTTGGGCATCTTCTTGGATGTCAGATCATTAAGAGGAGTCACAATGGACCCATAGTTCTTAACAAACTTCCTGTAGTACCCAGTCAGGCCCAAGAAAGCTCTGACCTGAGTCTGGGTAGTTGGAGGGGACCAGTCCTTGATGGTCTGGATCTTACTCTCCAGTGGTTGAACTTGGCCTCCACCTACAAGGTGGCCCAGGTATACAACCTTGCTCTGCCCTATCTGGCACTTTGTTGCCTTGATAGTGAGGCCTGCCTTCTGCAGAGCCTCAAGCACTTCCTTCAGGTGGATCAGGTGATCCTCCCAGGTGGAGCTAAAGACAGCAATATCGTCCAGATAAGCTGCACAAAAGTCATCCAACCCAGTGAGGACTTGGTTCACCAACCTTTGGAAGGTGGCAGGTGCATTTTTCAAACCAAAGGGCATCACCACAAACTGATAATGCCCACTAGGGGTAGAAAATGCTGTTTTGGCTTTAGACTCCTCAGCTAACCTGATTTGCCAGTAGCCAGCTGTCAAGTCAAATGTGCTCAAATATTTGGCAGAAGCCAACTTGTCAATGAGCTCATCTGCCCTTGGAATAGGGTGTGCATCTGTCCTGGTGACAGCATTGAGTCCTCTGTAATCCACACAGAACCTCATCTCTCTCTTGCCATCTTTGGTGTGAGGTTTGGGGACCAGAACCACTGGGCTAGCCCAGGGGCTCTCTGAAGGCTCAATGACACCTAATTCCAGCATCTTTTGCACCTCAGTCTTTATACAGTCCCTGACGTGGTCAGGTTGCCTGTAAATTTTGCTTTTTACAGGAAGACTGTCACCAGTGTCCACCACATGTGTACACCAGTTAGTCTGACTGGGTGTCAATGAGAACATATGCCTGTATGCCTGTAGAACTTGTCTGCAGTCATGTTGCTGATGTTCAGTGAGGCTGCCACCTAAGGCCACACCATCAACTGAGCCATCCTCAGGGTTCTGAGTGAGCAGGTCTGGGAGAGGGTCACTCTCTTCCTCCTGTCCCTCATCTGTAGCCATGAGCAAGCCCATGTCTGCCCTGCTGACATATGCCTTCAATCTGTTCACATGGAGCACCCTGTGGGGGCTCCTGGGAGTTCCTAGGTCCACCAAGTAGGTAACCTCTCCCTTCTTTTCCAGAATTGTATGGGGTCCAGACCATTTGTCTTGGAGTGCTGCTGGGGCCACTGGCTCCAACACCCATACCTTCTGTCCAGGCTGAAATTCAACAAGGACAGCCTTTTGGTCATGCCAAGCTTTTTGTAATTCTTGGCTAGCCTCAAGGTTTTTAGATGCCTTTTCCATATACTCTGCCATCCTGGAGCGGAGACCAAGTACATAGTCCACTATGTCCTGTTTAGGCTTTTTGAGAGGTAACTCCCATCCTTCCTTCACAAGACACAGGGGTCCTCTTACAGGGTGCCCAAACAACAATTCAAAGGGGCTGAAGCCAACCCCCTTTTGAGGGACCTCTCTGTAAGCGAACAAAAGGCAGGGCAGAAGGATGTCCCATCTTCGCCTGAGCTTTTCAGGTAATCCTTTAATCATGCCCTTTAGGGTCTTGTTAAATCTCTCAACAAGCCCATTGCATTGTGGGTGATAAGAGGTGGTGAACTTGTAGTTGACACCACATTCCTTCCACATAGCTGTCAAATATCCAGACATGAAGTTGGTACCTCTATCTGATATTACCTCCTTAGGAAACCCCACTCTGGAGAAAACTCCCAGTAGGGCCCTGGCCACAACAGGAGCTGTTGTGGTCCTAAGGGGAATTGCCTCTGGGTACCTGGTGGCATGATCCACTACCACCAGTATGAATCTGTGCCCAGATGCTGTAGGGGGATCCATTGGACCAACAATATCAATCCCCATTCTCTCAAAGGGAACCCCCACCACAGGTAGTGGTATCAGGGGGGCCTTTGTTGTTCCACCTGCTTTACCACTGGCTTGGCAGGTTTCACAGGAGCGACAAAACTCCTTGGTGTCTTCAGACATGTGAGGCCAGTGAAAGTGAGGGACAAGCCTGTCCCAAGTCTTGTTCTGGCCTAGGTGTCCTGCTAAAGGAATATCATGGGCCAAGGTGAGTAGGAAGCCCCTAAATTGCAGAGGTATAACCAACCTCCTGGTAGCACCAGGCTTGGGGTCTCTAGCCTCTGAATAAAGGAGTCCATCGTCCCAATATACTTTATGGGCACCTTGAGCATTCCCAGCAGCCTCAGCAGCAGCCTGCTGTCTGAGGGGTTCAAGAGAAGGACAGGATAACTGAGCCTGCCCCAAGTCTGCCCTAGAAGGTCCCCCTGTCCCCAGAAACTCAACCTGATCAGGTTCAAGTTCTTCAGGGACAGTTCCTTCAGGGGTCTCTAGATCAGTTTCCTGTGAAGCCTGATCCTCACTTGTAGGCAGTTGGGAAGGCGCAGCCTTAACCCTCCTGTTCTTCTTCTTGGGAGGTACTTGGTCCATTGTTCCAGGATCCAAGACCTGAGGTTCAGAGAGGCACTTTTTGGCCTGTGACCTGGTCACAGCAAGGACATGTGATGATATCCCTAACATCTCTGCATGAGTCCTGTACTCAACTTCTGACCATAGAGAGTTCTCCAGGTCATTGCCCAACAAACATTCTACTGGGAGATCAGCACTAACCACAACTTTCTTTAGGCCAGTTACCCCTCCCCAGGAAAAGTTAACAAGTGCCACACTATGTGTAGTAGTGACATTGCTGGCATTGGTCACCAGGTAATCATCGCCTGGCATGTATTGTCCAGGGTCCACGAAGTTAGGTGTCACCATAGTGACACTGGCACATGTGTCCCTGTAAGCTTGAGCCACTTTGTTGTTAATCAAAGGCGTCTGTCTGTATTTGCCCAGATTACTGGGACTTATGTCAGGGACCAAATCTAGGTCCCCTTCACAAACCAGAACAGCCTGGGTAAGAGTTCTGACTAGGTCAGAATCTCCTCCAGTTCCCAAAGTGATTCCCACTAAACCCCTGGCTTGAGGACCAGCACTGCTAACTGTACTAGTGGGTGCAGGTGCCTTAGGGGCTGCAGTGCTGGGGGCTCCACCCTTTTTACACTCACTTGTCCAGTGAGAGGTGTTCTTACAAGTTTTACACCAGGGTTTCTTCTGACCTTCTTTCTTCTTCTTCTTGGAAGTTTGGGACCCACCCTCTGTCTCAGTTTGGGGCCCTGTTGAAGACTTCTGGTCTTTAGCTTTCTGCTCCCCACCCTTCTGGTCTGTTTTCTTCTGGTCACCACCCTGGTTCTGGTTCTGGTTCTTTTGCTTAACTCTGGTTCTTACCCATTTATCTGCCCTCTTTCCCAATTCTTGGGGAGAGGTCAAATCTGAGTCAACCAAATGTTGATGCAACTGCTGGTTCTGACAATTATTTAAAATTTGTTCTCTCATCAGCAAATTATACAATCCTTCATAGTCTGTAACCTTGCTTCCCAGCAACCATCCCTCCAGAGCCTTAGTGGCACACTCAACAAATTCAGACCAGTCCTGAGTCTGTGTCTTCTGGGTATCTCTGAACATTAACCTGTACTGTTCAGTGGTTAAGCCTAACCCATCAATCAGAGCACTCTTCAGGACCAGGTAGTTTCTAGAATCCCCATCACTAACTGTGAGGAGTCTGTCTCGGCCTCTACCTTCAAAGGAGAGCCACAAGATTGCTGCCCACTGCTCCTGAGGGATCTGCTGTACTCTGCAGGCTCTCTCCATTGCAGTAATCCATTTATGGATGTCATCCCCAGCTTTGTAGGGGGGCACAATCTTACTCAGGTTTCTATTATCAAAAGACCTGTCTTTATCCTTGTGGATATTGCTGCCACCAGTGGGTTCTATTACCCCACTCTCTCTAGGCTGTCTTGCTCTAGCAAGTTTCTCTTGGGCCAGGGCAATCTCTAACTCTTGTCTCTGGACTCTCAATTCAGCCTCTCTAATTTGAGATTCTCTCAATTTGGTCTCATGTTCCCTTCTCTGAGGGCTAGTCATCCTCCTTCTGGAGTGACCATGAGAACCTCTAGAAGCATAGGAGTTGTCAGAGTCACCTGAGTGAATCCTTCTCCTCCTAGGCTCCTGGTTAAGTCCACCTGAGGGTCTGAATGGGTTGTTACCTGATTCATTCCCAAGTTGACTTAAGTTAGCCTGGTTCAGTCTACTGACCAGCACCTGACTATCTCTGTCATCATCTGACTCACTGCTTTCCACCTCCTCCCCCTCTTCTTCTTCCTCTTCCTCTACATCTACTTGAGGAGCTCCAGTGGTGGAGGCATCCTCATCTACCAGGATGATAGGGGCAGGGGTGTCTACAGTGTCATCCTCTGAAGGATGGCCTCCTTCAGCATTCCCTGTGGGGTTTGCCTTAGAGGTCTTTAGAGCCTCAGACTGATCCAAGAGCTCTCTTAGGTGGTCTGTAGTAGGGGAAGGCCCTGTCTTCAGACCCCTTAAGACACAAAGCTGTCTTAATTCCTTAAAAGGAAAAATAGCAAACTGGGATGGTGCCCTTGGAGGGTCACTCTCAACAGGAGTAAGTCCACTGGACCCCTCTGTTCCAGACATTGCTCTAGTGTGGGTGGATGTGTTGCAATCTACCTACACTGGTGTTTACCTACTAAACCTATCTAGTAGTTGTAGCTAGGGTGTGCTACTCCCTTTGCTCTACAACAACTAAGTTCAGTAGAACTTAAGTATACTAGTCTTGTTTTATATGTACCTAGCAGGTACCTGTGTGATCTTTCAAATGATAATCTCAAAGATTGTAATGGTAAAACAACAGCAAGCTCAGATCCCAATCCGCTGCTCACCAATGTGAGAAGTTGGCCTGGTATATAATGCTCACTAGTTCTAGTGATCACTTTGTACCATGCCAAGCAACCCTTATGATGATGGTTGTAATTCAACCTTGTAGACCAGTTATCCTAGTGGTAACGTGGACAAAGCAGTCTTAGGCTAAACTCTGAAAGGCATGTGAAGCCAGCTGTTATACCATACACAACCCCCTTGAATACCAAATGAAAGGGACACCACACAGATATATATTGAAAATATATATTGATTTATTAACTATTAAAATCCCCTGGACTCTTTATGAGCACAGAAGCACAAGCGTTAAATCACAAGACAGTTTAAAATACACAAAAGTTGCACAATATGGATGAGCCCTAGGGGCCACCTAAACCATATACTAAGAAAGTGGTATAAGAGATACCAGGAGGAAAGTGAAGAGGCCTAGGGCCTTGGGAATCGCTGGAGCTATTCGAGACTGGAGTTAACTAAGTCGGGAGAGGCCCACGGGACTCGGGTGCAGTGTTCAAAGTGCACGCACTTTCCAATACAAAGTCTATGGTGCGTAAAAAGTACAAAGTTAGAAAGTTAGGAACCTTCCGAGTGACCTACGGAGCTGAAACTTAAAACACAGGCCCTTGGGATGTGTACCAGTGCAGGAGCACCGGCGGAGCTGAGTTACCTCACCCACAGGAAGCGGGTGCACAGGGTCGAAGTTGTGTCGGGTTTCGTCACGCTGGTCGATGGTGCTTGGAGCTGAAGATGCTGCAGGCGGCTCGATGAGAAGAGTTCCGGTGGATCCAAGGGTGGATCTGAAGAGGTGAAGACCTGAAAGCAGAGGGGACAATGTTCAAAGTCACTAGCCAGTGACTACCGTGGAACCAGATTGGAACCAGGCGATGTCGGGTGCAAACAGGCGTTGTCAGGTAGCTTCTTTCTGCAGCCACGTGGATACCCGGGGTCGAGGACGTCCAGGAGTCGGTCACGAGCTGTCCCACGTAGGCTTCTCGCTGTTGGCGGTGTCGGCGACCTGATCGGAGCAAACAGGCCTTGGCAAATGCAAGCCACGCAGAAGTTGAAAGATGCTGTTCACTCGGACCAGCAAGGTCAGAGCGGGTGCTCCTTTTCACAGGAGCTTGGGTAGGTCTGGAGCAACCAGACCTGCTGTTTAAATCTTCGGGTTCGTCGCCAAGATGGCCGCTGACCACGTGGCTAGTGGCCGGGATGGCGCGTCGAGTGGCACAATGCAAAAGGGCCCCACGCAGATCGTGGAGATGCTGGAGGGCTGATCTTCGGTGCAAGGGCTGCTCGGTGGTGGGGGTTCTCAATCCCCAAAGCACAACGTCGAGGATGCCTCAGAAGCTGCGCAGTCAGCTTTTCGGGTGTCTTTCAAGAGGTCCGGTCCCACGTCACTCGGTGCCTCCACGGGTCCCTTCTTTGCAGGGACTGTGGATCGGGCTCTGAGAGGTCTGGGAATCTGGTTCTTGTTGGGCTCTGGGCTCGGGCTCCGGCGGGAGGCGGCGGCAAAGCAGACGTCGAGTTGCTGGTTGGTACCTGTGTTCACAGGGTGGTCACTCCTTGGCCACAAGGGAGATTCTCTTCAGTCTTCTGTGCAGCAGAATGTCGAAGTCCAGTCTTCTTCTTAGTTTTAAGTTGATTTCGGGATGATCTGCTGTGCAATGGCACTGCTCCCCCTCTTATTCCAATCTAGGGGGTGGATCACCTACTAGGTCCCTCCTCTGGGAGGAACCAGGAAGGGGGGCGGTTACACCCCCTTTCCTTTGTCCAGCTCCGCGCCAGGACTGGGGCTGGAAGGCCCCAGAACCGGTTTGGGCTGGCCTATGCACGGGGACACCTTGTGTGCCCCGGGCATGTCTGATTCTATTCAGCCCTGTCCTACCCAATACACAAAATCCTGTCTGGGGTGGTGCTCGCACCTCCCAAGGCAGGAAACCCTTTGTCCAGGCCACCATCTGCCGAGTTTCGGTCAGCAGCAGGAGGCCAGACTTGTGTCTGTGGTGGCAGCGTCCATTTTGTGAAGCTGAGGCTCTGTTTAACTTTAACCGGGGTTAAGGCTACATACATGTCGTGTCCCTCTAGAAGGGTGGAATGCTATCCCCGTCACCAGAATTGGCGAGGGGATAGTATTCCAATTCGTATGACACCTTACTCGACATGTTTTGATAAAGCCAAACCAAAGATAGCATTTAACCGCGAGGATTATAATGCACTTAAGAGTATATGGTATGGCAATATCCCGGAACGGCTTAGGGAGTTGTTCCCGACAGCTGCAGACAGGCTCAGCTCATGCCAGAGCACCATCTCACATATTTCCAAGCACTCTGCCTCCAGGATTGATGAGGCCTTCCATAGGAGTGGCTGATAGGAACATATGTGTCCAGTTTAGGGTTAGGCACAGACATACTGTACCTAAGTAAGAGGTGGTTACACCGACTTACCCCAGCTGAGTGATCAGCCAGTTGTGTCAAATATGGAGGCCAGGCCAGGGGTGGCACAATACGTGCTGCAGCCCCTGGTAGGCCTTGGATACACCTATGCCCTGGGCACCTAGGGTGCACTAGTACAGGGGCTCATAAGGTGAACCAGTTCCAATTCGTAATGCACCTAGAGTGCATTGGCAGTAATTTAGAGAGAGAACAGCAGGCTGTGGGTCTGATTAGCAGGCCCACAGCCACATTAAGTCAGAAACCAGTGAAGCAAAAAGCAAAAATTTGGGGTGACCATAGGATAGCAGACCCTACTCTCCTACATAACCCCCCCCCAAACGCAGGGACATTAGACTAACCTTGACCAGTTGTGTCTTCATGTTCTAAGTGGAAGTACCTGGAGAGACCATCTGCGTTGCCATGGTCAGTCCCTGGGCGGTGCTCCACTGTAAAGTCCATCCCCTGTAGGGAAATGGACCACCTGAGTAGTTTGGGGTTTTCACCCTTCATCTGATTAAGCCATAGGAGGGGCTTATGGTCGGTCTGAATCTTGAAGTGAGTACCAAATAAGTATGGCCTCAACTTCTTCGGGGCCCACACCACAGCAAAGGCCTCCCTCTCTATAGCTGACCAACGTTTCTCTCTGGGGGTCAGCCTTCTGCTAATGAAAGCAATGGGCTGGTCCTGGCCATCTACATTAAGCTGTGAAAGCACTGCTCCCACTCCCAACTCAGAAGCATCTGTTTGGACAATGAACTCTCTTGAGTAGTCAGGACTCTTCAGGATAGGTGCAGAGCACATGGCCTTCTTCAGGTCATCAAATGCCTTTTGACAGATTTCTGTCCACTGAACCTTTTTGGGCATCTTCTTGGATGTCAGATCATTAAGAGGAGTCACAATGGACCCATAGTTCTTAACAAACTTCCTGTAGTACCCAGTCAGGCCCAAGAAAGCTCTGACCTGAGTCTGGGTAGTTGGAGGGGACCAGTCCTTGATGGTCTGGATCTTACTCTCCAGTGGTTGAACTTGGCCTCCACCTACAAGGTGGCCCAGGTATACAACCTTGCTCTGCCCTATCTGGCACTTTGTTGCCTTGATAGTGAGGCCTGCCTTCTGCAGAGCCTCAAGCACTTCCTTCAGGTGGATCAGGTGATCCTCCCAGGTGGAGCTAAAGACAGCAATATCGTCCAGATAAGCTGCACAAAAGTCATCCAACCCAGTGAGGACTTGGTTCACCAACCTTTGGAAGGTGGCAGGTGCATTTTTCAAACCAAAGGGCATCACCACAAACTGATAATGCCCACTAGGGGTAGAAAATGCTGTTTTGGCTTTAGACTCCTCAGCTAACCTGATTTGCCAGTAGCCAGCTGTCAAGTCAAATGTGCTCAAATATTTGGCAGAAGCCAACTTGTCAATGAGCTCATCTGCCCTTGGAATAGGGTGTGCATCTGTCCTGGTGACAGCATTGAGTCCTCTGTAATCCACACAGAACCTCATCTCTCTCTTGCCATCTTTGGTGTGAGGTTTGGGGACCAGAACCACTGGGCTAGCCCAGGGGCTCTCTGAAGGCTCAATGACACCTAATTCCAGCATCTTTTGCACCTCAGTCTTTATACAGTCCCTGACGTGGTCAGGTTGCCTGTAAATTTTGCTTTTTACAGGAAGACTGTCACCAGTGTCCACCACATGTGTACACCAGTTAGTCTGACTGGGTGTCAATGAGAACATATGCCTGTATGCCTGTAGAACTTGTCTGCAGTCATGTTGCTGATGTTCAGTGAGGCTGCCACCTAAGGCCACACCATCAACTGAGCCATCCTCAGGGTTCTGAGTGAGCAGGTCTGGGAGAGGGTCACTCTCTTCCTCCTGTCCCTCATCTGTAGCCATGAGCAAGCCCATGTCTGCCCTGCTGACATATGCCTTCAATCTGTTCACATGGAGCACCCTGTGGGGGCTCCTGGGAGTTCCTAGGTCCACCAAGTAGGTAACCTCTCCCTTCTTTTCCAGAATTGTATGGGGTCCAGACCATTTGTCTTGGAGTGCTGCTGGGGCCACTGGCTCCAACACCCATACCTTCTGTCCAGGCTGAAATTCAACAAGGACAGCCTTTTGGTCATGCCAAGCTTTTTGTAATTCTTGGCTAGCCTCAAGGTTTTTAGATGCCTTTTCCATATACTCTGCCATCCTGGAGCGGAGACCAAGTACATAGTCCACTATGTCCTGTTTAGGCTTTTTGAGAGGTAACTCCCATCCTTCCTTCACAAGACACAGGGGTCCTCTTACAGGGTGCCCAAACAACAATTCAAAGGGGCTGAAGCCAACCCCCTTTTGAGGGACCTCTCTATAAGCGAACAAAAGGCAGGGCAGAAGGATGTCCCATCTTCGCCTGAGCTTTTCAGGTAATCCTTTAATCATGCCCTTTAGGGTCTTGTTAAATCTCTCAACAAGCCCATTGCATTGTGGGTGATAAGGGGTGGTGAACTTGTAGTTGACACCACATTCCTTCCACATAGCTGTCAAATATCCAGACATGAAGTTGGTACCTCTATCTGATATTACCTCCTTAGGAAACCCCACTCTGGAGAAAACTCCCAGTAGGGCCCTGGCCACAACAGGAGCTGTTGTGGTCCTAAGGGGAATTGCCTCTGGGTACCTGGTGGCATGATCCACTACCACCAGTATGAATCTGTGCCCAGATGCTGTAGGGGGATCCATTGGACCAACAATATCAATCCCCACTCTCTCAAAGGGAACCCCCACCACAGGTAGTGGTATCAGGGGGGCCTTTGTTGTTCCACCTGCTTTACCACTGGCTTGGCAGGTTTCACAGGAGCGACAAAACTCCTTGGTGTCTTCAGACATGTGAGGCCAGTGAAAGTGAGGGACAAGCCTGTCCCAAGTCTTGTTCTGGCCTAGGTGTCCTGCTAAAGGAATATCATGGGCCAAGGTGAGTAGGAAGCCCCTAAATTGCAGAGGTATAACCAACCTCCTGGTAGCACCAGGCTTGGGGTCTCTAGCCTCTGAATAAAGGAGTCCATCGTCCCAATATACTTTATGGGCACCTTGAGCATTCCCAGCAGCCTCAGCAGCAGCCTGCTGTCTGAGGGGTTCAAGAGAAGGACAGGATAACTGAGCCTGCCCCAAGTCTGCCCTAGAAGGTCCCCCTGTCCCCAGAAACTCAACCTGATCAGGTTCAAGTTCTTCAGGGACAGTTCCTTCAGGGGTCTCTAGATCAGTTTCCTGTGAAGCCTGATCCTCACTTGTAGGCAGTTGGGAAGGCGCAGCCTTAACCCTCCTGTTCTTCTTCTTGGGAGGTACTTGGTCCATTGTTCCAGGATCCAAGACCTGAGGTTCAGAGAGGCACTTTTTGGCCTGTGACCTGGTCACAGCAAGGACATGTGATGATATCCCTAACATCTCTGCATGAGTCCTGTACTCAACTTCTGACCATAGAGAGTTCTCCAGGTCATTGCCCAACAAACATTCTACTGGGAGATCAGCACTAACCACAACTTTCTTTAGGCCAGTTACCCCTCCCCAGGAAAAGTTAACAAGTGCCACACTATGTGTAGTAGTGACATTGCTGGCATTGGTCACCAGGTAATCATCGCCTGGCATGTATTGTCCAGGGTCCACGAAGTTAGGTGTCACCATAGTGACACTGGCACATGTGTCCCTGTAAGCTTGAGCCACTTTGTTGTTAATCAAAGGCGTCTGTCTGTATTTGCCCAGATTACTGGGACTTATGTCAGGGACCAAATCTAGGTCCCCTTCACAAACCAGAACAGCCTGGGTAAGAGTTCTGACTAGGTCAGAATCTCCTCCAGTTCCCAAAGTGATTCCCACTAAACCCTTGGCTTGAGGACCAGCACTGCTAACTGTACTAGTGGGTGCAGGTGCCTTAGGGGCTGCAGTGCTGGGGGCTCCACCCTTTTTACACTCACTTGTCCAGTGAGAGGTGTTCTTACAAGTTTTACACCAGGGTTTCTTCTGACCTTCTTTCTTCTTCTTCTTGGAAGTTTGGGACCCACCCTCTGTCTCAGTTTGGGGCCCTGTTGAAGACTTCTGGTCTTTAGCTTTCTGCTCCCCACCCTTCTGGTCTGTTTTCTTCTGGTCACCACCCTGGTTCTGGTTCTGGTTCTTTTGCTTAACTCTGGTTCTTACCCATTTATCTGCCCTCTTTCCCAATTCTTGGGGAGAGGTCAAATCTGAGTCAACCAAATGTTGATGCAACTGCTGGTTCTGACAATTATTTAAAATTTGTTCTCTCATCAGCAAATTATACAATCCTTCATAGTCTGTAACCTTGCTTCCCAGCAACCATCCCTCCAGAGCCTTAGTGGCACACTCAACAAATTCAGACCAGTCCTGAGTCTGTGTCTTCTGGGTATCTCTGAACATTAACCTGTACTGTTCAGTGGTTAAGCCTAACCCATCAATCAGAGCACTCTTCAGGACCAGGTAGTTTCTAGAATCCCCATCACTAACTGTGAGGAGTCTGTCTCGGCCTCTACCTTCAAAGGAGAGCCACAAGATTGCTGCCCACTGCTCCTGAGGGATCTGCTGTACTCTGCAGGCTCTCTCCATTGCAGTAATCCATTTATGGATGTCATCCCCAGCTTTGTAGGGGGGCACAATCTTACTCAGGTTTCTATTATCAAAAGACCTGTCTTTATCCTTGTGGATATTGCTGCCACCAGTGGGTTCTATTACCCCACTCTCTCTAGGCTGTCTTGCTCTAGCAAGTTTCTCTTGGGCCAGGGCAATCTCTAACTCTTGTCTCTGGACTCTCAATTCAGCCTCTCTAATTTGAGATTCTCTCAATTTGGTCTCATGTTCCCTTCTCTGAGGGCTAGTCATCCTCCTTCTGGAGTGACCATGAGAACCTCTAGAAGCATAGGAGTTGTCAGAGTCACCTGAGTGAATCCTTCTCCTCCTAGGCTCCTGGTTAAGTCCACCTGAGGGTCTGAATGGGTTGTTACCTGATTCATTCCCAAGTTGACTTAAGTTAGCCTGGTTCAGTCTACTGACCAGCACCTGACTATCTCTGTCATCATCTGACTCACTGCTTTCCACCTCCTCCCCCTCTTCTTCTTCCTCTTCCTCTACATCTACTTGAGGAGCTCCAGTGGTGGAGGCATCCTCATCTACCAGGATGATAGGGGCAGGGGTGTCTACAGTGTCATCCTCTGAAGGATGGCCTCCTTCAGCATTCCCTGTGGGGTTTGCCTTAGAGGTCTTTAGAGCCTCAGACTGATCCAAGAGCTCTCTTAGGTGGTCTGTAGTAGGGGAAGGCCCTGTCTTCAGACCCCTTAAGACACAAAGCTGTCTTAATTCCTTAAAAGGAAAAATAGCAAACTGGGATGGTGCCCTTGGAGGGTCACTCTCAACAGGAGTAAGTCCACTGGACCCCTCTGTTCCAGACATTGCTCTAGTGTGGGTGGATGTGTTGCAATCTACCTACACTGGTGTTTACCTACTAAACCTATCTAGTAGTTGTAGCTAGGGTGTGCTACTCCCTTTGCTCTACAACAACTAAGTTCAGTAGAACTTAAGTATACTAGTCTTGTTTTATATGTACCTAGCAGGTACCTGTGTGATCTTTCAAATGATAATCTCAAAGATTGTAATGGTAAAACAACAGCAAGCTCAGATCCCAATCCGCTGCTCACCAATGTGAGAAGTTGGCCTGGTATATAATGCTCACTAGTTCTAGTGATCACTTTGTACCATGCCAAGCAACCCTTATGATGATGGTTGTAATTCAACCTTGTAGACCAGTTATCCTAGTGGTAACGTGGACAAAGCAGTCTTAGGCTAAACTCTGAAAGGCATGTGAAGCCAGCTGTTATACCATACACAACCCCCTTGAATACCAAATGAAAGGGACACCACACAGATATATATTGAAAATATATATTGATTTATTAACTATTAAAATCCCCTGGACTCTTTATGAGCACAGAAGCACAAGCGTTAAATCACAAGACAGTTTAAAATACACAAAAGTTGCACAATATGGATGAGCCCTAGGGGCCACCTAAACCATATACTAAGAAAGTGGTATAAGAGATACCAGGAGGAAAGTGAAGAGGCCTAGGGCCTTGGGAATCGCTGGAGCTATTCGAGACTGGAGTTAACTAAGTCGGGAGAGGCCCACGGGACTCGGGTGCAGTGTTCAAAGTGCACGCACTTTCCAATACAAAGTCTATGGTGCGTAAAAAGTACAAAGTTAGAAAGTTAGGAACCTTCCGAGTGACCTACGGAGCTGAAACTTAAAACACAGGCCCTTGGGATGTGTACCAGTGCAGGAGCACCGGCGGAGCTGAGTTACCTCACCCACAGGAAGCGGGTGCACAGGGTCGAAGTTGTGTCGGGTTTCGTCACGCTGGTCGATGGTGCTTGGAGCTGAAGATGCTGCAGGCGGCTCGATGAGAAGAGTTCCGGTGGATCCAAGGGTGGATCTGAAGAGGTGAAGACCTGAAAGCAGAGGGGACAATGTTCAAAGTCACTAGCCAGTGACTACCGTGGAACCAGATTGGAACCAGGCGATGTCGGGTGCAAACAGGCGTTGTCAGGTAGCTTCTTTCTGCAGCCACGTGGATACCCGGGGTCGAGGACGTCCAGGAGTCGGTCACGAGCTGTCCCACGTAGGCTTCTCGCTGTTGGCGGTGTCGGCGACCTGATCGGAGCAAACAGGCCTTGGCAAATGCAAGCCACGCAGAAGTTGAAAGATGCTGTTCACTCGGACCAGCAAGGTCAGAGCGGGTGCTCCTTTTCACAGGAGCTTGGGTAGGTCTGGAGCAACCAGACCTGCTGTTTAAATCTTCGGGTTCGTCGCCAAGATGGCCGCTGACCACGTGGCTAGTGGCCGGGATGGCGCGTCGAGTGGCACAATGCAAAAGGGCCCCACGCAGATTGTGGAGATGCTGGAGGGCTGATCTTCGGTGCAAGGGCTGCTCGGTGGTGGGGGTTCTCAATCCCCAAAGCACAACGTCGAGGATGCCTCAGAAGCTGCGCAGTCAGCTTTTCGGGTGTCTTTCAAGAGGTCCGGTCCCACGTCACTCGGTGCCTCCACGGGTCCCTTCTTTGCAGGGACTGTGGATCGGGCTCTGAGAGGTCTGGGAATCTGGTTCTTGTCGGGCTCTGGGCTCGGGCTCCGGCGGGAGGCGGCGGCAAAGCAGACGTCGAGTTGCTGGTTGGTACCTGTGTTCACAGGGTGGTCACTCCTTGGCCACAAGGGAGATTCTCTTCAGTCTTCTGTGCAGCAGAATGTCGAAGTCCAGTCTTCTTCTTAGTTTTAAGTTGATTTCGGGATGATCTGCTGTGCAATGGCACTGCTCCCCCTCTTATTCCAATCTAGGGGGTGGATCACCTACTAGGTCCCTCCTCTGGGAGGAACCAGGAAGGGGGGCGGTTACACCCCCTTTCCTTTGTCCAGCTCCGCGCCAGGACTGGGGCTGGAAGGCCCCAGAACCGGTTTGGGCTGGCCTATGCACGGGGACACCTTGTGTGCCCCGGGCATGTCTGATTCTATTCAGCCCTGTCCTACCCAATACACAAAATCCTGTCTGGGGTGGTGCTCGCACCTCCCAAGGCAGGAAACCCTTTGTCCAGGCCACCATCTGCCGAGTTTCGGTCAGCAGCAGGAGGCCAGACTTGTGTCTGTGGTGGCAGCGTCCATTTTGTGAAGCTGAGGCTCTGTTTAACTTTAACCGGGGTTAAGGCTACATACATGTCGTGTCCCTCTAGAAGGGTGGAATGCTATCCCCGTCGCCAGAATTGGCGAGGGGATAGTATTCCAATTCGTATGACACCTTACTCGACATGTTTTGATAAAGCCAAACCAAAGATAGCATTTAACCGCGAGGATTATAATGCACTTAAGAGTATATGGTATGGCAATATCCCGGAACGGCTTAGGGAGTTGTTCCCGACAGCTGCAGACAGGCTCAGCTCATGCCAGAGCACCATCTCACATATTTCCAAGCACTCTGCCTCCAGGATTGATGAGGCCTTCCATAGGAGTGGCTGATAGGAACATATGTGTCCAGTTTAGGGTTAGGCACAGACATACTGTACCTAAGTAAGAGGTGGTTACACCGACTTACCCCAGCTGAGTGATCAGCCAGTTGTGTCAAATATGGAGGCCAGGCCAGGGTTGGCACAATACGTGCTGCAGCCCCTGGTAAGCCTTGGATACACCTATGCCCTGGGCACCTAGGGTGCACTAGTACAGGGGCTCATAAGGTGAACCAGTTCCAATTCGTAATGCACCTAGAGTGCATTGGCAGTAATTTAGAGAGAGAACAGCAGGCTGTGGGTCTGATTAGCAGGCCCACAGCCACATTAAGTCAGAAACCAGTGAAGCAAAAAGCAAAAATTTGGGGTGACCATAGGATAGCAGACCCTACTCTCCTACAAATACCCATTTTCTTAAACTGTGCATCTGATTATTCTAATATAGATGGTGAGGTTTAGGAAATCAACTTGTTGTCTAGAGTTCACGGAGTGCCCCAGATTTTCACTGCCAGTTTTGCCCATTCATTCTTTCAGAGTTTTAGTGGAACCTTACCATATTGTAAGAATCTCAAGTATGGAATGTTCCCAGAAAATTGGTTACATGTTTGTTAAGGTACTGGAATCTTTCAACCCGCAGCTATAATTTTCTTACCTCATCCATCATTATACATGTGCATTTGGGAGCACATTTGGCCCACATTGTGACCCCCTGCTTAGGTAAGTAAATGTCTCCATTGAATGTGAAGACATTGTTTAGAAGACACAACTGTAGAATGTTGATAACCATCTTATTTCTCTCCCAGAAATGGGAAGATGGGGTTGTTAAGGTTTTGTTCTGCTTCAATACCATCTTGAGGCTTTATGTTTATGAGATTTTTGTATGAGATTCCATAGGGTGACCATTCAGCATATTATATTTCTTGTCAAAGATATATACCTTTTTTTGTGCCCCAATTCTGTATTAACACCTTGGCTGCTGATTGAATTGTGCTGTGCTGGACAATGCAGAAAAGGGTGTGGTTGTGACGGGACCATTCCGTCATCAGCACAGCTCAACCGTGACTGATGACGGAATGGTTCCGTAACCAGCATCGAAGGGGTTAAAGAGTAATGAGGATATACATACTGGAGATACATCATTCTCCAATCAAATACAATAACCATAAACAATAGTGGCATGGATGATATGCCTATCGTATTGAATGAAAAAAGATAGAGGATGAAGGAAGGATTTGAAAGGGGGGATACCTGTCTTAAAGGGAGAGTCACAAGATTTGGGGGGGCTGGGCTGGATGACCTCTAAGATTGTGCTCATCTGCATATTAACCCCAACAGCATTGATGTCCATTGAGGTGAAATTGTGTGGTGCGGGTATCTCAATTTCCCTCCGTAGGTGATAAGTTACCGGATATCTGGTATCTGTACCTCATAAGGGGGGTCCACTCTCCCCTGATCATCCTCTAGGATGTCCTAGGTGGCACCTGCCGTGGTCTTGGAGGATGTGATGAATGGCGAATACCCGAGAGGACAGTCTTCTGAATAGCTTAGCAGGCGAGTAGGGGTGGTGTTGTGATTTTTGGGAGCTGAATCTACTTGAGTGAATTGTGGGGTGAATAGGCAAGGGTTGTGGTGAGGTGTATAAGTGGGGTGGATGTGTTGCTGTTGATGGGAAGCATCCTTTTCAGCCATGCCCACTATCATTGATGGGGGTGTATGTTACTGCTGAGGTGGGTGTGGACTGCAGAGGTCGGAGTTAGGTAACGAGGGGGGAATATGGTGTGCGAAACTACCTTGTGGCGTCAGTGGTCTCCTCTGCAGACATCAGGGTGGGTGAGAGGGCCCGTTTACAATGGGTATACAGATCTGCATATCTGTGTTGCCAGGGGAGAGGAGGTGGGAGGAAATAAAATAGGGGGGCAGGGATAGAAGGGGGAATAGGGTGGGGTTGGAGGGGGATCATAGGGAGGGGAGTGGTCACAATAGAAGATAAAGGCGGGGGTGGGGTTCTTTGCATAGGGGGTGAAGGTGGTGCGTTGCGGGTGTAAGAAAGGGGGTCCGAACCCTCCGTTGTATGGTCTCCTCCTCCATCTTCCTCTGTGCGCAGTGTGTGATGGTGGTGTCTGTGACCTCTATTGTCGTAGGATACATATTTTAGCTGTGAAGAACAAATCCTGTGCACACGCAGGTGTAGTTTGTAGTCCTAGTGTGAGGACTAGTAATTCTGCTGAGAGAAAATTATTGCTTCAAAGTTCAAAAAGCGTCGGATACAAAGGTTCATGTGAATAAAGTTTTTTATAAGTCAAGTAATGGTCAGTACAGAAAAATAGTAGTCACACCGTGAAGGAGATGTGACTCATCAGGGCTGAAAGGCTACAGTTGTGATGGGATCGAGGAGACACGAACTGTGGAAAGCTAGCCACGTCCGTGTGGACTATGAGCAAAAAAACGCCAGAGAGCTGCTAAGCTAGCAGGCGTAAAGGGCTAGGACGGTTGTGTCCCGTGCTTCAGTGAGGTGCCTGAGCCAAAGGAGGAGCGCACCCAATACGTGCGTCTGTAGGTCATGCGAGGTCTGGATAATGGTCCACTGTTTTTTTGGCAAGTACTAACTTAGCCTCATGCGTTTGTCTGCTCCCTTTTACAGGAGGTGGCAATGTAAGTCTGCACTTTTAAGTAACTTCACACTTTTGTGAATAGTCAAAAGTAGTAAGTTATCAAAAAATGTAACAGAAAGTTACACCTGTAAATTACCCTCAAGAGTAAGTTACCTTTGTGGTTAGCTCTGTGAATGTGGCAAAAGACGCCATCTTTAAAGAGTTGTTAAAAGAAACATTACTGATGCTTGTTGAAAGACAGAATAGTGGGCTGCTGAAGCACAGGATAGTACTCACAAAGAGCAATTTGTCTTGACCAGATTCACCACTCGCTGCTGCGAGCACCATTCTCAGTGAAAGCACAAGTGAAACTATCCCAGTACCTCCACTCAATGGTCCTCCCTGCCAAGAATATTCCATGTCCCTTAAAACTCACTAATGCCCAGCACATAGCAAACATGTTGTGAATACATAGACATTATTGGGAAAATATAATACACAATGGCAGTTTTCTGGAACAAACTACCATCTTGATTTCCACCTTCATCCATATGTCCTTACACTGCTATCATGTTGTAGAGATAGCACAGACTTTGTTACTAAAATTGCGGGAATACCTTGGTAAGCCAGTTATAATTTTGTCACCTTAGATGTGGTATCCCTCTAAACATGTATTGTCCATGGTTTGGGCGCTAAAGGCATGTAAAGACTTCAGTAGGGATAAGTAGATACTCAGATGTCTTTATTCTATGCTGCTATTACGTACGTTACGCTTTTGCCTTGAAAACAACTTCTTGGTTTTTAATGATGTGTGGTACCGCCAACTAATAAGGACTGCTATGGGAAGTTGCTTTGCTTTAAGTTACGCCTATATGTTTGTGGGTTGGTAGGAGGAGCAGTATGAATGGACAGAGAAAAATGAGAGATGGACTAACCATATTATTCTTTTGGGCTCAGTACATAGATGACTTATTTCTGATCTGGGAGGGACCTGCATTTGAATTGCATGATTTTTTTGACAACAAAAACACAAAACGTCTACAACTTCCTCACTGCGAGGGAGGAGCTCAGGGATGTTTGTTGGTATGAGGGGTGGTCATAAAACCCAAGGTGAGCGTAGTGTGTGGTGAAGGGAGTGCAGTGCTTGGTAAAAAGTGGTTAAAACTAGCTACGAAGTTAGCCTGATACAGTTTATTGTTGCTACCTAGTGCTACCTGGTGCTACCAGGGGCCCCAATTCATTGCAATAATTTAGCCATTGTACATTGACGCATCATCCCCTCACATCAGGGAATTAGCCTCATTGTAATTGCTGTGACCTTCATTTTGGTCCTCCTGTGTAGTTTGCCCTCTGCAAGATACTAATGGGGTACCAGTCACCATGCAAACCTCCCGATGCTTGCTCCCGCTTTCGGAGCGGTTACACTTTTTCTTCACCATCCAGTAGCTACTTATAGCTACAGTCCAAGTTGCCTCATAGTTGGTGATGTCAGGGACCTTTCCTTTTCCTTTGTACTAGGCTCGTGAAGCGAGGACGTATTTTGATGATGAAGCAGGATACCTCTGGTATGAGAGGGAAACCATCCTGAAAAGAGACTCCCCCCTCCCCCTAGCCTAATCGCCTCCACACACACACTCGCCTTGTGCAACCCCAGGCCCGAGGACTTTTTGTGTGTTTCATGATTTTTTTAACAATCATTGGCCAGAACAATTTGGACTTGACTTTCACACACAACTTTCAAGACACTGAGGTGGACTTCTTAGACATATCTGGCAGAATACTAGAAGGACACATTGAAACCAGTTTATTTCGCAAAGAGACTGCTGTTAACAGCATTCTCCATGCCGATGGTCACCACTCAGAGAAATTGAGGAGGATTAACACCTAAGGGGAACTTCTAAAGGTGAAAAGAGCACATAGGTCCACACAGAGCTTCAATGATGAGGAATATCAGATGCAATTGAGATTTAGAGCCATGGGATGTCCCTATAAGGCCTTGAAACAGGCCAGCTATAAGGCTGCATCCACACTGAGAGAACATCTTCATACCAACAAAAAGAGAGAACAAGAGGATCCACATACTGTCAGGGTGATCACAACTCCCAACATTGATTCAGGTGGCTAAAGCATTGGCATTTGATCAAAAAACTTTGACCCTGTCATTGAAAAAGTTATTTAGCAAAAGAGGGACAGGGAGCCGAGTTATAAGGTCCTGCACACAGGCTCCCAAAGAGACTAAGGCAAGAGGAGGTGTGCAGTTCCTGGCTGGACATGAGGGAAGGACAGGTCTTTCTTCGTGATGCCCTCACACTCCCTGAAGGATGTCATGCTTCATCATAGGGCATTTTCCCCTTGTGAGGTTGGTGTTGCAAAGTCTGATGGGCTCCCGTAAACAGGGCTCTTTATCGGGGATCTTTTTGAAGAAGGCTTTGGGTGTGTACAGGTGTGAGTGCTGGATAGTGCACAGAGGAGCGTGAAAAGTAAACTAGGTCTGGAGGTCTGAGGCCAAGTTGTAATGTTTTAGGTAGCTACAGCCTGGTTTAAAACGGTGTGAGTGCCCCTGTGTGGAAATAATGTTCCTAAAGGGCTGTCAAGGTGCAATTGGTCAACGTGTTTTATGCCCAGTTTGCCCCTAACGGGTCAATTGGCACTTCATCAGGACCGAGAAAACTAAATGTGAAAGGTGCACTACCATCTTGTATTGAGGTTCTGTGGGTTAAATTACCAGATACAGTAGGGAGTAACCTACTAGGTTTGTACTGGGAGTACTGTAGACCCCTAGAAACACAGTCTAAGGGTGATGGGGAAAACAAGAGCACGTTGTTGCTCCGGTAGAGAGTGTAGGCTGCCAAAAAGCATGCGTCCCACCCTAGCTCCGGGCCACCCTGTCCTGCTGCGACTTATCATAAGGTAAAATCTCTGAGGGAACTCCTTGTTCACAGTTATACCAGTTCTTACATTGACAGAAGGGGTTGGCTAACAGAAGAGATGGGCTATTTTAAATGTGGTAACTGCAAAGCCTGCCGCAGTAGTAAGAACCGAAGAGAATACACATTACCCATGGGGCAAAAATGCTGTATTGGTAAGTTCCTTACATTTGGCAATGACTATGTGGTATATATCCTTTCTGTCCATGTGGCTATCAAGATGTGGGGACTAATATTTGCCCTGAAAAGAAAAGGGTATTGGAACATTACAGGGCAATCAAAAACATGGATATAAACTATCAAATAGCAAGACATTGGGCAAGAGTATATAACCGTAATGCTGACTTTTTGTGGTATTTTGGCATTGCCAGGATTCCACAGAATGTGCGTGGAGGAGACAAGGCAAAGAAACTTAGGGGCATATTTACAAGCCCCTATTACCATCACAGCATCACTTTCAGATATGTTGTGATGGCAATAGGTGCATCACCTTATTTACAAGGCAGCGTTAAGCCACTTAAAGTGGCTTCACGCTGCCTTGCAAATAAGGTACCCTTTCATGCTGTGTTTATCGTGAAAGGGGAGGGCAATGGGTGTTGCAGTGGCCATTCCACTGCAAAATCCATTGACTTTGACGGTGACCCTGAAAAGAAAAGGGTATTGGAACATTACAGGGCAATCAAAAACATGGATATAAACTATCCAATAGCAAGACATTGGGCAAGAGTATATAACCATAATGCTGATTTTTTGTGTTATTTTGGCATTGCCAGGATTCCACAGAATGTGCGTGGAGGAGACAAGGCAAAGAAACTTAGGGGCATATTTACAAGCCCCTATTACCATCACAACGTTACTTTCAGAGATGTTGTGATGGCAATAGGGGCATCACCTTATTTACAAGGCAGTGTTAAGCCACTTAAAGTGGCTTAACGCTGCCTTGCAAATAAGGCATCCTTTCATGCTGTGTTTAGCGTGAAAGGGGAGGGCAATGGGTGTTGCGGTGGCCATTCCACTGCAAAACCCATTGACTTTGACGCTGACCCTTATTTGCAAAAGAGGTGTAAATAGGAGGCAGCTTAATTTCCCCTTGTTTTTGCTGTTTCCGTGTGTGCTAGCTTCTGCAGCACACATAGAAACAGCAAATTGCCTATGATTGTTTATGTGCAGGAAAGTCCCCATTCCTGCACATAATCAATCATTAAAAAAATGGTGCTTTGCAACTTCAATGTGCTGCATTAGGCAACACACATAGAAGTTACAAAACAGAATTTGAAAATTGTTTATGTGCAGGAAAAGGGACATTCCTGCACATAAACAAACTTCCCTCCAACACAAGCACCCTTTCACCATGGTGCAAGGGTGCCTGCGTTTGCGATAGGTAGCTTACTTTAGTTCCAGCACAGGGAGGGCTGCAATATATTCTAGTAAATATGGTGCAGCCCTGCTTTTTAAAAGTGATGAAGCGTATTGTTAGACTTTGTGCTTCACGACATGCTTCGTCACTTTACTGTAAATATGCCCCTTAGAATACTGGAGTCGGAATATATCATCCAGCTTGGGAGTAAATGCCCAGAAGGACTCAATGAGGATGAAGAGCTTCATGTCCACATTGGTTCATGAGACATAGCATAAGTTGATGACTGCATTTCTTCCTATCCTCTTGAATGAGATTTTAGTCTACAGTTCCCTTTCCCTCTTTCCACCAAATAAGATATGAAAGTGTGCCGAGTCTCAACATCTGTGAGCTTTTTTAATATCATTCAATCAGGTTTTGTTAATACATCCGTCATCAGAGAGTATAATACTGATGGGGGCATACATGTGATAAGAAAATTAAGAAGCCCTGAGATAATTTGTTATATTTCACACATGGTGCAGGTATAAACTTTAAAATTTCAATAGAGGGTCTAAATCAAGATGTATTCTAGCATGTGTTTTGGATTTGATTTTGTTATGTTGCTTTTCAAGTTGTTCTCCTCACTACCCCAAAAACATTTGCATCAAAAAATCTCCTAGAAATTTCAGAGATAGCGTTCATTTAATTTTAGAGAGCTATGATGCCGATGGATTACTATTCAGCCATGTGGCTGAACCATAATAGCAATTCTTTTATTTTATTGGGCCACTTGGCTTCAGTTTATTGAACATGTTTGCATGCGCTCTGTAACATGCCTTGGTAAATCTTTATCTGGTGTTTTACAGATTACACACATATTATTACTGCTACATTACTATATTAAAAATATGGGTTTTTCTAAATTGTCATGAAAAATGCTTCTTAGAGTTATCAAAATATTTTTGGCAAAGTCGAGGAACATGAAATTATGTAAAAGTTTTCTTTATGTCTATTCCTTCCCATAACCGCTAGTTTTTAAAAGTGATTAGACACTATGTCATTGTGCAGCTGACAGTGACAAAGCCCAAGTGAGGGTGAAATGCGCAAATGCGCTGCCGCAATAAATCCTTTGAAAATCAAAAACTCTGGAGTGCGAGTTTTACTTAAATCTTACACTATGGGCCAAGTGCTTGCTTGAACATACACATATGTATATGAATACATATATATATATATATATATATATATATATATATATATATATATATATATATATATATATATATATATATATATATATATATATATATGAATATATATATATATATATGAATATATATATATATATATATAAATTCACTGAAAAAACCATAGGTTATAGACCATATATAGTTAGGAATTCGCATTTACAAAATCTTATTTTACTCACACAAAACCATTGAAATTCCATATATAGTTAGTTGCACTAACTATATATCGTGCACCCGCAATCCACTGCTGATGATATCACATATTACATCATTCATGACATGGTCAGTGACATCACTGATGACATCACTGATGACATCTCAAATGACATCACTGATGACATCTCAAATGACAACACTGATGACATCACTGATGACATCTCATTTGACATTACTGATCACATCACTGATGATATCATTCAGGTGATAATACGATGAACCTCTTCAGACTCTAATATAACCTTAGATACAATCAGTGTAAACAGACACTCACAGACTGTCACTCATCCATGGAGTTACTCACACACCTAGTCAGTCATGCAAAGAATCAATCACACCTCCATTTCCTCAACTATACAGTTATACAAACTTTACTTATTCAAACATATACTAACACATATTTACTCTCTTATACAATCCCTGATACAAGTTCACAATGATCCATACAGCCACTCACACATTCACTGGCTCGTATGCACAGTTATTTATATATGTCAACTCTCACATGTACTGTGTTTTACATATGTACTTACTTTGACATGTAGCACTGAGATATCCATTCACTCACCAATACACTCATGCACACAGTCAACCGCCCATACAGCTGTTTCCACATGCACTTTTGAAACCATACATCTAGTGAATCAACTGCTCACACATCTATGCACAGAGTCATACGCCTCCCAGCCACCCACACACACACTCAGTCTCCCATACAAATACTTGGGCAACCAATCAATAACCCATATAGTTACTCATATAGCTACTTATCAACACATGCAACAGTTTACAGAACAACAGACATAATGATGCACAAATTAAGACAGTTTAGTCACTAACCCATGCACTCAGTGAGACACATTTAATCACTCACTCATACAGTCAGTCATGCACCTACTAAATCCTTCATCCAGACACTTATACATCCACTCATTCTTCAATATGTAAGACATATTTTAACTTTACAGAAACATACTGTCACTGGATGTTGTCATCAGTGATGTCATTTGAGATGTCATCAGTGATGTCATCAGTGATGTCACTGACCATGTCATGAATGATGTAATATGTGACATCATCAGCAGTGGATTGCGGGTGCACGATATATAGTTAGTGCAACTAACTATATATGGAATTTCAATGGTTTTGTGTGAGTAAAATAAGATTTTGTAAATGCGAATTCCTAACTATATATGGTCTATAACCTATGGTTTTTTCAGTGAATTTTCAAGGTTTTGTAAATGCTAATTCCTAACTATATATGGTCTATAACCTATGGTTTTTTCAGTGAATTTTCAAGGTTTTGTAAATGCTAATTCCTAACTATATATGGTCTATAGCCTATGGTTTTTTCAGTGAATATATATATATACATACATATATAAACATATATCATCTGTATATCTATATAAATACAAACATAAATGCATGCATACATATACTTATATGCATACAGATGCATGTTATTTACATGAAAGTTGAAAAAACACTAATAAAAGCAAAGCTAAAAAGCCACCTCATTACAAACAGAATGGCTTTAACTTAAACGAGGGCGAGATCTATTGCATTTTCAATGCTTGTTTACTTTGGTTCCATCAAGAAGGCATTCAGATGTGTCACACATTTGCCATGAATTCTGAATGTTAGCACTCTAGTTGCACATTAGACCACTGTAGTAAAGCTACTGCTCACCAGGGACGTCTGCTGCTGGTATTCAAAGTGCATGTTTCAGTCTGCATGTCAGAATTTTTTTAATGAAATAGAAGAGGATTTGAGAAGTCACTCAAAATGATCCCTAACTTTTCTTGCTGAAGCACTAATCATACTTTCTATGGCAAAATTAACCCCCTCATGTTGTTCCTTTTTAAATTGAGTGTTTTCAGACTTACCACTTCATTCCAATCAAGATGGCTTCTGGTGTGCCATACTTTTGTCATAAGTAAGACTGTTAGCGCTCTAGTTGTTCTTTAGAACACTCTGGGACATTCTGTCATTGGGCTATACTTGGGGTACATCTTCTAAAAAGCGGTAGGTCATAGCTGATTGTCACAGCATAAGGAGTGTTGTCTCCACGCCAAATCATTACACTGAAACCTTTCCCCCTTTTCTTAAATTCACAGATAGATTAACTATGCCCTGATGAGAATCCTGACAGTTAATCTCTGGATTCGAAACGCGTCGGCGAATTAGAAAAGGACAATTCACTCTCAAGCCATTGCTGACGATAAAATACAGTCTCGAATTCATTTTCGCGTTCCTTTTTTCTAATCTTTCTTTTCCTTGCTAGTTTTTTGCTTTAATCAAATCTTGCACTGATGTAAATATGTGTTGCACTATGTACTTTGTCACATATGTTTAATGTGTCTATCTGTTGACCATATTCAGGTCCACGTTTAATTTTGACAATTTGTTGCAATGAATAACTTAAACTTTGTTTAAAATTGATGTTCTGTACAGGTCTTTTTCTGCCTATCATATGTTGTGTACGACAAATATTCAACAAACTATAAAAGTAACTGGTATAAATAAAAATACCGTGTTGAAAACGACAAATAGCGTCTTCAACCTGCCTTGATTTTGGCTGTAATTGAAAAGTGAGAGGCACTCTTGTTTGATTACTATACTTTTGTCATAAGTAAGACTGTTAGCGCTCTAGTTGTTCTTTAGAACACTCTGGGACATTCTGTCATTGGGCTATACTTGGGGTACATCTGGGTGATATTTGGGCTACATTTAGGCTCTTTTGTCTCTGGTGGCCATCTTGGGAGACTGTATGTCAGAATTGTTTAATGAAATTGAAGAGGGTTTGAGAAGTCACTCAAAATGTGCCCTAATTTTTCTTTCTGCAGCACTAATCATAATTCATATGGCAAAATATGCCCCCTCATTTTGTTCCTTTTTAAATTAAATGTTTTAAGAGTTACCACTTTATTCCAATCAAGATGGCTTCAGGTGTGCCATACCTTTGTAATAAGTAGGACTGTTAGCGCTCTAGTTGTTCTTTAGAACACTCTGGGACATTCTGTCATTGGGCTATACTTGGGCTACATCTGGGTGATATTTGGGCTACATTTGGGCTCTTTTGTCTCTGGTGGCCATTTTGGGAGACTGCATGTCAGAATTTTTTTATGAAATAGAATAGGATTTGAAAAGTCACTCAAAATGTGCCCTAATTTTTCTTTCTGTAGCACTAATAATACCTTCTATTGCATAATATATCCCCTCATTTTGTTCCTTTTTAAATGAAATGTTTTAAGAGTTACCACTTTATTCCCATCACGATGGCTCCAGGTGTGCTATACCTTTGTAATAAGTAGGACTGTTAGCGCTCTAGTTGTTCTTTAGAACACTCTGGGACATTCTGTCATTGGGCTATACTTGGGCTACATCTGGGTGATATTTGGGCTACATTTGGGCTCTTTTGTCTCTGGTGGCCATTTTGGGAGACTGCATGTCAGAATGTTTTAATGAAATAGAAGAGGATTTGAGAAGTCACTCAAAATGTGCCCTAATTTTTCATTCTGCAGCACTAATCATACTTTCTATGGCAAAATATACCCCCTCATGTTGTTTCTTTTCAAATTAAATGTTTTAAGAGTTACCACTTTATTCCAAACAAGATGGCTTCAGGTGTGCCATACCTTTGTAATAAGTAGGACTGTTAGCGCTCTAGTTGTTCTTTAGAACACTCTGGGACATTCTGTCATTGGGCTATACTTGGGCTACATCTGGGTGATATTTGGGCTACATTTGGGCTCTTTTGTCTCTGGTGGCCATTTTGGGAGACTGCATGTCAGAATGTTTTAATGAAATAGAAAAAGGATTTGAGAAGTCACTCAAAATGTGCCCTAATTTTTCATTCTGCAGCACTAATCATACTTTCTATGGCAAAATATACCCCCTCATGTTGTTTCTTTTTAAATTAAATGTTTTAAGAGTTACCACTTTATTCCAAACAAGATGGCTTCAGGTGTGCCATACCTTTGTAATAAGTAGGACTGTTAGCGCTCTAGTTGTTCTTTAGAACACTCTGGGACATTCTGTCATTGGGCTATACTTGGGCTACATCTGGGTGATATTTGGGCTACATTTGGGCTCTTTTGTCTCTGGTGGCCATTTTGGGAGACTGCATGTCAGAATGTTTTAATGAAATAGAAAAGGATTTGAGAAGTCACTCAAAATGTGCCCTAATTTTTCATTCTGCAGCACTAATCATACTTTCTATGGCAAAATATACCCCCTCATGTTGTTTCTTTTTAAATAAATTAAATGTTTTAAGAGTTACCACTTTATTCCAATCAAGATGGCTTCAGGTGTGCCATACCTTTGTAATAAGTAGGACTGTTAGCGCTCTAGTTGTTCTTTAGAACACTCTAGGAGGCTGCAGTAGAACACAAAGGAATCAACTGACAGTCTCTGTCCTTGTTGGATGTACATGTTTTACTGAGAATGTCAGACTTCATTTTCACATGACTGAGAAAGATAATGTGAATTTACAGAAAATATGCTTTCAGTTTAGCTTATAGATCCCCTTCCAAACCACTGTGGGAAAATCATGAGATATTAGTTTTCTTTCAAACAATATTCATGATATCACAGCAGAAGGTTTTTTCACATGGTAAAATCACCTTAGAACCCACCACAATTCCTAAAACGAGTATGGTACCATCAACAAATGATTTATAATGTAACTAAAGTCCTAAAACCCTCTATTAACTACAATGCTTTTTAATGAGGTGCTATCATGTATATTGGTCCCAAGATGGCTGCCAACACTTCTTGGATGAAAAGCTGACAGCCAATCAGATCAGATGTGTGGTTAGGCTCCTCCCAGATATATATCTTTTTTTGAACCTAAATTACTCAAAATCCACTGGAGCACATATATTGAGACCTAACAAAGGCACATCGGGCTAACAGTCCCTACAATTTTACTAAGTTTCGTGCAAATCCATTCGGCCGTTCGAGCTAAAAGTGAGGCCAACCGCCCTATGGAAATTAACATGGGAAAAAAGCGTTTTGGGACCCCCCTTTTTTCTCGGCCCCCCCCTTGATGAAACCCCCCAAATTGTCAGGGGCTGCTCAGAAACAGAATGTTCCATTTTCCTGAAAATTTCAGCCAATTCCGTCCACAAACGCCAAAGTTATTAGACATAGAATTTTCAAAAATCCCATAGAGAAAAAATCCTAACTATATATACCTACTGGCGACCGCCAGTAGGTAATATATATATATATATATATATATATATATATATATTCACTGCAAAAACCATAGGTTTCAGCCACGTTATAGTTAAGAATTAGCATTTAAAAACCCACAGAAGTGAGGTACCATTTTTCTCTTAAGATTTTGGGGAATGCGCGGTGTGTGGAAATTTGAGGATCCACGCAGATTCCACAACTTTGTACTACAGAAATGTAGGGAAAGTGTGTTTTTTTGACACTTTTTTAGTGTTCTGTAATTGTGCTACAGAAAGATACTACAGAAGGAGACACAAGGGTAATACAATACTGTGAATGACAGTGAACAAGGCATGCAAGTGCACCTTGCCTCCTCCTGTGTATACTGATGAACGAGTAACTCAACACCGGCCAAAAAAAACACACTTTGTTACTCAGTCACAGAGAGGCCAAACAATTGTTGAGTATAAGTGCATCCAAATATCAAATCATTTGCACATACGCGTTTAGCAAAGGTGGAAGACTAGTAAAACTGTATGAATGCTACACCTCCCCAGGGTAGGGGCCATGGGAGACGTATGTGAAAACAGTGTTGTGGTTTACTGTTTTTAAGTGTGCTGCGTGATGTGGCACACTAAGCATCATACATTTCAAATAATGATAGACGTAGTCCAGGCAGGTGTCACCTATAAAATTCACACAACAATGCAGACCTACTTACACAATGGTGCAAGAATGTTAGCTTAAGTGATATGCATACTTGGATATGAAATTGGTACCCCGGTCAGACACCACCTCTAGAGGGAATCCACTCTGGTGAAAATTCCCTTCAGCGCACGTCCCACCACGGAGGCCGTCACTATCCTCAGAGGGATGGCTTCCGGGTACCGGGTGGCATGGTCCAACAGGACCAGGATAAACCTGTTGCCCATGGCTGTCCTGGGGTCCAATGGCCCCACAATGTCAATCCCCACTCGCTGGAATGGGGTACTGACTACAGGGAATGCTTGGAGAGGAGCCTTCTGCTTCCTCTTTCCACTTGCCGGGCAAGTCTAACTGGTCCTGCAATGAACATCTGAGCTCTTGCACATTAGGGGCCAATAAAAGTGGGTGAAAAACCTTTTAAAGGACTTGTCCTACCCCAAATGTCCCGCCAATGGCACATCGTGGGCCAGCCCCGGTAGTAAGGCTCTGAAGCTCTGGGGTACCACCAGCACACGGGCTTACCCAGGCTCAGCATTCTTAGGCTCTGAATACAGGAGTTCATTCTCCCAATAAATGAAATGTTTTCCAGTCTGATCAGCGTTGGCCTGGGCTGCAGCCTTCCACCGCAGACCCTCAAGAGAAGGACATTCTTTCTGCACCTTGCAGAATTTCTCCTTGGAGGGGCCTGCTTCCTGCTGCCTATGGGTCCGCTCAGGCAAGTCCCCAAGTCCAGCTATCTCTTCACCTGTAGGTTCCAGGGCATCTCCCTCAAGGTCTGCTTCCTCCTGGACCGTGGGAACAACAGGGGTCGGTTTCCCAAACCTCCTGTGCCTTCTCTCTAAGGCCGGTTCCTGGGCCTCTCCCTCATGCGCCAGGACCTCTTGAGCACCCCTATTGGCTGCCATTGACTGGGTGGTCACGGACGCCCAGTCAGGTAGACGCACCATCCTCAGCTACTCCCAAGGTTAACTCTCCAAATCTTTCTTCAACAAACGGTCTACAGGCATGGCAGTACTCACAGCTACTTGAAGAGTACCAGAGACCCCTCCCACTCAAAGGGAACCTGAGCCATTGAACACTGACTCTCAGTGTTTTCGGTGTTAACGACTCGGCAGAATGCATGTGGGACAACCTGCTCTTGAGACACCAGGTGATACTTGACAGCTGTCACACTGGCTCCTGTATCTCTAAGCGCCCCCCCCTTCTTGCCAAAGAGGGTCACCCACTGCCCATATTTCTTAGTGTTGTTGGGCAGTTGGTTTTCTTGGACCATATCACAGTCTCCTAATAAGACAAGGGACATCTCTGTGGAACCTCCCCCTCCTTGGACAACCCATTTCTCACCCAGGGCTACATTAGCCATCTGCCGGGGGGCTGCACCAGGGGGTGCAGATCTGACAAACTGGCAACACTTGGGATCATTGGCAAAATAGCCCAGTTCACCACACTTGTAACACTTTGGGGCCCCTCTTTGAACAGGTGTACCTGTCGGGGCCCCGGTCGGTCTCGAGGGTGGGGGAGGCTGAGAACCTTTCCCTTGGTTCCCTTGGGGATTACTTTGGGGCCTCTTTTGAAACTCCCTCTGTTTGCCCTTGACCCCCCCCACTCTTCTGCTGGGGACCCTGCCCACCCTTGGCAGAGTCTCGCACTTGACACTTGTGGACCCTGGTACTGACCCAGCAGTCTGCCTCCTCAGCAAGCTTCCTAGGGTTAGTCAGCTTGCTACCAATCAGGTGCTGGCGTACCTCAGGAAAACAATTACTAGACAAGTTCTCCCATGCAATCAAACCAAAGAAACCTTGAAAATCAAAAACTTTGCTACTCTTCACCCAAACATCCAGTGCTCTGCAGAAAAAAAGTTACATACTCAACATACGTACTGTTAGGAATATTTGTACAACCCCTGAACCTTTGTCTATACAACTCAGGAGTTAACCCATATCTGGTCATCGAAGCATCCTTCATGTGTGGGTAAGAATTATGAACCTCTGAGGGCAAATCTAGCAGTGTGTCCCGCCCCTCACTCAGGAACCGCCGCCACAACCCCGCTCCCCAATCTCTCTCAGGGACCCGGGGGGAAGACATGACTACCTCATAGACCTTGAACCACTGCCCTATGTCATCATTTTTTCAAAATTCTTTGACCACTTCTTTTGGTATGTACACCCTTTATTCTACCTGCACTGGCGATGTGCTGCCACCAGAGGGAGTAATCTCCATACTTTTAGTTTTCAGCTCCATCTCCCTCAATTTCATGTCATGCTCCATTTGGATCCTTCTCTCTTCCAGAGCCAGCTTTTTGCTTTCCAGCTCAAGCTGCCCATTTGATTTAAGTTTTGCCATCTCCATTTCATGTGCTCGCGTTTCCTTCCTGTCTGCCAACTCCTCTGGTGACAGGACTCCGCAAAAACCATTGATGCTTTCTGCCTGCTCAATTTCCACACCATCCTCAGGTGCCCTTGACTCAATCCAGGCCCTCAGCGCCTTTTGGTATTGGGACTTGTTTCTACATCGAGACTGGGAAACTCCAAACTTTTTGAAGAAGACTCTCAGCTGTTCCACGGGTTTGCTCTCTAGTCTCTCTTCTTCCCAGTCAATTTCAATTCCACCAGAGACTATAGATGCTGCATTTTCTATGCTGTTTGGACCAGGCATGATTTAAAAAAATTGAGATTTTTTGGCAAACAAGAATCAAAAAGTACGTGGCTGCGCTATGGTCTGAACTCACTACGTAGTGTTCACCAATAACTGTACATGTATCAAAATTGCAAATTCCGAATCCTCACCGCTGACCATCAATGTTAGAATTGGGGGTCTCTGGTTTGCACAGGTAGGCACTTGTGACAAGCAGGGACCCTTTTCTCTAGTCAGGACAAGGGAATTACCCTCTAAAATAATCCCTGCTCACCCGCTAGGTAGTGTGGCGCGAGCACACAAGGTTTATCTCAGAGCGTTATAGGTTAAGCATTTGTGAACACATACAGTAACTCAGTGACAACACCACAGATGGACACCACACTAGACTTATATCAAAAATAGGTATATTTTATGTAAAGGCTTAGCACAAGACCAAATAACGTAAGAAATAGGACACAATACTGTGAGCAATGCAGTTCTTGGTTAAAAATGCATAGTTTCAAGTTCTGTGTGCTTCGCACTGTCTGTGCGGCTCTCCTGGGGTTGAAACGTATTTAGGATTAGTCAAATAGGCGCTGTGCACTCTCTGGACCAGTGTGCACACAACCGTAGTGCAAGTCTCACAGTTACCTTGGATCATGGCGTCTAGCGCGGACGATGCACTGTAGAATCGAAGGTGAACCAGAAGCGTTGTCGGCCCCTCTTTGGTGCGAGCCCCGGCTCGGGCCAGCATCTTGTGCAAGGGGTAGAGCGGGGGCCACGGGGATCAAGGCGGACAGTCCTGGCTTTCACATACAGTGCAGCGTGTGAGTCATACCCTTAAGAGCGGGGGTGCCTTCCAGTCCCAGACAGCGTGGTGCGAGGCGGCCGGTACGCTGCGAGCGTACGAGCCATACTGAGCCTTGCGCTGCGCTCTGAACTCAAATGCCAGCGGCAGGGGCACAGCGAGCACTTCACCCTCCCCTCGAGGGGGGAGGGTGAAGCGGTGCGGTGCGGCCCTTTTCCTTATGGTGTGAGCTACGGCTCGTAGAGGTAGCAGAGTCACTTTGTTTGGGCCGGCAGCTGGCACAGGGCTTCACAGCGGTCAGGTCTTCGAGGAGCAATCGGATCACGGTTCCAGCGGCACAGTGAAATTGGCAAGTTACAACAGCTCTTGTTAAGGCGGTGGGAGTCCAATAGTCTTGGGACTCTGTTCAGGGGGCAAGCTCACCCACAAGCCCTTGGAGATCTTTTAAAGCACAAGTTGATCAAAAGTCTTTTCCAGTCTTTTTCCTCTCCTCTCTCAGCAAGGCAACCACTGCAGGCCAATACCCCAGGTCAGGGACAGTACTCCACCTTGCAGCTTTCCCAGGTCCTTCTCGTCAAACAGAGGTTCTTCTTGTTTCAGCAGGAGCAGATTTCTTGGGAGCAGGGCCCCAATATTTATACCACAATTCTTTTGTTCTTTGAGTCCAGGGAGGCTTTGCCTAGTTCAGTCCAGTTCTTGAGCACTTTGTTGATGTGACTCTGGCTTGTCTTTTCAGTGTGCAGGGCAGAGACATCAGTCGCTCCACAGAAGGTGGAGCCAGCATTGTGGTGGCAGAGCACAGCCCTATTCAGAGTCCAGGTGTATTCCTCCCACCCATCTGGATGTAATCTTCCTATTCACCACCTTGCTGCCCCAGCCTGTCTCCTGGAATTCCCCAGCCCTGTCACTCACAGAAACCAGACAGCAGATACACATCCTAGCAAAGGCAGGCTGAAAAGGATAGGCAAGCACATACCAACTTTCTAAAAGTGGGATTTTCAAACACAGAATATTAAAATAAACTTTACTAAAATATGTATTTTATTATTCTGCGTTCAGGCATACTAAACTCGAATTTCTACCATGTTCCCTGAGTCTGTTAGGATCATAGAATGTAACAATACTAACAGCCCAGACTGGCCTATGAGAACTGGTAGCCTTGCAATAGTGAAAAACAAAAGTGGCTGTAATTCACTATTAGGACATGCCACACACATCAGGGCTTGTCCTACCTTACACTTACAATGCACCCTGCCCTTGGACCTACCATAGGGGTGATTAATATGAAGCTAAGGGAAGCTTTTAGGGACTGGCAAGTAGGTGCACTTGCCCAGTCAGCATGACAGTACCAGACTGCACGCAGGTTCTGCAATGGCAGACCTTAGACATATTTTACAAGGCTGCTTCTGTGGGTGGCACAACCAGTGCTGCAAGCCCACTAGCAGCATTTGGATTTACAAGCCCTGGGCACTCCTGGTGCACTGTACTAGGGACTGACAGTAACCCAAATAAGCCAATCATGGAATCCAATCATATACATTTTCTACAGGGAACACTTGCACTGTGGCACTGATTGGCAGTGGCACAGTGCTCTGAGCAGCTAACACCAGCAAAACACATGAGGCAACAGCAACAACATGGAAGGGAGACCCACGCCAATGGTGCCAGGACTAACAACTTTGATTGTTAAATTAATTACATTCATGAATTGATTTTGTTTGCCTCTCTATTTGTATATGTTGAATGTTTGAGTCCTATAGGCACTATAGGGCATGGGGTGTGGGCCATGAGGCTCCGCCTCTTTTCTAAAGCATTTGTCCCCAGAGGATGAAATCCTGGAGATCTATTAGGGCTCTGGAGGGGGCTGCATTCCATCATCCACTTAGATTTAGGTCCCAGGTGTGGGGTCTCTGCGGCCCAGGAGGACTCGGTGGGGGGAAACACAGTCCCTTCCCCTTTTCATTCTATGTGGCCCTTGGGGCCTATTAAGGCTTAGGGAGAGGGGCTGGATACCATCATCTTTTATTTATTTGGATTTGGCCCAGGGGGATGGAGCCCATGGACCTTTTATGGCTTAGGAGGGAGGCTGCCTTCCCCCACCCCTCAATATATATGTTTTGCTCCTGGTGTGGGGTACCCGGGAACAAAAGCTAACCCTATGCCGTGCACGTCAAAGGCAGTGCATTGTGTGGGGTTAGCAGTCTGCAGGGGGTTGACCGCAGCACATATCACACCATGAGTGTAATATGTGAGGTCATAAGCAGTGCATGGCGAGGTAACAAGTTACAGTTAGTTCCAACTATAACTATTTAATGTCTGTGTTTTATTTTGTTAGAAAAATTAATGTTGTCACTGACATAACTGCCTATCTATTACTTTACTTTAAACTTTGTTTTTTCTGTGAATTTCTAGTTTTTCTTAATGTAAAATAATGTTTTATTACCAAATGGAAAACGGTCCATGCCCATATTTTTATGTGTAACCCAGTCACAGTTGCAGTGACCACTGGGTAGTTATAGTTAGGACCATATGAAATATGCATTTTTATGTGCTAATAACTTTGCTGCCTTTTGACAAACCTTTACAAAATGTTCCACATAAAGGTTAAGCCAACACAGCTTCTTCCTGGAAAGTTTCGTAGTGATTTATTTCAAGGGGGGCAAACAAATGGAGGGGAGTCCAAAATGTGTTTTCCCCTTGCAAATTTCCGAAGGAAAGTTGAATAGCAATACCTCAAAAATGACTGAATGCAATTACACAAAATCTGACATAAAGCTGGATCATGTTCCAAAAAGTCTGATTTTAAAATTGTTTTAAATCTGTTTAGTACGTTTTTGTTTTTATTAAGACTCAAAATGTATGTTTATAGAGCAACACAATGCTATCACGGAGGATCTGTGGGTCACCATGGATCTCGTGGATCTCCATGGATCTGCATAGCCAAAATGTACATTTTTACATCTCTCATCTTGGGACACGGGGACTCATGTGTTCAATTCCTGAAATACATTTTAATAAACATAACAGGCATGGTAGGTGTACCCTTACCATTTGGCCCACCTGAGGGGAATTCAACCTGACCCCCCGGGCTAAAATCAACAAAACATTATGGATGTTTTGAGGATCCATGGATTCTCTGGGGGCCCAGGCATGGCTCCCACATGTAGATTCACAGAGGATTAGGGAATACAGAGTGCCACCAAAAAACAGAAGAGTGTTCGCTGCCCAGAGGTTGAATCGACAAAACCTTGCGCCCAACCCCACACCATCAGCAGTGCGGTGCAGGGGGTGTGAACCCACAGGGAGTTGGATACTGGGCTGTATGCTGCTGAAGCATGTGTGTGGCAGGGATTTGGGTGCCTGTGAGGTTTGGCACTCATGGGAAATTGGGTATATCAGCCAAGCCTACGCCACCTGTGGAGGGTGTTAAATGGGGCATGAGAGATGGATGGGTGCCCAAGGGGTGTAGGGCGAACGTCCTTACTTTGGAACCTATCCAACAGAAATCCTACTTGGTGTTTGATAGTAAATACCAACATAACGCTTTGAGTTGGGTTCAGCTTACAAAAATATTGCAAACCCAATGCAAAACATTAGCATAACTTTCTTATAAAGTGTCACTTCTCTTCCACCGTCTCTTTCCCCTTCCCCTTTTCACTATATATATATATATATATATATATATATATATATATATATATATATATATATATATATATATAACCTTTCTTTCTTTCTTTCTTTCTCTCCAGCTCTCTCTCTATATATATGCATATACACACACAGACAGGTGTGCAAGGGTGGCCGGACCAGGCTCGCGGGTGGGAGTCAGGCGAAAAATGGGGGGGGGAGTTGAGGCCACGGGCTGCCTAAAAAAAATACAAATAAATAAAACTTACCTTGCTGCCGCCAGGTCCTGCGTCTTCTTTCCTGCTCGCCTATGTCTGACTCCAGGTTGGAACAGGAAACAGGCAGCCAGGCTCCCACCCCTAAGCGAATCACAACGCTCCAATGGAGCGTTGTGATTGTTCGGAGCGCCTTGACGCAGGCTCAGACAGGGGTAGGAGGGGTGGGCATGTTCTCCATGCAGTCTGTAATGCAGCCTGCATGAAGTACAGGGGAGTGCGCATGACAGTGTTGGGCTGCCTGAGAGGGCAGACCAAACAGTCACTGCACACTCAGAAGTGGGCAAACCAATCCTCCCCTGCCCTGCTCTGTAAGCAGAGCAGCCCCGCCCACCAGCCTGCCGGCATAACAAAATATAAAATGGTAATAAGTAAAAGGTATTACCATTTTATCTATTTGCTTCTCGCATTGTGAAAAAGCAGTGGGGCGACGCTCCTCCGCCATAGCAGAGGAGTAACCACTGCATGCATGCAAGTGTGTGTGTGTGTATGTGTGACCTCCACCACTCATATTTCCACATAAAGATGCGAACTTGCAGTTTCACAGTTTTAACTTTTGAACAGATCAAAAGCCGTGCTGCTCTACTGACCGTTTTAAATCCTATTGAAGAAAATAGCGAATTTGTGACTGTCTGAAGCACAGAACATGCGTATGCATTATTAATGGGTACTAATAAAATGGGTGTTTAGAAACCATCCTGGGATTAAAAGAATTATATACGGCTCAGAGTAAAGTGCACATTAATATTGCTTGGAAAAGTACAAATGTGCATGTAAACTGGTTAATCATGCAGAGAACAAACATAATTTACTTTGTGTTACCTTTCGCTAAACCAGCGTTGGTTGGGAAAAGTTATCAAACACTACCATCTCCTGGGCCAATTGGTTATTGCAGGCTAGTCAAAATGTGGTTTTATAGTGGTCTGCGATTCGGTTAAAATAGGATTTTGTGGATTGTGGAGGCAGGGGCCTGATTGAGGAAAATCCTGAGCTAAAAATCACATAAAGTTTGGTTTCAGATGCTGGTGACATCGTCGTTTAACGTCAGACACTGAGGCAGTTATGTTATGGTAACTGATAAATCAAGGCTGCTACCCACAAATGCGGCACTGTTATTTAGTATTTGAACATGTAGAAGACCACTTAACATGTAACAGAAGGAAAAAAGCAATATGAAGAGCAATAGTGATCTGAAAGTCAGGTGATAAGTGATGAGACGGAGAGGACTTGGGAGACCATTCCACAAGCTGTCCACCTGACTGAAAAGAAAGGGACACCGTTTTGGTCCCTCCTGTGATAGGGATGAAGAAGTTTAGCTTAAAAAGCAGATCTAAAGAGCATAGGAGGAATGCACTGTGTGGATTTAGGCTACAAAAGCTGGGTCTCTGATGATAAAGAGCACAATGAGTGACTGACAGGGCCAGATTTACCAGCTTCTCACGCAGTGCAGTGCAGCAGTCGCAGATGCTGTGCTGCGCTGCCTGAGAAGGGGAAAATAGGAGAGCGTCATATTTACAGAAATATGGCAGTCTCCTTCCCTCTCCCTAACACTGGGCACAGAAATGTGTGGCAGTGCGCCACGGACACACATTTGGGGGCAGATTTATGAAAGGCTTGCGCCACGTTTACGCCGCCGTTGCATGACGCAACGGCACGGAAACGTGGCGCATCCTTGCGCCCTATTTACAACGTGACGCATCTAGGAGATGCGTCACGTTGTACAGCACTGCGCCATGAGGAGGCGTTCCTGCGCAGGGGGGGTGTTCCTGCGCAGGAACGCCTCCTGAAAGTGGCTGAGTGAAATCTATGAGATTTCACTCAGTCACTTTCAGGGCAATGCTGCGTCAAAACCCTGCGCCTGCTTGAAGCAGGCGTAAGGCTTGAGGCAGCATTGAAAGAATAGGCCCCCCCAGAGCATTGCTGGAGCTGCGTCGCGCTTGTGACGCAACTCTAGCAATGCGCCACATTTCCGGCACAGATGCGTCACGCATCTGTGCCGTTTTTGCCCCATGGTGCGCCGCATCATAAATGCAGCGCACCATGGGTGGCGTAGCTGTGGCGCACTGTGCCGCATGTTAACTGGCGCATCCCTCGGGATGCGCCAGTTAACATAAATCTGCCCCTTGGACTGTACTGCATGGATATCTCTGTGAGTCTAGCACAGGTTTTGTACTGGAAGAATTCCTATCCAGTACAAAATACTGTGCTCAGACTAACTTCAAAACTTTTCCTACTTTTTATGTGTTCTCCTTCATATCGCTTATCTGAAATGGGCACTATTTTCAGGCAGTGAACCTTGTCTACTTTTTCAAGTAAATAGGGGCATATTTACAATAACTGGCGCATCCCTGCAAATCAGCAGGGCTGTGCCATTTATTGTGCGCCACAACTCCTCCATCATGGATGCGCCGCATTTACAATGTGGCGCACCATGGTGCAAAAACGGCACAGATGCGTGACGCATCTGTGCCGAAAAAGTGACGCATTGCTGGAGTTGCATCGCAAGCGCGACGCAGCTCCAGCAATGCTTTGGGGTCCCTATCTAGTTAAGGCTTTTGACTGAGTGTTTGTGGCCCTCCTGAGGCGGGAGCCGGGAGGTTGTGTTGCTCTGTTTTAATTTTACTTGTAAATCGTTTACCTGTGTAATACGGCGCTTTTTAAAATCACCTGCAACATTTCCTTAAATTGCTTGATTTAATAAGCTTTTCACCGCTGACTTCTTCCCCCTCCTTCCCGCTGCCCTGGGCCACTCCCAGCCGAGTATTGACACTGTGGAGTTGGTCCCAGGTACAGACTAGGGGCGGCCATATTGTGGGTGGCTCTAATTCTCACGCTCTAGTTGCGCATAAAAGGGGCTTCCTCCGACCCGGCGCTCAATTGACTGAGTGTTTGTGGCCCTCCTGAGGCGGAAGCCGGGAGGTTGTGTTGCTCTGTTTTAATTTTACTTGTAAATCGTTTACCTGTGTAATACGCGCTTTTTAAAATCACTTGCAACACTTCCTTAAATTGCTTGATTTAATAAGCTTTTCACCGCTGACTTCATCCCCCTCCTTCCCGCTGCCCTGGGCCACTCCCAGCCGAGTATTGACGCTGTGGAGTTGGTCCCAGGTACAGACTAGCGGCGGCCATATTGTGTGTGGCTCTAATTCTCACGCTCTAGTTGTGCATAAAAGGGGACGTCCATGCCTCCGCGGTCGCGCTGGACCTGTGCCGGAGTCGTGCCAGAGTCCTGCCCGTCTGCTCCCGTCCGCCCAGGGGCTAGGGATGCTGTCACCCCCTTCACTTATTCTCCCTCTGCCCTCAGGGCACAACAATCAGCACACTGCATTCTTTCTCCGGCAAGCCTAGACGGTGCCTCTTCACTTGGCATTGCGTGTAAAGATCCACTCCTACGTCCTACCTGCAAGCCCCCTGCCTGCCTCAGCACTACTGAAACACATATCTGTGTATTATATTTAAACACACGTTCATTTGTAAAACACCAGGCTGACATTTTTCTCCTCCTCACCGATGAAAGACCCGACATTCTCCTAATTACTGAGACCTGGCTGACTGACGATTCTCTCCCCGACATCCTGGCAGCATTGCCCCCGAATACTACATGCTTAACACGAACCGACCCTCTGGTCAGGCCGGGAAAGGCGTGGCAGCTGTCATACGAAAGGAGCTCAAATTTATTTCCACGTCTTCCTTTATCCTCGCTGATGTGGACAACCTCATCATCAGCCTGGAAACTGGAGAGGGAGCTCTTACCCTTATCGTTCTCTATCGCCCCCCTCACCCTATGCCTCTGTTTCCCGCAGCCTCCAGCGAACAGCTAGCCAACCTGATTACTTCATCTGCCCGAGTCGCTGTCCTTGGTGACTTCAACTATTGGTACAATGACTGCGACGCTGGCCCTCATGCGGCTGAGCTGTTTGAAGTTCTCTCTAGCCTTAACTTGACCCAACTGGTTACTTCTCCCACCCATATCAGGGGCCATATTCTAGATCATATCTGGACCCACAACCTTACGCTCTCCTGTCCTCTGATCACTCCCTGCATCTGGTCGTACCATCATATGATCAACACCGTGATCACTGTCAGGGGTCGTGTAAAGGTTCCTCCTCTGACAGGTGGGGCCGCCTGCAAATGGACCGCCCTTGACTCTCAAGGCTTTCTCTCGTTTCTGGCTGATACCCGCCCCCCGCCGCGCAGCGCCGTGACTGTCCACACACTGGAAGAGGATTTCTCCAGCTGGATCACCAAGTCCAGTGACCACTTCGCCCCCCTCTCCAGATTCCCTCGCTCCAGGCACAGCAAATCACACAGGTGGTTTAATACCACCCTGAAAACTCAGCAACTTGAACTGCGCCAGATGGAACGGAGGTGGAGACATAACTACTCGCACACTGACAGAGAGTTATACGTTACTGCACGGAAAAAATACAAAAGTGCGATCATAGCAGCAAAATCCTCATTTATCTCTGAACGGATCCTCACTGCCCCTAATAAGTCCAAGGAGATCTTTACAGTTATGAGTAGGCTCTCGTCCAACGCCAGAACCCTCCCTTCTCAGACCCCTACCCAAGAGTCATGCAATGCCCTAAATAGTTTTTTCATCGATAAGATCATCAAGATTAAGAATACTATTCTCCCTGCTCCCTCTGCTGCCATATCAGCCTCCTCTTCTGGAAACCCACTCTCACTATCATGCTTTCCTTTTGCCCTATCTATCCAAACTTTTGGAGGCACACGTCACCAGTTGCCTCTCTCAATTTATCGAGTGCTCCAACTACCTCGAACCCAACCAAGCCAGCTTCAGACAAGCCCACTCCACCGAGGCTGTGATGCTGGCAGTTATGGATTCTCTAAGGGGAAATGCCGATAAAGGGGCACCTCAGGCGCTCGTCCTATTGGATCTGTCGGCAGCGTTCGACGCGGTGGACCATAATATCCTTCTCCGCCGTGTTGAGCAGGCTGGCATCCAGGGCCTGGCTTCTGCCTGGCTCAAATCTTTCCTGTCAGGCAGAACCCAGGCAGTCCGTTTAGGCCCTTTCATAGCCGCCAAGGAACCATCCATCTGCGGAGTGCCTCAGGGATCATCCCTGGCCGCTCTCCTTTTTAACCTTTATCTCCAACCACTCATTCACTCCCTGAAAAGGTAGGACATCACCGTCTTCAACTATGCGGACAATCTGCAAATCATCTTCCCTCAACACTCCAAATGCAGCTTCTGACTGTCAAGTGGTCATGCTACACATCCAACAATGGATGAATCTTATCCAGCTCAAGCTGAACCCGGGGAAAACTGAGCTAATTCTCCCGAGCAACAGCCCCACCTACTGGGGTCCACAGTTCTGGCCGGCGGAGCTTGGCTCCCCGCCTGCTCTGGCCAAGTCAGCTAAGAGACTTGGGGTCATTATCGACACAGAGCTTTCTCTTAAGCCTCAGGTGGGTGCTGTTGTGTCATCATGCATGTTCCAGCTTAGAAAAATCAGGAAAGTCTCCCACCTCCTTACACCCGAGGCGTTGATACAAGTCCTGATCGCCAGGTGCTCTCCCGCCTGGATTTTTCAAACTCTCTGTACCATGGCCTACCCAAACCCCTTCTTCACAGACTCCAAATTGTACAGAACCAGGCGGCTAGACTGGCCTACAAAACCCCTAAGTGGCAGTCTGCGAAGCCATTACTTTGCAAACTCCATTGGCTGCCGGTCGAACGGAGGGCTGCATTTAAGATCGTCTGCCTGGCATTCAAAGCTGTTTCTGGGACTTCTGCCGCCTTTCTTAAATCCCTGGTCACCCCCTACTGTCCAGTACGCAACCTACGGTCCTCTCATCGCCAGCTTTTAGTTACCCCCCAATCAAGCTAAAAAAAATTGGGGGCTGTAGATTCGCTCACTTGGCCCCCAACCTCTGGAATCCGCTGCCCCTCTCGCTCAAATCCTCCAACTCTCTTTTGGAATTCTGAAAACTCCTAAAAACCTGGCTTTTCACACAGTCTGGCTACACCCCCGCGCCTACACCTCTCAGCACTCAATCAGCGCCAGGAAACATATGGTGACAGAGCGCTATACAAAACCCCCTTAAGATAAGATAAGATAAGATAAGATAAGGCTGCGTCAATCCTTTCGCCTGCTCCAGGCAGGCGCAGGGTTTTGACGCAGCATGGGCCTAAAAGTGACTGAATGAAATCTTGTAGATTTCACTCAGCCACTTTTAGGAGGCGTTCCTGCGCCGGAACACCACCCCCTCCTGCACAGGAACGCCTACATGTGGCGCAGGGCATTACAACGTGACGCATCTCCCAGATGCGTCACGTTGTAAGTAACCCCGCACCATGGAGCAGAATTTGCGCCGCCGCTGCGTCACAAAAGTGACGCAACGGCGGCGTAAATGAGGCGCAAGAGGCTTGTAAATCTGCCTCATAGTGCTTAGTGTCATGAAGCATAGATCCTCTTCATTAAGAAGATCCATAGACCCCTTCAGAAAAACCCACCCCTTTCCCGTGCACCCAGCACGATACAAAAATCAGTGTGATTGTGTACTGTAACTCATGACTTTCCATTTATACAGTAACGTTAGACTATTTCTGTAACTCATGACTTTCCTTTTGTTCTGTTTGCTATTTATGTTGCCTTTGCTTTTCATGCATCCCAGTGAGGTCGGAAAGATCCTCGTTTAGTGTAATGAAAGAGAGCTTTAGCCTGAACACAGCCTGGGAGTGCTAATGCCAGCCACCATGCAGGTAACAGCCCTGAGTTCGAATCCCGGCTTTGTACGCACGCACGTAGTCTTGCGTGGCTGGGTGCGGCTGGGTGCGGTTCCCTATTTAAACCGCACCCAACCTTCCAGAAGACGCTTTTCCTTCCGCCCAGCGTTGAGGAAGGATCGCGCTTGGGGCCTTGCAAGGGGACTTCAAAGTACGGATGGAAAACCGGCAATCAGCTATCACCGAAGCGTTTCATCCTCGAAAGGAAAGCTAAGTACAGATCTTTATTTCTTTCAAGGCGCCCTTCGCAAGAAAGGTCAAGAGTAATTTTTGGACAAACACTTTCCCTGAGACACACAGAAGGTTACTTTTGGGACTTCAAATTGAGAACCACTCGTGTTTAAAAGGCTATCCTGTATTACAAGAGATATTGTGATATTTAGGTTTCTTTGTTTTTGCAAATGTTTGGCACTTGAAGTATCTTGCTCGGTTGTATCATTGTAAAAGCGCTATTGTTATCCTATGAAAAGTGCAAAACCTCATCTTAGTGTTTATTTTCGAAAAAATAACTAAAGTCTGTGATGTAAAAGAAAGATACCTTTTGGAATGTTTTTGCGTTTAGAATCAGTTCTCTTCAACCTAAAAAAGAATCCCTAATTGGAAGGTGACCAACAAGAAACATACAGTAAGTGAATGTCTGAGAGCTTTTTGATTTGAGGAAAGAATTTGAGAAATACTTTCTATTGTAATGATGAAAGATGCGCGTAGTCAGGGTCTTGTAGGTACACAAGTATATTTATTCTTAGTCACAGGAAGATGTTCAGTTCCAATTAATGCCATTAGATGTTCCTTAAGTTGCCCCACCAGGAGCAGCCTCCTGGCTGCTCAGCCATCCAGATCAACCGACACTCCACTCATACAAACACACTCCAACATTCTACATGACCTCATCACAAGCTGAGCAGGTAGGCAGAGAACTACTGAAAGGAGAGTGCAGCAGGTGAAACGAAGACTACAACACTTTCTAATTTAGGTTTCTTTGTTTCAAAGCCCAAAAAGGTCATCTCTCAAGAAAAGACTGCGCTAGACAGACAACAAGAAGTATCTGACGCCTTGACCATCATGACAAGACAAGACAAAGAAATACTGGACGAAGACAAGACAACACTGATCGCAGGTAGGCGCTTAGGCAAACAAGACACTCACTCTTACAACAGTGGGAGGGGGTAGGTAGGGAAAGCTAGTGCTTTAGATCATAGGGTAGTTAAAAAAAATCAGAGGTAGCTCTTGAGTAATATCTTGGTGCTTGTTAAGGTCGACAGCAAGAACAAAATCAACAACTCAACGTCCACGTCCAGTACCGGCCCTCCTCCCTAATTTCTAGTTTAAATCTTGCTGTGAATAGTTGTTCAGTAAGGTTTTAGTTAGTAGTTTGGGAAGTTGGTCCCTTGCGTCTCTGCGAAATCTTCTACGTCTTCCACGAGGCTTCAGCTTCAAGACAAGGTAAGGGACGACGTAGCCAGTCTTGACACTTAGCTTCGGTGGTTGTGTTGGAACCATCCTTGGTGTACGCCCCCTTGGCAATGCAAAGCTACTCTATGTGCGGCTTAGCGTTGATTTCAAATAAATTTCCAGTGTAAAACAGGTTTCACTCTGGAAAGTAAATAGGTGAGCAAAGATTTTATGTTGTTTTGCATCCATTTTGGGATGCAAAACAGCTTTAAATCTTAGTAAATCGACCCCATTGTATTTTAAACACAATGGGTCTGATTCACAAAGTTACACCTACGCTTTTGTGCAAGTTCACTAGTTTGCTTGATCACTGACATGATATTGTGGCAAATAATATTGTTAAAAAGATATGTCAAAAATATCATTCACCACAATATCGTGATACTATACTTATATTGGTAAATACAAAAATATTGCAATAAATATATAATTGACATTTATACCATACAAAACTATATATATTTTATATATAGAGAGTTTAATCAATCAATCAAAGGAGCTTTTATTCGATTGAATAAACAAACAATCATAAAAGCTCAAAGTCAAAAACAATCTTCCAATTCACACAGATATAATTTTATTATTAATTACATTCATAAAAGTTAAAAAAAATGTTAAATTTCCAAAGCCATCATACAGTAGGTTTTTTATAAAAGTTCATAACTCATTTAAAGCAATTAGGTACACTGTTGTTTCCTTAGACTCAAAACAATTTTCAGGATAGATGTTAATCTAAAAACAGTGGGGCATATTATCAAGAAACTGAGGTACAATTATCGCAGCTCTATCGGCAGAAAACTGTAGCTAAAGCGGCGATAATGCTCTTGATATTATGCCCTTGTGAATTTCTATAGAAGCCTATGTTCTGGTGTGAACATGGGCTTTTATGGGAATTCTCTACGGCATATTATCAAGACCATTATCAGTTTCCTGCCGATCAAGTGGCGATAATCTTAACTCTGTCCTTGATAATATGCCCCATAGTGCTTATTCTCCAAATGTTGGAGAGCCAAGAAAGCAGGACGGCATTGACGTAGCACACAATGTTTCAAAATAGGAACAGGAAATGAGCTCCTAGGTGGAGAGTAAAACCTACAGAAAAAAGTAACATGTATCGCGGATTGTGGGGAAGTATTATTGCAAGGGCATGGCTGGAGGTTTTAAGACCAGTCGTTCCTTGTAGGGAAAGTAACTAGTCTGTGAAAACCCCCCAGCCTAAAACGAGTTAAAAGAAAACTATCATAGGCGCTAGGTACAAAAGTGAGGTAGGGTTGAATTTTAAAAGTAGTTATAACCATCTGATTGCGCAAGACAGGTGGATTTAATATCTCAGATGACATTCTGATGGTGTCCAGATGGAGAATACCCGCACGCTTTAATTTATTCCTTGTTATTGCCCCAATGGTAATAGGATTGGTAAAGTAGTCATTTTTCAAAAGCTTTTATTCGGGTTGTCATAACAATCCATATAAGCGCAAACAAAAAAAACAAAACGGCAAATTACGATAATAATTAATCACAACACATCATTATGGCTAACAAAAATTATGAAAATTATTCACGGGATAACCAATGCATTTCTCTTTCGTATTATACATATGTGCAAGCCAAGTCCCCCCGAAAGATTGCTTAAATTCCTTGTGCAATGAATGCGTCCATAAAGTGCAGAAATGCTACATATAATTCAAGAATGTAAGGCCTTAATACATTATGGTAGAAATGTTCCATCAGTATTTAAAAACATGTTACCAAAACAGCAGTAAAAACAATCAACTATGTACAAATATAAATATTAAAACTCTTCTAAAAGGAAGAATATGCCAGCAGGGTGAATATATAATTCATGTATTTTAACTATGTACTGATTGCCAAGTTAAACAGTAATAGATTTCCTAGCATCTATACATTTTGTTATATACATAGCAACAGCAAAGCAAATATCTGGATTTTCTAGGGGCATAATTAATTTCATTGCAAAATTTGTGGATAGAGCGTTAAATTTTAAAAGAATTGGTTTCAGATAAAAAAGCCTTAAAAAATAGTAAAATTTACAAAACAGTAAAAAATGATGGCAGCTTTGTTGTGAGATTCCATCATAGGGGCAAACAGAGTTTGATCCATTTCTCATAACAGGAAATGCCACCAAATGATGTACAGTACCCAATCTAAGACGCGTTAAAACAAATCGGTGTGATTTATATGTGACCATAGACAAGTAAGTTGGAAGCCTTTATGTAAATCAAGCTCTTGGTAAAAGACAACCGTTGATAGCGTCCTAGATTGCCTTACTCTATTCTCTCTCTTGTATGATAAAAATTTCTCCTTTAATTTCTTGGTAAAGTAGTCTAGATGGCCAAGATCCGTCAGAACATTTTTAACATATTTTAACCATGGAATCCTCATTTCTCCTCCAGTTTCAAAATGTCAATAAGGATGACCCTGTTCAATTTGGCCACCATTTTGGTCCAGAGTCTGTGCCGTAACAGGACAGGCTGAAGCCTGATTAGATCTGAAATAAAAGGTAGACCTAGCTTGGTGTGACAGATACAAGTGGAGGTACTACTCGGAACCGATAAGATGTAGGCATAGGCAGTCCCATCCTTATTGATCAGATGGAACAGCCGACTACTAGTCGATCGGTTTCCATTTCCAAACGATGTTGGTTGGACACGCATCCAACCAGCATTGTAATCAGGGCCTTAAAGTGACTAGTAAGTTCATGACTGAAGAAATTCCACGGTCGTGGCTGAGAACTCCGTACATGAAAAGATAAGACAGGACTATCTTTTTATGTACAGATTCTCTGCCTCTATTGCGGATTAATATTGGTTTTTATTTTGTGAGAAGCAGAAAATAGTAAACTTACACAAAAGTGTACCTTTGGGAATCAGGACCAATGCTTTGCTCAGTGGGATGCGAGTAAAGCAAAATTCTAAAAGGTGAATCATGAGAACGTCTTGGGACATTTACTGTCAAGTTGTGCACATTTATGCAGGTTTAATTTTCAGCTTTGTTATGCAAAATGCCTGGGTGTATGCCTCTGCACCCTACTGTGTAATTGAAACCTCAATCATATAAAAATCCTACCGTGGGAGCACAGAAAGAATGAAAATGAACTGAACATGAGCGTTGCTTGTTCCCATAATTAAATTATTGCAAGGAAGCATTTCTTGATTAAAAAAAAGTTGTGCATTTCAGAAAATAGCTAATCATTTTGAAAACAAATGTTTCTGTATGTTGTGTAATTTGTGCAAAGTACATTAGGAAATCTGCATAGCAATGCCTAAGTGGGGGGAGAGAATACAGGACATTCCAATAATCTAGACAGGATTATTGCTCTGAAAAAATATTTTTAGGGGGCATCTTCAGATACTGGTAACATGGTGAACTAACTCTGTACATGAATTATCTTTATATGCATGTTCATCTTTGCATGTGTGTTGCAGAATGTAGCACATGCAAAGAAAAAGTAAAAAGCAGAATTAAAGATAGTGGGGCATATTATCAAGGGGGTTTATCTCCGCTTTTTTGGCTTTAAAAGCCAAGAAAGCGGAGATAAAATGATCTCCCTATTACCTAGCTGTCGCTAACACGAGTTAGCGACAGCTAGTAGGAGATAGCGACCATCTTGGGCCCCGCTTTGCATGTCAGTGAAATTTATCACTAATGACATGCAAAGTGGGTGTGTCAAGATGTTAGCAACTGGAAACAGTCACTAACATCGCTATCTCCTATTACCAACTTTTGGAGATATTCGCGCTAAGCGCAAATATCTCCAAAAGCTAACACCTGCCCCTGAGCAGTTCTTAGCCATGTTATCCAATGGTAGGTGGATAACATGGCTAAGAGCATTAGCTCGGTAATGCATGAATATCGCTGACTTTTCAGCGATATTCATGCAATTCGGCCAATTTTTATCGCTTAGGAGATAAATCTTGATAATAGCAAGGTTCCTAAGCGATAAAAATCGCCGCAGCACGGCGATAAAAATATTGCTGCTAAGCCAACATAGCGATAATTATCACTAGTTGTTGGTAATATGCCCCATTTCTCCTTGTTACACCGGCCTAAGGTAGGTGCACCATTTTGCTGTCAACCAAGTTTTAGAGACTGCGCTGCTTTGCAGAAATTTATTTTTTCAAAGTTGCACAAAGTCAAATCAGGCATTGCGTGGCTTTGTAAATACCAAAATATATTATGTGTCGGGGGTTGGACCAAAAAAGTGAAACATCACAATGCAAAATCTTAATATATCAGCCTTGTATATCTTACCATGATTACTGGAGATAGGAGAAGAGCCAGGTCAGAGTGCAAGCAACTGTTGGCCAATCCGATGCTGGCATGGTTCAGGATTAGTGCTACTGTCTTATCAGTGTTCAGTTTTAACACTTTGAGTCACAGCAAGAATTCCAGACCTGAAAGGCAATTCTTACCAAGGTCTTCTACACTCCTGAAATGGTCCCCCCAGTCCATAATGAGTTGTATGTAATTCACATAGGTAATAAAAGAGGTTCCAGATGATGCAATCAGCCTGTCCAGCTGAGTCACATAGACATAAAAGAACATCAAACTCAGAGAAGATCTTTAAAACACAATTTGGTTTAGTTGTTTAGTTGCAGAGTAAGATCAACTAAGAATATGAAAATATTAATGCATGCGTCTGATCATATAGGTAAATTAATCTAAGGCTTTGTCTATTATTCTGTTTTTCTAATGATCACTCAATCAGCACCCTGTTCATCACCCACCGTCCCTCCCTCTGATTAAGCTCCTCTAGTAAAGACATCAGATGTTTTGAACGCACAGACATCATGTTACACTTCAAGGACTTGTGAAAACAAATTAGTTTACTCTTCCCCCCCAATGGCCCAACTCCCTCCTTCCTGAAGTTTAATTAGACACTACCTTTTGTCGATATTGCATTTGACATCATTTGTGTTACTTACTTCACCATTGTTTGATTTTAACATTTGCTCATTCTGGTTATTTTGTTGGATAGACCATATTGTACTATGTATTTCCTTAACTACTTCTTGTAGCTCAGTCACTCCATAGGGTCTTAAGAACTCACTTAGCCATTCTAAGATGACCGCTACATTACTGAGTTAAACCTGGGTGCCTCTTTGCCACACCCTCCTACATAAAGTCACTTCCAGTCCCGGGACTGTGTCACTGGTGGAGCCGGCATTTGGGGTCACAACTTCCTTCATCAATGCTTCAGTGCTGGTTCCTCTGGTTGTAGCAGACGGGAGTAGGTGATAATGCCTAACACTCCCATAGGTCACTGTGAGTATTTTTTTATTTACAATTAGAATACTCTCTTGAGCGCTACACTCCTCTACTCTCCTACTCACTATTGAAGCTCCTGAACCCTTTCTTGTTACTTCTCCTGACAGGTTGCTTATAGCATACACCTGCTTTACCATAGAGGCCCTTCCCTTCTCTTATGAGTAAGCAAGATACCTTTTTGACATGTTTTTCATATATCCTGGACTCAAATATGATGGGCTGAGTACGCTTGATCTTGCTGAAGATAACATTTGTGTCTTTTGGCATTCGGTAATTGATCTCTCACATAGGTATCCTTTCTAGATGAATGACACAAGCTGTAATACGGTCTCAACCGTAACATATGTAGCACAGACTTGTTCTTCACGTGCTACCTTCTTTTAGCCACTTTGCTTCCCTTGTGGCAGATACATACATAAAGGGCCCCATTGGGATGGCGAGCGTAAAACCGGATCACCCGCCATAAGGGCGGCAGTCCCATGGGGGCCATTAGAATGCGCCCGCCACACTGGTGGGTGTATCCCGCATTTGTAACATTACCGCCCGCCGCAATGTTAAAAATGCACATTGCACACTTTAATGCACAACGTGACAGGCACTGTGCGGTGCCTGCCACATTGTACAGTGAAGTACCCCCCCATGTGCACCCACCAACCCCCGGATTCCCTGGGGGTCCACAACAGGCCCCCACAAGACATTTCCACATGCGTTGCCACCATGGAAAAGCATGTTCCTGCCCACATCCTAATATGAATGGCGGTGTCTAACAGACCCCGCCACCATATGAAACCCTTTTCTGCCCGGTCAACTTGTTGACCGGGCGGAAAAGCGGTGGACGGTATTTCCGTCTGCCGCGGTACCCCCCACCATAGTAATATGGCGGGGGGAAATGGGTGGCGGGCGGATAAGGATGTCGGGCGGATCGCCACTGCCCGCATGGCGGTGGCGATCCGACCGACATCCTAATGGGGCCCAATATCTTTTTCTTGTGTCGCTTTCAGGTTGGACTATTTTTCTTGGTTGACTGATGACATAATAGTATTTTTTCCAGCACCATTACACTTAGTCTTTCTAAAACTAAGATGCAGGCAGTATTCTTCCTGTGTTTTTAAAGCAACTTTTGTTTAAAATAATAATTTCTTAACATTATACTTGTTCCTGATGAAATGCCGAATATCCCTTCTGGACCAATAGGGCGTGAAACATGTCGACCCCACTCAATGCACATACTATCTGAATCAACTATATTTCCTCATTAGTGGGAAAACCACAATTTGGTTTCTGTTTTTACTCTACTCTGTGGACCCAGGAATAAAAGCTTTTTTGGGCACTACTGAGGTACTTTTAACTCACTATTTCACTAGCTGCACACACCCGCAATCAACACTATGGCATTCTTTACTTAAAGATCTCCGCCAAAGCGTCCTCTCACAGGGCCCGTGGGGTATTGCACCACCGACCCAACGAGAAGCAAAAATGCCCAATGATGAAGTATGACACCATCACAGGTGTGTGAGGGCAACTTTTCCAAACAAGTAAATTCCCTTTAAATATACATCCATCCTGAGACCAGCAACATTTCTATCCCCAACTTTTTTTTCACTCCCCCACCTTCACTCAGTCCATATCCCAATAGGCCGGAATCTCCTTTAGGAACATCTAACCTTTAGTGTAGTACATAGGTGTTCTAGGGAGCATTTTTCCGCTCCCAGTCCCTACTTCTGTGGTTTGTGTATCCATACCCTGCCCCTTATCTCCTTTTTAAAAAAATATTTCCAGAACAGGTGTCTGAGGGGCATATTTACAACAAAATTGAGGAGAGTGGCATTAAGCAAACATTGCTAATGCAACCCTTCTCCATTCTGAAAATGCAGGGATGCGCCATATTCACAAGAATGAGGCATACCCCTGCATTTCCCCTAGCACTGGCGCTGAATTCAGCTGCCTAGCGCTAATGCAGGCACCTTTGCACCATAGTGCAAGGGTGTCTGCATTGGGGGGAATGATTGTTTATGTGCAGGAAGGTCTCCCTTCCTGCACATAAACAACCAAAGGCCTTTTGCTGTTTCGATGTGCACTGCACAGTGCAGCAGACATGGAAACAGCAAAACCGAGGAGAAATTAAAAATTTCTTCTTTTTGCACCGGCTTAAGACCAGGTTTTCCCTTCTCTTAATTTTGGCACTGCCCCATATTTACCCTGCCTTTGCGAATATGGAGTAGCATCAAAATGGGTGTTGTAGTCAAACGCCCACCACAACACCCATTGTCCTCCTCTTTCGCGCTAAGTATAGCGTGAAAGGGGGCCTTTTTTACAAGGCCGCATTAAGTCATGTTAAGTGGCTTAATGCTGCATTGTAAATAGAGCGAAGCACATATCGGCACATGAACACCAATTAAAGTGACATTACTGTGGCGAAAGAGGCTTGTAAATATACCCCTAAGTACCTGGGTACTATAACGGCTGTCACAACATTTTTTTCATGTTGCAGCCAGCCAGTCAAATCACTCACTCTGAAAGCCAATTAGAAGGATTGAATTTTTTAGTTTCAGCTGAACGTTCTGGATATTGATAAAGCGTGAGCCTTCACTTCTCATAAACTACTGAACTGATTTAAATGAAAGCAGAAACAACAAGCTTTTATGTAAAAACCTAACTTTCTGCCAAATTTGGTGTGATTCAGTTGAACCATTTTGGCTGTTGTTCGGTTCGAAAATCCCTATAGAAATTGCATGGGGAAATTACGTTTTTGGGACGTCCACCCCTTTATTTTTGGACCTCCCTTGTTGATCACCACAAATCTTTGCAGGACAGAGGTGAGGTGGATGAACCTTTTTTAAACATTTAGTGAAGATTTCTTGAAGCAACAGTCATAATCCCTGTCAGGGTGAACCACAAAAATCACTTAATCAACCTGTGATTAACCCTCTGTTAGCTTGGCACGTATATATGCAGCATGCAAACAGTAATGACGTGAAGCCCCAACACAATAAAAATCCCAAAACAATTTATAAAAATAGAGAATATTTTAATAAATCATTTCACATTAAAATGACAAAATCCAATCAGTAGCAATGGAGTTATGATTTTTTTTAAATATAAGGTAAAAACTGGTGCTTAAAAGATCAAAGCGATACAAAAGGGGATGATGGACGGAGCGTTTGAGCAAATCAAACACTCGCCCCCAGTCAACTGATCTGGGTTTAATCCATCACCATTCTTTAGCTCACTCAGCCAACCCAGTTCAGACATGTCCATATGCAAATCAGTCTGACCCTGTGCCTCATGGGAACAGTCCAGCACGAACTGTCCAGCCATGTCTTCCCTGGACCGGAAACAAGCATCCTGGGACTGGTTTCGGATTCATAATCCTCATCAGCCAGGCTATCTTGAATCCAGTGGCCAAGTGAGCAAGGGACTCATGTCTGAGCATACCCTGCCAATTTAGGGCGAACAAAGCAATGCAAAAGGGGATGATGGACGGAGTGTTTGAGCAAATCAAACACTCACCCCCAGTCGACTGATCTGGGTTTAATCCATCACCATTCTTTAGCTCACTCAGCCACCCCAGTTCAGACATGGCCATATGCAAATCAGTCTGACCCTGTGCCTCATGGGAACAGTCCAGCCCGAACTGCCCAGCCATGTCTTCCCTGGACCGGAAACAAGAATTTGGCTGAAGATGGCTGAAATGCCAGAGACCGGGTTCCTCGGGAGCTTCAGATAGGATTCCACTCTGGAGGCTACCTTCTACTCTGCCTCAACGTGCTCAACTTTGGATTACACCTTCATCAGCATCCCGGTGTTCAATTGCATCACTGCGTTCTGCTTATGGGACAGGGGTAATAGCGACCACCGACCACAAGAAATACACCTATTAGCAACCGCACCCCCATTTTACCACCCAGAAGAGGCCCTGCACTCCATTTACACAATCAACTGTAGGAGATTAAAGTTTACGGGAGAAAACATTGAAACTCTGTCAGCAGCAGCAATGGACTTGTTACAAGCACAAACAGGAGCATCAAGCAGTCACATAATCCGATGGGAATGCCTTACTGCTAGTCTGGCAGACCTACACCCTCACATCACCACAAACAGACCCCCAACAGAACCCCACCAAGGGAAGCAGGATCACATATGGGTAACGGATACAATTATTGCAAATTAGGAGACATAAATGGCACTCTAAGATCTCTGCAAAACAGTCTGGAGAGAACAATTCTCCACACACTCCTCCGGGAACAAATATGCTCACTCAAAAACCTGAATTGGAAATTAACAGAGTACTGAAGGACATGATGTGGGCAAAGTTACTACCTGACATCAACCGCAAGATAATGCCCAGTCACCATGGAAGAATTGCATCTCACATTTCAGAGGAGAGCTAGATACATTTTCTAAGTGACCACTTCAATCACTAAACCGGGCAAAAGGGTCTAAGGGACCAATTCAACCACCCCACCATGCAAAAATCAGAAAACCAGACATCCAGTAAAGTGGTAGAGTACTGCATACAGGAGACCTACTAGAGATGGACAATGTAATACCCACCACGGACGTAGCGGATGCACAGGAGTATGAAGCCATGGTTTGAAGTATACACCTGATAAGGCAACAAATAGTAAAAGGAAGTCAAGGGCTCTGGCCAGAATGGCATCTCACCAGCGTTTTTCAAACACTGGGCTTATGACTGGGCAAAAATCCTTGGCCCTCTCTTCCAGGAATACACATCCCTCTGCATAACTCCCGTATAATGGAAAGGCTCAACGATCTCTCCAGTCAACAAAAACGAAGATAAGTCTCTACCATTTGGTGGGCTTAATTAACAACGAGGCAAAATATTTTGCTGGTACTTTGCTAGCAGAAATTACAACTTGGGCAGCAGAGAACGCAGTAATTTCATTTAGTCAGACAAGATTCTACAAAACTTCAGGTATGACAACAAACAACCGGGCCATCTCACTATTTATAGATGTGAAAAAGGCCTCTAATATCCTGTTACACCTTTGCTTCCTTGACTGCAGCAAGCCTTTGACCATATTGATTGGGCAAGCTGCGGTAAGCTGGCTTGCTGGAAAGTTCTCCAACCACTACTAAACATGTTAATACTTCTCCACACGGACACATGGAAACAGGTGAGCCTAGGAGCAGGCACACACTTTTCTAGCGAGTACCAGCAAACAAAGGCCAGAAGCAGGGGTGTGTGCTTGTTCCCAATACATTTAATCTATTTTTGACTGACTTGATGCAGGAACTTAACATCATCAACTCCCACGCACCAAAGCTGGGAGGAAAGACCTTAACCAGTTTCTTGCATACTGACGATATGGTCCTGGTCTGTCACACCCAGGTGGGACTGCAACATCTCATCAATTCAAAATGCATGATTACACCACGGAGAACAGCCTGAACATCAACTATGAGAAAAACACAAACAATGACTATCAATAATAGGAGAAAATGATGACAGATCTGGCATCTGGGCAAAATACAAATACAATAAACAGTACCTGGGCATCGTTATTGACCAAGAAGGTCTATTTGCTTGACAGAAAGAAGTCATCAAAAGGGAAGGGCTGGCAATTTCAGTAACACTATAAAACGTCAAATCAAAACTGACATGCCCACTTTAATTCCCCTTCTCAGGATTGCAAAATCCAAAAAAGAGCTTAGATTATCTGCAAGAATAAGCTCAGCAATGCCTCGCCAAACACTTTAAACAAACTATTATTGCACAAGTTGCTACAAAGGGATACATCACCCACAAGAAGTTACCTCCTGGAGTCAGGATCAGGCAACAACTGGGCTGTCTCACCTCTGGATCAAGCACATGCACCATACAGGCTTCAAAAAACTGGTAAGGAAAGAAAAAAAACTAATTTCACTCATGGAGGGAAGGCCATTTTCTCAGCTCGAGCTCAGGCCTGGATGTCCTTAAATAAGTACAGAGTTCTTTCACCTCAGAAATATTCTAACTACTTTACCCTAGATCTATTAAAACAAAATTCCTTCGGCACCACCTGGGATTACTCCCATGTACCTTTAACCTTCCACCTTGGTTGAGGGACTGAGCACACACTTTCTGCCAGTTATGTGGCAATGGAACAGAAGATATGCTGCACCTTCTATGTACCTGTTAGGAGCCGCTGGAGGAAAGATGGCAGCTTCTCAAGGCTTCTTTCAACCAAAGAGGGATCCGTTTGCAGAGGCAAGCAGTGCTTGCCTGTTTTAAGCCCAACGACCCGCAGTTACACTGTAGGCTGGAAAAACTTGTATAACACAAAAACACAGGGGGTCTACCAGCTTCTTTATGTGGCTGCACTGTCAATCCGAGTTACCAGAATCTCGGGGTGTATGAATCACATGAAGACAGCATATTTCAATAAAAGGTGAACACTATGGGGGCAGATTTATGAGGCCCTTGCGCCACGTTTACGCCGCTGTTGCGTCACGCAAGGCGGCGTAAACATGGCGCATCCCTACGAACGATTTACAAGGTGACGCATCTAGACAGATGCGTCACGTTGTAAAGCCCTGCGCCGCTTGTGGGCGTTCCGGCGCAGGGTGGGCATTCCGGGGCAGGTGCGCCACGCTAAAGTGGCTGAGTGAAATCTATGAGATTTCACTCAGTCACTTTTAAGCCAATGTTGCGTCAAAAGCCTGCGCCTGCTTGAAGCAGGCGTAGGTCTTGACACAGCATTGTTAAAATGGGGCACCCCGAGCCTTGCTGGAGCTGCGTCGCGCTTGCGACGCAACTCCAGCAATGCGCCACATTTCCGGCACAGATGCGTCACGCATCTGTGCCGTTTTTGCACCATAGTGCGCCGCATTATAAATGCGGCGCACCATGGCTGGCGGAGCTGTGGCGCATGTTAACTGGCGCATCCCTGGGGATGCGCCAGTTAACATAAATCTGCCCCTATGTGTATAGGAAAAACCAACACAGTACAGATCATTCAAACATGGTTGACAAATCCAAAACAATTAGCAGAGGGTTACCATCAAATTGACTCAATGATCAGTCCTATCATATGGCCAAACCCAGGTGCAAATCAGCTAGTCCCCTGATCATTGGGACATCAAGCGCCACACCATTTGTTGCTGGTCAAGGATTTGGTCCACCAACACAAACGAACCGTCAATGATGGCTGATCTTTGATGGTCACGTGAATAACAGTGCAACAGAAAATATAGTGACTTTAAAATAGGATGGAGTGTCCTCCTACTAATAACTTTATTCTGCTGCCGAACCAATCCTCCTAATTAAAAACCTAGATCAGTGCAAGAGAGACAGTCAACAAATATCTGTCTGAGCATTTCTCTCCCCTGAGGCGGAAGCCGAAGGGTCTCTCCTGCTATCCCTGTGTCAGCCTATGAATTTACGCTTGCCGGTAAAATACTTGTTTTAAAGCTGTAAATATCTTATCAATAATTTCTTAGCTTACCTGCTCTCTCTCGTGTGTGAGATTACTTCACACCGAGGCTTCTCGTTTTAAAGCTGTAAATATTTTAATAATCATTTTTTAGCTTACCTGCGCTCTAGGCTCTCGTGGGTGAGATTACTTCACACCGAGGCTTACATACATGATCGATTGTCACGGCACAGCCGAGTAAGGTGCTGACGCCTTGACTCTGACACTACAGCCGCTATCTTACTGGTAGGAGAGGGTTGCGGTTCAGCTGCTGGACGCCTCACGCCCTCCTCCACCCTGTATAAAGGAACCATGTTTTCCCGTCCAGACCACCTGGAGCACGGTCAGAATTCCTATCAGACTTTATCACCATCTTAGAACCCCTAGCTATAGAACAATCCCTAACGGTATTGGGAGAAGAAAGTAAAATTCAGTATAAGGAGATGCTATTCAAATACAAGGTAAACGATCATTGAGGCTAAGAGGAGATACTTCAGTGAACGGATTGAACTAGCTAAAAATTCCACCAAACAGCTCTATGACACCACTAAGTATTTAGCCGGTTCCGCTCCTGATCTAAACCCTCCCCCCTCCCAGTCCTACTGTGACGCTTTGGGAACCTTTTTTCATACCAAAGTTAATGATATCTACTCTGTTTTTTCGGTCAACACCAAGACCAATAACCCGGTAACAACTACCCACCTCACACCGCCTGCTACTTTATTCAAACAGTTTAATGATATTACGGAAACCCAAATAGAGGCTATAATCTCTTCGATCAAAACTGGATCAGCTTTAGACCCTTGCCCTTTTAAAATTCTCCCCCCGGTAATGGACCTCTTAATACCAGCCATCACGCAAATTTGAAACGATATGTTCAGATCAGGAATCTACCCGGATATCCTGAAAAAGACTCTCCTTAAACCCCTTTTAAAAAAGCCACACCTCAATAAGAAGGATATGAAAAACTACCGACCAATAGCCAGCCTTCCATTTCTGGCTAAAGTAGCTGAAAAAGCGATGAACCAATAGCTATCTCAATTTATCGAGGAAAATCAATTACTGGATAATTCCCAATTTGGCTTCTGCAAGTACCATGGTACTGAAACTGCACTGATTAAGGCGGCCGACGACATCAGAGCCATCCGAGACCAAGGAGGAACAGCATTGTTGGTGCTTCTTGATCTTTCGGCTGCTTTTGACACGGTCAACCATGTCACTTTGGTCGACCGTGTCGAAAAAATGGGCATCCAACAAACAGCAAAAAAACTACTGACCTCTTTTTTGGCTGATAGAACCCAGGCTGTTACTCTGGGACCTTTCCAGTCGTCTAACTTGTCTCTGCCATGTGGGATTCCACAAGGCTCATCCCTGAGTCCGACACTTTTTAACATCTATGTGTCGGACCTAGCCAATACCATTCGAGCATATGGGATGAGCCTAACCTCATACGCTGATGACACCCAGTTAGTCTTGTCTATCAAAAACAATGGACACAAGATTGCCAAGAGCTTTCAAGAAGGTATGTTGGCAATCGAAGATTGGATGGCCTCTCACTGTCTAAAGCTTAACTCCGAAAAGACGGAGGTACTCATCTTTGGACGGCTTACACCTAGCTGGTCATTAGATTGGTGGCCTGCTTCCTTCGGAACATTGCCTACACCCACCTCCACGGTAAGAAATCTGGGAATAATCTTCGATGATCAGCTCAACTTTGTCGCGCATGCCAATCAAGTAGCCTCCTCGGCGTTCCATAAACTATGCCTAATAAAGAAAATCCTCCCTTTCCTCCCTGAAAGTGCAGGGAAAACTTTGGTTAGTTCCTTGGTCCTTTCCACCTTGGATTATTGCAATGGACTATTCTCCAGTGCCCAGAGTAGGGTACTGGATAAAATGCAATTAATACAAAATGCGGCAGCCAGACTACTGGCTAGAATTCCCAAACATAAGTTTGCCTCAGATACAATCAGAAAACTTCACTGGCTTCCCATTAGAAGCAGGGTCAATTTTCAAACTCTCTGTATAGTATACAAAGCTCTGCATAATCAGGGTCCTCAGTTCCTCAGAGATCACCTGATCCCTTACGGGCCTTCCAGGGTACTGCGTTCTGCCACTCGCAACAACTTAGTGGTGCCCCGCACTAAGACAGTCTCCTGGGGAGACCGGCGATTCCTGGTATCAGCCCCGAAACTGTGAAACACCTTGCCTCAGTCAATTCGAACTTGCACTTCCCTCTGGGCTTTTTGCAAACAGTTAAAAACCTGGCTGTTTAATCCGTAATTCCATAGCTCATGCACAACCAGTGGAGAATATGATGCATATGTTCACAGCGCCGAGACGCCTTCGGGCCATTGTTCGCGCTTTATCAAATTTCATAAATAAATAAATAGTAACGGACCAACATGTTTCTGCCTATTGGGTATTTAATCCCATGGCATTCGCCAGGGCCTCTGTTCTTTCAATAGTTGCACTTAGTAGTAATGAAACAAAAGAAACACCACCACCACCAAAGTGGGAAAAGTAAAAATGGTTGAATACGGTACAACCTGTAACAACCGAAGACATTAGCCCTCCATGTCAATTGGGAAATACGAATTCTATGGAGGAAAATGTATAGTCGTTAATTGTAAACTTGCTGTGTCAGTCACCTATACAATGTGTGTCACCAAAAGCAATTAAAGAAAATAATGTATTCATGCTCACCCTTCATGGTAGGGAAATGGACCTCACCTCACCTCACCTCACCTTGCTCAGGTTACACGAGGCCCCGCACCACATAGATATAAGAAGTAAAACAGAAATAGAGCACCATAAAGCGTAGTTACACAGCCTTTTAAAATGCCCAGCATCATTCCTGTACGTCAAATCCCCTTATATCTAGAGACCAACATGTGAGGAGACTCCAGCACTCGAACTATGTGTGCCCAGCCTCAAAGTCTCCCAGGGCTACCTTCTAACACAAATATATACTCATAGAGGTTAATTACATGTTCCTAATGGGACTAGTAGTAAGCTACAAACTCAATCAACATCATTCAATATGGCTATGTTATCCATGCTTGGATTCCTGTGACTCCTAATCAGTGTGATTAGCTGTGGACTCACCTATCCGTCGGTACCTCAAGCTCCCATCTGAGTCTTGGGGGAGGTACTGACTTGCAGATGGTCTCTTCTTTAATAGTTTCTTAGGGGGTTGTTGGTATGGTAACCCTCCGTCTTAGTTTTCATAATTTCGAAAAGCCAGAGTGGTTTTATTAATCCCTGGGACTTATCCCTGCTTATTTTGAGGTGTACACCACCAGAATGTAATTATTCATCCCGTTTTTTGTAAAATATACAGCGCACTCCTTTGCGCTCGAAATCGCGCGAGAACTCGTGCTCGGGACTACTGAGTGAAGTCATCCCCTCCATTTTTGTAGTTCATTTAATTATAGTTGCCATGAGTGATCGAGGGCGCATTAAATGTTCCGGCCATTTGCCCGGCCAGGCGCTGTTTTCCTAGATGTGCCAGCATCTTGTCTAGTGAACAAAAAACAAAGCACAAAGTGAAGCGCCCAACATTGCGCTCAATGTATCGCGAGATCGCACGCACTGGGGGGCACCGCATTCTAAAGTACAAGGTGCTCTGCGTTGTACTCGAAGTCTCGCGAGATCTTTTGCACTCTGAACTACACGATGACATCATGCGGTAGTTTCCTTATTGCAACAAAACTATATGGCTCAAGGTTTGTCAAATAAGGTATCTAAGTAACCTATCTTTATCTCGAGATTGAATAGTATTTTTAAGTTTGGGTGTAATTGATATTCTATGCCTAACAAGCAATAAGGCTGTAGGTATTACTGGATAAAGTTGTTGTATCCATAATCTTAATTCTTGCTCAATATGTATACCAAGTGACACAGGCTACCAGTAGAAGAAAGAACAACCTCTTGCCCATATTATTGGTACAGAGTCCATATCTCATGTGGTACACATACACTTGTTTTGATAGAGAAGGTCATTTTTATAAGGTCTGTGTTAATCGTGATGGTACATGATGGTACATGACACAGCATCACTTTACCTAGGTCCTCTATGTGGTAGTAAAACATGTGCCACCCCGCATATATAATTATATTCATTTCTGTGATGTATAGCATCTATATGTGGTGTTGCAATATATATCTAAGTTCTTATGAAGCAGGGGGCTTAACCTAAGTTCATACTGGAGTACATTGAACCCCAACCTGGATCCCTATCACAGGGTCCAGGAAATATAATCGTTCAATCCAATAGTATCTGTCTGGAGCTTTTAAACCCATTTTTGTACCTTTAAGAAAAGGTAACTAGACACATCACTTATATGTCCAGGTATAAAAGGCTTCTCAAGGACAGTCCATTGGAAGTCGGTTACATGATGTTGTTTCTCCAAGAAATGTCTTGTGAGTTTTGTGTGGGACTTCTTGCAGCGAAAAGAGCTCTTATGCTCTAACAGTCTTGTGCGGACTTTTCGGGTTGTCATGCCCACATATCGAATGGAGCAAATACATGTCAACATATAGATTAGATTATTGCTGTTGCAATTGCTGAAATTACACTGCACCCAAGGTCTATTCCTACCTATGTCTATCTCACTTGTATGTTTTGTCTGGGGGCAAACAGAGCAGATACCACAAGGGTGGTGCCCCACCACAGGAGGGAGATTCCATAGGGTTTTACCAATTTTCTAAATGGTTTCTTTGGGGCGTGTGTGCACCGCCGGTCCGGAATGTTACTAGCCCGTTTGAACGCAAATAGGAGCTGCGCTATCTTGTCCTTACTATGATTGAGAAGGCGCCAGTGTCTTCTCACGATTTTCTGGATACTATTACTCCTAGTGTTGAAAGTACTCACAAAAGAGAGTCCTTCTAACGGTGGTTTTGGAGTGGGAGGTTCAAGGAGGGCTTCTCTGTTGTTATTCATTGCTCTTTTCCTTGACCTCTTGATCAATGAACTTGGATAGTGTGTCTCCTTCAGTTGTGTGCACAGGTTTCTGGCATGTGCATCAAAATCCTCCTTACTCGAGCAGTTCCTACGTACTCGTAGCAACTGCCCATAGGGTAAGTTTTGGCTTAGGGACTTAGGGTGATAGCTCTCGTAGAGGAGCAGAGAGTTACGCGCCATGGGTTTCCTATATAGCTCACTCTGCAAGCCTGCAGGTGTAGCATAGATAGACAAATCCAAGAAAGCAATCCTTTCTTTGTGTGCCTCCATCGTGAATTTAAGATACTGGTTTCTGCTGTTCAGCCACAGATGGAATTCTTTGACCGAGTCTAAGGTGCCTCTTCACGTCATCAATATAATGCTTCCACCACCTAATCGAGGTGTGGAAGGGGTTGGTGGGAGTCAGTACGTGTTGTTGCTCGAACTGATGTACGTATAGGTGCGCCAGGCTCGGCGCGAAAACTCTGCCCATACTAGTACCTGATATCTGGAGAAAGATTTTGTCCTCATATTTGAAATAGTTCATTTTTAAGACCAAGGTGGCTGCATTGGAGCCGCTTTCCACCTTTGTAGATGTCTTCCTACGGCCCATTGTACGACAAATGCCCACTTACTTGCAGGACACAAAAGATGTGCTACGAGTCCTTCCTGAAATAGATTTTGATACCGAAAGGGAGAATATCTGTGAGACAATTACACCAGTTTGAAATTGGGAGTGAACAAAGGCAGCCCACTGCGAACTCTCAGCAAAAAACAAAAAGGGCGTACAGGATAGTAGTCATGGACCAGTAAAGATCCCCTCCAAGTCAAGTCAGGATTATGGCAGGCAAAACTGCCATATGCAGAGTCAATACGAGCCTGATGAATCAATTGGCCTGTATGGCTGCCAGGACTCTTTCAGATGTGCCCCCTTGTGTCACAAAACCACCCTCTATGAGACTCACCTCCACATCAGGGCAACATGTAGTAAATGTGAAGGGAACTTGTGGGGCTATCAGCGGTAATAAACCAGGAGATTGCTACACTTCACTCCCATTTGGTTGAAATGTAGACTCAGGACCCCTGTAATGTCTGCTCCACCCTCGAGCTCCACGGGGCTAGACATCCTGCCTATCTTTTGGAATGCGAGAGGAAAGGACAAGGGAACCCTACTCACTTAGGAACCAGGGTGCGTACTTTATACAGAAAACAATGGTTCCAGTGGAGTATAAACTACTATTCTTTGGAAACTAAAATGCATAATTGCAAAATTGATGTAGGGTCATTAGGAATATTACAGAGAGAGCGATCGTGACACCAAGGCTTGTATGACAACATTTTTGTATTATTTCAAAGAAATCGCAAAAGATTATATGCAGTTACATTAGTAATGTACAAAATAAACTTCTGACAGTGCGAAGTTTCCCAAGTGTTCTGTAAGAACCAAAAAACAAAAGTTAAGTGACATTTAGTGAAAATATATACAAGGTTTCAAAGGAATGTGCGTAAAAGGAAGCAACGTTTTTTTTTAAAATTAGGTCATACAGAATACTGAAGCTATTCTATACAATCATGAGTGCTACCTTGATGGTTCGCTTCCATTTATCGTCGACGGCGTTTCGACTTGACTAGAATATGGGGTCTCATCAGGACCTAAGATGTGTGGGACATCTAGGGAATTGAAAGAATGAGGAATGTTAGAGCAGGCACATCTAGTTGTGCAGGCAGACTAATGGGAAGGCTAAAAAGTGTAATTACCTGAGTGCACAGTGCTATTTCACATGTAGCACTGTGCACTCAGGTAATTACCCTTTTTAGCCTTCTCTTTAGTCTACCTGCACAGCTAGATGTGCCTGCTCTGACATTCCTCATTCTTTCATTTCCCTAGATGTCCCACACAGCCCCATACAGCCTATGGGAACGCAGCGGGTGGTAGGTGATGCCCATCTCGGTGAGTGCGAGCTCACCATCCCCACCCTGGAGGTTGGTGGCGATGCTGGGCAAACAGCCCCCAGGACCCCCGTCCCCAAGATCCATGTTGCAGAGGGGAGAAGAGAACCACGTTGTGATCCCAACTCACCGGCCCAGCCCCGAGAGCTCAGAGCTCTTCAATCCGATCTCGGGAGCTCTGGATGCCATCAGCCACGGAGGTCCCCAAAACATCAAGGCCAGCGCTATGCACCACAGCCTGGGGGGCTCAGGGTGAGATCACAGCAAGGGAAGGAGTCTGCCTTGCCGAGACCCCCACTCTTCACCCGTGGTTTGGGGGCACAGGGTGATGTTAGGCATGCAGGATTTGGGCCGGACTGGCGCTGGCTTCAAATACAATCCAAGGTTCAGGTCGATGCCAGGCAAGAACGATTTACCTCGGGACCAGCCTAGGCTCCAGTCTCTATCTGGATCAATGATAGTCCCTTGAGAGGACATCCATATTAGCGGGCTGCAGGTAGGATTGTGTGCGCGTGAATTTCTTTGTCCTTTTAGACCATCCATTAGTTGATTTGCAGAGCCTTACGTTGTATTGTTGTGTTGCAGGAGTGTTCCTCAATGCACGGATTTTGAGTGGAAGGGTGGAAGGGGGGCATAGACAGGGATTTTCACAGAATTGTGATTCCAAGCTCCAGCCCTTCACTAGGGGAGCTCCTGCTCCGCGTCTATCTTGCCTTCCGTGTATGAAATGTCAAAGTCATTGGCAGGCCTAAAGTAGTGTCCCCCATCACATTTGACAACAGAACATCTCTTCGCATACCTACTCACACTCAACTGGGGAGACACAGCCTGTAGTGATGGATCAAATTCATCCACATGGCAGCAAGTTGGAAACTATACTCACATAGCTGAAGACACATCAGAGCACAGGTATATCAGCGACTATCCCAAAAACGATGTCTGGCTCACAGAGGTGGAGCTGGCATTGGGGACTCACCCCTAAGTAAAATGTATCAGTCAGTCCCTCACTGTGTAGGGACAATGCTCATTGAGGCACACGATTTGTCATTCTAATCAACACTCATCACAGTTGAACACTAGTGAGGTTGCTTGACTTAATTAGCATGTGCGTGTCAGTACGGGCAAGACAGGGACCTCAACATGCAGACCAATGCATTAGACTCTAACAGGAAGCATTCGGTCACTGTACAGTTCCATGTGACAGGTGTTGTGCATGTGCCCGGGATGTTCTACCATTGTGTTGGTGGCTCTCGTAGAACCGGCACTCTTCTGACCTATGGCAGTTATGTGGATGATAGGCCAAAGCTCGGAGCAATGAGTTGTATGTGTGTGCAATGTTTGAACGTAAGTGCCAAGGGTATTCCATGTAAGAGTACCTCGAGCAAGGACTTCTGGGTGTGGGGTGTGGATACGTTGGTCTTTCATTAGCGCTGTGCATAGTGTGGTAGTCGTCATCATCTGCTATGGTATCTCTCTCAGGGAGTGTCTGCCGCATGCAAGACCAAGTTCGGAGGTGCAGATGTCCTACTGCCTTATGTATTGAGACAAAGAAGCTTTCACCCCTAATGTTAGTCTGACTACCGCTTGCATTCTGGAAATGTGATGGGGCTTTCACGCTGCAATTGAGGCTAGGCCAAAGGCTTATGGTGCACCAATAGCACTACACATACAACAGTTGGCATGTATGAACCAAGAGCCAGAGGGGTCTTGCCCTCCTTGTACAATCCCTCTGTGCGCAGCCGCCCTCCCGGTGCATGCAACATTGTCGACTGCGGGCCTTGTGGCGCCGACACTGCAACTTAGACACACGCATCAATTGGTTTCTCTTTTTCTCTCTTTTTCTCTCTTTCTCTATCTCTCTCTTTCTCTCTCTTCCTTTCACTGTCTCTCTCTCCCTCTCTTTCTCTTGCTTTCTCTCTTTCTCTCTCTCTGACTTTCTATTTCTCTCTCTTTCTCTCTCTCTCTTTCTCTCTCCCTCTCTTCTGGTCTCTCTCCTTCTCGTTCTCTCTCTTTCTCTCTCTCTTTCTCTCTCCCTTTCTTGCTCTCTCTCTCTATCTTTCTCTCTCTCTGTCCTTTGATGAGCGCATGGCAAACCTTCTTATCTTGAATTTTGTCTTGCAGGCTGTGACTTACAGATTGTCCAGAAAAGACCTGCCATGACTCTTCCAATTAGTTGTTTTGAGTTTAATTTGAATAAAATATTTTGTTTGGAAATTCAAAGATGAATGAATGATTCTCCTTTTTCTGTAATTGTGCGACATCAAGCAAATTTTTTGGTTTATGATTTCGTAAAGTTGATGTCAAATATCTTTGTCCGGGGGTAGTGCCAGGGGTAGGGCCCAGGGGAGGGTGGGGCTGGAGGGGTGGCGGTGGGTGTTGTGGTCCTCTTGGGTGTCCGAGCTGCATGATCAGGAGCTCCTTGGCATCTGTTGTTCTTCTGGTGTGTCTGTGGGCTGGGCTCCCATTTCTGAGGCAGGTTATTGTCCGACTTAATACTAGGTATGAGCAGGTGTTAATTCCCTGCTGTAACATGCCCTATGGCATCTTTGGTAATTTTATCGCTGAGCTGCTTGGTCGTTGAGAATAGTGTGAAGTGGTTTTTTTGCAGCTTTTTGCACAGGAACCCCTACTCTGCATCTCATTAATGTTAGTTGCCGGTGTCATCCGTTGCGGTGTTTTTTACGGCTGCTATCACTGGAAAACTGGCAATAACAGCTATAAGCACCAGCTTGTGAATAGGGCGATAAATCTATCGCCACTTTGGCTGTGATAAAGTGCTGCTAGCTCAGCAATAAGTCCTTGAGAATATGCCCCATAGATCAGTACAATACAACTACATCCTAGATATATACTAACTACACATAGAAGAGTTGATGTCTTTCCATTGCCTCCTGGGATGTCAAAAGGATTTCCCTTATACTGGACACCTCATTCTCCAAGCAACCCATTATCCTGTCCATTCATCTCAACATCTTCACTAGGGAATAGTTGAAATTTGAGGGTGGGTCACACATGACCCTCTTGCTCCATGTAACGGGCCTTTTTCATCCGCTTGAGGGTCCTGGAGTTGGCTGTGTGATGGCCTTTTGCTTCTTGACATACTGCCTCACTGCTAGGTCAGGCATCTTCTGTTGGCCAGACCTGCTTCTAGAAACCCACATTCCACTGGCATTTGCCTTGTCATAAAATCAACCCATTTGGTGAAAGCCATGCACATCATTTTCTCCGAAAACTAGCCTCATTCATTATGCATAAGAATTCTTGGAATCTCAGCAGGACTACCATCTCCTGCATATTAACTATGGAGAAGGGTCATTCCTTCTGTCTCCTAGTCTGACATGGCACACAAGGTAGGTCCCCTGAGGGTACTACTTTGAGTATATAAACACCATATCTTTGCTGAGGCAGAGAGAGGAGAAAAAGTGTTTCCATGCTTAAACATTGGAACAAGACACTGAGGATCCAGCATGCAGACACTCAAGCTCACAGTGGTCTGATATCCTGATGGGGTGTCCATCTCGAGTCCAAGATGGGGTCCCAGAGTCTTTCACTTCAGGTAATGGGGTTGACTTTATCTTAGAGGGATTCTAGGTACACTTAGGTACATCGAGTTGGGTTACATCGTAGGAGTACGCATTATTGCTGTCAGGTCTTTTATATACTCACCTGTATTCATTGTTTTAGCACAATGGTAGGAATGTACCATCGTTTTACCTTGTTGGTGCTTATAATCATTTATATCTGTTTCTGTCTTATGATTGTTTCAGCACACCTATTTTACACTAGAATGACGCTGGTGCAATAAATGCTTATTGAAAACGTCCCCACAGTTCATTCTGTGTATCTCTCTGAGATAAAGTAAGCATGAGTGACTGAGTGAAAAGTACTGTACTGTTTCCATAATTCTGAGGGATCAGGGTTGTCATTGTTGAAAGTTGCCAAGAACTATTCTCTCCTTGTTAGGGGGAGTTTACAGTGGCACTGTGAGCTAGCTGTTATACAGGTGAACATACCCGGTGGGGGTGTCTGGAATCAGTCTAGACACCAATCCCACAGTCTATGTTGTCTAAACGTGCAGATCCTATATAGGTTTATAGGAACAATGTGACAATCTTCATTACATGGACATAGCGTGAGCGTCAACCCTCACATGTTTTGACCATGTCTACTGTCATGGTGTTTTGGGAGTAAATGTAAACAAATAGCAGCTCAAGTTGCAAATTTACAGGGCAATTACAAATTTTAGTCAGACAATTACATGCAATTATAAGTTTAAGTCTACATCTACACCAAATCTTCATCTTAATCCCTTCAATACATTGAAATCTCCTATTACAGTATGTCAAACTGCACCAAGTAAGGTAGGAATAAAATATATCGATGTAGTCATAATTAGATGACATGCACATCACTCAAAACAGTGATTCACACTCATGAAGATGTGATATGGCAACATTTAGACATATGTTCTCTTTTGGTGTTGGTCTTGCATCATGCAATGGGGTGGGAAGGCCAAAGTCTTGCCAAAAATGAAGGGGCATATGTACAAGCCCCTATCGCAACCACAACATGACTTTTACGGATGTTGTGTCAGCAATAGGGGCTGCACCTTATGTACAAGGCAATGGTAAGCCACTTAGCACGGCTTAATGCTGCCTTGTAAATAAGTCACTCTTTCATGCTATGGTTAGCGTGAAAGGGGCATACAGTGGGTGTTTTGGTGGGCGTTCCACCACAACGCCCATTGTATTAGACACTGCCCCATATGCACAGGGTTGGCAGCGCCAAAACTGGCACCGGGAAAATCCTGGTCCTAAGTCGGCGAAACAAGGAGAAATGCATTATTTCTCCTTGTTTTTGATTTTTCCATGTGTGCTGCCTTGTGCAGCACACATGGAAAAATCAAAATGTCATTGTTTGTTTATGTAAAGGAAGGTGTCCCTTCCTGTACATAAACAAACCGTTTAAAAATATGGGTTCACTGATAGAAGATCTATGTAACAAACATCGATGTTCTAAATATCAAAGGAAGAATATAGAATACAAAAATATCGACTCCCTATATTTAAACAGGTAAGTACAAGAATATTGAATAAAAAATTTTGAAGTTAAAAATACAGATGAACAAAATATTGACTTAAAAATATATATAACATAAAATAAATATATCAAATATTATTAATATTTTTAACAAAATAAATCACATTTAATATACATTTTAAATAATTATAACAAATAAACATAAAAAAATATAAACACACATACATACAAATGTATACATAAACATATAATTACTTAGATATAATTTATTATCTGTTATCTTTATTTAATGTTTAAACGTTTAAATATAAAAATATTAAATATATACACATGACAACAATTTTAAATTACAAAAATAACCATTTTACAATGAATTCAAACATTTAACCCCAAAAAATGCAAAACATACATTTTGCAATACCATAAATACAACAGTAGGGAAACGGCGGTATAGAGGAGGGGTAAAAATTACTACTCCCACTTCAGTGAGTGCAACAGTGTTGAAAGTGCAGTATAGCAGATGAGTAAAAATTACCACTCCCACTCCAGTGAGTGCAACAGTAGGGAAAGACCTGGATAGTGGATGAGTAAAAATTACTAATCCCACTCCAGAGAGTGCAACAGTAGGGTAAGTGCTGGATGGCAGAGGGGTAAAGATTACTACTCCCACTCCAGTGAGTGCAACAGTAAATAAAGTGCTGGATAGCAAAGGGGTTAAAATTACTATTCCCACTCCAGTGAGTGCAACAGTAGGGAAAGAGCTGGATAGTGGATAAGTAAAAATTACTATTCCCTCTCCAGTGAGTGCAATACTAGGAAAAGTGCTGGATGACAGCGGGTTAAAAATTACAAATCCCACTCCAGTGAGTGCAATAGTAAGGAATGTGTTGGATAGCAGAGAAACTAAAATTAATAATTACGTTTAAATGTTTAAAAAAATGTAAATAATATAGAAAAATAAATGAACAATATTTTAAAAATAGCAGATTAAATATTTGAAACATTAACATTAAGGGGTCTATTCCGATTTGGGAAAAATCGCTCCAAATAGCCGTTCGGAGCATTTTTCCCGTCCGAATCGTACCCTGCAACGTCCCCCGTACGTACGATGAAATACAATTCGCCCCAGGAGCTTGACTCCGAACGAATCGTACAGAGACTGTACGAATCAAATCCCCATACGAATCTCCCTTGGAACCCGCTGCACACAACATATGTATGGTTCGCAGCTGCTTTTTCCGACCAAGCAAGTACGATTCGTGTCTGGTACACACCGTATGACCCTTTTTCTATGGGAGCTGAAAACAGCCGTAAAAGCAGAGCTAGCCCCGAAACAGGTACGGAACTGCCCCCCCCGGGTACGGTACGTACACCCCATGATCACAGGGGTACCTGCGTACCCCTGCGATAACGGGGTGTACGCACCGTACCCCGCGATCTTGGTGTGTACGCATCGTACCCCATGATCGCTGGGTGTACGGTGCATTCAACCTGCGATCGCGGGGTACGGTGCGTACACCCCAAGATCGCAGGGGTACGCACCAAACCCCTGCGATCATGGGGTGTACGCACTGTATGGTGTGTAAGTGATTGTGTGCTTTTACGTACAAATCGCCCTTAACCGATGTGAACCGTATGAATCGCGTCCTCATACCCCGGTCCGGATCGTACTCGTCGGGTCGTACAGCATGTGTAGGAGTCGTACGGTTCACTGTTTCAGCCTTGCAATATGTACGGATTGCGACGATTCGGACTGATTGACGGAATATGGATCGTACTACGCGACTCGGACGGACGGCGATGGTTTCGGATGAAAATCGTACAGACGTTTTTTTTCCAGGATCGGAATCGGCCCCTAAATATATTAATTACATATATCAAAAAGGTAGAACTATAGTCTAAAATAAATGTATGAATAATATTTATTTAAAATAAGTAAATATTAACCAACAATTTTATTTTTGAAAACAATAACATATGTATTAAATTTTCTAGCCAATAACACCACACCAATTACAAATTAATTTATTTGAATAATTGACATAATTATTATTCATTTGAAAATGTATTATTAAAAAAAATTATTAATAAACATTGATTTAATATGCATTCTTTAACACTATAATATTCACAACACACACCTAAAATTAAATACACAAATACCATAATTAATTACTAATTCTTTTTAATTAATTAACTAATATTTAATAATAAATTACTTCCCACGCTTCCCACCATTTTAGCCTATAAACACCACAAAACACCTAGAATTTTTACACTATTAACATAAGTGATTGCAATCAAGTAATTAAAATTAATTAACAACTAAATATTAAATCGTAAATTAAAAACTAAATTACTTCCCATCATTCCCACCCTTTTCACCTATAAACACACATAGAAATATTCACACAATTAACATAATTCATTGCCAATTAATTGATTAAAATTAATTAACAACTAATTATGAAATGATCAATTAAAAACTAAATTACGTCCCACCATTTCCACCTTTAAACATCACAAAACACATATAAAAAGAATTACACAATTACATAATTAATTAATTACAATAAACTATCAACTCATTATTACATAAGTGATAAAAATGCATTTCCACATTTAACACTGTAACATCTTTTTACTCCGAAATTATTATTAAACAAAAGTTATACTATTTATTGTATTCGATTAAATTACTTCGCACCTTACTCCCCTATAAAGCCACAGCCCACTACGGTACTAAAAACACTAAATTTTAATTTAAAAAAATTAATAACTACTGAAATACTGAAAACATTCAATAAATGTTATATAATTAAATTACTTCCCACCTTATTCCCCTATAAACCCACAACCCACTACAGAACTAAAAGCACAAATTTCAAACAAAAAAAATGTAATAACTACTAAAATGTTTACACTTATAATACAAATAGAAAACAAATCTTATACAAAAAATAACATTATTACAAAATTTATATTTTTTAACATCTATATTTTTGCAAATGATATTAAACAATTCGACATTTTTTACATCAATATTACTTACCTAAAGTCGATATTCTGCACCACAATATTTTCTGTCGCTGTTCTTGAACCACGAGATTTTTGCAATGTAGTTCAGGTAAGTCAATATTTGTGAGTCGATATTTGGTTACTGCACCAAAAAAATGCAATTTTATAACTTTCGTGAAGCAGCACACATAAAGTTACAAAATGGCATTTTAGTATTGTTCATGTGCAGGAAGGGACACTTCCCTACACATAACCAATCCTCTTCTGCACACTGACACCCTTGCTAAGTTTTTTTAACTTAGCGCCATCCAAGGGGAAATGAAAGGCTGCACCACATTCTTGTAAATATGGTACAGTCTTGCGTTTCAGAAGTTGCATTGTGTGTCATTAAGCCACGAAGGCTAGCAACACGCTCTGCCACTTCCCAGTACATATCCCCCTATGTTTGTAGTCTTACAGTATGCTAGTCTAGATTCTGTAACTTTGCATTTATTAATAATCCGGAGTTACGCAAGGCAGCACACATTGTCAACTGCGTTACTCTGCCTCAGAGAGCCAGTCTTTAGATGGAGGGTGGGTGTCTCACTGCAGCAAGAAATTCATTTTTGAAAACATCACCAATTTTGCATAATTTATTAACCTCGAAATGTGATTTAATACACCCCGTATACCGGGGTACCAACACTAGCCAAAATGCTTGATTTTGACTTTTTCAGTCATCAGGGCACAAAGAATATTCCAGGAGTGTGTGTATGCAGGCAGGAGTACTATGTTGCCTACAATGCAGAGCCCTTAGAACCATGATACAAGGGTAACTGTGTCATGAGTTCTCTTTAGATCCCACTTAGTTTTTGCTTATTGTACCCTGACTGCACATTATACACTGCTTTGCACACATTACACACAGCACCTTTGTTTTTGTGCCACAATTTTATTTTAGAAATATGCTGTACATGTTTTTATTATTCAGCTGTCGTTGCTGGGACTCAATTTAAGCATTTCTGACAAGGTTGAACAATTCTGTGCCCTATTTTTTATGTGATCGGTTAACAACATTTAGACACAACACAGAGGAGTAGATGCTGTTTTCAAGTGAGGCACTTCCTATCATATATACTGAGACGTCCCAAAACAAGTATGCTAGCTTTGCGTAACCTGAGATGAAGACCACCTAACTACAAATGTCAGGTATGGGGGCCGGTTCTAATCTCAGAGGTCACTGATATAGCACTGTACTCAAAAAGTGAGGGTAGACTTAGGCAGCTATACCATTCGCCCTGGTAGGGCTTTTTGTTGTATAGAGTTTACTTGTAATGTTGGTTACTCTGATTAGTTGTATATGTTTTCTAATTGCAGCATAGTTGCTTCACAGTAGAGCACAATAGTTCCATTAAATATTGTAATCTTTCCTTGTGTCTTTTGTATTTATTATGGACATGCACAAGTGTGAACCCCAATGTTGGCTATCTGTTTCAATAGTTTCCCTGGGGACTAGAGAGTTGTGTTCTGGGGTGGCAATTTACCTGTTTGGAAGGCAGGTAAGGCACTATGATCTTGTCAGATTTGGGCCCATAGGTACTGATGTGGCATGGTGACTCAGCCCCTTCATTCTGATTAGGGGTGAGCGGGAAATCCGTTACGCCCGCGGATTTTGCGGATTTTTGGGAAATCCGCAATCCGCGAATTTTGCGGATTTCCCGCAAAATCCGCAAAAATAAATCCGCGGACGTAATCGGTTCAAAAGTTGAACCCCCACTCATGTAACTATTTTAAAATGGCGCCAGCAAGCTGCCAGCGCCGTTGTAAAATAGTTACAAAGTTAGCTTGCACAGGAACCACTAGATAAAACGAAGCAGGTGCTGCTTTATTTTATCTAAGTGCTTCCTATGGAAGCTAACTTTGTAACTATTTTACAACGGCGCTGGCAGCTTGCTGGCGCCATTGTAAAATAGTTACAGCTCACTCAAGGGACCCCTGCGCTCTTCGGGGCGATTGCATAGTAACACACACATGGTCGCTCGAACTAGTTGATGCTCAAATTCAGTGACTCATTCATAAGCCCAAAAACAATCGTGAGCGTTGTCGAGGCTGGACAGGTGTGCCTTCTTCCCAAATCTACCGTGGAAAATCAGCTGTGATGCTGGATAGACTTTGCATCCTTGACTTTCACGAGCGCAATACCCGTGCTGTTCCTGTGACCAGGAGCTTCTTTCTCTTCATCTGCTGAACTGATCTTTCTCTGACCTTTTATACACACAAGAGCCCATACATGAGCAGGCACATTGTGTTCGCATGGGTTTCTGCAAGTTCGCAATTTGCGAAATTGTACAAAACCCTCGCAAACTTGCAGAAACCTGTGCGAACACAAAAAAAAAAAAAATCCGCGAGGATTCGCAGATTTTGCGGATTTTCGCAATCCGCAAATTCGCAAATCCGCAAATTCGCGGATTGCCAATCCGCACAATCCGCCCATGTCCTGTGGTACCAAGCATAGTTCTGTTTCCAAACAGAATCCCTGCAACACCTGCATGGGTAATCGCCAGGCCAAAACAAACACACCACCAGTAGTAAAGGACAGTAATGCAATGTAACCTGGTATAACTGTGCATCCTTGCATTTTAACTTTAACACAGTGCTGAAACTTAGTTTCATGCCTTGCATTATATGAATTCATCACAAACATGTCACATAGGGGGATCCTGGCCGTTATTCAAGCTTTGATAAGCCAATCTATGTGAATAAAGAATTGTTTAAATCTGTAGAATGTGTGCCAGATGATGGTTATTGATACAAATACGTCAACTCTATTCAAATAAAAAAATTGCCACAGCCTCATAATTGCAAAATTCCAGTGGCCCTGCCTATGTCAACACTACATTCACATTCACATGCCGCCTTGTCAATTCCAAAAAACTCTGTGGACACAGGCTATTGTGTTGGCACACTGGTTGGCATTAATTGACAGGTGTTGGATACCTACCCCTACACTTCACACTATTACAACTATCATGGATCATACATTGACTTCACAGAGCTACTACCATTTACTCATTAAACTTACTTGTCACATTAGGGTCTCCCTGAGTGAAAGGCACATGTCTACATGCAAGACATTAATTTAGAAGTTGCATTGTAAATGGTGCTACTACATACATTTCAGAATCAAAGCTAAGCATAGTGACATCCCAGTATCGCATGTGCAAGGTTTTGCATGAGTGTGTTGTGGTGCCTCCCTACTTCAAGCGTTTTTCCGTATTACATGCGAATTCCAGAAACAAATGCAACTGCTTCACAGTGCAACCTGAAAGTGATAATATTCCTCGTTCAAAGGTAAATTGAAGCACCTACCACCTGTTGTTGTTGCTGCCCTGTTGTTGGTGGGGGATCTTGGCGCTGTGAAAATCCCAGCAGGGCCCGCTCCATTTCTACCAGCGGCTGGAAACCGCCATTGCTGCTACCTTCATCGCCGCACTAGGGGAACCACAAGACCCAGAAGCCCCGGCGGCGAGACGCTCCACGGACCTGCGCCGGGAGGCGCAAAAATACAAACAAGGCCACACGCAGTGCGGGACTCGCGCGGGCATGCCCGGGCGCTGCCCAGGAGAAAGCCCGGGCCAGTGTGGGTCCATCCGTACCAGTCGAAGCCAGGAGAAGACAGGGCAGGGCCACCCCACTTTTATCTGAACATTAGAATTCTGCATCCTGCAAACTTGGTCAGTGACTTGTTTTTGTTCATCTATTGCTGACTATATGACATTTTTTACATTATAACATTTTTTGTTTGAATACAAGCATGAACAAGGGTACCCACAACGGGGTTGGAGGCCAAGGGATTGTGGGCACTCTTAATGCCTTCCTTCTCAGGGCAGAGTCACTTTTGACCCATGAAATACAACTCACCCAAAGAAGGCAATACTTGGACACATGCCTAGTCTCAATGGAAGTCCCCACAGGTGGGCCCCTCCTAAATCTATCGTACTTAGCTGTATCTAATCTGGATAGTATCCATCAACCGGCTCTTGGGCCTCCCGAGATTCCAACACTCACTGTAGAAGATCCTCCAACTACAGCTATAGAAACTATTGCCATATCACCACCCGCAGCCCAAATCGTAACACGATCAACACGACAATCACAGGCTGGGGGGGTGGAGGGGGTACAGTTCTGGCCACAACACGGAAAAGGAAGGCCGAGGGGTCTACCTGTCACAACTCAACAAACTAGCAAAGCGGCTAAAATAAAAAGCTCAGCTCGAGGGAAGACAGGCACATCTGATGAGGTAACTGTTACTAGTTCCATCAGCCCAGGTACTACTAGATGCCAATATCCCGCAAGCAGCCCCAAATGGACTGGGAAGATTGCTTATTAGCTAAATTAGAGGGAAAATGTATGGTGCTATTAAACCCACTGTTAAATAAACTTGCAGATATTGACACTCAATTACGTAATATCAAGCAAAAACTCCCTTCTCAATCTAGTCAGCCATCAAATGGAACACTAACAGCTCAGGGGGGTCTATTACAATTATGGCTCCTGTTTTAAATCAGCCTTCAATGGTTAAAGATAGTATTGTTAGGTTAGGCACACAGGTCTTGCACCACATACTATCAGCACATATCATGTACATAGCATTACAACTGGAGGAGGAGCAATAACTGAGGCAAATCACAGGGATTTGAATGAGGGTGGCTCAACTAATGTTTTAACCGCTCATAGTAAGGGACATCTCAACTTACCCCAAGAATTAACACCCTATATTGTTGTGCTCTCAAATGTTCCACCAATAGCACCCAATTCAGAGGAGTTTTGGACCTCATTAAGAAATAAGGCACTGCACTTACAGGACACAAAGACGGGGTTGGGTAGCCGCCTGTTCCAGAATTTTAAAATGGTCAGAAGGGTCCCCTGGATAGGGAAATTGAACAAAATGAGCAGGGGTGAACGCATAGTATTGTATTTTGGGTCCCCAGCACTGATACAAAGTATTTTAGAAAGAGCAGAGACAAGGCATATGGGCAGGGAATGGATTCATATCTTACCATTGGGCTTTTTTTACCGTAACCCACTCCCATTACTTGAGCCCAGACTCGACCGGCCAGTTAATGCTTACAATCAAGGAACATATAAGTTCAACGTGCCAACCTATAATCGATTTGATAAAGCTCTCTCAAACCTAGATGCACAGGACAGACTGTCAGATAGGTCTCCCAATGACAATAAACTAAGGGATACACCAGCTATTTGACCACCCACCTTGACAAAAGAACAGGATGTCCTGGAATTGAGGAATACACAGTCAGTAATCCTTGCTGACTATCGGGCGCAGGGAGAGGGTGGTATCGGATATGTGTTAACTGACGGCGGGGGAATAACCAAGTACACTCAAAATACTGACAGAAGTAAAAATGATTCTGACCTTAGAATCCTGAGCTGGAATGTTGCTGGCCTTGAGCAAAGATTAGCTGATACAGACTGGATATGTATAATATCTACCCAAGATGTAATAATGTTTCAGGAAACATGGGCCACACACGATCTGTATGTAAAAGGCTTCCACTGTTTTAGTCTAATAGCACCCAAGCCTGATTTCGGCCGTGTTGTTGGGGGTTTATTGATTAGGATTAGTATAGCATCTGGAGGGAGCATTAATGTAATACCTACAAACAGCCCTAACATACAAGTACCAGAATACAAACGACGCGTCCCTTTTTACCTAATAAATTTTTATAACAATGATTTCCACTCTGTCCCGAATAGGAATTTCATAGAGCTTTTTAACGTTATTTCGAAATTAGGCAAAGTCGAAGGTCCAGACGAGTGCATGGGGATTTTTCGGGGGGGGGGGATTTTAATGCAAAGGTCTAAACTGATCTCCGGGGCATAGGTACACAGCCTGCAGACTCAGCTGTGCGGAGGGGCTAGGAATTAGACACTTTACTTAGTGAATATATCCTCACTAATGTAATGGATCTAGGTTTTCCCACTAAAAACCAGCGGGCACCAACGTTTAGAGGAAGGGATAGTGCCTCAACTATTGATTATATTTTTGTTTCTCCTTGCCTCGCAGACTGCCTTTTGACTGCAGAGGTTTTCCTAACAGATTTGGGAGACCACAACCCCCTGACAGTGGTACTAAGATTAGCATCCCGCCCCGTGTATGCTGTTTTTCAGGGGGCGAGGGATATAACCCCATCGACAGATAAACTTAGATTAAAGTGTAGGGGGGTGGATAGCAGTAAAATAACTGAGACTCTTTTAGAAAGGCACTCAAATTTAATTACCTCCAGCCTATCAATCAGAGTCTCTCGCTTAGGTGTAATCAAATATTTCACCGAACTTTGTTCAGTGATTAGATCCTCTTATCGGTGCCACTTTGCCAGGATAGGAAAGAACCAAGATGGTTCGACCATAACTGTTCGGAGGCTAACAGGAATCTGCACAAGGCTTTAACCATCAAAACTTGATGCAGGGCAGACATAAGGGTAGCTATGAAGGTGTATTAAACTACTATAAAAGATTGAAAGGGTACTCTACTGAGTAAATGCTGGGAAGTTTTATCAGATTCAGCTGGGGGGAAAAATGGCAACCTATTCTGATCCGCAGTCAGAGAATTGCGTAACATCGGCCAACAATTAACACCTGTCAGCTGTACCATCTCCAGCAGTTCTTGGGAGAATCACTTCTCCAAAATCTATGCCACACCACTACATGAGACAGATTACTGTGTGGAGGGTCAATCATGTGGCCTACAGATAACGTTGGTGGAGGTAGAAGAGGCGATTGCACATAGCCTTGGCAATAAGGCTCCTGGTCCAAATGGGTTGCCCATAGATATAATAAAGTGGAAACCTGAACTTTGGGCCCCAGTTCTTTTGAATGTTTTTAACAGTCTACCCCAAGCGCCCATGCCTGACACATGGGCTACGAGCATTATTGTTCCAATCTATAAAAAGGGGGATAGATCAGAGCTAATTAACTAAAAGGTCGATCTCCTTGCTTGATAACACCTTAAAGATTTTGGGTAATGTTATCTATAACATGATTTTAGATTGGACCAAGGAAAGTGGCATTTTAGACCCTTGCCAACTGGGCTTTAGAAGTAGGGTCGGCACAATAGAACAGTGCCTGAACCTTAACTTGGTTATCAACAAATATAACATTGCCCACTTTTCCCCCATTTATTTAGCGTTTATGGACTTATCATCTGCTTTCAATTTAGTTAATAGGTCCAAACTCTGGTCTATTTTGTCGAATTATGGTTTAATTCAACCTCTGGTAAAAAATGTTTGCATTTTTACGTACTGATCTTAAGGCACAAGTAAGGATAGGAATGGGAGGGAAGTTGTCAGGTCCAATCAAGGTAGGAAGGGGAGTCTGACAGGGGAGCGTTTTAGCACCCCTGCTTTTTATTATTTATATTAACGGACTGAGTAACTCCCTGAGACAGTCAACCCCAGATGTTCCTATAATCAACGGTAAACCACTACCTGTACTCCTTTACGCAGACGATGCGAGCCTAATGGGCAGCACCCCGAATTCTATGCGCATCCCTGTTAAAAGCTTTGTAGAGCACATGGATGGGTTGGATTTACGCGTGAATTTTAAAAAGTAATTTATTATGTCATGTGGAGCAGGGAAATGCCAGCTTAATTCCATACTGGTAGGGAATGATAGACTAATTTCTACTAATACTTTCCCTTATTTGGGGATGGTCTTTGCTGCGAATGGCTCGTGGACTGGGCATTTGGCCCACTCCATGAGTAAATTCTCAAAGGTCATCAATTACATTTTAAGTCTCCCTCAACCGAAGAACATAGGTGCTGTTGGAGCAATTTTAAGGATTTTTAAATTGCAATGCGTCCCAGTAGCTACGTATGGGGCAGAGATATGGGGTTTGGTGAAGAGTCGGTGCATCCAGCAGGAAGAAAATCGGTTTAGTAGGAAGCTGCTGGGTTCACCGATTTCCACTTCTCACTATATTTGCCATAAGGAACTCAACTTACATTTTTATATGTGATTTTATTAATGCACAACCCCTGTTATTCTGGCACTCAGTTTGGAGGAATAAATCTGCCACCCTAACTCAAGAAATTATAACTGACTGCCTCAAGTGCGAGAGAGGAATGGAAATCCCTTGGCTCGCCGGGGTCTATAAATGTTGGTGCAGTATTGACAAAGGTAGCCTCTTTTATTAGAGCAGATTCAGTACATAAGAATGATCTGAAGAAAGCATTGTACGCACTTTACAACATAGAAAGGGTAAGGGAAGAATCTCAGAAAACTACAGTCCTCAGCTACATGGGCAGGGAATTGTATAGGCACCCATTAATATTATATCTTACCCTGCCAATGGTACATTGGGAAAGAAGCCTTTTATTTCGACTTAGGGCAGGAACTGTAAGATTCTTGTTAAGTTTTCCTTTAGGCTATCGGCCAACCCATGAACATATAAGATGTCCATGTGATGGGGTGAGCGCACACACTGATTTGCACTTTTTCGAAATATGTAAAATGGTTTTTAACTCCCTTTTTTTAAAGACATAGACCTATTACAATGGGGGAATCTTATGAATTGCTGCTTTCTTTGGACAGTGAAGAAATAATTTTCCGCACTAGCACTTTCTTGAGAATTGCTACCCGAGCACGTAAAATGATGGACAATCCTTGACTCTCTTTTGTTCAGTAATTTGTAATTCTGCCTGATGGTTATTTTTATGTATTAATTTTAATGAGGATTTTATAACAATATTGTAAATCTGTGTATGTGCTTTTATGAACTCTTGGAATTCGAATAAAGATTTATGATATGATATGACATCCCAGTGCAATGGCATATTTTATCATGGATGGTGATATGTAATGTGAATATAGCAATGGGGCTGCTTTTCTGACATAGTGTGCTGTATCAGTGTCAGCTAAGTGAGCCAAAATGGAAATGCATCATATATGCTAATACATTGACATGCCAATACATTTATCAAGGCAGGTAATTGGTCAGTATTGACCTCCAATTGGGGAAATTCCAGCTTGACATTACTTGGCCCCAACTGCTTGCTCCATCTAACGCAAGACAGAATCTATGCAAGGTGTACTGCTTAGTGTTAACCTGTGATAGTCTTGCCCCTCTCTCTATTGACTTGTATGTCACAAGGCATCCACACATTGCAGCTACATTTTATGTATAACTTTTAACCTTTACTAATATAGCAATATTACTACATGCTGATGGTACATAAATACATGCCTACGGATCATCCAAACTCCAAACCTAGCATGTTCACAAAATTCACCTCTTGGGCTATCATATCCAGCCATCGGTGCTTGATCTGTCTGATTGTCAGTTCCTTGCCAAATACATGGCTACTGCACCCTCTGCCATCTGTCCTAACTAGTCCTAGTAGTGCACAATAAAACCAAAAAGGACAAACACCTGACAACACAACGAGAGCTAGAAGTAAACATTTCATCACAAAGGTACACAAAAGTACACACTAAAGCCAAATCAGGAAAAGACCAGACATCCACCTCACCTAAAATGTCAAACTTCTACACAAAACACTCTCTCAATGCCAACAGCAACCAGCTCCAATCAACAAGTAAAAGGAAGAGAAAGTAACTTTCATACTTCCTAGTATGCAGCCTGTCACACCCATTGCATAATTTCCTTGGTGTAACCAGCATGTTTTTGCCATTTGCGTTGATTTTTCTGACATATTGCTACGCAAATGTACATTGTGTGATTCCCGGCGCATTAGCACTTTTTCAGCTATGTTAAATCCCTTGTAATTGTGCCTTCTCTTCCACCAGGTTCGTCTTTTCATGTATGCTACAGTCGATCTTCAAGTGGCTACCCCTGCACATGAAACTCACCTTGACACAGGCACTCATCACCAGCTGACTGGAATAAAGCAATTCTCTCTCTGTAGGAATCACCACACACCTCCTACAGAGACCTCAGACCCTACAGAACACCACAGCCAGGCTTGTCCTTAACCTCCCCGACAAGCACACATCACACCTCAGGCAACTCCACTGGCTCCTCACACATAGGAAATGCCAATTCAAGCTGAAGACCCACACATACAAGGCTGAACACAACTAAGGACCTACCTACATTAACCGCCTGAACGTCCACAAACCTTTTAAGAACACTATGCTCCGCCTCCCTTTCATTTGCCCACACTGCCCGGATCTACTGAAGCAGAAACGCAGGACGCTCCTTCTCCTATGTCACAGCAAAGACCTGGAACAGCTTTTCCATTAAGCTCTGGATCATCATCTCACTTCTGGAATTCCAAAGAGCCCTCAAGATCTGGCTGTTCAAATGAGCCTTCAGGGACCTGCAGGTGCCGGGTTGCACTTAAGGGTGATTAGCAGCACTATATAAACAGGATTGATTGATTGATGACACAAGATCCATACACAAACAAAGAGATGGCTATTATGTCATTCATTACAAGTTCTTAGTACGATGTGTATTTCTGGTGTCCTTGTGATATGTAGGCCATTACCAGATGTGCCATTTTAAAACTGTTTAGTGATGGTATTGTGGTGGAAGGTGTATGTATCATGTACACTTTCAGGATATTTTCCAAGCACATTAATGTACATTCACTGATGGTCCACAATAACCTGGACATTGACAGAGCAGGTTTGCTTAGGCTTTCTATGTAGGTTACATTTTGAAGCAGGGGGCACCAATTACATATGTGTATAATCAATTGCACCACGACCACAAGGAAATCAAGCAATGGCATAGAATTCTTGCTTGGTATCCAGTAGTTGTCGTGTAGTTTTGGGGAAGAGTAGGTACTGGGGTGTAAGTTTAATGATGGCATCCAAAACAGTTACGAGAAAGGCAGAAAATGCCCCCTGTGAAAATTCAGTCTATCTGGCTGTTGTGACTTGAAGGAACTTAATGCTAGCATGTGGAGCACAGCCATCAATTTCACATTTGGTGGTATGTTATAGGAACTTGCAATTGGTGGCTGGAGAATTGGCCCAATCTTCTCTAGCACTTTCCTCTTGCATCAATAGAACTCCGCCTCCCTGAGCCTGAGCGGTATGTGCTGCCCGCATAGACGCTCTTTCCTCCTGCGCTACCCATGTGTTGGTGGTGGACTCCTTGCTACTCCAAGTTGTGGTATAAAGACCTCCATGTTGTAGTGCGAGCTTGCCAAAGTGTGTTGTAATGTTGGTGTTTTTATACCACAGCCACTGCATCATTTCCTAAGCCTGGTTTGCTGATGCGCAGCAACTCTGGTGAATTTCTAGCTTTACGTTACGCTACCCGTGACGCAATGCAACACCCATAAATACCAAATTTGTGGGGGAACGCCTACATTGCATATATTAAATATTGTGTCATGCAACTGCATTCACTGCAACTGTTGTCCCAAGCATACCTTAAAAATCTATGCATTTTTTAAGCTGTGTCATTTTCTAAATATGACTTACTGCTTGCACCACCCTTGCATCACACTACACGATGTGAAGTAGTGTGGCTCACTGGTTAGAGGCGGCAGACCCGAGAGCAGAGGACGGCCCGGGACCAGGGTTCGATTCCCGGCGCGGCAGGTTTCTGGACCAGGGTCAGCGGACTCGATAATTCTCTCGCCTCGGTGCCCACTCTGATCAGCGATCACACTCGGCAACTCTGGGCATTAGCTTGCCTCATCTTCACTAACGGCCCCACCAGACCGCCGGGGATGCCTGGTCTCACCCTGGAGATACCCATTAAGGGACCATCTCTCAGGGAAGCCAGGAAGGGTTTCGCAGCGGTCGAAGCGCCTTGGGACCCTACGGGTAAGTAGTGCGCTATATAAATGCCAATACATACATACAATACAAGGTGGGTGCAAACTACTCATAAATATGCCCGGGGCCTTACTATCATCCTCAAAGAGTTATCTCTGAGTTATTGGCACTTTAGGGCAGCCAAAGTAGTGATAAATGTATCACCCTATTCACAAGCTGGTGCTAACAGCTCATAGTACCTGTTTACCTGCAATATCAGCCGCAAAAAAACATCGCCACAGAGGACACCGGCAACTATCGTTAATGAGATGCAAAGTAGGCGCTCCCGTGCAAAAGGTGGCAACAACACCACTCTCCAACATTCTCAATGACCAGCCAGATCGGCATTAAGATCTCAAAACAGGCAATAAGGCACATTAGCTGCAGGAAATTAGCACCTGCTCTGACCTGGTGTAAAGTCAGATGACAGCCGGCACCAGAAAAGGGAGCCCAGCCAAACCCCACACCTGAAGAGCAACAGATGCCATGAAGCTAGTGATCATGCAGCTCTTAGCCCCAACAGGTCCACAACACCCCCACTACCCCAGACCCTCCACTACCCCAGGACCTCCCCAGTACCACCCCCCCCGGACCACCACAGAGGCAGCACAGATACAGACCGCGGACCTTCAGAAAATGCACCAGCCTCACAGACTTAACACCAGAGTATGTCATTGCCCACTACAGGCTCAAAAGGACAACCATCCTCCTCATCCTGAACATCATTGCCCATAGGCTGATTGTACCAACACAGTGGACAACCACCATCCCACCTCAGACAAAGCTGCAGGCTGTGCTGTACCTGTTGGCCTCTGATACCTTCCAACCAACAACCGCCAGAGTCGGAGGAGTCTCACAGCCTGCTCTTTCAAAGTTCCTCAAACCTGTCCTGGATGCCATCATCATCTTAGAACCACACTACCTATCCTTCCCCACACTGTGCAGGAACAGCTGGAGACCAAGCAAGGCTTCCATGCCAAAGCTCCTTTCCCGCACATGTCGGGGCAATTGACTGCACACATGTCCTACTTATGCCCCCTGCAACACTGCACACAATTACTGCAACAGAAAGCACACGCCTTCCATCAATGTGCAGGCAATAGTGGACCACCGGGGACTCATTACCAACATTGTCGCCAACTACCCAGGCAGTGTGCATGATTCCTTCATCTTCTGACAGTCCATAATCAACCAGCGCTTTGAAGCTGGCACCTACGGAAATGCACTGCTCATTGGTAAGTACCAAATAAACACACCACACACCTCAACTCCACAATCATGTAACTCACAACTCTGGGAATGCACACGTTATAAATTCGCATACAACATGCAAAAATACATGCCCAACCACCAGACACGACAGCACACTTTAGCGTGAGAACCTGGCCTAGCCATGTACATGGGCCATCAATGGCATGGCACCTCAGCCACACATTAGCAGGATGTGGGAAGAGGAGGGAACCAGGCATATGTGAAGGAGGCGATGTGACTGATGTATGAAACTGCACACAATTGCATACCACAGACATATCCATGTCAACACACTCCACTGGTGTTTAGAGTGTAGTGGACAGTGGACACAACCATGTTACCCCAGGCAGTAGGGGAGATCAAGGAAATGTTCTTGTTACGTCCCCCTATGTCAGCGTGTGCGCAGTGGGCTGGCCTGGCATATGCCTGGTCAGCCTAGGAGTGTGAATAAAATGCACATAGCCTTGGGTGTAGTCCTCTTTTCAATTGCCCAATGTCCCTGCCAGGGTGGTGCCTCTCACCACGGCCTAAGGTCTACACCGTGATCGTTATTGCCTGGGATCCTGTGCGCCTGCTACAACCCAGGCCGCTGGTCCCTGAAGCCGTCATGGCCGCCGCTGTGTATCTAGACTTCACTGCTCACCTGCTGACACTGGCATGCGTCGAGAAGGGCCCACCACATGCCCATTCAAGCTCCAAGCCCGAGGACCCCAACCTTGGCAGCCTCCTCGGACCATCATGGCCTCCGCGACACAGGCCTGTGGAACTCCTTTCTCGATGACGTACTCCACCAGCATACACAGCTGACAAGTAGGACTACATTTTGAACTGAGTCTTGATTACACCGTTGCAGAGTACATTATTTAAGGTTTAGTTTATTTCACTATCCTCCCTTCGATGACTAAACGTGTCTGAGGGCCTTTGCTGACTGCAGCTTTCGGCCTACACTGCGGTCCTGCAGGCCTCACACCAATCCAATGCAGCCCATCACAGGCAGGATACAGCCTCCTCACCAGCTGCACAGCCGCTCAGCTCTGGTGCCACTACCTCCATAGTCCACAAATCTAATCCACATGACATTCTAACGTTATGTGTTAGAGATCCAGGAGGAGATGGCTGGACATAGGTTAACCCTCGCTGACTGCAGCCTCCAGCCGACACTATGCACTTTTGGAACTGAGTCTTGATTTCTTCATGGCAGTGTTCATGTCACAGTACACAAGGAGAGGAGTAAGAGGAAGACGTGCTTCAGTCTGGAGGAGAAAAGGCTCACCTTCACGGAGGTGATGAGACACGACCAACAACTGCACTGGTGCCACTGATTCTGTGCAGCACAATCTTACCAAATGTGGCTGTGGACTCCTGCTGACCGCTGCCTCCGGCACACACTGCGGTGGAGTAGGTCACGCAATTTGAACTGAGTCTTGCCCTCTGTATGGCAGAGTCCATGTCATTGCACAAGCCTCATGGCAGACTGCATCCCTTTCCAGCACTGGTGCCACTGAGTGTGTGCCGGGAAATTCATGGGTAATCTCTGTTTGATCGTCGGTAGCGTAGAAAAGTAGAAAAGTGTAGTCTGTAGCATTCAACTCCCCCATTTGCCTGTTTCTGCTTGTTTTTGCCCTCTGCATCATGCCCTGGAAGGACTACTTCTACTGTCCCCCCAACTCTCTGTGACATTCCCCTTAGACATCAACGAGTACATGCTCAGCTCGCAGGCCCTACCTCAGTGCACCGCAAGCCACCGTCCCGTGGTGGTGTGCCTGTGCCCGCCACTGTGCATCCGAGGCCACAAAGTCTGAGCTGCTCAAGTCAGCGACCCATGATGTTCGTACCTTGTACTGCTGATTGTCTTCTCACTGTTGTGGTTTTTGCCAGCACCAACCAACCCCTGAGTGGTGGCTTACATTACCCAACACCAATCCAGCACAGTCGTCACTGGAAATGTGACCCTGGCAATAAAAAGGGTCCGGATGCACATGCCCATAGCCAGTCCCACAAACTCACTCAGTGTGTCCGTGTGGTCATTATGTATGCATGAGGGACCGGAGACATTCCACATTACATTGTGCTGTGCCCAGCATGCGCAACCATGTCACCGCAGGCAGTGGTGTAGACCTGGGACATGTAACCGTGTTGTATCTCCATGTGAGCGTAAGCGGGGTGGACAGGCATATGACAGTACTGCGTAGGGGTGTGGCACCTACACACATGGATCTGGATGTGGTTCAGTGTAGGCCTTGCCAAGGAAGTGGCTGATGCGTGTGTCTCTGTTGTAATGTCTGTGCAACCTGTCATGCAATTGACAATGTTGCCATGTGGCATGCCCCCAGTGTGTGTGCTCTGCCAAATGGGTACATGGGGGAGGGCATGCCCGCTCGGGGTCAGGGATCACACAAGCCAACTGTTGTGTGTGTCGCTATTAGCGCAGCATGAGCCAAAGATGTACCCTCAACTGCATGTTGAGTTCAGCCAGGCAGGTGCTTTACATCTGTGTCATCACTGTCCTTGCAATGGGCCTACACATATGTGACCGGACACATTCTGCGCAGCTTCATCACTGTGTCGTAGTCAGGCTTGTGAACATGCACAGACAGGCATGACAATGGTATGCTGTAGGGGTGCATGCGATGCAATCGCATTGCGCACACTAGTTAATGTGCTTGGGGGGGTGCAGCAGTGAGGCTATGTAATACACAGTGGTGCCGCTCATTTGCAACATGCAGTACATGTCATGCAGGAATCACTAAGTCACACATATCACACACCAATGAACCAGTGAGCCTGCCAACACATCAACACATCATGCAGTACTTAGTATTGACTCATGTCTCTCTGCACTGTCACAGGTGACCAAGGATTTGCACTCTGAGCTTGGATGAAGACACCCCTCCCAGCCCGAACATCCCAGCCCAAAGGCTGTACAATTTGGCCCACAAACCCACCAGGAGCATTGTGGAGTGCACATTTGGCGTGTTGAAGTCACGTTTCAGGTGCCTGGATGTCACAGGTGGAAAGCTCCTGTAAAGCCGAGACCTCGTGTGCAAGATGATCGTTGCATGTTGTGTGTTGCACAACATATTTATTTATTTATTCGTTTATTTATTTATTTATTATGAAGTTTTATATAGCGCTGGCCAGACCGAGGGGTATTGGAGCGCTTTACAACTGTCAAATTGCCGAGACCAAACATACACAAACAGTAAATACAGTGAAGGTATCAATACAAGTGTACAAAATAGCAAGACAGTATCAGGCATGCACAGTGAGTTTCAGCAAGTTAAGTAACCAGGGTCAATGAGTACTAGTAGTGCCAATGCTGGGTGTCATAGTCTAGGGTCACACATCCATCCAGGGAGTTATGTCATCGGCTCATCTGTGTTTCATTTCCCTTTGCTAAGGACCGATCTAGGAAAAGAGGTTTGAGCTGTCCTTTGAAGTTTGCCAAGGAGGGGATAGTTCTGATGTGGGGGGCATAGCGTTCCAGATTTTGGGGCACGTTTCCTGTGAAGGACCGGGCTGCGGTTTTTTGTTTGCATGTTCAGTGGGATGAGTAGTAGAGTGTTTGAACTTCAGAGGGTCCGGGTTTGACCCGCTTTTTTGAGTTTGGAGGCAAGGTATTCAGGTTTGCCTGTGTGAAGGGCTTTGTGGGTGAGGCAGGCTGTTCTGAAACTGGCACACAGTTCAACAGGGAGCCATTTTAGTTCTCTGAGTGCAGGATAGATATGGTCAAATTTCTTCACTCCTGTAACCATTCCAGCTGCTGCGTTTAGTGTTGTTTAAGGAAGCTAGGTGTGCCTTTAAAGTGCCTGAGAGGGTTGCGATCAATTAATCTAATCTAGATAACACCAGTAATTGGGTAGCTTGTTTAACTACATCGCTGCTGCAGCAATTCCCCTCCTGTGCTGCAGATCCTTCATTCCCATTGTTCATGACGAGCTCAGCTCGTCATCAGCACAGCTCAACCGTGCCTCATGACGAGCTGAGCTCGTCATGAGCATCGAAGGGGCTAAGGTCCTTGGCTGGGATGAAAGGTTTTATTTTTGTCAGTAGTTTCAGGTTTAGGAAGTAGCTCTTGGTGGAGTTCTTAATGTGATTGGTCATATTGAGTTTCGGGTCTAAAGTGATGCCTAATGATTTTACAGAATCTGCCAGGGTGATGTTTCCATCGAGTGTATCGATCGCAGATAGCCATTCTGTAATTTATGGATTCTCTTATGTGTTTGAAATAAGGAGTATTTCAGTCTTTTCTTGATTATGTTTTATGGTTTAAATTGTGTATTCATTTTCAAGCAAGAGGAAAAACAAGACCCCCAGCTCAGTGGAATCAATGCAATATAGACAACAAGTGTCACAAATAGTAGCATTACTAAGGTAATATGTGCGGAGGGGGCCTGTAGGAATAAACAATAAGGGAAAAATCAAAACAAACAACTGGAGTCCAACATTACCCCACATTCGACCTACACCCCTCCTTGTCCACCAAAAACAGGAAAAAAGACAAATCTGGGAATCAACGTGGCTGCTTGCGGTGCTGTGAGTAATCATTATGTGGGAACTATGTGTCTGAAAGGCGGAGAAGTCTGAGGTATCGGGGGCATGTCAGTTCACGGAACTCATACACAAGTAGGGTCAAGAAGGGCCGCCACATCTTTGGGAAGTCAGACCCTTTGCCAGCTAACAGGAGGGTTAATTTCTCCATGCCCAACACCAGCCAGAGTCACTGTAACCATCCGGAAAATGTTGGGAGCTGGGCGGTGCACCAATGTACCAGGATGTTCTGCGTGGCTGCACCCAATGCAATGGCAAACAGTAGGTCCCTCTGGAACTTTAGCGGATATGTTATGGGATTGGGTAAACCCAAGAGAATGTATGTAGGAAATCTCTGGAGCTGTGTCTCAAAGTGGGTGTCTATTTCATCGAGCACCTGGGACCAGTATGATTCAATACGGTCACAGCCCCAGAGGAGATGCACCATAGTGCCCACCTCCCCGCAAACCCTCCAAAAAAGGGCACTTTGTCATAGATCAAATTGATGCAGGTGTTCCGGCGTATAATACCATTATGTGGCTATCCTAGTCAGTGTCTCAGTAAGTTCCATGTGGTATGCTGAGTGCCGAGCCCTATGATATATGCTCTCCCATACCTTGTGGCTAAGTGTCCTTCCCAGGTCCCGTCCCCAGCCTTGTTTGTGTGCGTAGTGGACGTTAGTGACATTTGATATAGGTGGGAAATTATTTTCTTATCAGATGTGCGTGTGATGAGCCATTTCTCATATGGAGTCAGAAGGCGCTGAGCCTCAGGTTGGATGTGCGGGTGGAGTGCCCAGTGTTGGAGCAGTAGATAGGGCAGGCATTCAGAAAGAGGAAGGCCGTAATCTGCCTTAAGCTATGGAATGGGATAATCACCTCCAAGTCGAAGAAGTGGCCCAGGGACCTACAAGAGGTAGAGCGCCAGGCAGGGAAGGCCCTAGTACCCATCCCGGGTTTGAATTCTGGGTTATCGAAAAGTGGTGTGAGAGGGGAGTGATAGGTAGTCAGATTATGGGCGGTGTTAGTGCAATTCCACGACTCCATAATCATGATTGTGATGTATGATGCATCGAGATCTGGTGGTCTATGTGATTTACGGAGGAAGGGAATGCCCTGTAGTGCCATGGCAGCCACTGGCTGATCCTGGAACAACCAATGTTTCTCTGACTCTAGGCGGTGCCATTCCACTAAATAAAGAAGCTGTGAGGCGTAGAAGAAGAGCTGGAGATCAGGAACCTTCACACCTCCCTTCTCCAGCGGGTGAATTACTATTGCATGCTTAAACCGGGGCTTGCGGCCTTGCCAAATAAAATGTGCCAGGTCTGATGGGGTCTGTTAAATCCAGCCTGAGGGAGGGTGGAGGGGAGGGTCTGAAAAAGATACACAATCTAAAGGAGGGTGGACATCTTGGTAGCCGCTATCCTACCGAGCCAGGATAATGTATAGTGTTTCCATTGACCTAGCTCCTTGCGTATTTGCTCGCTGAGTATGGAGTAGTTCTTCAATGAAGAGCGATGGCAGCGCAGGAATCAGGTTAGAGAGAGTAAGCAAAATGTCATCTGCGTACAAGCTGATAGTGTGTACGGCTCCTCCAAACTTGATCTCAGAAATGAGGGGATGACGTCTAATCCGTAATGCTTAGGGTTCTATATAGAGTGCAAATAAAGGGGGTGAAAGAGGGCACCCCTGCATGCTGCCTCTTCCAATGGGAAAATGAGAGGACGTATGGCCATTAACCCAAACTGTTGCCTTGGTGGTAGCAATTGAGGATCCGGGTACGCAGTTTCTCACCAAAACCGACATGAGTCAGGACCTGCTCCAGATAGGGCCAATGCACCTTGTCGAAGGCCTTCTCTGCGTCGATTGCTAGTAGCATGTATTCTCCCTGAGTGCGAGACACCTTTTCGATTAGGTGCAGGACCCGCTTGGTGTTATTGCTCGTTTGTCTCTGCGGGATAAAGCCTGAACTGTCTGGCCTCCTGTAGTTTGTGGGTTCGGAGGCAACCGCATCTGTCACCACCCGTGTAGTATGAGTGTCGGAGACGGAGGGCCGCATATTCTGCTCTGTCTTGGTCTAATGCTGCAAGTTGCTTCCGCTCTACACACAATTGATGCCAGACCCGGGAAGCATATGCTCCAGCTCCGCGACTCGCTGGGAGGGTTCAGCCCGTTTGTGACTACTCTGAAGGTTGTTAGCTATAGGTTAGTTGGATATAGCTATAGGTTCTCCCCATATTACTGCCTTTAGTGCCTCCCACTGTGTCACTAAAGAGGTGTCTTAGTTGGCGTTAAGGGCAAGATAATTTGTGATGGCTCTCTGGATCTGTTCGACTGTGGAAGCTTGATGGAGCAAGGTATTTCACAGGTGTCAGTGTCTAATTGGCTGCGATGTTGGCGGGAACTTAAAGGTGGCAACGACAGGTGAATGATCAGAAAGAGAGGCCGTCAGATCTCAGTGTTATTCGCAAGTGCATGTAGTAGGGAAGAACTAAGAAGGTACTCCAACCTAGCTTATGTTTTGTGTGCTCCTGAATAAAAGGTGTAGGCCCGACTACTTGGGTGGAAGTGGGGCCAAAGATCTATGAACCCCAGGTCTTGAATACGGGCCTGACCAGCAGGCGAGAGAGCACAAGTCTGGCCTGTCCTTTGGCAGGAACGGTCACTAATGTTATCGAAGACAAGGTTCTGGTCGCCTCCCAGTAGCAGGCGACGTTCAGCAGTAGCTGTCGCCTCAGTGAGTGCGTCATGAAAAAACATATCTTGCCCCTCGTTAGGTGCGTATACAGATGCTGCTATAAAGGACACCCCTCCCATCAGGAACTGATAACGTGAGCAATCAGTCTCTGATCTCAGCTTCCTTCTGTAACAATCGGGAAAGGATCAAGAGATCAATATGGCAACCCCAGCAGTTTTGGTGGGATTAGAGACTTGGTGGGATTAGAGGGGAACATCTGTGTAGGGAAAGCACGGGATTTCATACTGTGATGATCCTTGGGGAGGAGATGGGTCTCCTGCAGGCGGCATATATCAGCTGTGAGTGATCAAAGCTAGTGGAGTTTGCCATTATAACAAAAAATAAGTCGAAAGGGATTACCCCCGGAGTATGGGATTCCTTGCTGTCGAAGGTGTTCAGTCACAGAGGGAAATTGCCGGCGGTGCTGAAGCGTGATCAGAGCCAGATCTTGGAAAAGCACCAGAGTGTCCCTGGAAAGCGATGGGGTGAAGAGATCTCGCCTTGGTGAGGATGGCCTCTTTGGTCCTAAAGTATTGGATGCACACGAGGATATCCGCAGGGGGGGCATTACTCGCCCAGGGTGGTTCGACCCTGTGTGCCCGGTACAGAATGATCTCAGCTTCATGGGAGGCACCTAGGATATGGTTAAACAGGCCCTTAGCAAATGCAAATAGGTCTTTAGTGTCCTCTGCCGCCTTCAAACCCCGGATCCAGATGTTGTGTCTGCGAGACCTGTTTTCCAAATCCTGCAGGTGAGTTTGGATGTCAACATGATGGGTCTATAATTGAAGACCTCCAGTTGGAGCATATTGGACTCGGTCGCCGCAGTGTCGCTCTTCTCCACTAGGGCGGCCACTCAAACCCCAACGTCGTCCACATCTCTGCATATCTACCCGATCTCAGCTGTGAGATCATTTTTCACAGATTGCAGGTCTTCTCTGAGAGTTAGGAACAGGAACAGCCACTCCAGGAATACCTTTGTAATAGGCTCATCACTGGGGCTTGCAGACTGCATTGGGACCGCCATCTCGGGGGCTGCGGTCGCCATGTTGGGGATAGAGTGCGAGCATCCAAAAATGTCCTTCAGGGGCTTCACCTTCTTTTTCCTGGAAGAGGACATACTCCTCTCACACCCCCAGGCGGGCTGTGGAGTGGGATATGGGTGTTGGAGAAATCACATTAGATCAAGTGAGGTGCTGGTGTGTCAGATCTATGTGAGTGCTAGGCGAACAGCACGCGTCTGCATGTCTCTGCTGTGTATCAGCATTGAGTTCTGTTGCTGACCACTGTAAAGGTGCCGCGGGGGTAAAGGTAGGTGGGCACACCCAACCTCGGGATGAACGATCCGGGTAGCTTTGCCAGACCTAGGCTCCGCATGGGGCCGTCGCTTCCATGTGTTGCAGCTGCTTGATGATGTGGGAGTAAGGGTAAGATATCCACTGATAGACCGGGCCTCTACAGAATGGCACCCCAGTCCAAAATAGACCAGGCAGGCCCCAGCCTTCTGGCCTCTCTCCCAGATTCGAGATGTGCGGCACTTAACCACAGGGCTCACGATGGCTGCCTAGATGTAGAGGTAATCCTGTCCAGGTCACGTGGCCTCCCTCCCAGCACGGCTGCAGGGTGTGCTCTCTTACCGGGCGGCCACAAGGTTAATAATATTTCAAAGGCAAGGCCTACCTCCACGTGTGCTGTAGGGCCCAGGCATTGATGTAGCGTTGGGCCGGTAATATGCTTGTAAGTGAGGGCAAAGTCACAGGCCGCCTCCAATCTCCAGGCCCCGTGACTAGGTGCCAGGTGGCACGTCCGGCATCCGGGGGCCTCTCGGCGTGTAAACACTTAGTGTTTCGGGACATGGGCGCAACTTGCTTTGGCCCCTGAAGAGTGTTCCAATTAAGGTGAAGGGCAGTTAAATTGTCTCTATGAGCTCCAGCCGACGCTGTGGGCAGCGTGAAGAGCAGGGTTGGGGCTGAGCTCAAGTCCACTGTGCCCTGCAAGGCGGGTTGAGGCCAGCAGTAACAGGCAGCTGGGCATAGTGCTGGGCAACCCGCGTGTTATCCGGGTTGCCTGTAAAGCAGCTGGGTTCAGAGCGGCTGGCCTCGATGGCCCGGACTCCTGACCACCGCGTTGTAGAGGCCGCTTCCAGGCATCGGCGAGGGGAAGGTCAGGTTGTCTCCTTCGCGGTCCCCGCGAGGCAGCTGCAGTCGTCGCCTATGTTGGGAACTCGGCCAGCTGTGGGCAAAATCCCATCAGGCGGGCACTCCAAGGCACCGCAAGCTATTTCTGAGCCCCGCGGGGACCTGTATGTGCCAAAGTGGGCGGACTGTGGGCAGGAGCTCTGAACAATGCGCCCAACCTCGCCGCCATATTGGCCATGCCCCCTTGATTATGTTTTAGGTGGTTCCTTAACAGACAGTGTTGGACTTCTCTGAGCGTGTCGTTGAATCTCTGAATGTCATCAATGGAGGTGGTTTCCAGATAGAGCTGTGTGTCGTCGGCATAAAGGTGGAAGGGGATGTTGGCTTTTCTGAGTAGGGTTGTGAGTGGTTCCATGTAAATGTTGAAAAGTTGTGGAGAGAGCACTGACCCTTGGGGGGCTCCCCTGCTAACATGGTGTAGGTCAGACGTAAAGTTTTTGATTTTTATTCTTTGGGTGCGGTTGTGGAGGAAGGAGGAGAACCATTGTAAGACCACCTCTTCTAGACCTGCGCTTTCTTGAAGCGCCTTAATGAGGAAGTGGTGATCAACCATGTTGAAAGCTGCCGATAAATCTTGGAGAATGAGAAGGCAGCATTTGTCTGCATTTAGTGATTTGTGTATGTCATCAATGACATTGAGGATCGCGGGTTCCACGCTGCAGCCCTTTCTAAAGACAGATTGGTGAGCATCGAGTAGGTTGATGCTATCCAGGTGTTTAGTTAGTTGCAGGAGCATGCATCAGGGAACTGTTAATGATCCTGCACCAGAGCAGGGCAATGCAGAGTTTAAGCTTTTTAGCCAGTTGTTGCGGAAGAGGATCTAGAGCGTGTGAGGTGGGCTTAGATGGGGAGATCAGGTTGACTATCTCATCTTCCTTTATAGGGATGAAAGATTTCCAGGATTTTGAATGGGGCTTGTATGTTGCGTCTTTGGTCTCAGGCGGGAAGATCTTGCTGAGGGAATGATGTTAATGTCCAGTGAGAGCTCGATCTTGTTGATCTTTTCCTCAAAGAAGTTTGCGAAATTGTCACATAGTTCTTTGGGGGCTTGCACTGATGAGGTAGCAGTCTTGGAGGTGTGTTTTCTAATGATGTTAAAGAGCTCCCATGGCCTGTTTTTTACATTGTCCAGTGCAGTGCAGAAAGAGGACGTTTTTCTCGTTCTGTATATGTTTTTTATACTTCCAGCGAGCTGCTTTGAGTTGCTCACTGCGAATGTCGGAAGGGTTGCTTCTCCATAGTCTCACTGTGGCTTTTAGTTGTCTCTTTTCAGAGTTGATATCAGAGTTAAACCATGATCTTGATGGGTTGCTCCTGCTTATTTTTAATATCAGGGGGGCTATTTGATCGAGGATGGACATCATATTTTAGGTGTAATGCTAGGTAAGTTCAGTTGCAGATAGGTGATCAGAGAAGTTGGGGAGGAATGAGCGTTTTCTTTTCATCTAGGTCTGTTAAAGGAATCTGTGTTCGATTTCTGGAACATTTAGGGGAATTTTGAGGGGGTGGGAGAAGAGCCTTTTGGTTGCTATGGAATAGGATGTTGTGGTGGTCGGACCAGTCCACGGGGTGGACGTGGTCGATCGTCACTGTATCAATTTTAGCGATAATGGAATCTAAGGTTGCTCCATTATTGCACGTTTCTTCAGAGCAGAACATATGTGTGCGCAGCAAAGCCCCATGGATACGAGTGCCAGATGCACCGGACGATGATGATGACGATGAGGCAGGTGGACCACACCCCACTGCAGCCACAGCAGGAATAGGCCGTAGGGACTACATCATTGACAAATTCTTCTCTAGTTGATGTCACATTGTGTGGGTCCTTAGCAGTAATGGGACAGTATGTTGACTGACCACAGGCACAGCAGGTGCTCATAAATGCATTTTGATACACATTCCCTGCATGCATGTCACTCCTCTGTACAGGCACTTCACTTAGACAAGTGTGGGTGCGACATGCTGTGCTGACAATTTATGTATTTGTTAATGGATGGTGGGTGTGTCACCTCTGTGCAGTGAGGCTGTTTAGGGTGTCGCGTATTCGAACTGCCAGTTCTGTGTGTCACAGTTGTTACGGTATCACACTCTTCGGCATTTCACATATGTCCCAATCCATTCCATTTTGGCTGTCATTTGTGGCCTACAAGTGACAACAGGGATTCTTTTGGGCTCTGATATGTGCCCTCATAATGCAGGGATGCACCCTGTGACTCAAGTGCCATGCCATGGGCGACATGTACATAAGGGGGAGTCACTGCCCCTACATTGGTCCATGCTTTCATTATTGTTTGGTCATGGACATGGCACGTCTGTGTGCAGGGGGTGTTCTCTGTCCCCCTGCAATATGAACAGGGGATGCGGTTTCACAGTGTGTTCCATGTTTGTTTCGGCATTGGCGCAGGTTACATACTGAATGCATGTCAATGTACATTGTGGCTGTTTGTGGGGAAATGCCTATCTGATTTGGACAATGGTAATTTGTTCTGTGTCACAGCTGAGGAGTTGTGCTCATACGTTGTCATCTCACTGTTTATTTACTCTGCTTTTATGGTGTATTTTCGCACCAGACTTGTGGGATTTGCAAGCCTGTCACTGGTTTTCGATGCTTTTTGTATCGCAATTGGCCTCATCACAAGATTTTTTGTGTTTGTGCTTCGCATTTTTGAGGTGTGGCGTTGATTTTAACGCGGTCAGTTGACATGTTATCTGGAGACTATCGCATGGTACCACCGTGTTGTGAATACTTGGTTAACATGTCGTAAATTTCCAGCGATAGACTTTGATGTTGAGTGTTGCGTTAAGTTACTTTTGCAATGGTTATCACATGTTCTTGAGCATATCTCCCATAGAGTGTTCATTATATCGACTCAGAGTGATAGGTGAATGAGTAAAGACTTTCTAAATTCACACCTGTGTCGTGCATGTTACCCACCTGTAGTCCGCAGCTGGCTGACAACTTTGGGAGCTTGATTCGCTGGTCAAAGGGAAGTAGCTTTAGTCCAGCTCACATTATGCTTACAACAAAAATCTGAAACAATGGTTGTGTACATGGAGGTTACTGGGCACTAGATTTTACAGACTGTTGTTTACGAATCAAAGAAAAATCAATTATATGTGAAGATGCGAGTGTAAGTAAAATATAGATATTTATGACTTTAAGTAGCAGGATGATCACAGATCCGCACCATCGTAGAATGAACTAAGCATGGGCGGAAAATCCGTTCCGCTCGCGGATTTTGCGGATTTTCGGGAAATTCGCAATCCGCGAGATTCGCGAATCTCCCGCAAAATCCGCAAATCCGCGAGCAGCGGATTTTGCTCGCACTGCTCGCACTGTTCGCGTGAGTTCGCGCCCCGCGAATAAGTGCAAAATTGCAGAAATACGATTTTAGCAAAACTGAAAGTAACTACTTACCAGGTTCAAAAGTTCAGGCTCATCATTAGTAGCCATTTCCTGTAGTGCTTCCTGAGGGGCCCCTCCAGAGTTCAGTTGCCAGTTGAAACTATTATGTGACCCTGCTCTGAACCTCAGAATAGTTACACATATGCCACAAAGGTCCTGAATTACAGCTAAGGGAGACAAGCAGGAGCCAGGCTGGAAGTTAAAATCCATTAATCAGCCCCTAATTCATTATTGTCAGTTGGGGCAGGGCAGGTGTTGTAACTAATTTTGCAACAATGAAAGCACTTAGCAAGTGCAAAAGATCACTAATCAGGGCGCACTAAGGAAGCAGGTGCCAGCTAAAAAAATATTCTGTGACACATTAATCAGCCCCAAATTAATTCAGGTCACTTGAGGCAGGGAAGGTGTGCTTTGCTTTGCCGAAAATAATGTACACTGGACAACCAGAGGGTGTGGTGATGAAACAGAGGGTGGCATGGGTGGGCCAGAGGGTGGCATGAGTAGTCAGAGAGTGGCAGTGGTGACAGAGAGTGGGAGTGATGAAGAAGAGTGTCCCAAACAGGCTGGACACGTAGAAACAACAAGTTCGCAAAACTTGCGACCCGACAGGTAAGTTCGCAAATTGCGAAATTGTAAAAACCCTCGCGAACTGGCAGAAACACGGGCGAACACAAAAAAAAAAATCCGCAAATTCGCGGGAATTCGCGGATTTTGCGGATTGCGAATCCGCAAATCCGCAAAATTCGCGGATTGCCAATCCGCAAAATCCGCTCATGCTTAGAATGAACTCAGATTATTTATTCGGATGAAGGTGATTGCACGTTCTGTGTTTTTTAGGCTGGATTAATGCACGTGTCAACAAGAAAACAAAAGGGACCACATGAAACATTTATATAAATGAAAACAATTTATTTTTTCTAATGTTTCACAAAATGTAGCCTGTCATTCATCGAACTTTGTAAATAGATATATATTTTTTAAAAGAACATCGGACAAGTAAATGAAATAACAGTGTACATTTACATTGAGACAGAGTCGGGGAGCATGCGTTTTAGCGTAGAGCGGTAGTAGCGCATACATCCGTACAATGCGTCAGACATAAACTGAAAGAACTGCTAGGAATCAATTAAACATTTATGACGCGTCATTCCATGAACTCATGTATACGTCCGTTTTCCGGATTTGTGGGTCCGACTGCAAGCCTGTCATATGGAGCGGGTTCAAAGGGCATACTGCAAGCTTCAAGAAAGCAACATTGATTGCAAAGTTCGTAAGCAGCTAGAATCCTAGCGCTGAAAAAGGTTGGCACACTTCACAGTACAAAAAAAACAATCTTTAAATTGTAAACAATGCGTGAATGGACCATGTCTGGCTGGCTTATTTTGGAAGGAGAAGGCAGCACATGCAACTCCCTTTAATCCCATCACGCAGGACGTGTATGGAAGCCTATGCAATTAGCAGAACATATTACATTCCTTCTGAGTATTCTACAGTACAACATTTCAGCATTCCTAAAATGCTGTAACAAAATACAGTTCCAGTAATTTTGCGCTTACACATAGCAGACGCACCTACATGCAGGTAAAGCATGGCGTGGCAGTTTTAAGTTATTATCAGCGTTACTAAATAGTCAAACTCCAAATCAAAATACAAGAAAAGCATCTAAGTTCTCCAGGGACTCATACTTTCTGATGCTTTTCATATGACACCTCTGACACTAGAATTAGAGTATGTACATATGGTATGAGGCAGTTAGCACTCTTATGCAGAGGTCACATGTTGTTGTATATCAATATGATATATATTTTAAAAAGTTTACATTTTAATTAGTTGTGGCAGGTGTAATAACAATATTATATAAGAAACTGTTAGTCTGAGTAAGAAAGTGGCTGCTTGTATACCATGATTGATTTCCTTGTGGTTTGTATTAGACTTGGTGTGTCTGACAGAACAGGTCTATAACACTATCAATCATGGTCATAGTTTGATCGAATTTTCCAAAATCTGTAAAATTGTCTCTTAATTCATAAAACCATTGCTTGCTGTCTGTACAATAGAAAATAATCTCCTAATTTCTTGTTTACAGATATCAGTTTTAGAGATCTTTGTCTATGTCATGACTACATTCAACAATAGCAAACAGCGGGACAGAATAATTTTTAGAACACAGTGTATGCTCCTGGAAACAAGATGATCAACGTTTGCGAAACTAATATAGATGGCACAGATTACATTGACAGCGTTGTCCTTGTATTTCCTCATTTAGGAGACTGATAACTCGCCATTATTGATGAATTTGCACATACATATTTACAGCCAGTAATTAGTGGGGAGCATGTGGGCTGCCCATGCTGTCCATGCAATGAGTGGAGTAATTATGTATACAAAAGTTCTACAGACGCAAATCACCAATAAAAATCCAGGTGCACTAGTATTTTTGGAAAATGAGTAGGCTGTTGGGGTGAGAAAGATAGCTGTGCATGAATTCCGAGACAACAGCTGTATATTGTATATGATGCACATACAGTGCAAGGAATGGTATATTCATAGCCTTCCTTACGGCGAAGATAAAGCCAGAAATAGCACTGCTCTTTGACCTGAAGGGGTGAAAAAGATAACAACGATCCTGCAGTGGAAGGAACGTGAAATTCATTCACTTTACGACGTTACTTTCACTTCCTGCACTGTAGATACACGTACTCATATTATTGTGTTTTGTTCCAAAAGTCTTTGTTTGGCACCAAACCTGCTTCTCGGAGGCAAACAAGGAGCATACGAATTGCTATATTAAACACCACATTCCTATGAGCCAATCTCAAAATGTGGCTATACCTGCAGGGTTTGGATAGTTCGCCCAGGCTTGCGGCTACACGTAAACGTGACAGATGTGATGTCCTTGTACAGGGAAATAATTTCAAGTGTGAGAGTTTTGTAACTTAAGGCCAGTGAAGTGTGGGTGAAGAAAAAAGTCGTACTTATACTGTGCTTCATCATCCTCCATTCGATCTAAGAGTTGCTCAAGCATTTGAATGGCCTTCTAATGATTGCGTTCCATGCTATAGGCTATTGTTAAACAGTTTGGGTCAGATTTATGATAACTGGCGCATCCCCAGGGATTCACAAGTTATTTTGCGCCGCTGCTTCGCCATCCATGGTGCGCCGCATTTACAATGCGGCGCACCATGGGGCAAAAATGGCACAGATGCGTGACGCATCTGTGCTGTCAAGGTGGCGCATTGCTGGAGTTGCGTCGCAAGCGCGACGCAGCTCCAGCAAGGCTCGGGGGTGCCCCATCTTTACAATGCTGCGTCAAGACCTACGCCTGCTTCAAGCAGGCGCAGGGTTTTGATGCAGCATTGGCCTGAAAGTGACTGAGTGCAATCTTATAGATTTCACTCAGCCACCTGCCCTGGAACGCCCACCCTGCGCCGGAACGCCCACAAGTGGCGTAGGGCTTTACAACGTGACGCATCTGCCTAGATGCGTCACGTTGTAAATGGGTCGTAGGGATGCGCCACGTTTACGCCGCAGTTGCGTGACGCAAACGTGGCGCATTCCCAACATAAATCTGCCCCTTTCTGGTCATTTCTTAGCTCCTATAGTGGAGAGGATTATGCTCCTATAGTGGAGAGGATTCACAATCACAGTTGTAGTTGGAGGAATTGCCACAGCTCTGCATTAAAACGTTTGAAAAATAGACAGTGTTCAATTTTCCAAACACAAGAGCTTCTAGGAACTATGAGTAGCATATCACCCACTCCCTGGCACATCAGGACTTGGATCTCAAGGAAAAGTACGAAGATCGCTCATGCGAAGTTTTAGAAGAACATTGGAAGAGGTGTTCTCTGTGAGCCACCAAGACAGATCAATGAGTTAATGTAGGGTAATTTCTTAAACAGACTTACAGACACATTCAAGCTTTCTAGCACTGGGGACTTAATGTTCTTGCAAGGGAAATGCCATGAATGTTGAAGCTTAAGGCTAGAACATAAAAGTCCAAGAATCAGCAAAGCCTGCTGACCAGTTCACAGACTGTCGGATGACTGGTCTTCTATGGAGAGCTGTTAAGACAAAAATCAGTTGAAGGAAACAGCTTTTCCATGAGGAATTGATCACTAAAGACTAGTCCGGAAGTTTCCAGTAAGTACATCTGTTTCACAATTACTAAGGAGTCTAGAGTGCAAGTCTGTGTGTCCCAATTTTGGCCACATTTCTCATGGCAAATAGTGTGAAGCAACCAGATAAATAGCTTCTTCCCAGCCTTCCTATGGAAACACCCTGCTATTTTTTGTAAACATTCTTAATCATCTGCACCCTTGATAGTCCCCAGTGTGAGAGACACAATGTTGCCCTTTTTATTGCCTGCCGGCATTTTCTGAGCATGTAAATCCAAAAAGAGGGGAGATAGAGGCAAGGATAGAGAGGACTCAGCCTCCTGTACTCAAAGTAACAACCAAGAAGAGTCCTTCTGTACGAAATGGGCTATCTTTCCACTGTTCCTTAAAGTCTGGAAACAGAAAGTTTCCATAAAATGAGCCTCACCCACCAAGATGTCTCATGGTGGCATGCTTCGTCATAGGGTTCTTCCCATCCCGCTGTGCGACGGGGGCATTTTCTGAGCTACAATGACTAGTTACAATGACCAATTTTTTCAATTTTTCCTTTGCTTTTCTTATTTATTTTACTTGGTTGGGATCTTAACTTATCTTTTTTTCTTTTAATGTAACTGTTGTTGGTTAATTGATACATACACCTATAAGCATGTCTATGAGATTTGTCCCGGCGTTCTGAACAATACTGATTACAAAGAGGAGCAATGTTACCCTTACTGAAACCTGTTTCACACAGTAGAATGCTTTGCTTATGCATTGTTGGTGCGCATTCGCATCCCATATCAAGACTGGCTTGATGTAATTTTTCTACATGTGGATTTATCAAACACACACTTAAACATCTACATTCTTTGGTTAGGTTGTTGGTAAGTACTGTGTACTTTTTAAGATAATATTAAGAAAAAATAAATATGTGTTTATCATGGCAGGGTGTATTTTTGTACCACTCTATGAAACGTAGCAAACATTAGTACACCATTCACTAAATTATGAAGCTAGTGTGTAATCATGTGTTACTTGTATATGCATAAACAGACACATAATTACATATTAGGTTACGTTTTGAAATATGTAATAGGTGGTCATGTGGGTGCCTGTGTCTGTGCGTAGGTATTGCTGTGTAGTTCACAGCAATGTGTCGACGTTGTTTAGAAATTGTACGCATGCCATGAATGATCAAATATTTGCTTTTTTCGGAGAGCCCATCACACTTTCTTTGTTCATGCCATGCAATGGCTTAAGATAAGCATATTGGAAAGAACAGTGCATACAAAACAATGTGGTAGTCATTTATATAAAATCCAAAAGATAGCAAAGATGTTCCTTTTCCTCAAACACATGTAACTGTCCTGTTTTTCCCCAGAAACGCTGTAGATTTATAATGGCATTTTCACAACAACGATGCAGGCCCCAGCTCTTCCGATATTAAGAGGCACGTCCTGCAAGACAGGCAACAAACACAATTTTAGCAACTGACAATTCACATAAAAAACGTATTTCTTGCGTTATTGTTCATTTTATTCACTTTTATTGGCATAAATGCCTACACGTACAAACAAATCTCAAATGACAGACGTTACATAGGAAAGTATCATACACGTCGCCTAGGTACCAATGTAGGGCACAAAAGCAGATTTGTTCTCAAGCTGTTAATCAACATAATTTACTTAATGAAGAAGGACCTTCACGGCCAACTCGGTAATAGTGAACGAACTTGCAAGTTGTAGAGTGGGAGCATTTTAGCTCTGTTCATTTGCGAGGGGTGCATTTAAAGTGTCAAAGTGCCTCCCACCCGCTTCAGAAAAGCCATATGGCACCTTATGTGCTGTTTTTAATGATCCCTTTCAGTCTGTCCAATTTTAATCCGCCATGGGATGACCTTTTGAATTCTAGGGGAGCAAGATAGGCTGTAGTGTGTGACAGCATTACAGTGCATAGCACCACTGATTAGGCAGTTCTGCTGTGGACACATCCAATTTTTGTCATTAAAGGATGCAATACTGCTCCAGGTACAGTTTACACTGTACGGTCACATATGATCTACGTTTTCCTGCCAAAGCTGTCTATAAAAGAAGAAGCCCAGCAAGAGGACATAATTTCCCATCACCCATCAGAACAGGAACTGACATCACTGGATCAACCACCATCCACCTACACTGGAAGTGACATCACAGAATTTCCAATCATACATTTGGACAGGAAGTGACATTATGATTTCCCCACCAAAACCGTCTTTAAAAGAAGAAGCCAAGCAAGAGGACTTAATTTGCCATCGCCAATCAGCCTAGTAAATGACATAACAGCACCCTGCACTCCTCTACCCTCCCAGTACCTACTTATTGGCATCTGCAACACAGATGTCCAATGGACACACCCAGTGGGAGCGCTACTGGTGTAATTCACAATGGGGGGCTGGAGGAGATTTGATGGACCAGAGAGGGCACTCTCCCCAATTCAGACAATAAATAACACAAGAAGGCTGTGGGTCCGAGCAATGGACTACTGGTTACCCCAATGTGAGAAAGAGGAGAAAACAGTGCTGTGGGAAAGAGTGGGGGTGTCCCTTTTAAGGATGGTTTCCCTCACACACCAAAGCTGTCATGCTTCATCATGGGGATACCTCCTCGCGTCGCGAACCTAGTCGTGAAGCGAGCTACAACCCCCTCGCTGCGAGGGAGGAGCTCAGGGATGTTTTAGTGGAGAAAAGGGGCATTACTAAGACCTAATGTGAGAGAATGTGTGAGTGTGAGTGTGGTGGTGCAGTGCTAACTGAACTGTGAGAATAAATAAAACTAGCAACAAGGTAAGCCTAACATAGTTCATTGATGCTTTGTGGTGCCAGGATTAAAACCAAAAGTCGAGAAGTGTGGCTGCCGTAATTAGAGACAGCTACACTCAAAAGTGATTAACATGTTTCAGCCGTATTGTTCTAAAATAGTGTTGTGGCCTTCTTCAGGATCTCTATTATAAAAGTTACTGCAAGTGTGTGAAAGAAAAATAAGGGTGCAATAACAAAAAAACGCAGTGTCATACAAAATCGGTGATCCAGCTGTCCTGCAGATTCACTGGTGTGCCTGCAACTGTCAGGTATCTTACATCATCTCTCCCTGTCACATGGCCATAGGTACCAATGACCAGCCAACCGCTCTACTAAGCGTGGCAGCAACAGCATCTGTCCGGGAGGCTACTGGTGTGCCAAAGGCATGTTCGACTGCCAGTGCCAGGGAACCCTCGATCATCAAGGATTTATTCTCACACTAAGTCACTCTCACCAACATCACTTCCAGCAACTCTGCAACGATAAATCCAACTTCTTCCACAGAGAAATTGTAAAATCAAAAGCAGCCTCACAGAACTAACCCAACCGCAGAGAACTTGTTGCTAACCTACCCACCAACAACCATGATGGCTACCTGACCGAATGGACAATCCTCATCAGAAACAACTCAAAGACAATCATTTGAACCATCCACTCAGTGCCCCACCACATCCACAACCTGGGAGCATAACCAATCACCCCTACCCTAACCCACATCATCAATATCTTCATCACGTCTGCCACTTTGCTGGATGAATCAAAACTTGCATTAATCAATGCCCTCCTCACAGAGAAACCCACAGCTGACCTGAATCAACTGAGCAACTCCCTGTTTCCCTATCAAACCAAAGTGATTGAGAAGGCCATCAAAAAGCAACTCAAAATCCATCTCGAACTTCGCCATCTTCTAAACAACACTCAATCAGGATGCAGAAAAAAACCACGGTGCCAAAACCGCAATCATTGCAGCCACAAACGACATTCAAATCATCCCCAACTGAGGAGAACCAGAGGTCCTCATCCTGCCCAACCTCTCTGCAAACTTTAACACTGTTTCCTATAATACCCATAATAGAAGGGCTCCATGAGTTAGGCATACAGGAATTCACTCTCATATGAATCGGCTCCTACCTCACAAGAAGAATCCAAAGAGTCAGTCTGCCACCCTTCACAACAGTGACTTAGAAATTGATATGCAGAATGCCACAGGGATTGTCCCTCAGCTCCACCCTTTTAAACATATACATGACAACACTTGCCAACATCATCTGATCACAAGACATCACCGCCATCTCCTACACCAATGACACCGACTCATCCTCTCTCTGAAGAAAAAAACAACCACCACCAGAATAAGCTTTGTCAACTGCATGAGCATGGTAGCAGACTGGATGGGAACCGTACTACTGGTCTTTGGCAACAATTTCCCCCATGGGACTCCACCTGGTTGCCGTCTGAGCAAGGACCCAGACCCACAAACCACGCAAGAAATCTAGGGGTCATCATAGATGACAAGCTAATATAACCATTCGAGTTAACGTAGTGTGCACTTACTCCCTCCAGATTCTACGCATGCTGAAAAAAATCTTCAAATGGTATCCTCAGAACTAAAGTTGGGCGGTATTTGTAGAGTTACACTCCATGCTATTCCACTGAGTTACATGAAAATTGTGTGAGACACCACAGAGTTCTGCAAATGTGAAGAATTAGCCATGTCATACTGCTTTTGCTCATTTTTAGCATTTGGAGTTTAATCTGTACTGAAAAATCAGCGCAAACTGCAGCATGTTGCACACTGGAGGGTGCTGCTTCTTGAGTTGATGTTGCTGTCACTTGAGTAGATTTTATTCTGAAGCTGCAGCTTTCTGACCATGAATAGTGGTGACCACCCACGACTGCCCGAGTTGGGAAAATATTGCCGGGTTCCCTCCTTACAACCAAAAATCATGCTAGGGGATACCAAATCTTGCACATGCTCACCAACTTACCCAATATGGACGGATCTCCACGTTAAATGGATAACACAGAGTGGCCGAAATTTTGCCAACTCTGATGGCGGAGCAACATTTATCACCTACCTCTTCTCAGAACACCAGATGGACAATCCTGCAAGCACTCATCACCAGCAGGCTGGACTATGGCAACACTCTCTACGTCTGGATCTCCAGACAACTGCTATGCAGGCTCACCTTGGTTTTGCCCCTGTCCCCATTGGGGCTCTCAGCTCACTAGCAAAAGTCTGTCCGGCGATGGGCGGGCCTGGAACAGGGTGGCACTGACATGAAGGCCATTTTCTGTCTGGCCGCTGCAGGCTGAATTTCAGCCCCATTCTACCTCGAGGCAGTGTGGCAGGCTTCCAGAGATTCTTGCCAGTATGCTTCTCTCCCTGACCGCGGCTGCCCAGCAGATCCTCACAGACCCTGCCCTCTCAATCACAACTTCGGCTGGCAGGAGAGGAAGGGGAGTTGCAGGCTTCTACAAGATGCAGGGAAGGGAGCTCCTTGGGTGCCTTGCAATAGGTGCTCAATCAGGGTGTCACAGCTCCCTTCATTGTGCCTGTTTCTACCCCGAGCAGGCAGGAGCAGAGCGCTTACCACGCGCTGACTTTGGGCTAGAGCACACCAAGCAAAACATACACCATCAGCATGAATCCAGTGCTTGCCACGGACTGGGTTGCCAAAACTTAAGTGGGAGTACCCTCACTCCCATCTTGGGTCACTCTGCTGCCGGACTCACAGAGGCAAGAATCCCATGTCAGAGATGCTCATGGAGCCACCGATCTAGGCCATTGTTGAGAGCACTGGGGACACACACACACAGGAAAAGCAGGCAGGCCAACACATATAGTCAACCTGCAGAGGAGACGTTCCTTCAGGACAGCAAGCAGGTGATCCAAATGGCAGTTCCTCCTGGCACACAGCAGTCCTCTGGTTGCGATCTAGCAGCATCTGGTTACAAGTCCACAACGTGTCTAATTCATGGGGTCACAGACCCTGTACTTATAGTCAGAAATGATTTGTTCTGGGGGGCTCTTCAAACACTGTATAGAAGTGACCAGCTCCCCCATTCACATCTCAGGCCCTGGCTCTAGACACACCCCAGGGGGGGGGGGTGGAGACAGATTGTAGAAGGCAGGCAAAGCTCTAATCAGGTGCAGGTGCACCTCCTCCCACCACTCTAAATGCAGACCAGGCCTATGCAGGAGCAAGGGAAACTCATCCCGCTACTCTGAATGCAGCCAAGGTCTATTCAGCCTAGTGCTGATACACCCAGGAAAGGCAGTACACACCTCAACTCCCCTTGTGACTGTTTAGAATGAATGCACATCCCCTCTCTCCTAACTGTCAAAACCAGATGGTGAATAAACATCCAGACAGAGCACAAAGACACATAAGCACACAGAAATACCCACTTCTAAAAGTGGCATTTCTAAAATAGTAATGACAAATCTGCTTTCACCATTAAGCAGGATTTATCACTACTATTCTAAACATACTAAAAATGGTCACACTACCCCTGTCATGTCAGAAATTACCACTGAAGCACATATCAGGGAATATCCAATGCAAACCTATGAGAGGGCGGCCTCACAACTGTGAGAAACCAAATAGGTTGTTTCTCACTACCAAGGCATACCACACAGTTAAGGCACATGTCCTACCTTTTACCTACACAGCATCTTGCCCATAGGTCTAGCTAAGGCCTACCTTAGGGGTGACTTACATGTAGTAAAAGGGGAGTTTCAGACGTGGCACCCACTTTGCATCAAACATCACTGCGGCAGTAAACTGCCCACGCAGGTCCTGCAGGGGCAGAGTCCTGAGACAGGTTTGGAAGGCTACTTCGGTGGGTGGCGCGAGCACTGCTGCAAGCCTATTAGTAGCATTTAATTTACAGGCATGTGTATATGGAATGCCACTGTAGAAGGGGCTTTCAGGTAAATTAAATATGCCAACTAGGTGTAGACCAATCTAACCATGTTTACAAGAGAGAGCACATGCACTTTAGAACTGAACAGCAGTGGTAAATTCCCAAGAGTCATAAAACCAACAAAAACTGGTCAGAAAACAATATTGGAGGAAGGAAAAACATTCTGGGGTGACCTTGCAATAAGCGCCAAGTCCAATGCCTCCAATAGGAGGAGAAGCACTTGCACCGAAACCTCTGTGTGAGTGAATACTTTTGCAAGTGCAAAACTGGATTATGTAAGTTTTAAGTGAGGTTTTCATTATTGCCTTGTTTTGTGCAAAGCTCTCCCATTGGTGCCTTTTTATTATAATTTTTGTAGAAGTTGGTGCCCCTGTCCCCTTGTCAGATACCTGTGAGCTTTCAGATGAGCCTGCGGCAAGGACAAGTCCTCATGGGGTTGTTGGCTTTCCACTAACCCAACACTTTTCTCACGGTCTGCTCTTCTAGGCCTGATGTCCTTGTGGACTCGCTGAGCAACTTTTCCCATTGTTGGTGAAACAACAGTGGTTTTCTCCAGGCCAGAAGGACTGTTTATAACAGTATTTCAATCATTTTACTCTTGGTGGAGCACTGTAGCCACAAGGAGAGTTGATATGAGGTTTTCTGGCCTCTAAATATTTGCATATTTCTGGAGTTTAGTTCCAAATGATCTAGGAGAGCTCAGATATCTGCCATTAAGCCCCCCTGACCAACCTGCCTGTAACCGTCACAGCAAACTGGTTCTTTCTCCCAAACTCCCAAACTTTAAAAGGAAGCTCCTGGAGTGAGTGGTGCACAAGTCTCCCTCCTTACCTTTGTCCTTATGGGAAAGGCATGAAAAGTATTATCAGTGAAATGACATCTGATTACCCTATGCAGAGTTCACCCCATCCCTTTTCTTCTGTCAGGAGAAGATGATTTCTCTAGATATGGGTCTATTGTTTGGAGGATAATTTATTTTAACTGGTGGACAGCTGAGAAATAACATGGCCCAACAGGTTAGTTCAAAGCACGAATCTCATTAAGGGTTGGCTACAAAACTCAAAGTATATGAAGGAGTGGAAATATGGCCAAATCATCTTATATTTGATCTTAGGATCTTTTCAAACATGAGGAAAGAACATTTATTTTTTTCTCTTTACTTAGCCAATATTAAGCCAATCCTTGATATAGCTTTCATTTACAATGTAACTACACACAACTACTGCACACTTACACTGAAACACAACTTATTCTCAATAATGCTCTACGGACTCACACTATAGTCAAAGTGAAATTTGGATTTTATTGTTTAAGGGAGAGTTTACAAACAATTTACTCAAACTCCCATCGGTGCAAGGCTTACTGTACACACATACAGGGCCAAGTTAGACAGTAGTTTTATTTGCTCAGCCCAGGCACGCCAGAACATGCATGTGTACCTGTGTTGAAATATAACATGTGCAGAGCCTCTTCACCCCAGCTATACAGCAACAGACTTTAATTTAAAATGCTGGCACTCACAGTTGGTAGTACGCACATCAATTTCAGCAAAGCTAACCATTGGTGAAAATCAGGCTCAAAATCCAGTGGTTCAAATATTAGGAAATCTAAGGGGTTTAATCAGGGCAGAACATGTGCTATGAATTACAATACTCTAACACTAATTGAGGTGCTCACTCCCCTCCAGAAAGCTACAGGATGATCAGCAGGACTGATATTTTGGGCAAGATTTTTGAATAACATCTCTTAGAAGTTTTAAAGAATAGGTGGAAAATGAGGCTTACTGCTATGTATGTGTCATATAATAGCATGGCAACATGATTCTACTTAAGAGACGGAAATACAATGTGATTCAAAAAGAGTTTTGATATTATTGCTGCGATTAATAATTGAACTACATAGTAATTAATGTATGCAAAATACAAACAGAGGAGAATGTGGACTGTCACAAAAACCACCAAAAGGGAGTAGGCAAATTTGCATTTTAGCACTGCTACTATTTAACATCAACTTTTGTAATGGTCCGGAAGCCTTAAAATAAATACAATATTTTCTACCCATTTTGAATACAGAAACAATCCAATTTCTCTTTAATGAAGATGACACAATACTTTTAATCTGACCTCTACTGGTTTACAACATGCCCAAATGAGGTTTGATGACTGCTGTAAGTTTAACTGTTTAAAGATTTACGCAGGGAGAACAAACATAGAGGCAGATTTACAAGCCCCTTGCGCCTCTTTTGCGCCGCCGTTGCATCACTTTTGTGACGCAGCGGCGGCGCAAAAGATGCGCCATGGTGCGGGCTATTTACAATGTGACGCATCTGGGAGATGCGTTACGTTGTTAAGCTCTGCGCCTTAAGGAGGCATTCCGGTGCAGGGGGGGGGGGGGAGGGGCGTTCCGGCGCAGGAATGCCTCCTAAAAGTGGCTGAGTGAAATCTACAAAATTTCACTCAGTCACTTTTAGGCCAATGCTACGTCAAAAGCCTGTGCTTGCTTGAAGCAGGCGTAAGGCTTGACGCAGCATTAGTAGAATGGCCCCCCCAGAGCATTGCTGGAGCTGCACAGATGCGTGATGCATCTGTGCCGTTTTTGCCCCATGGTGCACCGCATTGTAAATGCAGCGCATCATGGGTGGCGGAGGCATGGCGCACAATTACTGGCGCATCCCGGCTAATTTGCAGGGATGCGCCAGTAATTGTAAATTTGCCCCATATTTGTCAGTGGTGTAACATTAGCCCCCGAGCTCCCTCCGGCCTTGCGCACAGGCAGCAGGCTCCGGACTGGGTCTCGGGGCCCATGTATTTTGCGCGGGGGAGGGGGCTCAAGTTTTGTTACGCCACTGGAAATAGTGGTCAGATGGACACTGACATGCTGTAAATTACTCTGGACACTATAACTGACCTCTTGAAATTGTTTATCTAGGAGTGTATTTCTCTTCTACTTTGTCATTCACATACACATTGGTTCATTATTGGGTATCCAAAGACGATTGCTGGGACGTAAAGTAAATTAGATAACAGCATGTAGCATAAGACAATCAGGCTCTAGGGAAAGTCTGTGAGCTAAACATGGTGAGCTTGCTAAGCTAAGGTGTGTGGTTATACTCCAGACAGACCCAGATATCATTCAGTAACCTAGAAATGATGGCTGAGATTGGCACAACGAACCCCTGGGTTTACACTGAGGTTAGAATTAGTCATGATGAATATTGAATATGATCATTATATGAGAACGTTAGCAAGCTGTCATCCTATTACAATAGCAGGAGAAGGGAACATTATTAAAACACGGTAGAAGTCGAAGTAGATGTTTAATGGTATGTTAATCTGACATTTATATTAGGATCGTTGAGCTGAATACATAAGAGGAGTTTATGTCCACGAGCAAAATATTCTGGTAGAAATTAATTTTTTAAATGTGAAAGTTATGAGTTGTATATGTTGTTGTGTAGAATAAATATGCACGTATGGGAAATGCAAATCAACAAAGCTTTTTAGAGAGCTGAATTAAGAAGTAAACAGTCCTCTCTGTCAAGTTGATGCTCAAACACTGACCCATGCTGTGCTATTTTGTAAAGCAATAACTGATTGTCAAAGTTAAAAGTTTTTTATTTGATTTGATTTAGAACTTTGCTGAGGGCAACAAATACCAAGCACATACACTTAAAACATTTGTTGTAATACACTTTAAACAACTTTAAAAAGATAAAAAAATGTACAAATTATAACAAATAAATAAACCTTCTGCAGAAGAAACATTATATCTAAAACAAATGGGCTTTATAAACCACCGCCAGCCCTCTACCAGGATCGGATTTGGGCAGACTAACAATACATGAGGTAGATCTTGTACTCCTCCATTACACAAATCACAGATTCCTGTTGTGTGTTCTAAGTTGTTCCATTTTGCTGTATATCCTTTTCATGGGAGGATACCAAACCTCAATAAAAGAATACAGTGTTGTATCCTATGTTCTAGTCGACTATGTTTGTATTGCTTGGGAGATCTACATTCCATGCTATTTACATGTTGTACATAGTGTTTTAATTGGGAGCAGTGCTCTACATCCAAATCAATACTTATTCTTGGTAACAGGTTCTTTAAGAAAAGCTTCAAATGTGCTGGTATCCGGGTTTGTTAAAGTGCTACTGTGGAATGAGACAAGTTAAGGGCTATACTAAGATTCTTATTAAAAGTGAACTGCGACGACTCAATTCTAAAAGTCTCCAATTTTAAAATGTGCCTAAGGGAGCCTAGGTCGGTGTGTAAAAGGTTATACTCCCATCTTATTATGTTGGAAATAGCCATAGCGTATGTACTAGCTTAGAATAACTCTAGGCAATTAGCTTGGACTGGGACAGCTTGATTCACTTTTTACAATTCACTTAAAAGAGTCCCTTCTTTCACTTTTACCGGTTGCCAGGTTTTGATGTGTATATTTTCAAGGCCATAAGATAAAATAGGAGGAATTTTCATATGGTACACCTCTAGCAAGGGTTGAAAGTGCCTGTACCCACTTGAAGAGTATAGCCTCTGCAGTCTTTGACTGATAGTCATAGACTTTTATAATTTACTAGCTTTTACAGTAAGAAACAAATGCTGATGACATTAACTTGTATCAGATGCAATGAAATTAAATCATATTTGGGTATGAACTAAGGTTTCAAAGTCTGTTACTGCTTTTGAGCAAATAATCAATATGGGTGGCTATATATGAACTGTATTTTTTGTGCAAATTCTTAGGCTGTTTTTATGTATTTGCTTTTATTACAGTGGCCAAAATCAAGCACATAACGTAACTTGAAATTTGGGACGCGGAACTACTTGTATCCATATTTTCGCTAGAGTTTTTCGCTCCAGTGGTGATATATAGCACTGCATGTGAAATCTGAAGAAACACAGCCTATGCATTTGGTGAATAATTGCCATATAGTGATAATATACTCATTGCAAGTTACCGAATTGTTACAAAATATTACACCTAAAAGTGCACACAAAGTGCAATTTCATGCAGTATGGTGTGTAACATTTTAGTAACTTGTATTTATAGAAGCGGAGTCCTATATTCTGTTTTCGTGGCCCTCCTATATGTTGGCTTTCTCCACTTTGCAGAGCTGTCAATATTGTGGGAAAACAAGTACTAATAAGGCTTTTTTACCCATAAATTATATAGGGAATTCTTGTTTTTGAGGGAAATTCAATTTATTTAATCGATTTAAGTCTTAAATTGTGGTACCCCCGGGTATAATAGAATATACCAATGAACTAACATTGTCCTTCTTAGTCAGCTTTTAATGTCGTAAAGTTGATATGTAAAATATAGTTAAAGAACATGTTAGTCTAAAGGAATAATCAAGCGCATATATTTTTTCACATATCGTACATATTGCTTTTCGAATATTTGTTTGAAATAGCCAACAGAATGATAATGATGATGATTACCTGTGTCCATTCATTAGTCTGTGCATCATATGACTCTACAGTGTTCAAGTATGAATTTCCGTCATACCCTCCAACAGCATACAGCTTATCCCCTAGTGGACACACCCCAACGGCATCTCTGGGCACACTCAGGGGAGACACAGTAGTCCAGTTGTCCGTTTTAGGGTCGTATCTGAAAAATATGAGTATTGATGAGAATATTTAATAACTGACAAAAAATGAGTTTGGCAATTCTGGCTACATTAGCTAATTATAAGTGTTATGGCCCAGATTTTCTAAGATTTTGCATCAGGGTTGTGTCACTTATTTGGCACAGCCCGGCGCAAAATTCATGTTGGAACATACAAAGCCATACAAATCTCAATTTGAATGGTTTTGTAAAAAAATAAAAAAGTAATACATTGCTGAGCACAGTGCTGCCTTGCATTATCTTGTATCAGATAGGTTTGATATAGAAGGTACATGGGTGCTCCCATGCATCCACCCATGTATTTTGATGTAAACCCATCTTTATAAAGACTTGTAAACATAGGTTTGCCCCAAAATAATGCGTATACCTGAGGCTGTAGTTATAAGACAAATAATCTTTATTTCTCCTCGTTATTTCCTTTTCGTCAGTGTGCTGCACTCAGCATTACACATACAAAGAGGAAATAGCCTAAAAGGATATTTTTTGTGCATGAAGGTGTCCCTTCTTGCACAAAAACTATCCTGACCACAAGGTAAGAACACTTGCGCCATGATGCAAGGGTGCCTGCTTTGGCTCTGGACACCCACAAATGCACCAGCACCAGTAGAGAGCAGAGCTGCCCCATATATTTGAAAATATGGCACTGTTCTATTCTCTCTCTTTCACACACTGCAGCGTGACAACTTCACTTGCTGAGCTGCGTTTCACAAAATATGAGTAAACATGCTCCTACGTGTTTACTATAATCAGCACTTTTCTGGGCTTAATGTGTTAATTCCACAATCCATCATGAATAGATGCTCAGTATAGGCTTTCCTAAAAAATGTAAGGTAAAAGGAAATATGCTAATATTGTCTCAAAAGTTGTATAGTACAAACAGGGATATCTCATAAAAAATAAAATTAGCAATAACTAGCGCCCTCTTCTATTTATTCAGTATAAACACCCACAAATATGGTAAAATGTGCGGCGAGAATGGTCTATTTTTCTAGATATTTAATAAAGCTAAAAGGGAAAACATATGAATTTCTTCAATCTTCCACATGGTGGCGTCCAAAGCATACTGCAAAAATAATCAAAAGTCTCCTTCCCTACCTATGATAGTAGTACTAGAAATCCCCCTGTGCTTCAAACGTGTTGGTAGTTCAGGACAGATAACACATAGGCAAGTCTTACAAGGTATAAAGCACGGGCAAAGACAGCGCATACAAATTATACTAGTCAGTCTCCTCTTATAAGCAACTGTTTTCTCTCTTAATGAGAATATTATATCCGTGGCAGACGAATGTGTGACCCGTGGGTATCAGAGAGCTTCACAACACGAATGACATAGAATGGTGACGACATGGTATACGGATACATATGAGATAGGCATAACATTCACATTTTAACACAATAAATTAGAGGGGTGGGTGATAGTTTATGTGGGTGAATCAGTCAAATGGCCACCGATCCATGATGGTCAAGATTTATACTAGGAAAGCTGTTGCTGGAGAGTTTTATCCTGGTCAAGATAGTTTCAGTATAGTGTTTTGTAGCCAAGACAGTCTTTATTCAGAAAAAAAAACTTTGTGAATCAGGTACATGAGTAAGTATGTTTGACTCTCAAAATGTAAAAATAAGACACATCTTCGTATTGAGTAAGACACAGCTGGTAAAAGAAACGTTTGTGAATTAGTCCTCTTTTTTTTAAAACATGTTTCTATTGTCAAAAGGGGACAGTCATGAAGAACTCTTGGGGCCTCATTTATGAAAAGTGACGCATCGCTGCGTGAAAACAGCGATGCGTCACTTTTCATTGCGCCCTCCTTGCAACACCAATGATGCGTCATATTTACATTATGACGCATCATGTCGCAAGGAGTTACAGATACGTCAGTATTTCTGACCTATCTGTAGCGCAAAAGTGACGCATTGCCGGAGTGTGTCACAAAAGTGACGCAACTCCAGCAATGCATCCTTTTACATGGGACAAGCCCCATGCGAACGGGACTGCGTCAGTCTTACGCCTGCTGTGAGGCAGGCGCAAGATTTTGACGCAATGGCGTCCTAGAAGTGACGCAGTGAAATCTCATAGATTTCACTGCGTCATTTCTACGACCTTTTCTTGCGTCAATACGCCCCCCTTGCATACATTATACCTGGCGCAGGTATAATGTGGCACAGGGGTTTACAAAGTGACGCATCTACCTAGATGCATCACTTTGTAAATATGGCGCAACAAGGCGCATTTTTTACGCCACTGGTGCGTCAAACAAAGTGACGCACCGGCGGCGTAAAAGTGACGGAAGGGCTCATAAATGAGGCCCTTGGCATTTATAGTGTTGCATTTCAGCAGTGCTTTGAGGTTACCTATAGATCAAATAATTAGTAATAATACCAGCTAACAAAGGTTAATGCACATTGCTACAGTGTACAAAGAAAACAAAAAATAAGTAACCAATCTCCCGTCCTATCTTGACGATCTTGTGCAAGTCAGCCCCATATAAAATCACATTTCTTCACAGAGGGTGTCCCTCTAGCTTTGGTCAAAATCCATGTGCACAGCAACAAGAATAATGGAGTAAAGGGATCTTGGGCCAGAGCTTACTTATTTACCTAAACCCTGGCAAAAAATCATAATATGCCTTGTTTTGTCCCAAAATGTCTGTAGCTCAGGGCAGGTAGCAGACATATGCATTATATTTGCAGCAATCAGCCTGCATTTTGGGCATTTGCTCCTATTGCCCCATACCTTCCTTTGATGGGCCCAGTTAGCTATCCGGAGTGTAATTTAGCATGCAGATCATCTGAAATTGTTGCAACTCTAGATTGATAGAATGTACTGATCCATATAATGGTGGTAATGCATTATTGACTGCTTTTGGGGTGATGTCTAACCCCACAGCATTGCTCCATTTTACCGCCATTTTTGCATTGCCGTCCATTCTAAGCTCACAGAAATGCTGATACATAGTACTTATTAGTGATTTCCAAGATAATCCATGCAAACATGCCAATACCTTGGAGCTCTCCGATGTCTTTATCACTTGCCCTCTCAAGAAATAGTCCCTGATCTGCAGGTATTTGAAAAACACCTGACGTGGAAGTTCAAAAGAAAGTTGTAAGCTTTTCGAATGTTCAGAAACCATTTAAGTTGTATAAGTGTCTCCTGAAATACCTTCGGAAGCATCAGATTGCCCCACAAAGGAAGATTATCATGAGTATGGGACAGAGAGCATCTAGTTAACATTTCCCGCCATAGGTACACAGAATCCCTGATAGTCTTAAAACAAACTCTCTTGAAGTAATTAGGATCATTGATTCTATATAGAAACATTCTACTGTCAGAGCCAAGAGCAAGACAATGACAAAGTCTTGATACGCAGGTACCAAAAGGCTTTCAAGATGGCCAGCAAACGCTGCTGAATAATACAGTTTAAAATCTGGAAGATTTAGCCTCCCTTGTTTGTAAAGAAGCTTTATAAAACTTATTGCACGTTGTGCTTGCATATAGCCCAAAATAAAGCTACTTATTACCCCCTCTAGTTTCTTAAAAATAGAGTTAGGGATACAAAGGGGAATAGAACAAGAGAAATATAAAAATGTTGGTAATACTTTACTTTTTATAGAATTACATCTTCCTATTATGCAGATTGGCAATTTATGGCAGCTTCTCAAATTTTTGATAACAGATTGCAGCAATAGATCACAATTTAGTCTCAGTATGTGCTCATTCCGCAGGGAAATACCAAACTCCAGGTAAGTGACTGCTAAACACACCCACGGCATTGGTCTGTCATAGTGAAAGTTAAGAAGCACCTATGTCTTATTAGCATTTAGCTTATATCTGGAAAAAAAGCCACATTTGTCTGCCTCAAGTTTAACAAAGTCTACTGCAACTGCCAGGTTGGATGTAAACAGGGCTATATCGTCGGCTTAAGCAATAATTTTCAGCTCAGAGAGCCCTGATCTCAATGGCAGTATGCGATACTAAAGTGTAATGCGCGGGAAAAAAGGCTCGATATATAGCGCAAATAATAGTGGGGAGAGAGGACACCCCTGTCAAGTGCCACGATATATTGGTAAAGGAGTTGATTTTAGACTGGCATAGAGCAGTTTAGCCACTTACTATACCTCCCACCAAGGCCACATGATGAAAGTGTTGCCCATTAGCAGCCCAACCACACGATCAAATGCCCTTTCGGCATCCAGCATAACCATCCCTATATTAATCATAGATATCTTTGCTATATCGAAAACCACAATTGCAGTGTTAACATGGGCTGTGGTATCCCTACCCAGAATAAAACTATTTTGTTGATTCAACACAAATCCTGGCATCATAGGTGCTAATCGAGTTGCTAAAACTTTAGCAAAAATGTTTGCATCTGTGTTTATAAGGGATATCAGACAATAGGAACTACATTCCTCAGGTGGCTTGTCCTATTTTAGAAAAAAAAAATATTTGTTGCATTCCATGATCCAGGCACTGCTCCTCTGATGCCTATATTTTAATGACATCGCCCAGTGGTGGCACTATAATGCTTTTAAAGACTTTATAAAACTCAATTGGTATTGAATCATGCCCTGCTACCTTACCACCAGGTAGCATTTTCAGGGCTTCAGATATTTTCCCATGTAGGATTTCTTGATTAAGAGAAGCAGTCTCTTTTTCGTTCAAACATGGGAGGTTGCACCCTTTTAAATACTTAAACAGACCTTAATCTAGTGAATGCTTTTGTGTATAGAGTTTTTATAGGACTGGGAGAATTGCTCAACTATTGAATATGGATGCAAGTGTAATGTGCCATCCACCCCTTTAATAACCTTGATTTGCCTCTTAGCTTTATTGTCAGCAAGCTGATTCACCAGCACATTCCAATCTGTTTCCCATATTCATACTGAATGCTTGTTGTAACTAGCAGCAATATTTTCTTTAAGCATCCTACCCAGGGATGAAATTTCATATATTGATGAAACATACACCTGTTCCTGATTTTGACCCGCTTGCCGCATTGCCTCTGTGTGAAGGAATTCTAGCTTTATCAGTGCTTAACAAGCAGCTCTAGGGGTGTACTGCCTCTTTTTATTTTGCAGTAAGATATTTTGCTGGATGATCCCTCTTATATAAGCCTTCGCTGTGTCCCCCACTATACAAGGGGAGGCAGTACCCACATTGTGTTGCAAGAATTCCATTACATATTTATGTGTGAATGAGACAAACTCACTATCTGTTAGCAAATAGCGCGGGAATGAAAAAGCATCACCCGTTGTCTTCTACTTGGGACTGGAAGGAAAGCAAGATGGGGTTATGGTCAGAAGGTATCCTGGGGCAACCTTCCATGTCTGCAGATAGCATTATTTTATCAGTGACCCAGGCCATATCAATCCTGGAATACTGTTTGCAGTGGAGCAGAATAATATGTGTACCCTGACAATACAGGGTGAAGTGCCCGCCATGCATCTCTCGGACAATGCAGCTGAACTAGTTCGAGCATTAAGGCCCTTACTTTCACCATTCTTAAAGTTGCAGCTTGGTTCTTATAGTTGCAGCTTGGTTAGTAAAATCAATACAATAATTTATAACACAATTAAAATCCCCCATGTTTAGAAGCTCCCCCTATCAATCCAATAGCTCTTACAGTAAAACATCCATTATAGTAAGATCATCAAACTTGGGTCCATATATAGTGTAAAACACATATTTTATAGCCTCAATTTCAAGCTGCGCAATTGCCCATCTCCCCCAATAATCGACAGAAACCCTAAGAACTTTATACGCGATTGACTTGTTCACCTGAATAGCTGCCTCTCTTATAGAAACAATCTGAGATGTGCAGTCAATTATTTGATAGCCTAAATGTTTAAACAGACCCCTGTCTTTATAAGCCAAGTGAGACTCTGTAAGAAGCACAATATGGGGCCTGTACACTTTCAATTCTTCCTACACTAGTTGGCATTTACTTCCTATGTTTAAACCCAATATATTCCAATGAATACATCTAATTACCCCCATTGGAACATTATAGCGTTAACATAGTAGTTGAATACCAGCCCATACTCACTCAGCCAAAAACATTTGATAGAATAGATAACAAGTTTGTATATGTTCATGCACTCTCTACTGCCGTTACCTGCCACATTATTTATCACCTTGTAGGCACCCCATGGACATTTTCTCCCTCAAATCCCCCTGCTACCACCCATTAACTCACTCCTCCCCCGTGCCCCGAAAAAGGAATTATCCCCCTTTATGCTGCCAGTGAACTGACAGCTATCAGGAGCTACCCCACCCAGAGTGCATCACCCACCCACAATGCATCAAATGCAGTAAAATAGCAATGAGAAAAAGAAAAAGGGTAGGAAATATAATTAGAGTACCGGAAAAAAGAAAAGTAGTAGCATACTAAGAAAAAGGATGAAAGAGCTTTAATACGCTATCTTGGCTAGTATATTATACCATAGCTCAACCTAATCAATTTAACAGCCGCCTGTTGCCATTGACTTAGGACCTGCTTAGCCTCCAGGTCTGTATAGAAAGCCTGAGAGTGGCTGTCCTTGACGATCTTTAGGCGCACAGGCTCTTCTAGAAAGGCCTGTGCACCCTCTGCTTTTAGCGGATCAAGGAGCTGGAATAGCTTCCAGCGTCTGTCCATAGTGTTTTTGCATGGATCTGATCTAAAAAAGATGGAAAAGGATTCTACCAATATAGGAGTGGCAGGACAAGCTTTGATAGACATAGCATGCCTCAGTAGGAAATTACCAAGGAAAGAAAGCATTGGTCTTGGATATAGCGAACTAGCCTTATTTGGAAAAAAGGGTAGTCTATGAGCATGCTGTATTTGACAGTCCCAGTCTGGTAGGTCCGGAAATGCTTTTTGAAAAAGTTTCAGTACAAAAGCTCTGGATCAGATCCTTGCCTTCCTCCAGCAACTCGGAACAGCCTTAAGTTGTTCCGACATTGCCGATTTTCCAAGTCTTCTACTTTCCCCTGCAGAGATAGTAATTGGCCATCGTGCATTTGAACTGTCCTGGCCGTCAATGTAGTGATCTCTTCTGTATCAGTGACCCATTGTTCCGATATATCACATTTGAGTGATGCCACTTTGCTAGCTACCTCTGATAGAGATTGCTGAATTAAAAGGTTATTCTCCTAACCTGCACATAATGCTCTTGCACTTTCGAAACCTTTGATCATGCAGCATCTCAAGAATTAGGGAAAGTAAAGGCTCTTTAATGTCAGGAGTAACCTTCGAGGCAGTCGTCACCGTAGTTCCCATCATTACTGAGGAAGAAAAACCCAATGATGGCCAGCAATCCAAAGAGTTGGGGCTTTTTATCTGATTGCTAGAGGAGTTGTGTGCTCCAACATTGGCTGTAGATTTTAGATCTGAACAAGATCCAGAGCCTGATAAGCGAGATATCATAGCCTTAACTTCCCCCTTAGATGTGACCCATTTACGCAGAGGTTTGCCATCAGGGAAGCCCTTTGTACGTGTGGCAGTACTAATATATTGTTGGCTTCCCTGGGAATCAATGGCCTTTTTAAAGCTTTTAATAGATCTAGTTTTACTTTTCTTCTTCCCAGGGGAAGGGCTTACCATTAAGTGTCCTCTGAAGTTTTTGTGGGGTACGGGAGGAAGTTGCTTTATTAGATAGCGAGGTAGCTATCATCAGGCTGCAGTTTGTCTCATGAGCCAATCCAATAGTCTGGTCATGTTCCTGTATCTCTTTCAGCACAGTGAGATTAGTATTGGTACTGTTTAAACCCTCATCTGCCATACATTCTTTTACTTCTGAATTCATTAAACCCAGTGAGCCTAAGATAGATAGGCCTTCTGTAGTTGGGTGGTCGAGCTAGGCATCCCATTCTTTTAATATACTTAGTGGCCCCTTGTCTTATGACACTGTGAATCAATGAACATCAGAGCCAAGTTCAGAACTCCTTTTCTTACAGTAGTTGTTCCTTACCTCTGCCTTGAATGCAAATGACTCATGAATATGGAGGACTGAATCAGTAGCTGCAAAAGGGGCCACTGAATTCAGGAGTAATTTACATCAAGGCAGGGTAAGGAACAACTACTGTAAGAAAATGTTTTCTCAACTTGCCACTGACCTTCATTGCTTTAGGGTATCTTAAGTCACTGATAAATAGTTTGATTTGCGGCTGAGTTACACAAAAAAATATAACTTAGCTTCCATAAGGTATATTTTATATATACAAGTATAAGAAGTGACATGGATCTGTGAAACTAAAGAAACTTACTCAACATAGACATTCATATGTTTTCTACTGTTACACTTGTGTTCACAGGCTGGATTGGGATGGTAAGGGAGAAGTTGATGAGTAAGACAAACAAATGAGAAAACTCAGTCTTATAAAAGTAAGTACAGGCAAAGTTTTGTAAAATCTGATAGCGCAACTTAAATAAACATGTGTTGAAATTAGTGAGATAAAAGTTTTCTACAAAATTGCACATGTGCGTGTTGCCTAAGCTGTGCCTCGTGGGTGGCTGGGGAAATTCCATGCAAATTTGGTGAACAAGAGTGATTTGCAAAATTGTGAAAACATTTTCCGACAAAAGTTCTCTAAATTCCATGAAAAGTTTGTAAAATTATGCAAAAATGAACACTCAGACCAAAATGTCGGTAGGTGGTATCTCGTGTGACTTTCCTCATTATATAACGGCAAAATAATAGTTAAATAGTTATTGTAGAAAATTATTCTCTGCAATGCATTTCCTGCTTGAACAACACTTGCAGGCAAATAAAATATATATGGACAAGTGATTAAGGTGAATTTGCAATACGTTATATACATTGTTCATAACTAAAAACCCAGGAATATCACAAGTTATTTTGCATAATTGATAGTATGCCCTGGCTTAGTGAACACACATTCAGATGTAATTTATTCAATTGGATATTCACAAACATTTATGAATGTATAATCTAAACTTATCTGCACACGTAAGTTACATCTGAAATGTCCAGATGTAGTTGCATCTAATGATATGAGGATTAATTAACCCAGTTTCCACATGGAGGTGTAGGAAGAAATGTCTGGTTAAAGAAAATGCATGTGTTTCCTTAAAGTGAGAGAAGAAAGTATGTACACATTTGAAATTAAATTGGACTCTCTTTTCATAAGCAGGTGTATTTTTCATGCTGCATAAAGTATGAAAACGTGAGGCTAGAAAAAAAGGTGACAGTGGTTTTTTTTTAGAAAATCCTCTAAACAGATGCATGATTTTTGTAACAGTTGTAAGTTCCATCTGTATGTAAATGAATGGAAGCAAGTGCCTACAATGTGTGCAACCTATGAATAGGCACAGACATACGTTACAGCAGATAAAAGTTATACATTCCTTGTAGGAAAATGGCACTTTTGGCATGATCACCTCCAAGTTTTGAACTGACTCTGCTAGTTTTTTGACTCTGCACAGGAACTCTGTAGTGTAGTCCAGGCCCCAGTGCATGAGCCTTGACCCCTGAAGCATGTTGGAAATGGCTATACTCTGACTTGACTCTGTACGTTAAATGTCACCAATAGACTGCAGCACCCATTCTGCTATCCACTACAGTGGTAGTGAAAACATGAGTGCAGACTTACCATTGTAGCCTATCGAAGTGACCCCTTTTGACATGCCCAACCCTCCTTTTAAATATGAATAACTCATCTCTTAAGTAGGCCTTAATGTCAATATGACAGGGCGCATGGTATTTAAAAGTAGGACTTGTAAATGTTAATGTTAAACAGGTCCATACAGTGGAAAGGTCCCAAAAGCTATGTTCACTGTAGCAGGGTTTACTATTCCATAGGAAAATATTGTGGTACAATATTACATTTAACAGTTTTACATTCCCCTAAGAAACAGCAACAAAATTCATTTTTAGATTTTTCAAAATCTTTATTGCAAGCCCAATTCACTGGTGAAGTTGAATTTGTATTAAATATACTGGAATGACAGTTTTAGAAAGTTACCTTTCCCCTGACCAAAGCCTCTAGAAGCCCATTTTCATGAGCTTCAAAAGGAAATGCTTCAAAAGTGGGTAGGGTTATCCCTAGGAACTTTTCTCTAGTGGTCGGGTAAGGGCCAGGGGTCATCCCCAACCACAGTGTAATGCCAGGCATAAACGTGGCACCCACAGCCACCCTCTTCAGAACACAAATAGACCTGTGGAAGACAGAAGAAGGACTGCACTTGGTGTTGAGACCTGCGAGGAGATTGAAATGCTGGACCTGTCCCCTTTTGTACACAGAACCAAGAAGTGATCTCCAAAATGGACAGTTGGCTTACCTCCTTTTAAGCTACACTGACACAGCAATACGCTAGAAGCCCTTTTCCTGAAATGTCTAGCTGACCATTTCCAATTGGACCTGCCCTACTGGTGGCTTCTACTGGAGTGACTCTTGACCACTAAATACTGTTCCCTTTGGCTGTGTCACATTGTACCCTTCTAAACATGCGGCATAATCTGAGACTGAAACATTTCGGATTCAAAGACCTCCAAAGGACCAGGACAAACCTATCAAGTACATTCAAAGAAGGTATGTTGCCCCTTGGCTAAAGAATTATCATCCACCCCACCTAATAATCTACCTCCTCACATACCTCCATAAAAAATCACTTGTAGTTATGGACAAGGTAGGGGAAAATATTGCTTCATATTATCATATTATTTTCAGGCTGATCTGTGTTGCATTGTCCTAACCTTAAAATAGCATGCCTGTCCCCTTCACAAGAATAGGTGTATGTTACGAAATGCCTATATCAATCTTTGCCTTATTTACAGGCTTTTGAATGTGCATAGCCTAACTTCAGCATTTTTGAGTTATCTAGTGCAAATCACCAAATTCACAAAAAAGAAGCTGACAGGTTTAATTTCTAACACCAAGTGCACATACTCTATGCTGTGAGTACAGTATGAACCTTTAGGGTTGGATATTTGTAAACAAATATATATATATACAAAGCATGCATTTATTTATACATACTCCTAGTAAATCATATTCTACTTATACATGTATAAATTACACCATGTTCAAGACTTAACCATAATTGACATCTGGAAGAATCCATTCTAAGTCTGGCCATTAGTGCTGCTTTTGGCCTTACAGGGAGTCTAGAAAGCATAGGGCATAAAGTTTGCTTTTGTCTCTTTTGGTCTGACTCTAACATTTACACACACCCTACAGCAAGCAAGTGCGCTTGTACAAAGTTTCATCATCTGTCTACACAGTATGAATTTTGCATGATGATGTAGAACATTTTTCTCATAAATAAATGCATGTAATTTCAGTATCTTGTTTTCGGCTGCTTGTTATAAATATTTTCTGTTTTAGTATTCATGCTTGCAGCAATACGCATTGCATACAAGCTAAATCCATCTAAAAGCCTCCGAAAATAAAATCTGTTTATCTTTTTGTCTGAGCTCTAATAGGGCAGTTCTTATATCCCGTAGTGGCATTTTACTGGTAGATAGTCATGTATAGCAAATACACAACACCGTTTTCTCTAATGATAGGACAACAGTGAGCAATTAACATATTTACACAGCGAGTATATAGCCTTGACATTTATTGTTTAGTTGTAAAAATAAAGGGCCTGCTTCGCAAAGGTAAACTTACACTTTTGTGTAAGTTTACAAGGGTTTACTATTCATAAAAGCATTTGATAGCAGTGAGCAATTAACATATTTACACCATGAGTATGTTGTCATGACATGTATTGTTTAGTTGTAGACATACAGGGTCTGCTTCAAAAAGGTAAACTTACACTTTTGTGTAAGTTTACAATGGTTTACTAGTCAAAAAGGTATTTTAAAAGCAGTATCTGCATATAAAGAAGAGTGGACCGTACAAATTTTATTGCATGAAATTACCCGAAAATTGTGGGGCTTAATTTACAAAAACAGGTGACTCTCACCTGTTATGTTATCTCTCTTCTCAGGTATCGTAGTTCAGGGTCTTTACTTATCACATGTATATATCAAGAGGGACGGACTCGGAGCGCATAATTGTCCAGCATACATGCTCCAATTAGCTAATCAAGATCACAGGGGTCTGCAGTTCCTAGTAAGTACAGATTCGTCTACTTAGGTCAGTTAAGTTCCATACTCTGTAGGAACAAATGCCCTCACACACCTAAATAGGTGTTATGCTTCATCATTGGGGTTTTGCTCCATGCTGGGCCGGCGCTGCAATGCCCAGCGGGCACCCTCTATGGGGGCTCTTTACCAGAGATATTTTTTTTAAGCCATATGGTGAAGTGTGGGTAAAATAGTAGGTTGGTGTATTTTGAATACATATATGTGAAAGAGTGAGATAAAATAGGACAGGGGGTTCTCTACATAAATATTTTAATTATTGAATCCTACTGCCTATATTAAAATAAGTGGTGCCTCCTACTAGAAGTGATTATCTAAGGTAGCTGAAGGTCGACTGGGATTTCGATATATGAGTTCATGTGTGTTACTCCCAGTCATCTATACTTCTCTATGTATCAATAAATGTCTCTTTAAATGGCACTTCACCTCTGTTCCAGTGGAAGTAACCTCCTACTAATGAAGGCTACCAGTTAGTCTAAGCCCTCCTCATTCAGCTGTGCTAAGTTGAGTACCCATGTAGTCCATGCAGAACTGGTGTTCTGGTGTTGCACATAGTGTTGCAGCCTTTGGTACCAATACCACACCACCAGACCAAGAACTATTACAGTATGCATTCACCCCTAATTCCAGCATTTTGGGAACTTCCTGCTTGATGCTGGTTCTCAACCTGTCCGACAACCTGTAAATTGTGTTATGTACTGAGGTGCTGTCCCCATTGCCAACATCATGGTTGCCAAGATGTACGAGTCCAGGGGTGAGGGAGAACAATGGGGCAAACTGTTCAGTAACTGGTAACAATACGCTTGCTGTTCTGGGGTCAGTGTGGTAGAGAGGTTGACACCCATGACTGACCCATCATATTCCTGTACAGAGAGGGGATCATGGAGAGATTCACTCTCCTCTTCCACTCCCTCATCTGTCGCTAGGAGAATTCTCACTTCGGACCTCTTGAAGTGAGGCTTCAGTTGGATCACATAGAGCACCCTTAGGGGGCTCCTAGGTGTCTCTGAGTCCACCAAGTAGGTGGCCTCCCCGTTCCACTCCTTTATTTCAGAAGAGTCAGTGCAGGAGTCCTGAAGAGCTCTGGGATCTACTGGTTCCAAGACCTTAACCTTTTGGCCGATCTGAAATTTCACCAGTGTGGCCTTCTGGTCATACTTGTACCACTATTGTATCACCCTTAGGGTGGCCTCTATGTTACTTTTTGCCTTTTTCAAGAAGGGTGCATATTGTAGTGGAAGGTCAATATGTAGCTGATCACATCCTGGTCAGGTTTCTTGGAAGCTTTCTGCCATCCCTCCTTGACAAGGTTAAGAGGTCTCCAAACAGGGTGTCCATGGAGGAGTTCAAAGAAACTGAACCATACTTCTTTCTGTTGCACCTTCTTGTAGGCAAAAAAGGCATGGCAAGTGAATGTTCCACTTACACCTCATGATCTCAGGTAGGCTCATTCTCATACCTTTAAGATCTTGTTGAATCTTTCAAATAAACCATTGGTTAGTGGACAATAGGGTTTGATGAACTTGTAAGTCATACCACACATGGACTTCATGTACACTGACATGGTGTTAGTGCCTTTGTCTGACACTACCTCCTTGGAGAACCCAACAGTTAACCATCCCATTCAGACCTCTCGCTACCATGGGTGCAGTCTCTGACCTGAAAGGGGTTGCCTCTGGGTAGGGGGTGGCATGGTCCACCAAGACTAAGACGAGCATGTTGCCTAAGGCTATATTGGGGTCCAAGGGTACAATGACTTTGATGTCCACTATTTCAAAGGGGGTGCCAATGACAGGTAATGTGATCACGGTAGCTTTCTGCTTTTTCACTGATTTCCTACTGTCCTAGCAGGTGGGATATGACCTGCAGAATGCATCTGAGGCTGTCTTCATTCAGGTCCAATAAAAGTGGGAGACAAGCCTGGAAAAGGTCTTGTCTTGTCCCAGATGCACTGCCAGGGGAATGTCATGAGCGATGCCCAATAGGAAGGTCTGCTAGCACTGGGGAACCACCAGCACATGGGCTGCCCCAGCATCAGGAACCATAGGCCCACAGTAAAGGAGATTGTTCTCCCAGTAGATTAGGTAATCCCCAAAGGCTTCACCTGATGCATGGTGCCTCAAGTGCTCAAAAGTGGCACATCCCTTCCGCGCTTGGCAGAAATCCTCCCTGGTAGGCCCACCCTCAACCTTCCAGCTGGCAAGCTCAGGTAGGTCGCCTAGCGTGACAATGTCTTCCCTAGTTGGCTCAGGGCCTACTCCTCAGGGACCCTATCAACCTCCAATGCACAAACTTGAGGGAGAGGTTACCCTTGCCCCATGTCCCTCTCCTCAGTAGTTGTCTGGGCCATAGCTCCAGGCTTCAGACCTCCTTGACTCTCTTTCCAGACAGCCATGACTCGTGTGGTCATACAGACCCACTCAGGCAATCCCAACATCTCCAAGTGAGACCTGAGAAATACCCTCCTCCAGGTACTATGCTCCAGGTCATTGCCTGAAAGACAATTAACATTAATGGCAGCGCTCACAGCACATTACAGAGAACCTGGAACTCCCCCATTGAAAGGAAACCAGAGTCACTCGTAGACGACTCTTGCTATTTTTGGCAACTATGGCTTGGTGGAATGTGTTCAGTGGGCCCTGCTCTGCATACATCAACTGACACTTGACAGTTGTCATTCTGGCTCCTGTGTCTTTCAGAGCCTCCACCCGCTGCCAATTGATGATGATGCACTCCCTATACTTTGAAGTGTTTGCAGGCACGTGGGCTTTTGGCACCATTTCTCTATCCCCAGGGACACAAGCTTTACCTCTACCAGGATTGAAATGGATGCTCCCCTCCCTATTATTTTTTCAAACCACTTCTTACTTGCGTAAGGAGTTAGGTAGATCTCAGACAATAGGCAAACAGAATGCTAGTAGTGTTAGGCCGTTCGGCTTACTTCGGCTTACTGCTGAGACACTGGCTGGAGCACTTAGGCATTCTCCTATTCCTTTCAGTGGACATTTGGAGAGCGATGTGCTCTCCCTAGAGAGCTGGCTTCAGGGTCGCGCTATGGAAGTAGCCTCCCCCAAAACTCGAGCAGCAAAAGCTTGCAAAGCATCAGCCCTATGGTTCAAGGAGGCCCTTAATAAAAGCATGCCCTCTCCATGCCCTCTTGGAGAGGGCATGGAGGAAGAACGTCTCTGCCATGGAGAAAATCATCTATAAATTGGCTCTGAAAGCCCATTAGAGCAAAGTTTGTGAAGAAAAGAAGCTTTTTTAATGGCAAAGATTGAACATGCGGGGAACCGCAGTAAGGAACTTTTCAGGATTGTAAAAGATTTCTCCTCCCCTAACGCAATGGATAGCCCATTCACCCCTCTCAGTAAATGGATACAAAATATTTCTGGCTATTTTTTCAACAATAATTAAAATCATACAAGACTCTTTTAGGGAGCTACCCTTAGCAATGAAATGGATTACAAGTTCACCCCTGTGCCACTCCCATTTCAGAAGGAACCCTCCTGCAGTTCCCGCTCATCTCATTGGCCAATTCAATTAAGATAATGAAAGTCCTTAAATCTGGCTCTCCCTCGGATCCTTGCCCAGCGAAAGTACTGGCGTCCATCACTGAGGTGATCAACCCAGCAGTTAATTTGGTTTCGAACACCTCTTTGTTCGAGGGATTAATGCCTGAAAGCTGGAAGCACAAGAAAATTCTCCTGCTTTTAAAGAAACTTTCAGCAGACCCTTTGGTAGCCAGTAATTATAGGCCAATATTGCTGCTGCCTTTCTTCTTCAAGGTCCTGGAAAAATATGTAAATACTGTCATCCCAGATTTTGTAGAGGCTAATCATGTACTGCACCTTAATCAATCAGGGTCCAGAGAAAACTTCAATACAGAGACTGTCTTATTGGAAGTCTCAAAAACCATCAAAACAACGCTAACCATCAAAACAACGCTTGATAGAGGGGGCAAAGCGGTACTGATACTTTTGGATCCTTCCGCGGCCTTCGACACCGTGCCCCATGACCGACTCCTGCAAAGACTCCAGTAATGTGGTATTGGTGACATGGTCCTCAGCTGGTTCACCTCCTTTCTGGATAATCGCCAACAAACAGCATGGTCTCCTCCTTTCTCGGCCCTCATGCCCCCTATGAAAGTAGGAGTTCAACAGGGATCAATTTTGAGCCAGACTCTGTTTAATGTGTACATGGCTCCCCTTGCACTCCTTGCAAAAGAACATGACACAAACATAATATCCTACACGGATGCCACACAATTGCTGTTTACCTACTTGAACGAGAGCAAATTTACAGGAAATTAGATAAATGCGTGCCTGACAAAGGTGTTCGCTTGGTTCAGACCGAACCAACTGATGTGCAACTCAGAAAATCTGAAATTATCTTCTAAGGCTCAACCCAGGTGAGGAATGGTGCCAATGGTGGCCTCAGAATATGCCCCCCCTGCTAGCTCAATAACCACAGTGAAAAACCTTGGGGTTAAACTGGACGCTGACATGTCCATGAAGTCCCAGGTCCAATCGGTGGCTGCCACATGTTTTGGGTTACTGAAAATGTTGAGGAATTTCCTACCATTACTCCCAATTCCAAACAGGAAGACTAGTCCAGGCGCTGATTATATCCAGGATGGATTACGTCAATGCTCTGTACCTTGGCCTCCCAGACTATCTACTTGGCCACCTGCAGGTGGTACAGAATGGCAGCCAGAGCCATACTCATGGTAGGCCCTAGGACGCATATGACCCCCCCACCTGAGGTCCTTGCACTGGCTCACGATGCGTAAGAAAATACTATTTAAAGCTTCAGTTTTGGCTTTCAAGGCCCTTTACAACACAGGTCCACTAAGGACCTTGAGATCCTCTGCTAGGCGTCTGTTGACCGTTCCAAAATGTCTCCTCTCTCCAAAAGTGTAGTCGCTCTTTTCAAGGGGTGGCCTCGCAGTTATGAAATAGCCTGCCTCCTTCTTTAAGACACGCGCAGAATCTCCTTGCATTTAGAAAAAAAATTAAAACCTGGATTTTCGAACTTTAAATGAGGTCTACCTGTTTGTGTGTGCACTGTCAGTCTCAGGGTCCTTCCAGCGCCGGGACAGTCTGTGGAGTAGCCGTGCGCTTTATAAGTGCCCAGTTACATAACATAACATAACGTAATATCTGTTCCCCAAAAATATCTGAGATTACCTCCTCCCTGACCACTACACTCACCACCCCAGGTGTATGCCCACTGGCGGGGACACTGTGCCCTCTTGGGAATTTGGAGTTGCCTTTAGAGTGACCAGATGTACGATCCTCCATATACTAGGGCACAGACCTCCCTGTTCTGTGGTCAAGGAACCCTTTCTTCTTTGGATCAGACCGGGACTGGTTACCACTAATCCCTTAGGAATTATTTTGGGAGCTTTTTGAGAACTCTTTGTTTTTAAGTTTTTCTCCCACCCTCTTTCCTTTGCTGGGAGCCCTGACCACCTTTGTGGATGTTCACCCAGCTACCTTTTTGCGCACTTTGGTGCTAGTTCTGCAAGCTTTCTAAGGTCAGTCAGGTTATTGTCAATTAGGTGCTGGTGCAACTCTGTAAATCAGATACTGAGCATGTGCTCTCTCATGATCAAATGATACAACCCATTAAAATCATCATCTTTGCTGCCCCTCACCCAGCCGTTCAGTGTCTCAAAAGAATACTCAATAAAATCTACCTAGGATTGGTTGGGGAGCTTCTGGCTGTCCCTGAATCTTTGATGATACTTTTTGGGAGTCAGACCAAATTTGGTAATCAAAATGGCCTTCATTGGAGGGTACTTGGTTTGGTCCCCAACCATTAATGACAGACGTGTGACGCTCCCAAGTATAGGTATATGTTTCCACAGACTCCCCCACCCCAACAGTGCTCCTCAGGAACCTTGCATACTTTGAATGCACCCACATAAGCAGAAAATCACTTTTCAATATTATCTCCCACCACATAATAGGACACCCATTTCTTGGATATACAGAACCTTTCGTCTCCATCTGGTATTGCATGTTTGCTCCCACCATCACTGCTGGATTCTGCATGCCTGGTCTTGATCCCAGCTCTTTTAGACTCAGTACATGAGCCAGAAGTAATTTCTTCTCAGCAAAGGCTCCTTCAGCCTCAGCCCTCCTCTTCTCAGCTTCCATTTTCAATCTTGCCATCTGCAACTTGAACTCTCTCTCTGTGTTCCTCTGTGATAGGCCATGGGCAGATCCACTGTATCCTGCTCTCACAGGGAGATCACATTCAAGGGTGGCACCCTCAACTGATGCAGGTGCTTCCTCAGAAGAGCCATTTTTCAGACTTCACCAATTCTCATGGGACCAGCCCTTTACTGGTGGCTCCTTGTGCAGGCACCCCATCTCCTTTCAGCATCTTTTCAAATGGGGCACTGTATAGTCTTCCAGCCTGGCCAGCTCAAACTACATTGTTCCATTTGCAGAACTAGCCAGATACATGATGTAGAGGTTGAATAAAAAAAATGCAAAGCAGGAAAAAAAATAAACATTGAAATTGTCTTGGATGGGTAGTGTACACCTAGCTATTGTATGACACAAGTCCTATCCTCACCCCTGATCACCATTGTTAGAAATTGGGGTTTCTAGTTGGCAGAGGTATGCACCCTGTCCAAGCAGGAACCACAACCCCAGTCAAGGCAGGTCACAACATAACCTAAATTATCCTGTGCTCACCGTCTGTTAGCTTTGAACAGAGCAGTCAGGTTTAACTTAAGTGTAAAGTATTTGTGCAACACATCATACAACAATACAGTGAAAACACCACAATAAAACTCCACACCAGGTTAGGAAAACAGATTATGATGTTATTAATAAAACAAGACCACAACGACAAAATTCCATCCAGTAGAAGTCAAGATATGAATTTGTAAAGATTAAATATAGCACTTAGAAGCATAGAGCTCCTAAACAGTTCATTAGTCACATTGGACCAGGACAAAGTCAAAAGGACACATGCAGGAACAGAAGCAAAGGTGTCATGAATCTGCGAGATGCAGCAGTGATCTCCACGCAGTTAAGTTGTTTCTCCAAATTTTACCACGCAACTGTAGTGATGCGTTGGATCCATGAGCAAGCGTCGGTGTAAACGTTTGGTGGTTCTTAATGCAGTGCGCCAGGTTTTTCCATGACATAGAGGTGATGTATCAAACTTCTCCATGCAGTGCTGGGAATGTGTTGGTTCCAAAGCATTGGCTCTGAGTGTGATGCAGTGGATCCGACTGTGATCCGCCGGCCCGGGTCCTGCAATAGTGGCAATGCATCAATTCTGCTCTCACTGCAGAGGATTTGTTGGTTCAACTGGAGTAAACCCCTAAGTCTACCTCCAAGAATCCAGGACTGGGGTGGCACCAATTGGCAAGACAGACTTACAAGCAGATGAGCCCAGTGGTTGGAACATGAGGGTTCTAAGTCTTTTATGTCCCTGAGACTTAGGCAACAAGAGACAAGCCAGCATGCCCTTGGAGTCACTCTGGATTCAAATGATGCAGGTCCAGTCCTTCCCACCCAGGCAGAAAGAGATCAGCAGGCAGCAGGGCAACACAGCAAGTGAAAAGTTAATCAAACAGCAGTTCCAGCAGAGTGGTAGTCCTTGAGCAGCACAGCAGATCCTGTTCTTCCTGGCAGAGTGGTCACTGGTCCAGAAGTGTACTGATTTGGTAGTGCCAGAGGTCCAGTACTTATACTCAGCTGTGCCTTTGAAGTGAGGGAGACTTCAAAGAAAGCTTTGAAGTGCACATAGTTCCCCCTTGCTGCAGACACTCTACAGGGAGGTAATCAATCTATTGTGTGGAGACAGGACACAGCCCTTTCAGGTGTAAGTGTCAGCTCCTCTCTCCCATCCTGCTCAGGATGGCCCATCTGCATGAAGGTGATCAGCCAGGCACATCTTTTTTTCTGTGTGTGTGACTGTTGAGAGAGAATGCAGGAAGCCAGCTGTCACCCACCCCTGATGTGAATTCCAGAGACAGGCAGAAGGCACCATCTGGCTAATGTAAGTAAAGGCTACTTTCTAAAAGTGGTATTTGCTAAACTGGAATTTAAAATCCAACTTCACCAGACATTGTTGATTTTAAATTGTGAGTTCAGTGACACTAAACTTGAAAGCCTATCTCTTCACAATTGGGAGATACATTTACAAGACTTAATAAGGTAATACCAGTGTTATCCTATGGGAGGAATAGACCTTGCAGTAGTAAAAAACTAAATTGGGAATTTTTAACTACCAAGACATTTAAAGTTTAAAGGTACATGCCCTGCCTTTTAAATACAATGCATCTTTCCCTGTGGGTTATACAGAGTTGTCCTTAGGGGTGACTTATATGTATAGAAAGGGAAGGTTTAGACCTGGCAAAAGGGATTACTTGTCAGATCAACAGGGCAGTTGCAACTCTGCAGTGGCAAGTCTGAGACATGTTTAAGGAGCTACCTATGTGGGAGGCACAATCAGTGCTGTAGGCCCCCTAGTTGCTTTTAATTTACAGGTCCGAGGCACTTGTGGTGCATTTTACTTGGGACCTATAAGTAAATTAAATATGCCAATTGGGGATGAACCAATATTAACACGCGTTTAGGGGATAGAGAACACACACACTTTAGCACTAGTTAGCAGTGGTAAAATGTGCAGAGTCCTAAGACAAATGAAGAGATGGAGGAAAACGTTGGAGGAAGCCCACCCTAAGGCTGTCTCTTCTAACAAACATCATCCACCCAAAGAACAGATCATACACGTCAATATGTAAAGTAGGAAATGGAGAAACTATTGTCTACAAGTGCAGCATACTGTCTAAAATAATCTCGTCAGACAATCTATTCAAATCCCTTTTTTATTAATTTCATGCTTAACCTTAAAACACCATGCTTTATCACCGCAATCTTTGAACATCCAAAAATGTATCTCAGCTTTTAGCTTTCCTCTATTGACTTCTTGTTTCACAGATTCATCACAAACATATTTGTCTTCGTGTACTTTTTAGCCATTCAGTTTATGACGCTCGTAAGGTCTTGGTGCTTGCTATACTTAACTTCATGAAACTCCTGGTGTTGTCTGGAAGAATTTAGCATTGACACTGCTAAAATATTGTATACTTGATCTAATTGTTGTCCATGGCATTCAGATCACTACTTCTATACATCTCTGTAACTAATACTGACACCACTTCCGAAATTAAATGTAAAAGCATATACCTTCAATTGCCTCATGTCTATCTTAATTCTCTGGAAAGATATTGACTCTTTATAGGCTATCTCCGATCATCCTGCTTCATTCTCAGAAGATTATAAACAACACACAAACGAAAATCTTTTGCTTAATCTAAAAGGTAAGTACTCACTCTCAGATGTGAAGGTTACGGGTGTGAAGTAATATGAAGTAGAACCCTTTAAGTCTACAGATAAGTCTCAATTCCTCAACTTTATTGAAGTGAAAAAATAAGGCAATAGCTAAGAATCACTGTCCACGTGCTCTGCAAATATAGCAATATTTTAGTGGAGCCCCTCCTGATTTCAAAAAAATTTGTTTTTAGCCCTAACATTTAATCAAACAATCACCAACCTCAACATCTTTGAATTCACATTCACCATGCCCTGACAGACGAATTCTTGACCAATCATTATAATACCCACACCTAACACCTTCAGTCACACTGATCTTATGAATAACTCAGCAGAAAAATTATTTTGGGAGGTCTTGTGTTGGCAATGTTGGTTTGAATCTTTAAAGTGATGTTTAAGTAATGTGAATGAAAACAGGGAAAGATGGTTCTGATTCTCGTGGTAACACTTATGCAAAGTAAACATAGCAACATTCAGGAGGCGCCAAGCAACAGACGATGACTGCTAACCAGAACTGTTCAGGTGATTTGGTCACTGAAGCTGAGGCAGATATCACCTTTCCAGTTGCCAGGTGCCAGGCGTTTGGTGCTAATCAGATACTGAACTGCACAGGGAAGCCTGACCCCTAAGCCTGACCTCACCACAAAAGTTCTTTCTGGGGCAGATATTCTTGAGTGATAAGTTACATGTGGGCCATGTGGAAGAGGTTTAAAATATACCCTGCCAAGGGAAGAAGCAAATCCCATCCTAGATTATAAGTGGAGGAAACACCTTAAAATTGGAAGGAGTTTAAGAGGAGTTTCTATGGCAGTGAAAAATGTTCCCATAAACAAAAATAGATTTATAAAAAGAATTACACGAATGTGATGATATTTCCCAAAGAGCAGTTTTGCACTGCTACAATTTTCAATGTTCCACTGAAACAGTATTGTCACCATTGCCAATTTATAAATGTTTTCTAGGTATCGAAATCTGCCATTATCTCATGCTCAATTCAGAACCATTCTATGATTTCCAAAATTTTGTATATCTATTCCATGCCTGTAAACCACAAGTGTCTCAAAGAAGGGAAAGTTCAAGCTGTTTTGGAAGGCAAGTCCATTTAAATCAATCGAAACTAAAATAATAAATTGGCTGGTAGGAAGCTTTTCAGCAGGAATGATGTCATTAAATTATGTGAATGGCATTATGTGTGTTTGGAGAGCAAAAATCCTTGGAGGATTTTGCCCTTCCAATAAGGCGTGTTGAGAAGTATGCTAAACCCATATGATTTCAGAACATTCCAAGGGGCATATTTATCATTCTATCGTGCAGCACAACAAAGAAAGTCACCTTGCTGTGCTGCGTTATAGAAAATGGCAGGAATTTAACATACTTACCATTGTACTGTGCATTCTTGCCTTTTCCCAGCGCTGGGGCACAATGTGCCGCATAGAGCCAACGCAGGCACTCTTGCACCATGGTGAAAGAGTGCCTGTATGGTTAGCAGGATTGTATTTGTGCAGGAAGGGACATGTTTCTCTTTCTATGTGTGCTGTAAGAATGCAACACACATAGAAAGGAAAGAAACGAGGAAATAAACATATTTGTCCTCATTACACCTCACCTAGGGAGGATTAGCAACTCTGGTGCATTCATAGGTCTTCCACTTATGTTAAATCCGGGAATGCATCAAAATCCATGAGTTTTGCATGGGAACACCCACACAACGCCCATGAAACGCTTCAGTGGGGCAGAGTAACACCACATAGTGATTTGCGCTGCGTCGCATTACTCTGGATTTACCAAACCACTCAAGCCCACGCAAGGTGACCATGTGTACCTTGATGAATCGCATCTCTAGAGTTGCATCACTTTTGCACCCCAATGCGTGCTGCAAAAGTAACGCAACACATGATAAATATGCTCTTAAGTGTATAGTTGCACTTCTCACAAAATCTAAGTGCCAGTAGAATCATATCTTGGATTTTCCATTACCGTTTCTATTTTGTTGTTTTTTTTTTTTTTGGTAACATCAAATAAATAATCGCATGTGCAGCAATGTAGCAGAACGAAAACATTTACAGTGCATAAACATTCTTCGTAATGCGCCCAGTGTTTCCTAAAAGCAGTCACTTCAATCAAATTGCCCGGCCGTGTTTCCTCCAGGCCATTTCCTCGACACGGGAGACGCTTTCCTGCTCTCTGTTGATGTTGATGTTTTCAGATCTTTGGAAATAGAAGCCTAACACGTTTCCAGGCCGACAGATTTCCTGCCTCGGGACCCTCACATGACGAGACGAAAAGCAAATGCCATTAAATGGCTTTTGTGCAGCGAGTGTTTTCCTTTCCTCGTGCTCCAACTTCCTCTCTTGTGATAACAAGTGATAACGGAGGGTTAGTACTCCCAGCAATGCGTGCAGCTATGGGGATGCTAGCGAGCAGAACGCTATTTTGCATTTTGTTTCGAAACAGCGGTACATTTACTAATATTTTGAAGGACAGGTTGCACATTACAATTTGCCATAAAAATACGCACATATTCTAAATGAAGGTATATTGAAACGGGTACGATGTTTGATTCACGTCTTTAAACATGCCCATGGCACGTGAGCACCCCCAAATTATCCAGGCTGGAGGGCCGAATTAAATGAGCAATATAGTTACCTTTAAAGATACCGTTAGATGTTGTTTTTATCTGGTCACATTTGGTATGTTTAAAGGCAGAGGTCAAATGTCAGGGTATGTCTTCTACCATATTGCTGTGTATACTACACTCTCAACTTGGAGATTGGTATAAACTTATCTTTTTCTGGTTGCAGAGTGAGATAATTTCCTAAATTAATCTATCTGGCAGTTTTGCTGGTGTGAAAAGAAAGGTTTTTTGTCAATTTTTATCTGACACTGCAATATTTAAAAACTTGTAAATGAACTATAAAAATATTTAAAAATACTCAGTATTATGATCTGGTGGCTTAGTGGACTAATGTGTCCACTGTAAGGGGCTGTGTTTGACCTCCTGGTCACAGGTTCACATCCCAGCGGGCCCACTCAGCCTTCCATCCTCCTGAGGTCGATATTATGAGTACCATTGAGTTGGGTAACAATAAACATCTGTTATTCAGCATCAAGACACCTGTCCTGGTTAGCATGTGCTCCACAAATGTGTGGTATAGTTTTATCAGTAAAACTGTATAACGTTAGTGGCCATTTAATTGGAAAATGTGCCGTCTGTAAATGACCATGTGCTATCACGCATTACTTTAGATATATATTTGTACAGGGTGTTCAAAAATTTACCACCAGTTATATACTACACCCTACCCTGCTACTGAAGGCTCATGGCTCATTTACTACACTTTTTCTTGATGTGACGCTTGGTTTTCGTCCCAGTCCCTTTGAGTTCAGTGATGTAACATTGACAGCAGCACTCCTACTCTGAAAATTGCTCCAGCACCACAGAGCTACAGGTAGATCCAGCTGGCCTTCCCTGCAATTTTAATGTATATTTGTGTTTCAAATGTGTGCCTCTGAAATTTGCTCCTTGGACATTATTTTTCACCTCAGACAAGGCACTGCATTATGCATATTGCCTACTTGAGTTCCTCCCTACATATGTGTTGAACACAAGAAGAATTTATAAGGTGCCTAAATAGCAGAGTTTACTTTGGAAAAACATCCTCTTCAGACTTACCTTTCAACACAGTCTGACAGTCTGGAACAGTGATTGGAAGCTGGGGCATCATGGCCCCCAACAGCGTATAAAAATCCATTGTAGGTGGCAACTCCCACTCCTCCTCTCCGCTTTGACATTGAAGCACACATGCTCCACTTGTTGGTATGTGGATCGAAGCATTCCATGGACTTTAAGCAAGAGCTGCCATCTCGTCCACCAACAGCATAAAGCCTAAAACAACAAATATGGCAAAATGTAAAGCAAAATAGACACACATCGAGGTTTCACCATGTTGCCTCTATAGAGCAAGACTTTACAAGCCAACTATAATTACTGAGACGCTAAAGTGAGTGTGAGCTATCAGTGTCAGGGCCACTGCACCCTTAAATGCTATTGATCATGTGGTATCATTACAAGTCTACAGGCAGACTAGGCCTTAAAGCTCAATGCAAAGTCAGTTTGGATACTTTACTAGTGAGACAGGATCAAGTACTGCTTGCTCAGGTGCAGAATCACAGTTGTAACCCCCATAGTTGTAATAAGAAATACCTTTCCTCATTCATTTCTTACTGCTCCTATTTCGTTGCTCCTCTTAGTAACAGTCTTGCTTTTTCTCTCTCTTTCTCTTTCTCTCTCTCTCCAACTGTCTTGTATCACCAATGTTTTCTAATTCCATTGCCATTAATTTACATATTAATCAAGATTTACAAATGATGAGATAATCTACTCCAAATTATGTAAATGTTACTTTGTTCTAGGTACTCTATTCAGATCCTTGACTCAGACATATGCATTGCTACTCCTACTTCTATGTAAGTGGCTACAATGCAAAAATAAGGTGCAGACATCCCCTCAGGTACTGATGTTTGACAGTTATGTGAAATAAAACAAACGTTTCACCCAATGCAGCCAAAAACCCACGAGTTGACAATTATTAAGCAAATAAGGCAAAGTTTTCATCTAGGAAGATCCTAATGTATGTCTGGTTGACTCTGGTTTACCTTCATTGCTGTGCTTTAAGTCTCTTTCTGTGCTATGTAAAGAGCCTAATTTATATTTTGGGTAAAAAGGTACTCTGTTGCACCTCCATCGCCACCATGGTTTCACCCTGCTGACAGCCCGACAGGGTAAGGGATGACCAGCTATCATGGATGAACTATCTATGAGTAGGCAGAATCAATTGCCAGAAAGAAGAGCAGGTTTAAGACTTCTGCTTTCTGTTACTTCCAAGGACTGTGTCATATGACCTGATTTCAGTCATGGCAAGAGGTAAAACAAGTTTTGACCTCATCATTTGGGAGGAGAGCTCCTTTAAGTGGGATTGGCTTATGAGCTGAAGACAGGTCTGCTAGATGGCAGATGGGATTCCCCATTTTGAAATGGGCTCCTGGGTCATTTTACGGTACGGCAAAAGGAAGTGTTGTAGAAGGTGGGGAAGACACTGCGAGAAAAGGACTGGTTGGTAGAATTTCTCCTATCAAGGGCTAATGTACAAGATATATATGTCACCTCTACCACCAACTCCTCAGAACATTCCTGGACCTTGGAACTCTCCACCTGAATAATAAGATGCTCTCCTGAAAAATGACTCTTGCTTTCTGCTTAAAGAAGAGTATGCACTCAAGGACACAAAGACTTCAGGAGTCCTAAGTCCTGCTAACACCTGGGTTGTAGAATTGTGGTGAGCCTTCTGTTTCCTGCTTCCGAGGCACACAAAGCATAAGACTTCTTGTTCTGAAAAGCTACTATATGACCTCTGAGGACTGGATTTTGCAGGAAACCAAGTGTCTAGAATCTTGTCCTGCCTATATGGGCGTCCCAGGACTAAAAAGGAGGAACTTTTCTACCTCAGCTACCAGAGGACAGAGTTTTGTTTGTGAGAAAGAAAAATTGGAAAAAAATATTGTAAAACAAAAAATATTGTGATGCAGAAATATAATAGCCAAAAATATTGCTTTTGCAGTAAAGTAATATAGTTATTCAAAATATTGTCTTTTAATTATTTTATTGTGTTTTTGTTCATATATTCATTTTATGCCTTTTTTAAATGTTGTTATTATATTTTTAAAATATATTTTGTAATTTTAAGTGATTTAGAATTTTTTATTTAATTGTTAATACTGACAATAGTAATGGTGATGGGATACGGTAGGAAGTGAATGAAGTCATTATTAACTATTTATTATATATTTTGTAAGTAAGTATGTGATTGATAACTATCATATATTATGTAATACTGATTTAATTTCCTTATATTTTAGGTGTGGGTTGTTCTATATGTAATGGCCTGGTGTCGTAAGTTTATTAGGTAATAATTATTTAACAATTATTTTTAATCTATCAATACATAATTATTTACTTGATTACTAATTATGTAAATTGTATATTTTAGTTACATTTTAGGTGTAGGCTGCTGGGTTTGTAGGTGTATCAGGTGGGAAGTTAATTGAGTAATAAAATATTCATTAGTCATTGTGATTAATAATTATGTACATTAGGGACTTAGGATTTATTTTAGTTATAATTTAGTAGAGTGTTGGTAGGTTTTTAGGGGTATGAGGTGGGGAGTTAATTAAGTAATATTTTAAAAATAATAATCATTGATGTATATTTAAATATACAATTGATAAATAAACATTATTATTGTGAAACAATATTAAAAACATTTATTTTTGTACTTACCATTATAAGGATTCGGAAAGAATACTTTCGTAAACAATATTTTTGACACAATATTTTTGTTCCACTATATTGTTTGCTCCAATATTGTTGTCAATGATCCACTGGAACAAGATCCTGTTTTATTACTAGGAGGTCACATTAAACCAGACAAGAAATCCAGGTTTGTCCCACTTGGAGCTTTTTGATGCACTGAAAACTAGTTCAGAGGCGTATTGTAGTGAAGGCATTCGGCTTCATGAAGCACCATTCACCTATGGCTTCCAGCCATGTTCTGCTGGAGCATTTCGACTTTTGAAAAGTCAAGTGATCTCACTGGCTATGAAATTCAGGTTAGTCCCTCTCAGAACCTTTTGCCGGGAAAACCAACAGCTTCAGAGGGTGTTTCACAGCAATGTAGCCAACTTTCAGAGCCCCTACTCTGCCACAGCATTGGGCCATAACCTGCAGGCAGATTACAGCTTCCATAAAAAGATTAAGGGTTTTATATAACGTTTGGTGGGCAGGATTATCTATCCCAAATGTGGCGGATATCCTATCCACTTTATTACAAGTGCATTATAGGCTATGGCAGTTTCATTATGTCCGAGGGGATATGTACTACCCTTGTGACTGAGCATCCCATTCTTTAAACAGTAAATAAGGCCCTAAGTTGCAAGGTAAAAACTTTGACCTAGGCAACCTGCTTGGTTTGCCTGGTCTCTGGTCCATCTCAGTAAACCTGAAATTGTACCTAGGTCCTGGGTAACTTCAGAGTGGCACTTTCTTGGCGCTTTTACCTGAGACATTAACATTATTTTCTCCAGTTCCCCTTAACCTATTTTAATGATCTTGTTATATTTTTGCTCATTCAATTTTGCACAGTTTTTTTAAATTGGTTTGTGGATTTTATTGTGTTGTGTACTTCAAAAATATTGGCACTGATTGACCTTAGCAAAATCTCTTGGGGCTTGCTTGTTGCTTGTTTTATAACTACCAATGATTGAGTAAATATTCTCTCACAACTGTGTTTTGAGGTAACCAGTATGGTAATCACTCTTTCATGAAAAGACTACTGTCACACGTGATTATTTAGCAATTTCTATTCTCAATATGTGGTATTGTAGAAAAACTTACCTTTTCTCTCACCACGCCCAGAAAGTCTAGACCAATACCATGTTTGTGATGCTTGCACATACTCAATCTTAGTTTCTTTGCATGGTATCTTTGAAACTGGATTGAAACCAGCAGTGCACTGTAGAGTATCAAAGTGATATCAACTCCTTGAATGTTATGGGTATGGAATAAAATCATGTTCTGAGATACTTGGCTCAAAGGCATGCAAACAAATGGAAAAATCAATAAGCTTAATAATTTAAATAGTAACCTGAATAATCCATGTGAATTATTTAGACATTAAAATATTGAACACAGATAGGATTACATTGGTTTGTTCATCATATGCAAATATATTTGATCAAATAAATGTAGGCTAAACTGAGCCATATTTTAGATTATACGACAATATTTATTTAATATATATTAGGAATGTGAGCCATACATACAATTATCAGACAGTTCTAACTGGTGCACAGCCATTCTAATGCAAACAAAGATGATAAATTTCATCATAAAACAATTAAGAGTTCATTAGTCTCATATGACATAACACAGAAACTAGGCAAAGTATAGTTCATTTTAAAACAGAGATTCCAATTATCCAAGGTTAAGTTGGTAATATAGATTGCATCAATCTGTATATGTGCTGTAGGATCAAAAATAAATGAAGTTAAATGATTGCAATATACTACAATTGTGGGTGAGTTATGTCTAACATGCAGGGCCTAAACCAATGCGTCTGTTATCATGGTGAATTTGCGAATATGTATTTTATTTTATTTATACTGCGATGCTACAATAAATTGTATTTTTTTCCCTGGGAGAGACAGGCAGCAGCCAGGAACAAGATAAAATCAACATTAAATCCAGGACTTTGTTATATTTGCCCACTAAAACCTAGCCGTGAAACAACTGACTTTGATGGGCAGCCTGGAGATATTCTATCACTGATGCTAATAGGTTTTTCTGGAGAAGCATTGATATCTGTTCACCAGCATTCACATGCTAAGAATCTGCATTTAGAGTAATCTTGAAGTTGAGTTGGTGACTGATAGGACTCATATAATTAAGCACTTCAAATGCATGCTCCTTGTTTAGAGTGGAAGGTGTAATGGTGTTGAGCCCTAGGCCCCGATGCATAAAAAGCAAGGACACAAACACAGTTGCTTAAGTGGTAGAACTGGCCCAGGGCAAGTGAAACCGGCCCCTTTTATTATCAGGGTCACATGATCCACACTTGGAGAAGTGTGGCTCAGGGGTTAGAGGCGGCAGACCCGGAAGCTGAGATCGGCCCTGGACCAGGGTTCAATTCCCTGCCTCGGTGGGTCTTGGGCTCAAAAATTCCACGGACTCGATAATTCTCGCTCCGGTGCCTTCTCAACTCACGGGTTCACACTCTGCGACTCTGGGCAATAGCTTGCTTAATCTCCACAACGGCCCCTCGCGGCGGGATGCCTGGCTTTCACCTTGTGGATACCCTGCCGGGGTTATCTCACAGGGGAATACCAGGACGGGTTCCCTAAGCAAGCGCCGGGAAACCCTTTGTGGGTAGCTGTGCGCTATATAAGCTCAAATACATTTACATGTCCTGTGATGCCTGTGCTGGATGGCTGTGGGGTGGGGTGTGAGCCAGCCATCAGAGAGTGGCTGGTATATCAAACAACTAGAACAGTGACCAGCAGGTCACCACAGAAGGTTGCGTGGGAAATTAAAATAAATGGGTTTATGTCTTATTCCAAGGCATGGGTGGATGTTTATTTGCGCAGGTATAATTCATGGAATTTCATACTATTCCTGCTGAATGAATTCCTGAAAATATGCCTCTATACCACATCACGTACTTACGAAGCAGTTAGAGGCAACGGTTTAGCAAAGAAACAACATGAACTGACAGAACGTGAGTGCATGCTGTTTGCTGCATATATTTCGTACATGCTTTTCATTTAGCACAAAGATTGTATTCTAGTCCAGAATTGACACGAGAAAGCGTTAAATGCTAAAATAGAGCGCTGAATGATGGATTTTCATTTTGTGTAATTTTACTTATTTATGCAAAAAAAATTCAGCAAATTCCGCATACGCCAACTTATTCCTGAATATCAGGTGGGTGCGTTCTTGGTGTATAATAAGGTGAAAGGTGCTCTGCAAATTAAAGCGCATAGCATTCAGGTCATTGCTCAATGGGGTATGAAAGTGCTTTTGATTTAAGAAGCAGGTGGTATGTCTTGGTGAGTGCTGAGGATAAATATTACTTGATTTGAGCACCACATAGGGTTACTGATGCAACTGAGTGTAAGGTAGCAGACTACTCTAAGAAACAATCACACAGTCGTTCACGCCATAGTATTTTATGCTTGTTTGTTGAGATGAATTTTAATTGTTTGGTTTCAGCTAGTTGTCACGTGGCAGATATGCACACCATCAGAATGTGAAAGATATGGTACCTAGGAATTTGCAGATGTTATATTGTGTAGATTTGTAGAGCACACTGTCACCAGGGAGGGTTTCCTTAAATGAGTGGAGCTGATTTAGAAGTCATATGTTGCAGTGGCACAAGTTGTGATCATAGCTAGAATCTAGGAATAGATCATCTTCCCTGAGTAGCAGGTATGCTGCACTATTTATTGCTTTTGCTAAGAATGGGAGATAGTCATAAGTTGGATATAGCAGGAACAGATGTTTTTTGCTACTGAGCTGAATTAGATCTATATTTGAGCCACTGAGCTTGGGATCTCTATGGTAAACCATGAATCAATGGATTATAGGCAATGATTGGAGTTTTTTACTGCAGCTGTATTTACAGGCCAATGGCAGCTGCAACCCCTGGCTTGTTCCTTTTAACCCCTGGCACCGCATTTGTGACTTCTTGCTTCAAAGGTGTCAAAATCAGTGTCAAGAACACAAGGGCAGCTGTGCTCACCCTTATGGATGTTGGATGGGGCTACACTTTTCTTATTTCTTATAAATGTTCTTATAATGCCAATAGTAAATGATATTATATTATTCACTATTGGAATGATAAAATTAAATTCAGTTAACTGGAATATGACCATCCCTGACCGCTGAGGTTGATAAAAATACTTTTAAATGTATGATGATTTGAGTGCTTGCAGGTGAGAGTGTGCTTATGTGAGCAAGAGTGTGTGTATGTGTGATGTGTGTGCATGTGTAAGCACGTGTGTGAATGAACGTAAAGGTCAAATGGCATATGATGTCACTCTTGCTACCCTTGGCCTTTGGATGAATTTATATTCACATTGTCACCCTAGACAGTTTGGAGCCAAGACTAGTGGAAGGGTTAAAACTGACCAGAACCCGTTTTTCTGAGTAGGTTAGTGAATTCCCCCATACAAAAGCTGGCACCAGGTATAAAAGTGGAACCTCCAGAACCTCTCACCAGAACACTCTTGAACCTGTGGAAGATTCGGAAGAAGGAATGCCCTACTGTCTGAGGAATAAGGGCTGCCGTGCTGACTAAAGAAGGTAGATTGAAGCTGCTTGCCTTGAACCCAGTCTACCCAGAGTGAGTCCAAGGGACAGTTGGCTTACCTCCAGTGTGAGCTACAGGATCACAACAAGTTTCCGGAGGGCTCCTCACAACTGCTCAGTTAACCATCACTAATTGGTCCAGCCGGGACCTGCTTGGGCCCTTCTACTGGCCTCTGCACTGATGCCCCAAGAGACGCCCCTCAGGTCCTTGCCCCTTGACTGGCACCAGTGTGAACTCCTCCTGAAGAGCAGGTGAAGATACAGAAGTTTAGGGTTCATAGTGGCAGTGACGTGACCTCTTCACACTGAGAATTGAGGGCCAGCAATGACTGCCAACGCAAATCTCCCACGGGACTTGTTCTTCATGCTAATAGCAAGCATCCATTGCGACTGGCAATATTAGGGATGGCCAGCGACAATCACCAACGAGAAGTTCCAGTATCAACGGGCTCTTCAATCTACAGCAACAGTTATCTGCAATAAATGACTGCTACTTCGCGCTACAGCAACGACTGTCTGCAATGTTCAACCTGCTCCTTGCGCAGACAGTCTCCTTCTCACAGGCCCTGCAAACGCAAACAGAAGCCTACGAGCCAGACTTGAGAAGGTAACCTTTTAGTGGGATTAACCTGCTCCCTGTATCTGACCTGCAGTCCATCATGTTTGACCTGACCATGAGACTTTATACGTTTCAGTGCATCCAGATGAACATGAATTGCACTTTGGGTTTGTTTGTGCTATTTTCACTTAACATTTTTAAAACTCATATATTTGGTTCTACTAACTAGGTCTTTGTCATTTTGGTGTCATTTTATCCATTACATTTACTCAATTTTTCTGAATTGGTTTGGGATTTTCCTTGTTTTGCGTTTTCACTTTACTGCTGTTTGAGTCCTGGATACAAACCTTCACACATTGCCTCTAAATTAAGCCAAATTGCTTTTGTGCTGAGCTACCAGAGGGTTAACCCTGACAAGGATTGTGTTTAATATTTGAGTGGGGCTTTCATTCCTCTCAAATAACAGCCCAATTCTTACATTTGGTATATATTTCCAGTGGGTCTATAAATGACAATGTGATATGTTTCAGGACAAAGTAAAACCAGCAATTGTTTCGCTTTTTGTATTTGACTGTTAGGAAACATCTCAATCAACCGTTAGTTGTTTTTACTATGCTGTAAATCAAGGTCTTTATTATTATTCCTCTTACTGATAATTGCTTTCGTATTTTTTTCAATTATTTGTTTACAGACTTGATGCTGGGTTGTACGATCTGTAGTTTAAAAAGCAATCATACAACAGGCTGAAAGTCAATTTAATTTCAAGGAACCGAAAATAATAGCCTTTTATCCCGGAAATAATGGGAGATCGACACAGAACTGTTCCAAAATGTTATATTGCAGCAACTTTTTTTCTGGATCATAAATAATTTGTTTTAGAATGCTATTATTGAGGGAGTTGTAAGGCATGACCTTAAACAACAACAAAAAATACCAGAAGTAAAATAATAGATTCCGGAAATGCTTTTGTTCGATATTTAATACAGTTAGTCATATGCCAAACAAGTAAATAAAAGCTGGCTTTCTGTTTGTGTGAGTACATACTTGCTATTAAGCGCTGCAACCCCTACTGTGCTCCTGGGAGTTGACATGCTGGCCACATAGTTCCACTGCCGTGCCTGCGGGTCCCATCTTTCCACTGTGTTGAGATAGCTCCATCCATCATGCCCACCAACGGCATACATTGGGCCTTCAAGCACCGCCACTCCTGTTTGCAAAAGAAGCATCATGGTCATTAGTTAATTATCACCCAGCCATGTCTGTAGTCTGCTCATCACTGGAGATTGCAATACATTTTATGGCATGTGCGGTAGGATCCCATGCATTTAGCAGCATTGGCATACGAATAAAGAAGAATCACTCTGTATCGATAGCTGTGTTTCACTATAGAATGGACAATTAATATATGTTTAGTAGAACGCACTATTCAGAAGAGTACGGTCCACTTACACTCTCTTCCCCACACCGATTCCCTTTCTGCATACCCCGTGAGGGCTCATGTTGCGTGGGCTGGGGAGATTGCCAGAAGTGTCAGGGAAGGATGCAGTGGTACACAATTTGTCTAGCCATCCTAGCACCGTGCTCGCCTTCTGCAGGTGGCAACTGCATTTCTCGCTCTCTTCCGCTAAGCCTGAGAGCGGGCATGCTGAGTCTGTTTGTCTGAGCTGCAAGTTTATTTTAATAAAGCACAGTGCTCTGCAGGCCTTTGCTCGCAAAGAGGCTGTCAGTCTGTCTTTAAACATGGTACACAGGAGTTGTGGCTTCACAACCCTGAGATTGATTACACAGGATTAAGGAGCGTTGTGTTGGGGGTTGTACGTGGCTTGCGTCTCAACAACCAGCCAGTAGCGGAAAGGTTGCTTTTTCCTGCTTTGTTCAGCATAATGTTTTCAATAGAGTATCCCTGCAGGAAGCACCATTTTTTGTCTGTGATTCCTGGAAGACTGAGCAGACCACAGGCAAATTGGCTGGAGGTCTGCATTAAAATAATAAAGGCAGTAACATCTAATTTACAATTTTTAATTTTTTCAAGTTTGTACTTCGTAGGCAATTCTGTTGCACTAAAGAAATCATTAGTAATACCGTGGTACTGTGCTTGGAGGATTGTTTGCTTGTTCCAATATCCTATTTCTGTAAAGATAATGTTATGTTTCTCATTTAGACAAGGGAGCTTTGTGCTGTCATGATGGCACCAAAGGATTCACATGAAAGATAGTGCAATCAGTAGTCCCTAATCTTTCCACCCTGCTTAAAAATGGGTAGCAAAGTACCTCCGTATAGATCAATGACACATAGGATTGAGGTGATTAAAGAAGCCATATTAGAGAAAAGAAGGTACCCCCACTGTGGCTCAGTGGTTAATTTGGGCCGGGGACTTCTGGCAGTGGCCACTTGTACTAATGTTTAGGAAGCAGAACTTAGTTGTCATCACCAATCTTTGACCCACAGCAAAACAGAGAAAGGCACAAAATAGAGAAGGAAGGAGGAAGAGTCCTACAGGTAAACAGTGAAAATAGAGAGAGCGGTGAATTTAGAGACCCCATAAGTATTGATGTAAAGTGAGAATAGGCAGGGAGGTGAAAGTAAGCAGTGTGAGATGGAATCAGGACTTTGCAGCCTTCTTATTCAGACCCCAATATTTGCAATACGAGTTGTGGGCACTTAAGAAGAATGTAGGACCCCTGTTTTATTTCCGATGTAGGCACTGTGTGGAAGAAACAAAGCTCACCTTCTATATGGGTATGGTGACCCTTATCCTAATCCTGTTACTAGCTGATTGACTTCCCCTTCTCTGCACTGATTTGAACCAATATGAGGAGTTGAACACACTCACTGGAAGTAGCACAGTGTGAAAGATGATGAGCAATGCAGAATATTGAACGTTGCAGGGCACTTTAAATAAATGAGGGTTGTCATGATTGGGAAGCCTTAGTAGACATTTTAAACTTGTTAAAATATTTACAGCAATAATGTTGAGGAATTTTCTCTGTATTTGTGTTTCTATGGAGGTGTATACTGTACACTAACTTCAAGGCAGGATTTCTGTAAGTACTTTAGACAGAGTTCTTGTGAATATATTTATAAACTGATCTACCTCCTATTATGTAAAAAACCTCTGCCATAACAACACATCCAATTACTTTCCATGTATTATACAATTTTTTTAATTAAGTAATAGTTCATGTTCACTTTGCTCTCCAGGGGCCATATTACGGAAAGTATACCGGATGCGCAACGGGCATGTGTGTCCTCTTTGTGGGCACATGGGGCACTTTGTTATTAGAGAAGGGGCCACAGACTCGTGTGCAGCTGCTTCTGTAATACTGATAGCACTGGTGCACATGCAACTACAGTGCTATCATTAGAGGGCATTCCCTCATTTGCATGGGGTTGTAGGCCCATGCAAATGAGGGTTCAGTGAATAAATTTCGAGGGACCAAATATAGAATGCCCAAAATATTGACTCCAAAATATCGAGGAACAGAATATAGAATGCCTATCTAAAAACAGGTAAATACTAAAATATCGATTCCAAAATATAGAAAGTTATATTATAGTTAACTAAAACATCAAATTTTTTAAATGTATTAAAAATAATATAAAAGTAATTAAATATGAAACACAATTCAATAAAACATAGTTAAAATAATGTAAATAAGCTTGAAATGTAAAAAGTAACAAATATATTTGCTTAATAATATAAAATAATTATTCATCTTAATTATAAAATATTTAGAACATTATTAAACATATATTTACAAATATATAAAAACATTATCTAAATATAAAATAAATGATATATAATAATTAAATTAATTAAAGTAATAATTTTTATGTTAATTAATAATTTACACTACATTAAATATAACAAAATTAAAAACATTACATAGCAAAGGGAACAAAATTAGTATTCACACTCAAACGATTATAAAATTAGAGAATTTGTTGGATAGCGGGTGGGTAAAAATTACTATTCCAACTCCAGTGAGTGCAACAGTAGGGAAAGCGTTGGATAGTGGGAGGGTAAAAATGACTACTCCCACTCCAGAAAGGGCAACTGTAGGGAAAGCTTTATATAGCGTAGGGGTAAAAATTACTATTCCCACTTCAGTGAATGCAACGGTGGAGAAAACATTGGATAGCGGGGGGTACAAATTACTATTCCCACTCCAGAGAGTGCAACAGTAGGGAAAGCGTTGGATAGCGGGGGGTAAAAATTACTATTCCCGCTCCAGAGAGTACAACAGTAGGGAAAGCGTTGGATACCGTAGGGGTAAAAATGACTATTCCCACTCCAGTGAGTGTAACAATAGGAAAAGTAATGATTTAATATTTAAATAAGAATAAATTAATTTTCAATACCAATTTAAAATTGATTACAATTAATTACCAATTACAAAATATTTTATAAATAATTAATTATGAATACCAATAAATGTTATTTATTAAACATTATTTAACTATTTATAATTAATTAACAACCAAATAATTTTCAATTCAAAAATTTTAATAAGTAATAAAAAAATACCAATTAATTATTAACAATAAATTATTTATAAACAGACAAAATAATTTAAATACTTATTTAATTAATATTACATTACTTCCCACCCTATTCCCCTTTAACCCACAACCCACTCCAAATAATAAATTAAAACAATTAACATAATTATCAAATAAACAATTAATTAACATTAATTACCAATTAATAACACATAATTACCAATTAATAATTAATTAACAATTAATTAAGTATCAATACGTATAAATAAAAATACATATTTACTTAATTACAATTAAATTGCTTCCCAGCCTATTCCCCTATAAAACCACAACCCGCAACAGAACTAAAGCAAAAAATAAATTAAAAATAATAAATAATTCATAAAAACTAATATTTAATTTAATATAAATAAATTACTTCCCACCCTAATCCTCTATAAACCCACAACTCGCTCACGCAATTAAATTACGCAATAATTAAATAACATAACATTCATTATTTTAAAAAAATGGAACATACATTACAAAAATAATATATATTTTTAACTTATATACTAGTATACATAACAGTAAAAAAAATATCAATATTATGGAAAAGGATATTTTAAATTCGGTATTATGCAAATTGATATTTCTTACCTCAATTTCGATATTCTATCAAACTATATTTTGGTAATTCGATATTCTGGGATGTCTATATTTTTAATTCGATATTCTGGGCAGTCTATATTTTGGATTCGATATTTAGGGTGTTCACCGCACATGAGAGAATCACTTTGCCTCTGAGCCCTTGCTGTATTATTGATCCAGTTGCCTTGTTCAGAGTACCTAGGGCATTGCTCTAGCATATTTAAATAAAAAAGGGGTATAATATGCCATCCACTAAGTGTACAGTTGCCTCGTCCGGAAATGTGGCCATGTAATACCTCAAAGCTGAGAAATGAAGCTTCCAACACTATTCTCGAGTTGAGTTTACCTTATTTTCTTGCATCTATTCAAGTTGGATAGCTCGAAATTAGTGCTTAAAATTAGACCATTTTGAACGCAACAAGTTTACCCATTTTCTTTGTTTTCTAAACCATTCCATAGACTGAAATAGTACTCAAACTATTTCTCCCATAGGTTAAATTGGCAAAGGTTGACATTTTTTCAAAATAGACATATTTTGTAGATATCCCAACTTATTTTGCACCGAGCGTGTGGTAAAGGAGAGTTGAACTGCTTCCCAAGAGATCAGAGCTTCTTGTATCAAACAATCTCTGACTTTTCAAGGGTTTGACTTTGACAAGGGTGGGGAAAGCGGTGTTGATTTTATTAGATCTATCCACCGCCTTTGACACGGTCAACCACTCACTTCAGGCCAACCGGCTCTAGATGATCGGCTCAGGAACTCAGCACTGACCCTGCTTAGCTCTTTATTTGTGTGATAGGAAGCAGATGATGGCTCTTGGAGACTTCCTCTTGGATCTTTTTCCTTTCTGTGTGGGGTGTCTCCTGGGTCCTCCCTTAGCCGCGCACTTTTTAATATCCATGTCATCCCCATAGCCAATCTTATCCACAGCACAGTTTTGTGGTAATCCCCTACACAGACGACATACAAATTGTGGTGCCGATAGCATCTGAAGCTGAAGGGGTGGCTAAACTGTTTTGCAACTGCATGGCTCGCATTGTGAGCTGCATGCAAAGAAACCATCTGAAATTAAACCCACACAAAACTGAGGTACTACTCTTTGAAACGACCCCACCTTCTGGAACTCCTCACGGTGGCTGCCCAATCATGGTTCTCCTCCCTCCCTAGTTCAAAATGCAAAAAATCTGTGTGTCGTCTTTGACACTAAACTATGTTTTTCAGACCAAATAAATCAAACCACCTCCTATTGTTTCTACCTTCTTAGGACACCAAAGAAGATTTTTCCTTTCACATCTTTATAATTATAAAAAACTGTCATTGTAGCACTTGTCGGTACATCGATCTATTATTGTAAAGCTGTGTATGTAAGCTCTCAGAAGCATTTGGTGAAAAAACATCCATCTCTTCAAAATACAACTCCCAAGCTGCTTTTGAACATTCCAAAATGTGCCTCTATTTCTCAATCATTGCAGAGCCTTCAATGGCTACCAGTTAGGGAAAGGATTATTTCAAAGCCCTATGTTGAATACATAAAGCTCTTTACCAGCCAGGGCCCGAATACTTTCAAAAACACTTTTTCTGGTATTCACCTGGTTGTATGCTCAGATCAAGTTCTGCTAGACTTATGACTGTCCCAGGAATAAACAAAGCAATATGGGGGCATCAGTAGTTTTTCCTTTTTTGCTAACAAACTTTGGATTACTCTGAAATCAAACTTAAGATCCTAACTAAATTTGCATAAGTTCAGGAAAACGCTAAAACCTGGATTTTCTCACAAATAAATAATATTATCAGCTCTGATTTAGGCTCTTATGGTTTTCTTTTTGGAATATTAGCGGCAAGACATTCTTGGGTAATTGCGTGCTATATATGTTTATTTACATTACATTACATTTTCCCAGGTTGCACTTCTCCAATATAGTGGCTGTATATACTAGTTCATCAAGGCAAAGACTTTTGATAGGGGTTTCTCCATGAATATTGGGGATTTGTAGCCATCAAAAGATTTGTTTCTTTTCAGTTTTAAAAGCCAAAGAATATGATACTGTGTCATTTTTTTATTCTTTAATGTGGGAAGTAGATGGTCTGGGCAAAATGAAGTTCTGTTGCATATGACCATGCAAAAAGATTTGTCAAAAATATAAAATTTTACTAAAGCACTGTACCTAGCACAGTTTATTAAATGTGCTGCAAAATAAAACACTATAACCTTCCTTGTTGAGTGTGCAACATCAACTTCTTTATACTTATTCTTGGGTTGCTCTTTTACTAGATAAAAACAGTAAGCAATGCATTCAGCTTGTTTTATAAGGCTGGGTTTGTGGTTACACACAGCAGAATAAAGAAGTGCAATGCTAAGCTCTGTGGGGCCAATGGTGGGTACCCAGCCAGGGGAGACACTGAAAATGGTGACAAGGGTGGGATAAGTATCACCAGAACAACTGTGCTCTCCCAAATAGTTTGCTGTAGTCCAAGCAAACTGCTCATGCATGCCACACATGTTGCTGTCAAAGATAGGAATTGACGCTTCTTGCAAGTGGAGTCAAAGCACAACACCAGCCACTGTAAAGTAAATGAAGACAACAGAACCATTGCAAAGAATTGATGGTCGAAAACCTGCTGGTCAGGCCATACATAAAGGCACCACACTGCCACACAAGATGAAGTTGTTTACTATATGGAGTACCGATGCTGAATGCAGAGTTAACCTGGTTTACGAAGCACAGGCATTGATCATCACAATTTGCAAAGTAATACTGCAAACAACTTCACAGGTCTTCAAAGAATAAAGAGCTGAGAGCGAATCAGAATAGCACAATTTTTCAGATGGCAACTAAAAAAGTCATGCTTCCAGCTATTGTTAAAGATGATTCAGCCATCACATCACAAGGCCTCACAGATGAGTTGCCTAAATCAAGTCACATTGATCAACCAGCGGTGTCAGTACATTGCGCACTTGCTACAATGCTGCTGCCTTCTTGAAACCACCACCACCTTTCGATACAGCCAATAACAAGATAGATGGTCTGCATCAATAGAGAGGATTTTCTTGTTGCACTTGAAGAGACTGAAAAACAAAAAGATTGCCAAGTACCTCAAAAATCCTGCTGGTGATGGTGTTAAAGAAATTATAAAGAAAATACTGTGAACTGATGAAAAAATTACATAATTTCAGATTTAAAAAAAACTGCATCAAAAGTTCAATCTAGTACCCAACGTTGATTACGAAAGAGACATTTTCCGTCAAGAATGCCAAAGAGATGGTAAAGCCATTGATAAGCTTGTGAAGAGACTGAATACACTCCTCAAACACTGTTAGTTCAATTAATGTAATGATGAGAAAATTATGCGACTTAGAGTTATTGATAGATGTTTATCAGATTCATTCCGGCAACAAATGCGGAGAGAAACTCTTAGTCTTGAGCGAGTGTTGATGATTGCCAGAGCTGAGGATCACGCTGAAAGACAAGCCACTGACATGGAGGCTGGAGGCGCTAAAGTGAATCAGTCACAGGCATAAAAATTAAGCTAGAGCAAAAGATTGAAGGACACAAAGTGCTGTCTACTAGCAAAAAGAAGTTGTGTTTTAGATGTGAAATTTCATTTCCACATTAAGGTAAATGTATCACCATCAGACAGATATGTTAAGGCTGTGGGAAAGAGAACCATTTTGTGATGGTTTACAAAGTGAAGGAAAAAGCAAGTGCATCACAGCGGAAAGACAAAATGGCCACCACAACATTCCAGAAACAATGTTTGACATATACCCATAAAGGCAAAGCATAGACATCAATTGAGACAAATTGACACTGAAAGAAGTTGACTGTCAAATGAATCATCATCAAACATTTCATCCATGTCAATATCCGGTGAAAGTGAGAAAGATGGTTGCGATATCTCAATGTTTACCTCAGAGAAATATGTGCATGTCGGACTGGCTGCATGCGAGTAAAATTGTTAGTCAAAGAATTTTGATTAAATTGGTTCGCGCGCTACCTGTGTTCAGGATGAGTTTAAACAGTTCAATGTGCTCCTTGGGAGTGTACTCCGGTCTTGTACACTTAAGTATCAGTAAAAAGCGTTCCCTGTGATAGGGGACATCCCCTTGGCCACAAATGGGCCCCTTGACGGGTTGTAGATTCTGTATTCTTAGTATAAACAACAATTCTCCGGTGGATGTTTACGTATTCATATTTTTTTATTCTTCATATGAATTCTTTCCATATATGTTTTTTTCCGAAATATTACTTTCGAGTTCTTAGTTCATACTCCTCATGCTCCAATGCATTTCGGGTAGAACACCCTTCTTCAGGGAACAAAACGTTGTAAATTAATGTAAATGAGACTTAATACATTAGGGGACTCTGTGTAACTAAATCACGGGTTAGTATTGTGGGTTAGTGTGGTTGAACTGTGTCATTGCTGGCTACCGATTCATTCTAAGATTTCATTGGACGTGTCATCCAGGCGGTTGTGAACGCATTAATCTATAGCCATGACATATTGATTTTCAGAACTACACAAAAGTAGCATGATAAAGCTCTCATCCAAGTATGTCGCTTATTGACTGATACAGGCCTGACTTTGAATGCAGACAAGTGTGAGTTCCACAAGACCAAGTTAAAATTATTTGGCCATATCTTTTCTGATAAGATAATGACGTCTGATCATGTTAAAGTACAATTACTGTCAAATGCTGGTTCCCAACAAGATGTTTCTATTATACGTTCATTTCTTGGCATGGCAGTTACACTTCAAGATACATATGAGACAATGTGACAATAAATGCTCCCTTAAAAAAGAAGTTAATGAAGAAAAATGTTTCATTCAAGTGGTCATAAGAAAATGAGAGAAGTTTTAAAAAATCAAAACAAGTCATTAAAACTGCTACCAAAATTATCTATTTCAATCCAAAGCTTCATACTGAGGCTGAACATTTCCACATATTCCTGCATGGAAAGCTTTTATCAAGCTTTATTGATTGTCTGTGGTAATCCAAAAGCCAAGATGCTGCCTCGCATTGAACGGTAGGGACACCGATTACAAGAGTATGATTCCACCATTGTACATCGTCTAGGAGAAGAGCAAAACCCTGCTGACTTCTTTTCCAAAGTGCCCATAAATGGTCAAAATAATCCATCTAAGACAGCTGAAGCTTACATTAATTTCATTGTAAAGTCAAAAACGCCAGCTGCCATGTCGTTAACCCATATGGTCACTGCCACGAGCCATTATAGTGACATGCTGAAGCTGAAAGACGTAATTACAGTTGCACATCAGTCGTGAAACTGACATGCTCAACCATTCATCAGTGAGGGTGAATACCAAAAGTACAATATTAACGATGGACTGTCTATAACTCAGGAAGGACTTATACTTTGAGAGTCTAGAATCCTAATTCCAGAAAGTATAAGACAGAAAATAATATACAGTGGCTCATGAAGGCCATCATTGTATTGTTGCCACCAAGAGAGCTCCCCAAAATCAAGTTTGGTTTCCATATTTAGATGAGACAGTTGAAAAGGAACTCAAGTCCTGTCATCTATTTAACTGTCTCTCCACAAATGTTATACAACATACTCTTACCATGTCAGAACTTCCTAAACATGCAGGTGAGAGATTAGCTGTAACTTTCTTTGGTCCACTCAATAATGGACATCATGTTAAGTACTCCAGATTTTGATAGAGGATCTCTCATCCACAGCTCACGAGCAAGTCATTGGGAGACTTGACTGCATTCTTCAAACATGGGGATTTCCAGCCATTTTAAATTCTGATAATCACCTACCATTCAACAGTCAAAAATGTAAAGCTTTTTTGGAGCATCTGAATGTAAAGCATCAGAAGAGCACACCTTTTTGGCTAATGGGCAATGGACTCATTGAGGGTTTTATGAGTACGCTAAAGAAAGCAGTACACTGTGCAACACTTGAGAGGTGCAAATTTCAAACTGCGTTGAATTCCACCTTATGCACCTCTCGCTCAACACCTCACTCGAACATGGGGAAAAGTTCCGCGACTTTGCTGTTCGAGAAAACAGTGGCAACCAAGATACCTCAGTGGACCAACAAAAGAAAAGCAAATCTTTCTCCATGAGAAAGTTTCAGCTCAGCCAGGTGGAAAGCCTCAGACAACACCTTACATTTCATTTTGTTCAACTTATTGAAATTAGCTTGATAATCATCAGTATTCCCTCATAGTTAATTCAAAAGCTTTTCAGCTATTGCCAATCGAAGGAGAGTGTCTGTTTTTCTCACAGGTCAAAATAGCCTGTGCCTTCATTTGTTCGATAAAATATACAGCTAATAATGCTCTGGTTAAAGGCCAGTGTTTTGGCAGGGCTACTGTGTCACAGATGGACACATCCATGCTTATAGCATCAGGATCTGATAGAAGATTTTAGACCATTGAGGAAATGGTAATCGGGATATCCTAAGAAGTGAGTAAGCAATCTAACCTAGAAGCAGAGCAATGGTGAGAGGAGAAGACACAGTACTGTCTGTATATCGGGTTAGGGACCCGCAGAGGGTCAAACAAGTTATATTCCTCCTTGTTCCTTTGCATTGCTATTGCCATTTTAAGATTTTGCTGATGAATAATCTACCTGCTAATATCTGCAATTGTTTTTTATTAACAAGGTTCAAACCGCCACCAATTACGATATTCTTGGAATAATTTTGCAGCTGGAGCAAAAGCTCATCCATTGACTAGAAATTGTCTACGGTTGAACCATAGAAAGAGACTATGGAACACCTCTCCCGCAGGATGTGAATTTCTGCCAAGGCCTATCATCCAGACCAATCGGATGACACCTGTTGTACCTGACCCTCGAACTTCCTACTAGCAAGGACCACAATACCTCCAAGAGAAAACCCGAAGCAGACTTACAAGTTGAAAAGGGGACCAATTAACTGATGATAGTTTTATTTCTTTAATATGTGTCTCCTGATGTAAGATAATGATCTTCCTTTCTTCTAGAAGCCAATCAATAACTGCCCAGCACTTCCGAGGATTATTCACCCCATATACGATTAATGAAACAACCCGGCCATTCCAGCCAGGAGCCCAACTAGACACAATCACATCCAGAAACCAAAACCTTCACCAATCCAACACCATCCACTCTCGCTACTTGTTATGTATGGCTTAAGCCGGCCACTCTTAGCCCCCCCACCTCTCCAACCCCCAACATAATGTCCCACCTAACTGCAAAAGGTGCAATGCTTACATCTTATTTTGGATTCTAAATGACCCAGCCCACCATGCATCCCTTCTTTTGACCTACAAAGACCAGGATGACACCTAGATTAGGTTTTTGGAAACAAATTATACCTAAACATTTTAGAACAGAAACCAAGTAATCTTAAACTTTCAACTGAAAACAATTCAAAATCATCATTGTTTTTAAGTCTGAATTTCATACGGATAGTTTTGTGCAGTCATAATAATATTGAGCACTTTAAAGTCTCCCTTAAACAAAGTTCTCACTCTGTCTGGTTATAAAATCCTTACTTTCCCTCCAGCAGCTTCAAGTAAGGGTAGCATTTGGTCTCGTTTGACATGCCAGGGAAAACCTATACTTCAAACCTTTTCATGCATTCTATAATCTCCAAAGATCGCCAACGTTGTCCGAGGGTGGGATCTATCTATACTCTAGAAACTGTGTTTGATATGCATGGGTTATAGTTGTTAAATTTCTACATAACCACTGGTTTGGTGTTGATAGGATGGGGTATACTTGCAAGTTACACCACACTGATCTCACATGGTCTTTATACACACAGACATGAAGTTTGTGCCTCTTCCAGACTCTACCTTCTTTGGGAGCTCAAAATGGGTAAAGATCCCCATCGGTGCTTTAGCCACGACAGGGGCAGTCAGTGACCTCAGAAAAATGGGCTCTGGGAAGGGGGTGGTATTGCTCAGCAAGACCAGAACAGACCTGTTTACTAAGGCTGTCTTGGGTCCAAAGATCCAGCTGTCAATGCCCAACCTTTCAAATGGGGTGCCAACAACTGCTAATGGGATCAGTGGAGCTTTTCATTTTTCCCGGTTTCCCACTGGCTTGGCAGTTGGACATGACCTGAAAAATGCCTTTGAGGTTGTCTTCATTCGGAGCCAATAAAAGTGGAAGACAAGCCTGCAAAGGTTTTGTCGCGCCCTAAATGTCCAGCGAGGGGATGTCACGGGCCAAACCTAGTAGGAAGGTCCTGTAAACCAGGGGGATCAGCAGAACATGGACTGCCTCAGCACCAGGAGCTTTAGGTTTGATATAAAGGCGATCATTCTCCCAGTAGATTAGGTGGTCCGCAGAGACTTCAACTGCTGCATGGGCTAAGGCCTGTCAGCTCAATCCCTCAAGAGTGGGACACACTTTCTGTGCTCAGCAGAATTCCTTCTTGGTGGGCAGACCCTCAACCTGCCAGTCAGCAAGCTCAGGTAGGTCATCTGGGTCATCGTTGGTTGGCTCAGAGCATCCTTCACAGGGACCCCATCAACTTCTACAATGGGAACTTCAGGGGTTGGTTTCCCAAGCCCGTTGCCCTTCTCCTTGGCACTTGTCTGGGCCATTGTTCCAGGCTCCAGATGACCTTAACTCCCTTGACAGGTAGCCAAGGACCTTGTGGTCATGCAGACCCACTAAGGTAATCCCAATATCTAAAAGTGTGATCGGATCTATACCTCCCTCGAGGCAGTGTACTCCAGGCTGTTGCCAAACAAAAAATGAACAGGCATGACAGGGCTTACAGAAGCTTCCAGAGAACCTGAGACCCCACACCACTCAGGGAACCAGAGCCACCAGTAGATGACTCTCTCAATTGTCAGTGACTACAACTTGGTGGAATGTGTCCGGTAGGACCTGCTCTACAGACAGCAACTGAGACTTGACAGTAGTAATGCTGGCTTCTGTGTCTCACGCAGGCTCCACCCATTGCCCATTAATAGTGGCCCACTGTCTATATTTGAAGTATTTGCATGCATGTGGGTTTTAGATTCCATCTCTTAATCTCCTGGGTAAACTAGGTTCACCTTTGTCTGTCCCGCTTAGCTAACTGGGCTACCTCATTGTGACAATACAGACTCTATGGATGCCCCCTCGAGGCACTTTTCCCCTCATTGTTCTCCCATTCTCTGTTCGCAGAATGACAATGAAGACTGCGGCCCCTTTAATTCCTGTGCCTGGGCCACTTCGCTGGTGGAGTCATGTGGTTCCAGCGTTCTAAAAAAGGAAGACGCCGAGGAAGAACGTCGTTCATGGGGACCATGGATCGGAAGCCAAGAGGAGACACCGGTGAGGACCTTCTTTATTTCGCCGTCGGTGAACGGAGGGACGGAGCTTGCCACCGGGAAGAGGACAACAACGGCCGAAGACACCTGCGACGCTGAGGAGCTGAGCGCCGGAACAGAAGGGCAGCCAGACCCTACCTGGCAACGCGAGCACGCCAGCCACGGCCACCGGGGGTCGTGGCTGCACAAGGTACGAGAGAAAATTCAACTGTCTTGGGGTCGGGGACCAGAGGACGGGATAGGAGGGGGGAAACCGGGTGGAACCGAGTAGTTGGCGCTGATAATGTGCATAGAGAACGGGGCACAAAAGGACCGTTTAAAGAGCTACACGCACACTGGTGAAGGTTCTGGTGAACAGCTTCCCCTCACTTCCCTTGCTTCCTGCGCTGATTTAACACGTAAAAACCCCACACCTGACAACCGTTCTTGTTTCTGTTTTGTTTTACGGTATCCGAGGAGGCCTGTCAAGCCTGAAAACCAGGGTACTCCGTTTTGGTTGGAAACCTGAGGAGGAGAACAGAGTGGGACAAAGTTGTATTCCTCATCCTACATTTCCTTTGGACTTGAACTACATCTCCCAGAATTCCCTTGTTTAGCTTGGACTTGAACTACTTCTCCCAGAATTCCCTTGTTTAGTTTGGAATATATACTCCTTTGACTCTGAATAAATCCTGACAATATAAGGCATCTCATTTGTCTTGGTCTGCTTCTACACTGCGCTACACGTGGTGTCAGAAGTGGGATATTGTCGCCTCACCATGGAAAACCTCATCCAACAGTTAATACGAGGTCAGGAGAAGTTAGAATGGGCAGTAGAAAAGCAGATGACTTCTGCCCAAGCAGACCGAGAACTCATGAGAGATAGTATGGCTAACCATGCAGACCAAATGCAAAAAGTAGCATATGATAGAAGGGAGTTAACAACACAACTCCAGATAAGGGCAGGGACTGGGCCAAACGTGTCTCTCCAGAGGTATGCGACCGGAGAGGACCCCGATGCCTTCCTTCTTAACTTCGAAAGGGCGGCAAGAGCGTCTGGATGGCCTGAAGATAAGTGGCCTTTTTTCCTAGCCCCACTTCTTACCGGAGAAGCGCAAGCTGCCTACCAAGTAGCTAACCCTAATGGCAATACTTCCTATACAGAAATTAAAGCCTTGATACTGGACCATATGGGCCTGGATGCAGAGGCATATAGGATACGGTTCAGGAAAGAAAGCGGCACCACATCAGATAATCCCAAAATCCTATATTTTAAGCTAAAGGCAGCAGCGGACAAATGGCTAAGACCACATTCCCAAACAAAGGATGAAATCATGGACATGATTGATTTAGAGCAATTCCTAGAGGCCTTGCCATACCCCATTCAAAGATGGTTGAAACAACACAAACATTTGAGTCCTGAACAGGCGGTAGAAATGGCCACCACGTTTTATAGGGCGCAACCTAGGGCCTTACCTTGGGACTCTGAAAAGCCCTCAAAACCAGGGAGTGGTCCTGTACGACCTGAAAAGAAACCACTGAAACCCCCACTAGAAACGGTAAAACCAAGAACACCCCGGTTAGAGCCACCTCCCCTACGCAACCCCCAGTGTTTTGAATGTGGAGAGTGGGGTCATATAGCACGTAACTGTCCCAGGAAGAAACCTCCTGAAGAACCGATGGACATCGGATGCATACCCCGTTCCATCCTATATTCTGCGGAACTCGGACCAAGTTTTCACGTAAGTGTCCAGGTCAAGGGTGTGCAGGTGAGGGCATTGCTAGATTCGGGGTGCAAACAGTCAGTCATTCTTCAGTCCATTGTATTACCACTCCCTGAAGAGGTGGAAGACTCTGTACCGATTAGGTGTGTTCATGGGGATGTAAAGGTGTATCCTGTTATCAAAGTCCCTGTTGTCCTTCCCCAAGGTCAAACCATAAAGATTAGGCTTGGGGTTGTTCCTAGTCTACCGGAGGAAATGACAATAGGGCAAGACAATCCCTCATTTCTTAACATGCTACGAAATGAGTTACAGAACATCCCTCCCACCTGCAGAACACAACCTACTCTTCTAACCCAAGCTCTATGGGTGACCGACCGGAGCTTCAGATACGCTCAGAAAAATGACCCAACCTTACAAGCAGCATGGACTCAAGTGCAACAAACACCCAATAGCTTTCCCTCTTTTCACATAAAAAACGAATTGTTATATCGCATAGGGAAACAAGGGGATACTCCCCAATTGTTAGTGCCTCAAGCATTTCGGGAAAAAGGTTCTTTTCTTTGCTCATTCGCATTTGCTCGCAGGGCACAGAGGGGCCCAAAAGACGATGCAGATGTTGTTGCAACATTTTTATTGGCCTGGTATATTTTCCCAAGTCACTAGATTCTGCCAAGAGTGCGAGGTGTGCCAAAAAAAGAATCCTGGCAAGCCACCCGCTGTCCTGTTACAACCGTTACCAATTGTGGGAAATCCATTTGAAAGAATCAGTATGGATCTAATTGGTCCATTACCACGTACCAAGAAGGGACACCTCTACGCTTTGGTTGTGGTTGACTATGCCACACGATACCCTGAAGCCTTTCCTCTGCGCACTCCCACAACCCGAAACATTTCTGAGAAGCTCTTGGAGCTTTTTCACGAGTTGGTTTCCCTCGGGAGATACTGACTGACCAGGGCACTCCCTTTGTTTCTAAGTTGATGGGACAAATCTGTAAGTCTTTAGACATTTCCCACATCAAAACATCAGTATATCATCCCCAGATGGATGGACTCTGAGCGTTACAACGCCACTTTGAAATTAACATTGAAGAAACTCCTAACTGTTGAGGGCAAAGAATGGGACCAGCTACTTCCTCTTGCTTTGTAAGTAATCCGGAGCCAGGTACAAGCTAGTCTAGGGTGTTCCCCATTTCAGCTCCTCTACGGAAGGGAGCCAAGGAGTCTTTTGGAGATTACAAAGGAAGTGTGGGAACAAGAGAAAGAAGAAGATACTAAAAAATTTCTTGAGTATACCCAGAGTCTCCACTCCCGACTCCACAAATTAAGGGAATTCGCTGAATCCAACCTAGAGAAAGCCCAGAGACAACAACAAGCCCTATATGACAAGGGAAAGAAGTGGCGCCACCTCAACGTAGGAGATTGGGTGTTGGTCCTGTTACCGTCCAACCTAGGGAAACCACGATCTGGGTGGCAGGGCCCGTATAAAATCACAGAGAAAGTGGGTTTAACTTCATATAGAGTACAGATCAAACCCAGAAAGACCCAACTGTATCATATAAATCTCTTGAAAAAATGGTTAGCCCCCCCCCCCCCTCAAAATGTACAACATGTAGGAACCCTGTCCCAGGGTGAAACCACCCTGAAGGAGTTAGTTGTCAATCCTGATTTAACGGAAGAACAAGACAGAACCCTTCAGGAGACCCTACAACCCATTTACCATCTTTTTTCTAACCTACCTGGAAAAACAAGGTTAGCTGAGCATACCATAAACACACAGGTTGGAAAAATAGTAAAACAAAAACCATATCGCATTCCAGCTGCCAGGAGACAGGCCATTGAGGAAGAGGTTAAGAGCATGCTAGACTTAGGAGTCATAAAGCCCTCCAAAAGCGATTGGTCCTCTCCTATAGTCCTAGTGCCGAAACCGGATGGGTCAGTTCGTTTTTGCATTGATTTCCGCGCGGTCAACTCTATTTCAAAGTGTGACTCATATCCAATCCCTAGAGTCGACGAGTTAATAGAGTGATTGGGGGACGCTCAGTACATTACAACCCTTGACCTCACAAAAGGCTATTGGCAGGTACCCCTCAAGCCAGAAGATCAGGAAAAGACTGCCTTTGTTACACCAACAGGCCTGTATGAGTTTACTGTCTTACCCTTTGGGTTACACGGGGCACCTGCAACGTTCCAACGCCTTATGAACAAGGTGTTACAACAACATCAGGAGTATTCCTCCGCATACCTTGATGACATTGTCATATTTAGTCCAGACTGGGAAACACATTTACAGCATTGTACTCAGGTTCTTAAGTCCCTACAAGCGGCGGGGTTGCACATAAAGCAAAAAATCCAGAGCAGGCTTTAGGAAAGTGAAATATCTTGGGTTCCTTCTGGGAAACGGTGTTATCGAACCACAGTCTGAAAAGGTGAAGGCAATAACAGGAGCCCCTTTCCCTTCGACCAAGAAAGAGGTTAGGGCTTTCCTGGAGCTCCTGGGATATTACAGACATTTCATTCCACAATATTCTGAACTGGCTACTCCCCTGACTGACCTACTACAGAAAAATGTTAAAAACAAAGACTTCCAAAACCCCAGTGAAGGCACCATAGCTGCATTTGTGAATCTGAAAAAGGTCATATCCTCTGCCCCCATTTTGAGATCTCCTAATTTCTCGAAACCTTTCCTGTTACATATAGACGCTTCTGAACATGGATTAGGGGCGGTATTGTCCCAAATGTCATCTGATAGCACTGAGAATCCCGTTCTTTTCATCAGCAGAAAACTCTTTCCTCGGGAGCAGAAATATTCTATCATAGAAAAAGAGTGCCTGGCCATTAAGTGGGCGATTGAGAAATTACGTTACTATCTGGAGGGGGCCCATTTCGTCCTTTACACCGATCATGCCCCCTTGCAATGGATGAGCCGCAACAAAGGCAACAATCCACGAATCTTGAGATGGTTCCTCTCCCTCCAGCCTTTTTTTTTTGAGGTGGTGCATCGGAAGGGAATTGACAATGGAAACGCTGACTTTCTTTCCCGCCTTCCTATGTTCCCCGAACGTGAACAAACTGGGGTAGGGGTGTGTGACGATACAGACTCTATGGATGCCCCCTCGGGGCACTTTTCCCCTCATTGCTCTCCCATTCTCTGTTCGCAGAACGACAATGAAGACTGCGGCCCCTTTAATTCCTGTGCCTGGGCCACTTCGCTGGTGGAGTCACGTGGTTCCAGCGTTCTAAAAAAGGAAGACGCCGAGGAAGAACGTCATTCATGGGGACCACGGATCGGAAGCCAAGAGGAGACACCCGTGAGGACCTTCTTTATTTCGCCGTCGGAGAATGGAGGGACGGAGCCTGCCACCGGGAAGAGGACAACAATGGCCGAAGACTCCTGCGACGCTGAGGAGCTGAGCGCCGGAACAGAAGGGCAGCCAGACCCTACTTGGCAACGCGAGCACGCCAGCCACGGCAACCGGGGGTCGTGGCTGCACAAGGTACGAGGCAAAATTCAACTGTCTTGGGGTCGGGGACCGGAGGACGGGAAAGGAGGGGGGAAACCGGGTGGAACCGAGTAGTTGGTGCTGATACTGTGCATAGAGAACGGGGCACAAAAGGACCGTTTAAAGAGCTGCACGCACAATGGTGAAGGTTCTGGTGAACAGCTTACCCTCACTTCCCTTGCTTCCTGCGCTGATATAACACGTAAAAACCCCACACCTGACAACCGTTCTTGTTTCTGTTTTGTTTTACGGTATCCGAGGAGTCCTGTCAAGCCTGAAAACCAGGGAACTCCGTTTTGGTTGGAAACCTGAGGAGGAGAACAGAGTGGGACAAAGTTGTATTCCTAATTCTACATTTCCTTTGGACTTGAACTACATCTCCCAGAATTCCCTTGTTTAGTTTGGACTTGAACTACTTCTCCCAGAATTGCCTTGTTTAGTTTGGAATATATACTCCTTTGACTCTGAATAAATCCTGACAAAATAAGGCATCTCATTTGTCTTGGTCTGCTTCTACACTGCGCTACACTCATCCTAAGTGCTACACACGCCAACCCATGTATCTGCCTACCAATGGGGGGAGGATATAGGATAAGGAGGTTGACCCAGACAAATCACTAGGCCCTGGGTAAATTATGTTACAGGAGAAAATGGCCCCATTGGAAACAATTCTAGAAAGGAACTGTCAGGAAATGATCAGAGCGGCGCCTACCGTACCGATCCAAAAACTACACATCCCATGATGCCTGGTAACTGGAAGGGGATACATTAAGGACCGACGCACGCCGGAGGGTGTGCGTAAATTATTGATTTTTGACTTTCTCTCTCTCGGTCGAGAGAGAGAGTTCCGTGGTGGTCGGAAGCCGCTCTAGATTCTTGGGGTTATTTTCCTTCTGGTGTGGTTGTTCCTGGATATTTGTAAACTCCAGCCGTGACTTGGAGTTTTCATTTGAGGCAGAACTCCTGCTCCATGGTCCTGCACTGTGATATTTTGGAGTCTTCAGAATGGTGAGTAAAGCACAGCGTGTCACTGAGAGGATTTCTGTGAACACGCCATTCTCAGGTGATTAGTGACTTCCTTAGCTCATCGGTGACCGGAGCTCCTTTGTAATTACAGAGCAGAATGTAGTGGTAAAGTAACCACGCATTTCCGTTTCTAGAGTGCACCAGTTTTTGGCAATATTAGCTCGGCGGAGTTCGGAGCTATTTCATACCAGATACCAGATCGGAACGCAGTGGTTATATACCACTCATTGCCGTGTCTGGGTTTATAAACAGAAGTTCAGTGATCTTGTTATCAAGTACCAAAGTGGAACGCAGTGGTGACACTCCTTACCGTGCCTGGGGTACTTTCAGGAGCCATATTGTTTCTCTTAGACATTGGTTTTATTTGTACAATGGGACTTGGGCATAGACATGCCAAAGGAACTTCATCATAACTTTTATTTGGAACAGCGTGTACTAATATGTGGAAATTCTATATTATAGGTACAGTACATATCCAGAGTGATACCCCAGTGGTTTAAGATTAGAGGAACTGCTGTTTACGAAGCAAGGTATAGAAAGTTTGTAGTGCAAATTTATGAGAGTAGCCTTTTTAACATACAGTGTTTATATATTTGCTCTTTGTTGTTACTGGTTCCTTTTCCCCGCTGTTCCTTCCCTCTCCTTTACCTCACCTGATCGTTTGAATACTCTGTGGTCATATTAGAGTGTTAGTGATATCAGAAGGTGGACCCTTTCTTGCTGCAACTGGATTCTGCAGAGTGTAACCTGACAGAATTACGCACCCACGAATTGTACTCCGCCTGATCCAGGTGTATCAAGTCAGGGCAATCATGGAAGATGTCCTTCAGGTGTTAGTCTTGGTTCAACAGGAACTGGCATCTTCCAGGATGGAAACCGCTGCATTAGGAGAGAAGATAGACAAAATGTCCAGGAACCCTTTTGATGCTTCCCCTGCTACCTTACAAATACAGGTTACCGTGCCACCCCCCCATACCACTGGCAAGTCCAGAGAGATATGCTGGGGACCCTCTGAAGATTCAGGTGTTTCTCACACAGATCATGCTACATTTCTCATGTATACCTGCCTTTTTCCTAAATATTCATTCCAAGGAAGCCTTTGCAATTTCATATTTGGTGGGTGACGCCTCCAATTGGGCCGTTCCTTTAGTTTGAAATAATGACCTGGTATTATTAGACTGGTTGGCTTTCAGGGCCGAATTTGAGAAAATATATGATAGAAGGGCTACTACGTTCAGTACTCACAGGGAATTATTAGACCTGAAACAAGGGAGGAATGATTTGGTAACTTACCTGACTATGTTCAATCAGTTAGTGGCAGAAACAGCATGACCAGAGGAGAAAAGGTTTAAGGAAATATATGAAAGATGTAATGGCACAAATAGATCCGAATGCTGCGATTTTGGCCGCATGACGTGCGCATAGCTCTCCACCAATTCTCGAAGTGATATCTTTGCCTAAATAATAATTGATATTTTTTAAACTGTGTGACTCTTCTGTATTTTTAATTCATTTACCTGGCATCTTTTGCATAATCCGCTCCTGACCCCGTTCCGCCGCGGCAAAGTGCCCATTGAGCGGAGGATCTTACTGTGAGCGCCACAACTTGAGCAACTTCCTGCCTGCTCCAGAACTTTCGCAGGTTAGCGCGCTAGTTCCTTCCCTCATTAGGACTAATTAAGATGGAGATCAGAAGGAGGCGCAGCGGACGGGTGCTGGCGCGCCGAAGGCGCACCAAAGGCAAGCCCGTCTGCGCCCGTCCGCGCCCAGCTGGGACCAGGGGCCAGTCATAATGCCCTTCTGATCACCTACACCTCCTCTGACCTCTATAAGCTACAGCACAATGGGCCTATGAACCCTAGCGTTAAGAGGGCCGCCATGAAATGTGGTATACTAGCTCCCTGTAGTGTTCCCTCAGTTCCACATGTTCCCTGTGTTCCCTATCAGTCCCATGAGCACTCCCAGCTGCCCTCTGACCCTAAATCTCTGGATACCGACTCTCTTGTCATCACTTACCTGAACACTCGCTCGATGCTGAAGTACCAACTTGAGATTTTTCAGCTGCTAGACGCTAACAACACCGATATTCTTCTCCTGTCAGACACCTGGCTGATGGATGACTTCTCCCCTGAAATCCTAGCAGCAATCCCCACTGGGTATTACATACTTCATACTAATCGGCTGCAGGGTAAATCGGGTGGTGGGGTTGCAGCCATTATTCGCCAACAATACAAATTCACTATCTTAGAAATGGTTGACAGTCTTATTCTGACATTTTCTTCCCCGAAGTCCTCTTTTGTTTGTGCCCTTTTCTATCGTCCCCCCAATCACATGCCTTTGTTCCCCCAGCTCTTTGGCGACCTAATCTCCCAACTGGTAATTAGCCATGCCAGGATTATCATCATTGGAGACTTTAACTATTGGCCCACGGACAAAGTAACTTCTCAGTGGAATTTTCAAACCTCCTTCTGGGTATGAACTGCTCTCAACACGTTCACGTAGCCACTCATACCAAGGGACACATTTTGGACCAAGTTTGGACCTCAAACATTGACATCACTTCCCCTTTAATTTCCCCCTGTCTTTGGTCCGACCATTCCTTTATTTCCTTCACTCTGCCTCACGTTTCCCTTGCTCTTCCGCCTCCTGTCAGTAATCTCTCAGCTCAAAATTGGAAACTGGCTAATATGGAAGAATTCCATTCTTTACTGGTTACTTCTGTCCCCAGTGACCAGGCCTCTATTGCCTGCCAGGCTTCTTGCCGTGAACAATAGTTAGAATCAGCACCATGGAAAAAAAATAAAAGTCAAACGTCCTCATGACGCCCAACGTTGGTTTTCGGAACAATTAAAGAAGGATAAACTGGCCCTCCGCCAGGCGGAGCGCCGCTGGCGGCGTACATATGCCCCTGATGAGAAATCCATATATGTCGCCTTGCTGAAACAATACAAAACTTCTATCCTCCAGGCCAAAACAGACTACTTCTCACAAAGAATCATAGACTCTGCTTCTAAGGTGAAAGACATCTTTGCCATCGTCAATTAACTCACACAACCGGATCGGGTGATCATTCAATCTGCCCCCTCACAAATACTCTGTGACTCACTTAATTCCTACTTTATCAACAAAATTGCTGTTATTAAAAATATTATCCCCACTCCTTCCTCCCCTACCGCTCTGGTCTTACCTTGCAAGAACTCTCTCTCACTGGACTCTTTTCCCTTAATTTCCAAAAAAGATTTTTTGGCCTTACTGAATAAAGTGAGTTCCGGCTTGCCTAATGACTGTTGCCCTCCCCAGATCCTTAAGGAGGCTTTTCTTGCCTGTCCTGATCCTCCACTTGCACTCCATAATAAATCCCTAGCTACAGGCATTGTCCCAGATTCCTTCAAACGTGCCGCAGTTGTCCCCATCCTGAAAAAGCCCAATGCTGACCCCTCGGTAATAAGTAATTTCCTACCTATCTCTCTGCTTCCCTACCTTGGTAAAATCTTAGAGGCCCATGTTACTAACTGCCTAAGCTTATTTATTGAGAATTCCCAGTTCCTTGATTCTCAGCAGGCGGGATTTAGGCAAGCTCATTCTACTGAGTCAGTCATCTTGGCTGTGATGGACGAGCTCAGGAAAGGAGCTGATAATAATATCTTTCAGGCACTTGTGCTTTTGGATTTATCGGCAGCTTTTGACACGGTCGATCATGAACTCCTGATCGACCGTGTCAACAGTGCCGGTATTCAGGGCTTGGTGCTTAAGTGGATCAGATCTTTTTTATATCAGCGCTCCCAGGTGGTTCATTTGTCTATCTTTTTGGCATCACAAATCAGTCTGACTTGCGGATTCCCTCAGGGCTCCGCCTTATCGCCCCTCCTGTTCAATATATACATGCAACCTTTGATCGTTTCCCTTCGCAATAGCCCGGTTACTATCTTTAACTATGCCGATGACCTTCAGCTGGTATTCAATCTTGATTCCACCACTGCATCCTGCACTAACTTTCAATCTACCATGCTCTCTATTAGTGAATGGATGTACCATAGCCAGCTGAAACTCAATCCAGACAAAACAGAGCTTGTCTTAACTGGTGGGCCTGCTAACCCTTGGAATTCTAGCTTCTGGCCATCCTCTTTGGGCACTCCCCCCCTACCGGCAGACTCCATTAAGAGTCTCGGCGTCATCATTTGTAAAGATCTATCAATGAAACCTCAGATCAATGCTGTCACTTCCTCTTGCTTTTTCCATCTATGCAGAATTCGTAAAATATGTAGGTTCCTGACTACGGAGGCTCTTTCACTTGTCATCATGGCCCTGGTCACTTCCCGTATTGACTACGCCAACGCTCTCTATGTTGGCATTCCAGCCTACCAGCTCCACCGTCTGCAACTGGTGCAAAATCAAGCAGCCTGGCTCGTTTTTCATCAACCCAAATTCCAACATGTTTCCCTGTTGCTGAGGAACCTTCACTGGCTCTCGGTGGACAAACGCTGCATTTTCAAACTTGGCTGTACCATCTTTAAGGCACTGTCTGATCAGGACCCTGCCTTTATCGCCTCTAGGATCCATCGGTATGCCCCCTCCCGCGATCTTCGCTCATCTCACCGTAACCTGCTTATCATCCGGGCTTTTAAGCGGAAAAAACATGTTGGCCTCCGTTTTTCGCTCTTGGGCCCCAGGCTATGGAATTCACTCCTGAGCGAACTCAGACTTACTCCTAGCTACGCCTCATTTAAGAAACTCCTGAAAACCCATCTGTTTCGGCAAGCCTATGAGTAATAACGCTTCCATCGTCGCCTTTTTTGCTGCTAGCCCCATGAAACCGCCTGGTGTCTGTGCGCTGAGGTTCCGTGACAATTGTAAGTGGTGTTTTGGACTCGCACAAATAAACCTTGAATCTTTGACGTCGAAGGAAGTGTCCCGTGTCTCTGTGATTCGTACGCCGGAGCAGGTTACCCACGAAGGTTTCAGGTGTTGTGCCCTGGCACCGCTGGGTTCTAAATAACCCAGTCCTTCAGTTGGCGCCCCACGTGGGGCTGCATCAGTGGTACCGGTCCAAGCCCGATGATCGTGAGGAACTTCGTGTGAAATCTCCGAGGGAAGGTGCACCCCGCTTCATCGATCCTGTTGTCGAAATAAGTGGCCCGAAGTCTTTTCCCGCGAAGATTCCCGCCTCCTGACGGCTGCGACGGACTGCTGCCCTGACTGTAGACCTGTTTTGGCCCCTGGCGTAGACCTTGGTAGAGCGAGACGATTGACGGGCCTTCCTGGTGACGCCATCGATCTTTGAGTTAAGTATTTGTGGGTCGCTCCCAGAGTTCTTGGTTGTGGTTGCTTAGTGGTTGCATGGTTCCATTGCATTTGTAGTTCTTGGTACTTTGTTGTGTTGTTTGACGACTGCAGCCGCCAAAAACCGAGGGTTTTGTTCTTTGCTGGGACTTGGTAAATCCCGTAACCCTTGAAGTTTGTGAAACTCGGCTAGTGTGCAAGATGCCTGGTCGCAGTACTTTGTTTAGTTGCTTCAGACCTTGTGGTATGGATTCCCGACTGGAGGACTCGTGTCCGATACCTCCGGTTGGAACTCCCACTTATGAACTGTACAGTAAACATGGGCTAGGCCCGATTACTTTTAATGAATACTGGATCCGATATACGAAGAAGGACGGTGACCTTCGTTGGCCACCTCATGGTAGCTTTGAGACCCCGATCTTAGATAATCTAGAGGCTAAATTGTTCGAAAGAAAGTCAAGGCCGGCCATGTTTGATGCCTTTCGGTTGTGGCGTAAAGAAGCCCGACAGAAAGAAATCAGACAGACTAAACGAAATCAGCGAGATAATGTTGCTACCATAGTGAAGAAAGCAGAGCAATTTCAGCGTGATAAGGAGGTTAAGGAAAAGGAAGTGTTTGATAGACTACAGCGTATGACCGTAGATAAATGTTATCCTACTTTGCCTACGGAGTCGGAAAAGAAGGAAGAGGCAGTTGAGGATCCTTTAATGTCTTATCTTATGAAGTCGCCACCTCCGTATGTACAGGGTGCCGCAGCTCCTGTGGTTCCTGCTGTGCCTATCCTTCCACCTATTCTTCCTTTGCCTGTTCCTCAACCTGCACCCGTTCTTCCGACTGTTCCTGATTCTAATGCTCACCCTCCGACATTGGCGCCAATGTCGGAGGGTGAGCATTAGAATCAGCTGGCATCCATACGGGTGGAACTTCTCGCATAGGAAATTGACCAGACTCATCTGATTGCCTTTCAACATCCTCAACAAACAAGGCTTGGGGTATCGGAGTGGGACGAAAAGATAGCAACCGCTCAACAGCGTTTCCATGGGAGATGTATCCATCGGAGTGGGACGAAAAGATAGCAACCGCTCAACAGCGTTTCCATGGGAGATGTATCCATACTCTCACTTCCAGAGAGTATGGATACATCTCCCATGGAAACGCTCGGAAGTGTTACAGGTGAAGCAATCTTTGCCTGACCCTCGCAAAAATCCTACAGGGTATTACAAAGAATTATCGCAGCTCGTAGATGCTACGATAATGAATCTTGCCGATATCGATATGTTGTTCGGCAATGTCGTACCGCAACCGGTATGGGCTAAGATTCGGCAGGAAAATCATCCGAATGAATTAGGTGGTGATTGGGCTGCCATTGTAGCGTCGGATGCTTTACAAACTGGTGGAGCTAAACCTGAGCAGATGATTACTTCTTCCTCAAAGAATAATAACGTTAATGAAAACTCTTATGCCAGCTATGAGGGTGAACTGGGACAAATTGTCAGCTTGTAAGCAAAAGAAGGACGAGAGCGTCTCCGACTTCTTTACGAGGTTCGAGGAAGCATTCATTGACCATAGTGGACAGGATGTGGGTACCGAGGGTGGTCAGCGATTGTTTGTGGATAAATTTGTTTCGAACTTATTGCCCGATTTGAGCAATAAATTAAAGAATTCAGAAAGTGCATGGGCCGTTTCTACCTCAGCTCAGATATTGGCTACAGCACAATATTATGAGAATAGAGAGAAAGAGGAGAACGACCGTGCTGATAAAAAGACGAAAGAGCTCAAAACTAAAGTGCTGCTGCAACAAGCGTATCCTCCGCGTTCAAATCAGAATGCATCCCAACAGAATAGATCGCAGTCGCAATCGAATCGATCGCAGCCGCGTAATGACTCCTCCTCCCAAAGATCATCGTTAGGGTACAATCAATGTGCTTATTGTAGACAGGAGGGACACATTAAATTCAATTGCCCTGTTCTGAATGATCGCAATAGTGGTAATTCATCCAAAGGAGGTCGTGGTGGTTCGCATCAGGTATCACGTGGTAGGGGTCGTGGTGCTCAGAATGATCGTTCTGATAACTCCTCTAATTCTAATAACTGTTTCGATCAAAGTGGATCATCGCAAGGACGATCTGCGCAGTACAATGTAGACGATTATTACGTCGATCAGGGAACTGACGACAGTAATTACTAGGACAGCCAAAGACAAGGAGAGGGAGTGGTATCAGTTCCGGTTGATCAGAGAGGGCCTTACGTCGCAGTTGCTACATCGGGCGTCGTTGAGCCTTTTCTGTTGGACACTGGTGCAGCGAAAAGTTCTATTAAGCATTCGAAACTCCCTGGCGCACCTTTGTCTGGCTTAACGAATGTTTCCGTTGGATTCTCTGGCGCCCCCGTTAGCAATCCAGTTTCGTGCCCTTTGCCCCTTACAATTGGGCCACGTGAGCTTCAAGCTCCGTTGATTTTGACTACTGGTTGTGGTGAAAATCTTTTGGGCCTGGATTTGCTTAAACGTTTGTATGCAACTTTGTATTGTTCTCCTGCGGGTGTAAAGCTTACGTTAGGAGAGAGGGTTTGTCTCTCCTATGTACTTGTCTCTCGATAAGCTTCCACCGGAATTGCGTTCTCTTCCTGCGTCTTTGTGGGCAACAGGTCCCAATGATGTGAGCCTGCTTGACATCTCCCCTTATGTTGTTCAGTTGAAATCTAATGTGCGATTGCCACGTATTCCCCAGTACCGTATCTCCCTTGATGGTGAACGAGCATTGTTAGCGATCATTTATGATCTGATCGAGAAAGACGTTATTGAAGAGACTCGGGGAAACGTGTGCAACAGCCCTGTACTGCCCATTCTTAAACGTACTGATCCTTCAAAACCGCCTGTTTATCGCTTTGTTATCGATTTACGGGAGGTGAATAAAATTGTGGTTCCTCAATTCCCCGTTGTGCCTGACATCACGGCGCTACTGACTCTGATTCCAGCTTCTGCATCGTGGTTCTCGGTGATTGACTTGAAGAATGCGTTCTTCAGCATCCCGATTGCCGAGGAGAGTAGAGACCTTTTCGGTTTCTCTCTCGGTGGACGCAGCTTCCGGTTTAAACGCGCTCCTCAGGGCTACTGTGAAAGTCCATCGATTTACAGTCAAGCCTTGAAGGGTCAACTGGATGCGTTTAGGTTGCCGGCTGGTGCGGCCTTAATCCAATACGTCGATGACCTATTGGTGGCTGCTGATACTCAGGACATTTGCAAAATTGCTACGGTGTCGTTGCTGCAACATCTCTGTGAGTTGAATCATAAGGTGTCCCCTTCTAAACTCCAATATTGTTGTCAAGAAGTAACCTATCTAGGTCACTTATTGTCAAAGGAGGGACGGAGGTTGACCCCAGAGAGGATTGCAGCAATTGCGCTAATGGCTGTGCCAACAACCCAAAGAGATGTGCGTGCCTTTCTAGGTATCACGTCGTACTGCAGGCAATGGATTCCTAATTTTTCATTGCTAGCGAAACCATTGGTGGCTCTTACGTGCAAGGATGTTTCAACTCCTTTACCATGGACGGAAGAATGTCAGAAAAGTTTTTCTGAATTACGTGATTCATTGTGTTCGGCTCCTGTGTTGGGTACTCCTGACTACAGTAAGCCGTTTACATTATATGTTCACGAGAGGGAAGGTTGTGCTTTGAGTGTTCTAACGCAACCTTTTGGTGGTAAACAACGTCCATGTGCATATTTTTCCTCGACCTTGGACCCGGTAGCTAGAGCATTGCCGAGTTGTTTGAGAGCAACAGCGGCAGCTGCGGTGTCCATCCGACAATCAGCAGGACTGGTCATGGATAATATGCTTACGGTGATGGTTCCGCATGCAGTCGACACTCTTTTGAATCGTACGAAAACTCAGCACTTGACAAGTGCGAGATTGTCTGGGTACGAGCTGACGTTGCTGGCAAGTCATATCCAGATAAAACGTTGCAATGTTCTGAACCCGGCGACTTTGTTACCAATTAGCTCAGAGTCAGATGAAGTAGCAGAACATGATTGTTACTTGAGGACAGAGGAGGAAACAAAAGGTCGAGTGGACCTTAAAAACACCCCATTGGAAGATCCAGATGGAACACTGTATGTGGATGGGTCATGTTTTAAGTTGCCGAATGGCGATGTGACTACTGCTTATGCTGTTGTAACGTTGAATACTGTTGTTGAGATTGCAAGGTTGAATCAGAATTCTGCCCAAGCTGCAGAGCTGATCGCTCTCACTAGAGCGTGCGTGTTAGCAAAAGGGAAACGTGTGAATGTGTTTACCGATAGCCAATACGCGTTTGGTGTTGCACATAGCTTTGGACGATTGTGGAGAGAGAGAGGTTTTCTGACGTCGCATGGTACGAAGATACAGCATGGCCAGCTTGTGAATGATCTTTTGGATGCACTGACGTTGCCTAAGCAGGTAGCGATTGTTAAATGTAGTGCGCATCGTAAGGTGACGGATGATGTTGGTCGTGGTAATGCGTTTGCGGATGAGATTGCTAAGGAGACTGCCCGGAACCTTAGCACTCGAATGTATGTGACGAGTTCGGTTAGGTGGCCTACAGAGTCGAGCATGTGTGAAGACACTATTGAAAGTGTGAAAGAAATTCACAATGAGGCCACCGAGACTGAAAAGACAAAGTGGAAAGAAAGTACGGGAAAGTTGGATGCGAATGGTTGTTGGATTGATTTGTCGGATCAGAAAAGATGGTTGTTGCCCGATGCGTATGTGCTGGCCGTTGTGACAATGGCGCATGGGTTAGCACATATCAGCGCGAAAGGTATTTGTAAGTTGTTGTCTCCTGTGTGGAAGAATGATGGTATCACGAAATGTGCTGAACGTCTGGTTAAGAATTGTATGGTGTGCATGATGTATAATCCTGGCAAAGGAACCCCAACTCCTCCTGGCAGTTTTGCTCCCCCTTCATGTCCTTTTGAGGTGATCCAATTGGACTTCATCCATATGGAGCGATGCAATAACCTGAAATACGTTTTAGTTGTGGTTTGCGCATTCTCCCGATGGATCGAGGCCTATCCTCTCAAAGACAATACTGCTTTGTCTACTGCGAAAATCCTACTGAAGGAATATTTTCCTCGGTATGGAATGCCTAGAGTCATGTGGTCAGATAACGGAAGTGAGTTTGTGGGAAGTGTGATGAAGAGTGTGTGTAAGGGCCTTGGAATTAATCAGAAATTCCACAGCGCCAATCATCCCCAGTCAGCTGGTTTGGTTGAAGGGTATAACGGTACCCTTAAACTGAAACTAGCAAAGATTCAGGCTACGACTGGTCTTTCGTGGCCTGACGCTTTACCTTTAGCATTACTGTCAACTAGGGCGACTGTACACTCCCGAGTAGGGCTTAGTCCCTATGAAATAGTGTTCGGCCGCCCTGCGAATGTGTGGGGGGTTCCTAGGCCAGGTGTGTTCTGTGATCTTGAGTACCCAATGTTGATCGATTACCTTCATGACTTGACTGCTAAACTGAGGTTAATTCACCAACAGGTTTACGACGCACTGCCGACGCAGACGGAGGGTCCAGGCCACCAGCTCCAGCCCGGAGATTGGGTGGTGACGCGGAACTTTTCGCGCAAGAACAATTTGGATCCGAGGTTCACTGGACCCTACCAGGTTCTCCTTGCCACGAGGACTGCTGTTCGTCTTGAGGGACGGAAGAATTGGGTGCACGCCACCCACACCAAAAAGGTCCCTATTCCTTTGCCGGCAGACCCGTGGGTGAGGAGAGGCATTGCATCAACTGAAACCGAAGGATTGCCGGCGTTTGTACCCTTTAGCGACGCACAGCCTGTTGGAGAATCCTCAGTGCAGCAGAAAGACACTGTTGAACAATTGTCATCAAAAGACTCAAGACCAGAACACTCAACTGATCAGCAGGATGCTGTCTCTTCAACGGATCCTTTGTTCGACGAGCAGACACGTCCTGGGAAAACCCGATACTTTTTGCGATCTAGCACTAAAGACTAATAAAAGATCCTGCTTTGCTGTATTGACAACTGCATTTATCCCGTATTCCGTGATCAGTTTGAACATTCATATTATTGTGATTATTCCTGTGTATATATACATTGAGCTTCGTTCCTTATACTTTTTGCTTCCACAGCCGAGAGACATTGTTTTCGCATATATATATTGTGAAATAAAGGCCGTAGGGCCGCGCACGTACTTCCTTCTGGATAGTAGGTCTTGCCGCTAGGTTAAAGACCGTCGGTTCCTGGGAACTCCTAGGGATTTACTATTGCTACACAGAACGAAGTGCGTCAAGAAACGTTGCGGACGGTCGTAGGGAATGGCATTTTCGAAGCTGATGGACTTGGAAGAAGCTCAGATACAAAGATTCAAGCTGCAACAACTTAGTCGTACGAAATGTTTTATATTCCAAGTGTTTGTATTATTCTTGACTGTTTCTGCATTCTTGGCGGGTGGGGTGTATTATATGATCTCTGGTTTTCTATCTCCTGTTTTACCTACTCCTACACCTGATCCTAAACTTACTACTGTTGCCTCTCCCCATTCTTTTCATGTCCTACCCGAACACGAGCAGGCTAGACGTGCAGAATTCCGCAATAATTCCTTTATTCAGCTCCTTCATCAGCATCAGTTAGTGGTTAACACTACTAATTGTTGGGTGTGTGGGTTGATGCCACATACTACGGATAAGGGAATTCCATATCTGGTGTTACCGTATAGTTCCCAAGGGTCTGCTCGAGCATTTCAAACAATGTTTCGAAGCGCACTAGGTTTCCACCCCATTCGAGAACCACGTTCCCCCTACTCTGGTCCTACCTCGTATCAAAAACCTTTGTCGATAGCAATAGAGGACTTAGACAGCGATATCTATGATCCCTCGCTTATTCCCGAAGAAGAGGTACAAGCTTACAGGGTCCTGAGTAGAGGCGAGTATAGTGTGTTCACTAGTGAAAAGCAGCTTAAAAGCTCACCTCCGATATGGGTCGTACCCCACATTGGTAATTTTTGCCTGATGGGTCGTGGCCGAAGATCGAAAGCCCGACTTGGAGAGAGTGCTTGCACTGAAAATTACATTCTGCCGATGGTCTCGTCCCCTGTGTTCCTGGCTGCCAAGGGTACATACTTTATCTGCCATGATCGTGCATACGCATGGTTGCCCGCTGACTTCATGGGCTCATGCTTCATTGCAAATTTGTTGCCTCCGACGTTCACTGTAGATGCCGATTATCACAAGACTAGAGTTGTGCGAGGCGTAATTAGCGAAGAGGATACTGCCGGTCAAGAGGCAGGAGACTTTTTCAAGGGTTTCCTCCCGTTTTGGGGACCTATGGTTAATAGTAGGAACCTGAGACAGTTGACTCGAGTGGTAGAATCGACAGCTAATATTACTGCCAGTGCCCTTGGTAATATCACCACAGAACTTCAGGCGGATAGACTTATGACGTTACAAAACCGTATGGTTTTAGATGTCATCTTAGCAGATCGAGGTGGGGTATGTAAGGTGATCCATTCGAGCTGCTGCATTTTCATTCCTGATAATGCTCCGACTGTCTATCAAGCCATCTCTAAGTTGCATAAAATCTCTGAATCCATACACGTGGATGTAGGGGATTGGACGCTACTTGGGTGGTTTTGGGGCCTAATGTCGACTTGGGGTTGGAAAATTCTGATGATTATCGGAGTTGTCTTGGCGTTCCTGTTCACGTGTTGCCTTTGCGTGCAGTGCGGTCCTGCCTTATGTGGCCTTTGTGCTACAACGTGTATGAGACAGCCGCCTGTTACCAATGGAACTCGGTTGGACAGAGCTATGCTACAGCAACATCTAGATGGTCTGATGAATATCGAGTATGATTCCGACTAGTGCTTGCCTACATGAGGGCAAAAGGAGCGTCTGAGGTTCCGTGACAATTGTAAGTGGTGTTTTGGACTCGCACGAATAGTCGAGTCTGGTATCTATGAACCGCAAATGACGAGTTTAGTGGGTGTACGCAGTTTCGCTGTGCTAACCTAAACTGTTCGTCTGTTAGGTGGGTATTTCTATCTGTACCCACGGGTTCCATCTTAGATACGGCATCCATTTTGTCTCTTGCCCTCAAGTAGCCAGCGAACGGACGTTGTCCGCTTCGCGACCCTGGGACTCCCAAGATATTTGCGGAAGACACATGTCCATTGTAAGTGTCTTTATGATGAGGGGGATGATACTGTAAGGCAGATGGCGCCGCTCGAGGCTCATCTTGCCGCACGGACTTATTGTCTCAGCCGTGCATCTCATTAGGCACGTCCCTTTGATGCCTGTATCTCGTGTTTCCTGATACCTCCCCTTTTACACCCTTTCCGATCTCCCCACTGTTCCCCTCTTCCTCTGCACCTGTCCTTGTTCCTATTTCGATCTGTTTTACCACTGATTGGAATGCGCTAATGGTGGGAAGATGGTTTTTTACAGTTGGGAACCGCCAAATGTTTCCGCACTTATGTCCCGGACCTTGTGTGTATCAAAGTGACCAAAGTGACCCCTCTGGGGGATAATTATGGGAACCGGGTCATAAACTTTTGTGTTCAATGTAACTCTATGGGAAAATCGTGTATAAAAGGAGCGATCCACAGAACCAATTTGAAGCAGTCTCCCCAAGTTGCACGTGTTGTACTTGTCGTGACTTCTGTGTTCCCTGCAGCAAATAAACCTTGAATCTTTGACGTCGAAGGAAGTGTCCCGTGTCTCTGTGAGTCGTACGCCGGAGCAGGTTACCCACGAAGGTTTCAGGTGTTGTGCCCTGGCACCGCTGGGTTCTAAATAACCCAGTCCTTCAGCGCTGTGTACATATTTTTAACATAACATAACAAACCTACTACCTGCACAGACATGATAAATCTGACATTGAGACTGGATAGTGGAATGTCCGAGAGAGGGGGTGAGAGAAAAAAGTGGGAAAGAGGATATTGTAGGTCTGACAAAATTCCCCGCAGAACAGTGGTAAACACTGAGGTAGGGGCTGAGCCTATGGAAATCGGAGCTATTTGAGCCCCACCAACGAGAGAAGAAAGCAAGAGTCGAAGAGTGTAGGGATTATGCATGTACTGTGGAAAAAAGGGGCATTATGTAAGAGACTGTCCCTCAAAACCCAAGAACTCCGGTGCCTGGTTACGGAATAAGAAGGTGGCTGTGTCAACCATGTGTCCTGAGTTGAATAAAACAGGGGACTCAGGAGTTGAGGGTGATGACAGCAAGGGTTGGAGACTCCCATTTTTGTCTACCGCTGCTTTGCAAGACACTGAGTCACATAATGTGCTCCCCATGTGTCTTCAGTGTAATCAACAGTACCATCAGGTCTTAGTCATGTTAGACTCTGGGGCCACAGGGACTTTCATAGACAACGGGTTGGTAACAAGTCTCGCTTTAAATAGAGTGCCTAGGGAGACCCCACAAGAAGTATTGGCCGTGGATGGCAAGCCACTGAAATCCAGTCTCATTATTGAACAGACAGAGGTTGTTTTGTTGACTATAGCGGTTGCAAGTGGAAGAAATAGGGAGAAACTGGCATTAAACATTGTTGAGGCAACGCAGAATGAAGTCATTTTAGGGATGCCTTGGTTGTGCCACCATAATCCCACCATAGATTGGAGAACCAACACGGTTTGATTCCTTTCAGAGGAGTGCCCGAGTAATTTGGTTCAGAAAACTCCCTCACATGCTGCAGCTTTGATGTATCTGTTTGTTGTGGCTACTGCAGCAGAGAAGGAGATGGTGTTGCCTTTGGATTATAACCAGGTCATGGATGTTTTCAGTGAAACCAAGGCAGAACAGTTACCACCTCACAGAGAGTATGATTGTCAAATAGATTTGGTAGAAGGAGCGATAATCCCTGCATGTAGAGTGTATGCGTTGTCAGTGCCTGAAAGAAAACAATTGAGGAAATACCTAGATCACTATCTGGAGATAGGGTTTATTAGACCATTCTGTTCACCGGCTGCCTCTCCACTTATTTTATAGCCAAGGCGAACAGTGACTTGAGAGACTGTATCGACTATTGTATGTTCAATAAAAACTCTGTACATAACAGATACACGTTTCCACTCATATATGTATTACATGATCAGGTGAGGGATGCCAAGGTCTACAAGAGGTTGGATTTAAGAGGTGCTTACCACCTGCTGCGTATCCGTGAGGGGGATGAGTGGAAGACTGCCTTTAAGACTGGTTATGGAATGTATGAGTATACTGTAATGCTGTTGGGCATCTGAACGCCCCGGCGGCATTTCAGTATTTCCATAACATTGTCCTAAAGGTGTTTGTGGACCTCTTTTTAGTGGTATATATTGATGACAACCTGATCTATTCTGACAGTGCTAAGATTCACGAGAAACAGGTTATCATGGCATTGAAAAAGCTGCTGAAACATAGCTTGTTTTGTAAACTGAGCAAGTGTGAGTTTGGCGTGAGGGAAGTTGAGTTTCTAGAGATTATGCTTTGACCAGAAGGGTTGCACATGGCAGAACGTAAGGTGCAGGCAGTACAAGAATGGCCAACACCTAAAAATGTGAGAGACGTGCACTGCTTTCCGGGAATTGCGAACTATTATCGCAGGTTCATCCTCCATTTTTCCCACGTAGAAGTCCCAAATTCATGGTTACTCAGAAAAGGTGAACCTTCCCAATGGTCTAGTGAGGCAGACAAAGCTTTTACTTACCTGAAGAGAGGAAACTATAGCGCTCCTGTACTCTCACATACCAAGCTGGAGCATCCTTTTGTGGTTGAATGGCCATTGGCGCCATTCTTTCACAGCGAAATCAGAATACCGGACCGCTTCATCTAGTAGCCTATCTGTCCAAGAAATTGAACTCGGCTGAAAAGAACTACACTATCGCCAAGAAAGAACTCCTTGCTATAAAAAAGGCGATTTAGGAATGGAGGCAATATCTGTGGGTGGCCTGTTATCCCATCACGGTACGCAGAGACCATAGGAATCTGCAATATATGAAGTCGGCTTGGTATCTCTCACAGTCACAGATGAGATGGATGCTGTTCTTCGCCGATATGATTTTGTTGTTACCTTCATGCCATTCACAGGTGATTAGTGACTTCCTTAGCTCAGCGGTGACCGGAGCTCATTTGGAACTTACGAGCGGAATGCAGTGGCGAAGTAACCACGCATTTCCATTTCTGGAGTACACCAGTATTTGGCAATATTAGCTCAGAAGAGTTTGGCCCTCTTTCATACCAGATACTAGAGCGGAACGCAGTGGTGATGTACTATGCATTGCCATGTCTGGGTTTATAAACAGAAGTTCAGTGATCTTGTTATCAAGTACCAGAGCGGAACACGGTGGTGATGTAACCACGCCTTACCATGTCTGGGGTACTATCAGGGGCCATATTGTTTCTCTTAGACATTGGTTTTCTTTTTACACAGGGATTTGGGCATAACATGCTAACGGAATTTCATTAATTATAACTTTTATTAGGAACAGAGTTGTTTTTGGTTCTTTTTTATTATCACCTGATCTCGGGCGAATTATCTATTCTCCACTTGGACGTTTACTATTCTTCTTTGCGCAGCATATGAAAATACTGTTATGTATGAGGTATGCCTGGAGGAAATATGCTTTGATGACATGCATTATACCAAGGTGTACTAACATGAGGACATTCTTTATTATAGGTACAGTGCATAACCAGAGTGATACCCCTGTGGTTAAATATTAGAGGAACTGCTGTTTACAAAGCAAGGTATAGAAAGTGTGCAGTGAGAATTTAGGGGAGTAGCCTTTTTAACATATAGTGTTTATATCTTTGCTCTTTGTTGTTACAGGTTCCTTTTCCCCACTGTTCCTTCCCTCTCCTTTCCCTTGCCTGATCGCTTGAATACTTTGTGGTTATATTAGAGTGTTGGTGATATCAGGAGGTGGATCCTTTCTTGCTGCAACTGGATTCTGCGGAGCGTAACCTGACAGGCTCACTATAACATCACCTGTTGAATAAATTGCAGTTTTCAGTAAATATAAACATATTTAATGGGACATTTGAAGTCACCATTAGAGTGTCCATACTTACAACACTCAGTGCATTGGGGTACAAACTTCCCTGTCTTGTGACCAAAGAACCCCTTATTCTAAGGATCAGATTGGAACTGTTTACCACTACTCCCTAGAGAATTATTTTGGGGGCCTTGTGAAAACCCCTTACGTTTAAGTTTTGATTCTCCCTCTTTCTTCTATTGGTAACCCTGACCACTTTTGTGGTGGTCCTGCCTGGATACCTTTTTGGACCCTCTGGTGCTAGCCCAGAAGTCCGCCTCCTCAACAAGTCTCCTGGGGTCAGTGAGATTACTGTTAACTAGGTGCTGGTGCAACTTTGTAAAACAGATACTAAGCATATGTTCTCACATGATTAAGTGGCACAACCATTAAAAACATAAACCTTACTACACGGAACCTAACCATTCAGCACCTTGCTGGAGTAGTCCACCAATTCTACCCAGGATTGATTAAGGAGCTTCAGGTTGTCCCTGAATGTTTGATGATACTCCTTTCGGGTTATTTCAAATTTGGTAATTAAAATAGCCTTCATAGGGGTATACCTTGTTTGGTGTCCAACTTCTAGCAAGAGAAGTGCACCCCTCTCCAGTGTAGACACAGGTTTCCAGAAATCACAACTCCCCAGTGCTCCTCAGGCATCCTCCGAACCATCAGAGCCACTTCATAATCAGAAAAACATTTTCCAATGTCATCTACCATCAATTAACTAGGCACCAAATCCTTAGATGTGCAAACCACTTTTCCTACTTCAGGTACAGTATGCATGCTGCCACTATTACTGCTAAAATCAGCCTGCCTAGTCTTAATATCCAGCTCCTTCAGACTCAGTTCACCAGTAAGAGTTCTTCTCAGCTAAGGCTCTCTCTGACTCAGCCTTCTTTACCTCCTTTTCAGCCTTTTTCTCCTCAGCCATCTTTAATTTAACCATCTGCAGGTTGAATTTTCTCTCCTCCCTTCTCTCTTTAGGTTCCTCGGGGGAGAGGCAGCAGGAAGAGACACTGCTTCCTGCTCTGAGATGGAGCTAAAATTAACTCAGCCACTACAGTTGGTTCCTCAGAAGAGCCGTTCTTAGGCTCCTCAATCATTCATTCTACTCAGAGGAGGATTCTGCCCATACCCTCAACACCGTTTGAAATTCCACCTACTTAGTGGCACTCTTGTCAGGAAGCAGCATCTCCTTGCAAAAGTCTTTACACTGAGCCACTGTGTAGGTTTCCAAGTGGACCAGCTCAAATTCAGCAACCAAAGGTATGATTTTGATGAACAACTAAAAAATGCCAATCAGGGAGCATTTACAATTCAAAATGGTCTTAGATATGGATTAGGAGTGTACACTAAGTCACTATATGCCACTGCACAAACACAAGTGCTATCCTCACCCCTGACCACCAATATCAGAAATTGGGCTTTTGGTTAATTGGGACATGAGACCTAGGCAAGCATCAACTGCAGTCCTAGTCAGGATAAGAATCAGGCAAATTTAAATTCACCTGTGTTCACCCCCTGGTAGCTTGACACATAGCACTCAGGCTTAACGTAGAGGCATTGTGTAAAGTATTTGTGCAACACTTTCAAAAAGTAAAACAGTGAAAACACCATGCAAAAAGATTCCACACCACGTTAGAGAAATATGAATTAATTGGATAAATAAAAAAATTGGCAAATGGTTGCCAACCTATAATACTAGCTGGATATTTCCAGGCTGAGTTGGAATATAAAGGACTGTTAACTGCAGGAAAAATGAATGTCTCATGTAAGGGGGAAAGCCTAATTAGTTGGGGTCACCAATGAGTACTGGGGGTCATATTGACTCAAAATAATGAACTTTCATTTGTCTTAAAAAGGAGGGAAAATGTTGTACAATTTGGAACAGGAATGTGCAAAACCCAGGGAGGGTGTCAAAGTGGTGATGTGCAAAGTGTGGGTGTCAACACTCTAACTCATTCCTGGGCAGAGGAGTTTCCTGAATTCTTTAATGATGGGCTTATGGTCTCAAGGGGTATCAAGACAAATTTGAGTTGAGACATAATGCTACCCCGGTGCTGTTAAGAGTGGAGGGGGTTCCCCAATCAATAAAACAAGATATGAAGGAGGAATTAGATAGACTTATGAGGGAAGGCATAATCCAAAAGGTAGAAGAGGCAGACTTAATTTCACCTTTAGTTTTGGCAAAAAAAAAAAACTTCAGGGGAGATTAGATTTTGTGTGGATCTGAGAGTGTTGAATAAAGCGGTTGTGGTTGTGTCCTTTGCCTAACATTACTGAAAGGATGACACAACTGGATGGGTCATTTGTATTTTCAACCCTTGATCTGCATAGTGCATGTCACTAGATAAAATGGATCTTTGATGACTTTTATAACACCTTTTTGGAGTATACATTTCATAGGATGTTGTTTGGATTGATATCTGCTGCCTCGACCTTCCAGAGGGTGATGGAGATTGTGTTGGAAGGGATTGAGAGCCTCAAGATATATCAAGATGATGTGCTTGTGTTTGGTGAGTCAAGGGAAGATCATAACAGTAAGTTGAAGATGATGTTGAAAGGTTTTAAGGAAATCGGTTTGAGCCTGAAGAAGGAGATAGTGTATTTGGGCTGCTGGCATGAAACCAAATGAATATTTCATTAACACCATTAAAATTCTTCACACTCCAGATAATAAAGCAGATTTGTTGAGCAGAATGGTGGGCTATTATTATCATAAGTTCATTCCATACTTTATGAGCAGAGCAAATAATATGAGGGGTTTATTTTAAAGAGTAACATTTCTATGGACAATGCAATGTGATAAAGAGTGTACTGATTTGAAGTGGCTCTGACAAAGTCATCCTTGTTAGAGAGTTTTAAAATGATTGATAAGTCATCATTGATAATAGATGAAAGCATGAAGTGCTTAGGGGCGGTGTTACAACATGAGAAGGATGGGGAAAAAATAGTAATGTTCATTTAAAGGATTTTAAACGGCTCAGAGCAGAAATATTCTGTAAGAGAAAGAGAGGTTTTGAGTAATTTTTGGGCAGTCAAGAAATTGCTGAAATTCTTGTGGGAACAGTCAATTTGAAGTATTATCAGATCATAAACCTCTCAATGAAATTTTTGATAGGAAAGTTCTTGACGCTGTGTGAAGTAGGATTAGTAAATGGGAGGTGTCACTGCAAGATTTTGATTTCAATGTGAGATACATTCCAGAAGTGGAGAATCGGGTTGCGAACTGGTTGTTCAGACTGGTACAGGCAAATGATAATCAGGTTGAGGGTGTTGTTGCAAGAAGTCGATCAGTGGAACATGGATTATTGTAAAGTATGTGAAGTAAAGGAAGGTGTTATATCAGAACAGAAGTGGAAAGATAACCTGGTTAGTGATGAGGAGTTAAAGCTACTTTCACAAATGATGAAGCATGGTAGGTGTCATGGGAAGAAAATGACTTTGAGATGAGAAGGATTTTGGGAGGTTAGACATAAACTTTCATGGCATCATGGTCTTTCGTGGAGAGGAACTAAACTTATTCCTCCTGGTAAATTGAGGACTAAATTGATAGGTTAGACTCAACAGTGTCACCTGGGTTTTAGCAAGACTAAAGAAAGGGTAAGACTCCATTTTTTGTGACCCAATTTAGATTTACAAGAGGAAAGAGTGATCAGGGACTGTGTATACTTGCGTAGAAATTGTGAAAAAGGATGTATGATAAGAATATAACCCATGGTAAAGGTGAAGCGGCAAAAGGAACAGTGGGAGCGGGCGGCACTAGCTATACTGGGTTCTGTATTTTATAAGTTTGGACAGCATTACGTACTGGTGTTGGTTGATCTTTACTCTAGGTGGCCTAAGTTATGCATTACTCAGGGTATAGCGACTAAAAATGTAATAACATTTTTATTTGAGGTGTTAGTGAGAGAAGGAACTCCTAATTCGTTACTAATGGATAATGGTGTGTAATTAGCCTCACGTGAGATGGAACCGTTTTTGACACAAAAACGGTTAAAACATAAGAGGTGTGCACTTTATCAACCAGAATCCAGTGGTGTAGTGAAAAGGATAAATCGAGTTCTCACGGAAGCCATTCACTTAGCTAGACAGGAAGCAATGGATTGGAGGGAGGTAATTCAATCAAGGGTGGAGATATATTGTCTTACAACTCAATCGGTTACTGTTTGGAGTGCCATTTGAATTATTCAGAGGAAGACACCCATCCTCTTTGGTGTGCTCCCCAGGGATTGATCAGTTGACCGAGTGTGAGGTAAATATTGATGAAGAATGGATGGGCAGACAGCAAAGGAAAATGCAACATAGAAAAGAGCATTATGACAGGAGGCAGGCTGTGAAACAGGCAGCAGTGTCTGTGGGTGATTGAGGCAGGTTAAAGTTACCTGTTGGGATGAAACAAAGAAGGACATTTATTAATGAGGTAAAATTAAGTGACAGTCACATTTGGAAGTTGAATAGAGTGATGGTTCGGAGAGATGATCAGAAGATTACTTCATCTGGAGGATTGCAAGGAAATGGCGGTCTCTGGGTGAATAGGTGATGTCAGGAGAAAACACTCTTGTGAGGAATGGTGAAGGGAAAGGATTTTGTATGAATGAAGCTCTATGTATGTTTCTGGCTGGGATCCAGTTATGCCTATCAAAGCTAATAAGGTTGATGCAATGCAATGTTATTCCATGAAATGTTATATTAAACATTGTAGGTATGTTTTTATATTCTTATGGGACAATAGTGTACATATCTTATAATGTTCAATGTTTGTGTATAGGTTATAAGGTGGGAGTTAGGTAGTTCTTTTCAAATGAATACTAAGGAGAATGTTGATGCTATATTGTTTGTTCTGCAATAGGGAAGATCTGGGGTATCTGCTTGTACCAGATGGTCAGGGTTGGAACTAGGAGAAAGTCAAGATGGTGTCAGAATGTAAATGTGCTGAGGGTTCTGGGAAGAGTAGTTGGAGGACACCTTGACACGGATGGCATTACCCACTTACAAACAAAGATTTAAAGAAGAATTACAGTGGATAATCTTTATTACAATTTCACACTAGTCTTTTGTTCCCACAAACCAGCTGAGCCATTGTAGGGAGCTAGGGAATTCCAAGCACCTCTGGAGGAGGAACCCTCTAGAAACCTCCCCTACTTTCAAAGCTGACACCAAGGATAAATAGGGGACCCTCAGACCCAACTCTTCAGTAAACAGCCCAACCTGTGGAAGAGTCAGAAGAAGGACTGCTGTGCTGTTCTGCTGCAAGAAGGACTGCTAGTCTGCTGGCCTTTTTCTCTGCTGCTTTACTGCACTGCTGCTGAAGACAGAAAGACCAGACCTGCATCCTGAAAGCAGGACCACCATATTGACTCCATGGGCTTGTTGGCTGACCTCCTAATCAGACCCTCAGGGACAGAAAAGGCTCCAACCACCTTGAACCTTGCAACTAGACTCTGTTTACTGTAAGTCCTGCCCCCCAAGTGGTGCCACTCTAGTCCTGGATCTTGAAACTGGAGGAGGAGAGAGAACTGCAGAGGGCGCCAGAGAGCCAGAGAGCAGAGCAGAGCAAAGCAGCACGGCGTTTGTGTTTGCGGGAGAAGGGGAAAGAGCAGGAGAGCAGTGTGGCGTGGTAGCCGCCGTACCTAACCACATCTCCCGAAAGAGGCTGCAACCCTCATCCGCGCCCCACAGCAGTAGAGGGGCAGCGGCTTTGAAGCACTGAAAGCGCTGAAAGTGGAGCCGCAGAAAGCCGTGGAGGCCGTGGGAGATGCAGCGGTCGGCGGTTAGCGGCCACGCCTGCCTGCAAAGGGAGCTGCAAGCATCACTGGCGGGGGGTGCACAAACTGCTCCAAACTGCTCCACGCATCCCGCGTCTCCCGCAGCTACCCCCCCATGTCCCCAGCTCAAGGGGGGAGGAGATATTAGCAGCTGCCCCAGTGTGTTCTGCGGACAGGCAGCAGGGGGTTGAGAGCAGAGCTGTGAGGAGCGGGGTGAAAGAAAAACGAAGGCCGTCCTGGGGAGCTGCTCAGCCAGCGCTGGAGTCAGGATTTCCAGGAGGACCATCACAGGTGTGTCGCGGGACCAAAGCAGGCAGAGCAGGTTGGTGTGCCTCCTTCCCCCTTCCTCCCGTGGCCCTTGGTGCTCTGGTCCCTGGCTCCCCAGTAAAGACAGCAGGAGAGCACAGCAGTGGTGAGAGGCATCCCGTGTTGCCCGATAAGGGGCCCTGGAGTATAACCCTGGAGTATAACCCCTGGAGCATAACCAACGCGCCAAGCTCTTAGAACAAGCACTCATAGAGCATATAGCCCTGCCCGCACAGCCATAAACAGCTAGAATCTTTTGAGCAGCAGCAGTGGCAGTAAGTGGCAGCAAGCGCGCACAGAGAGGAGGAGTTCCCTGGGACTCTCCCTGGACCAGTACACAGACAAAAAACCCCAACACTAAGCCCGGATCAAGTAAACCCTGTTGCAGGAACCAGAGTGGCCACCGTGGCTGCAGTGAGCGTAACAAGTTCGGATTACTCCTGGCCCTTCAAAGCTCAGTCGATCGTCTACTGAAATTGGATCGTCATCATCAACACAGTTCGCGCTAACCGGTCACTACATGATAAAGGAGTGCACGTCCATTTAGCGCCCCGAATTTGTGACTCCACCGCTACACGCCGTCACACTCACGTAATAGAGTGTTTGAGAGGTAATAAGGAGCAGGAGGCAAGCGCTCTAAACTCTAATATTGTACCATCATCATGAGATCAGGGAAAATCAGAACAGAACCCATAGTGAAATTAAGCAAAAACAAACAACCACTACGCCGGAAAATGAGCGAAGATCTCACCCTCTCATCCGATGAGGACCTAACAGAAGATACATTAGAGGCAAAAGAAGCAAAAGACTACACTGTCAGCGTCTGTACCGTTAAAACACCAATGAAGATCTCAGCTCTCAAGAACGCAAGATCACAGATTTTTTAATCTCAACCACCCCTTTAGCGCCGTCAGTGCCGCATGTTCCAAATTTAACGACTACAACCAACATCAAAAGAAGATCCCAATTGGTGACCTCACTAACAAAAGCCTTGCAGCCCCAAAATAATACCCTGAGCAACAACTCCCACGCAAATGAACATCACCCCCAACCAACAAAAAGGATGAACCAATTCAAGGTAAATGTCCAAATAAACACAAGGGAGGAAGGTGGCGACCCCTACCCCAATGTTGCGTTAAGGGACGTGCACATCGAGGGCACACAGGTTACATCAACGGTACCCACTGGCACAGGAACGCGGCGTTCCCTCAGCCTAGGCTCATACTTTGGCTCGAGGGACTACGATGACCACGGGGCGGACCTGCGATCAGCTCTGATAAAGGTCAATAAGTGCCCATCAGACACACCGGACAAGGCCATCACTGAAACTGCCATCAAGGACCAATCCCCTTCCAACAGGAAGACTCCAAACGATCGAACAGACTCAATAGATGGCTCGCTAGGCATAGAGGCACAAGAAAACAAAAATACCACACTTAACCCAGCGACTGTGTAGAATTGCAGGAGGCACACAACTCGATCAGTGCTAATTCCGCAATCGCCGGCCAACTGACCAGCAGGAAAACATCAAACCGCCCGTCGGGGCTGTTCCCGCTCCACTTTAACCTTTCTACAACAAGCACAGCAACTCCAACGCAAATGAACATCACCCCCAACCAACAAAAAGGATGAACCAATTCAAGGTAAATGTCCAAATAAACACAAGGGAGGAAGGTGGCGACCCCTACCCCAATGTTGCGTTAAGGGACGTGCACATCGAGGGCACACAGGTTACATCAACGGTACCCACTGGCACAGGAACGCGGCGTTCCCTCAGCCTAGGCTCATACTTTGGCTCGAGGGACTACGATGACCACGGGGCGGACCTGCGATCAGCTCTGATAAAGGTCAATAAGTGCCCATCAGACACACCGGACAAGGCCATCACTGAAACTGCCATCAAGGACCAATCCCCTTCCAACAGGAAGACTCCAAACGATCGAACAGACTCAATAGATGGCTCGCTAGGCATAGAGGCACAAGAAAACCAAAATACCACACTTAACCCAGCGACTGTGTAGAATTGCAGGAGGCACACAACTCGATCAGTGCTAATTCCGCAATCGCCGGCCAACTGACCAGCAGGAAAACATCAAACCGCCCGTCGGGGCTGTTCCCGCTCCACTTTAACCTTTCTACAACAAGCACAGCAACTCCTCCTAAGGGCTCCCAGCTAAGGATCAGAACGGCAAACTATTCACCACCCCTCGACATGGGGCAGGGTGGAGACCAAAGAGACCTACCTGACTTTCGAGAAACTCGAGCCTTGGGTTCAGCAAGGCACAAACCAAGGGACAAATCTAGGAGTAGCCCCAAAGTCCCAAATCAGCCAGTTGACAACAGCTCATCAGTGTACGCGCCATTGTGGCCGCCGTTCATCAATATGATGGAAAACATCTCAACAGCCCTACTTCAACATTCTGAAAAGTTGGAAGTGCAGATAGACATCTTGCAAATCTTATCCACGCACGTCGCGGGCATAGATAAAAAGATTCTCGAGCTAAATTTTTTCATTGAAAGGGCACAGAAAGACCCGCACACAACGTACCATGAATGCCAGTGCTCTGAAACAATGAACCAGCTTAAAGATTTACCAGCAATCCTAACTGACATTCTGGAAGAGGTTCAGAACAAACCAAATAACGTTCACCATTCCCCTGAAACTTTTGGTACCGGAACCTTTTTAGAAAGTATGCTAACCTCAACTTCCAGTGCTACATCAGATAGTGAGGACACAAGGGCGGACAAAATGGAAGGCTGTTCATCACTTTGCCATACGACCACCGAGGAATTAACCCTTCAAGCAACAAGAGAGCATCTAAAAGGTACTCCGAACCCAGCCAGCACAGGGAAAGATGTTTCCGGGCAACCCCAAAAAAACGCAATCCTACCGCACAGTATTACGGCAGAGCCTGAAAATCTGAGGAGAGAAGACCCGGAAACAATATCCAACGGGCAAACAAATCAAATCATCCCACTGACAAAGCGCGAGCGTGAGAGACTGAGGAAAGCAAGACAAAATAAGCATCAGGGGAAAAAAGATTCCAGAAGGTTCCCAAAACGAAATACAATCACAGGCCCAACATCGCAAAGCCCACACCATAAAGATCGGGCGGACCAGGAAGAGCATGCAGACCGGGGGTCAACATGTTCCCTAGCGACTCAGCCTCCTGAAGCTCTATCAACAGTCGCTATTAAGAACCATAGCACTCTAATTGCCAATCATAAAGAGTCACCTAAGCAAGACCAGGAAGAACAAACGGAACGCGGGCTGTCATGTCCTATAGTGACTCAGCTCCCAGGGGCAATACCAACAGTTGCCACCGAGAATCAAAGCATTCCAAATGCAAAACAACTTCAACCAACAATGCAAATGGCTGTTGGCTTTCCCGCGCCAAAACAATATGCAGAACAGAAAACCATCTCACAATATTTCTCAAAAAAGGTGTCAGGACCCAAAGAGAACCAACCTGTAACAGAGCATCACCAACCGAGACCCCATACTCAAGTCCCTGCGGACCGAAAATTACAGCAGGCGGCCTTTGACATCGAGCTGGTAACGCAGCCGTTTGCCCTAAATCAGAGCAGCCAAGACAGTCTACTCACGTGAAACAACCAATTCTGTTCCTCAAACCAGAATGAGAAGCCAGATACTATCTATTCATTGGGCTCAACAAAGCACGAATTAATACCGCACTACTGTTCAAGGGGGAACCATGACATCTTAAATCGGAGTGCTATTCTAAAACTCACCAGCTCGTTCGAGACGTTAAAACATGTGAATACAACTCACATAGATAGTATTGAATTCAAAACAATTCCCAACACAAATGGGAGAGAAATGACAGTGGTAATATGGCAGGACCCCGAAATTGCCAAAGAAGTGTGGCGATACAGAGAAGAGTTCGCAAACTTGGGAATTGAATTAAAATCAGCCAATCTACGAATCATCCACCATGGCCAGACAGGGGGATCCAAAGAAAGTCGGAAAATTTTACCCCCAACACAAAACTCATCGGTGGCAGGGATGATAGACGCATGAAAACCGACCTTAAAAGCCTGCTCTTGGAACATCAACGGCCTGAGGGGCAAAACCAACGAAGCTGAATTAACGTCATTCCTAAAAAACTTTGACATTCTGTTACTACAAGAAACCTGGCTAATGACTTTGCAGCAAATAGATGGTTTCAATGAAATTCAATTACTAGCAACCAAAAGTGGCCTTTCGGGAAGGGCCGCCGGAGGCCTATCAATCTATCTGACTACCAGCATCGCTTGGACTTATGTTAACATCGACACAGGCCAACAATGGATACAGTGTATCAAAATTGAGCTGACGCAAGACCCCGGCAAAGGCATACAGAGGGCTCAAGACTTTTCGCCAATGATAATTTGTAACATCTACATACATCCAGATTCGAAAAACAAAGAGGAGAAAATTCTGACCTTAAAAGGCCTCATCAAATCCATGCAATCCACATACCCGCAGTCTGGGATGGTCATGTCAGGAGATTTGAACATGTTCATGCTTCAAAAGGACCACACTCTAACTATGTCCCAAAACAAATGGAATGGCGGAACAATTCCAAGCATTGTTACTAACCATCGAAAAAAAGATAAATTTGGTCAACAGTGCGCCTTAATGTTCGCAGAGGTGGGAATGATTGCTTTGAATGGCCGCTTCCCACAAGACCAACTAGCAGCTTCAACCAGAATAGCAAAACAGGCTCATTCAGTGCTGGACTATACCATTGTGGATTTAGGAGTCCTGAAATCCATTGTCAGTTACAAAATTATCCACAAATTGGAGAGCGACCATAGTTTGCAAGCATTTGAATTTAGCCTCCAACATAAAAGGGCCGCAGCATATGAGGTCTTGACCGAACCCCCAAGGCTTTACAACCCAAAGAGACTTGTGTGGAATGGCAACAACACCAAAGAGATAATGACGCATATTCATAACGTCCAAACTGATGCGACCGGATATGAACCATCAGCTCACCTGGACAACTGGGAATGTCTGATCAGTACACTAATAAAGAGATTTGGCAACCAACCTCGCAGTCATCAATCAACCTCGTGTAAAACCCACCAAGTGACCCTGGGACGCATAGTACGCAATAAAAGGACCCTTAACCAAGAAATCAGAAAATTACAAACGATAGGCAAGATAAAGGGTGAAGAAGCACCAAATCAAATATACAAACTAAGGCAAAATTACAAAAAAGAAGCGTGGCTAGAAAAATCAAAATACCAAACTGCCATCTGGCAATCACTACTAGCATCCAGTAAATCCAACAATAATGGTACATTTTGGGAAGAAATAAACAAAGTCGCAAATGGAGCTGCTCAGGTCCCTAATGCCAAATACTTGAGGGTGATTGGATACAGTATTTAGAACACACACAAAGTATCAATATGCTTGCATGGAGTCCAGTTCAGCACAACCCACATCAACCAAAAAACCGAGATGTAGACCCACAGTTTGATGTAAACTGGATAACGCCATTGCAGGTAGAAAAGGTACTTAAAAACTTGAGATCTAAGGGCGCCCCTAGACCTAACGGCTTACCGAACGCCCTGTTCAAACAAGATCAACAGTTCTGGGCGGCATATCTTACCCCTCTATATAACATTGCTTTGCAGTCCGGAAGTATTCCCCAATCATGGAGAGGCAGCATTCTACATCCCATCTTCAAGGCAGGGTCAAGATCTGATCCAGCCAATTATCGCCTCATAGCGCTCATAGATGTCGAGGCTAAAATCTACGCCTCAAACCTGTTGACGGCCTTAGAAGATTGGGTCTGCGCGAAAAAATTCTCCCGATCACGCAGATAGGTTTCAGGCCTGGAACCAACACCCTATGCAACCTGCTAGCGTTAAACCTCCTGGTCGACAAAGCAAGGGAGAAGACAACCAAGCTGTATATGTGTTTCGTTGACTTAAAATCAGCGTTTGACACAGTCCCGAGGGAGGCCCTATGGCAAAAAATGGCCACTTGGGAAATCCCATCAAAGCTGTTACTGGCCATTATCAACCTTTACTCATCCACTTGGGTAAGAATAAAACTAGGTAATGGCGAAAGAATAACTAGAAAAATACCTACCCACGTCGGCCTTAAGCAGGGTTGCGTTTTGGCACCAACGCTTTTCAACATCTTCACTGCGGATCTGGACAAGAGCATCGCGGAGATAGAAAGCGACCCTCCAAAGCTAGCCCAGCACAAAATCAGGAGCATACAATATGCAGACGACATTGTACTGTGCAGCCAGACCCCGATGGGCCTACAACGCTCCATCACGAAGCTCCATGATTACACTAGTGCACAGGGCTTGCAAATCAATTACAAAAAAACAAAGATCATTTGTTTTGCCTTGCAGCCAGGGAAGAAATCCTTTAAATGGCACATTGCAGCAACACAATAGAGCAGACTGCCTCGTACAAATATCTGGGCATAATGATCGACGCCAGATGGACTCTGAAAACCCACCAACTGTGCAGAAAGGCTCAGGCAAACAAACTACGTTTTGCCTTAAATCTACTAAAAACAAAATTGAACTGCCCATCCAACTCGCACCTGCTGAAGGTAATAGCTGCCAAATTTTTACCATCTCTAACATACGGGTCGGAACTGTACAGGGGCAAGGACGCAAATTTCTTGAACACGCAACAGTCAGAGCTGTTCAAACATATTTTCCAAATCCTGAGGTGCGTATCCCAATCGCAGATCCGTCTGGAATTTGGTCTATCAAATTAGCACCAAGTCAGACAAGCGGCCATTCTAAAAACATGCTGAAAACTAAGAGCAGCTCAAGAGGACACGCTTATGGGACTCTGTTGGATGGAGATGAATAACCAGACAAAATCAAAAAATGACTGGAAAACAGTATATGATAATGCCCTGTCAGATCTCAAGCTGGAAAAGGCATGGAATACAAACGAAACTTTCGCGGCTTTCAAAAAAGTGACCAACGGGGCTGCAAAGCAAAGATCATGGCTATTAGATAAAGCCGCTACAGCAAAGAAAAAACACGGTTGGACGGTGTTGGCCACGTACGGGAAAATGGAGCCGCAACCCTACTTAGTCAACCACATATCCACGGCCGCCCAAAAAACTCTTTTAAATCTACGGCTGGGCACTTCGATCTTAAAAGACCATACACCAGCATGGAAGCATACATGGTCGACCCCTGACTGCAGACTATGTGGACAAAAGGAAGAATCAATGATGCACATATTGTGCATCTGTCCCTCTCTGAAAAACTTGAGACGTTACTTTCTCCTTCACGCATTCCGTCCTTTCCAAATTAGAACAGGGCGCCTGGCTGTCATGCTAGCACTGAATAGTCAACAATTGCAGACAGCTTGTAGAGCCGCAAAATTCTGTCAAAAGGCATTGTACCTAATACAAAATATTGAGAAACCGGAAAACAAAGGCCTGAAACCGGATGCGTGAAGCCTAACTAACAGATCTACTCAAATACCTCACAACCCCCATAATCATACCAAATATAAGGACGTTTACAAAGCTTCCCTTTTAACCACTTGAGAATTTGTACTTTTTTAAAATATGAGTTTTATGTTACAATATTGTAAAGGTTTTAATTAACTATATACAATAAAAATTGAATTGAATAGTCCTGGATCCTTTGAAGGGGGTCTGGAGGTGCTCTGCCTTCTCATTTGCATTTGTGTTTATTGATCAGAACAGGATCAGTGTAGTGCTTCACCAAGTAGATAAGCATAAGAACCTCTGCCGCACTATGCATCTCCAATGCCAGACCTCCCACCCTCTTGGAAATGGCACTGCGAATTTGCAGCCCAGTAACTCCCCGGAATCGCCACCTTCTTGAGCATTGTCCTCATGAATGCTCTTTGTATATGATTGGGGGGAAGACAAGCGTCTAAAAGCAGGCTTTATGTATTCAATGACACATTGCAAATCTAACTGCAGGTTGGCATGGAAGGTAAGGTGAGAATGTAAGATCATGGTCATCCCTGAGTCACTGCAAGCCTGGCAAAGACATACAAGGAGGGGGAGGCCTGTATTGCGTGTGGTGGGTCTGTTCATAAAAGTAAAATGTTTTGTAATGGGCTGACTGCAGTGGCGGGCATTTAACAACAAAAAAACAATGAGGCACAAGTTCAGTGTGGTCAATTTTGCTTCTATCATTTTGCCCTCTTTTCTGGAGATTCATAAATGTATATGTGTGTCAGTAAACCTGACAGTGTACCTGACTCTAAACTGGGTGGGTGCACTGAAAGTTTATGGACAGAGCACTCTGTTGCAGGTTCAACTGAGTATTCTGTGTGCCACACTCCAGGTTTGGACCAATGTTTTTAATGCACCACGTTCCATATTTTGTCTTCTATCGGACCATTTCCTCTAATACATTACTGCAGGTTTTTTTCTGGCAGAATCTATGGGGGGAATTCTCCATGGGTTTGATAACAAATAATTCCAATCCCTGGGAAATTGTTTGGTTGCACAGGGTCGAAGTTTAGCCCTTAATTTGAAATGAGAGCCATAGCATCTTTAGAAAGTCTTGGTTCACGTTTTCTGAATATGTTGCGATCTTAGCAGTCCTGCACTTGACCTACTTATTTTGCAGCACAAAGAAGCCTCCACAAATCGTGAGGTCCAAGTTGGTGCCCCGCTCACACAGCCAACAAATCTCTTTTGCATCAAGAAAGGACCTGCCTTCCTTCACTTCTCTCCTTCCTGTGGACTAACAATGTTTATATTTTATATTGAATGGAAAAAATAAATCCTTATTTTACAATAATAAATCATAATACTAAATCACAATAAGATAAGTAATAAGAACGAGTGAAACCTTTTGAAACACAAGGAACAGAAAGACAATAACATAAAAGTTCTAAAACTGTAGTACATTTTCTAACAAAACCCACAGTCTTTTGGTGAGAAGCAATACTTAATAGTTTGATGAATGTTTTTTTAGACTAGCTGATATGAATGTCGCTCTCAGGTATTTTCTCCTTAAATGAATCAAAGACAGAAATATCAATCGAAAGGTCTGATTATGATGGCAGTCAGACTTATGTCAGACCTCCATCGTATCAGGATAGGACTGCCCAACAAGCTGTCTGACTCTGAATTATAATGTGATCGCCTGGATATTATTTAATAATTTTTGTATTGTGGCTTTGGCTGCTGGCTGAAGCACACGCCGCAGTCAAAAAAAATGCACATTGTGCAAATGCCTACACTATGAGTCAGGCACCATGCAGTGCCAGCCGCTTGGTGCAGGGATATGTAGGGGTTCACCATAGGTGCCCCCAAAACCCAATACTGAGGGCTAGGGGGGGAAAGGGGGCCCTGCTTCAGGCCCTAATGTCCCTTTCTGCCAACCTTTTCATGGCAGTTTACCCTTCATGAAACAGCAGGTGGGGAGGGACATCATAATCCCTATGATGGTGCCTGGCAGGCATGGCCATCATTGTAGGTATCGGAGTGCCCTCCGACAGTCTGACAAGCTCCCTGAGCCAGTCAGATCTGTGGCAGTCAGTCTTTGCAAATGCCATCCCTTTGCCCACCATCCTAATGTGGCAGGCGGAAAACATGCAATCTACTTGTTGTAGGTCCCGCACTCCTGGTGAATATTTTTAACCTGGTTGATTTGTGGGTATAATGCTGTCGTTGGTGCAATGAATGATAATCTTGCTGGGCTTACAAGATTAGAGTATTTCAAAATAAAGGTATGTATCCTGTGACACAAGATGCATTCCATTCATGCACTCCTTTCCAAACTTTCATGAATTTTCATGCAACTTTGTTGAATGTTCAGTGATTCATTTATTCATAGCGAGGTTTTGTTAGAAACATATCATTGTTTTCATGAATGTTCAAAAAATATAGTATATCATATTTCAGAATGCTAGTATTGCCCAATACATTTCAAGCATATCACCCTTCCTCAGGGGACTTCCATTATATCTAGAAACAGTAATCATAAGTCTTAGTTAGTACCTAAATGAAACATGACAGACCATGTAGAATCAGAAGGTTGTAAAGCATATAGCAGGAACATGATATATAGGTGTTACCCCACATGCTCGTGTGAACGTGTGCATTTCATAAAAAAACCGTGTGTAATCATAGAAAGACAATCGTATACAATCATTAAAAAAGAGCGTGAGGCCCAAGGGCTGGGCACTGACCTTGGTACACGTAATGTGACGGTTGCGAAATTTAGCTGCAAAAAGTAAATAAACTTGGTTTAGTGAAATGCAACGTGACAAAGGTGTCTCGTTTCCAAATACGTTAACAAACCGTATCTTACCGGGGTTGTAATGGCGTGGTGCTTCCCTCGCTATGCTTGGCGTGCGGCGCTCTACATGGCCGCGCTCTATGGTATTAGAGCACTATGGTTACGGCGGTTGGTTAACGTGAGTAACGGGCGTGAACATAAAAAAACGGACTAGTTGTCGGGTAGCTGAATCGTGAATACGTAACTAACAATAAAGTATTCAAAAGATAGACGCATGTGGGGCACGAAGGTAAAAAAATGATGATGATAGGGTGAAAGAAGAAAGATATATACATAGTAAAACGAACGTAAATATCGCGTTTTAGATAATAGTATATGCTCATAAGCTATGAGCTGAACAAACATCAGTAAACATGTGTAACCATGTAATACACAGTTCTCCACTGTTTTAAATGTCAATTTATAGATAGCAATGAAGATCCAGCCTTTCATTGAGTCCTTTGGGCTGTAGGGTGGATAGGCGATCGATCCAGAAGATTTCTCTGCGTAATAAGTAAGTGTTGTTGTCTCTGCCCGGCAGGGTTGCCACTTTTTCTAGGATACAAAATTTGAGTTGGCTCACATTATGTTTGGCATCATTGAAATGTACTGCTATCGTTGATTTGTCGTTTTTCAAATGGATATTGCTTTTATGTTCTCTAATTCTTGTCTTGATTTTTCTCTGTGTTTTTCCTACATATGAGAGGCCACAAGGGCATCTCAACATGTAGATGATGTTTGAAGTGTCACATGTTCCAGTGACTTTCAGTTTTATTAAGGAGCCTTTGGTAGGGTGATTTATGGTATTGCCTTTAATAATTGCGGAGCAATTGCCACAATTGTGACATGGTAAAGTGCCTTTGTATACACAGTGTTCTGTTTGTTTCGTTTCTTTCACCAGTTCCTTCAAGTTTTTTGTCCTTTCATAAGAAAAGATCGGTTGATGTTTAAACAAGTTTTTGAAATCTTCCTCCAATGCCAACATTGGCCAATGTGTTTTAATTGATTTTTTGATCTTTAAACTGTTTGTGGAGTATTTAGATACAAATACAGATCTTTGTTCTTCAATTTTCTCTTTAGGTTTTAGCAAATGCTCTCTTTGCAAATTGTCAGCTCTCTCGGCGGCAGAATCCAAGATGGGTTGAGGATATCCTCTTTTTCTGAATTTTTCCAACATTTCTTTCTTGTGTTTTTCATACAACTCTTTTGTTGATGCAATACGTTTTATGCGCAGCAATTGTGAAAAGGGTAGATGCTGTTTTAGTGGGGTTTGGTGAAAACTTTTGAAGTGGAGTAAATTATTTCTGTCAGTTTTTTTGGTGAATATGGACGTTGTTATATTTCCATTGTTATTGGTTAGTTGTACGTCCAGAAATGGTAGAGATTCTTTATTGATGGTAAAAGTGAATTGTATTCTTTCGTTGATCTGATTAAGTTGGTTTAATTCGTTGATTAGACTTTCCTTGTTTCCCTTCCATAACACAAAAATGTCGTCGATAGATCTCTTGTAGAGTATTAGATTGCTGGTCCATTCTTCCTTATTGAGTATGTGATCTAGCTCATAACGATGCATAAATGTATTAGCATAGGTTGGTGCGGCACAATTGCCCATAGAAGTGCCCGACATTTGTATATAGAAATTATTTTCCCATTCAAAGTAGCTATGATATAGTGTGAAATGTAGTAGATCCATCAGAAATATTTTGAGTGCTTCTGGTTTGTTCTCATGTATGAGAAAACTCTCCACGGCAGACATGCCTAAATCATGCGGTATGGATGTGTATAATGATTTAACATCTATGCTTGCCATGATCATGTTCGTGGTAAAATTACTTTTTTCTGCCTCCAGAATATTGAGGAAATGAGTTGTGTCCTTGATATGTGTAGAACTTTTTTAAACCATGTGTTGTAAGTGTTTTTCCAAATGTTTTCCTACCGGTTCATGGATTGATCCAACTGTGGATACGATAGGTCTTAACGGAGGTAATGTCTCATGTTTGTGAATTTTGGGTGTCATGTATATATATGGAATTGCAGGACTGTCTGCCGTGGAGAGTTTTCTCATACATGAGAACAAACCAGAAGCACTCAAAATATTTCTGATGGATCTACTACATTTCACGCCATATTATAGCTACTTTGAATGGGAAAATAATTTCTATATACAAATGTCGGGCACTTCTATGGGCAATTGTGCCGCACCAACCTATGCTAATACATTTATGCATCGTTATGAGCTAGATCACATACTCAATAAGGAAGAATGGACCAGCAATCTAATACTCTACAAGAGATATATTGATGACATTTTTGTGTTACGGAAGGGAAACAAGGAAAGTCTAATCAACGAATTAAACCAACTTAATCAGATCAACGAAAGAATACAATTCACTTTTACCATCAATAAAGAATCTCTATCATTTCTGGACGTACAACTAACCAATAACAATGGAAATATAACAACGTCCATATTCACCAAAAAAACTGACAGAAATAATTTACTCCACTTCAAAAGTTTTCACCAAACCCCACTAAAACAGCATCTACCCTTTTCACAATTGCTGCGCATAAAAAGTATTGCATCAACAAAAGAGTTGTATGAAAAACACAAGAAAGAAATGTTGGAAAAATTCAGAAAAAGAGGATATCCTCAACCCATCTTGGATTCTGCCGCCGAGAGAGCTGACAAATTGCAAAGAGAGCATTTTCTAAATCCTAAAGAGAAAATTGAAGAACAAAGATCTGTATTTGTATCTAAATACTCCACAAACAGTTTAAAGATCAAAAAATCAATTAAAACACATTGGCCAATGTTGGCATTGGAGGAAGATTTCAAAAACTTGTTTAAACATCAACCGATCTTTGCTAATGAAAGGACAAAAAACTTGAAGGAACTGTTGAAAGAAACGAAACAAACAGAACACTGTGTATACAAAGGCACTTTACCATGTCACAATTGTGGCAATTGCTCCGCAATTATTAAAGGCAATACCATAAATCACCCTACCAAAGGCTCCTTAATAAAACTGAAAGTCACTGGAACATGTGACACTTCAAACGTCATCTACATGTTGAGATGCCCTTGTGGCCTCTCATATGTAGGAAAAACACAGAGAAAAATCAAGACAAGAATTAGAGAACATAAAAGCAATATCCGTTTGAAAAACGACAAATCAACGATAGCAGTACATTTCAATGATGCCAAACATAATGTGAGCCAACTCAAATTTTGTATCCTAGATAAAGTGGCAACCCTTCCGGGCAGAGACAATAACAGTTACTTATTACGCAGAGAAATCTTCTGGATCGATCACCTATGCACCCTACAGCCCAAAGGACTCAATGAAAGGCTGGATCTTCATTGCTATCTATAAATTGACATTTAAAACAGTGGAGAACTGTGTATTACATGGTTACACATGTTTACTGATGTTTGTTCAGCTCATAGCTTATGAGCATATACTATTATCTAAAACGCGATATTTACGTTCGTTTTGCTATGTATATATCTTTTTTCTTTCACCCTATCATCATCATTTTTTTACCTTCGTGCCCCACATGCGTCTATCTTTTGAATACTTTATTGTTAGTTACGTATTCACGATTCAGCTACCCGACAACTAGTCAGTTTTTTATGTTCACGCCCGTTACTCACGTAAACAAACGCCGTAACCATAGTGCTCTAATACCATAGAGCGCGGCCATGTAGAGCGCCGCACGCCAAGCATAGCGAGGGAAGCACCACGGCATTACAACCCCAGTAAGATACGGTTTGTTAACGTATTTGGAAACGAGACACCTTTGTCACGTTGCATTTCACTAAACCAAGTTTATTTACTTTTTGCAGCTAAATTTCGCAACCATCACATTACGTGTACTAAGGTCAGTGCCCAGCCCTTGGGCTTCACGCTCTTTTTTAATGATTGTATACAATTGTCTTTCTATGATTACACACGGTTTTTTTATGAAATGCACACGTTCACACGAGCATGTGGGGTAACACCTATATATCATGTTCCTGCTATATGCTTTACAACCTTCTGATTCTACATGGTCTGTCATGTTTCATTTAGGTACTAACTAAGACTTATGATTACTGTTTCTAGATGTAATGGAAGTCCCCTGAGGAAGGGCGATATGCTTGAAATGTATTGGGCAATACTAGCATTCTGAATTATGATATACTATATTTTTTGAACATTCATGAAAATAATGATATGTTTCTAACAAAACTTCGCTATGAATAAATGAATCACTGAACATTCAACAAAGTTGCATGAAAATGTATGAAAGTTTGGAAAGGAGTGCATGAATGGAATGCATCTTGTGTCACAGGATACATACCTTTATTTAGGCGGAAAACATGCTCACGATGGCGTTGAGACCGCCACCGACAGTTTGTCAGTGGCAGTCTCACCACCATCGCAATCAGGCCCAAGGTACTCAATAGACTTGCCCTTACCTCCACATAGTCTGCAGTTCTTTGATGTTGTGCACTGCAGTTTCCGATGTTAAATAATCTTGTTTTAGATTTAGGTAAGTATCTAAAGAATAGTTAGCATGGTTAGAAGACTGTAGGTAGAGAATATCCACTAACTGCTAATATTCAGTTCTTTAAATTCCTCACACTCAGAGAGAGGGATCTTTGTAAGATCCACCAATGAAGATATAATATTATCTGTGACAGTTTTATTTATGGTTGCAAGGTTCACATTGGTAGTGTATTCTCCCCAATGGGTAATGCTATAGATAATAATCACTTAAGCAACCTTTAGTTAGCAAAAAAGCAGTCACAGACAAAGTTTAGAGTGGCCCCTGCACGTATAGATGAGAGCGATGACAATAATAGGTACAATTTCTCTATGGCATGGATAAGCATAGGATTAGTAAGGATCTGATTCCTCTAATGAGAGTTTGTTCAATGGGTTGATTACTTTATCTTCAAAGATTACCGAGGTATATAGAAGCGTTGGAACGCGCTTCGCCTCCAGGACGTTTAGCGATAGGTCGATGGCTTGCCCTCATGGATTTTGGAAAATATTTGTAGTAACTTCACATTAATATGTCTTTTTTGCTTGTTTGAAAAATGTTGGGACAATGCTAGTTTTTTATTCACTGGTATACCTACATTTTCACATTTATTTACATATTCAATTTAGTCTTTCTCAATCTTCCACCTTATTTGATTTCAAGCTTTGCCAAAGGACAACGACTTTAGTTTTCTCCTAATGTGTGTGTTGTTGTCTCTGTTATATTCCTGAAGTTTCAAATCTGGGATTGCAGGCTGGTATGTGTTAATGAGAAAATTATGATGCCATCTGCAACTGCTAAATATGGCATAGGTTTATGGCCTAGCTTTGGCCAAGCATGGTCAACAAGTTCAGTCAAGATGGATATAGGTAATGAAAAGAGTAGGGGAGTCAGCATGCATTCCTGTTTTAAGACATTAAAAGTCTTTTTACTGTCAGTTTCACATAATGCCAAGTCTTTTCATGAAGGGACACCAAGAAGTGGAGCAGCTATTAGGTAATAGCCCACTTCACCAGTTTGTCCCAGATCTTTCTATGTTTGACTTCATCAAATGCTGATGTTGCAGGCCTACAGCATCTGTTGTTTTTATACTGTCACATTCACTTGTAATTTAAGAGTGACAATGTTATCTAGTGTGAAACTGCCTGGCCTGAAAACAGATTGACTGAATAGGAGTAAATTGGAATTAATGACCGATTAGTTGAGATTATTCTTTAAGAATTTGCCTAAAAGCGTCCCCTTTGCATCTAGGAGAGCAATGAGTTTTTAGGTTTTGGGATTGTCTGTTTGTCCTCGTTTATATATTGGTTGTATTATTGAAGGTTTCCATGATGGAGGGAGTCTGCCAGTTTAAATAATTGTAGGACATAAATTCAGAAGTAAAGCGTTCCAAGGGTCCGGTCAGGTTTTTGGATATTTATATGTATACCTTTGGGATCTGCCACTCTAGATGCTCTTAAACGTAAGATCGATTAAAATATTTCTGTTCTTTTGATTTCTAAAGTTTGATTAGCAACAGTTGGAAGAAAAATTGGTTTGGCTGTATTGTTTCCATAGAGGTCCATATTCCACTTGCTATGTGTTATGTAGTGGTTGCTGGTCGCTTTAAAGTAGCCAAGTACAGTTTGGCTCATGTGAATTCTTGGTGATTTTTTGGTATTCCTTTTATTGTTCCATTAAAACCTTTCTTTGGACCGAGGCCTTCCGCATAGTGTTTTTTACTAGCACTCCATCGTAGTGGGCCTCCAACTTTGACTTGTCCCGGTCAAGCAGGACCAGATGTTGGTGCTAATTGTTTTTAAGCACTATATAGTGTCTAATCATTAAAAAAAATATATCTGGTTCTTCATTTTGGATTTTTGTCATTTTGGTGTCATTCTAAAGATAAAAATATTTCCTAATTTTAAAATGGTGTGCAATTTTCATTGTGTGTTGTGTCTTACTTATTTAAGATAATCGTGTTTTTAAATGCTTCACATACCTGTCTCCTGAGTTAAGCCACTGGCTGAGCCAGGGGATAATGTGGTGAGACCCTACCTGTACTTTATATTGTGTGGGTGGCCTTATTGCTAGTGGTAGGAGCATACTTACCTTAATAACCCATCCTCCAATAAATACCTTTTCATCTAAATGTAGTAATAAATGGCTATATATACTTGTTATGATCACGAGCGGCCCATGATGGTCAGAGCGGTGGGGTGGGGCCGGGGGGGTCTCAATAGACGATGAAGAGGGCGAAATACTTATTTAAAAAATGTTCTCTCATCGTTGTCTGTCGATTCACCCCTCACTCCACCCCACCGCTCCTCCACTCTTACCTGCACAGGCCCCTCCTATTTATGAAACAGCACATGCTTGCACGTCTTGCTAAACTTGATCAAAAAAATTGTAAGGAAATCAGATGCAGTCAGGTTGTTATACAGAGCTAATTAAAGGATGTAATTGTACCGGATGATTTACTGATAGCAATTGCTGAATATTTTATTAAACTAATTATAGGTCCAATTGAATATATAGAGTATTAATGAGAAGTTTCTTTTATAGTTTTTGCACTATACTGTGCACATTTTCTGAATTTTGATTAACCAGATGTTTATTGCTCCTTAATGTCTGCTTTCTCTTGGGTTTGCAGTGGTTGCATCAGTAGGGGGGCTTCACTGTGTGGTTTAAACCATATGTTATACTGACAATTGCATGGCTCATCTTATCCAATCTTTAGTATGAGAACAGTTAATGTTTCTGCAGACACATAATTAATTGACAATTTTAGGCTTTCTCATTCAGTACAGTCAAATCACTTTGTATTCCTGACTGCATAACTCACACCTTCAGGATTGATTATGTCTTTGGTGTTATGAGACATTCTTAATTTGTCTTTGACAGTGATGTTTGTCTTCTGTACTACTATGTGATTCCTTTGCCGCCAGCTTCTCATTTAATGTCCCTCTTCTTACACGTGAGTCTGCATGATGAACTCTCTCATTATATTTGCCTAATGAGCCAAAATCCTTAAGCTAACACAAACTCAAAGAGCAGTAATTCTGCATTGAAATAGACTCTGAAAGTTATTGATCAAGGCTTTTAGAAAGTTGCAATTACACCTACAGCCCACTTCATCAGTCCAGTCAGAGTATAGAAAATAAAGCTCTGCATGACTCGAACTGGGTGCCATGAAAGTGGCAAGCATTGCCATCATCCTCCATGTGTTTACCTGGTTTTACATAGCGAACAGGAGCTTCAGTACAATGTCAGTACTGGGCTTTAATAAATACCATTGTCTTCTTAAATTCTCTCTATGGCAGTACAGTAAGTAGAAGGAAACAATTGCAAATTAATTCCCTGCAGCACCAAGTACACTGTATACTTTTAAAAACATCTGAGAAGCAGAGGGAATGCAAGGATCACGATCTACCTGATTTAAAAAAACACATATTTAAACAGCAACTGGCACTCTATAATCAGGATCAGACATCTCCAGTGGCCTATCATGTCCATGAGAAGTAAATTAATGTACCAATCTCCTGCATGGCCACTAGTTTGGCTTCAGCTCATGTTACTGCTTAGACAATGTAATTTTACACATCATAGATGATGCCCTTTGAACTACATTTGAAGATGACCCCTGCCTCCTGATAATGCTGGACATTTCCGATACCGCGACAAAGTCGACCATTCCACCCTTCAATGGCACTCACTGGCAGTGGTAGTCACTGCCTCTCCTCCTCACTTTCTATCTGACACAGTTTGTTCACATGAGCATTTCCAGGTTCCAAAACATTGCTATCACCTGTGGGCTCCCCAAGATTGCATACTGCACACTCTCAGCTTCAACCTCTAAATGAAGCTGCTTGATACTCTACACAGAAAGCCTCAATATTAACCAATATGCAGATGATATAGAACTTTACTTGAAAGTCTCCTCTGCTTCACATATCCAACACCTCAAACACTGCTTTCGAATTATCAAGACCTGGATGTCCAGTGCCTACCTTAATTCCAACCAAAACAAGACAGAATTCCTCTTATTTGCCAAGAGCAACAAAACAAATACAGTACTAACCTGGCTTAGTGACATGAACCTTTACAGCCTCAACCCCAATCTTTTAGTGAGAGCACAGTCATGTGGATTCACTCTGGACACCGAACTCACCCTCAAGAAACACATTGTCAAAAAAACAAACACGATGTTGTATCAACTGTTTCATGGTGTTAAAGCAGTTGTGTGCTTGCATTGGGATCGTGCTCCTTGGCAAGGATTGGCCACCTACAGAGGTTTGGTAGCAGGTTCAGGCCTGAGACCAGACCCTCTAACGAGCCTCTGTTGTGTATGGCTGAACACTGTGATCAAGAATAGGTTGTCCGTGGCAGATTGGGTGCGGGTTGTGTGCAGTCATTAATACATGTCTGCCCCATTGCTAAGTTTAGCCACTGGTATAGGCTTGAATATTACAGGAAGATGGTGGGAATAACAGTCCCTTTTGTTTCATTAGCTATGGATGGGCATTTTTTAAATTCTGAACTAAGGTTTTCCTTACTTGGATATTGGGTCAAACACATGAGTAATGAAAATAAAAAGAAAGTAAAGGACTGTGTTAATGATTTCCACCAATAAAGAATCTTAGGCATTCTGTGCTGTTCTTTCTCCAGAACAAAAAAACAGTAGGCATAGAACAGGAAACTAGTTTTTGATCATCTTTAACATAGGGGGGCAAATCTACAAGAAACTAACACAGCGAGGTGCCGTACGTCATTTTTCTGTGCCACACTGAGTTAGTTTTGAAGCACAGGAATGTAACATATTTACAACAACATGTCGCATCTCTCTGCTGGCACACAAACTGCTGCCATGCGCTGGCGCAGGCACCCTTGCACCATGGTACAAGAATGCCTGCGTCGTGGGGAGATTGTTTTTGTGCTGGAAGGGGCACTTTCCTGCACAAAAATAATTGATTGAGATGATTTTCTCTTCCAATGTGTGCTGTAGAATGCAACACACATTGAAAGAGGAAAAAAAGAGGAGAAATGAAAATGTTTTCCTTGTTGCACCTCGCTACGCCATCCCTAGGCTGGCATAGCATTCTGACGCATTTCCAGATTTACGATATCTCGTAAATGTGGAAATGCATCAGTGGACATGGGTGTTGCATGGGAACACTCACAGCAGCACCCATGGCACGCCCCTAACACACAAAGTGTTGCAAGAACAGGGGCGATATTTACAAGCACAGGTTAAGTTACGCAGGGTGACTTTACCTGTTCTTGTGAATATCACTTAGCAGGCTGTGCCACCAGTGCGTCACGCAACTTGATGCAATGGCGGCGTAAGGGGCTTGTAAATCTGCCCCAGGATCTTTAAGGACATGGGGTTATAGGTTAAGTAAGAAAATTGAACCTTGGCATTACCTTTTACTCTCATGTAAGGTCATGACCTCACAGCTTCTGTAGCTGCCTTGTTTCTATTTACCCTCTCTCCTCTTAGTCCACCTTTCCTCCCTTGTGATGTCAGGTGTGGTTCCCTAGCTGAATGGGTGGTAAATAAACTTCGTAAATAAGTAAAAATGAATAAAAGAAAGTAAGAATGACTAAAAGTTGCACTTCTATTTATTTAATTCCATTTACTCTGATGTTTAAGCCTGAACCCTTTATGATCTATAAGTGTCAGTTCTACCTGAAAGCCTCCTTGAGTATCATATATATAATATGACTCACCACAATAGAAACCTTGATATCAAAGGCCTAACATAATTCTATCGCCCTATTAGCAAGCTGTCAATAACAGCAGTTAGAGACAGCTTGTAGGCAATTGCAAGCGATTTGGGGCCCGCTTTGCATGTCAGTGATATTTATCGCTAAAGCTAATGACATGCAAAGTGGGCGTACCCAACCTGATAGCGACTGGAAGCAGTCGCTAACATCCCTATCGCCTATTACCAACACAGGCGTAGCCATGGAAATATTTGCGCTAAGCACGAATATCTACAAAAACTAACGCCTGCTAAGACCAGTTCTTAGCCATTATATCCAATGGGAGGTGAATATAATGGCTAAGACCCTGTTAGCGATAATGCGTGAACATCGTGGTATGCTCAGCGATATTCATGGATTTCGCCACTATCGTCGGAAATGTTATCGCTTTTGAGATAAACGTTGCTAATAGCACGTTATCTCAGCGAAAAAATCCGGTGATGCGAGGCAATGAAAAAATTGCCGTTAAGCCTACTTAGCGATAAATAACACTATTTGTTGATAATATGCCCCCCGATTCTCTGGTGATGGCATTTGTGATAATTTCTGGCAATAAACAAGCAGCAAGTGCAAAGCTGGCTCTCAGCAATGACTCTGAATCCTTAGCCACAAAATACATCAACAGCAATATAAGAACCCTGGGCTTGTATGAAAACTCTAAACTTAGCTTTACATCTCACACTGCAAACAAAATTAGACTTAGCTGATACCAACTTCATACCCTCAGCAAAGTGAAAGTGTTTCTTCCAGAATTGGCTTTAGAATGGTTAGTCAATCACTCATACTGCCACATATAGGTTAAAGTAATACCCTATTAGCTGGCATCCATTGCCAAACCTGATTACCCTCAAAACATCCTTCATAGGGCAGGCATTTGATTAAAGGCTCCCCACCCTCAGATAACGTTGCTGGCAGGGACATAACGCAGACCCTGTGGTGCATGGCAGCCTAATCTCCCAGGAGGCCCCCATCCCTTTAAGAAAGGCTCATTCAGCCAGAGGTCAATGAATGCCTGTGCGAAATGAGATACACAGGGTCCCCATATAGCATTTTCCAATGGACCCTATTTTTTTCTGCATTATGCCACTGACTTCTATGCCCTTAACTCTGCTCAAATTACCTTTAACGCCAATTACATCACACCCAAAGTGGTGGATTCAAACAACCTAACATTAACCATAAAGCAACACCTACTTCCGCACCCATTGCAGCATTATTAACAGGCCTGAGAACAAAAATTGTAGGAAGGAATATTTGAGACAATGACTGCTCTAATTAGTCACTCATAATCAGCAATGTTTTACCCATTAATAACCTGAGGGCTCCCTCCACCCTCTTCTTTTAGAATGTATTGAAGAACCATTTTTTCAAGCAACATCTCATACCTGTGTAACCTTCCATTACTGGTCTGGTAGTCTGTAGTAACTCCCCTGCATGTCTCGCAGATTAAGCACACATCCCCACATTGCCATTGCTCCCTTTTCTTTTATTTTCCTCTCCTTCTCTCTTTGAATTGTTTACTCTTTCACTACCTCATGCGTAGTGCAATGCTCCTGCTGCGTTGTAGCTAGGACTGTCACATAAAGGTAACACATTTTATATTGAAACTTAAGAAACTCAACTAATTCAAGCACCAGAGGTACATATAATTCCAAGCATGGCAAGAACAACAACATGGTTTGATAAAGATATTTGTGAGAACAGAAATTAGAGATACAATGTTTAATCCACAATGTGCAAAAGGAAAATTGGCCTAAATGAAAGGAAAAAATATCTCATGATGAATTGGGAGTTATGCTTGCACAGTGAAACTAAACTCCAAACCTGGTCCACACTGAAGCAGAGGAAGAAACTAGAGCATGCTCTAGGGGGATGTGTAACACACTCACAGAGTGACAAACAACAATGCCCAATTAAAATGTGAGGGGATAACAAGGTCACACTAAAAAGAGTAGAAATTCCCTGGAAATCATTCAAGCATAGTTGTGATATCTCAAATGAAAAAAGAAGGATAAAAAAATGTATTTTAGATGGAAACAACCAGTATGTGGAAAGAAGGGTAGAGGACACTTGAGGACTCTGACATCTTAAGAAAATGTGTGGCCCTTGTTGAGATATATTTTGGGGGCCTTTGTTTGGAACAACTTAGAAAGGTTTACAAATGTTGTGCAATTTGAAGTCTGCGATGTTGAAATCTACATTAAACTTCTGGAAACAACAGAAAAGCAAAACAGGCCTAAGCTCAAGCTGCCCACGCTCTGTCAGCCAAGTAGTAACAAAAGACACCGTAAGCATGCATTGGTCAAGATCTTTTTTTAACTAAAATTTTCTTTTCTTCTGTCTTGCTATAATAATTTATGTTGAATTGCCATTCAAAAAACACAAAGTAAGGATGACCTGGTGGATGTGTAGTAACTTAGTGCATAATATCAAAATAAGATACGTCCATTTACTGTTTGAAATTGTATCATTAACTGCTGGGCATCCACAATCATAGAGAAATCCCTATTACAACTGCAATTTCCGCTGCAACACTTAAAGTCAAAGATATTCACAATTCCACAGGTGAAATCCGATAATGTTAATTTTAAACTTGGTCCTTGCCTTGTTTCGCCTCTCTTTGTTCTTTGTCTACATATTTCTGGCTAAACAGTGAAATCTCACTCTGCTAAATATCAGAAATGAAATAGGTATAATACAGGACAAAGACCAAGAAGAAAAGAAAATAGCATTGAGTGACAGAAATTAAGTAAATATGAAGTAGAAAGACACATGACATGAAGAATCATATTATAAAAACAGAAGCAGCTAGATTCATGAAAGAGCCGTTTTGCGAGTCCTTAATAGCGATTATTAAGGAATCGCTATTAAGGACTTGCAAAACGGGATTCATGTAGGAATCACAAAATAAATTGCGATTCCTACACATTCCTTATTTATGATTAGCAAATTGCTAATCGCAAATAAGGAATACTCCCCATTCATTCCTATGGGCCTAATGGCGATTAGCAATTAGCTAATCGCAAATAAGATAGCAATTTCAAGGGTGCCAGGGGTGTCCAAAGGACAACCTGTAGCACCCCTGAAAAGCTAATTTACACAGGTGTTGTGCACACACATGTCCATAGGACATGTGTGTGTGTAACATACAACTGAGAAAAATGCACAAAAGTGCATTTTTCTCAGTTTTCGCTATTTACCACGAAGTCTGACCTCGCGGTAAATAGCGGCAAAAAATAGCGAATTTGCTATTTTATAATGGTTTATGAATAGCATTTAAGGAATCTCAAATTGAGATTCCTTAAATGCGATCGCAATTTGAGAAATAGCATTTTTTTGCGATTTCTCAAATTGCGAGTTCATGACCCATTGATGAATATCAAATCCCATTTTTGCGGGCGCAAACGGCCGAATTCTGCGATTCGCACCGTTTACGCCCGCAAAAATGCTTCATGAATCTAGCTGAAGGTTAGGTAGCCTGAAAGAAAGACACAGGGAATAGAAAAAGAAAGAGGTAGGCTGAGAAAGAGGTAGATAGCTAAGTATGACTTTAGAGAGAGGTAGGGTGATAGCGAGAGCAAAAAGTAAGGAGAAGAAAATGTAGAGAGATGGGGTGAAGAACACAGGAGTAAGGGAGAATGGAGGAGGGATAAAGAGAGCTAGTGGTAGCATGAGGAGGCAGCACACCAGTAGAGTGGTAATGTATGCTGACGATACAGAGTTGTTGATGGATATTAAGGAAAAATACGAGGACACTAAGAGTAACTTGAGCAACTGCCTCTCAGAAACCACAGGTTGGATGTCAGAACACTGCCTGAAGTTAAAGACAGAGAAATCTGAGATACTGCTCTTTTGTGGAGCACACATAGTCTGGGACACAACCTGATGCACCCAACCATTAGGCATTGCTCCTGACCTCAAACTTGTTGTAAAAAACCTTGGACTTCTGGTAGATAATGCTCTAAACATGGAAGATCGAGTCTGACTATTGTGTAGTAAATTCTTTGCCATGCTAAAATTACTAAGGAGTCTTTTTATGTAGATCCCTCTGACCTGGAGAAAAAACATCGCTCCGGCATTACTGACCTGTAATCTGTACTATGGAAATGCGCTTTATGTTGGCATGGCCGACTACTTATTCTCTTGTCTGCCAGTCATTCAGAAGGCAGCAGCCAAATTGGTTCATAACAGGAACTAATATAGCTCAATTTCAGGCTGCTTAAAAGACCTTCACTGATTGCACATGAGCCAAAGAGACAAGTTTAAACTTTATAATTGTTTTATTTTATTTAAAAAGTTCTATACAGCGCGAACTAGACCCTGGAAGAGTATCAGAGCGCTGTACAAATGTTAGATCAAATAGATAGCTTGATACACTAGGTACAAATATAAGAGTAGATAGTAGGGAAAGCATACATGTCAAATAGTGCTTTATTCGAGTATTTACTCATAAAAGCAAGACATACACAAAATGTTAAAATACAATTAAAATACAATTAAATTTACAGTCAATCACAAAGACAATGCACTATTAAATCCATAAAGTACACTCAATTAAAAAGTTTCCCATGGTACCTGTTTAGCAAGTAGAAAAAGATTAATACATTGATAAAATGGCAAAAGGTATAAAAACGTTGATGGTCTAAAAACAATAATAGCAATTTCATGGAGAAAAAGCATACATGATTTCACACATTAGTACTGGGTCCGGGGTTACTCAAGAGTGTGTTAGCCATTAGTCTTTAAAATCCGGTGTAAGTCCTGTTTGGTGAGCTCAGTCAAGTATTGGGGTCGGGTAGGGATTTGTTCATTAAGAGGAATTTGACTTCTTTTTTTGAAGGAAGTGCTTGAAGGGTTCATTATCATTTCCGGGGGCATGGCATTCCAGATTATAGGTGCTGGTCCAGAGAAAGTACAGTTGTATGTTTTCTTTTTCCAAACTTTTTGCGGAAAAAGAAAACAGAAAATGACTATGCTAGGGGCATAGAGCTTTATACAAACCTGGACCTAGAATCTTGCAGGACAAACTGGAATTCTATGTCCCCTCGCAAGACCGACGAGACACTCCAGCTAAAACCTTACGCGTAAAAAAAGTCAGAGCAGGGAGTCGCTTCTTTTGCTATCTGGCAGCAACTCACTGGAACAAACTCCCGTTGGAGCTTTGCCTCATAGATGAACATATGAGGTTCAGAAGAAGCTGAAAATATGTTTTTTCTCAGGATGTCCATGGGTTTATGTTCATGACCTGGTGATTTATGCAGTCGGCGCCCGCACCACACTGTACAGCATGAGGTTGGAAGGGGCCTCCCCCAGAACTCACTTACCCTTCTTGTTTCCTGGATGGTGAACCTGCATTCCCTGCCTCCATACCTTTATTTCTGCTGGCCTACCTGACTGCCTTGCGGGGCACTGCATGCGGCCTGCAGCGGGAGATTGACTCTCAACGTCCAGGGGTCCCACCTATCTGGAGGAACCTAAACATAGGGGATACATAAGGTGAGGAGTGCCCTGGAGAGGCAGGCGCAAGGCGACAGAGCAGTGACTTGCTGGGTGTGCTGAGGCAAGGCACAACATGACAACCCAGACATCAGAGGAGCAGACGGTCATTGGGCACATTTCCTTCCCTCGACTAGCTATTTGCAGCACTTTGGGGCCCTAATCCACTACAGCCGTTCCCTCTGGCGTATGGATCCACATGCAGTAGGCAGTGGACATGCTTCCTCAGGGAGGTGGTGGGGATAGGTCCCTACATGCTGGCTGCTCCCATTAGTACGTGAGTCCCTGGCCAGGCAGGGTCCAGATTACTAGACCCCTTGCGAGAAGTTGGTCTGATATATAATGTTTCCAATTCTGGAACCACCTTGTATCAGTCCAAACAATCCCTCATGGTGTCTGGTTGTAAGTCAACCTTATTAGACAAGCTATCCAAGGGGTAGCATGGACTAAGCAACCTTAAAGGCTTAACTCAAGAGGTCGTGTAAAGCGAGCTGTTTTACCAATCACAGTCCTGTAATATCAAATGAAAGGACACCACACAAGTATATATTATAAAAATATATGTGCTTATTTCTAAGATAATCCCCAGTACTCTTTATGAGCAATGGGGCACAAGCGTTAAATCAAAAGCACAGTATAACATACCAAGTTGCACAATTATGGATGAGGGCGGGTGGCCACTCAAACCATATATTAAAAAAGTGGTATAAGAGATACCAATCGAACAGTGGTTAGGCCTAGGCCCTAGGGAATCGCTGGGAGAAGTCGGGACTAGCAATGCTGAAGTCGGGAAAAGCCCGCGGGATTCGGGTGCAGTGCTTAAAGCGCGGCTTGCACCAATGCAATGTCAATGGTGCGTAAAAGTTACACGAATAAGTTAAAGGATACTTCCGCTGAACCTAGAAGGACCAAACTTTAGGCACAGACCCTAGAGGTGTGCACCAGTGTGGCAACACCAGCGTTGCAATGTTACCTCACCCACAGAAAGCGGGTGCATAGGGTCGAAGTGGCGTCGGGTTTTGTCTCGCAGGTTCTTGGTGCTTGAAGCTGAAGATGCTGCAGGCGATGTGAAGGAGAAGTGTCCGGTGTGGTCCAAGGGTGGATCAGAGTCGTAAAGTACCTGAAAGCAGAGAGGACAGAGTCTGGGTCACTCAGCAGTGACCAGGGTGGAACCAGGACGGAACCAGGCAATGTCGGGCGCAATCAGGTGGTTGTCAAAGATCTTCTCTCCACTGTCACGTGGGCTCTGGGGCATCTACGACATCCAGGAGCAGGTCACAATCTGTCCTATGCAGGCTCTCACTGTCGGCACAGTCGGCTTCAAGATTAGAGCAAACGACACTTGGCAAGAGCAATCCACGCAGGACCGGAAGATTCCTTCTCACTCGGACCAGGAGGGTCAGAGCGGGTGCTCCTTTTCAGAAAAGCTGGTGCTAGTGTGGAGCAACCGGAATTGCAAGTCGGTTTTAGGTTTTCGTTGGCACAGGGACCACAAGCCAGCTGGCAAGTGACTGGGCTAACGCGTTGAACCAAAGAAAGCAGAAGGGCCCCACGCAGCACTCGTCGAGTGTAGAGGGGTGAGCTTCAGTGCAAGAGTGCCTCAGGGTTGGGGCTTCTCAAACCCCGGTGTACAGCTTCGAGGGTCACCCATGGGCTGCACGGTCAGCGTCTCGTGGTCTTTTCAAGATGGCGTGCCCAACGCTTCCCGTCGCCTCCACGGGTCTCAGCTCTGCAGGGACTGTGAATCGGGCTGTAAGAAGGCAGGCAAGCTTAATCTCGTCGATCTATGTTGCTCGAGTTCTGGCGGGAACTGCAACAAAGAAGATGTTGAGGTGCTGGATGGTGCCTGTTTGCACAGGGTGGTCACTCCTTGACCACAAGGGAGATTCTTCAGTCTTCTACGTTGAGTAGGATGTCGAAGGGTCCAGAATTTTGTTTCAAATGTTTCATCAGGGTAATCTGAGTACGTTGGCACTGCTCCCATTCTTATACCAATCTAGGGGGCTGGATTACCTGCTAGGTGCCCTCCTATGGGTGGGACCCAGGAAGGGGGTGGATACACCCCTTTCCCTATGATCCAGGCCGCGCTGGGACTGGGGCTGGTGTGCCCCAGAACCGGTTTGGCCGTATTATGCAAGGGGCAGCCTTGTGCTCCCCAGGCAGTGTCTGGTTTCTTTCAAACCTCCATGCTACAATCCACTATCTCCTGTCTGGGGTGGTGGGACACCTCCATGTGACAGGAAACCCTTTGTCCAGGCCTCCTCTGCTGAGTTTCGGTCAGTTGCAGGAGGTCAGACTCGTGTCTGTGGCAGAAGCATCCATTTTGTGGTGCTGAGGCTCCTTTTAAAATCATCCGCATTTTAGTAAAGTAACATGTCGTCTCCCTCTAGAGGGGTGGAATGCTACCACCGTCGCCAGGACTGGCGAGGGGGTAGTATTCCAAATCGTATGGCACCTTACACGACATGTTTTGATAAAGCCAAACCAAAGTTAACATATGACCGCGAGGATTATAATGGACTTAAGAGTATATGGTATGGCATTATCCCGAAACAGCTTAGGGAATTGGTCCCGACAGCTGCAGACGGGCTCAGCTCATGCTAGAGCACCATCTCACATAAAACCCAGCACTCTGCCTCCAGGATTGTTAAGGCCTGCCATAGGAGTGACTGATAGGTATATATGTGTCCAGTTAGGTTTAGATATAGGTATACTATATCTAAGCAAGGGGTGATTACACCACCTTGCCCCAGCTGAGTGATCAGCCAGTTGTATCAATTCTAGATAGCCAGCCAAGGGTGGCAAAAGATATGCTGCAGCCCCTGGTAGGCCTTGGATGCACCTATGCCCTGGGCACCTATAGTGCTCTGTACAGGGGCTGATAAGGTGACCCAAGCCAATCTAGTTATGCACCTAGGGTACATGGAATCCATTTTACCGAGAGAGCAGATAGCCTGGGGCCCTGATTAGCAGGGAACCAGGCCAACTAAGTCGAAAACCAGCTAAACACAAGGCAAAAAATCTGGGGTAACCATAGTCAGGTAGCCACCTTCCTACACCCCTGCCATCCAACCCCTGCCGTTCCCAGGTGACCTTCATGGAGTGTCCCGAGGACAGAAGGGAACAGTCTGAGAGCAGGTTGGTGACAGTCTGAACTTCTGGAGGCAGCCTGATCCTCACTTTGTATCTTCTGGCTCTTCAGTCCCCCTCCCACCCCTTCTTTTTCTCCCCTTCTGACTGGCTGCACATCAAGGTAGAGCACTTGCCTTTGGAGGTACCTCCTCCCCTTATCCTCCTTTCTGAATATCACGCACCTCACCATATGGGTAGCAGCACTAGAAGGACTGGCAGGCCTGTCTCCATTTCAGCTCCTTTCCTTTCCTTTCCTTGGCTTGTTGTCGCTACCCTGTGGCCCACTGCCTGGCCTAGAGGGACACGCTCTGACCTATCGCCTGATGCAGGCCCACGCCTCCCACTCTTTCTTGGCCCTTGTATATCCAACCATGGCATCTGGGAAGCAAATGCAACAACTGTTCTTTAAGGAGTTTGTCTCCCATACCAAGTCAGTGGCCTCTCCAGTGGGCTTCTCGGAGGCCACAATGGACCTCAAAGAAATCATGGCTGTGTGGCCCAGGTGGGAGGCAATGCATACAAAGATGACGGACCTGGCAGTGAAGGGACATCATAGTTTGTTTCATCCATCCTGAGCAGGCCTGGCAGATCATGGCAGTGGCACAGTCACATGTGCCCTATAGTTTCAAGGGCCAAAAGATACAAATTGCGGCCAACAGAAATGAATGAGAAGCAGAGGGCCTTCCTGTCCCTCAGACCACAACTAAATAAATGTGACGTCAAGTTTGGCTTCTTAGAACCAGCTTACATGTGGATCATGATTAATGACACTTCCAAGGACTTCTACGATCCGGAGGTGGTACAATCCTTTTTGGAGGGTCTGCAAGAAGAGCCAGTAGATACGGGCCAATCCCCCACCCCATCGACCGTGGCCCTGAGCCCACTGCCACCAGCGGCTGAGGATATGCAGCCCAGGCACAAGGACATATTACACCACACGCAGAGTGGCAGGAAGAAGGTGATTAAGGCTGTGTCACAGAGAATACAGGAAAGAGGTTGAGATAAATCCCGCTCATCACTGACGTTGGGGCCACCCAATGACTGCTGATCCTAGTGCGTGTTGCTACATGCTGGACCTATGTATCCTTGAGCTGGTAGGCTAAGTATGGCACGGCTGCTCACTGTTAATGTTTCACTGTTGGTTTAATGTTCGATGTTTGGGGTTCACTTTCCACTACTCCCAGCATATCCTGGTTCTTCCCCACACATGCTCACCTGTTTGCTTGTTGCTTGCTTGCAGATGAAGGCATAGTCCCGGCCCCCCTCGGGGCTCCTGACCCCCTATGGTTTTTTGGCCTTCTCCCTCTCCAGTTATCCCTGCAACTCGAGGATCTCCACACAGTCCATCCTGGGGGTTGGGGTGAGGGAGGTGGGTGCATGGGACCCCCTTTTTTCTCCCCCTTCCTCTCTGGCCACGTCTTGCCACTGAGTTTTATTCCTCCCCTCTCCCTGGGACTTGGGCAACTTTCTCTTCAGAGGGCAGAGATGTCTGCTGCTGATTTTTCCCCATGGTCTCCCTCTTGACTTTTCTCCCTCTCCTTTTCCTTCCTCCCCTTTCCTTCTCCTCTGGCCCCCTCCTCCCTCAGAGATGTCCTGGCCCAGATGGAGGCCCTAAACCCTGTCACCCTCAGCACTTATTCCCTGCAGTGAATCATGGGTCCACCTGCACAACCCTCCACTCCTCTCCCCATGCCTCACAACAGCTGTTGCTGCGGTCCTTCTGGACAAATGGCCCTCATTTATTCCCTTCTGATTGCCATGCTCCACCCACTCACCCTCCCATTGATTGGCACTGCCACTCTCGGTAACCTGTCCAAATTCACCAGCCTTACATAACTGCTGCTGTGGACCTCTGCAGCACTGCCAGACCTGCATTCTACTCAGAACCCAGCAGGCGGGCTCCCGGCGAGCTTGGTGGTCCTCCTATCTGCATGGCGGTGGCGAACCAACAAGAGGACTGCCAAACTCATATTAAGGTCCTAGGTGTACTTGATGTTATGCATAAGACGCAGTTAAAGATGAAAAATATTGGAATATGGAGGTGGAAGGGAAGCTAAGGGAAGGGAAGGGAAGAAATTACCATGTAAAAAAGGTGAGTTAATTCAGATGTTAAAGTCTAGGTTAGGTGCTGAGAGGTAAAGAAGGAACAACAATTATTTGCATATTGATCAAAGAGACGTGAGTAGTCGAAAGAAATGTGGCACTTATTCAGCACTGTCTTTACCTAACCCTATTGTCAATTACCCCGAGCATGGCAGAGATAACGAGAAAAAACTTCAAATAAAATATGCCTTTAGGACAAGACACCTCCGTGTATATGCTATCTACCCCCTCCCCCCCTTTCCATGTTTATGCATTTATGTACTTCCTTTTAGCATATTCATGTGCAGCTAATTTCTCTTTGTGTATCTTGAGACTTGTATCCTCGAAGAGAGCCATTCAAACGTTCTAAAGTGTGGATTGTGTATAATTAATGTTGCTGGTAATATCAGCATTTGTTTGCTGGCATTAAAACAAAGCGTGTCCGGGGCCTTATAATGATAATAGAAAATTGTCCAACGACGAGTTGCCTTTTTCTAATCCATTCTTGGTGTACATTTCCATTCTTAATAGTAGTCTGTTTTGCTAAGAGCTATTACGTGCCCTAATCTTACATAATGTTTCTACCAGACAATATCTTCGTGTTTTTTCTTTTGAGGTTAGTGAAATATGGGAGGATTTGCAGATTGGGGCATACTTGCATTCTTAGCTGAAATGGTAACTGGAAGGAATGGAAGCATAACTAGCAGTGCAGTGCGATGCATCAGCCATCTGCCATGTCATGCTCGCCCACGTTTAATTGTCTAGGTGTACACGGTCTCCTGTACCGTGCTGTTGCAATGTGTCCTCCTCTGCCCGGTCTCACGCAGAACCAATGTGTCCTCCCTGCTCTCCACCTGTCGAAGTGATCAGGCTGATATGTGCTCATTTCCTCCAGGTGTGCCTGCCTCTGATGACAGCACCCTGCGGCTGTTCATGGCGCGCGGCCTGCTGCATTTTATTCAGCACAATGCACTCGAACTATAGTCCTGTTGTGCTGATGTGATCTTTAGAGGGCGATGTTCAGGATCAGACCTTCAAATGCTAAAGACAATAAGTACAGAAGAAGAAAGCAAGCACTTTACAGCAGAGCAAAGCTCCAAAACTCCGACTCGGAGAATTGTCAAGTGCCAAACAACATCGAATATAGCTCCTGGAACGTACACTTGAGGTCGTTAATCATGGAATAGTTTGAACATTGGCATGAGCGAGACAATCCAATATTATACATCTAGTAAATTCCAGTTCGGGTGTATTCCAAATCTTAGCCCAAAACAATAAGGGAGAAAGGCCAACTCGGTCCTCCAAAACTCCAGACCAATTCGAAATAAGTAAAAAGAGTTGATGCACTTCTTTAAACCATCAGAAGTCTTTTGGTGAAAGTATTCTCTGTTACCTGGAGCTTTGAACAAGTAGTGTAGCACCAGTCTCCCGCACCATAAGTGGCGATCGAAAAACACTTAGCTCTAGAAAGTGTCAGCAACTCTTTCACTGGCTTCTGACCCAATTGGGCTGCAGATCTAAAAAGTACCTCCACTACTCTCGATGTCTGCAGTGCTCTTACAGAAAGTAAAGAGTCCCAAGAAAGCTGAGAGTTAAAAACAATTCCCAAATAGAAAGATATTAACTTTTTGTTTTAAATAATTTTATATAGCACAAACTAGACCCGAGGCATCGGGTATCAGAGCACTTTACATGAGCACCAGTTTCATTACAGAAGGAAACCATCATTTTTGTTAGGCACAGGGAGATTATGTGATTTGCCCAGAATCACAGGTTTGAGGTCAACCTCTCTAGCCATAAGAATACATCCTCACCCCAAAACGTTCTCTATCTCATCCCCCTGGATGACAAATACTTTAGACTGTGTTCTTTTGAGTCCACACACTATAACATAAATTTATTTATAATTCACTTTAAGATCCAGAGAAGCCATGAAACCTACAAAAGCCTCAGAAGATTTCTGCAAACTATTTGCTGCCCTTGCAATTAGCACTTCATTGTCTGCATATAATAAGGACGCAATAAAATCTTAACCAATCTTGGGAAAGTCGAGGTTTTTCCCCAACAATTATGCCTACAGGCCGTTTATATAAATAAGAAATAAAAATGGGGCATGGATACATCCCCGAAGGACCCCTTCTGTTTATAATATGGGCCTAGTTTTCTCCCTATTAATTCCATGGTGTATCTTAACTATAGTGTTATAATAAAGCCTGCGTAATAAAATGACAAAAGGTGCCTTTACTTCCATGTCTCCCAACATGGTCCACAATCTGTCATGATTGATAGAATCAAATGCGCAAGAAAAGTCCATGAATGCAAGATGTACTGAGCACTTTGTAGACTTAGTGTACTTGCTGACAATCAGTGAAAGATTGAAGCACCGTTCTACTGTGCCAATTCCTCACCTAAAACCAGATTAGGTTTTTGACAATAAGTTATTCTCAGCTGCCGAATCTTTTAAACAGGACAAAAGAACCATACCCTGTACCTTTACCATTGAATCTATCAACGAAATGGGTCTATAACACCCCAGGTCATTTTTATGTCTCTTCTTGAATACGGGAGCCATGTTGCCTTTTCCATGAAACTGCAAGAGGTCCAGCAATGGCAGTGCTAATTATATTTGTTTATAGTGGAGCCCAAAGAGAACCATTTTCCTTGAAAACCCAATGGGTATCCTATCTGGACCCGGGGCTTTAGAACGGGAACCCTGAAAGATGGCATTCTCCATTTTTTCTACAGAAATGGATTTACTGAAGTGTATTTCTTGTTCCATAGATTGGGGTTCTTCTATTCCTTGTCCATCCAGGGCACTCGTTATGTTAAAAATTCAAAATATGATCAAAATGCTCCACCATGTCTCCCCTAGGATCAGAGTTTCATGGCCAAGTAGACTTGTCCCTTTCCCACTTAGTAAAATGGCCAAGGCCATTGATATTCAGCTAAAGAAGCCTAAGGGCTTTTATGTGATGGAAATAGACTGTTATTGCCATACTGTAGCTGAAATTGTAACAACCAACTTAGACACCGGAAAGCAAAGTACATGCCAGAGAAATAAATGAGGAGACAGCATGGAGCTTGGATCTCCGGTCTTCAACGATCGAACCCACCTTGATAGAGGTGCCAGCCAGAAGGGTAGGAGGGCGTGGTGTGAGGGTGGTAAAGTGTGCGATTCCCAAGCAGTGCAGGATCGAGTGTGATAAGAAACAGAGAGGATGCAATGTCTAAGAAAACAACAAGGTCCATTCAGGCGCACCAATTTCCAAAAAGCAACTTCTAACCAAGAACTTCAATCAAGTGAGTTTACTCCCTCCTCTCAGCACTATATTGGTATATTTGACAGAAAAGAAAATGCCATGGTCTCCAGGCCTGTACATAAATCATCATTAAAACATATGAGCTCAGCACTAGACCATCATCATATGGACTAGCCACTGACATTTGTATGCAACTTATGGTCCTCAGTTGAGGGGCCAAGGCTCTTGGAGTTAGTCTACCCCCAAGTGGGATAGTTCACATCATACTCTGAAAGGTCTTACCCAGTCTGCTAAGGCCATCACCAGTCCCCAACATTGCAGACCCCATGCTGTGCTGAAAGCCACAATCAAACCATCAAGAGAGAAAGGGACTTTTCTCTATCCCTAGATGCCTGTTGAGGAGAGTTGCACCTATACCTCCCCTCCCATGTCTTGAGCACTCATCCAACTTTTCTCAGTGCAAAGAAGTTTTTCCAGCATTGTCACTGCCTGGCATTGTTGTTGCACTGTCCCTGGATGTGATGGTATCCTGTGCCTCCCTGGGTTGCTACTTATCCAGGCCCCTAGTGCCAAGGTAGCCCAGAAACCACTCTTGGTCCTCAGGCTCATCAAAATCCCTATGAGTGCGATTCACAGTCAGGAGCATTGTGGCTGATTCTAGAAGAACATAATGAAAATAAATATTCTCCAGGTTGGGGAGCAACATTAAGGACTTCTTTCAATGGATCATGGTGTCATGTGAGAAGTGAGCTGCAACATTAACTTAGAGTTCCGGTACAGGATGGGTTCTCTGAGTAATTGCACTGCTGAGTTTAATAGTCAGTACAAAAGGGGGTGCTCCGTCCATCACCACCCGCTTTTGTACGAGCTTAATAGTCAAGCAGCTGAAGCCTCAGGAAACAGACAATGAAGTGGCTGGGTGATGCCTTGTTTTTAGCTGTTCTGGTGTGGATCCGGTGAGCATGCTGTAACTCAAGTGGAGGAGTGAAAGTGATGCCTGTCAATGCAGACTGGAAATTCTCAAGAAACCCTTCCATGTCTGCTGCTGCAGCTCTCTATTGAAACCTAAAAAACAGACATTGTTTCCTCTGCTATGGTCTTCTATGTCCACCAACTTCTTCCTTGCTTGCATTGCTCCTAGCCCCAATCCGGTCCCCATTCCAAGGTGGCCACATGATCCTCCAGGTTAGCCAATTTCCTGTCCATGTCATCAAGTCACTGCTCGAAGGATCCTAACTCTGCCTGCAATGACTGACGGTCTATTGATCTGGTGTTGTCTCAGATGGAGTCTATGGTTGTTTTAATAGGGATTTGTTCACACATCAGCAGGACCAGGGCATTTTCCGTAATTTTGTCTTGATCGGTCTTCTCCACCACTATATCTATAAAGAGAAGTTGGCTGGTCAACTTCCTCTTCGACATTCGCTCCCCTTGTTTGGAGTGGGCTAGTGAATGAATGGGTCAGGTAGCCCAGGCCGACGTTCCAAAATGCAGAGCAACAGTCACTACCTGCACATATGCCTGTCCTGGCTGACCCACCACTCTGTCTCACAGAGGCTAAGGCCCGTTGAATCGGGCAGCTTCTGAATTCTTCCACATAGCACCCTGGACTATTACAAGTTGATCAATGGGGGCAGAAAGAGCACTCCCTGGGACACACATTCCTCATCTTCTATATGTGGCAACCCAACCACCATCCTGAGTAGGAATAAAGCCGGAGAGTGAAAGGTTCTGCAGCATTGTGCGGCTACGCAATTACCTTGATGTAGTGTCAGAGCCCAAGAGTGTCGCTAAAACACCTCCTGGAGCTATAGGGAGATGACAGTAGGTGTGCTGGAGCTATAGGGAGATGGCAGTGGGTGTGCAGGAGGTAGCTATGTAAGGGCTGCAGGCAGGAGTAGGCCTCCGTGTCTCTCCTTCATGGTTGGGATAAACAAGTAGGCTCCACACCGGTGATTGCAGTGGAGGGGATGTCATAACATTGTATTCACTTGCTTCTGTGGTTCTGTGGAGAGGTGGGTGGACACTGCACTTTCATTTGCAGCTGCAAAAGAGAAGCATGCCGGGCCACTCCCAGGCTCTCAGCAGGAGGACCTATCTACTCGAACTTCAGCTGTGCCAGAGACTGCTGCTTTCAGCAATGCCAGTCCATTGAGTGGAAGGCTGGAACTCTTCCCCGGGGGTGCATGGAGCGTCCAATACTGATTTAAGCAGGCTGAGAGGAGATTGCAGGCCTCAGGGATAAAGTAGTGTTAAAAACCTTGTCGGTAGTAGAACCATTACACAAAGCGTGGGACATCTTCCTCGAGGCGAGGCTCCGCCCCCTCTATAATTAGATTATGGAATGAATGGTCCATTTTAGGTAAAGTAGTCTACCTGGTACTTTCAACCCCAGGGACTGCTTCAGGGATTCCATCAGAATAGATGTCCATAAGTAAATTCTATGATTCACAGATGTGTTGAGTTCTTGATTGCACAATAAATACCTCCTCCATGTTGGAGCTCTTGACTGTACTTGTGTTGTCGCTTCTTAGTTTGTTCATTTGAACCAACTAAGGTTGTTCCCTTAATTTTCGTCTGAATATAATTAGTTCTTGTTGTGGTACCTTTGTATCGTGTTACTATTTGAAAACAGCAATTAGCAAACCCTGTAGGTCCGTCTGTAAGTGCTTATGCATATAAAGAAAGACATTCACAAATGGGAACAGTCCATTTGATCCATGTCTCTATGCAACCAGTCATTTAGTTTGCAGGCTACATGTTTGTCTCATTTTTACTTATCAAGTTTGCCGTGCTACACCCTGTCAGTACTACAAGCTTAGAGAATACAAAGAAGAGCATCACAGATTGATGTTGTAGAATATTCTTGGGTATGCTTTCATTCTTTCAATGATTGTGTTCAATGTGTGTCTAGATGTTACCACCTCCATCTCCATTGGAAAGGATACATTAAGGTCAGGATCTTCAGAGAAAGGAAGAATTGGTCCAACTAATGCAGTTTGAGAGTATTAGAAATTTGCATGTCGTGTTTCTTTATACAACCTATGCTTATAGTAGAGTCCTTATTGTTGGTAGGGAAAGTACAGTGTTGTAGTAAATTGTTGTCCAATATGTTGGATGTAAGGAGGGATGAGTGGGTGAATTTGTTTTTCCCCAATGGAGGCTGAAATCTCTCAGGAAAAGGTTAAACAAGGAGGTGTGTGTGCAGCTTTACCATAGTTGAAAAGATCTCACTGTAATAGCAGTATTATATACTTGCCTTGAGACTGTAGAATGCGTTTTAGGTATGGGAATAACATTTCTGACGATTCTGTACTGCAGATGAACATTACAGGCAAAGGTTGGTCTTCCACTACGTCTGATCTTACAAAAGAAATTTGTCAGTAATTTTCATGCTGATTTGGTTATTTACGTCTTCACACTTGACAACAAATTACTCACAGATCATAGAAATCTACTATGCACTGATTTCAAGGTTTACAGTCTCAGATATTTTGTGTTGTCAGTGAAGACCCACATATCTGCTCTCTGTTTGAGTAGTTTGTATATTAATTTTGTCTCAAGCAAGATTACATGTGCTGTTACAGAAATTTTCCTTTGGAGTCTATATGTGGAGGAGTAGCCCAGTATAATATTTTTGACAAACCTTGCATCCCTCAAGCGGCTCTATGCCAGTCATGATATATTTTCTAACCCTTTACAAACATTGGTACTTGGGCTTTTTTTTAGCTTTTGGAAAATGAAACGAGGTGCTGAGTCTACCCTCCCAAAAATGATGATAAGAAACAAAGCTTTATGCAGAATGTGTCTAAATTTGTGGAACCTTGTTAAGCATCAACTCACAGAGTTTCTAAGGTTTGCCTGAAGCTCCAAAGGGTTACACTGTTTGAACATATATATATATATTAAGAGCAGGAAAAGGGGTGACCCCAGTACTCAGAGGACTTTGGTGGTCATGGTATTTAATTGTGTCCCTTGGAGCTTTTGGTGGGAAAATTCAAAGTTCTAGTGGGACTCCAAACTCAACATATCTTACCTCTAAGAACCCTTCAAAAACTGCAGAATTTTTCTGTTCATACTGAAGGATGTTTATGTCCACCAAAACAACATTTACCTCTATGGCGTTGTATATCAGATGAGCAACAGTGTAGGGGCTGAGGGGACCTGGTTGAGTCCCTGGAGCAGGTTGTGTGCCTCTGCCCCGCATTGTTGGCCTGGTGCAGATTAACACTGAGTCCAGTCCTGTAGGCAGGCATGTATCACAGCAATGAACCCAGTGAATACAGCTTTAAACATAAGCCTCACAATCTTTATTCACAGTGCATACCGCACATTCAACGAGCAAACTGCAGGTCTTGTAACAATCTTGAGGAAGTGCATAGGTGACTGAAATAATAGCACACCCATGAAGCTCTATCTTAGTATAACCCGTGTTCACTGCCCCTGCAACATTTTGGAACGCGATCCTGATGACTTGAAACTGATTATCGACAGCTGTCAGCTGCTTTATTGAACTGTTCCTATCTTTTGGGTCTCTCTGCAACTTAGTGTCTTACTTGGTTTTTAGCAGCAACATTCATTCCCTTATTTACATTATTAATTATTTTTAATGATATTCAACTGCTATTTGGTTTTAAAATACATATCCTTATTTAATTTTGGTCATTTTAATTTCTTAGTTTTGTATATGTATGGTATGTATGTCTTGCTTTAAGGATTATATATTTTTAATCAAATGAAGGATTACTACCTTGTGAACTAAAACCAAGGGTAAATCTCTTTGTTAGATGGATAAACATTACCTGAAACATGGTTAATTCTGGTTGACCTAATAGTGTACCAAGAACTTCAACAGTGACTGTTAGACTAGTATTCCCTATAGTTTCTTTGCAAATGTTTTATTTCTTTAAAAATTAATAACTTTGCATCCCTTTAAGCATTGTTTATAATGTTGCTGTTTTATTAAATTGATTTAGGAATGATATCTATTTAGGATCATGATATTAATGATATTTTTCTGCTCATAACAATATTTATACTCAGTTTCTCTCAGAGAAGACTGACACGTTGAGCTACAGCTACACGGTGTAGGCACCGGGATCCTTATTAAAACTTCTTTCTAAATTCTTGGTTAATAGGAATCTTAACTGTGAATAAGCCCATACATTCCTGTCAACTATGTTCAATAATACTGTTTCTCACAGTAACTCTTGGTGGACTTTATTTACATAATGTTCTGTGGGACTATTAGGTAGTGCATTATACAGTGAATAACCATCTACCATGGGACTGTTATTTTAAAATCTTCTTCTGGTTCAGAAGCTATGTCATATTTTCTTCCTGGTATGTGACTTCAACCATTAAATGTACAGATTACAAAAGTAGTAAGTCAAGTTAATTCAACAAATACTTCATTTAGCTAATTTAAGCCATAAAAGTAACATAAAATCACACAACAGAAAATGCTTAAAACAGTAAAAATATAAAACATTAATCAATAAAGGACCATGTAATACTCCTTACACAAAATTAATCAAAGTGAATGAAATATATATAATATATATACAATCTTAACAGATAACACAGGTTTTTTATCCAGATAAACACAACGTCTAGTATCAGATAGCTAGTTTTTTCCTAATTCTCAATGCACCCGCCAGAAAAATTGCCACTCCATAGCATACCAGTGGATTTGAAAGCATTTGCAGATACATTAGAGCTGGAGTCACTTGGGTAAAATTAGTAATATTGGAAGTTTCATACAGTCTTAAGGCACTAGAGTCTCTACGCCTGCACACAAAAGTCTCCAGACTTTTCCATCTGAAATGTGAGGGATCAATTAATAGCACTAACATAGAGGATGTCATGTTAAGTAATTTCGATATAGAAAAGACGGCAAAATATGTCCTTCTAGTAGAATAGTAACAAAGCCATGAGGATCCTCCTTAACCAACAACACTGTCAGGAACAGTAATTGCTGTTATGCAACAACAGTGGGATTATTACAAACAACCTTTAGTTATTCCATGGAGAAAGAAATAGTATCTGCATGATGGAAGAGGTTTGAGCAGGTTCCTTACTGAAAAGAAGTGTAACTGACAGTGGCATTGACGCAATGAGAGAGGTGATTCAGATGCTCCTGGTCTACACTTTCCATTCCACTCTCAACCCACGGACTGCCACTGCTCTCCTCCTTCATGGTCTGGAGGTTGGTAGTAAATCAAACGCTTCATTCAAAAAAATGATTTGTTCTAAAATTATAATTATAATTATAATTATAATTAGGCCCGCATATTGACAGTAAAATGTTTGGAGACAAATATTTCCTTTTTAGGGATTCATTTAGGATCACAAGAGTACTACGTGAAATGTAAGATTATATTCACTTGCATTCTCCAGAACATAGTGGGTCTGATTTATTTTACAATGAGTGGGAGTGTGGAGTACTCCTGTCTTCAGTGGCATGGAGACCAAGGGACCCACGTCTGGGCATACCGTTCCCACTCGGGTGACAAACGCAAAAAGAACAATGGGCCCTGGGCTCACTGTGCCACTGGAATCAATCTATCCTGGCTGAAGAGGGGTGAACCCCCGAAACCGTTCCTAGGATGCTTGTTTCCGGTCCAGGGAGGACCTGGCTTGGCAGTCCGGGCTGGACAGTTCCCATGAGGCACAGGGTCAAGACTGATTGGCCTATGGCCAGGTCTAAACTGGGGTGGCATGGTGAGCATAAGAATGATGAATTTAACCCAGATCTCTTGACTGGGTTTGAATGTTTTGATTTTCAGAATTGCAATTTTAAGTCCAACTTCACCATAAGTTTGATTTTTAAATTGTGAATCCAGAGACAGCAGGCGTCAAGGGTTTATCTCTTCCCAAATGGAAACTACACTTATAAAATATAATAAGGTAATCACAATGTCAACCTGCTTTTGCCTAGTGAAAAATGAATGTAAGAGTTTTTCGCTATTTGCCCTTGCCTAGTGAAAAATGAATGTAAGAGTTTTTCGTATTCTGTCTATGTCTATTCTTTTAAATTCATTCCGCTCACGGAATTTGCGACTTTTTGGCAATTTCGCGATCCGCAAATCGCGAGAAATTGCCCAAAAATCCGCAATTCGTGGGTTGGTGGATTTTTTTTCTTGTTCGCGCTTCAAACATACAATCTCACGGGTGCGGCCTTGACTTACCATGATTCTGCATTCGCTGATGAGTTTTCCTCCCTGTTCGCGTGCGCTGCGAGATTTTGGTAGCTGGCCGAGCGACGCTGCGATCACGAAAACGTCATTGCGACCCGAAACAGGAAATTGCGAACGCGAACACATCATTGTGACCCGAAACAGGAAATTGCGAACGCTAACACGTCATTGCAACCCAAAACCGGAAAAAGGCATTTCGAGCAGGATGGTTAAGTGGAAAAAACATGTTCGCGACCGTTGCGAACTGGTAAAAAAATCTAGCGAACTCGCAAAAAAAAAATTTGCAAGCTTGCGGAATTTGGTGGATTTTTGCTAATCGCAATTACGAATTTGCGCAAATTCACCTATCGCGATACGCAAATTCCACCCATGCTTACTTATAAGTAAATTATCCCAATTGGGTTTAGCCAGTTTTTCCAGGTTTCAAGCACTTTAGCACTGGTTAGCAGTGGTAAAGTGTGCAAAGCTCTAGGGTCAGCAAATACAAAGTCAGCAAAACTGGAGGTCTGAAGGCAGACATTAAGGGGGAAACCGTCCCGAGGATGCCAGGTCCAACAAAGACGCAGGCACAAATCTCCAAATATGGCTTTCAGTAGTCCACCCAGGTAGTGGAGGTTATTGCCTCTGTTTTTATCTCCACTCCCCAGGCGTATGGCTGACCACCTGCCAAACTCTAAATTGGGCCCTATGTTTTCAAATACTCTAAATGCCTGGAATCACAAAACATCTCAAACATCTCCACTTTTAGTATTCATTAGACATTTTCCAGGTAACGTCTTATAAGCACTTCACTTACCCAAGACAAGACAGAGGCCAACCGACAATAACAAGATACTACATGTTATACAAAACTACTCTATACCCCACAGTTGAAGCATAAAGGAAGTTATTGGAACATCTAGATGGATGATGAGATAAAAGTTTTATGACTTGAGAGGAAAAATAATAAGTTTACGAAAAGGACCCAGTGATGGCCCCCATGTATGTACTTCCTAAAATACAAACACTCAGGCTTTCCACCAAAAGGCAGATCCCTCACAGCAGGTCTTGACTCCATCTGCTCCAGACTAGGTTAAATTGTCGATGCAACACTTCATCCCTTTATGAGGAGCCTGACTTCATACATCCATGGCAAAAAAGATGTTTTTCTGAAATTAGATAAAGTAGACTGGCACCCTGATTCCAACTTGCCACAATTTATGTGGTTAATCTATACACTTCCAATAAACACCGGGGTGGACTAGAAACCATAAAGAAAGCTCTGGCATAAAGATCTGTACATTTTTTGAGGATCATTTAAACAATGCTTGAATTCTGTCTAACTAACAATTTCTTCTGCTTCAATATTAACATTTACTGGCAGCTGCAAGAGAATGCGATGTGGCCAAATTTGAACCCAAGTACTCCTGTATCATGATGGGAGAAGTGGAAAAACACTAGCTCTGGAGTGAAGAATTCTGACATTATAATCCTAATATTAACTTCTGGGGAAGAAATATAGATGACATATAGCTAATAAAGCAAGGATTACAGATCACACTTGATAATTTTATCCAGGAGCTATCCAATAACAAATGCAGTATAACTGTAACATCCACAGTCTCCCAAAAAAACAATTACATTCTCGGATTTTACCCTGTAAACTGAAAGCAATAAATTACATGGAAAAATCCATAATAAATCAACAGCATCCAACTCAATTCTATATGCTACGAGCTGCCACCCTAGAAGTACTATCTCAAATATTCAAACGGGAGAATACACAAGAGCAAGGAACTGTAGCAAAAATGAGGACTTCATATAACTATTGGAGGAAATTACCACTAGACTAAACATTAGACATATGACATATGTTCCGTGTCCAATACCTTGCAATACTTACAAAAGATTACCAGAAGGGACATCCTATGAGACTAAAAAAAGACTAGGAGTTACCCATAAAATATTTGGTTTATAACTGAATATAACAATGATCATCACCACATTGGGGAAATATTAAGGAGATAGTAGCCATTACTAATTACAATCCACAAATCTAAGATAGTATTGAAGAGTATCCTGAAATGAGTTTCAAAAGAACACCTAACTTACAACAAAATCTTTGTAAAAAAAATTCTCAGATGAGAGAAATAAAAGAGACTTGTACATGTCTAAAAATTATTAAATTTGTGAACTGGGATAAAAAAACAGAATAATTAATGAATAAAGATACAAATTTAAAGATTGAATAAACTGTGAGAGTACATTTGTCCTGTACAATATAACATGCCCCTGAAATAAAACCTGTATTAGAAGTACCATCAGACCACTTAGAAACAGGATTCGATAATATTACGGAAGCATTCAAAAATTGGAAAAAATATTTCCCTTGTTGAACATAATGAACACCACAATCAGCATTAATAAACTTTTATGTTCCACAGAATTAAAATAAATAAAAAAAGAAATACTCAAGGAGTCAATCAAGAACTGATTCTGGGTAGATGAAAAAGTGCAGTAATGTTAAAATGTGATACAGTAAGACTGAGTCTGAACAAAGATACTGAGATATAGATGTGGTTGCTTTGATTTATCATCGCAATCAAAACTCATTGATCTGTGTTATGATATTTCAAATGAAAAGACAAAAGGACAGCCTTAAAACTCATCTGAAACAATCTATATTGCTGAACCTAGGATGGTTATGGGGGTCCAAAATCGTAACAACATGTATGACACAAAAAAATTTGGTGCCCAAGATTCTACAAATATGTTTTTATCAGCTTTATTCTATCCATTTTGCTTTAACTATGATTGATGGGCATGTATGATTGCACAGGGTATTATGCAAGTACCAATGCAGGACTAACACTCAACCTAAATCTTAAACCTTAAAACAGTCTTACTTTAAGATATTCTGGAGATCACTCAGCGAAGCTTTAAATGGCTTTAAATGGCTTTATAGGCTGGCAATGATATACATTTCATGAGATCACAACATTAAAAGATAGCATCCATAGCTGAGATTGCCAGCGCAGAGAGACCTAGAACTTAAAATAACACATCTATACATTGAACTAGGGAATCTTCTTTGGTACTAGTATTTCTGAAAATTTGAGCATTCATGGTGTCGAGTATTAGATTACTTTAGTGGTATTCTTGAGATTTCTTAGCAAACTCCAAACGACTCTACAAATCACTGATGATACATATATCATCATAAGACAGGAGACAGAGTTGGCATCTATAGTTCTTATTGTATCATTGTCAGTGGTGACCCTGAAACCTACCAAGAATCATTTATATTTTGAACTAAGAAACCTTATTTGATAATGGTATGACTGAAAAAGCCACTTATGATATTAACAGTGCAAGATGATGCAACTAGAATAGTAACAGCATATAACCATATGTTAACTGCATTTTTAACAAGGGACGACCAATTTTACGCTTCTTCAAAAGATTGTCTCATTAATACATTTGAAGTACATTACTTTTTGGACGGTACTAAAATGACTACCTTTGCTTTCAGAGATACACCAATAACATAACTTTACGTATCAAGATGGTGCCCACAGTTTTGATAATCCTGAGGCTGAACATAGACATAGAAACTAATTCAATTCATCACTTTATTAAGTGCATGGTCCCAGGAATGGGCTTCCCAGTCTTAAGGTCAGTTAGCTTGGATACCAAGAGTTTAAGCGAACAGATGGGTTTTAGGTGGTTTTCTAAAACTCAGTAGATTGTTTTTTCTCTGAAATTCAGCTGTAATGTATACCAGAACTTAGGGGCAAGGTGGGCAAAAGAGCGGCCCCCACACCTGGCTCTTTTTATTATGGGAAGAGAGAGAAGACTCAGGCTATTTAATCTGAGTTCTCTATTGGCACAGAAAGGGTTGATAAGGTAATGGAAGATATGATGGCCTGCTTTGTTTGTTGAATCGTGAGAGCTGCAGAGGGATTTGAATTGAATCCTCCTGCTTTTTGGCAGCCAGTGAAGCATGGCAAGATCAGGGCAGGCCAATTGAAATGTAGGGATGCCTAGTAACATTCGGGTAAAGCAAACAGAAGGAGATGATGGATGAATTGCTGAAACGTTTCAGACATTCACCCCCAGCCACAGATCTGGGATGAATCCATCAATGTCTTTTAGCTCACTTCGCCACCCCTTTTCAGACCGAGCTATGTTAAAATCAGTCTTGACCCTGTGCCTTATGAAAACAGTCCAGCCCAAACGATGATGAATTCGACCCAAATCTGTGACTGGGAATGGGTGTCTGAAAAGTTTCAGTGCTCCTTCCATCATCTCCTTGTGTTTGCTTTGTTTGCCCTAAGTTCGCAGGGTATGCCCAGGCATGGGTCCCTTGCTCACTTTGCCACTGGATTCAAGCTAGCCTGGCTGATAAGGAGTGTTACCCCAAAAATGGTCCCAGGATGCTTGTTTCCAGCCCAGGGAAGACATGGCTTGGCAGTGCGGTCTGGACTGTTCCCATGAGGAATAGGGTTATGACTGATTGCATATGGCTGGGTCTGAACTGGGGGGCAAAATGAGCTAAAGAATGAAGATGGATTCAACCCTGATCTGTGATTGAGGGGGAGTGTCTGAAAAGTTGCAGTGATCCGCCCATCATCTCCTTGTGTTTGCTTAGTAACATTCGGGCAGCAGCCTTTTAAATAACCTGCAGTTTTTTGATAACAGAGAACAGGCTACCCAGGTAGAGGGAATTACCATTGTCAAGGCAACATAGTATTAAACCTTGAGCCACTATTCTGCGGGCAGCTACTGGTAGCCATTTTAACACCTTCCTCAGGGCTCTGAGGAGGTCAAAGCAGCTGGATACTTGCCTCTTTGCTTGGGAAGCCATGGTAAAACTACTATCCAGTGTGACACCCAGACTTTTCACTTCTGACTTGGGGGATGGACGGTCATCCAGAGATGAGGCTTAGTTGGTCCTAGAGCAGCAGGTTGTTGCCAGCCACCAAGATTTCTGTTTTGTCTCCGTTTAACTTTAGATAGCTGGCCACTATCAAGTTGGTGACCTGCTTTAAGCAGGAGTTAGTTTTTGTGAGATAGAGCCTGTTTTGGGGTATCAATCAGTGACACTTATAGAGCGCGCTACATACCCGTAGGGTCCCAAGGCGCTGGGGGAGAGGGGGGTGCCGCTACTGCTCGAACAGCCAGGTCTTCAGCTTCTTCCTGAAGGAGAGGTGGTTTTGGGTCAGGCGCAGGTCGGCCGGGAGGGAGTTCCTGGTCTTGGCGGCCAGGTAGGAGAAGGACCTTCCTCCTGTAGTCGCTCTTCGGATGCGGGGGACGGCGGCGAGGGCGTGGTTGGCTGATCGGAGGTGGCGTTTGGGAGCGTAGAAGTTGATCCGGCTGTTGAGGTAGCTCGGGCCTTGGTCGTGTAGGGCTTTGTGTGTGTGGGTGAGGAGGCGGAAGGTGATTCTTTTGTTGACGGGGAGCCAGTGAAGGTCTCTCAGATGTCCGGAGATGTGGCTGGTTCGTAGGATGTCGAGGATGAGTCTGGCTGAGGCGTTGTGGATCCGCTGGAGTCTCTTCTGGAGCTTGGCGGTGGTGCCGGCGTAGAGGGCGTTGCCGTAGTCCAGTCGGCTGGTGACGAGGGCCTGGGTGACGGTCTTCCTGGTCTCGGTGGGGATCCACCAGAAGATCTTCCGTAGCATGCGTAGGATGTTGAAGCACGCCGAGGAGACGTTGTTGACTTGCCTGGTCATGGAGAGGGAGGTGTCCAGGATGAAGCCCAGGTTGCGTGCATGGTCTGTCGGTTTGGGTGCGGTGCCCAGGGCGGGAGGCCACCAGGAGTCGTCCCAGGCGGAGGGTGAAGAGCCCAGGATGAGGACCTCCGTCTTGTCAGAGTTCAGTTTCAGGCGGCTGGTCGTCATCCACTCGGCTACCTCTTTCATCCCTTCGTGTAGGTTGGCTCTGGCGGTGGCGGGGTCGTTGGTCAGGGAGAGGATCAGCTGGGTGTCGTCGGCGTAGGAGATTATGCTGAGGTTGTGTTGGCGTGCGATGGCCGCGAGGGGGCTCATGTAGACGTTGAAGAGGGTGGGGCTCAGAGAGGATCCTTGAGGGACGCCGCAGATGACTTCGGAGGCCTCTGACTTGTACGGTGGTAGGCGGACTCTCTGAGTTCTTCCGTCGAGGAAGGAGATGATCCATTCCAGCGCCTTGTCCTGGATTCCGACGTTGCTGAGGCGCTGTACTAGGGTGCGGTGGCAGACAGTGTCGAATGCCGCGGAGAGGTCTAGGAGGATGAGGGCCGCTGTTTCTCCGTTGTCCATCAGGGCTCGGATGTCATCGGTGGCGGCGATGAGGGCGGTCTCGGTGCTGTGATTGGCTCGGAAGCCGGACTGTGAGGGGTCGAGGGATCCATTCGTCTCGTGGAAGGCGGCCATCTGCTTGTTGACTGTCTTCTCGATGACTTTGGCTGGAAACGGGAGGAGCGAGATGGGGCGGTAGTTCTTGAGTTCGGTGGGGTCTGCTGTTGGTTTTTTGAGTAGAGCGCTGAGTTCGGCGTGCTTCCAGCTCTCAGGGAAGGTGGCGGTGACGAAGGATGTGTTGATGATGTCTCGCAGGTGGGGTGCAATGACAGCGTCGGCCTTGTTGAAGACGTGGTGAGGGCAGGGGTCGGTTGGTGATCCGGAGTGGATGGAGTTCATCGTGCGGATGGTGTCTTCGGTGCTGATCGGGGTCCAGGCGTGGAGGGTGGTGGTGGGGGGTGGTTGTTCGGTCATGGTGTGCGTTGGTTGGTTGTTGAAGCTGTTGTGTATGTCCGCGATCTTGTTGTGGAAGTATGAAGCGAGGGAGTTGCAGAGGTCTTGCGATGGGGTGATGTCGTTGTTTCCTGCGCTGGGGTTGGATAGCTCTTTCACGATGTTGAAGAGTTCCTTGCTGTTGTGTGCGTTGTTGTCCAGCCGGTCCTTGAATGCAGTTTTCTTGGCGGCGCGGATCAGCTGGTGGTGCTTCCGAGTGGCCCGATTGAGGGTGGTCCTGTTGTCCGGTGTAGGTTCCCTTCTCCAGACTTTCTCGAGGGCTCGGCAGTTCTTCTTGGAGCTCTTGAGTTCGTCGGTGAACCATGGGGCTTTCTTGCTGCCGGGTCTGCTGGGCGGGGTCCTCAGCGGGGCGAGCTCGTCCGCGCAGTTGCTGATCCACTTCGTGAGGTTGTCGGCGGCCTGGCTGGGGTTCGCTGAGCTGGCAGGAGGGTGCTGGCTCAGGGAGGTGGCGAGCTGGTCTGCTGTGATCTTGTTCCAGCTTCTGCGGGCGGCCTGTTGCTGGTGGTGGTGGGTCGTCGTTCTCTTGAAGGTGAAGTGGACGCAGCTGTGGTCCGTCCATTGAAGCTCTGTGGCGTGGCTGAAGTTGATGTCTGTGCTGGAGGAGAAGACTGCGTCGAGTGTGTGTCCGGCGAGGACGGTGGGGGTGGACACCAGCTGCTTGAGTCCAAGATTGGCGAGGTTGTCGAGCAGGGTGCTGGTGTTGCGGTCGTTGTTGTTCTCCAGATGGAAGTTGAGGTCTCCCAGGAGGATGTAGTCAGCGGAGGGGAGGGCATGCGGGCTGATGAAGTCGGCGATGTCCTCGCTGAATGGGGTGCGTGGTCCCGGGGGTCGGTAGATCAGGGTGCCTCTGAGGGTGGTGTTCGGGTTGGTGTGGATCTGGAAATGCAGGTGTTCGGCGCTGGTCAGGGTGTTGTCGGTGCTGGTCGTGAGACGGATGGTGTTCCTGTGGATGATGGCGATGCCTCCTCCCATCTGGTTGGCGTTGCGGTCCCTCCGGACGATCTTGTAGCCCTCTGGGATGGCGATGGCGATGGCGATGTCGGGAGCTGAAGAGGCGTTCATCCAGGTCTCCGTGATAAAGGAAATGATGATCTTGGTGTCATCCACCTAAGACACCATGGTGAAGCCTAGGGAGCAGATGATGCCTGGTAAGGGGCGGACATACAAAACAAAAAGGGAGGAGTCCTGAGGCACCCCACATTTTAGATGGTGGATTGTAGAGAGGAAGGACCCCTCGCTGACTTGGTAGCTTCTGTAATTTAAAAATGATGATAGCCATTTTAATGCACATCCTACATTCTGGGATGTCAACCTCTTCCAGTGTACAGAGTAGGGTGGGAAAAGAGACTATTTCGAATGCTGTGCTTAAGTCAAGTAAAACAAGCGCAGTTGATCCACCTTGATCGAGGACCTTTTTAAGTTCCTCCTTGGGGGTCAAGAGTGCTGTTTCTGTGTTACATACTGATCGAAATCCCAGGGGCAGTTTAAGACCTGGTCCTTTTTGTGGGTTTATCCCTCATCTTTTTGCCTCCTATTTTTCTGACCGTAATTTTTTTGGCTATATGATTCTGGGCACTTTCCTACTTCTGATCAGTGCTAAAGTGCATAGGCTCTCTGTGTAAAGTGTGATATGATTGGTTTGCTGTAATTGGCATATGTGCTTTACCCTAGTAAAGTACACTGAGTGTGCTAGGGCCTGCAAATCAAATGGGTTGTATGGCATTACAACGTGATCTTTTACCCCACGTACCATTACGACGCTGTTTTTACAATGCAAGTTGTTACAACGACTTGCGCTGTAAGCGCTGGATATTGGAATAGTTTAATTTTCTATTACAACTACAGCCCACGTTACAGTAGGGAAGGTGTTGGAATAGAAAATGAAACTATTCCTTTTCCAACAGCGCCCTCCAGCTCAAGTCGTTGAAACAACTTGCGTTGTAAAAGCAGCGTCGTAATGGCAGCGCGTGGTAATGCCCGCATTGTGATGCTGCTCACCATCAAATGCTACTCGTGGGTCTGCTGTTTAAAGTAACAATGGTCCCTATCACATAAGAATAGGCAATGTTATACAGAAAAACATAATGATCTGTGCAATTTTGCAATCAAAAAGAGAATGATTTATTATAAAAAAGCAATCAAAGAGGACAAATAATTAAACGAAGTCCAGTGGGTATAAAAACGGGGTAGGAAATCATCAGATTTACATACCTCAGGCATGAAGCGATAATGCAGTGAATGGACAACATTTACATATATACAATAGTGACATTAATATAACATCTTGTACTCCTCATAAATTAAGGCAAAAGCAATTGGAGTCAAGATGCAGTGTGTTGAGGACGTTTCAATACCCACTAGCATAAGGGATCATCATCAGGACGGAAAATTATGCCTGAGAAGTGGCCTGTATGAGGCTTGGGAAAGGAGGGGAGAGATGGAGAAAAGTCAGGTGGTTAGAGGAAGGTTCGGCGATGGATCAGCTCAAAAAGTGCAGCGTTTACAATAAAATTGTGCGAAAATGGTGACTTTGTTCAGTGACAAGGTATCTACATATAGCAACGTGAACAATGACTTAAGGGTTAAAGTGCTTAGTGGGTATTATACACAGTGCACAATCAATGCAATCCAGTCGAAGATGGTGTGATAGGGAGAACTGGTGTAGGTAACCGCACTTACATTAATGGAAAACGCCACACGGTAAGCAACCTATTCCATAATGGATACGATGAGTATGAAATTGCACATGCAGAAGGGTAAGACATGTGCACAGTATGGTGACCAAGACTGAGTGAGAAATGACACATCATTTACATGGGTTACATAGCCATTAACTAAGAATGTAGTGTCAAGGTGTATAGACCATGAGCCTTGCTGGAACCGGCGATGTTGCGATGACACATGAGTCCTGAAACCAAATAAGCCAAATATCAATGAAAGCTATGAATACTAAGTAGTGGCTGTGAAGCCTTAAGGGCGAGTTAGGGTGCTTACCTTACTGTTAATAGATAGCTATCTGCCAAAGTGATATTGGGCCGAGAGCCGAAGTGTGACGCGTACCCGGCTGAGCTTGCGCTATTAAAGCTATGAGGAAGTAGGGAAAAGCGCATGCGTGTGGAATTTAAGCGTGTGCTATTGATTAGGAGGCGCCATATTGGAATAGAAAGAAGGCAACCTGCATTGTGTGGACATTGTAATTAAGGACAGGAAGAAGGATTGCATAAAGGTACAATACTCATGAAACCAGTTTCATTTGTAATAGCACAAGTGTGTACAGCAATACACGTTATTTCTATGTACAAAGTGCTCTGATTGGGACATACAAGGGTCAAAAAACGACAATGAAAATCCGCATAAAAACATAAGGCGATGTTATGACAAAAGAATCACATGTCATTTTTCAGACATATGCTAGTCGCTTGATGGCGAAAGAGATAGAATCGGATGGTAAGGAATGAAGGGAGGTAGGGCAGAGCAACAGGAGAGTATATGGCCAGACTTGAAAAAAAGTAGTATCATACCCCAATTAAAGGTACAGTGAGGGCAAAAAGGTATAATGAGTAACAAATATAGAGCACATAAACCAAAAACAGCAAATTATAGATAAGATTTTTAAATCAAGTTGGTCCAATCCTCCATGCAGTTGAGTCCATTATGCAGAGTGTTGTTGCGTAAGATCCACTTCAATACAGGTTTTGTCATCCAAAGGTGTAGCCCCCGGTCTCAGACCTATCACTGTAGTGTCTGTGGGAGCAGTTGTTAACTGCCATGCTGACCTAGCAAGTGCACCCACTTGCCAAACTCTAACCTTCTCTTTTTTATACATATAAGTCACCCCTAAGGTAGGCCCATGGTACCCCCATGGGCAGGGTACAATGAATGTGAAAGGTAGAACATGTGTTAGTGTGTGTGACACATCCTGATAGTAAAATTCTGTGTATTATGTTTTTCACTATTGAAAGGCTATCTGTCCCATACACTAACATGGGAGTTGCTTCTTAATATCTTATAAGTATAACTTTCCATTAGGACAAGATTGAAAAATTGAGTTTAGGCTCCCTAAACTTTTAATTAGGTATGGGGGAAATGTGCGAATTCGCGTTCCGCGAATTTGCGTGAAATCGAATTCGCAATCCCCAAAATCTGCGAATTCGTGTGAATTTGCGGATTTTTGTTTTTTTGAGTGTTCGCTGGGTTTTTTGCGTGTTTGTGGGGCTTTTTGCGTGTTCACGGGCCGCTTGCATGGCGAAGTTACCCATGCGGTCGTGTATGGGCACAGCACCCTCTGGTTCACCACTGCCACCCTCTGGTTCATCACTACCACACTCTGGTTCACCACTGCCACCCTCTGGTTCACCCCTACCACCCTCTGGTTCACCCCTGCCACCCTCTGGTTCACCACTGCCACCCTCTGGATCAGCATTGCCATTCTCTGGTTCACCCCTGCCACCTTCTGGTTCAGCACTGTCACCCTCTTGTTCACCACTGCCACCCTCTGGTTCACGACGGCCACCCTCTGGTTCATCACAGCACCTCTGGTTCACCACTGCCACCCTCTGGTTAACCACTGTCACTCTCTGGTTCAGCACTGCCACCCTCTGGTTCACCACTGCCACCCTCTGGTTCACCCCTGCCACCCTCTGGTTCACCACTGCCACCCTCTGGTTCATCACAGCACCCTCTGGTTCACCCCTGCCACCCTCCGGTACAGCACTGTCACCCTCTGGTTCACCACTGCCACCCTCTGGTTCACGGCTGCCACCCTCTGGTTCATCACAGCACCTCTGGTTCACCCCTGCCACCCTCTGGTACAGCACTGTCACCCTCTGGTTCACGACTGCCACCCTCTGGTTCATCACTGCACCTCTGGTTCACCACTGCCATCCTCTGATTAACCACTGTAACCCTCTGGTTCAGCACTGCCACCCTCTGTTTCACCACTGCCACCCTCTGGTTCCTCCCTGCCACCCTCTGGTTCACCACTGCCACCCTCTAGTTCATCACAGCACCCTCTGGTTCACCCCTGCCACCCTCTTGTACAGCACTGTCTCCCTCTGGTTCACCACTACCACCCTCTGGTTCACGACTGCCACCCTCTGGTTCATCACAGCACCTCTGGTTCACTACTGCCACCCTCTGCTTAACCACTGTCACTCTCTGGTTCAGCACTGCCACCCTCTGGTTCACCGCCGCGACTCTCTGGTTCACCACTGCCACCCTCTGGTTCACCCATGCCACCCTCTGGTTCACCACTGCCACCCTCTGGTTCACCTCTGTCACCATCTGGTTCATCACTGCCACCCTCTGGTTCACCCCTGCCACCCTCTGGTTCAGCACTGCCACCCTCTGGTTCAGCACTGTCAGCCTCTGGTTCACCCCTGCCACCCTCTGGTTCATCACTGTCACCCTCTGGTTCATCACTGCCACCCTCTGGTTCACCACTCCCACCCTCTACCGAGACCTTTTGTGACGCAGCGGCAGCACAAAAGGTGCGCCATGGTGCTGGGTATTAACAAGGTGACGCATCTGAGAGATGCGTCACGTTGTAAATCCCTGTGCCATCAGGAGGCGTTCCGGCGCAGGGGAGGGCGTTCCTGCGCAGGAACGCCTCCCAAAAGTGGCTGAGTGAAATCTACAAGAAATTACTCAGTAACTTTTAGGCCAATGCTGCATCAAAACCCTGCGCCTTCTTGAAGCATGCGCAAGGCTTGATGCAGCATTGGGGGGATAGGGCCCCCCAGAGCATTGCTGGAGCTGCGTCGCAAGCTCGACGCAGCTCCAGCAATGCGCTGCTTTTACGGCACAGATGCGTGACACATCTGTGCCGTTTTTGCCACATGTTGCGCTACATTATAAATGCGGCACACCATGGGAGGTGGAGCTATGGCGCACAATAACTGGTGCATCCCTGGGGATGCGCCAGTTATTGTAAATCTGCCCCTATACATTTAGCCAACGAGGGAGCACTTACTGGTTAGACAGTAGAAAGTACTCCAGTTGAGTAGAGGTATTGCACAAAAAGGTGGCATCTTCATGGACAAACACGCAGGGCGGGATTCATTCTGCCCCCTGTTAGACTTGTTTTTCGTGCCCTTCTGCCCTCTGTTAGACTAGTTTTTCCCTTGTTTATGTGCCCTTCTGCCCTCTGTTAGACTCGTTTTTCCCTTGTTTTTCTGCCCTTCTGCCCCCTGTTAGACTCGTTTTTTGTGCCCTTCTGCCCTCTGTTAAACTCATTTTTCACTTGTTTTTCTGCCCTTCAGCCATTAGACTCGTTTTTGTGCCCTTCTACCCTCTGTTATTCCCTTGTTTTTGTGCCCTTCTGCCCTCTGTTAGATTCGTTTTTTGTGCCCCTCTGCACTCTGTTAGACTCGTTTTTGTGCCTTTCTGCCCCGTTAGACTAGTTTTTTGTGCCCTTCTGCCCTCAATTAAACTTCCTTTTTCCCATGTTTTTCTGCCCTTCTGTCCTCTGTTAGACAGTTTTTTTGTGCCCTTCTGACCTCTGTTAGACTCGTTTTCCCTTGTTTTTCTGCCCTTCTGCCCTTTGTTAGACTGCTTTTGTGCCTTTCTGCCCTCTGCATCACCACATCATCACTCAGCGCTACCCCAGCATCAATCAGCACCACCACATTATCACTCAGCACCACCACAGCACCACTCAGCGCTACCACAGCATCACTCAGCGTCACCACAGTATCACTCAGTGCCACCACATTATCACTCAGCACCACCACAGCACAACTCAGCACCACTAAATTATCACTCAGCACCTCCACAGCATCACTCAGCACCACGACAGCACCAATCAGCACCACCACAGCACCACTCAGCGCCACCACAGCATCACTCAGCACCACCACAGCATCACTCAGCACCACCACATTATCACTCAGCACCACCACAGCACCACTCAGCACCACCACAGCATCATTCAGCACCACCACAGCATCACTCAGCACCACCACAGCATCACTCAGCACCACCACAGCACCACTCAGCACCACCCCAGCATCACTCAGCACCATCCCAGTATCACTCAGCACCACCACAGCACCCCTCTGCATCACCACAGCACCACTCAGCACCACTACAGCACCACTCAGCGCCACCCCAGCATCAATCTGCGCAACTATTCAACAACAACTGGTTTAAATATGTTCTCTCAATGTTTCAAACTTTATTACAAATGTCACAAAAAGATGTTAATATTTCACTTCTGTTCTTGGATTTTCGTCACAATAAAATACACTGAACATAATCTTGACAAAAGTTATTTACAAAAGTTTAAGCTATTGCCATTATAAATTAAAATCACTTTTATTTATGTATTAATTATTTAAAAAAATTAAAAGCCATTGTAATTTGTAATATCAATACAGCTAAGTCACGTAAATACAAAACATGTTGCATTACAAATGCTATAGGTGTCACATTTGCGAAAGTTATAACTATTGGCATTGTATATGACAAAGCTATTAATTTAGCTATGGTCAAAACCTACACATAAATAAAAAAAATTGTCATTTACAAGACCAATAGCTCAAACTTTCCTAATGCGAGACCTATTGCATTGCAAATGTTTGTTTTTATATCATTCAGTGCTTCCTGTTGAGGTTTAATTTTCGTGACAGGCGCCTCATTGCATACTTGTAACTATTCTCTGACCCTGCTACAAGGGTCAGAGCAGGGTCAGAGAATAGTTGCAAGTAGGCAACGAGGTGCCAGGAAGAACTTACAGGCTTACAGCAGCAGGTGCCCAAGTTGAAGTTAATTTCTTTGTAACCCTTTTGTAAAATGTTACAAAAAATTAGCTTCAACTTTTGCACCTGCTGCTGTAACCCTGTAAGTGCTTGGCTGAAAATTCGTCCCCGCTGATTCGTGGATTTTACCATGATTTCGCGAGATTCACGGATCACGAAATCGCAAAAAAAACTGCAAATTCTGCGAGCGGAACGAATTTTCAGCCCATGCTTACTTTTAATGTATTAACACACATCTTAGTAAAGATGGTTTTTAAATTGTGTGTTTGAAATTGGCGGTTTAGGAAAGCTAGTATTTTCTTGCTTTACCCTTCAGTGTGCCCCTGGCTGTTTGTTTATTCAGCATCTGGTGTTAGAGTGACAGGAGCAGTGTATGTGCATTAACTCTAGACAGTCACGGGGAATTGAGGTGTCCTGCTTTGCCTGGTGACTCGTAGCTGGGCTAAATAGACCTGGTCTGCATGGAGAGTGGTGTGTGGAGTTTCGCTTGCACCTGAATAGGCTGTTTGTCCTTTTCACAAAACAGTTTCCACCCCCTGTGCTCATGCTGAACCAGAGAGTACAGGACTGGTTTGTAGTTGGTTCAGAGCTCCTTGCTACAAAGAGAACTGTTGGACTTGGCCCTTTTGGCAGGTTCACCCCTAAAGTTTTTGCTTTTAAATGTGACCTGGTGTTAGTTGTTCTTGGCTTCAGCGCACTTTAAAACTGTGTCCCAGTGTAAAGTGCATGCGAAATCTGAGTGTGTGTGGTGAGATTGGCCTGCCCTCCCATAGGAATGCATGGGGTATATGTGTGTCCATGATAGATCCTGATGTGTGGGGAGTGCAGGGGCAAATTTGGTATGTGCGCACTCATGAGATTAAATGCTGCACTGTGGTGTGCGCAGATTTAATGTGTCTGGTGTAGAATTGCCACTTCTAGAAGTTGGCATGTCTGTGCAGTAAATATGAATTGACTGTCTGGCTTGTGATTGGCTGGAGCTGGCCGGTGTGCCTGGCTTGAGGAGTCAGGGTGGGTCTGCCCGGTGGTGAATGGGGAGATCTGCATGGTGAGGGCAGGGAGGAGCTGCACCTGGTATCTGAATTGGGCTGTGCCTTCCCTTCACAATGCTGGCTCCACCCCCTGTGGTGAGTCTGATGTCCCTAGCCTGTCCTGTGAATAGGGAGAAGGGCTGAGCAAAACAAAGTGTTCCAGAATCAGTTGCACCTGGTTATCCCCCTGCTCTACAGTCTTAGGCAAAGGAAAATGGTGTATAAAAAGGGGTTGTGACCCCATGTATTTGTTCACTCTTGGTCCTGACTTGAGGGGGGACCTGCTGCTGCTCCTGGGTGCCAGGAGGAACTGCCACTTGGGACTGCCTCCCTGCTTGACGGCCCTGTGAGCTGGCCTCTGGGCCCACCCTTTGCCCTCCTCCTGCATTCTGAAGGACTTCCCCAGGACTTCTTGCCTGAAAGCGCTTTATTTCTCATCCCAACAAGAAGGCGATTTTGTTGTCTGAAGAACGACATCCTCGTGGGCTGCAGCTTCGAGCTGTGACCGTCTGCACAAGGCGTGGAGTTTCTCCTGTGATTGTGTTTGTTTGCTGTGCGGGTGCCCACCCCGCACTGCCTGCCACATAATTGCCGATTTCGGCACGGGTGCCCTCCCCGCATATTTGCCAATTTTGATATCCCCAGCGGGTGCCCACCCACCAGGGACTTTTTGCTGAGTTTTCACCCCTAGCGGGTGCCCATCCCGCCGGGAACATTATACTGAAATGGGAGACTACCCCTTATTACCCCAACAATGCGGCTGCTGGCCTGGGAGTCCCAAGAGCACCGCACCGGCTCCCCACTAACGTCAGAGGGGAGCCACGATGCGATTGGTGCTCGTACCGGGAGTCGCTGGCAATGGAAGAAGCCTATGGAAGCCGTCTTGTCCTCGAGGGGTCCAGGAAGTAGGACCGAGTAAAGAAGGGAGACACCGCCGGATCCCTCAGCGAGGTTCTCACGGGTGAGAGAGCCCCGCCTGCCGCCTGTAAGGAAACCCGGCCCCTAGGAGCAGGACCTGGTGTGGAGACTGGAGCAGAAGGGAAGGACGTCTCTGCCTGCAGGTCCCGGTGAGTGGGGTGGCATTGTACATTTAAGGCGGAGGGGGCCAGAGGTACATTGTCAGCGCCTGCCCCCGCCGCGGTTGAAGGAGGAGAGCCCGGTGGGTAGGGCCCATGGGTTCATTGTGTAGAGGGGGCATCGGGGCACATTGCCGGTGCTTGCCCCCCTCCCCTCCTGCCTATTTCAGTATCTTTTTGGGGGCACATTGCCTAGAGAAGCCCCAGAGTGGGACTCGGACGGTGGGGGCATATTTGATTTAGAGCCTGTGTGATCCAACGTGAGGGCATAGAGCTGCCCAGGCCCCATTTCTTCCAGCTGCCCCGCTTGCAGAGGGCAGCTGCACCAAGAGGACCAGGGTGATTGTGCAAGAGCCCCAGGCAGGGCTCAGGTCATTTTCCGCGCTGCCCCGCCTGATAGAGGGTAGCGGCTACAGTTGGCACAGATTAATTTAGGAGTCCATGAGAGGGACAGAAGTGGCCCAGGAAGTGCCAGTCCTCACATTTGTGCCTCTACAGCTGCCCAGCAATTTTGACTTTTGGACATAGGGCGTTGGTGCCCTGTGAGAGGCCAGTTGGCCTGGCGACAATTTGCCTGTCTTGTGCCCCCGCCTGGGGCAAACTGTATCTATGCCTAATTTGAATATTGGGCAAAGTGATTGGTGATTTGGGTTTATGATGACAATTGCCTAATGTGATTGATGCGTAATGTGCAATGCCTTTATGCCTGTGAGACCTCTAACTGTGTTTTTATGCTTAGGAGGTTGTTTTGCCTAGTGCAGTTCATACTAGTGAGTTTATGTTTACCTGCCAGATCTATACCTAAGGTGATTAGTATTGCGTAGTGTGTACCTACCTTTTACCAGTGGTTACTGGCTGTGTTCTACAATTGTTATTTGGTGCTACAGTTATTCTAAGTGCTATTTCTACTAAGTGCTGATTCTGACAGTGGCACACGTGGCCCTATCATGTGTATATAATCCCCTGTAAATACAGCCCAGTGCCAGTTGGCACAGTGTATCTGTGTGATTATGATTTAATGTGTTTCTGGTAATACAAAGGCTATTTTTATATATAACCTTGTGTGGAGTTCCTTTTGTGGTGTACCTAGTGTGTTGCTGCCATGTGTGTGTGTTGCGCAAACGCTTTACACATTGCCTCTGGGATATGCCTGACTGCTCGTGCCAAGCTACCAAGGGGGTGAGCAGGGGTTATCTTGGTGTGTAACTCCCCTGCCCTGACTAGAGTGGTGGTCTCTGCCTGGCTTTGGGGCAAGCCTTAGCCAACCAGAGACCCAATTTCTAACAAAAACAATGTCAACATGGCGTAAAAGTATTGGACCTAAAACTACAGGACTTTAGATTACTTTCTGGAACAAGAGGACCTTGAAAAGAAGAAGAGCAGAAAGGCTGTGTGAGGAGCACTGCTTTTTCTGCTCGAGGGGTGGGTTGGCCTGCAGTTGCTCCCTCTGTCTATGGTGGAGGAAAAGGATTGACTCTTTTTGCCCTGCTGGGGTATTCTGCTTGGGAAGAAATCTCCAATGGCTTATGTGTCCTTGCCTCCTGTTGGAAGTTTCAGGGAATTCAAAGACTTCATACAAAAGATCCTTGTGGGACCGTATCCTGCCTGGGAGGAGAGCTAGAGAAGCTGTGTGAGGAGCGCTGCCCCTGACTTGTGTGGGATAGGATGGCCTTCAATGGTTACTCCTGCCTGAGGAAGGAAAAGGACTGGACTGTCCTTATACCTTTGTTTTCAAAGAGGGAAGCTCAGGGTGTGCGCTTCACTTTTCCTTGAGGCTGCACAACCACAAGTACATGGTGAGCACTGTATTCTTCATCTTGAACGAGAAGTTACAGGTGGTACTTTAAAGTTTGTAAATTGATACTTGTATAGCGCACTACTCACCCGCAAGGGTCTCAAAGGCGCTTGTACGAATACCGCTGTGGAACCCGTCCTGGCTTTCCCTGTGAGGCATCCACTCCTGGTCACCCCCAGGGTGAAGGTCAGGCATCTTTAGCGTTGTGGGGGCCGTTGTGGAGATTAAGCAAGCTATTGCCCAGAGTTGCAGAGTGGGACTCTATGATTGGAATAGGCACAGAGGCGAGAATTATCAGGTCCGTGGAATTTTTGAGCCCAAGACCCGCCGAGGCGGGGAATTGAACCCTGATCCCGGGCTAGACCTCTGCATCAGGGTCTGCCGCTCTAATCATTGAGCCACACTTCTCAGTACTTTCAGCATGTAAGGAATGCTGTGCTTGGGGAAAGTTTAATAACAGAGTAAGCGCTTCCTTTTGGGAATGCTGTTGGTCCCCCTACCTGAGTGCATGTGGAGTTCCCCAGGGCATGAGGTATTCTACACCTCTCTGGCAGGAGAAACACACTATAGCAGCGAGGGAGGTTTGACTCCAGGAAGAGTCAAGTACCTCTGCTCCCGCCATATGGTGGGTGGGGCCCAGTGAGGGAAGTCATGCCATGCCCTCCCTTCTCTGCCTCTCAAGACTGAGGCATGTGCATGGAGATGGCTGCAAGATGCCTTAAATTGGTCCGAGAGATTCATGCAGAGGAGGTCCTGGGTAGCCTTGGCAACTGAGGGAGTCTTCCTCCCCATGTGAACCAGCCAGGCAATGTAAATAGACCCTTCACCAGTGCTGCTCTTGGGGACAGCAAGACCCTAAGCAGCAGCACCGGGTTGCCCTTGTTTTTGATCACTATGTCTGGGCGTCAGTGTGAGAGACCCGGGAGGGCTTCAAACACACCTCAGCGCCTGCCATTGGGGAGAAGCCGCAAGTAGCTTCAGCGGCTCCACATGTTCAAGGACAGCCACACTCCATTGTTAAACATGCTGGGGACCTAGTGAGGTCTACCTGCAGGTGGAGGCATGTATGCCTCCCCCCCCTTTGGGTGCATATACCTGGGGCACTGTTGTATGGTTGTTGGAACAAATAGAAGCTTGACGGAGGCCCCTGATTCCCTTTGAGAATTTAACACACTTCCCATTATAGGCATGCAGAGACCCCTTCCCCTTTGTGACTGGCTCCAAAAAATATTTTTTAAGGGTGGGCAGTGGTCTCAGGGACCACTGCCTGCCCTTAAAAAAATGAAACAAAAGCATTTCATTTTTTTTTAAATGCTTCCCGTTTTCCTTTAAGAAAAACGGGCTGCATTTAAAGAAAAGCTGCCTTATTTAAAATCAATCCCAGACACAGGGGTCTGATAAGCCAAGCAGGCCACCATCCCTGGGAGGACCTGTCATTCCCAATGGGCTTGCAAATTGTGACAGGCTCATTAATATTCATGAGCCTCGCAATTTGAGACCCCATTGTGAATCGCACTTTTGTACATTTTGCGCATCGTACATCTGGCCCTATGTTTTTTATATACATTATATGAGATTTTTTTATAATAACCTTGTGTGGAGTCTCTTTTTTTTGTCTGCCTAGTATGTCACTGATGTGTGTGTGTCTGTGTGTGTTTGTTTTGCACAAATGCTTTATATATTGCCTCTGGAATAAGCCAGACAGCTCTGCCAAGCAACCAAAGGGTTGAGCAGGAGTTATCTTGGGTGTGTAACTTCATTACCCTGACCAGAGTGGTGGGGTCTGCCTGGCTTAGGTGCATACCCTAGCTGACCAAAAAACTCAATTTCTGACAGAAAGTAAGTTGTTGAATTCCAGAAAGTCAGGGAGGTGGCCATTTATAGCCATTTCTAGGATTTTACTAACACCTGGGAGAAAAGAAATAGACCACTACTTTTTGACCAGCTCACGGTCCAACAGCGCATTGTTTAGTAGAGGTCTTATAAAGGCATACTTCCACGCATCTGGTACACTGCAGCTATATAAAGAGGAGTTGTAAATGTCTGTGAGGGTAGAAACAGAGACATGCATCCCTATCAGCAGAATGCGTAGACGAGCGGGTCAAGTCAACCATTTTTGCTATGGACAGAATGTAATTGTTTCCTAACTGTGGAAAGGTGCAATGCTCACTTTTAGTTCTGTCTGTTATGGTCTTTGCATTGGGCTTGTTATTATGATCTGATGTCACTACCAGAGCATCATAGATAAGCTTTTCTTTTCCAAGGAAATGGATTGTGGATAGCTCACAGTGGGCCTCTGAAGAGTCAAGTTTTAAGAAGGAATTTACAATAGTGTAAAGCTCCGTTGAGGATTTGGAGGAGTTACCAATCGTTTCCGCAAAGTTTCCTGAAGGCGTGCAGATATTATTTTAGGCTTTTTTGTAGATAAGTTTACAGGTATCATCATAGTTTACCCTCTACCTCGTTTCACTTTTACATTCTTTCTTTATTTCATTAGATCTGACAATAACAACAGGGCTTATTCCAATGGCCAGGGATTCTTAATGGATCTTAGAAGCAATGATTCATCTAAGGCAATGTGTATCCATTCCTTGAATACTAAGTAGGATGAGGAGACATCTCCTGATAGTACCAGTACTGAGTTGTCCAAGGCCATTTCCCAGCGTGTTGTGTCCAGTTTGGACCACTACTGGGTGATCCTTATTTGGGATACTATGGGTTCTTTATTACCTGCTTTTATTTCAGCCTTGAAAAAGCCCCAAATTTGTGTGTCAAACAAGCAGGGAAGCACATGTTAGCTTTACTATATTTTATTCATTTGCAGTGACTATACACTAGAGCATTAATTGTTACCAAATTACTCACTGGGAACTGTTTGACTGGATCTGTTTATGAAGCAGTAATATAGGAGTGATTAAAAAGTAAAAAAAGAAATACATTTCACTCTTTTCAACTTCATCTCTCCCTGAGAAATAATTTTTAATATTTTACTCTGTACCACTGAGAATTAATTGTAAACATATTGGGAATAATATATTCTGTAAAATACCACTTACCCAAGCCATGCCTGTGGGTTGACATTGGTGGCATTATCGACCACACTTTAGTGATTGGATTGAAACATTCCACCGTATTAGAGGTTTTCAGGCCGTCCCGTCCCCCTACGACATAGAGCTTATTGTCAATAACTGCCACTCCAAACTGTAGACGTCTGCCATTCATGGTACTTATTTGTATCCAGCTGTTTGTCCTGAGATCATATTTTTCAATTGTGGTAGCACCTAAAAAAATCACACATATAGTTAAAATGTGCATGCCCATTAAGGCAAGATAAAGCGGCGCATTAATACAAGGTTACATAATATATTGGATAAACTACCCTTTGGATTATATTGTGAGGATCCCAGTGACCATTAAGAGAAATGAGAATGAAGGAATTGGGTTGTTGTTGGTTGACTGGAGTGTGAGCCCTATCCCAAGCAAGGAGAACCACAAAACGCACTAAAATAAGCTGTGCTTCACCCTGGGTAGCTTGGCACAAAAGGCAGTCAGGGTTAACTTAGAGGCTATGTGTAAAGTATGTATACAGCATTAACACAGTAATTAACTGAAAACACACAAAAAATCCCAAAGGAATTTAGAAAAATAGAATACATTTTAATACATTATTTAATATCAAAACAACAAAAACACAGTCAGTAGAAACATAGTTATGAATTTTTAAACTTTTAAATAAAATCTAGCACATAAAAGATTATAGTGCCAACCACGGTCATCTGGTCACATGAGACTGGGTCAAATTTGAATGTTTAGGCCAACGGCGATGAACCGTGGTTTGGATACAAGAAGTGGATTAGACCCTGTTAGTCCTAACCTTCGTACTTAAAAAAGTTTGGAAGTAAAATGTCTGAGAAGGTAGAAGTTCAGCGGTGCAATGCTGCAGGAGTATCTGAGGAGGGAGAGTTGTCATCAGATGGCCAGGGAGCTAAGCCACTACAAAGATTTTGACCTTAGGACTGAGCTGTTGAGATGGAAGTGAAAATCACCAGCGTGCAGCGAAGCAGAATGCTGCAAACTTAGACAGGTACACAAGGTTGGATGCCCCTTTGACGAAAGACCACTGAAATGGATTTGCTGCTGCAGAGAAGAAAGTAGTGACAGATGATGTACCTCTGTTGGATAGGCGAGAGAGTTGTTCCTGGTCTCCTCCTGGGTCTGAGATCATCTTTTGTGCTACGTTTGTCAAAGTCCTCAGTTTTGGAAAAAGGCCATCTGGGCACCTTCAGCACCACAATGAAGAGTCCAGGAGTGGATGGAAATCTCTTTGTAGTTCAGGACTCAGGCTGGGTTAAAGTGCATGTTCACAATGGTGAGAGCCTGTTATGTCCCTGTGGCTGTGAATAGGTCAGCAAACAAGCCCTTCACAACACTACTGGCAACCCTGGTTGCAGGAGAAGATGCAGGACTTAACAGCAGGGCTGGCGTCTAAAGGTCTGAGGGTTCAAGGTAGGCTCCAGGCAGCAAAGCAGTCCTTCCAGTCACAGCTGTAGTCTGGCAGAGTGCACAGCAGGTCAGTCACAGCAGCAGGCAGTCCTCAGAGAATCTTTCTGCAGATCTAGAAGTGAACTGAGGAGTGGTTCTGAAGGTCCTATTTTTATACCCTGTTGCCCTGCTTCTAGAAGCTGGAAAGAGTTCTGGAAAGGTTCTTTGAAATGCATGGAATTCCCTGCCTTCCCTGCCCAGGCTCCAAGGTGGTTGCAGTGACAATATAGGAGCATTAAGCCTATTGAGAGAAGAAAGGGCAAAGCCTGGTCAGGTGCAAGTGGGGCTGTGCTCAGCTCTAAGCATGGGCGAATTTTGCGAATCTGGCGTTCGCGAATTTGCGTATTTGCGAACTCGCAAATCCTCAAAATCCACGAATTCTCGCGAATTTGCGGATTTTTTTTTGTGTTCGCAAGGGTTTCTGCCATTTCGCGAGGGTTTTGTACCAGTCCGCAATTGCGAACTTACTTGTCGGCTCGCAACGGTCGCAACTTTGTTGTTTCTACGTCTGGCTCATCATCACAGGTTCACAGCACCCTCTGTTTCACCACTGCCACCCTCTGATTCACCCATGCCACCCTCTGGTACATCACTGCCACCCTCTGATTCATGAATGTAGATTATGGAGGGAAAAGCAAGCACACCTGCCCTGCTTCAACTGACATGAATTAATTTGGGGTTGATTAATGTGTCACTGAATTTAAACTTCCTGTCTGGCACCTGCTTCCTTATCTGTAATTTGCTTTCTGTTGCAGTGCAATTTTTTTCCCAGGACCTTTGTGGCCTACTTGTAGCTATTCTCTGAGCCTGCTGCGAGGGTCAGAGCAGGGTCATAGAATATTTGCAAGTAGGCAACTTAACTCTGGAGGGGCTCCTCAGGAAGCACTACAGGGAAAGGTTACTAATGATGAGTTTGAACTTTTGCACCTGCTGAGTGCTTTCAGTTTTGCAAAACTCGTTTTTCCACAGAACAGCAACTGTAATACCCCAAACAAACATAGGCAACTGAACTCTGGAGGGGCCCATCAGGAAGCACTACAGGGAATGGTTACTAATGATGAGTGAGCTTTTGCACCTGCTGAGTGCTTTCAGTTTTGCAAAACTCGTTTTTCTGCAGAACAGCAACTGTAATGCCCCAAACAAACTTACTTGTGAAAGTTGATTTCTAATCCAAAAGTGATCCAAAGAAAGTCAAAAAGGCCTCAAATCCAAAATAGTGCAGGCAAATATCAACCTGAGGAGTTATTCTGATAAAAATCATCATTTTGGGAAGGTTTATGCTGCTGGCTAGTGGATTTCTTGTGCAGAATTGCAAATTTTGTAATTTCCCGAGTGCAAGATTGTTGCTGCCCACCGCATCTACATGTTCGCAATTGCAAACTATCGCGATGCGTCGCCAAACTCCCGCGGGATCCCGCAGCAAGATCCGAAATGGCGCAGCACTCGCAAAAAATATCGAGAAAAACAACTCGGCAAATGCTGAATGACGGTAAGTGAACGCCGCACGCCACAATATTGTATCACAAAGCAAAAAAATCCGCTGCATGCAAATTCGTGGATTTTCTGTAAATTCGCGAGAGTTTGCGGATTGCAAATTTACCGAAATTCCACAAAATCCGTGAGCGGAACGGATTTTCCGCCCCTGCTTACTCAGCTCCACCTCTCCATCCAGTCTGCTATGGCCCATTGAGGCATTGCTAATCCTACTATTGCGTGACTGTCTGGGAGGAATTCACAAAGTCTTCCAGCGACACCCAGTCATATGACTCAGGACAGGGTGCAGGCATAAAGGGCTATGGGCAGGAAAATGCCAACTTTCTAAAAGTGGTATTTTAAAAGTTGAAATTAAAAATCCATCTTTACCATTAAAGAGGGTTTATCAGTACAATTCTGTAGGTGCCAAACAGGACATATCTACTTCCGGTTAATTCGGAATTATAGATTTTTAAATGTACAAGGATTCACCAATGTTATCTTATGGGAAGGGATAGGCCTCATGGTAGGGAAAAACAAATGTGAGAGTTTTTCATTACCAGGACATGTAAACTTAAATGTGCATGCCCCCTATTCAATTGCATAGCACCCTGCCCTGTGGGCTACCTAGGGCCAACCTTAGGGGTGACTTATAGGTAATAAAAGGAGAGTTTAAAGATTGGCAGGGGGTCTTAAATGTCAGATAGACTTGGCAGTGAGACACTGCATTCAGGCTGCAATGACAGGACTTGGGCACATTTTAGAGTGCTACTTAGGTGGGTGGCACAATAAGTGCTGTAGGCCCACGGGTAGCAATTAACGTACAGACCTTGGGTATATGGCATACCACTCTACACAGGACTTACAGGTAAAATAAATATGCCAATTAGGAATATGCCAATCAAACTATGTTTAGGAGAGTGAGCACAAGCACATTGGCACTGGTTAGCAGTGGTAAAGCTCACTAGGTTCTAAGGCCAACAGCAGCAAAAATCTAGAAAAATTAGAGGCAAGCACACAAAAAGATAGGGGGAAGACCACCATAAAGCTGACAGGTCTAACACAACTGATTCATGGAACTTCAAGGTGACATTCCACAATCTTTTAAAGCATTGCAGAGTATTTTATTAGTTTTAAGAGATGGATAACACAATGATCAGTCTTCTATAAAGTTTGATTCCCTGGTCTCCCATTCTTTTATGTGTCAAAATAGCATGTTGCTGTTGAAAGGGGTGTATGTAGAACAGAGGCAGAATCTTATGTTTGAAATCAGACAGGAATACTAATGCTAGTAATTTGTTGACAACACATTTTATTATGCTGAAAGAGCAATTAGCATGAATACCTCTTTTGAAATCTGGTAATTCAGAGCTGTGATGTAGGCACAGCGGGAAACAAATGTTACCTACTGTTTTTGCATCATAAAGTAATTGCTGGCCTCGCTGCTAGGGATCCCTGAAAGCCTCTCCATATAGTCCGGGTTCTCTGCTCCAATGGAGAGCAAAGAGTACAGTTTGTGGTATAGAGTGGAGGAAAGACACAAAGGGTGGTGGGGTAGTGTGGCAGGAGACCAGGTATTATTTTTATATATTTGGGTGTGGGAGGGGGTTGATTGAAGAGTGGGTGGTGCACTGTTACCAATTATTTCACAATTCAAGCAGACAGGGAGGATACATGTACAGTGTTATAGGGGTGGGTGACAGAAGGCCAAACTTTATGTTCTTTGGTATTTAGACAGGGTTGGGACGAGACTGGAAGAAAGGGGGATGTGGTTAGGTGGAAGGCAACTAGATTAGAGTGGAGGGTGAATGCAGAGGTTGGTGAGAATGGTGCTTCTGGCAACACATGTGCCTTTTGAATAATTGGGAGGAGAGGTCGTTGCTGAGGATGGTGTTTTAGAGTGCCATGATGCCAGATAAATATTTAACAATTTGGATTGTGGAGAGAAGAGCTGGGCAGGGGGTAGGGGGCATGGTCAGCAGGATACTAGGTTTAAAACAGATACAGATAGGGCTAGGTTATTCAGAGGTTTTCCTTAACTCTGTTACTCTAGCACAGCTGATGGCAGCAGTGAAAGATGAAATAGAGAGGCCATACATTAACTAAGATTTAAAATATATACCTGTGAATAAAGGGGATGATATTCTCCTTAGGATTCTGAGTGATTTCATAGAAAGCTCAAGTTTCATTTTTATTGTTTATTTTATTTCAGAAAGAAGCCCTTGGTGAAAAAAAAGTCCACGATATTCAGTTACCCACCTATGATTCTAGCTAGATACACTTATCTGTATGTTACTTGAAAAAAATGTCTGCATCCTAAAATCTGTGGAAATCTGCAGCTCTAGTTTTCATGTAATAATATCAATGCCTCTAAAAAACAAACAACCCCCCACATATAAGCATTGTTAGCTAATGCCTGTAGACATAAGGAAACTATACATTAGGACACCCACACTCTGCTCACTCCAAAACACTAACTGGGAGGACAAAAAAAGGGGCCTGTCCAGGTGTCATTTAACAGCTGCTTGTGACAGGGGAGGCCGCTTTGTAGTAAATTACATTACTGGGCACAGCACTAATGGTTATATTATTTGGTTTCTTATTATGTTAAGTTATGTTATGTTACGTTTTGTTACATGTTATGTGGGTTTGTAGCATTTCCTATCACCTGCTTGAGTATGCAGACACTGAGAAGGTGTGGCATACCCTTACCAAGCTGGAAGGTATAATTGAAGACCCAGGTCTTCAGCTTCTTGTGGAAGTCAAGAATTGAGGAGGAGGCTCTGATGTGTAACAACGGGTTGTTCCATGCTTTTGGAGCAATGTGCAAGAAAAACCTCCTGCTGAGTCTGGTTCTGCTCTATGTGATATGTGATTGTATGAGTCTGTCTGATTGGAAGTGTCTGGCGGGCTTGTGGAAGGAGATACAACTATTGAGGTATGTTAAATATGACTTTTTAATTAATTTCAACATGTTTTAGTGGTCAGAGCACATACACTGGGGCCTTGTTAGCAGTGTCCCATTAAACAGACTAAACAAAAACTGTCCGTCAACAAAAAATGGGGGTGACCAAGCAAAAAGATAAACTTTCTCACTATTGGTATATCAGTTTTGCATACTAGACTTTGTGAAATTCCAGTTCGTCAACATTATTGTAATTACTGTCCAGTCTTTGCGTTGAATGATTATTGTCATTATTTTTGTTTTATTGTATTCATGGAGCTGACTGTGTGAGTATGAATGACTTCATATAGTGATGAGACCCACACATGGAGTTAAAGTAATTAACAAGATGCTGCAATCTTAAATTGGGAAGGAAAACAACATTTATTGTGCACCCCTATTAAAAGTTTGCTTCCGTTGATTTATTGGGAAAGCCATTACTATCCATTATTTCAAAGACTCTTTTGGCAAGGTCTTTGTTGGGATTTCCATGCCACAAGTTAACGTCTCCCAATACTTCAATATTTCTTTAAATGAGTAGTAAAATATCAAAGATGTGTGACACTTATTTAAAAAAAATGTATTTGAATAATATGAAGAATGATATATGGCTACAATAATTATGTTACTATTGGTGGGCATACAATTTTCTTTAATGAGTTGAAATGTGGAGCACTGACAGCTACAAAATGTTTGCCATACCTCAAGGTGTTTTACTACACCTATGTGTTCCTCTGTTTTGACCCTGAATATAAAGGCCCAGATTTAGGCAAGGATTGAGTTGCCTTGCATCATGCATGGTAACACAAGGGCAACACAATCCTTAAGTCAGGCTTACCAATGCAAACAAAGCCACCTTGCGTGGTCCTTTGGGGCTTAGTAAATCAGGAGTCACACAAGATGGCGCAAGTGGCTGCCTTGCGTTTTACATTTGTTTGTCATATCAAAGAGCTTCACACATGATCAAAATCCTTGTTCTGACCAAGAGTGGAAATTTCAGAACACACCCTGGTACATGAGCAAATAAGATCTTGCTCCTGGTCCACACTACTATATTGTATGGGGGAACACTTTGTGGGTTGTTTCGTCAGCTTCAATTTGATAGGCATGAGTTTCTGGGGATGTTTTTTCTCTCTCTTTTATGTACTGGAAATGAGTAAAAAAGTTTTGAATAGGTCAGACAGGGACATCTTAAGCATTTTGGGGGCCATGGGCCAAATGTATTTTGGGGTTCGCAGTTCGGAACAGCATTGATTTTTTTAAAATTATTTTTATTTTGAAACAATAAACAGTTAAATACAGTAACAACCATTTCAGTCGAAATACGTTTACAAATGACATGTTGTATACATTGCAGGACATTCACTTCACAACTTGTGATATATAAACAAATGCAGCTTATTATTTTAACAACAAACCCCCTCCTCCAATCACAAGGACTCACCACAGCATTAGTGTGTTCTCCCTGCTGTGTCCTCGGGTAGGAAGGTATTTTGAAATGGCAAACAGAGCATCCCTCTACTCTAGTTCCATTTCACCCAAATCTTTGTCCATTTGTGTGGGCACCCTCTACTCCAAGCGAAGCCCACATTCATAAACCACTCCTGGCAATCCACTGTAGGGCTGCAAAGTCAGGACCATCAGCAGATCGGTCTTCCCTCCAGCCAGTCCCTTGCACAAGAAGATCACTCCCATTCAAGGGGTCAGTGTTAGCCAATCTGTCCAATTTCTGGGGTAGAATCATTCTCTTCTGCTCAGATTTCTGCCATAAGGTCCAGGTGTGGGTGGGTGAGTGTTTTCATATGAAGAGGCTCCCACCGCAGGTCCCGGAATTCCAGAGATGTTGACCGCAGTGTGGCCATGGGAAAACTCTAGGATCAACTCATTTTTAAAAGCCCCACCACTTGCTTCAGCGCTCTTAGATGACTCATTACCTATCATGCCTGTGGTGCAGCTAAAGGCGTCCCTCTGCTATGGGCAGGGTACACCTGCTCATTCTCCTTCCTTTATTTTTTTAGTCGATTTTATTAGAGGAGCTTCAATCCAAGAAAAATTCATAAATGAATACAGAGGTAGCATTTGCAGTACATAATCACATATTAATACTTATTATTTTATATCCAAAATGAATAAACACAGCTCACTTAATCAAATTGCCCAGATGATTGGTTAATTGATGGATGAATACATTATAGTGTGTCCAGTTTTCTATAATTATACTTGTTCCATTTAATGCTTCTCCAGCAGGGCCGGACTGGGAACCACAACCGGCCCTGACAAAGTGCTCGGCCAGACCCCCACCCACCTTCGGGGGGTTGAGCGTGCCACCGAGCTCTTTGCCAGGGCCGGTTTTCAGCCGCTTTTGTTACAGGGCCGATTTTGCAAAAACGGCCCCCATGGGACCAAAATCGCCTCCAACCGTGCGGCCCACTGGGGGATTGCCCGGTGCCCGCTTGGCCAGTCTGGCCCTGTTCTCCAGACTAAATACTCACCTCACTTGAATCCATTCTATCAATCTATGTAGGCACTGGTGCCCAGATCAGGGTCCCGCTCTTTCTCTTGTTGCGACCCTTGCATAGTTATAAATTTCTCTCCAAGTGATACATGTACAGCAATCTGGCTGGGAGGATCTGGGTTGACCCAAGCCATGGCAATACTTATACCAACCACTGCCATAACCACAAAGATAAAGTATAATTAATTACCCCTGTCCTTAGCAAATCGCTCATCAATTCTAAACAACATCAGCTGAGGAGTAATCAAGACCGGTATATTAAGTACAGACCTCAGATACCTACGGATTCCTTACTTGAGGCCTCTAACTTTGCACGATTACAAAGTATATGTGCTAAACCTGCTTCATTGTTGCCAAAATGAGGGCATCTAGCATCAGACCTTTTCCCCTAACTAGATATGTTAGTTGGTGTGTAAGATTGAATAATGTTTTTATAAGGTTGGCTCTTCAAACATTCTGAAAATAATACAATCTTGCCTACCTACAGCGATTTCTGAAAATGTATCTATTTGACCGCTAATCTTTTAACCCACTTTTCTACTTGCTTTCCAAGATCATCTGGCAATAAATCAATTAAAGCTTATAAAGAAGCCTTACCTTTCCTCCCCTGGAATGACTCTGTATATCCACGCGTAGAACCTGCGCTAGTATCAATGTGTCCCTGTCTATTTTCAAAACATAATCTCTAACTTGTAAATACTTTAAAAAATCTCCATTTAGTCAATGCAAATTTAAGTTGCAGTTCCTCCTACAAATACATTTGTTCTAGATTAAATAGATCCCCAATCTGACCACCCCTGATTGCTTCAAGATGAGACAACTCCTTTTTTTAAAAAAACTATTTTTCATTAATACACATTATTGCTGTATATACAAAGAGCATTTATTTTGCTTCATCGATCCCTTTTTTAAAGGTTGACCTATCTATCTATCTCTATTAGCAACTCAAAGTTCAGGTTAATAATGAACACATTGATAAACTGTATCCCCCCTAAAATACTCAATATGTCTGCCATGCTGTCCATATTTTTTCCCCTTTTTTGGGGCACCCTCTACTTTTATAAATTGTTAATTCCGCTTGCCAACACCTGTCCAGATCATTTTCCCATTCCTTCAGTGTTGGGGTGGACATTGCCCCCCATTTCCTTGCCACATTACGGTCAGCTACCACAGCCATCAACACCAGCCACTGCTTTACATGTCGTGGCCAGTCATCATTTGCCTCTCTTATTAGGAGGAACCATTTGGGCTCTAATTGGACTTCTATACCCACTACTGCCGACATTACCCTAGCAATCATTATCCAAAATGTCTGAATGCTCAGACGTTCCTAAATCAAATGATAGAAGGACCCCTCTAACCAACAGCCCCCTTGACAATTTATGCTTTTCTACCTCCCCTTTCTGTATAACACTGACCTAGAGTAGTACACTCTGTGTAGCACTTTAAGTTGTATGAGTCAGAATTTGACCCGAATCGCCACCTCCCTTGGGCCCTGAAGCACTTCTACCCATTGCTCATCATCTAAAGACATAAAGTGCCAATGTCCTGTTCCCATGCCTGCCTTGAAATACTCATGGGGTCCGGGGCACTGTTGATTATCTTTTATAGAAGATGGATATCGTCTTTGCGTGTATCTGCTCTGTCAATATCCTGTCCTCTAATGGTGCAGCCTCTGTTAGTGTCTCCCGAGCCCTAATGTGTTTGCACAATGCATGTCCTAATCGAATGTATGGAAGCCATTCCCCCGGCCTCATCATATAGTCTCTTTGAAGATGAGACAACTCTTATCAAGAAATAGGATTGAGAAGTTTGATGATCGCCAGGTAGTAGGATAATAGTTGTACAGCCCTGTACCCAACTTCTGATTACGTTGTACCCAAATTTTGTATGCAGTCTTGAATACTTTAAATGTAACTTATTTTTAAATAACTTAGTTATATAGTCCTTAAAAAACAAGCTTTTGCCACTCCCCCAATACCAACTCATAGACAGTAATCCCTTGGGCCCCAGATCCTCACTTTGCCACCTGGTGATTAGAACCACCATATGCTGTAGTATAGCTAGCCACTAATAAACATTTAAGTTAGGCACCTCCCAACCACCTTTATCCATAGGAAGCATTAACTATCTTTAAGCTCTCCTCGCCCTTTTATACTCCTTTATAAAATTATTGCAGATGGTCTCCAGTTTTTTATACCAGAGCAGTTCTAGTTCCAGAGGTATTGCCCTAAAAAATACAGAACATTTGGCAGAACCAACATTTTAATTACATTGTGCCAGCCATGAATGTTAAGTGCAAACTATTAATCAGCATGAGATCTCTCCTACCTTTTGCCAACATTGGAGTGATATTTAATTCCACTATATTTCCCACTCTGGCCTCTAAAATCACTCCCAGATATGATGTGCTGTCAACACAGCATTTGGCTTCCATGTGGATTCCTTTATTTCCTGTTGTTTGGGTCTTACTCTTATTCAGGTGGTAGCTAGCTGTTTTATTAAATGTTTCCACCCCTAATTCGACCTTACTGATTGCCCCAACAGGATCAGGAATTACTAATGCAATATTGCTGGCATATGTCAAAATCTTAGTATTAAATAAGTTTACAACAGCCACGCTTATTAAAACATTCTCCTCTACCTTGCAAAGCAAAGGGTAAATATAGAGAGCGAATAAGAGGGCTGAGCATAGGCATCCCTGCCATGTCCTTGTGATCCAAATCTTGTCTCATTTGCGTCCCATTATTTGCAATCTGGCAGTGGGTTTGTAATATAATGTCTGAATAAGTGTAATGAAGTCAGAGCCTATCCCCTTTCTCTTGAGTACCCCTCATAGATAGTAGAATGTTACCTGATCGAAATCTTTCTTGGTGTCAAGCAGAATCGTAGCCATAGGAGTCTCTAATACCCTTGCCACAACAAACAATGTTATTGCTCGCCTAACGTGGTCGGTAGTCCCTCAGCCCAGAATGAACCTGTGGTGCCAAGGAAAAGCATTTTGGCTATTACCCTGCCGAGCAGCAAATATCTTATAATGAATGAATGATTTATGAAGAGCCAGAATACCATACTAAGGAGTATTTTAACGCTTAAGGCAGTCGAAAACCAGACAGTGGATTACATTTCAGAAGATTTCAGCTTTGAGGTCTTTCCTAAAATGGAGGAGACCCGTGCACTTTTGAAGATTCAAGGGTAGAAGATTCCAATAGAGGGGAGTAAAATAGAAAAAAACGTTACCACCTGTACGGCACTTCCTAAAGTGGGGGTGAGAAAGAGGGATTTCTCCCAAGAGCGTAAGGATCTGCCAGGCTGATAGGAGATGAGTCACTATTAATCAATAAGATAGGCCTTTATGAGCCTGGATTCAGTGGGTGCTTTCCCTTTTTCATGAATATCACTATGTTAGTGGCTATTCACAAGGCAGGGGCTGAAAGCCCCCGCTGGGCTTCAAGGAAGATGTTACCAATATTCACAGCCAATTCCAGCAGTATCTTTGTGATCCTGCCACCTCACTGGTTGCTAAAGAGCTGAATGCTAGTTTGACTTCTTCTGGAGTAATTGGGGCACCTGGAGCTGCCTCCTTCTCTACATTTGATACCCCTCTTTTCAATGTATCCAAATACTGCTCAGCATCCAGTAAGGGGGGAAACTGATATTCCTGCTAAGGTGTGTCATGATATTCTTTAAAACTCTAAGAATAGCTTCAGAGTTCTGGCCAAGTGTCCATCCTTGTCATCTATGGCACTGATACAGTCATGTACCTCCTTCCACCATTTGGGCTTGATACTTCTCTGCTATTTTCTTAATATAAAAGCAATCAATTCATGCTAGCTTTGTCCACCTCAATCTTTTGGAGAATCCCCTGATATTCCTCCCGTCTGCTATCACTTTGACATGCAGAGCTTTGAGATCCCTTGTTCCTTATACAGTTCCCTCTCTTTGTCAGCCTGTGCTCTCTGAACGTAAAGACTAACGCTAAGGGTCTCCCCCTTCTTCCAGCTTTTAATGAGTCCCAAACTACACCTACTAATGCACTTCCTATGTTACCTTCCATAAATACTATCAGCCATCCCTTTATATGTTAAATATATTCTGAATTAAAGAGCAGCCCCATATCGAAAGACAAGGTTTGAGACTGCCCAAATACAGCCGCTCCCTGACATTATATTATCAGAGGATTGTGATCTAAAAATATCTTGATATGTGTCCCAATTCAGACATCCCTCACAAGCAAAGTGAATTTTTTGTGGGGATATGAAAAAAAGATATGGCCTGGGTCACATGCCCTTAACTTAGCCCAAACATCAATGAGTCCATGATCCCTCATAGGCTGCTCATCTGCTCTATAAGCCCTACATTTCTGACCCATATACATCTCAGGCAGTGGTAGATTTTGAGTAAAGTCTATGTAAATGTTAAGATTCCGGCACAATATGAAAGAAGAAGACCACAAACCAGCTTCACATCCAAATATTCCATAAGAGCTGGTTCGTCTAGATTAGAACAATATATGAAACAAATAGTGAAACATATCCCACCAACCTGACATTCCACCAGTGCCCACCTACCTTGTCAGAGATGTAGCGCATCATCATACAAGCATTCCTACAAGTCAGAATTGCCATTGCCCTATAGTGGTTCTGTTAGAAATGGGGATCTCTGGTTGGCTAAGGCTTGCGCCAATGCCAGGCAGAGACCACCACTCTCGTCAGGGAAAGGGAGTTACACACCAAAGATAACTCCTGCTCACCCCCTTGGTAGCTTGGCACGAGCAGTTAGGCTCATCCCGGTGGCGATGTGTAAAGCATTTGTACAATACACACAGTCACCACATACTAGACGCACCACAAAAGGAACTCCACACAAGGTTAGCCTTTGTATTATCATAAAACGCATTAGATGGTAATCACACAATATACACTGTGCCAACTGGCACGGGCAATATTTACAGGGGATTAATTACACATGACAGAGCCACGTGGGCCACTGTCAGAATTAGTACTTGGTAAAGAATAGTAAAATAAATAATATATTATGAATTTAGGACACAGCCAGTAATCCCTGGCAGGCACTATACTCAACGTCAACCTGTAACATAAATCACAACAAGCACAGTAACACATAAGGGGAGAACTCTATTCTGTGCCAACCTCATAAGTCTAAACATAGTAGACAACAGTCTCCTAAACATGACTAGCATTAGGAAATAAACTTAAGACCATAACCTGCAGTAGGGAATAAATCATACCTAGACCACAGTAGAAAATCAAATAAAACATAAGACAGTAGGTAAAACCTAATAAGCATAACATCACATCTATAAGCATAACTCAAGGTGCATAAAACATACTATAAACATTACATTTCCTATCGCCTATAAAAAGCACACTAGGGCTTGGCACCCTATAAATCTAATAGACCCCAGGACCAACTGGCCATCTCTAAGGGGCTCAAATGCCCTCTGTCCAAAGTCAGGGCGCGCTGCCAATGCAGCGACAGTCAAGGGTGCGCACTTGGCGCAAACCTAAACTTTGTAGCTGCCCACTACTTGCTGGGCAGCTGGGAATCTTCAATGAAGGCCTAAACATATCAGCTGGCACTAAGTGCTGCGCAGCTGTGCAGGCAAAGGTAGGGCAAAGGAGTGTGTCTTAAAAAGAAAGACCTAAATGGTTCAGGTGCCCATTACTTGCTGGGCAGATGGGAAGTAGAAATGCGGCATGGGTTCTCAGAGGCCCTTTAAACAAATGTGCAAAATGTTGGAGCCATCTAGGCTCTAAAAATAAACATGTCCCCTGGAGCACACTGGCTCCTGAAATAATCAGGGCCCCAAAGAGAGCAGGTACTGGCCCCCAAGCACTGTGGAGCGCACTGGCGCTGTAAATAAAGATGCTCCTGTTACTGTTAAATTGCGAAGGCTGGTGCTGTTAAAATGCATAAGCTAGTGCTGGAGCCATCTAGACTCTAAAAACAAATATGCCCCCATGGGAGCCACGTAGGTTCTAAGGTACTGGGGACACTCGTTGGAGCGGCCCTCTGGCAGGTGGGGCCACTCTAGACTGGGCTAACACGGTGCCTCATTCAGGCACTACCAATTGCATCTCACGGAGCCCCCACATCAGCCACTGTTACCTACCGGGCTGCACTTCTCTGGCGGGGGCTCCTCCGCGTGCTTGGTGCAGGCCTGCGGGCTTCCCTCCTCTCACGGCTCTCCAACATGGGAGCCTTGCATCAGAGCATCCTGCCGGTCTCTTCCGCTTCCACCTCAGAGGATGTTGAAGCCCTAAAGGATGGGCCAATCCCCGCGCTGCATGCCGGTGAAGAGATGGAGCAAAGCAGCTCCAAGGGAAAGTCTTCCAGCCATCCCAGGCCAGGCAAAAAGGGTCCAAAGAGAAGTCCTCCAGGCGTCCAGGAGCAGGGCAGGGCCCAGGGAGGAAAGCCTTCCCCTGAGCCCCAGCAGCAGCACGCCCCTGGTAGATTCAAGTCCAGAACAAGAACATTTTACATGGGGTCACAGCCCCTTCTTAAACCACCAAATCCTTTGTCTCAAAGGTGCAGGCAAGGGGAGAACCAGATACAACTGGTTCAGGAGCGCTTTGTTTTGCCCAGCTCCTCTCTCCCTGTGACAAGACAGACCAGGGACATCAGAGGCTCCACAGGAGGTGGAGCAAGCACTGTGGAGGGAAGGCACAGCCCTATTCAGGTCCCAGGTGCAACTCCTCCCTCCTATCTACATGCAGATCTCCCTATTCACCACCGGGCAGACTCATCCTGGCTCCTGGAGCCAACCACACCAGCTATCCCCTGTCACTCACAAGCCAGACAGGCAATTCACATCTCACAGCACACAGAAATGCCAACTTCTAAAAGTGGCATTTCTAAAGTAACCACTATAAATCTGTGCACACTATTGCGAAGCATTTATTCTCATGAGTATGCACATACTAAACATGACCCTGCACTCCCCTCATATCAGGAACTACCATGGACACACATATCCCCCATGCATTCCTATGGGAGGGCAGGCCCATCTCACCACACGCACTCAGAGCCCGCATGCACTTTACCCTGGGCCACAGTGCTAAAGAGCGCAGAGGCCTAAAATCACTACCACCATGTCAGAGGCTAAAGGCAAAAAGTCTTGGGGTGAACCTGCCAAAAAGGCCCAAGTCCAACAGGTTCCATGCATAGTCCATATTAGGCGAATATAACTGAGAGTCTGCAGCAGATCCCTCCCTGCCCCCTTTATATGTGTCTATTGTAGGCAAATAATGTCTGCACCCTCAGTTCTCAGCCCCTAGGCCACCTTAACCATTTTAGACCAGTCACGTAGACCAGTAAATACCTGTACCTATACGCAGTTCCCTTAATTGTGGCATTCAGATTTGTAACAGTGTCATTAGAGTGTGGCTAATTACCCATACCTGATATAAATAGGCACTGATCATACTGCATAATACCAAATGCTTAACTTGGGATACCCCCTCATTCTTCCTCCAGTCGTCTTCCTTCCTTAGAGCAATACTTAGGGCAATTTCATTTGGATGATACTCATCCTTCTTAGCATTAAAACTCTTTGTTTTTCTCTCCTTTTTCATACACCATATTCCACCCTGGTTCCCCTATTGCCCTTCACAAAACTTTCCCATCTCCGCTCTTTTTCCAACTCCTCCACCCCATCCTTCAACATAAAGCGGATAGACCTATGCTGCTCTGTGTGCGTGGGTCCTTCTTCCTTCCATAGCAAAGCAATTCTTTGAAGAAATAGTGAAGAGAAAAGGCAAAAGAAAACCCCCCATAAGTCAAGTATTACAAAACTAATGTCATGATCCAAATTATCTCCCTTTAGCATGTCCCCCTAGCATCTGTGTCATACTCCTCAGCACATACTCTTTTGCCTTAATCTCTGATGAAAATAAACAAATCTTTCTATTAACCGGTTCAACGCTATTGACGGAACCATTCCGTCACGGCTTGCGGGTGAGCTGTGCTCATGACGGAACGGTTCCGCCACGGCCCGCTCACCGCGCCTGCGCGGCGTTGATTTCGCGCCTGCACGGCGCGTTTCATTAACCAGACAGGGCCGTGACGGAACCGTTCCGTCACAAGCACAGCTCACCCGCGAGCCGTGACGGAACGGTTCAGTCACCCGCGCAGGTGAGCCGCGCCCCCCCGTGACCGTTAGCGCTGCTGCAGAATAGCTGCCGCAGCAAAGGTGTTAAAGATTATCTTGAGCCCTGCAGGGTTAATAAAATAGGCTTGTGCTCTCTTATCCTTGAACAGCTTTATCATTTGCCTCAACCTCTAGCGCCTGTCTACTGTTGTGTGACAGAAGTCTGTTCTCTCAAAAAAGAGTGCCGATCTATATAGCGCTTACAGTTCAGATGCACTTTTTGAACATCCCCTTCTAAAAAGGCAATGACCAAAAAGGCCAAGATGGCCCAAGGTTTCAGATTGGGAGGCAACTACCCTGGTCCATCACTTCATCTTAGGTGGGAATGGGCGATCCCTTTGAATTTCATGGTCCCAGTTTCAACCTTCAAGTTGGAAAGGCACTCCGAGCAACTTGACCACAAACATCCTTAAATCGCTACCCATCACACCCTCCACTATTTCTAAAATCCTTACATTATTGTAGTGTTGCTGAATCTCAAATTCTTGTAGATTCCACTGAGTATCCACCAGTTGTGCCTCATGCACAACACAATGTTCCCTTATCGGATCGAGTACTGTTTCTATAGCTGCTGCCCACCTTCCAATGTCAATATTTTCTCAGCAATCTCAGAGCATGTTTAGGATCCTCCACACTGCACCCTGAGACTACCGGGTCCAATACTGGTAGTAAGAGGGGGCTACTCCAAAGCACTTACGGGGGTCGAGCGAATTCTCCAGTCTGTAACTTCTCCAACTTTCTAGCCATTGATGACCTAGTAACAGATAGCCTGAACTACCTGTTCCAGAGCACCTTCTCTCACTTAGTTTGTCTTGTTAATCAGAATCTTAGGGACAGACTCCAGTCCCTCGTTTGAAACTGTGGGGTGCCCGAGTGGTGGGATTGATCTGTTGCTTGCCTCTTTTCCCACACAGTTTTCTTTAGAAGGTCCTAAGTGATTAGTTTAGCCCAGACAGTACCAGCTACAGAGGTAGAGAGTGCATCTGCCGTGTTGCTTTCCTTGCCTTTGGCTGCCATTTTCATTGTTGTCGAGGCCCCCTGTGCAGGTAGCTCCAGCTTGAAACTCGCTGAAACATCACTAAGGAAACCCTAGGCAAGAACCCACGTGCCCTCTCCTAAACTACGAGCCATTCCGCTGTGAGTCTTCACAGCCCTCGTATTGTTTGGGGCCATTCTCCCATCAGAGTTGCCAGATTGGGCTATTTACCCCACAAATGGGCAACATTTTTCCCATTTGTGGAGAAAAATAACTCTGTGGGCGGGATGCACAAAGTTAGGCTTTATTTGTCCCTTTTTGCGCAAAATCCTTGAGAGGGGCAGCGACACCAAACGAAGTACAATCAAGGCAATCCTGCTCAAGCATTTATTCGAAGTAAACATTGTTTCCATATGGATTGCACCTACACAATGTATCCTATAAAAATAGAGACATATTTCTTAAAATGAAACAATGGGTGTTAGTGAAGTGATACAACATCTCTTATCATCCACCAGACTAAACGGAAGATTGAAATCTCTGAGCCAAGGGAAAGTGCTCATCATTAACGCAGACAATAACATACTTACTCCAAAGTAAACCATTTGACTTTGTTACACGTGGGTGCGAGAGTGACTGTAAATAAAATGGAGCAGTGAGGATTGACTAAAACACTAACTGAGATAACCTCGAGGAAGAGAGAGGAAGAAAAAATAAGGTGTGATAAAGGCAGTGTTCAGTCTGCAGTCCTCTAGCTCTATAAACCCACTTTCACTTGAAAAGAGAAACCTATTTTTTTTTTTTTTAAATGAACATCAATTACGCTGCAAACTCCGTGCGGGATCCCCCTCCAATAATTCATCAACATTCAGGAATGTTGAGCAAATTCTACGAGGTAAAAAGTGGGGGCACGAAAGCATGTTTCTTGAATCATGATATTTTTCATCTGGGCTGCACCTAAAATATGCATATGCATGTTGTTAGAACAAAATCTAAATAGATTGTTTTAATGATACAAAGAGTGTTAAATGATGCGAGCATGTAAGATAAGTGAGACTAACTCAACCTCGACCCCTCAAAATAAATGTCCTGCTTCCCCCTTTAAAAACACACACACCGAAGTATAACTCACGTGCCATCTTCCACGAGACATATTAATATGGTCACAGTTTGTTTTTAATAATTGAGGTTCCGTAATAATCTTTTTATTTAGTAGAGGTGCATGAAAAAAAGAGCACTGGGGAGTTGGTGTAAAATCTGGCAACACCAATTTCAAAAATGAATTGTGAAATGTTCCTTTGTCCATTTGTTTATTATTTGTATTGCACTTGTAGAGTCCTACCCCTGAGGAATAAGTGGGGGCCTTGACTATGACCTCGTAATAAAATGTACACCCTGTGTTTTAAGAGGTTGAAACGTGTTGGCAAATTCAACATGAGGAATGCTCTTGAATGGCCCATATGAACACTTTGGAAATAAGGAAATGATTACCTTTTATCATAAATGAACGTTGAAATATCATAGAAGGGGCAATCGAAAGGACTTTTTGTAATCCTCAATGTATCATTGGTGATTGAGGAATTCTACCTTCTGTCTTTGAGAAATGTTTTTGGTGGCTTTGTTTGTGATCTTTTTAAAAGTATAGAAATTTGGCATTGGATATTCGTGCTCTTGTTTAAATAACCATGGCATTGTTTTTGACTAATAGAAACTGTGTATATATAAAAATGAGCGGATGAAAATAATTTACAAATAATTCAGAAATCCGCTATAGCTGGAAATTGCTGACAAATACTGTGTCTGACAATTAGGTCACAGTTGGGACTCGTCTTCCAAATAAATTTATGTTTTAAAAGAATTTGTGCATGATTGTAAAAGTCCATTCGTGCCTAAAGCTGAATACCCCAATTTAAAGTGCTAGGAGATTTTAACTTCAATTTGGAAAAAGCTGCTGACCCAGATACAAAAGCACTTATAGATCAAATGGATAGCACTGAGATGTGTCAGGATGTGAAGGGTTCAACTCACGGTGTTGGACACTGTTGAGATGGTATTTTTTTAGATAACCCCCTTCTAAGTTGGTCTGGAGCTCTGCCTATGATCTGGTCAGATCATAAGGCAGTCCTATTTGATGCACTATTGCAGTAAAAAAAAACATCTCAACGCTCCTGGAGAACTCTATTTTAGTCGCCCTTGGAAGAAAGTAGAGGCTAGATTTTTAAACTCTATTCTTTTAAAAACGCTAACCAAGTTATTGACTCACTCTGATCAAGCCACAGCTCAATACCATTCTTGTCTTGACTCTGCTATGACACAACTGGCGCCCCCTAAACAGTGTCAAAGAGCCAGGAGGATACCATTAGAACCATGGTTCAATGACACACTGACAGCCGAGATACAACTATGTTACAAACTAGAAAGGAAGTGGAGACTTGAAAATAATGCAAATACTCGAATGTCTCTACAAACCTACAAGAAACTTAACCTCAGGGAAAAGGCATTATACTTCTCTGACGAAATTACAGCAGCCAACAGATGTCATAAAGCCTTGTTCAACACAGTAAAGAAACTAGCAAAGCGGCCAACTGCACCCAATATTAGTATTAGTCAAGAATTCTGCAACTTGCTAGCAGAATCCTTCCAGCACAAGGTCAAGCCTGTCTTTGACTTGTTTATACAGCAGGATAATCGCCTGGCTCAGACACCGGCCAAACTCAATGAGGTTCAATCTGTTTCTCATGAAAATACACATGATCCTCTGGAATCAGATCCCCTAATACTTTCTTCTTTTACTACTTTGACAGTCGAACAAACTGCTAAACTAATTTCTGCAATTAAATCTGGCTCCCAATCAGATCCATGCCCTCCCAAAATTCAGCATATTTCGCCAGAAATTAAAGCTATTCCATTAACGGGACAATGATCAGAACAGGACATTTTCAAATGGAATGGAAAAAAGCTCCCATACTTCCTTTACTAATGAAACCCAACTTAGATGCTAAGGAGACTCTCAATTATAGACCAATATTGAGACTCCTGCTCCCTGCTAAAATAATTGAAAAGGCGATAAATACTGAACTTTCTGCTTTTATCAATGACAATGCTATTCTGGATCCCTACCAGTTTGGATTCTGCGCTTCTCATAGCACAGAGTTGGCTCTCATCACTGTCAAGGAGGAGCTCAGACAGATCTTAGACACTGGGGGGAATGCAGCTCTGATCCTCTTAGACCTGTCAGCGGCCTTTGATACTGTTAATCATGGGCTACTGCTGGGGAACAATACATAATTTTGGACAGATAGCTGGTGGCTGGCCCAACTTGGCTCCTTACATAAACAAGTACTCAAAGCTGAAAACGTAGGAGTTATTTTTTACACCAAGCTTTCCTTTGAGGTACAAATCAACTCGCCCACTTCTGCATTTTTTTTTATCTTGAAAATGTTGAGGAAAATACTTCTGGCAATACCTATGGACCTAAGGAAGACGGTGGTATCAGTGCTGATATCCTCAAGACTGGACTATTGCAAAGCCCTCTTCTCCAGTGCTCTGAGGCGTAGCATTAACAAACTCCAAATGCTCAGAATGCAGCAGCAATAGTACTGTTGGGTATCTCTAAATGTATTCAGTCTCTACAGCCTTAGTCCGACTTCACTGGCTACCGGTAGCCAAGAGGATCCAATTTAAATCATTATGCATTGCCTTCAAATCTCTTAACATCATGGGGCCAACACACCTGGCAAAATTTATAAAGCCATGCACTCCTGCTAGACCCCTTAGGTCTCCCGAACTGGGAAACCTAATTGTTCCTAGAGTAAGCAGGGTTACATGGGGCGGTAAGAGTTTCATGCCACACCTGCCAGCCTATGGAACTCTCCGCCCACCACGTTAAAAAAAGAGCCAAGCATCTCAGAATTTAGAAAGAACCTTAAAACGTGGTTGTTTACAGCATAATTTTACATCTTTGTCCACTCTAAATCGTATATATTAAAGGCAGCGCCTAAACACCCCGGGGTATTTGTCGCTCTTTATAAATCCCTCATCATCATTGTCCTTCCCCAACTATATGCATATTGAATAGGCTTTAGAATTATCCTTAAAATGTTTTCTGAAGGCTATTTTTGCATAATTTGAGAGTTGCATCTTTGGTTTGTTTTTTGATCTGATACTGCTCTGTGTTGGGCTGAATTTGGGCTTGTACTTGGACTGGTTTGGTTTTGAGGTGGGTCTCCAAATTTGGCAATCTGGCAACACTGTTTCCCATGAGATTGCATCCGCCACTTCTCCTCCTGGTGCTGCTGTCCCTGCTCCTGCGACTGCCAGCCGCTTGCAGCAAATGCCGGACTACGTTAACAAACAAATGCGCCGAGGTAAGCCTGTCTGCTTCCTTGATCCAGCAAGCCAACCTCCATGTGTTACAGCCGTTCCCTCGGTTCATATCTAAACAGTGAATTCCGTTGGGAGCCTCCTGATAACTCCATAACAGCCTGACCAGCTCCAGTGGAGAAAAGATCTCGTGTTTGGCCATTCACACGGCCACCATCTTGCTTCTCCTACTTTTTGAAAGGTGACATTATTAGATCAATTTAAGCTCTACCATATATGTATTGTTGTCTGCTTATTACTGTATCTAATTTATACGTAGCCCCAATTATCAGAATAAATCTAATATTTTTACTGCTTTAAAAATATTTCTTGCTGGCTGCATATATTTGTAGTATTGTGAATTTGTAAACTGTATCAGTTCGTCACTATGCACATTTTTTTCAAATAGCTATCTAAATACTTTTGTCTATTTTTGAAATTCCAATGTAGGTAGCATAAGCCTATGCCACTAAATTGAGATTCAGAGGAACAGGCATTAAGTAGGTCAGTTCTCATTTTAGAATTAAATAAGCCTTTTTGCTTTCAGGTTATAACAAGATGGTTTAGCTGTGTGAATGTTATAAAGCTTAGGGGTGTTAGGGGTGTTTTTAAAGTATTTGTTTAAAATGAATTATCAAATATTTATAGAGTATAATTTAAATGCTATGCTTCATTGGTTGTAATATATCTGCTGGCAAAAAAAAGAATAAACCAAAGAAAATGTAATTGAGAACTGGTGGTAGGGAGGAGTCGGAGGTCAATGAACGAAATGCAAAGACACCTCATCCTCAAAAAGCACTGTGCATGTTTTTGCATTGTGAAATGAATGTCTTCAAAGTCTGTTCAGGACCTGATCCTTATGGATCGTGGTGCTACCTTTAGGGCATAAATAAGGTAGGAGAGCAGCAACTCTGATGTCTCTCTGGAGAAGGAGGAGAGGGAATCTCTGACTATTTACTCAAATGTCTGTTGTTGAACTTTGGCAGCTGTGTTGAGTGTTATGAGTATGGTCAAACAATGTGAAGATGTGTGTTTGATCAAATATATAACAGCATGCATTTCCGACGCTCTAACATACATTCATTTCCTCCTAATCACATTTCCAATATTCACCTTTGAACTCTAAAGTATGCAGCGTTCTATTGATAAATTACTACTTAGCTCTGAATATTATAAGATTGCACAGTTCAGAGTTAACTCTCAGAAGAAATGCACACAACGGCATGTATTCTGGTTCACTCTTCAGTGATTGACAACTTGAACACGGTTTTCAGCCAAGCGTATTTTGAGCACATTCAGCTCAACCAGGCGGCCAGGAGACAATTGGTCGTGCCAACGAGAAGTTCTCCAAGCTAAAGAACAGAAGGAAAAGAAAGAGCCACAGTTCGTGCTGTTCTAGCCATGAAAGCGGGGAGAAGAGTGATGGTGAGTGATCATTTGTGGGAGCCCACAGACCTTTTCTAAGATCTTACACATCAAAGACTGCTTTCAGGCTTAGGAGCTCTCTCTGATTTTCCACTGAACTTTCTGGATGTTTGTTCCCTGTTGGGCCAACTCTCAGAGTCTTCAGTGTATATGTCTGCACCTTTCCCTCCATTACCCTATTCAATCCAACTAACAGACTCACAAGTCCACCACTCAAACTAACACATATTTCCCTATGCTAACCCGTCACAAATCCTTTTTGGGTTTCGGTGTAGCATGCTAGCCAAAAAGCGATTCGATTCTTCTTCAGGGATGATAAGCGCTACCTAAATTCAATTACAATTACAATATTCATACACAGGTAGCCCATCATAGGGGTATGTTAATATTTTCAACTGCGGTCAGTTAATTCCCCTGAGGTGGCGGCCGTTAGCTACAATGACTTGGAGAAACGCAAGTTGAGGAGGTTACAAACGTGCGAGCGGTGAAGGTGGACCCATGGTGCACACTAATAGAAAAGTGGAGAGGGACGTCTTCAAGCAGTTCATAGAAACCTACGTTCAGTGACAAGCGTTGAAAAGCACCTGACCTCAAATATCCTCCAGAATTCAGTACAAAATAGTGTTACGCATTGATTGACACTGGCGTAAAAATTTTCGCTACATCAGGTCCAGGCCCAATCTATCTATTCCATCTGGAAAGAAATCCCCTCAAACTTTGTTCAGGGAGCTCCCAAACTTGCACACGGGTTATGAACACACAGACGTTTGCAGTACACGCACACCTGTATATATACACGCAGTAGCCTATTCACAAGTCAAGCAGAAACTTTTTTCTGCTAAAAAAAAAGCACACTATGTATTCTGTAGGAAGCCTGAACTAATTGCTGCTCCCCACGGCAATGTGTAATATAGTGCCATGTCACCAAACTTGAAGTTAATAATAGCACCTCATCTCCCACGAGGACGGATCTGTGGAGCTGTTCGACTGTGTTTTTAATAATTGCATTTGCAGGCTCCTGCTCCGGAGGTGTAAGGTGACGGCTTTTGAGGAGATTAATTAACATGCTTTCTAGTACCTGCTCGACTCACGAAGAGCAGGAGACAGGGGAATAAAAGGTATCCTCTCTCGGAGTCGAAGAGCATTCACCGCGGGTCCCTGTCGCGCTGGGTCTCCAGAGCTGTCTTGTCTGAGCGGTATTGAGTGCCGTGGGTATGTATAATTCAGAGCAAGGTGTAGAGGGGACGCTGCAGACTGCAGGGAGGCTCTGCGAGGTGACATTTCATTGATTGTGTTTGTCAGTCTGTCATTGTGCTTCGTGGGGACGTCAACCTGGATCGTGAAACTCCGAATGCTGTCCTAAGAAATAACCTTCAGCTCGGTGAGGCTGCGTCGGCTGCGTGTCTGCTGTTAGTGTGGACATAGTGCTGCGTGAGGAGTCTCTCGGTCCGATTCACGGAAAATAAAGTAACACTGGGCAGCTTAGACATAGATATCACTATGGCGTGCACGGATGTGCGCATTTTTAGAGGTTGACAGAATACAAATAAATATGCCACGAAAATCAACCTATATGTTTCACGTCATATTTAATGCCCGCTTTGCGCATCCCGAACGCTTGTCTCAGTGATGGGCCATCCGAGTCAGTACTCATGGTAGGAATGTGCAAAAGCACACTTTAAAAAACTGTTTCGGCAAAGTGACCACTTCTCAACCCCCCATGAAATATTAATCCCCCATACAAGACGGCCCTTTACTAGTCGAAGTAACTTTGCAGGACTGCAAAGGAGCTTCAATATATTTCTGTGCACCCCCAAACCTAGGACGTTCCCTTTCCCACCCTGGTTAGTGATTTAGGGCCTGATTTATAGTTCGGGAGATGGGATACATTGTCACAATAGTGATACATAGCCTGTCCGCCAAATTATAAGTGCAATATATCCTATGGCTCTTGTAATACGGCGGATGGGACATCCTACACGTTTGTAGAGTATCTGGTTCGGGGAACTGTAAATCAGGCCCTTAGTCTGATGGGCAATATAGAAAACTGTAATATTGACAAATTGAGTGCATTTGTAAAGTATTCCACCACAATATTGAAGGCAAAATATTTTGATACAAGAATATTGTGTCAAAAATATTGCCAATTCAGAAATATGGTGAGGCAGAATATCGAAGGTAGGAATATTTTTTTTATATGTATATAATCTCTTTTTTAAAATATTGTTGTGCATAATATTGTTTTCTTGTATTCAGTTGTATACAACATTGATTTATTAATTATGTATATATTAGGTATTCATTATTATTACATATGCTATTATGATAATAAATGTTGTTTTCGTATAATTTGACATTTTAATGGGAAATTATATAGTTTTACAACTGAATTAGTAATTTGTAATTTATGTGCAGGTTATTGGGGTTGTAGAGAATTAAGATGGGGCGTTATTGTAATTATAAATTGTTTATTGATTTTAAATAGTTTTATGTTAATTACATTGTTAAGAGATGGTTATATGAAATATTTAATGAACACATTATTTCAAATATTTGTTTTCTTTTAATTAATTGTTAGTTTATTTAAATTTGGTGAAAAGATCATTTAAATATAACATTTAGCGAAAGAGTTGTACATTTATTATTTGCCTTCATTTATTTTGTTTAATTATATAATATATACATATATGTATATATATATTCAATGAAAAAACCATTGGTTTTAGGCCATATATAGTTAGGGATTTGCATTTACAAAACCTTATTTTACTCGCATAAAACCATTGAAATTCCATATATAGTTAGATGCGCTAACTATATATCTTGCACCCGCAATCCACTGCTGATGATGTCACATATTACATCATTCATGACATGGTCAGTGACATCACTGATGACATCACTGATGACAACTCAAATGACATCACTGATGACAACATCCAGTGACTGTATTTTTCTGTAAAGTTAAAATATGTCTTACATATTGAAGAATGAGTGGATGTATAAATGTCTGGATGAAGGATTTAGTAGGTGCATGACTGATTGTATGAGGGAGTGATTAAATGTGTCTCACTGAGTGCATGGGTTAGTGATTAAACTGTATTAATTTGTGTATCATTATATCTGTTGTTCTGTAAACTGCTGCATGTGTTGATCAGTAGCTATATAAATAACTATATGGGTTATTGATTGGTTGCTCAAGTATTTGTATGGGAGACTGAGTATGTGTGTGGGTGGCTGGGAGGTGTGTGACTCTGTGCATAGATGTGTAAGCAGTTGATTCACTAGGTGTATGAGTTCAAGAGTGCATGTGGAAACAGCTATATGGGCGGTTGACTGTGTGCATGAGTGTATTGGTGAGTGAATGGATATCTCAGTGCTACATGTCAAAGTAAGTACATATGTAAAACACAGTACATGTGAGAGTTAACATATATAAATAACTGTGCATAACAGCCAGTGAATGTGTGAGTGGCTGTATGGATCATTGTGAACATGTATCAAGGATTGTATAAGAGAGTAAATATGTATTAGAATATGTTTCAATAAGTAAGGTGTGTATAACTGTATAGTTGAGGAATTGGAGGTGTGTTTGATTCTTTGCATGACTGTCTAGGTGTATGAGTAACTCCATGGATGAGTGACAGTCTGTGAGTGTCTGTTTTCACTGAGTGTATCTAAGGATATATCAGAGTCTGTAGAGGTTCATCGTATTAACACATGAATGATGTCATCTGTGATGTTGTCAGTGATGTCATTTGAGTTGTCATCAGTGATGTCATTTGAGATGTCATCAGTGATGTCATTTGAGTTGTCATCAGTGATGTCATCAGTGATGTCACTGACCATGTCATGAATGATGTAATATGTGACATCATCAGCAGTGGATTGCGGGTGCGCGATATATAGTTAGCGCATCTAACTATATATGGAATTTCAATGGTTTTATGCGAGTAAAATAAGGTTTTGTAAATGCAAATCCCTAACTATATATGGCCTAAAACCAATGGTTTTTTCATTGAATTTTCAAGGTTTTGTAAATGCAAATTCCTAACTATATATCGACTATAACCTATGGTTTTTTCAGTGAATTTCAATGGTTTTTTAATAGCAAATATGAAAAGCTTTAAAATGTCAAGTACGTGATAGATAAAAACATTTTCGTATTTATGCACGCTGATGTGCTTTGAACGCTGCACCCCCCCCTCCCCTCTTTTCTCTTAGTAGTACTCTCTCTTTGCAGATAGTGAACGGTAGTTAACGCAGACCTTTACCCCCGTTGTAATCCGTCGTACCTGCTTGTCTCTCCATTTGATTGATTGTTATCCAAGCATTTACTGTTTTACAATTGATTCTCTTTGGTTCATTCTCTATTTACAAACAAGCACAAAGTCGCAATACTCTGTTTAGTCTTTGCAGATAGTGAAAAATCGTGTAAAAAAATAAAAGTAATCGAGCAAAATCAGTAGGCCACTAATTGGATCTCTATTTGACCTCGCTAAAATAGAAATATTAGGAACAACCCTTCATGAGAAATACGAAAATAGTGAGATGAACTTAGCTCCACACCATGAGGGCTGCAAGACAGCTCGACTCCGTCACCCTCCCCGCCCAAAATAACGACAAACCCTATGCAAATATTAAAAATATAGACAACACACCAGCAAAGAAACAGGGTAAAACATTTTATTAAATAACTATTTACATAACTATTTTATACTTTTTATTGCCCGATCCGGCTAGCTCAATCGATCGAGCATGAAACTCATGCACTCTGATAGCAAGCGTTGCTACTGATGCTATGCAGACCAAAACTGGTTTTCAGTTTGTACATTTTTCTAGATTTTTCAATCCAAGGTTGGTTGACTTTGTAGAACGATGGCTTCAGATTTTCAACATACGGTGTGGTGGCGCGGACTGGGAGGGGGCGCTTCGCTCCTGCCCCCTCCCCAAGTAAGATTTTCATACGTGAAAGTACGTTAATGGTTTTGGTCCCTGAGTTGCTTCAATGTCACTGCCATTCTCAAATGGCATAAGTTCTGGATGTTGGGTGCCATAGTTCAGAGTTCTGAGCAGCGCTTGTAACACTGTCTGAAGCTTATTTCCACCTACTGCAGCTTCACTATTCTCAAAGTAAGTGAGTGTCGTTTGTGGACCTGACTGCATTTGAAAACAATGTGATATGAAACCTTCCTAAACAGCTTGACGGAGGCCCCCGAGGGGCGGTGTGATGGCCATGGACTCGGAGAAGACACTTGGCTCCGACCCCCTCCCCAAGTCTTATAGCACCGGTGTAGCCTGAGATCGCCCCCGACATAGGCGGCCGGCTCTCGGGGTCCGGCGGAACTTTTTGCCTTTTGATGACTCTTCTATTCTGGACCTTGTCCCACAATCCGTTTGACCTGAAGACACGCTGTAGTGGGGCGCCCCTTTACCGTTTCAGTTGCCATTCCGCCCGCTTTTGCTACACTGTGCCTCTTCCGCCATTCAGCTGTTTACCGCCCGCTCTTGCGACTACAGCGTCTCGCTCACCATGTAGTTGAGTTGCTCCCGCTCTTGCGGTGCAGCGATAGGCGGCTGCCACAGGACTCTCAAAATGGCGGCCGGCTCTTCGGTTTTGGGCTTGGTCCACTGAAATGGCCCTGGGACACCTTTGAACTCGGACGCTTCCCTGATAGGGCTTGGGTCCCATTCTCGAAAACGTCCCCTCAGCCGTGAAGATTCTACAAAAGTCTTGGGGGCCCCCGACTCCCGCAGGCTTCTGGTGGGGAGCGGCTGCCATGTCTGCTCGTGAAATGGCCACGACGGAGCTACGAGATGGTAGTGCTCTCATGCTGACGCCAGCTTTAGTCTGAAACATCCAGAAACACTGTAGACTACCAATTCGATCAGTTCCGGTAGCGCCCCAACATGACCCGGAAGAGAAGAACTTGCCCTCCCCTCTTTGACTGATGGTTCTTGTTGCCTGTCCCCTCTGTTGTCATTTAACAGAACTTTTTGGACTGCTGAAAGGGGTTGTGTTCCGAACGCTGGTTGGTGGAGACATTTTGACTATATTCTTGACCTACGTTGTCGCGTAATGCGTTATATGACACGCCGCGTTAGCGCACCCGGAAGTGATCCGAGGCGCGGCGCGCAGCGCGTAACGTAAGCATAACAGGTCATGTGACTTGTTAATAAAACTTTTCATTGGTTCATTTTACTTTTGTTATTTTAATGATGAAAAGCTTGGTCATATGACCTAAAAATTACGCTTTTTATTGTTTTCGAACATTATTTTTTTTTAAACATATGTTATAATATTCCAGGCTAATGTACTTTCCCGGAAAATTTACAACTGTCCTGCAAGTAAAATATATTCCTTTTTCGAGAAAAAGGGCGTTTCTTTGTTCCATGACGGAGCCGTTGAGTAAAAGAGACTCGGCCTGCTGTCTTAGTCGCCGATACGCCTGATTATCAGATTCTTATCGATCACTTTATGTTGCAGAAATGAAAAACACAACTGCCCTTGACCATTTATCTTTACTGCGTTCCTACATATTATACCTTTTATCCGTCATGTAATTGGACTGCTTTATTTCACTTGCCTTTTACTGATTCGAAAACAGTGACTAAAAGTAAAAACTTTACCAATGTAAATACTACTACCGTGTTTTGTTTTAAAAACCTTTATTGTGAAAATGTCAGTATACAAATACGGGCCTATAACCACGTGGGCCGGCCACGGAGCAAACTGAAATCGTATATGATGAGGAGACATTTACACTGTAGAGGAACGTAACGAGCGGGCCATTAGGTTGGAAGAACTAAGGTGTCTAACAGTTGCGTAATCGGTGGACGTACATTTTGTAATTAAAATAAGACAGGGCCACTTACAATAACATTTTCTAGATATACATTTGCGGGCAAGGAGTTACGAGTCCCATTTATACCGGCGCCATTTTGGGCGAGGCCGGGCAGGTCCAAGATATAGTCAAAATGTCTCCACCAACCATCGGCCAGACCAGAACCCCTTTCGGCCCTGTATGCTACAAGATGGTGTCTTCCATTCAGAAAATATTGTTGGCAGCATTTTGAAAGGAAACAGAAACAGCCGTTCTCCTAGTGAGTTTCACATTGTTACATTTAGGAAGAATGTTGAAGAGTAGTATGTGGAAAATCTGAAGCCATTTTTCTACAAACTCTCAATCAGCCTTGGATGGAAAAAAAATCCTGAAGAATGTACAAACTGAAAACCAATTTTTGTCTGTATAGCATGAACAGCAACGCTTGAGTCAGCTTTGTGTCAAGCCGCCATTTTCATTCAATCAATAGCGTCCCCCTGCACACATTCAGGGACCTGGTCGTGTCTTCAGATGAAACGGATTGTAGGAAAAGAAGCAGAAAGGAAAAGGAAAAAAGTTCCGCCGGACCTCGGGAGCCGGCCGCCTATGTCATGTGCGACCTTTGGCCACACCAGGGCAATAGTGAAGCTGCAGCAGGTGCAAATAAGCTTCAGACAGTCTTACAAGCACTGCTCAGAACTCTCAACTAAGGCACTCAACATCCAGGACTTGCCATTCGGATCTTGGCGCCTTGTGCTGGTTCCGACCTATTCACACATCGGTCCACTACTGACATCACCTCATAAGCCAACGGGGCACCCCACGCCGACTTTCGGCGCAGCATTGTAGGATGGCCACACCAGTGCGGCAACTTGCTGGACACCACCTCGGTGCCATCCGGATCTCGGCGCGTTCGAGTCACTGTACCGCAAAACTGACCGGAACTCAGCTGGACACGCCGTCTTTCGGCGCAGCATTGTAGGATGGCCACACCAGTGCTGCAACTTGCTGGACACCACCTCGGTGCCATCCGGATCTCGGCGCGTTCGATTCACTGTACCGCAAGAGTGACCGCAACTCAGCTGGACACGCCGTCTTTCGGCGCAGCATTGTAGGATGGCCACACCAGTGCGGCAATTTGCTGGACACCACCTCGGTGCCATCCGGATCTCGGCGCGTTGTGCTGCCTTCGGCCTATTCGCACATCGGTCCGCTACTGACGCCGCCTCACGTGCCAACGGATTTTCTACGCTTTTTGTAGCCCTATGCCGCATAACAGGTCATGTGACTTGTTTATAAAACTTTTCATTGGTTCATTTTACTTTTGGTTTCCTAAAGATGGAAGGCTTGGTCATATGACCTAAAAATAACACTTTTCATTGGTTTAGAACATTTTTTTTCCCAAACGATGAAAGCCCCACCTTGTTTCTGGATCATTCAGACTGAAGCTGGCGTCAGCATGAGAGCACCACCATCTCGTGGCTCCGTCGTGGTCATTCCGCGAGCAATCATGGCAGCCGCTCCCCACCGGAAGCCTGCGGGAGTCGGGGGCCCCCAAGACTTTTGTTGTATCTTCACGGCTGAGGGGACGCTTTTCGAGAATGGAGCCCAAGCCCTAGCAGGCAAGCGTCCGAGTTCCAAGGTGTCCCAGGGCCATTTCAGTGGACCAGGCCCAAAACCGAAGAGCCGTCCGCCATTTTAAGAGTCATGTGGCAGCCGCCTATCGCTGCACTGCAAGAGTGGGAGCAACTCAACAACATGGTGAGCGAGACGCTGTAGCCGCAAGAGCGGGCGCAACTCAGCTTCATGGCCGCCACCTGGGGAGGCCCGTTCACGCCGCCTCCCCCACGCCCCCCCCCCCCCCCCGGGCCGCCCCACGCCAATTTTCGGAGCAGCATTGTAGGATACCAAAACCAGTGCGGCAGTTTACTGGACATCACCTGGGTGCCATCAACATCTCAGCGCGTTCTGCTGCCTTGGGACTATTCGCACAACAGACCGCTACTGACGAGGCCTCCTCCCGCACCACCCGGGACGCCCCACGCCAATTTTCGGAGCAGCATTGTAGGATCCCAAAACCAGTGCGGCACCCAGGCGACATCACCTGGGTGCCGTCCAGAACTCTGCACGTTGTGCTGCCTTGGGACTATTCGCACAAAAGACAGCTTCTGACCATTGTTGCTTTTTTGGGTGAAAAATGTTTAAATGTTTTTACAGTTTTTGTTCCGTTCATTATATTTAAAAGTTAATAAAGTTTTATAATCTTACTTTGTTGGAGTGTTTATATATTTTTTTAAAAACGGGTGAATGGGGCCTTGAATCGGGTTATTGTCATGTGTGGGCTTTGGAAGTGTGCTGCTGCAGGATCGGACATTTCAAACTCAAATGTACGTTCTTTTTCTTACCTTTCCGAAGCATGGAGCGCAATAGCAGGCAGAGAAAGGGTGATGCACGTGTTGAACACTACCTGACCTGGCAAGTTGCTGGCAGTGCCCCCCCGCCCGCTCCTGAAAGAGGGCACACACACACCGCCGCCCCGAGTACTTCACAAATCTTTAAAAGACCATGCGCTTGTTCATGAGGCTTAAATGGTTTATCACCTCTTCTAGAACCCCTGCATCGACCCTCTGACGTTTCCTGGAAAAATTACCACGTAACACAATACCAAGCCCTGTCAGCTGAAACCCCCGAGGAATCGTGGGGCATATTATCAAGGGGGTTTATCTCCGCTTTTTTGGCTTTAAAAGCCATGAAAGCGGAGATAAAATTATCTCCCTATTACCAAGCTGTCGCTAACACCAGTTAGTGACAGCTAAAAGGAGATAGCGACCATCTTGGGCCCCGCTTTGCATGTCAGTGATACTTATCACTAATGACATGCAAAGTGGGCGTGCCAAGATGTTAGCGACTGTAAACAGTCCCTAACATCGCTATCTCCTATTACCAACTTTTGGAGATATTCGCGCTAAGCGCGAATATCTCCAAAAGCTAACACCTGCCCTGAGCAGTTCTTAGCCATGTTATCCAATGGGAGGTGGATAACATGGCTAAGAGCATTTGCTCGATAATACATGAATATCGCTGACTTTTCTGCGATAATAGCAAGGTTTATCTGCGATAAAAATCGCCGATGTGCGGCGATAATTTTTGTCTCTAAACAAGTTAGAGACAAAAATTATCGCTAGTTGTTCGTAATATGCCCCCGGGTTTTTGCTTGCAGAAATCGGGAGGCGGGAGACTAGCACTGAAATCAGTAGTCTCACGCCTGAATCGGGAGGGTTGGCATGTCTGGTTTCTCTACAGCTGGGGCCATAAACTACATCCGCAGGGGTAGGTGATAGCCTGGGACCAGCCTGGCATCTAAAATGGCTGCCGTGCACGACAAAATTGTGGCATTGGAAAAAAGGCAAGATGGCGCAGACAATGTTTATCAATAAGGATTCATTTATAACAAAATATTTTATCGCAGTGACAAATTGGCGGTCAACACTTCCTGATTTCCATCGAATCGAACGTTAACAGACGTCACGCAGCAAAAAAAAAAAAAGCTCACGCACAGCCGCTGGAAGAGATGTATCAACATATATGAGCCTCCTCAGCCACCCTCAGGAAACATAGGGGATTAGGATACGTCTCCCGCACCCTCTTATACCTAGTAATTTAATTAAAACGAAGCACAAAATGGCAAATTCCCGTTTCGCTACCAGTTTGCGGCCCAGTTCGCGGCCCGTGAAGCGCTTCTACCGTGAAAAATCATTTTTTTTTTTATTTTCCCCACGGGACCCTTTAATAACCCCAACAACATTCCTAGGAGGTCAAGAGGGGTATACCTTGCCCCCTTTCATTAAATTCCCCCTTCGTTTTTCACCTCTTCTTCTCTCTCGATCCTACCGAGAGATAAGATGGCGGCCGCTCCGGACTGTCACGCAGCAAAAAAAAAAAAAGCTCACGCACAGCCGCTGGAAGAGATGTATCAACATATATGAGCCTCCTCAGCCACCCTCAGGAAACATAGGGGATTAGGATACGTCTCCCGCACCCCCTTATACCTAGTAATTTAATTAACGAAGCACAAAATGGCGAATTCCCGTTTCGCTACCAGTTTGCGGCCCAGTTCGCGGCCCGTGAAGCGCTTCTACCGTGAAAAATCATTTTTTTTTTATTTTCCCCACGGGACCCTTTAATAACCCCAACAACATTCCTAGGGGGTCAAGAGGGGTATACCTTGCCCCCTTTCATTAAATTCCCCCTTCGTTTTTCACCTCTTCTTCTCTCTCGATCCTACCGAGAGATAAGATGGCGGCCGCTCCGGACTGTTTAGAATGTTGACAGACACCGGAGAGCCAATCAGCTTTCTGCACGCAAAGTTCCGTTTCGCGAAAAGTAAGCGAACCGGAGCGCAGCCTGGAGCGCTGTTACAGATATATATCTTGTTTTGAACGTTAATTTCTCAAAAACTACTGGAGCACATATATTGAAACCTAGCAAAGGCACATCGGGCTAACAGTCCCTACAATTTTGCCAAGTTTCGTGCAAATCCATTCAGCCGTTCGAGCTAAAAGTGAGTCCAACCGCCCTATGGAAATTAACATGGGAAAAACATGTTTTGGGACCCCCCTTTTTTCTCGGCCCCCCCTTGACGAAACCCCCCCAAATTTTCAAGGGCTGCTCAGAAACAAAATGTGCCATTTTCCTGAAAATTTCAGCCGATTTTGTCCACAAACGCCAAAGTTATTAGACATAGAATTTTCAAAAATCCCATAGGGAAAAAATCCTAACTATATATACCTACTGGCGCTAGCCAGTAGGTAATATATATATATATATATATATATATATATATATAGATATATATATATATATCTATATATATATATATATATATATATATATATAGATATAGATATAGATATTCCTAGGAAAAGCCTTTATCTTTGGTACCGTTTGAGGAATCTAAACAAACTTTTTTTTAAAAGTGCACCTGTGATTCTTGGTGGCAGGGCTGGACTGGCTACCGGGCAGTTTGGAATACTGCTGAACTGGTGAGTGATTACGTTCATGGAGACCTGCGTGTGCTAAACGAAATTTGTTTTGCATTAATTATTTCGAAGCACACGCAAGTCTCCATGAACGAAATTAGCCCCCACAGCAGTGAAAGCAGCCCCCAGTTAGGCAGCATTCCAAACTGCCCGGAAGTGAGTCCGGCCCTGCTTGGTGGGCATGGAAAGTTTTGGGGTGATCCATCAAGCGTGACCGAGAAAAAGGGGTGTAAAACAGAAGTGTGTTTTTGCATATTAATTCCTATTGGACCTTTGAACACATCTAGAATATAGTTAGTGATATATGTAGCCACGGCAACTTTGTGAAAAAGAACGAGCATCTGCAGGAAGTGTTGGCAGCCGTCTTGGGACTCGGCTTCAGCTGAGTCCCAAAAAACAATTTAAAGAAAAGGGCCAATGAAAGCCCCGGGGACTGCCACCTCACAGTGGCATTGCTTATTATGTATGTGGGAGTGCCACACTGCACACCCACGCCTGAGGTCCGCCACTTCCCCGGGGCAAATGTTTCTAAAGTAATGCAGTGGGGCCCACACAGCCCCCCTGCAGCCCCAGGGACTGCATCTCCCAAGGGCACTTAAAAATATTTATACAGTCAGGCCCACCGGGCCCACCCACACCAACGGGGCTGCCACTTCACTGGGGCTAAACATATAAAATTCATGTGGGAGGTCTTCACTGACTCCATTTCCGGGGGGATGCAGCGAGCACAAGGAAAGTGGCTTTATTTATTTTATTTTCCCAATTCCGTTGTCTGTTGACTTCCTCCCACCCCTCCCCACAGCTCTTAACTGATCCCACCGCGCATGTATATTTATCTGTTGCAGTTATATAAACCTAAATTACACCTTCATGATATGTTTCACTTCTCAGACAGCATTCAGATTGTTAAAATGATTTAAACTTAAATCGCAAGAAAAGTTACAAATCCTTTAGGAGATTTAGTTAGCTTGAGCCCACTTCACCTTTAGTAGCATCCATTCCTCCCACTGCATACAGGGAGCCAACAGTGGATTTTCTTGGTTTGGTTCTAGGGCTCTGCAACATTGATCTTCGTTCTGGTAGCAGATGATACTTCATTGCTTCCATGAGGAATTTTTGGCATTCCAAGTCATCAGCAAACATTGGGCTGTTTTCAAGATCAGCTAATAACTGAAAAAAATGAACTGGGTGTCAATGATGGAAGAACTAATAATGCGTTTGTTAATTTATTTATTAAGCATGAAATAAGTATTTCAGCAAGAGTTGCTGTACATAGCAATAGAGTGAAGGACCAGTTATATTTGTGGATGTTAAATGCATGCTAGGCTTTGACATAGGGACATAATACAGGCAAGACAAACAGTTAACAATAAACAGTCCAGACAACAAGGCAAAATAAGTGAGCATAAGAGTGAAGGACTAAGTTTGTTACAATTGATTGTGATCTTTTTTTACCATATTAATGTGAGTTCTACAGGCATTTTGAGAGAGAGGAAAGAGGAAATGAAACACAGTTCTAGTTGATTTGGATTGTGTGTTCCTGTTGTTTTTTCCTACTAGATCAAATGAGTGTGATCTTGAAGCATCCGTGGCAGGTTAAGGACAACAGGAATATTTTAGACAGCTGAGCAAAGATAGATAAAACACACATACATCATTCTATTGTGTTTCCTTTGTGTCACACATGGTGTCATAAGGGCAACACAATAATTAAGTCAGATTCACCAAGCAATGCAAGGGCACCGTGCGTGGCCCTGCGATGTTTTGTAGATCTGGAGTAACGCAGGCAGTGGAAGTCATTGCCTTCTGTTTCTCTGCCCCGGGAAGGCGTTCCATGGGTGGAGCATGGACGTTTCCATGTATCAACCCATGGATTTTGGCACATTCCCAGATTTATCAAGGCTGGTAATTATGGAAATGTGTCAAAATGCTACGCCTTCGCATGGGAGGTACAAGAAGAAGAAATATCCTTGTTTGTCCTTGTTGTTTCGGCTTGCTAAGTGTGCTGAACACTTCAACAGACTTAGGAAGGGGAAAGGCCTCTAACGACTGATTTTTGTGCAGGAAGATGTCCATTCCTGCACCTAAACAATCATCGCAAGGGTGTCTGTATTGGTGCTAGACAGCATATGTCAGTAAATATGGCAAATTCGTGCCCTTTCCCTTTCACAGAGTGCAGCGCAGGAAGTTGCTATGGCGCGTTGCATGCAATATTGATGAACCTCGACAACAGTGTATTGTTATTATTCAAAATAGGTAGCTTGAGGATAGATAATCTACAGTTTTAACACCAAAAATAATCATTTTTTTTTAGGTGTTGTTTTTAATATTTCTGTTGTTTAGGAACAGCTACTTTAAAAAAGTTATGGCACTGATGTATGCTAATCTGGTCTTGTGAAATGCATTTAAAACTAGTGAATACTATTTTGAAGATGCGTAAATACAGGGCAAATATTCAAAGAGATTAGGAGCAATCTTCAGTGGTTTAAAAATACACGATTTTTCTATTGCTCAAACCAAATTTTCATGACATAATTCAGTGGTCCGGGTATTTACAGTAAGCATGAAAGTAGATCAGTGGTTTATACAGAATAATATGGATTTAAAAAAAAAAAAATTAGTCTGAAATAGACACAGCGGTCAGTTGATATAAAACTACACATAGTGAAATATAAATAAACTGGTGTGAGGCTTTGTGAAGCACAGGTTAAATTCTTAATCTAAAGCTGAATCTAACATTTGAAGGTATACTTCACTTTATCCATTCCAACTTGGATATCCTCTGCATTAGGATCCGTTATTTATTTTTTTGAGAAGATAACATGTGTTTTCCTATATTCCTAGATGTTTTAATTGAAAATGAGGTGTTTTCATGTTTCTGTTTACTTACAGCATCACTAGTAGAATAAGTATGATGCATCATAGACCAAGCTGGCTGGAATTTAACTAAGGATATACTTAGAACTGAAAAGGATTCAGTTCTGAAAGTGGACAGACACATCTTCATCCATGATGCAGTTCTCAAAGTGGAGCTGTTATGTTCCATATAGGTCCTATAATATAGGCCTCGGTAAACTTGTTACCCTTCACCTATATTCTCTCCCTACATTACACTTGTCAAGGTTTACAGGGACTGACCTTTTACCTAGATATTACACTGCATTCAGAACACAGGTTTTCCCTAGTTCGAAAGCTCATACATTTTGCATGAAGGTTCTTGTAAGCACAGCAAGACTGCCATCTCTTGTATAAAATCTATGTTCAAAGTTTACGCCCAACTTCATCATTAGGCTGACACAGTAATACAACAATGTAGGACCCCTGGGGAGACCTATGGGTGTATATACATCACATCTTTCTAAGATAGTTAGAGGAGATGGAGACTTCCCAGCCAACACACTGACCAGAGACGCTGAGGTTACTGCATGCGGACACTCCAGCTCGTAGTGGTCTAACATCCCTCCCGGGCTGTCCAACTCAAGACCAAGATGGGCTCCCACAGTCTTACTTAAGGTAATGGGGTTGATTAGATCCTAAAGGAATTCTTGGCTTAACACCTACACCCATGCTAAGTACAATTAGGTATATCCAGATAGGGAGGCATCGTAGGAGTTTGCACCTTTTATCATGTGTTTTATATACTCAAATGTATTCATGATTTTAGTAAGATGGTAGAACTATACCATCCTTTTACTTTCATAGTACTGTTATTCATTTATTTCCTGTACTGTCTGACGGTTGTAGCATCAACTGTTCAATAAATGGTTTCATTCGGTGTATCTCTCTGAGACAGACTAAGTAAGCACGAGTGACTGAGCGAAAAGTAGTATATTGTTTCCACGATCCTGAGTGATCAGGGTTGTCCTGTACGATGGTTGCCAAGAACTCTTCTGTCCCTGGTAGGAAAAGATTCTAGTGGCACTGTGAGCTAGTTAGTATAAGAAGGCCAGCATACCCAGTGGGGTGATCAGAGTATGTCTGGCACCAATCCTACAGTGTTTGTTGGTTATACCCACAGATCCTGGATATTTTCCATAGGAACTACACGGCAGAGCAGCTAAAAACTTTATATTTTTTCCTATGACTGTTGTATTGTCGTATAAATAAAGAATGAGAGAACTCTTTGGGTTCCTGATGGACTCCGTAGACCTGTGACATAAGCTTTGGATGGTAATGAAATTAATGCCGGTTTAGAACATGGAGGTCTTGCTTACAGGCTGAATAATAAAAAAAAGAACAACTACTCCGCATGTGTTGTGTAGTCATGGTTGAGTGCCTGGACTGGGTAGTACGCTATAACTGTGAATTATCATTTTCTGTGACAATTAGTTCTTTAAACTGTATTCCAGATGTAGAAGCTAAGGTCCAGGATCATCTGCACTAATGCTCCAGCCTCTGTTGTTTTTCCATCAAAGGAAGGTCCCTTATCTGTTTTGTTATTGGTAAGCAAGAGGAGAACACCTTCTCCTATAGAACCCACTGAACTACACATCTAGGATGCTGTCTGGTGTGTTCTGAGATCATGAGACCCTACATTGGTTTTTCCATCCTGCATAATTATGAAGTTACCCCTCTGCACAGGTCATGATTAAAGGCAGCATATTTAGCTTCTGGGATGTAGTAGCAGTATTTATGGATACTGCCTTTGGAACTCTGCTAAATTAAGTCCAGTGACCTAAGACTGGTGGGAATACCTCTTGCTTGCTATCTGTGTATGTTTAGAAATATTTCCTAAGTTTTGCACTTCAGCTTAGCAATATTGAGGGAGACCATAGGGAAATGTCCCTCCAGAGATAAATGGAAGTCATGGTACAAACTCCTGTCATTTAGGTAAGTCTTTTTTCAATGCAAACATGTTCCGATTTGAGTAAATGATAATTACTAGATAGAATATGGAGCATTAGTGCAAGGAAAGACCAACATCTCAGTTATTTTTCCTTTCTTTCTCCTTTGCCTCAAAGACCTTTCTTAGAGGAATACTTAAGGCTCGCCACAAGATTAGGTATTGTGAGGTTTAAAATAGCCAGCAGCACGTTGATAATGATCACTGAGAAAAATTAGGTTACTGGTTGAATGGGGTGAAACCCCACTCAACCAGCAGCTACAATCCTTGCCTGGGGGAAAAACAAACAAACCCTAAATTAACCTGTGCTCAACACTCTGGTAGCTTGGCACAGGGCAGTCTGGCTTTACTCAGAGGCAATGTGTAAAGTATTGATGTAGTACTTTAAACAGTAATAAAGTTAAACCACAACACAAGTAAAATCCCACATAAATTTAGAAGCATAGAGTAAAAGTTCATAAATAGATCAATACCAACCAATCAGTAGAACCGGGGATATGCGATTTTAAAGATTTCAGTGAAATAGTCCAAAGAACACAAGGCACCAACTGTGGATATCTGGTTGTGTCGGACAGGGAAAAAGTCACAGGTTCAGGCTGACCGATATGAAGTGTGATGTCAAGTATGCTTCTCACAGTCAGGGCGATGCATTGGTTCCAAAGAGCTGCGATGCAAGAACCTGTGTTGTCATCGAGACTGCCAAGACTAGAGATTTGCTATGCAAGGGCCTGCATTGGTGAAGCTTTGCATTTGCACAGTGGTGGTTCCAATGTGGGCTTCAAGGTGGATGTGGAACCCTTGCACTGAGAGAATCCTTGCAGCAGAGGTGATTTATCAGTTCTGCTTGGGTTTAGCCATGCAGCAGAGGAATGCATTGGTTCCCCAGGATCCACTGCGGGCAAGAACCTTCAGGCCCACTATTAACAGTGCTGGGGTGACTTCACTTGGCAGGGTATGGCTCACAGATGGCGGAATCCAGTTGCTGGGTTCAAGGTTGTTGGAGCCTTAAGGCCCTGAGGGCCAGATGTATCAAGGCTTTTGCGACTCGCAAACGGCCTTTTTGCATTTTTTCATATGTATGAAAAAATCACAATTTAAGGAATCGCAATATTTTGTGATTCCTTATTTTGCCATAGCATTTAAGGAATCGCAAATTTTGCGATTCCTTAAATGATATGTATGAAACATTTTTAAATTGCAATTTTGTGTTAAGGAATCGCAAATTACCACCAACTTGTAGTTGGTGGTAATTTGCAATTTCTTTTAAAAATGCCCTATTTGGCATTTGTGAGGGTGGCATGTGACACACATACATGCCCATAGGGCATGTATGTGTGCCACATGCACACACATGTAGATTTCAGGGGTGCAGCAGGGTGTCTTTGAGACACCCCTGCACCCTTGAAATAATTCTCAAATTGCGATTAGCAAATTGCGAATTCGCAATTTGAGAATTATTGCACTATCATTCCTATGGGCCTCCTGGCCCATTGGAATGCATTGGAAATTATTCTTTTTTTTTTGCGAATTCGCAAAATGCGAATTCGCAAATAAAGAATAATAAGGAATTGCTAAAAAATAGCGACTTTGTACATACATTCCATTTTGCGAATTCTAAATAGCGATTCGCAAAAAATTGCTATTTAGGATTCGCAAAACGGAATCTTGATACATCTGGCCCTGAGTCTCTAGTCAGAAGGGCAGCCAAATAGCCCTTAGAGTCACTCTGTGGGTCTGGGTGCAACAGATGCAGGTCAAGTCCATCTAACTCAGGCAAGAGAGCAGCAGGCAGCTAGTCAGCACCGCAGGGCAAAAGTCTTTCAGAGTAGCAGTACAGCAGAGTGGTAGTTATTTCAACAGCACAACCATCCATCTTCCTTCTTTCTGGCAGAGGATCCACAGGTTCAAAAGTGTACTGAAGAGTTGGTGTCCGACTTCATCATTAGAGAGGGTTTTTTAATACAATTCCAAAGACACCAATCATAAACTGGTTACCTTAGCCCATTTGGAAATTATCACTTATTAAATGTTATATATAAAGGTATGCCCAAAGAATGTCTGCTGCTATCACTATCTACTTGAAGTAATGTTTTAATTTGTGAGTTTTATATAAATGGTTTTGTAGAATGTTTTAACTGTAATACTTTTGAACTGTTTAAAGACTAAGGTCTAAATAAACATAATCTTGACTGACTGACTGAAAAATGTAATAAGGTAACTTTAATGTTATCCTAAGGAAGAGGAAGGCCATACAGAACATGAAAAACTTAAAAGTACATTTCCAACATTTTAAATACACTGCACCCTGCTCTTGTGGCTGTCCAGGGCCTACCCTGGGGAGACCCATATGTATCAAAAAGAAAGGCGTGGGCCTTGCAAATGGTTTATTTTGCCAGGTCGAAATGGGAGTTTTAAAACTGCACACTAACACTGCAATGGTAGGCCTGAGATATGTTTAAAGGGCTACTTAAGTGAGTGGCATAATCAGTTCTGCAGGGCCACTCGTACCATTTATTTACAGGCCTTGGCACAGGTAGTGCCCCTTTGCTAGGAACGGTCAAGTAAATTAAATATGCCAATTGGGCATGAGACAATTCTACCATGTATTAAGGAGAGAGCACACACACTTTATCACTGGTAAGCAGTGATGAAGTGTGTAGAGTCCTAAGGCCAGCAATAACAATGTAAGCAAAACAGGTGAGTTGAAGGCAAACAAGTTAGACAGTAACCCACGTCAAGGATGCCAGGTCTAACTATCACCTCAACATTTTCTATGAACTGGAAAAGCGCCTACTAATAATGAAAAAATATATATAGATAAATATCCCTCAACGAAAATAATTTTCCACCTTTACTTGTGAACTGCTTGATGCCCTGCCGTGTTGTAGTTGTCAGTATGCCTTGCAAAGTATATTGCACTAGGTTGATCACACATTGTCTCAGATGATGCAAAGAATACACTGTGGCAGACGCATATACATGAAAGAACAAAGCGACTTCCACCTCAAATTGGCAAACTTGCACCAAAGAAGTATCTGTGCAGGAACCATTATCAGGTTAGCAGACTAGTAGTGAAGTAATGCGTGGGATGTAGGATATCCGGCCTACGCGTCTGAATGATTATAATCAGCAATACGGGTGTGTCAATTCGGCATCTGTTTTTGAACAGAGGTCAGCGGACTAGTCATACACGCTTACCCGATTGGACAGCCAGCATTACACGATGACGAACTTGCTCCACATCATCAGTTGACTGTAAGCACTTGAGCTGCCAAAATGTCAAATGCTGCTCAGCTCTAACACCGAGACAACGACACAGGAAACTTGCCGCGCTGAGGAGAAGGTGCTCAACCACTTTGAAAAACCCGCAATGTTGCATCAGCCAAACTGTAAAGGGTGCACTAACTCTTAATGGAGGTTGGCTGCTACCTTTCTGTCGGGATGTGGAAAAACAAACACCTCTTTGGACACATCTGCTTAGATACTGAACCGAGCCCTACCTATTTACTCCTGTCTGGGATCAAACCTGCATTCCCAGCTGACCCTCTCCTGGCTGGAACTTCTGTTGTTGTTCTTGTCTTCCCAGAAGCCACAGGACTCTAAAGGAGTACTTCACTGAAAAGCTTATTACCAGTTGTGGTGCCATTCCTTGAATCCTGAAAAGACCATTTTATGCTCATTATTCCACAATGGTAGAGAGAGGCCAGTTCTTGCCAGAATAATGGCTTTAGTTGGGTAAAATGGCAATAATGGATCTTTTTTCATAAACCAGCACAAGCAATACATCAACGTCCTAATATCAAATGTTTATGCACCTAACTAATTGGAACTGCACCATGAGCCTCATTGTATGCAGGGAGATGAATGAAGAAACCTTTCCTTAAAACTGATGTTTTTGACAAAAATCTGTTAAATTTTATTAATGCAACACTAGCTTTAGAAAATATACATCCAAAATTATTAATTTATATACAGTGGTGCAAATACAAAGCTTTTCTGTAAGTGCGTTTCCCCCACATAAAGACGGAGTAAGCTTCACCTATGGCTGAAGCCAGTCACACCCACTCGCTGAAAACACTGTGCAAATCTGTCTCCTTTGATTTGAACACATTTCTCTTAGCACTGTATGTCGGTCATTCGATTATTCGACCATCGCCTTTTGGCTAGGTATGCACTTTTGAAATAGCATATGCAGACATACATATAAATCTTTCCTCTGTGCATAAAAGGTGACCTATTTCTTCCTGTTTATGTATGAATATGGTATTTTCATAGCACGTACCAAGCCAAAAGGCAACGAATCACTGTACATGATGAAAGGCAAACTCAAAGCTGTCAAGTAATGGATAGGAGATCTGAGTTGTGGACAGTTATGTATTGTGATGTAGTATTCTTTGAAGACATCAGTCTTCAACTCTTTCCTAAACTGTAGCAGATTAGTGGCAGGCCTGATGGATACCGGGATGTTGTTCCAGATTCTGGGTACAATGATGGAGAAGGCCTCTAGTCTTGTTTTTTTCTTCTTTTATACACATCTTAGTCTGCAGACTGATGGCAGCGGGTACCAGTGCTTAGCCTTGGAGGTCATGCAGAAGGGTATTTCCACCATCCAGATGCAACAATGCAGGGGCTGGAGCAGCATTTCTGAAGCAGCATATTTATTCTGCATCCAAACCTACTGCATGTGCAAGAAAGCAAAAGCCGTCTAAGGCAGCTACTCCCTGCCTAAAGGAATTGTTTAACATTTCATAACCGCCTTTTCAAGACACTCTCCTTTGGAAAAAGGCCACCAAATCACTGACAAAATGTCTTGCCAAATGCATACCCTTCAGACCTCAGTTTAACTAGTAAAATATCATTAAAGGCGTTTTTGAAATATGTTTGGCAATTTTCTGTTGGAGAGGGGCCAGTTCTGTCAGGTTTTTGTTAAACGGACCCTAATAGCCTAAGTAATGAGGAAATAAAAATCTTACATGGAAATTCTGGTACTAGGAAAAGCGTAAAGCAATGCTCGCATCGAGCAGCGGTCTGTGCTAATTATTTTTTAGAAGAATTAGGCACTGATGGGCCGTGATATAAATTATACCATGAAATACATTAAAATTGAATGCATTCATTAAAAGTGTTACACATTTCCACAGTGCTATCTGACATTTTAAATTTACAGCAGACACCATCATGTTTTTATTACATAATGAAAGTCTCCCTGATCTTATTATACATTTAATGTGATGAGTTGATGACAGTACCTGTGGTGGGAGGAGGGGCAGTCTGATGAAGGAAAGAAGCATCCCCAGTTCATGCTGCCTCGACGCCAGGTCATGTCTCACCCACATCATTAAAGCCTGGAATATGGTTTCTTCATCCGGTACATTGATGTCGTCACTAGATAAGAGCTTGGCAATCTCATTGGCTGGAAGCAGAAGAAACTCTTGATTCCGTATTACTTCTATAAAATGTTCCTATAAGAAGAGAGTGTGGTTAAACGTCGTGAAAAACTGTATCTAAGTTCAATATTTGTCTACCTATTCAGCCTTGTTCACATGAGTTTATTTTTTGCTAGATAAATGCATTAACAGTATTACTTTTACTGCATCCGTACTTAATGCATGTATGGATTTAGCATTGGAATTATTCCAGAATCAAGAACATTTTCACACCAGGATAATCAAAACAATGAAAGTATGCTACCCATATACACTTTTATTTGCTTTTCTGAATTACCTTCGACCATGCTCAGACATTCACTGATTTGGTTCTGCTAAACCCACGTACATGTTTGGCTCTCTTGTTTCAATATGTGACAATATTATGTTCCATGTTGGCAGCAGGACTTTGCTGCAGGAGTGCCGCTGGTTGTATTTTTTTTTTATTGATTTTTGTTGCAAACAAAACAGATTTTTTCATTACATAGTACATAGACAGAACAGACAACAACAGATTCTCCGATAGAAAGATCAAAAATAAAAGAACAGAAAAAAAAGGTGGCTAAGGGGAAACAATACATTTTTGACATAGATAGAATCATACAATTGCTTAAGTCGTTTCCCCATGGATCCATTGTTGTATTGGAGCCCAAATGTTCATCCCTAGTTGTTTCATTTTTCTTCCTTTTGTTGCATATATAGCAAGTTCAAAATTAAATTTGGCTAATAAGCGAGCCCTCCACATAGGAAAAGATGGTGGTTCTGGACTGATCCATTCCTGAGTAATACTTGCACGAAATTCAGACATCATAATAAAAATCAAGAGTCGTTGTTCTCTTTCTATGGAGTCTGATGATAGTCCAAATAAAATCAATTCAGGAGAAAGATTTATTGTTCTCCCTGTAATTCTCTCAATAAATGTTTGGATTTCTGAGATTATACCAGCTAATTTAATACAAGAAAAGAACATATGTTTTGCATCTGCTCCGATCAGAGTACAGCGATTGTAAGTTATACCAACAGTGGCCCCCCATTTCATAACTTCACAAAGCTGGTTGTAGCATAGATTCGGCTTTATGTATTGGTACACAGTGGCGGCTGCCTCTGAACGGGGGTGGTGAGGTGAGGGAGGGATGAAAAGATGAAAAAATAAATAAATAAACGTACCTGTTTTGCTGCCGCTTCCGTCGAATGCCTCTCCTCCATCTTCTAGTCTTCTTCCCGGCTGCTGCCTGCTCCGGAAGCACCCAGGCTTCCAGACTCCTGCCAGTCAATCACAACGCTGCAGGAGAAGCATTGTGATTGGTCAGGCAGTGCCTGGGGTGGCTGGGCATGTTCCCCATGGGACTGTGCAACACAGCCCAATAGAGAACATGCCATCTACGCATGACTGTTTGGCCCGCCCTTGATGGCCAGTCAAAGCGATATGCGCATGTAGGGATGGAGTGCAAATCACTCCTGCTCTCTGCAGCAAGCCAGCCCTGTCCTGCCTGCTGTCACAAAGTAAAATAAAACGATAGTGACTTCTTGTTATTATTACTTTATTTTTATTTTCCACTGCTCAACGAGCAGTGGGGCGACGCTCCAACACATTTGCAGAGGAGCTGCCACTGTTGGTACATGAATTCCGTACCACATATTGGGTAGAGTAGCCTGAGAGATGAGTTATATCATTCATCTCTCTATAAAAGTGTGATGGGGACATTGTTGCAATTTACTCTTCTCCTTGCTCTCCATACCTTTGGAATGTTTCTTTCTCTTCCCAAGCCACCCCTTCTCTTTTCACCCTTTTGGAATGCTCTGCTCGTCCTTGACTAAACTGACAGTGTTTTGACAGTTACAGCTGTAAGCTCTGTGGCAGGAGGTTGTATGCTTATGTGTTTAAAGCAATTTAAAACTATCTTCTTAATATTGTCGACTAACGATAGCGGGGGACAGCTTTTACAACCACTTCCCCAAACATAAATTGCCACGAAGTAGTGATATTAAACCTGTGAAGACTTGATCAGCGTCATCAAAATAAAGGAAAAGAACCTTCAGCATAGAGGAAAAAGAAAATAGGGGGACCCAGGGAGAGCCGTGCGCGAGCCGGAGAGGTTAGTTTCTGTGCGCGCTTTCTTTATTTTTCCTCACTGCGGATGGCGGACTCGGAGGAAGTGCGGAGGGCGGTCCGGGTCCTTTGCCAGGCTGGGCGTAGATTTGCTGTGCCCTGGAGTCTCTGGCGCGGCATGGATGGGGCTTGCCCGCCCCGTTCGTAGGGCGGCTGGTGGAGTCACGAGGGCTCTGTCGGCCTGCCTTTCCACGCAGGCAGACAGCGAGGATGACGGCGAGGCAGCAATACTGGAGGCGGAGACTTCGGGAGAGGTGGTTCCCCCGGAGCGTCTGCCAGCCCCCTTCGGAGCGTCGGGCCCGTGTAGCAGGTATTTCTTGCCCCTCGTGGGGCTGCTGGCTTGCGTGGGGTGTCCGGCAGGGGGCGGTGGGCGCTCCGGTGGAAGGCCCTGAAACTGGGGGTGGCGTTTTTTCTCTGTGACAGCCATTAATCCTGCCTCGGGTGTTGGAGGCAGGTGGGGGCAGAGTTTGATGCCTAGAGGCTCACCCTGTGAGCCCCTTGTACGGTCTGCTTCTGTTCCTGCCCACACTTAATTATTGGAGGCCCCCAGGCCTGGTTTAGGGGCATTCTGGTGTTGAATGGGCAGCGCTATTTTCTTTCACTTGCCGCATGTGCCTTCACTGGGGTTCCTGCGATTCCTGCAGTGTTACCTGGTCATGTTGAGAATGTGGTGGGGCAGGTTGCATTTTTTGCCCAATGTTTCCTCACCCTTTACCCAGGGTAGTCATGCTGCCAGTGCGGAGCTCAGCCCCCATGCTGTTCAAGTGAGTGGAAGTTGACCTGGTGCCTCCTGGGGGGGCTGTTGGACCCCCCCTGCTTCCTGCTGTTTTTTCCCCAGCCTTTCGGGGGTGTGCATATTGTTGGGGACGCCTCGGCTGCCCCCATTAACCCCCCCTCCTGTGTCTTTCCCCAAGCCTAAGGGAGCGCTCCGTTATTTTTCTGTCCGGCGGCATAGGGCTTTGGGTGGCGGCCGCTGGGTGTGGTTGGGCGCTGGTGGGGTTCAGGCGGTGGCTCCTCTGGGTGCGGATGGGTGGTTAGGCGCTTCGGTGATGGCGCGGTCCGGTCTGAGCGGCCTTCGGCGTACGGCACCTGCTACAGCACGTCATTCTGTTTCAATACCAAGTGGTTTGCAGGCTGCCCCAACGGCGGTTTCTGGGGAGGGGAGAGCGGAAGGGGTTTGTGGAGCGGATTGCTCTTTTCAGCGGCAGGGTGGGGAGGTTGGTAATGTTGCACCGGTTCGGACACACCTTTTTTCCCTTGTACCACACAGTCTGCTTACTCTCACATTTTGTTTGCCTTTGATACTTGCACAGGTGCCCCCATTGCTTACGTTACGTTTATGCTGGTGCCTGGTTGTCTAGCTTATATTGCAGTATTAAACCTCTACTTGTTCTTGGTTTTCCTTTGTAACCTGCACATTTGTCACTTTTTCCTCCTGGCGCTTTTACTACCCATGTATGTTGTTTTCTCACAATTGTCACTTTTACCTCATGTTACTTAATGTCTGCTTTTGTAATCTGTTCACGTGTAATGTTCTCCTCATGTATCAGTCTGTTCTTTTTGGGGAGCGCTCTGGCGCCTTCGGGCTGGGGTTTGTGCTTTCTGGAAACCAGTGTATGGCTGACTAACTACATACATATATAACTTTAAGTTTTGCATAAGTTGCAGGGGGGATGCACAGAGGGAACTTGTGCGGGTGCAGGCTGTAGGGTCGCACAATGAGGAGTCTGGTGCTTATAGTTATCTCTGTATACAAGGGATGGGTTACGCAGGGGTATACTCTACGTGTTCTTAGGAATTGTAGAGTACAGAGGGCTAATGCATATACTAGTGCTTAGAGTTATCTCTATATACATAGGGAGGGGATGCGAATGGATCTACTCTAAGCGTCACATTGGCATGGTTCTGGGTACAATGTCCCCTCCTCGTGCCCCTATTTCTCCGGTGTGTAGTTAGGCTGGCCAGGTTTTTGCTACGTCTCTCCAATTAATTGGCAGGGCTTATGTGCTGTCCCCCTCTCCCAGCAGGTTCCGCCTGGGGCCCTTAGTTCTCTTGTTTCCTCTGTCGGCTTGTTTGTGGGGCATGGGGGTGTGTTGCCACCGAGCTACGCTCCTTTTCCTTTGGGTAGCAAGGTGGTTGGGCCTGACTCTATGCATGCTGCGGTGTCCTTGTCCGGGAGCCTGCTCCAGGTGGCGATTCATGCGCGGTTGTTTCCACTGCTGCGGCGAGGGGTTATGGGTATATCAGTAGGGTGCAGTCTGCTTGGACGGCTGCAACGGCAAGGATACAGCTACAGTGTGTCGGTCCTGGGCTGACAGGACACAGTTACGGGCTGAGCAGGAGGCGTTTCAGTCTGGGGTGGAGGGCACTGGAAGGGGATCTGGAGCGTATTTCTATTCTGGAATGTGAGGCGCAGTGCGCAGCGAAGTTATCCACTGGCATTCTACCGTTGTCGGACTTGGTGATGGCAAGTTGCCTAGGGGCTGTGGGGTTTATGTTGGACATGATGATGACCTTATTTTGGATGTCTCTAATGATAACAGGGAGGGGGGTGAATTATGAATTGAGGATGTTGCACATGTTCAAGTCACAAATGAGAGTGGTGGGTTGGGGCAATCTGTTTCTCTCAGTATTTTGCAGGAGTCCTGTGCAGACCATGCAAAAGCTCAAGTATCATCGTCCATCAAGTCGAGTCAAGGGGACCCTGAGTTGTTTCAAAAGAGAATGACGCGGTGTCGAAAAGTAAGGAAGGCTGGTGGTCTGTTTGGCAACAAGGGGAGAGTGTCCAAGTTTCGTACTAGCTCTATTGGTATTGGGGATGAGGTTGTTGGGGAGCAAGTTGCTCTTCACACGCTGCTTGTTCGGCAAGTTGATGTGAATTATAAGTTTGGAGGGGACGATGCCGCCATTTTACGTGAGCGGACAGGGGACTCTTTTGCGGGCTGCCCCAACAGTGGTTTTTTGGGGAGGGGAGAGCGGAAGAGGTTTATGGAGCGGATTCCTCTTTTCAGGGTCAGTGCGCAGTGCGCAGTGCTGGTATCCAATGGGAGTATTACGACGCAGGTGTGGGAGATGGGGAGATTCCTGGTGGAAGTGGAAATTATGTTGAGGATGATGTCTTGCATTGGGATATGGACGATGATGATTTGGACGAAGGAGAAGTACATGATGGGGAGGTTAGAAATGTTGTCATAAGGGTTTGGGAAGGGGCAATCCCATGTTGTTAGTTTTTTGCAGGAGTCTGGTGCGGACCACGCAAAAGTGAGTTACGTCTTCAACAAAGCCACGCCAAGGGGATTTCTGCGGTGTTTTGACAAAAGTTGGCACAGTTGCCTAAAGGTCAGGATGGGGGGTGGTCTGTGTGGGGCCTCTGAGCTTTTCGGCTTGCGCACCAGGGTGGGCACGACCAGTGAGGAAGTGGTTCTTGAATCAGATAGGTTGTGCTGTTTGCACGCTTCCAAAACGGACCAGCTGGGTAGGGGTAAGTGGGTTATCTTGGTAGGAGTGGTGTTGTGGCTTGTTGCCCGGTGTGTGAGTGGGAGTGTTTGTGAAGCCTGGTGCTTTTTCGTCTGGTGTGATCTTTTGTCACACTGATGGCAGTCCCGTTACAGTCGTCCAGTTATTGGCTGTGTTACGGAAGGCACTGTTGACTTTGGGGTTGGAGCCTTCGCAGTTTGGCACTCATTCATTTAGGATTGGGGCGGCGACGGAGGCTGCCCGGCTGGGGTGGGATTGGTCTCAGATCCGGAGAATTGGGAGGTGGAGGTCCAGGTGTGGCGAGAAATATGTGCGAAAGTAGCCCATCTTTTCTTCGTTAACATTTCTTTTTCTCCTAGGTCCATGGCCCGGGCTGGCTGGCTTGAAACGGAAGGTGTGGATTATTGGACACTCCTTTGTGATATGGGCCCCAGTGGCTGCAGAAGGGCAACCCTGTGGGCAATCTTTGGGTCTTAACAGTTCAACACATGTGGTTGTTTGGCATGGTATTGGGGGTATGCGTTGGGGGGGGTTGTTTCCTTTGCTGACTACTCTTTGTGTTACGGGTGGGGGCCCGCCTGACCTGTTAGTCATTCATCTGGGCGAGAACGCCCTGGTCTCTTTATCTGGCTTAACTTTGATTAAAATAATGCAAATGGATCTGAAAGTACTCCGAGACACCTGGGCGAGCACCATGATGATCTGGGCAGAATTCGTGCCTCGACTTCACTGGACTGGTGCACAGAAGGATTCTGTGATGGACAAGGCACGGAAGAAGCTGCCCGTTCTATGCGATTGTTTTGTAAAGATTTGGGTATTTATGCTTTGTCTCACCCTCATTTGCAGGTTTCGAATGGCACCTATTTCGTGCGGATGGTGTCCACCTTTCTCGCATGGGTCAATCAATTTATCTTTTAGAATTACGCAATTTAATTGCAAAAGTTCTTGATGTTCAATTAAGGTGCTCTCAGAGTTCTATTTAACTGTCGGGTGGAGCAGGAAAACTCTAAAGGTTTTCCTGGGTGGTGGATTTTAGTGGGGGTGGGCAGCCTGGAGCGGGTTGGTCCATCCTCAATAGACAGTTGTAGGAAAGGAAGGGGTATACATAAGAGTTAGGGGCTTCTGGTTTGGTTAGGTTTCACTTGGTGGGGGGTTTATCAGTGGGTAGGAATGACCTGTTAGGCTGAGAGCAATTTGAAATATTAAATAAATAAATAAATAAAGAAGTGGTTTGATGTTTTGTCTATAACATGTCTTAATAAAGTGGCCTTTCTTGCTGACTAAGAAGTTGTGGACATGGACTTTATTGCGCGAGGGGGGACCCAGGGAGAGACGTGCGCGAGCCGGTCTCTCCCCGGGTAGGTTCGCGCTAGGAGATGGCCACGACAGGTGGGGTCCTGATTAGTGAGGGACAGGTGGGGCAATTAGGGTCAGCACGAGGCAAGGGTTCATTGCGCACTAGGGAGGCGGGCGGAGAGGTTCGTTTCTGTATCACCCACCCTCCCCCTTTTTTCTTTAGGCCTTTTTTGTTTTTTCCAGTGCTTTCTGTGCTGGTTTAGTTGTTTTTTATTTTTGCCACTTTAAGAAAGGTTGTTTTCCTTTGTAGGTGGATTTTAGTGGGGGGTGGGCAGCCTGGAGCGGGTTGGTCCATCCTCAATAGACAAATGTAGGAAAGGAAGGGGTATACATAAGAGTTAGGGGCTTCTGGTTTGGTTAGGTTTAACTTGGTGGGGGGTTTATCAGTGGGTAGGAATTACCTGTTAGGCTGAGAGCAATTTGAATTAATAATGAAATAAATAAATAAAGAAGTGGTTTGATGTTTTGTCTATAACTTGTCTTAATAAAGTGGCCTTTCTTGCTGACTAAGAAGTTGTGGACATGGACTTTATTGCGTGAACGGTATTCCCATCATTACCTTATTACTGGCACAAGAAACCTCGATGTGAGGTGTTGGAAGCAGCTTTTCACAAGAACTTTCATCGACGAGCTAAAAAAAGTATTTATATTCTTACCTTATTTCTGACATCAGGATGTCAAGGTGAGGAGCATGGGAGTTGTCTTTTTTGTTTTTGGCATTTCCCACCGGCGAGCTGTTATGTGACTAAAGATTTCCTCTTTAGCTCTGCGGTGTGAGATATATAAGCTGCCTTGGCTGAAGTATCATTTTGTGACTCTGAAGCCCTTGTGTGAGGCAGGGGCGTAACAAAGGCCCCTTCAGCCCCCGCAGTGCGGGGGGCCCCGAGCTCCAGCGGGGCCCCTCAGCACAGTACCATAGCTCGAGCCTTGAGAGCTCAAGAGTGACCATCACTGACTGCACAGCTTTTAACTTGGTTGCTAGCAGTTCTCATCCGACAGACTTGAGAGGGCTCGGTCAGCTCCAGGCTAGCTAGCTACAATGTTTTTGCACGATATCGCACATTCTTTGACGTCATGAGCCTGCCCCATGATTTAATTTGCCCAATACGATAAGCGACGTTGGCGGGCGCGGCTGCGCAGCAAAGTTATAGTTTGTTGTGCAACCAGCACACTGGGCCTGCAGCTGCAGCTCTCAGCACGGGGCCCGGCCGACGTTATGATTCAGCTGTGGTGGTGCCTGCCTCAGCTCAGGTGCTGCCTGCAGCCAGTCCAGTGCAGCCATTTCTGCCAATGCTGTACAAGTCATTAAGAGAGGAGTGTCCAATCTGCGGCCGCGGTGCTGCCAGGGACTGTGCAATCGTCACAACAACTGGCCTTTCAGTCAATGGGGCTCTGCAATAACAAAGTAAGTGAATTGTCACGCACTGTTTATTCTTGTCTTCCAACTGTAATTTACTTTTTGGAGCTGCAAGTCATTCAGCCTTCATACAGTTACATACAACAGCTCTGTATGTAGTCTGCGCAAAGCTTAATTCAGCCGCGCATGTAAAGTCAGTGTAGCAGAACATAAAGAGAACACTCGAGTCGACTTCTGCTTGTTACATTATAAAATAATATGCGTTATCAGTGAAGGGTCAGCTCGAGTCAGTCTATTTGGAATTTACTATTTAATGGTCACATCTATCTATGCTAATTTTCATCCTTCTCTAGTAAACATTTGGCATGTGATGACGTTTAATAGTGAGGAATATTCACAAGTGTAATGTTTTAACCTTTTTGTGTCCTGAAGTTCAACTGTACACGTACTCACTTTTATAGGGATTAATTGTAGTTTAGTACTGAAACATTTTATAAATTTCATTTGTAGTAGTAATCTTAACATGGCTATAGCCACACAACTGCTTCGATTCTTAGACGAATTGGGTGAACCAAATATACCATGGAAAGAATGGGGAAAAATGTATGTCATACTTAATTGCTATAGGGGTTGAGAGATTTTCTGCAATAAGTAAACAGCACATACTATTGCATAATCTTGGTGTGCAAGGAAGGAAACTTTATGAAAATCTATCAGACTCCAGTAGTGAAGAAGAGGATGAATTGTTACAAGATGTATTCCAGACTACAATCAATAAGTTGAAAAATTATTTTGGTGCAAAAGTTAATATAGTATTAGAAAGGCATAACATGTTTTCGAGAATTCAAGGAAAAAGTGAAACATTTTCAACTTATATTGTAATGTTACGTGGTCTTGGCAATAAATGTGAATTTGGTGCGCTGGGAGATTAATTGATCAGAGATCAACTTGCAAGATGTTCAAATAATCCCAAAATACAAGAAAAACTGTTCACTAGTAATTTAGAACTAAAAGAGGCCATTCATGCTGCTGAAAGCATAGAACATACAGCCGAGTGTATAAGGGAGATGAAACAGAGCAACAATTCATACAACGTAAATGAACTAAGGAAGCAAGGGCCAGATGTAGGTAGCCCTTTACCGATCGGAATCGGCCGAAAATACCGATTTTCGGCCGTTTCCGATCGGTAAAGGGCTATGGAGATGTAGGGGCACATATTCGGTAAAATTACCGAAAATGCAATGTGGGTAGCCAATTTTCCATTGGCACATGGCTTTCAGAATCGGTATTTTACCATGGAATACAAATCCATGGTAAAATACCGATTCCTGTGTACATGCACATCTGTGCATGTACACATGTGCCATGTGACAGACAGACGTGCCCTTAGGGCATGTCTGTGTGCCACATTGCACACATGCCCGTTTTGGGGGTGCTAGAGGGTGTCAAAGTGACACCCCCTGCACCCTTGACAAATTCGGTATTTACCGATTCGGTAAATACCGAATCGGTATTTGAATTGAATCCTATGGGCTTCAAGGCCTATAGGATTCAATAGCAAATAACGATTCGGTATTTACCGAATTGGTAAATACCGAATTTCAAGGTATCGGTAAAAAATCCAGATGTTGGTACCTACATCCCATTTACCGATTTTGAAATACCGAATCGGTAAAATTCGGTATTTCAAAATCGGTAAATGGGATTTACCTACATCTGGCCCCAAATGGGCAAGTGTGAATTAACAGACTAGTGAAGGAGTACTAAAATTAAATGGGTCCATGAATAAAAAGAAAGATGTAGACGAAAAGAAGGAAAGATTGAAATGTTATCATTGTGGAAATGCAAATCATCTTGCGAATAATCCAAAATGCCTAGCCAGATCCATATTTTGTAAGTAAAGCAAAAAGAGGGGGCACTTTGCAGGACATTGTAGAATTGTAAAATTTGAAAAACAGGATGTACATGTAATTGAAGACAGAAATGAAGCAAGTAATATGTTAATTTTTCATGTTGTAAATGAGTTTAAGATGACAGAGAGTAATTATCCCACGTGCAACATTTGTTTGGATGGCGTGGGTGTGAGGTTATTTGCTGACTCATGTTTCCCATATACTCTGATCGATTATTATATGCTTAAAGAAAAATTTAATGAAAAGGAATATACCATTCAACAAGCAGACATTAAACCTAGTGGTTATAATAAAGACCCTATTCCACTTGTAGGAATGTTGAACATGAAAGTTTCCTTTAAAGATCGGAGTACAGTCGGAAAGGTGTACTTAGCAAAAAAAGGTTCCAGTTTGTTAGGTTGGGTTCACCAAAGAGAATTAGGAATGAAGCTTGATCCAAATAGCTGGGAACAAGTTTTCGCGATTGACAGAAATAATAGCTATACCATTATTTTTGAGGAATTTCCAAAAGTCTTTCGTGAAGAAATCAGCCATCTGAAGAATTTCCAGCACAGAATTAAACTTAAAGATAACGCAGTGCCAGTTGTACCCAAGGTTTGACCAATCCCTCTTTTGATGCATGAACCCTTAAAAAAAGAACTTGATAAACTAGTCAGTCAGAAAATCATTGAACCAATCGAGAGCTCCTTATGGTTAGTTCCCATAGTTAGAACAACAAAAATTGGTATGCAGTTCCTAGAGGGATTTTAGTATAGTGACTAATGGGGGAACATCAATAGTGTTTAGTAACCACAAAAGAGAATCGGGAATTCCTCCATTCAGAAATAATGCCCTCACACACCCAGCCCACTAGGTGTCATGCTTCATCATCTGGCGTGCTCCTCGTCGGGTCGGCGGTGCAATACCCGATGGGCACCCTCAGTTGGGGCTCTTTTGACGAGATCTTTTATCCTTGACGTTTGGTGAGTGCATGTGTTGGGCCGTAAAGTGCGAAAGTGTAGTGTATGTAAGGATAGTGAATTTAAAACAGGGGACGGTGGTCAGGGCCACTACTTTAATAATCCTGCCTCCTAACCTGGTTAAAATGGTGATGGCAACTAACTACAGTGATGTTGTGGGTAGTTGTCCTTATGTGGTCAACATGTTTCTTGCCTTATAGTCCCAAGAAATGGAATCAAGTGGCAATTCTTCAGGACCGAAAATCATAAATGTAATACTGCACTAATTTCTGGTTATGAGGTGCATTGACCTAAGTGCACCATCGGAGAGGAGCGTCCGTCAGTGCTGGCATTAATCTAGGATTTAAAACAAAGTGTGGGGCCCGATGTAGGTAATTTTATTTTACCACTTCTTAAATACCGAATGATACCGAATCAGTATTTAAGAAGGGGTAAAATAGAGGGGGGGGTGTAGGTAATACAAAATCGGTAAATACAGAATCGTTAAGATTCGGTAGTTACCGATTCTGTAAATACCGATTCGGTAATGCCCATTGATTCCAATGGGCATTGAAGCCCATAGGAATCAATGGGCATTACTGAATCGGTATTTACCGATTTGGTAAATACCGATACCAGCAAGGGTGCAAGGGGTGTCACTTTGACACTCTCTAGCACCCCAAATACAGGCATGTGTGCCATGTGGCACACAGACATGCCCTAAGGGCATGTCTGTCTGTCACATGGCTTAGGTGTGCATGCACACCTGGATTCGGTATTTTACCACCCAATTGGATTGAAAACTGCAATCAGTGCTACCTACATCAGGAATTTTCTGAATCGGTAAAATTACCGATTCAGTATTTTACAGAATCGGTAAACTTACCTAATCGGTAAAGTTCTCGATTCTGTAAAATATAGCCTCCTACATCTCAATCACCAAATACCTGTCGGTAACGGCCGAATTCGACCGTTACCGACCGGTATTTGGTGACCTACATCGGGCCCATAGTGACTAATACAGGGAGAGCTTCAATTACAATAAAAGTCATTATAAGAAGGTGGTATGTCAAGGGACAATGTAGTAGTTATAGAAAACGGCCACGTGCAATATTAGCTCCCAAAGTTGTCACCCAAAAACCTGGCGGGAGTGGTTTGCACGTCTGTGTGGACCTAAGAGACCTTAATGCAAATATCTTGATAGATAGATTTCCACTCCCAAGAATAAATGAAATGATCAGCATGATTGGGGAAGCCAAACATTTTAGTGCAATAGATCTTTCCCAAGCTTACCACCATATTGAACTCCATAAAGATTCTAAGTCACTGACCTTATTCATTACGCCATTTGGAACGTTTAGATACTGCAGGATGCCATTTGGACTTGCATCGGTGGCAGCAGTTTTTCAAATAGTAATGCATCAGATCTTGAAAGACGTTAGGAATGTACTCTATTTACAAGACGACATTCTAAACTGTGGTCAAACAAGTGAACATCACAAGGATATTTTAAAACAAGTCTTGGAGGCACTCAATGATGCTGGCCTAACTATGAAGAGAGAGAAATGTAAGATTGTTTAGACTCTGTTGACTATTTAGGACACACCATTTCTAAGAGTGGAGTTAAACCTAAAATAGATCTTGTGAAAGCAGTGAGAGAAGCGCCAGCACCAACTAACAAGGAGTAAGGGTAGGCCCCTTCTTGGGCTAATTGAGTATATGTCCAAGTTTGTAAAAAACTTTGCTGACATTATCGCTCATTTAGGACTGTTACTTAAAGAAGGGGAACACTTTGTCTGGATTCCTGAGTGTCAAGAGTCTTTTGAATTTACAACAAAAACTGTTGCGAATGCACCATTCTTAGGCAATTTTGACACAAGAGGAAAAACTTTACTAACAATGGATGCCAGTAGCAAAGGCATTGGAGAGACCCTGAGTCAAACCATATATGGCGAAGAGAAAATTATGGCATTCGCATCGAGGGCATTAAAAGATGCTGAGCACAACTACTCCACTGTGAAACAAGAGGCACTAGCTGTGACATGGGCTGTTATTCACTTTAATTTTTATCTGTGGGGTTTACCTTTTACAGTACGCACAGACCACAAACCACCTATATACATTTTTTCAACTAAAAGCAGAGGAAATAGCACTCCTCGCATAAGCAGGTGGCTCATGAGTTTAGAAGGGTACAACTTCAAGGTTGATTATGTTCCCTGTACTAGGAATGTAGTAGCTGACTGCTTATCTAGATTACCGTGTAGTGGAGAGGGAACTGATGCGGACAGCATTATAGAACAAGTCATGTTAGTGGAGATTCCAAGCACTTCTCAAGAAGAATGGGAAATGGGCTTGAGCTCCATTGAGTTTTTCAACAAAGTGAAAGAAAAAATTGTTCATGGTTGTTTAGATGATGATTTGAAGGATTTTTTGGGAAGCTCGTCATGAACTAAGCATTGTGAATGAGAGAGTTATGAGGAAAGATAAGCTGAGGCCATCTGGGGAGAAACCTGACTAAGTTTAAAGTTAGAGCACCCTACTGGTTCCTAGATATGGATCGAATTGTAGAGAACAAAGTAAAAGAGTGCATGATCTGTGCATTAAGCGATAAAACCGAGGTAATAAGAGCGGTCTCTATGTCTCCCGTAAAAGTACCTTTAAAACCATGGGATAAACTTGGTTTAGATATTATTGGTCCGCTTACAAACTCGATGTGGGAAGGCAAATTCATGTTAGTATTAGTTGATTACCATTCGCATTGGATAAAGACAAAAGTCTGTACTAAAATCAATACTTTGCTTTGATTGAATTCCTTTCTGATACCTTTATGACTGAAGGAGTTCCTAGTACCATTCGATAAGTAAATCACCCATCCTCCCGCAAGCGCCTTGAGACCCTCTGGGAGAGTAGTGCGCTGTACAAAGTTCTGAACTTGAACTTGAACATCATAACAGACAATGGAGTTCAATTTACTTCAGATGAAATGTACGATTTTTTGAAGAAATTGCCTGTTTGCCATTTTAAAACTGCTTTATACTGTCCAAGGGCTAATGGTCTTGTCGATTGTGTAAATCGTATGATAAAAGAATGCATTCAAATGGCCCAAGTTCAGGTAAACCTGTAGATAAAGCACTTAAGAACATGCTCTGGTCCTATCATACAACTGGTTGGGTGGAGGTGAACCCAAATGGGTAAACAGAGAGGAGATGGAAAGCCATATTAAAAACAATCAAGAAGAGTATACCAAAAGGTATGATGTAAAACATGAAGTGAAAGTTCCTGACTGTAAAGTTGGGGACAGTGTAGTAGTAAAACTTCCTGTGGCTTGTCGCCCCTGTGTCAGCAAATTCTCCAAACCCATGAGAATAGTTGAGGTAAAAAAGAATGTGGTCACACTGGATGATGGTCGAACCTGGAACATGGATAGAATTTCATATGACATTGCTAGCAGCAGTAAGAGTAGTCAACTTCTAGACTCACCCAACATGAGGTACTATGTTGCAAATCCTGAAACCTCTCATAGAGGCCTTATGACAAATGAGGAACCTTCTTGTTCTTGTTCATGTAGAGCCCCCTGTGGCACAGATATTATGTTATTCATTGATATTTTCTTTTGTTATGAACATCCGTGTTTAAATATGTAATCTGTGATATTTGCTACTTTTACATTATTGTTCTGACAGTTTCCTAACTTCTTCCGCACTCCCTTTCCTGTTACTGTTGTGGAAGGGAGAAGTGTTGTAATTTACTGTTCTCCTAGCTCTCCATACATTTAGAATGTTCCTTTCCCTTCCCATGCCACCCCTTCCCTTTTCCCCCTCTTGGAATGCTCCGCTCGTCCTTGACTAAGCTGTCAGTGTTTTGACAGTTACAGCTGTAAGCTCTGTGGCAGGGGTTTGTATGCTTATGTCATTAAAGCAATTTAAAACTATCTGTTTACTTCTTAATAGACATCCTACAGCAATGTGATTCATAACTGCCTGTTTCCACCTTCTGCATAGAGGCACTCTCCTTAATACCCCCAAAGGCCGTCAGGGAGGGAGAAACACCTAGGCTAGCCCATAAATGGTGCACAGCGGACGAGCGCAGCGGGAGCGCCTAAGGCAAGCCCGTCTGCGCCCGTCTGCGCACGGCCGGGCTCAGGGCCAGAATCCATGCCGGACTCAGCTTCCCCTAAGGTAAGCTACTCGCGCCGGGACCTCCTCAGTCTCAGACCCACCATTGACAGCTCATGCAACTATGTTCATGATCTTGAAGGACCATTTACCAGCTGCACACTCTGCCGCCCAGTTCAATTGCAACTTCCCAGCCGACCCGCCATGCCTTCAGCTCTTAAACTGGCCACTCTGAATTGTCGCTCACTCCCTAGGCATGCACTGCTAATTAATCACCTAATTGAAGACCACAAGCTCGACATTCTGTTCCTCTCGGAAACATGGCTCACTGACCATTCGGATTCAGACGTTGTTCTTGCCCTTCCCCCGGGCTTCCTTATCCAGTCCCAACCTCGTCCATCTGGCAGAGGAGGAGGCTTGGCCATCATCTACCGGGACTATCTCTCCTGTAGAACCAACGACGCGCATATCCTGGACTCCGAAAGCCTATATTTCACCATCCAGTTAGCCCCGACTAACTCTTTGTCAGGCCTCCTAGTTTATCGTTCCCCTGGCCATTCTGGCCCTTTTTCTAGCGCTCTCCTAGATGCCATTGCGTCTCAGGCCCACTCCACTACCAACTTTTCGATACTAGGAGACCTCAACATTCATTTCGACGACCCCCTAGACAGAGGGGCAGCCGACTTGATCGCAGAACTGGCTGCCTATGGTCTCCACCTCTCCAACTCCGGAGCCACACACACTAAAGGTCATCTGCTTGACCCGGTGTTCACCAACATCCCTACCCTTCAAGCCAGAGAGTCCCTCCCCCTCCCATGGACGGACCACTTCATGGTCCCTCTCCGCCTACCAGGAGCCTTCAAGAAACCCCACAAACCCACTACCTATACCAGGGACAGGGCATTGTCCAGACTCTCTACAGAGGATTGGGCTAGAACCCTGAACTCCACCACCCCTACCTCTTCGGAAGATCCGGTCACCGCAGACAGGAAATTCAGGGAGTGGATCGCCACTTCACTGGACTCCATCCTCCCCATAAAAACCTGTGAGGATAAAAACGGGAAACTAGGATCTGCCCCATGGTACACCCCGGAACTCCGGACTCTCCGCAAAAACTGCAAAAAAGCAGAGCGACTATGGAGGAAAGACTGGCAGCACGCCAGCAAAGAAGCTTATCAGAGGTCGGTGAGAATCTATAAATCAACCCTGAAGCTCACTAAAGCCTCACACTATGACACTAGAATAAAAAACTCCACCAATTCGGCAAGGGAATCCTTTCTCATAGCCAGGTTCTGAGCTGGGATGGGGCAGTGAGATAAATAACGGTGATGGATCAAGCCCTGATCTTTGGACTGGGTAAGAGTGGTCTGCTCAATTCAGACACTCTGTTCATCACCACCCCCTTTTGTAAATCGATTTTGGCCACTATAGGTGTGGCAGGGTATACTCAGACATGAGTCCCTTTCTCACTGCTCCATCAGGATTCAAGCAAGCCGGGCCGAAGAGGCTGAAATGCCAGAAACCGGTCCCCGGTAGCTTGTCTCCTTTCTGGTAAAGAATTGGCTTGGTAGTTTAGTCTGCCCTGTTCCCATGATGCACTGGGCCAGGGACAGACTGATTTGCATATAGCCAGGTTCTGAGCTGGGATGGGGCAGTGAGATAAATAACGGTGATGGATCAAGCCCTGATCTTTGGACTGGGTAAGAGTGGTCTGCTCAATTCAGACACTCTGTTCATCACCACCCCCTTTTGTAAATCGATTTTGGCCACTATAGGTGTGGCAGGGTATACTCAGACATGAGTCCCTTTCTCACTGCTCCATCAGGATTCAAGCAAGCCGGGCCGAAGAGGCTGAAATGCCAGAAACCGGTCCCCGGTAGCTTGTCTCCTTTCTGGTAAAGAATTGGCTTGGTAGTTTAGTCTGCCCTGTTCCCATGATGCACTGGGCCAGGGACAGACTGATTTGCATATAGCCAGGTTCTGAGCTGGGATGGGGCAGTGAGATAAATAACGGTGATGGATCAAGCCCTGATCTTTGGACTGGGTAAGAGTGGTCTGCTCAATTCAGACACTCTGTTCATCACCACCCCCTTTTGTAAATCGATTTTGGCCACTATAGGTGTGGCAGGGTATACTCAGACATGAGTCCCTTTCTCACTGCTCCATCAGGATTCAAGCAAGCCGGGCCGAAGAGGCTGAAATGCCAGAAACCGGTCCCCGGTAGCTTGTCTCCTTTCTGGTAAAGAATTGGCTTGGTAGTTTAGTCTGCCCTGTTCCCATGATGTACTGGGCCAGGGACAGACTGATTTGCATATAGCCAGGTTCTGAGCTGGGATGGGGCAGTGAGATAAATAACGGTGATGGATCAAGCCCTGATCTTTGGACTGGGTAAGAGTGGTCTGCTCAATTCAGACACTCTGTTCATCACCACCCCCTTTTGTAAATCGATTTTGGCCACTATAGGTGTGGCAGGGTATACTCAGACATGAGTCCCTTTCTCACTGCTCCATCAGGATTCAAGCAAGCCGGGCCGAAGAGGCTGAAATGCCAGAAACCGGTCCCCGGTAGCTTGTCTCCTTTCTGGTAAAGAATTGGCTTGGTAGTTTAGTCTGCCCTGTTCCCATGATGCACTGGGCCAGGGACAGACTGATTTGCATATAGCCAGGTTCTGAGCTGGGATGGGGCAGTGAGATAAATAACGGTGATGGATCAAGCCCTGATCTTTGGACTGGGTAAGAGTGGTCTGCTCAATTCAGACACTCTGTTCATCACCACCCCCTTTTGTAAATCGATTTTGGCCACTATAGGTGTGGCAGGGTATACTCAGACATGAGTCCCTTTCTCACTGCTCCATCAGGATTCAAGCAAGCCGGGCCGAAGAGGCTGAAATGCCAGAAACCGGTCCCCGGTAGCTTGTCTCCTTTCTGGTAAAGAATTGGCTTGGTAGTTTAGTCTGCCCTGTTCCCATGATGCACTGGGCCAGGGACAGACTGATTTGCATATAGCCAGGTTCTGAGCTGGGATGGGGCAGTGAGATAAATAACGGTGATGGATCAAGCCCTGATCTTTGGACTGGGTAAGAGTGGTCTGCTCAATTCAGACACTCTGTTCATCACCACCCCCTTTTGTAAATCGATTTTGGCCACTATAGGTGTGGCAGGGTATACTCAGACATGAGTCCCTTTCTCACTGCTCCATCAGGATTCAAGCAAGCCGGGCCGAAGAGGCTGAAATGCCAGAAACCGGTCCCCGGTAGCTTGTCTCCTTTCTGGTAAAGAATTGGCTTGGTAGTTTAGTCTGCCCTGTTCCCATGATGCACTGGGCCAGGGACAGACTGATTTGCATATAGCCAGGTTCTGAGCTGGGATGGGGCAGTGAGATAAATAACGGTGATGGATCAAGCCCTGATCTTTGGACTGGGTAAGAGTGGTCTGCTCAATTCAGACACTCTGTTCATCACCACCCCCTTTTGTAAATCGATTTAACTCTTTGTCAGGCCTCCTAGTTTATCGTTCCCCTGGCCATTCTGGCCCTTTTTCTAGCGCTCTCCTAGATGCCATTGCGTCTCAGGCCCACTCCACTACCAACTTTTCGATACTAGGAGACCTCAACATTCATTTCGACGACCCCCTAGACAGAGGGGCAGCCGACTTGATCGCAGAACTGGCTGCCTATGGTCTCCACCTCTCCAACTCCGGAGCCACACACACTAAAGGTCATCTGCTTGACCCGGTGTTCACCAACATCCCTACCCTTCAAGCCAGAGAGTCCCTCCCCCTCCCATGGACGGACCACTTCATGGTCCCTCTCCGCCTACCAGGAGCCTTCAAGAAACCCCACAAACCCACTACCTATACCAGGGACAGGGCATTGTCCAGACTCTCTACAGAGGATTGGGCTAGAACCCTGAACTCCACCACCCCTACCTCTTCGGAAGATCCGGTCACCGCAGACAGGAAATTCAGGGAGTGGATCGCCACTTCACTGGACTCCATCCTCCCCATAAAAACCTGTGAGGATAAAAACGGGAAACTAGGATCTGCCCCATGGTACACCCCGGAACTCCGGACTCTCCGCAAAAACTGCAAAAAAGCAGAGCGACTATGGAGGAAAGACTGGCAGCACGCCAGCAAAGAAGCTTATCAGAGGTCGGTGAGAATCTATAAATCAACCCTGAAGCTCACTAAAGCCTCACACTATGACACTAGAATAAAAAACTCCACCAATTCGGCAAAGGAATCCTTTCTCATTGCCAAAGAGTTATTGAAAATACCAGCTCCACCCTCCTCCAACACACCCCCTGCAGACAGAAGTAACGAACTGGCTACCTATTTTAACTCCAAAATCGCCCGTATTCTAGTCTCCCTCCCCCCTCCCTGCCTGCCGACCCACATGGACAATGATGCATCCACCAACCGCGCAGGAAACAGCTTGCATCCTCAGTTGACCGCTTTTAGGGCAGTAACTCTGAACGAAGTAGACACAACCATGGCCAAAATGAAAAGCGGATCCCCTCTCGACCCCGCCCCCATCAGATTCTTGAAAACAGTAGCCCCTGTCATTGTGCCTACGATCACGGAGCTGATAAACATCTCGCTCTCTCAAGGCTCGGTCCTCCCCAGCTGGAAGAGTGCAGTAGTCAAGGCACTCCTAAAAAAAACGCATCTGGATCTTGCCGACATGGCGAACTACCGGCCAATCTCACTCCTCCCCTGCACCAGCAAAATGGCCGAGAAACTGGTCAATGAGCAACTGTCACAGTTTCTAGAATCAAATACCCTCCTGTGGCAGTCCCAAACCGGGTTCCGCCCGGGCCACGGCACAGATACCGCCCTCCTCGCAGTCATCGAGGAGGCAAGGTGCATTCTGGATTCAGGAGGGTCAGTGGCAGTCAACCATCGTGTCCTACTCCATCGGCTGGCCGCGGCAGGGCTCGCAGGTTCGGCGCTCACATGGATAGAATCCTTCCTTTCAGGGCGCTCGTTCCAGGTATGGGATGGCAACTCCCACTCTGCCTCCCTCCCCCTCACGAGCCGTGTCCCCCAGGGGTCATCATTAAGCCCCACTTTATTTAATACATACATGGCCCCTCTCGAAGATGTTGTCGCCCCCTTCGGGATCAAGATAGTGAGCTACGCGGACGACACGCAACTGGTCGTCTCAGTTTCACATCTGGACAACCACCCTGACAATCTGCTGAACTGCCTCAAGGAAATTCACAACTGGATGTGCGAGTCTTCGCTCAAACTAAATGGGTCAAAGACAGAAGTCATGCTTTTGGGCAAGCAATGGACCACCATCCCCCCCTCAGTCTGGCCAGACGTGTTCGGGGAAATTCCCACCCCGAAACAAGAAATTAAGACCCTAGGTGTCTGGCTAGAACCCGAGCTGTCGCTGAAAACTCAAGCAGCCAAAACAGCAGGTACCTGCTTTGGTCTCATGCACTCCATCCGCAAGATCCTCCCACTACTTCGCCCCTATCTAGGAAACTCCTGGTCCAAGGTCTGATCCTTGCGCGGCTGGACTACAGCAACATGGTATATTTGGGAGCTCCTGAAGCCACCATGGCTAAACTCCAGCACACGCAGAACGCAGCCGCCCGGCTCCTAATGAAGCTCCCTTCCAGAGTTTCAGCCAGACCAGCGATCAGGGCCCTCCACTGGCTTCCAATTCGTCAAAGGGTCGAATTCAAGGCCCTGTGCACTGCACACAAACTACTCAACGGTCTTGGCCCTGCTATTCTGAGAGACCTGGTCACTCCATACAAAGCCCCCAGGTCCCTTCGCTCGGATAACGAGCGTCTTGCCAACGTCCCCAGATACAGGAAGGCACGCACCGGCGGCCGACGCTTTTCTGTTAAAGCATCCTCTGGATGGAACTCACTTCCCCGCCCCCTGCGACTGGAACCCAGTCATCTCATTTTCAGGAAAAAACTGAAAACTCTGCTGTTCCCAAAATAAAGTTCCCTTTTCCCTCTGGTCTCCACAAATGTTACAGCACGGGGATGCCTCCGGGTCACCAGGCGCTCTACAAATCGCTAAATAAATAAATAAAATATGCACCACTTCTGGGGGCTCACATGGTGATCTGGTGGTTCGTGATACACCTACAGCCGGGGCATCATCAGCCGGATTACTCAGAAGTGTAAACAACAGGCCAACATTTTTAAAAGAAGCTAACAGTCCTTTTCCATCTATTCACCCAGGATCTGGAACAACATCCCTATATCCATCGGGGTCACCCTAAAGCTGCTTTAATTTAGAAAAGAGTTGACAACCCACCTCTTTAAAGAATACTGCATCTCAATGCAGTAACAGTACACATCTGCTCTCAGTATTAAGCTACCTCTCTTACCACTTGACTCTATCCTTTCCATCGACCCTGTACAGCGCCTGATGGCTTTTGGCTTGATTTGTGCTATACAAATACCACGTTCGTTCATTTGCATGCCTTTCCATTAACAGTACATACATGAGACTAAGAGAAGCCTCTACATCACATTGATGTTGTGTTATGTCTGTCAATGCATCAGGTATTGCAGCTTCACCTTTCTGTAATTCCAAATTTTGCCTAGTGGCACAAATGTGTTATTTCGGTCATTTTAGCCTTAATGTCCTGCATCATAAGTGTAATTTATATAACATGTCCATCAGTGCTTGGTTACTTTATATATGGGATTCCCATGAATAGAATCCCTGCTCGGCAAATGTTCTGACAGGGTCTGTACAGCTCATAAATTCATGTGGAAACATTTCCTAGTGATGCACCACTTTCTGTGAATTGTGACTCCATTTGCCTCTGTACCTTTTTTATGCATTGTCTCTTCCCACATCTCTCATCTAGCAAAGAATGCCGTAGCGTCACTACTTTAAGGACTGAACTGGAAATGTTTGTCATCATTGCACAGAGAATGGGCACTGATTGTTTCTTAACGAAATATAAAAAAGAAATCTTTCCTGTCTGCCCTAGCCTGTTTGCTGTTATTCTAAATTTCTGTAACTCTTTCTTCTTCCCTGAGGTGTCTTTGTTTATATAAAATATTTTCCAAATGTACATTGCTGAATTGCCAAGGAAACTGCTTTAGGCTGTAGTCCAGCTGCAGAGAACTACTGTGACCTCTCCTCAATATTGATTTATTCAATGTTGCTAAGCATTCACCATCCAGTAACGCTCGGTTTTCACAGCCTAACTACCAGTGCTTCCCTAACTTAGTATACCACATACATGCATTTTGCAAATTTGCACTTAGATCTGCCATGTCCATGGCTAAATGACTGACATGAGCTAATAAGTGTTTATTGGCACACTGAACCCAAAAATGGTGATTGTTAGCAATTGTGTTTCTGGTTGGCAGAGGTATGAACCCAGTCCAGTAAATTAACCTGTGCTCACCCTCTGATAGCTTGGCACCGAGCAGTCAGGCTTAACTTAAAAGGCAACGTGTAAAGTAGTAGGGCACACAACACACAGTAACAGAGTGAAAACACCACAAAACAACTCTCCACCCGAATATAACACAAATTTTATCAGTACAACAAGACCAAAACGACAAAAATTCAATAAGAAGAAGTCAATATATGAATCTATAAATGTTTGTGGGGTGCTTAGTAACAGAAAGTGCCAACTGGGGCTATCTTGTCACACTTCACAATCCAAAATTTGAGGACAACCGAGAAGGAGTGTGGTCGGATACAGGGACCTGCTGAACAGTATCAGGGATGCATCGAAGTTGAGGTCTATGCGTGGAGCAAAGGAGTTGATGCGTCACTGTTGCAGTTGGGGCGATGCATTTGTTTCAAGCTGGGCAAAGAAGAGGATGCATCGAGAGTCAAGATGCGATGAACATTAGGGCAACGCATGGTCTTCAAACCGCTGGGATGTAGGTGATGCATGCAGCAAAAAGCGATGCACCGGTGCTGAGGTGTACAAAGTCGAAGATGCGCCGGAAACAGGGTGAAGTCTCTGAAAACCCTGAGACTTCAAGGAAGCAAGCTATCAAGCTCTCAGAGATACGTTGGTTCTGGGATGTAGAGATGCACGTCCAGTCCTTCTCAGTCCCAGGCAGGAAGCAGCATTTAGCAGGCTAACACAGAAAAGCAGTTCAGCAAAGTGGCAGTTCCTTCTGGCAGCACAGCAGCCCTTCTTCATGGTAGAATGTCCTCAGTTCCAGAAAAGCTCTGATTTGGCGGTGTCAGACATCCCATACTTATAGCCAGTTGGGCCTTTGAAGTAGGGAGACTTCAAAGAGAAGCTTTTGAAGTGCACAAGACTGTGCCTTTCCTGCCCCGGCTCCAGACGGACTACAGGGGGTATGCTACCCCCTGTATTTGTGTGGGGACAGGACAAAGCCATTTTAGGAGTGAGTATCAGCTCCTCCTTCCCATCCTACTCAAGATGACCCATCTGTGGTTGTCTAGAGAAAATGCAGGAAGGCAGCTGTAACTCACCCAAGATGTTTATTCCAGAGATAGGCAGAAGGAGCTGAATGGTTACAGTAAGAAAATGGCGACTTTCCAAAAGTAGCATTCTCAGAATAGCAATTTAAAAACCAACTTCACCATAAATTGTGTTTTTAAATTGTGATTTTAGCGACACCAAATTTGGGGGTCCCATTTTTTCCCAATTGGAAATTACATGTATAAACTGTAACAAGACAATCACAATGTTTTCCTATGGGAGAGATGGGCCTTGCAGTAGTGGTAACCTACATGTAGGACCGGCAAGAAGGTTTACTTGCCAGTTCGAAATGGCAGTATTGCAAAGTCATCCTGTGGCTTGGGCACTCCCAATGTTTTTGCTGACTGGTACTGGTGCTAATTGACTCACCATGGGTTTTGCCTAACCAGGCCCAAGGTCAGGGCAATGTTGAAAGCCCACTTAGAATACAGTGAAAACACCTACATACACTAGGGTTCATGGTCCCCCTATGTTTGGCATGAGCGCCTCTATAAGGCCCTGGTATATAATAGAGCAGGGGGATTGAAACTACCTTTAAGTCCCTAGTATGTAATAGGGAATGGCAGTTTTGAGGCCAGAAGCCCTTTCTGCACTTGCATGTGTGCACTGCAGAGGCATGAGGTTAGTTTGAAAGAACTACTTTTAAAATGCAAATTGTGCCACAACTCAACTTTGGTGTTTTGGGCACTACAGAAATTATAAAACTACAATGTTTGGCAATATTAGGTACCCCCAGGGTCTACCCTTGGTGTCTCAGGGATGGGGGGTCAGGTACTTATAAAGTGGACCCTTGTAAAAGAGGTGTTATATGCCCTGCAGTTAGTAAAATTGCACATTTCACTCCCCAATTTGTAGAAAAGTGCTTCCCAAAATCGGCGTTTGTGCTAACAACACTGTGGAGTGATCATCTGCAATATATCTGTACATAGTCAGAACCCCTAAAGTCTTCTCTAGATGTTCCTGGTTAGGGGCATCTGTAGATATAGGCAGGGTCCCTGTAACAGATGTTTTATAAGGCCTGATGTTGGAGAAATTACCCAGTTCATTTTCCCCATCGCAGATCCACACCCACATAGGGGAACATGACAAGAAGTTATTGATTAATAAATAAAGATAAGGGTGTCATAACATGCCATTCAAGGACTCAGTAGAATGGTATTGATAAATCCAACAATATGCTATTGTTGAATTTGGCCAAAAATGTAGAGACACAAAGTTATAAGCCATTCTTGTCTGTAAGCCAACATTTAGCCTTCTAGTGCTCTGACCTCATTGGCCAGAGTTAAGTGGATTAGGCAGGCTGCTTTGATGACTTCATAAGTATCCCAAAGGGTTAGAGAGCCATAATGCTACAGAGGAATGCTATGGCAAGGGGAGGGGTCGGAAAACATATCTTCAAAGGGAGGAGGGGACAGATAGTGTAAGTCAAGTCCAGTTAACGCCCTGCCCATTGATCCCAGCCAGATGCCAGGCTTAAGAAAGAGATTTGCAGTTACATCGAGATGAGCGATCCTGTAGGCTGGCTTAGTTTGCTCTTCTGTCTCTGCTGGAAAATCAGCCATATTGAATTTTGGAGAAATGGTGCTCTCTGTAAGAATTTAGATCCACACTTTGGAGTATGTGATCATACCCTGGGGTGTTGTCCTGCACTTAATTGGACAGGAGTGCCCTCCTGCTTGATCCAGAGAGCTTGGAATAAGTATCTGAGAGAGGGGGAGGCTCTCAACTCTAATGCTTGAAACTGAAAGAAGAAGAAAGATTTCCAAGTTGGAAACTTGATTTGCAACATCAGGCCCTGCACTCTAAAAAGATTGCACCAGGTGCATTATCTGGAATGACAGCACTTTAGATGTACCTTGCTTCAAGAGGAATAAAGAGGGGATGCCAAGCTGGAAACTTGATATGCTCCATCAGGCCCTGCATTCTGAAAGACTGAGCCTGCAGCATTATCTGTAACTACAGCCCTTTGGACGTATCTTGCTTCAAGAGGAATAAAGAGTGGTCTCCCTGAAAACTACAGTTTAACAGAGTTCACCTGCATCATTTTCACTGAGTCCCCTGCCTGGAGTGTATCCAGTGGACTTTTAAGGGTGTTGTCCAAGTGCCTTGTGGGAATTGTGGTCCAGCTTTTCAAGGATTAACTTGGGAATTCCAAATCCTTGGATTGTGTTTTGGACACTTTGAACCACCACTGAATCCGGCCTGCTTGAGGAGGCTGCACGACGTCTGGTGAGAAATCCTCCAGAAAAAGTGTGAAGGTAAAATCTTGACATGGGCCTCCTGCTCAGTGTATCCGACCAGGGCTGCATCGTAGCTAGCCTCAAAATTTCACTTTGTTGCAGTCAGAGGCGACCAAACCAGAAGTGCAATATTGTTTTCTAAGCATTAGAAAGTGTTTAATATATTTAAAAATTCATATCTCTGTTTTCATACAGTGGATTTCTTTTCATTTTGGTGTCATTTAAAATATAAAAATATTTCCTATTTTTATAAATTGGTGTTGGATTCTTATTGTATGTGGTGTCTTCATTATTTACTGAATTGGTGTTTGTAAATGCTTTACAAACCTGTATCTGAAGTTAAGTCTGCTTACCTCCAGCTAAACTACCACGGATTGAGCATGGGAATAATTTTCTGAGACCAATTCCGAGCCATAGTTTGTCTTAGTGGCCTTATTGCCAGAGGTAGCTGTACATTTACCCTTACCCATAATTCACTCTCCAATAGGCAGTTTAAAATTGCACATTCAGGCTCTGCAGTGGCTGGCCTGAGATGTTTAAAAGGCTACTCAAGTGGACTGCACAATCACTGCTGCAGGCCCACTTGTAGAAATTGATTTATAGTCCCTGGGCAAATGTAGCGCACTCTACGTGGATAACCCAATGTTATCATGTTTTAAGTTGAGAGAACGTGAACTTTAGCACTTGTTAGCAGTGGTAAAGTGCTCGGGTTCCTACGGTTAGCAGAAAAGAAGTCAGCAAAAACCGTCAAACACAGGAGGTCAAAAGGCAAATATTCAGGGGAAACCCCTCCAAGAACGTCAGGTCTAATAGTGATGCACATAGCTATGTAACACAATTTATTTTTAGAAGAAACATAGATAGCAAGGCCAGGAACTGAAATCTTCTGTAGATAGTTATGTTTTACTTTGACAAAAGCAGAAGACATGAATTATCACATTATTTCTACATTTGATATTCTGTTAGGAGGAAGGGTGTTCTGATAGCTATCTTCACTAAGGGCAAGATGTAGGAGAAATGATATTTATATAGAGACAATGAGCCATACAGCTCTAAATCAGTGTATAGGAAACGTTGCATTAGACAATGAGAAGTAGGAAGTATATATGAAGAGTGTTTGGTATGCAGAAGCACAAATTTAGGATTTAAAATGTACCACAGTAGTTGGGGTTGGCTTTGCTAATAATAATATATTTCTACCCGCACAAACCTTTTTTGCAACATTAGGCTAATGGCAGACTGGGAAAAACATAGAGGTTTAACCCATACCTTGCATCTATTTGCTGACAGTTTATAGGTCACTGTACTATGCTAGGATTGTAACCTACGAAATTCAAGTGAGAAAAGAATCTCAGTGATAAAAACAGTAACCTACTGAGGATCCACATAACATACAATTTTCTTGATGCAGGTTCTTTGCACCAGGCACATTAACCTTCCACTGATGAGTCAAAACTACCACTAGGCAATGGCTGGACACAAAAGGAAATCTGTAGTAGGTGCATGCGTTCAAACCCATGAGTTATTTCTAAGCACATCACCAGAGCTCAACACCAGGTGGAGTAAAGCCTGTCCTGTTGTTCACTAACCATAAAGTTAAATAATTTAAAAAATGGTATACAGACATGAGCACTTATCAGACTTTGCAAACGAGTTGAAACTGCAGCTCATGCGTCGAGTATGATTATTTCTATGTAACATTTTTAATTGTTTAACTTTGTCGTGAGTGAACTTGAGGCAACAATCCATCCAAGAGGAGCACAAACCATGCAACACGAGAATGCTCTCAACTTTGAAAGTCTTCCCCTGGCAGCATTTTGTATTTTGTTTTTGATAGTGATTGTGATGAAGGTCAATAAATCAAGGCCCATTAAGGGCCTGTTTCAAGACCTCTTTTCCTTTTTTTTTGTTTTGTTTGCCCACACTTGCCTTAACCTCTTTGCTGCCAGGACTTCCCCACCACTCATGCTAAGCTTTTCTTTTGCTCTTTGGGGTAGATCCCGCTTAGGCCCCCATAACTTTTTGTCCACATAAAGAAACTCTGCCTAATTTGCGTCCTTTTTTCCCAACATCATGAGGATTCGAATGGTATACAGGGTATGTGCATTGCCCTGGAGAGAAACGAGAAATTAGCCAAAATACAGCTAAATATGGTGGGTTTGAGGGAAAATGGAAAAAATGTTCTGCAGAAGAAAGCGTCTGGCTTTTTCCTTGTAAATGATATCATTAAAGGGTTTGCAGTGCTAAACTCATCATCTTCCCAGCTTTCAAGAAGGTAGACCTTTGTCAGAAAACCAAGTTTTCAAACACAGTTTTGGCATTTTACTGGGACATAACCTATTTTTCCTATCTTTTGTGCTTTCAACTTCCTTCCAGTTAATGGTAGAAATGGGTGTGAAACCAATAATGGATCCCAGAAAGCTATTCATTTCTGAAAAGTAGACAACATTCTTAATTCAGCAAAGGGTCATTTGTGTAGATCCTTCAAATGATTTCTATAAAAAGTAACAGTTGAAATAAACAAAATACTGAATGATTTAAAAAAACTGCCATTTGTTCCTACATTTTCACCTGTAACTTCTTCTAACAATGGCAGATTTTGTAAAGCAATATACCATTGCGTCCAATTGATCCTTCTGGTTGTGAGGTATATAGGGCTTGTATGCTTACCAAGAACATAAGGTATCTAAAGCCAATAATTGAGCTGTACCTTGCAATAATTTTTGATTATGTACCGGGTATACAGCAGTTCATTTGGTAAAATATAAAGAGTGAAAAATAGGTATCAAGGAAATCTATGTATTCCCGAAATGGGAACAAGATATTGAGTTTAGAAGCAATGGCTCTTTGCACATCTCTGAATTATTTGGTACCCATCCTAGTATGTGAATTAGAGGTCATTTTAAAAAATAACTTATTCTTTATAAACTGTCTAACATTTGGAAGGGAGAAATGCATAGAAAGACAATTGGTAGCAACACTTGTTCTACTATTCTGCATTCACGGCTGGACTGCCTGTATTGTATTGCATTGTATTGTATAGAGACTTATGTAGCGCTCTGTCACCCTAAGGGTATCCTGGCACTAGAGATTCTCCTACAGGAAATGCAACCCATAGGCATGAGGGCCCATATAAATGTGTAATAACTAGGCCAACTTAGTCCCTAGGAAAGAGCCACGTTTTAGCTTTTTTCTGAGTTCTAGCAGGTTCTAAATTTGTCTGAGAGCTACCGAAAGTTTATTCCTTAGACGTGACGCTGCCATGCTAAATGCCCTGCCTCCTAATCGGGTTTTCTTGAATCTTGCTGTGCACACCAGTCTGGTAGATGTTGAGCGGAGGTTTCTAGCTGGTATATAACAGGATAATTTGCTCTGCAGTAGTATCGGACCCAGTCTGTGGACTGCTTTATGAACAATACAGAGAGATTTAAACTTCAATGATGGCGATTCCGAGGATCTGCATTGTCTTTTCAAAGCTAGCTTGGCTGATATTATTTGGATCCTCTGCAATGTTTTGATCAGAAACATGGTGCTTCTAGTAGCAAGGAGTTGCAGTATTCTAATCTACTCAAGATGGCGCTCCTCACTACCTGTGCCCTAGCAGACCGTTGTAGCAACAGAACTATCTACCCTAGGGCTCTAACCAGGGACTAGCAAGTACTGATTGTTCTTTTAACTTGCGAGTCTAACTACAAATTACTGTCAAAAAGTACTCCAAGATTACTTTCTGTCTTGATGGAGTCAGTGGAGTATCTGTTGGGAGAGGCCAGAAGTTTGCAGGGAGAGAGCAGGGTGCCTTATTCGTTGTGTAGTGTAAAATCTCAGTTGTACCCCCATAAAATTGCAGAGAGTTGCCCCCAAGCCATTTTGATGTTATTTGTATGCATTCATGGAATTTTGCTAGAGATACTGCCTGAGAGCCATCTAGTGAGAAAATTAGCTGTGTGTCATCAGCGTAGTTCACAACTTTAATTTCAAATTACTTTATAATGGAGATAAGAGGGCACATATAAATATTAAATAGGATCAGACTTATTGCTGATCCTTGCGGGACTCAGTGTTTCATAGCATTATATTTGGAGACAAACGGAGGGATTGCCACTGCTTGCTGTCTATCTGACAGGTACGATTGAAACCAGTTAATAGCCGTCCCACGAATTCCAAATTTCATGAGCATTTCAAGTAGGATCTCATGGTTTACCGTATTGAATGCGGCTGACACATTCAGTAATACTGGAATAACAGCTTGACCGGTGTCAGCACGCATTCTCATTTCACCCAGGACTGTTACCAGGGCTCTCTCTACGTGCCGTGTGCAGCCCGAAACCCGAATTGGACTTCGTCTAATAAGTGATTTTCTTCTAAGAATTGTGAGAGAGCTTTACTGACCAATCTTTCCACAATTTAAACTGGATAAGGCAGCACAGAGATTGGTCTGTAGTTGGCTGGTCATAGAGAGTCTAATTTGGCCTTTTTCAATAAAGGGGTCACCATCGCCTTCTTCCAGCATATAGGGACCATACCACTACTCAGCAACTGTCAACAGATTTGGTGCAGCTGCTGGAATAGCTCTGGATTAAGCTCTTTCCATAGTTTAGGCAGAAGTGGGTCTAGTGGTGATCGGGAACAGATACCTATGGCTATTTTGTTAAAATCTTCCTGTGTGGGGATCTGAAACTGTGCCATAGTTGCCAGAGTGTTATCCTCTGCTCCCTCATTCTGTTTTTCTAACGTCACCAGTTATGAATAAACACTTGTATTATTCATCCCATTCCCATTGTTATGTTCCAGACCAGTAATAATGTTGTTAATTTTCTCCTCAAAGAAGACTGCCAGGTCGTCGCAGTCTTATTTTTCATATTGTCGGGTTTGGACAAATCCTTCACAATGTTAAAGATTGTTTTAATCCTATCAGGTGCCTGAAGGATGAGTTGCTCATAATATGCTGCCTTAGTTTAAGCAATTGTGCCCTTGTAGGTATTCAATTATTTTCGTAGGATTAATTTATACTTTTCCTCATAAAGTTTATGCCATTTCCTCTCTGCGTGCTTACATATTTTCTTTTGTTTTTGTAAATCCTCATTGTACGATGGGGCTGAGGGTTTATCCCTATTTTTTATATTTTTTGTGGGTATCATCTGGTCGAGTGTGTAATTGATCTGACCACAGAGGATAAGATAGTTTACATCCACCGTTTTGTTAGTGTCAAATAAACTCTCTCCAGAGCAAAGTGGAGGGTATTTCATTTTTCTCAGCTTCGCCCAGTCCCTTCCCCAAATGGTAATTGTCGGGTTGAGTAGTTCTATTGCTCAGTTTAGGAACTGTTAGCATAAATTGAATTAAAAAATGATCAGTCCAACACTTTGGCACTATATCTCCTACTGTTACGTCCATATGGTTTGCAAATATTAAATCTAAAATTTGGCCACCATGATGTTTTGGGTGTTTAACCAGTTGTTGCAAGCTTATATTCTCACATGCTTGCAGTAATTCTTTCAGAGCTGAGTCAAGATTCCCATTCTCCCAGAGGTTAAACTCTCCTAATATGACCATTCTGGAGTGGGTAAGTGACATATTGTAGATTTTGTCAATCAAAGCTTGGTTTTGGCCGTAGCAGGCCTCTGTTTTTTTTCTGGGTGGCTGGAAGGGTGGGGTGAGTTTTGGAGCAGTGGGGGTCGTTTTTTCGCTACTGTGTCCGGTTTTGCAGCGGTGCTGCAATATTGTCCCCCAGTACCAAAAGCAACAGTGCTTCACAATTGCACCACACCTCTCCCGCCTGTCCCACCAGGGGCTGGCGCTACAGAATTGCCAGGGCTGCTTTGGATTCCCAGTCAAGCCATGTCTATGTTCCCCTAAGTCTCCTGATAAACATGGAACCTAACTTGTGTTGAAAATCTAAGATCCTGCATCAGAAAATGGCCCAAAATGCAACATGGACACATCACATTTTTCATTGAAAAATAACCTTTTTTTATGCAATGTGCCTAGCTATGTATTTTGGGCCCTAGCTCAGCTGGCACTTAGGGATACCTAGCAAACCTGCACATTTTTGAAAATTACACACCCAGGGGAATCCAGAGTGGGGGGACTTGTGTGGCTCTCACCATGGTATGTTACAAATAATCCCTTGAAAACCTCAAACTTTGTAAAACAAAACACATTTATGTGACAGAAAGGCCTGGAATCTGTGGGGAGCCACAAACTTCCACCACCTAGCATTCCGCCAAGTCTCCTGATACAAATTGTATCTCACTTGGGTGGGTTGGCCTAGTACCCATGCCAGGAAACAGCCCAAATTGCAACATGGACATATCACATTTTTCCACTGAAAACAGACCCTTTTATTGCAATGTGCCTAGCTGTGAATTTTGGGTCCCATCCCAGCCAGCACCCAGGTGAACCTATCAAACCTGTACATGATTAAAATCTAGACATCCAGTGAAATCCAAGATGGGGTGACTTGTGTGGCTCTCACCAGGATATGTTGCCCAGAATCATTTGCAAACCTCAAACTTTGTAAAAAGAACATTTATTTTCCAGACATTTCTGTGATTAAAAGTTTTGAAATCTATGGGGAGCCAAAACATCCACCTGCCCAGCATTTCCACAAGTCCCTCAATAAAAATGGTACCTTACTTGTCTGGGTAGGCCTTGTGCCCATCACGGGAAACAGCCCAAAACACAATGTGGACAGATTACATTTTTCCACTGAAAACTGACCCTTTTTTTGCAATGTGCCTAGCTGTGTATTTTGGGTCCTAGCTCAGCTGGCAACTAGGGAAACCTAGGAATCCTGTACATTTATGAAAACTAGACATCCATGGAAATCCAGGATGAGGTGACTTATGTTGTTCACACCAGGTTCTGTTACCCAAAATCCCTTTCAAACTTCACAATTTGTCTAAATTACTTGCATTTCTGTGAAAGAATGTTCTTGAATCAGGGGGAAGCCGCAAATGTTTACCCACCCAGCATTTCCCCAAGTGTCTCAATAAAAAAGGTACCTCACTTGTGTGGGTAGACCTAGTACCAGCAACAGGAAAAAGAATAAAACGCAATATGGACCCATAAACTTTTTCCTCTGAAAATGACCCTTTTATTGCAATGTGCCAAACTGTGGATTATAGGCCCTAGCTCGCCATCACCTAAAGAAACCTAGCAAGCAGGGGCATTTTTGAGAACTAGACAACCAGGATATCTAGGATGCGGTGACTTGTGGGGTTATTACCAGATTCTGATACCCAGAATCCCTTGCAAACCTCATTGTTTGTCTAAAAAACACATTTTCCTGACATTTCTGTGATTAAAATTTTTGGAGTCTATGGGGAGCCAAAACATCCACCTACCCAATATTTCCACAAGTCTCTCAAAAAAAATGGTACTTCACATGTCTGGGTAGGACTAGTGCCCGTGACAGTAAATGGCCAAAACGGAATGTGGACACATCGCATTTTAACACTGAAAATTGACCCTTTTTTGCAATGTGCCTAGCTGTGGTTTTTGGGCCTTAGCTCAGCCGGCACCTAGGGAAACCTAGAAAACCTGTACATTTTTTAAAACTAGACACCCATGGGAATCAAGGGTAAAGTGACTTATGTTGTTTACACCAGGTTCTGTTACCCAAGGTTCTGTTACCCAGAATACCTCGCATTTCTGAGATGGAAGGTATGGAATCTGCAGGAAGCCACAAACTTCTACCCACCCAGTATTTCTCCAAGTCTCTCAATAAAAAAATTACCTCACGTCTGGGTAGGTTTAATGTCTGCAATTGGAAACAGACCAAAACGCAACATGGACACATCACATTTATCGTCTGGAAAATTACCCATTTTTTGCAATGTGCCTAACTATGGATTACGGGCCCTAGCTCAGCCAGCATCTAGAGAAACCTAGCAAACTGGTAAATTGTTTGAAAACTAGACAACCTGGGGATCTAGGATGGGGTGACTTGTGTGGCTATCACAGGTTCTGTTTAACTCAGAATCTCTTGCAAGCCTCATAGTTTGTTTAAAAAATCACATTTTTCTCACATTTCTGTGAAGGAAAGCTCCGGAATCTGAAGGGAGCCAAAAACTTCCTTCCACCCAGCATATCCCCAAGTCTCCTAATAAAATTGGTCCCTCACTTGTGTGGGTAAGCCTCGTTCCTGTGACTTAAAATAGCTTGAAACGTATTGTAGAAAAATCAAAATTATCTATAACAAAACAACCTGGTTTTGCAAGGGGGCAACATGCATGTTTGCTCCCTTGCTCTGTGGCCATCTAGGTAAACCTACGAAACCCTGACATTTCAGAAAATTAAATACCCGGGGGAGTCCAGGGAGGTTTGGCTTGAGTGGATCCCAAGTGCTTTCTTACCCAGAATCCCCTGCAAACCTCAAATTAACCAAAAAAATCACATGTTCCTCACATTTCTGTGTGAGAAGGTTGTGGAATGGCTGGGTCAGCACAACTTTCCCCCCACTAAGCATTACCCTCAGTGTCCCGATAAAAATGATACCTCACGTGATTGGGTCCCCAAAGCAGAGTCAGCCTAAAAACTTAATTTTAAAAAACTACCCTTTTTACCTCACTTTGGTTTCTCCTCCATTTTTCATTTTATATGTTTTCAGGCTGACTCTGCTTTGGTACCCACACAAGTGCAGTATCATTTTATCAGGAAACAAAAAGAAATGCTTGGTGGTGGGAAAATTGTGCTGGCACAGTGATCCTACAACTTTTCCAAACAGAAATGTGAGGAGAGTGTAACTTCTTAGCTAAATTTGAGATTTGCAGAGGATTCTGGGTGATAAAACGCTAGAGGATCATGCAAGCCACATCACCAGCCAAGTGCCATCCACACACACTGCCAGCCAACCACCATCCACACACACCATCAGCACACAACCAGACAAGTGTCATCACAGTCGCCGCAAGCTAAGCATCATCCATGCACACCCTCAAGCAAGCGCCATCCAAGCACACAGCCAGCCAAGCACCATCCATGCACTTTGATGACAAAGTGACAGTCCATGCACAATGCCTGCAAAGTAACATTCCATGCATGCCGCCAAGTAATTGCCATCCAAGCAGACTGCTAGTCAAGCAACAGTCTACGCACACTACCAGCCAAGAACTAAGCAGGTCCATCCACAGTGACAGCAAAATGCAGGTACACACACAGCCAACCAAACACCAGTACATGCAGCCAAACTCCAGTTTGCTCTCTCTCTCACACACACACACACACACACACACACACACTCGCGCACACACACACAAAGACTGTGAGTATTTTGGGGGGACTGGTGGCATTGCCATGCCCGTTCTAGACAGCCCCCACCCCTAACATACAAACAAAAAAGTCCCTTGTGCCTAGTGGGCTTTCTGCCCTCCTGAGGGTGCACAAAGACGGTGCTTATTTGTTTTTTTTGTCGAGGGGGGCATTGGCATGCCAATTCTGGATAGCCCTCCCCCTATTCTAGATTGCAAAAATCCCACCTGACCGCAAGGGGGGAGGTCAGAAAGACTGGGCAGTTTTTGTTGGGGGGTGGGGGCATTGGTATGGCCATTTTGAGCAGCACTACCCTGGACTACTAAAACAAAAGTCCCTTGCTTACTTGCAGGTTTTCTGCCCCAAGGGGTAGATTGGCAGCAATTTCACACCAGCGCTACAGCCGAAGATGTAACTGTTATGTCTTTGGCACGGAAGGGGTATAACACAAAATAGCAGCAGCTGCAGGCTCCGATCTCCTTCATTCACAGCCTTGTGTGCACTTCCATATTTCCTAACTCCTCCCAGCACAAGGTGGGGGCCATGGAGGCTTGTTCCTACCCCACCCTGTGACGAGTTGGAAATGGGTGGAGTTGCACAGGTACACAGTGCAGCCTCGCTGATTGACAACCAGCCTCGAAAAGCCCAGGCTTAAGCTTTAAGTGTCCAAGCTGTTTTCAATCAGCGAGCCTGCAGTGCGTCAGCCTTTCAGGGCACATAGGAACAGGGTTGAAAAGAAGTAAGCCCTGTAAATCCTGCTACAGCAGACAGGTGCGCACTAGCAAAAGTGTATTTTTAAAGAGCCTCCTTTTACCTGGCCTCGCACTGAGAGATGGTCAGAATCTCCAAATAATCCACTATTACTAGTATCGCAGTTTTAAAAATAAAAGGTAAGGATTGAGGCGGGGGGGGGGGGGGGACACAGCCCTTTTCCCCTAAAAAAAAGCAGCCGCCGCTGCAAGCTACGCTCACCATGTGACTTTGGAAACTGTAAGGAAATGCACTCAACATGTGTCTCATATATTGTTTTCCATAAAATAAATATTTTTACCCAAAATAATACCATTCCTATGGAAATTTCGCTCAGGCATTGTTTGTAAGTGTCTTTATTCTGGAGTGATATTCCATAATCATTAGAGCAGCCAAACTGTTTTTCTTTCTATTACAGAAGCACTTTCACAAATCGGAACTCCATTTTTGTTTGAAAGCTGTGTCTTGGACACCCTTCAAGCCTCATAAGTCTGGAGGCAGTGCAATTAAACTACCTCAACGAGCCCTAAGAAAGGGCAAACATGAATCTGAGGTGTTACCGTATTTCACTGATATTATTCTTGCTGAGAAATGTATTCCTGAATGAGAGCCTGCTATTAGATGTTGATATCATTATAAATGTTTGCTTCAGGTAATCGAATATAAAAAATATGTCTTCATCACAGAGTACTGGAATTCCAGTCTATTGCGTTGCTTGGGCCATGATTTGGAGTGCAATACTGGAAGCCAGCTCTGCCAGGCATTATTCTGCGCATAGAAGATGAAGGGCACTACGAGCTTTCTTTTGTTGTTTTAAGGGAAACAAGTATATCTTGTGGGCTCTCATTATATATAAATAAGGCTTCAAAAGAGTTTTGACAACAAGTTCTCAGACATGCATAAAAGACAAAGTCAACAATTTGAGGACACATGCACTCATACATCATCGTAATTGGCAATGAAAATAAAATAATAACATTTAAACATGCAAATAGCAGAAATATGTAAATTATAATTTTATGGAGCATTCAATTGCTCAACGATATTTGAAGCAGCTGAAATAAAAGTAATTAACAATATAACAATACATATATTTACAAATAAGAAAAACAATGTGGCTACAACATTAAAAACTCAATAAAGCAAACATTGCGTTGTTGCTCTTCTGACTGAGTCAGATGAGTCATATTGCAGCCTGGGGGTTGCAGACACCTTTTCCAATGTATGTAAGGAAAACAATTGCTCAAAACAATGCACTGGAGGCAACGATTGAAAGTAATTCTTATTTCTCGTTCACATAGGATGAAAACACGTCCACATTTATGAGCATACAGGGCTCCATGTAACATAAAGTGCTCCGGGGGAGCAATTGAGGTGTGTGTCAGTTACCTGAGCCCCAGTGCCCTTTTCGGTATACATACAAATCGCGCGACTGTACATGCAGCTCCAGCACAATTCTAAGCAGGGGGCTTTCTCATTAGAATGTTGTCATAACCCCCTGTTAATAAGGGAAACACTATGCCTCTTTGTCCATGTCATAGTATGAATGTGGGTAGGCAAGAACAACATCAGGAGATGCAAAGTTTGTGCATCACAAAGCGAAGGAAAACAGTCAGTGCGTCCCCTGGGCAACCCCTGAAAAGTCGTAATGGGGGTCCCTTGGATGTCCTATTCGTCCTCTGATAAGTGGGAGCAGTCTCCCAAAGGCATCCACTTGCAGTGGCATCTCTGACCCCTTCCAAATGCAGGCTGCTTCCACCTGTAGTGTTAAAGATGGATTGTAAGCTTGAAACAGCTGGTCCACCTTTCACTATATATTGCAAACAGCTGGCCTGGTTATAGTTCATTAACTCTAGTAGGGCACACTGACCAGCACAGCAGCAAGTTAAAGGCGTGGTGCAGACCATGGCAGTGCACTCTACATGACACCAGATGACCCTACCATTTCAGTGCCAGGTGTCTTTTAAGTGGTTCTTTCCCCAAAAAGCAACTAACTAGTTGCAAAATGAAAACCAAAGTTTGGACCAATGGATACGGTCGATCATTAAGCACATTCAAATATATTACATACTCAAGAAATGGTTTGTGGGCATATGGAATGTTGTCTCTAAGATACATCATAACCTAGAATAAGCGTGTTGGATCTTGATGCGAACATTTGAGCTTATCATATGCTTTTTCTCACAAGGCCTCTTTTATGAAAAAGCTTAAAAGGAAAGCATGTACATTGAATTCTTGGAATCTAATGTTAACCGTTCACAACCACTCATGAGAAAGATTGTTAATCGTGTCTTTCGTTGTAATATGGTCTAATCCTGACTATAATCGTTTTTAAATCTTTACAAGTTCACCTGTTAAAAAAAAAAGATTTGCTTTCATATTTACGCCGAATTTATCAATTTTTGCTTCACACTTTTTTATTTTAACATTATTTGCCATTTGTACCAGTGTTAGTATATTTTCCTGTTTCTTCAAATTTCTCGCATGCTTCCTTGTATCAGTCCACCTTCTCTAATTCTGTGTTGATATCACTTGCTCTAAGCTATCACCCAATATTTAGTATTAATACATGCATCTGATAATCTGTAAATCAGTTATTGTTCTATCCACCATTTTTATACTTAGGAATATTATTTTATTTTCATTAATAAAAATGAGTTTCTTCTACTATTATTTTTATTTTATTTTTTTACATATTATTGATTTTGAAATTGAAAGGAGGTGAGTCAGGGTCTTGCACTTTGAAGTCGGATTTTATGTGTATTTCCATTACACTCCTTTTGTATTACAGAGGAGCTATACACGTATCTACATTTCCAGATGCATAGAGATTTGGTGATTTTCCAGATTTAGTCATATTACACCAAAGGTCCGACTTACAAACTTATTCAGTGAGTCATACTTACTACTGTCTGAGGTTTTATTTACTGCTGATTTTCCCAGCCTGATTCACAAAGTATTTCCTGTGTGTAGATGCGTCTAACTTTAAACTTAATAAAGAGGTTTCACACTTAATAAAGAATTTCTGTGTATAACACAAGCCTACTTATGAAAAAAAGCTTTGTTAAAAGCATGTCTTATTCCTGGAAAATAAGGACTAAGTCACACCCAAATGTGGTGTAAATTACAATAGGTTAAATGAAATGCTTTGTGAATCAGGGCAGGAAATCCACAAGTAATAGAAATTGAAGACAAGTGCAGAAAAGCTCAGAAACACAGACAACGATTTCTGAACCAGGCCATTACATCTAAATCTTTTATTTAAAACACACATGCAAGTCTTCTATTTTGATTATTTTAATTTTTAGGATTTCAAACTAACATCTAAAGGTGAGATAAAGACTCAAGTGTTACTTCTAACATGGGTTCAAATAAAGTTTAAGCCTATTTTAGTAATAGTAGCACATTGAAGCCGAGAATAAATTGTTGTTTAACAGGGCACTTACCTCATGCTTCTACTTCGTGGCAATTGCCTATACCAAATATAAAATAGAAACAGGTGGTGAAGGGTATAAATCCCTTGGTATATGCTACTTTCCATATTTCTTGAGATAGCTATTAATTAGTTACAAAACCACAGATGATACCTGGACCAAATGTTATCTGTTCTGGGGTATTTTTGTCCTTGATGTATCCCTCAGAGTCATAACGACCTTTCAAGTGGGATTGAGAGCATAATTAGTTCAAGCTGTACCTCATTGTTGAGGCTGTCAGAACATATACGGAACTTCTCCTGGGCAAAACGAATTGCCTCACAGCAGTACGTGTCAAAGGTTATATGGAAAAACTGATCTCTAATATTATGCTGCCATAGCACATTAGGAATAGTGCGCGTGCAATTTGTTATCTTGTCACAGTAGTGACATGCCTTTCAATGAAGACGGATACACAGCCACTGCCAATCAATTAGGTATTCTATTTCATTTAATGCCATGCCAAATCCTCAATAGAATAACAAGCTGTGGCTAATGTCAATCACGGTTTGTCACTTCAATTGTGTATCACTTCAATGGCACCAGCTAAGCTGTAGTTCCTTCTGAAAGAGTGTAGCGTGTGCATTTAAAGTAAAGCACATTATTGTCACTGTTCATATTAGAAATGTCATATTGCTAGGTTGTACCATGAATATCGACCCACAGAATATCATGGTACAAGAATATTAGGGACACAATGTCTAGGGACAAAACGTTAAGACACATTGTACTTTATAGATATTTATATATCTCCAAGGTACACATATGTGAAGTTAAATATAGCAAATCTATACTTACCTGTTGATATTTTATTTTCAATATTTGGTATCCTCGACATTGTGCTAATTTGATATTATGTGGTCGATATTCAAGGTGCACAAAATAGTGCCATTGAAACAGCACAATACCTTACTTTAAAAAAGGCCCGAGTTGTTTTTAATTCCACATGTGTGAGGATGGTTGGGCCAAGAAGAAGTTCTAGAGAATTGCATCTGCTGCTAAAGAGGTGAAGGAACTTGAGAAACCATCTCTGAGAGTCTATGTTTTGTATAAGACATGTCAGGGTACTGAACCTCATCTCTCCCAGGTCAACAACGTTTGGGAAAGATCACTATTAACCTGATTGAGACTTGGCTCTAAAAGATGCAATCTTTGTTTCCCTGTGGGCACTTAGGGCCCAATTATGATGTAAGTTGGATTTGCCTCTGACCAACACCGTTTCTGTGTGGGAACAGACCGACCATAGTTCAGCAATTCTGCACACCCTAATATGATATGACTACACACAGTGTGGTCACAAACGACAATTTCTCAATGGGAGCTTATGCGATGGGCGGAAACCACCCGCAGCAGTAGCTCCCATTCTGAAATGGAAGTTTGTGGACATCACTTTAGACATTTTATGTGGGGCACCACAGGTGCCTTCAGGCCCCAACCGTGGGCCGCAGAGGGATAGGGGCACCCAAACCGCTTTATGACTGCTGCGGAAAGGCCAACATGGGAAGGCCATCAGAAACTGACATTATAATCCCGACAGCGGAAACGCTATCCTGAAGGGATTATGTATGGTTTTCAATTGGTCAACGGGCTCCGGGAGCCAGTCGGAAGCCAGTCAGATTGACCGGCCTGTTTACGCTCTGACCGCAGAAATTGAAACAGACACTGAGGCACTTGAACCTTTTCTGAAAATACTTTGAACGTTTTAGACACAGATTTGTATTACCTATTTTAAGACCCCTGGGCTTTTGACAATGTGGGCTTGCACCTTATTATCTCTCTATGGTAGTTGACCCTGCTTTGTGTTCTTATGTGGGAGCAGTGGGACATAGCCCTTTTTGGCTAAAGTTCCCTAAACATTTTGCTTTTTCCCTAAACCTTTTTTCTGACATGTGTTGCCAACTTAGATGCCTTGGACACTTTGCCACTGCTAAACAGTGTCAAAGTGCAGGTGCTCCCTGTGTAGAGTGTAATGGAGATTGGCTGTCCATTATTGGTATGTTTGCTTTACTAGTAAAGCGCACTATGTGTGCCAGGGCTAGTAATGCAAAAGCTACTGGTGGGCTTGCAGCACTTATTATGCCACCCACTCAAGTAGCCTTGAGAAGGGAACTCAGGCATGACATTTTAGGGCCTGCATGAGGTTTTCTAAACTGCCATGTTGCTCTGGTAAGTGCACGCACTTACCAGACCCTGCCCTTCCCTTTCCATACACATCAGGCACTCGGATGGTAGGTATAGGGTATCCCCTGGACAGGGTGCAGTGCATGTGAAAGGTGGAACATGTAGGAAGATGTGTAAAATGGCCTGGCAGCGAAATAATCTCCATTTCGTTTTCACTGCAAAAAGGCCATCTCGCCCATTAGAATAGAATGGAAAGGCTGTGTAATGTGTTTACCAGCCTATCATCCCAAAGGCTTAAGATGGAAAGGTGAAGTTTAGTATGCTTGAACTCACCCTGCAATAGCACATCTTTTTATAAAGATGGTTTTTGTATTATGTGTTTGTAAGCCACTGTTGGAAATGGCTCTTTTTGCAGTGTTATTCCCAAACTTTTTGCTTCCTCCTCCCTTGTTTTTCCTGACCTGCGGTCGTTGGCAAAAGGACTCTGGGCACCTTACCACTGCTGATCAGTGCTAAAGGGCATATGCTCTCTGAATAAATAGTTATTGTGAATGGTTATCCATGATTGGCATATTTGTTTTACCAGGAAGTCCCTAGTAAAGTGCACTGAGTGTGCCAGGGCAAGTGATTCAAATGCCACTAGTGGGCTTGCAGAACTGATCTTGCCACCCACATGAGTATCGCTAAAATGGTGTCTCAGGACTGCCACTGCAGTGCCTGTGTGCAGTTGCTAACCACCAAGCTGACCTGACCAGTATCCACACTGGCCACACTTAACCCTTCCCTTTCTGTACATTGGACACCCCTATGGAAGGCCCAAGGTACACCCCTGGGCAGGGTGCATGTACTAGTGTGGGTGACATGCTCTGGTAGTGAATTACAGCAATTTTAGTTTTTCACTATTGCAAGGCTACCTGTTCTCCATGGGCCAGAAGGGGCAGTTAGATTATTACATTTTATAATCCTTACTGACTCAGAACACATGGTGGAAATTCGATTTTAGTATGCCTGAACTCAGAATGATAAAATACACATTTTAGTGAAGTTGGTTTTAACCTTCTGTGTTTAAAAATACCACTTTTAAAAAGTAGGTATTTTCTTGTCTAACTATCCAAACCTGCCTCTGCTAGGTTGTGTATTCATTGTCTGGAGTTTGAGTGACAGGACTGGGGGATTCCAGGAGACAAGGTGAGTCCGCCCACTGATGAAGAGAGAGATCTGCATCTAGATGGGAGTGAGGAGTTGTACCATGGACCTGAGTAGGACTGTGCCTGCCCCCCACAGTGCTAGTTCCACCCCCTGTGGTGCGTCTGTTGTCTCTGCCCTGCGAAAGAAGAGAAGGAATCATGTCAACAAAGTGCTCTAGGCCTGTGCCTTTCCTCCACAATGCTGGCTCCACCTCCTGTGGGGCGTCTGATGTTTCTGCTCTGCACTGTGAAAGGAAAGAAGTAATAATGTGAACAGAGTGCTCCAGAACTGGGTTGGGCTAGGCAAAGCCCCCTCTGCCCTCAGAGGACAAATGATTTTTGGGGTATAAATATTGGGAGCATGATCTCAAGAAATTAGATCATCCTGTAATCAAGAAGGAACCTCTGCCAAGGAGGAAGACGGAAGAAGAAGGACTGTCCTGCTGTGTGCTTGTGGACTGACCAGCAGTTGCTTTGCTGCCAATGAGAGGGGAAGGACTTTGCTGTGTGCTGTGTCCCCTTGCTTTAAGAGATCTCCAAGGGCCTGAGGAGAGCTAGCCTCCTATTAAGAAGTCCCAGGAACTAAAGGACTTCAACCCCAGCTTCCCCCCTGAAGCTGAGTAAGTTCTGCCCAAATGTAATAACTGCACTGCATGCGAATTCACGGTCAACACAAAAATGTTTGAGTATGACAACTGTAAACATATGCTTAAATCTTTCACCAATTGCAATTCAAAAAACGTTATATACTGTATCGAATGCCCTTGCAGAAAATTGTATATTGGCCATACAACTCAACAAATAAAGACAAGGATTTCCCAGCATAGATGCAGAATTCGCTGCAAGGTTACAACTGCACCACTAGTGGACCACTATCTGGAACATGGACACTCTGAAAACGATCTAAAATGGCAGGTTATTGACCATCTGCTGCCCAATGCAAGAGGCGGTAATCAACAAACAATCCGGAACCGCCTTGAATGTAAATGGATTTTCTCTTGTAAAAGCATTGAAAAAGGGCTTAATAATCTTGATGAGTGGAACAGCTGTGGCTAACTTGATACCAAGACTTTAAAGACTTTAAATACCATAAGCCACCTATGTTATGGCTGCATATCCATACTTGAACTGCCTTTTGAAAACAATGGTGTAATGATGTATAAATACAAAAATATGTAATGTCTCAACTGTAATATAGAAGTGTCTATGTTGCAATGATTTTACGTAATACTGTTACGCCGCTTTAAAGTTGACTTTGCCCAATTGTGCACCATAGATTCCCGTGTAGCGCTAATTTTGTCCCGTCCTGTAAGCATGCACAGTCCCATTGTGTGTGGCCCCTTTCCCGCGCAAGCGCGATACCCAGAATATTGCACGCATGCGCCGGCCTGAATCAGGAAGTTAAACCAGAGCGCGCGTTAATCCATTCTCACTGAACGACAGGACAGCGAGGCAGACACATCCGAACCGCGGACCGGGGTGATCTAGTAAGTGTATCCCCTTGTGAACCCTTGCTCCCCCTATCTTCTGATGGTCGAGGGTTTAATGGTTAAATTTCTCCATTTTGTCCCCTGCTCCCGCCGGGCGATGTATAAGTAACTGGTAAATATATCAGCTTCTTTAATTAATACCTTAAACCCTGCCATGTAGAAAACGCTAAGTTTCTAATTTCTTTCTTCATTCTAGATCTAATCCAAAAAACGAACTGAAAACTGCCCCTTCTGCCTTGCATGATACAGTACCATGAAACTATGGGTAATTCCGATGTATTAACTATCCCTTGTCCATAGATGACAACTTAATCATCTACTTGTTTATTCTGATGGAAATTCATTCTGCCATCAATTTAAGTAAGCCCCGTTCATCTCTAAGAGAGCGCGCGAACACGCTTGTACCTTTTCCTAAACTCAATTGAATAGGCACAAAAGCGCGTAACTTCACGGTTACCAACCCAATCAAATTATGAACAAAGTGCATGTTTTAAAGTTTATATGCCACTGGGAGCACTAAATCACTATGTTAGGAATTTATTTTTGTAGGGACATAGTATTAAAATTATCCCATTCTCTAATATTGTTTCAGAAAAGCTCACCATGTCCTGATGATGATCTAAAATTATCTAGATCGAAACGCCGTCGACCCAACCAAGGAAATTTCCCCGCCTCATTGTATATATTTTTGTGGAATATATCCTTGTCTGTGTGACGTTTGTATACAGTTTTATTGTAATTTTTCACTCAGTCACCTTATGCACTTTGTCACCAATGTGAGCACCTGAAACATATGTCTTCAAAAACAAAATAAAATATTTTTTTGTATGTTACCCTACAGAAAAGCCTTTCTCTCTAGATTGACTCAAATAATTATACCCTACTACACAAGGACCTTTTTAGGCCACCAGAAACCAATGTTTTTCTTAAAAATACTTCAACCCCAGGTTTAAAATTTTGGGGTACCCTTGTTTTTCAAAACTACTTCACGCGCAGTGGCTACACTGCAAGAGACCCGCTCACTGAGCGGTATTCAAATAAACTACTGTACCTTATTGAGGACACACTACTCCAGTCCATACTATCTGAAATGTCTATACCAGTAGGAACAATCTACACCGAAGTATAGATAGCGAGTAAACTCACTGGCCCCTCTGTTTCAGGGCCCTTTATTGAGCACCAGAGCCAACACAGACATAGCTAGTAATAAACTCTCTGAATTTGAACTCCTCAAGAAAAAGCATATACAAACAGAACTCCATGCCCGTATGTTAACAGACTCTCTAAGAGCAGGAGTCATACCAGTGGGCCTCCAAGTACGCAACGTCCCGGCAATTTTTACCCAGGACCAAAAATTTAAAACAGGTTTTGCCCACATTGGGACAACCTGTTCACGCCATTGGATGGTGCTTGGTATCGATACAGCACAAGAACATAGCAAACGGGAATTGGAGGAAATCCAGGCTTTAGAACAGGCCATCAGAGAATTAGATACTCCATCAAATGCAAGAGCCTGCCTTGACAAAATAGATCGCACGATACAGGACTTTCAAGCCTTCGAATTACACAAAAAAACGACCAAAGTAACTGAAGATATCAAGAATTATAACAAAGAAAAAACCTACCCCTACCTTCAGGCAGATTTTTTCACTGTAGGTCCCCAAGAACAGCAAAGATTCCCAGTAGGGACCTGGGGACGTTTCAAAAACAGAGCCGCTGTTACTTTCTCAGACTCCTCAGCTGAATCCGACAGCTCGGATGCAGCAGAAGGTCCAAGTACCTCAGCTCATAACAACCCCCATTTTTGAGGCAGAGGCCAACAAAGGAACACAGACCCCCCCAGAGGGAGAGGCAGAGGGAGAGGGAGAACCAGACCCAGGTACAACTTTCCCCCTGGAGAACGTCAAACCAGGAATCGCTTCTACCAATGGGGCTACCAATACTAAGTACTGAGACTTTCTCTCAAGGAAATATGGAAGTGATACCCATATTTACCTCTCCCAGCATCAACTAAACTCGACGGATATTTCCCTACTAAGTAGAGGCTTATCCTTTGTCCCCGCAGAAAAACCCAACTGGGTTAATATCCAGTCAGAAATCCTAATTTTCTTTAAAAAAGTGAGAATACAAGCCTTCTTTAAAAACAGGGAAGCTGTCTCAAAATATGACACTACAGGATTACTACCTGCCTCAACCTTTAACCCACCAAGTGGCACTATGCCACCAGAAGTGATCACTTTCGAACATCTGATCCTTCGGGAATTGGATAAAATGAAAAAAACAGCTATAGATTTACACTATACAATATCAGCATAGAGGAAAGGAAGAGCCTTATAGAACTTAAACAGAATAACAACATTGTGATAAAACCTTGTGATAAAGGCGGCGGGATTGCCATCCAGGACCGCTTGTCTTATGAGGCTGAAATTCTTCGACAAATCAATAATACAACACACTATGAGAAATTGAGAAATAACCCTGTAAAAAGTATTAGTGACACCATCCAGCAGATTACTCAGGAAGCCCTAGAAAGCGGCTACATTAGCAAGAATGAATTTCTTTTCCTGTGTAATAAGGAACCCCGAACTCCAGTACTCTATACACTTCCTAAACTGCACAAAAACACGGAAGCCCCCCAGGCAGACCTATCCTTTCAGGATGCGGATCTGTTGTAGAACCCTTGGGGAAATACATAGATTTTTTTTATAAAAGACATGGTCAAAGAAACAACTACTTACATTAAAGACACGACACACTTAATCAATCTGATTGAATCACACCCGTATCATCCTAACGCTGAACTCTTGGTCACTCTCGACATAGAGTCTTTATACACAAACATTCCGCAACAGAAGGGGATGGATGTGATCAAAAAACTTCTTAATAACCGACTAGTTACCCACCAAGTCCCTACAGACTTCATAATAAACTTACTTGAGATTGCCCTTACAAAAAATTACTTCATGTTTAATGAAACTTACTACAGACAATGCAAGGGTACATCTATGGGGGCTATTTTTGCCCAAAATGTTGCCATACTTTTTGTAGATGACCTTGAATCCAACATCATACTTAATTCAACAAACCCATATCGTGACAACATCCTCATGTGGCGCAGGTACATTGGTGATGTCCTTATGATATGGGAGGGAGACGAAGATACACGAAAGGACTATTGTGTATGGCTTAACAATAGCCAACCTGATCTCAAGTTTACATTCCATTATGACAGACATCAGATTGACTATCTGGACGTCACAATTAAGTGCCAAGATGAACAACTTTATACCACCCTCTTCAGAAAACCGACCGAGCGCAACACGCTCCTCGAATATCACTGCGCACACCCAAGGGCCCTTAGAGACGGCCTTCCTTACGGCCAGTTCCTCAGAATTAGGCGTAATTGTTAGTTTAAGCAAGACTTCTTCCTGGAAGCTGAAACCCTATGTACAAAACTAATGAGCAGAGGCTACCCAAGAAAATTAGTGAGAAGGGCTATGAAAAGAGCGTGGTACGCCCACAGAGAACATCTACTGCAACCTCAAAAGAAAAAAACCCTTAAGAGAATCACATGTGTCACCACATTCAGTACAGTCAGTAACAAACTATGTAAAATAATCAAAAGATACTGGCCTGTACTGGACCCTTTAGAGCTTGATACAGGAACCCCCTGTTCTCTTTTAAAAGGGGATGCAATCTCAAAGACCACTTGGTTAGGGCTGCCACTACGACTAAAAAGCAAACCACCATTGAAACATGTCTGAATTTGCCACCCATTGTAGGACATTACAAATGTAATCACTGCACTGCATGCGAATTCACGGTCAACACAAAAATGTTTGAATATGACAACTGTAAACATATGCTTAAATCTTTCACAAATTGCAATTTAAAATACTTTATATACTGTATCGAATGCCCTTGCAGAGAATTGTATATTGGCCAAACAACTCAACAAATAAAGACAAGGATTTTCCCGCATAGAAACAGAATTCGCTGCAAGGTTACACCTGCACCACTAGTGGACCACTATCTGGAACATAGACACTCTGAAAACGATCTAAAATGGCTGGTCATTGACCATCTGCTGCCCAATGCAAGAGGTGGTAATCAACAAACAATCCTGAACCGCCTTGAATGTAAATGGATTTTCTCTTGTAAAAGCATTAAAAAAGGGCTTAATACTCTTGATGAGTGGAACAGCTGTGGCTAACTTGATACCAAGACTTTAAAGACTTTAAATTCCATAAGCCACCCATGTTATGGCTGCATATCCATACTTGAACTGCCTTTTGAAAACAATGGTATAATCATCTATAAATACAAAAATATGTAATGTCTCAACTGTAATATAGAAGTGTCTATGTTGCAATGATTTAACGTAATACTGTTACAACGCTTTAAAATTGACTTTGCTCAATTGTGCACCATAGATTCATAGTGGCGCTAATTATGTCCTGTCCTGTAGGCATGCGCAGTCCCATTGTGCGTGACCCCTTTCCTGCGCAAGCGCCATACCCAGAATATTGCACGCATGCGCCGGCCTGAATCAGGAAGTTAAACCAGAGCGCGCGTTAATCCATTCTCACTGAACGACAGGACAGCGAGGCAGACACATCCGAACCGCGGACCGCAGTGATCTAGTAAGTGTTTCTCCTTCTGAACCCTAGCTCGCCCTATCTTCTGATGGTCGAGGGTTTAATGGTTACATTTCTCCATTTTGTCCCCAGCTCCCGCCGGGACGATGTATAAGCAACTGGTAAATATATCAGCTTCTTTAATTAATACCTTAAACCCAGCCATGTAGAAAACGCTAAGTTTCTAATTTCTTTCTTCATTCTAGATCTAATCCAAAAAACAAACTGAAAACTGCCCCTTCTGCCTTGCATGATACAGTACCATAAAACTATTGGTAATTCCGATGTATTAACTATCCCTTGTCCATAGATGACAACTTAAAAACTTTATTTTTTTAAAATAACTAACTTTCTGTTCTGTACACAGATTATGGCATAAAGACGAAAAACTTAAACGCTAGACTAAAGGAAATAATTGTTGAATTTTGACAACATCAGTTATTAGTAAGTTACTATTCACAGGGGTTAAAACAACCAAGGCTTACCCCTAGGAGTATCATAATTAATCCCTCTAATAATCCCCCATCCTTTTTGTCTCCCACGTTCTCAGATTAACCAACTGAGCAATTTAATCATCTACTTGTTTATTCTGATGGAAATTCATTCCGCCATCAATTTAAGTAAGCCCCGTTCATCTCTAAGAGAGCACGCGAACACGCATGTACCTTTTCCTAAACTCAATTGAATAGGCACAAAAGTGCGTAACTTCACGGTTACCAAACCAATCAAATTATGAACAAGGTGCATGTTTTAAAGTTTATGTGCCACTGGGAGCACTAAATCTCTATGTTAAGAATTTATTTTTGTAGGGACATAGTATTAAAATTATCCCATTCTCTAATATTGTTTCAGAAAAGCTCACCATGTCCTGAATGATCTCAAATTATCTAGATCGAAACGCCGTCGACCCAACCAAGGAAATTCCCCTGCCCCATTGTATATATTTTTGTGGAATATATCCTTGTCAGTGTGACATTTGCATATAGTTTTATTGTAATTTTTCACTCAGACACCTTATGCACTTTGCCACCAATGTGAGCACCTGAAACATATGTCTTCTAAAACAAAATAAAGTATTTTTTTGTATGTTACCCTACAGAAAAGCCTTTCTCTCTAGATTGACTCAAATAACATAATTATACCCTACTACACAAGGACCTTTTTAGGCCACCAGAAACCATTGTTTTTTTTAAAAATACTTCAACCCCAGGTTTAAAATTTTGGGGCACCCTTGTTTTTCAAAACTACTGTGATCTTGGGCAGCAGAAGATCATGTGTGTCTCAGTGACGCTGCGAGTGTGTGCCATGCGCAGCCTGAGACCCCGTGACGAGTTGTCTGGTTATCGTGCACCGGGAGTTCCTATGAGTCTCACTGACTCTGAGTGCGGGTGTAGTGTGCAGCCTGGGATCTTCCCATTGCCCAGAAAGTCAGAGAAATTGCATCTGAGGCCCAAGTCACTGGACAAGGAGAGGAGAGTAGGTTCAGGCCCCCAGGTAATGTGTGTCGACTCCTGGTGTGGGGTGCGGGCTTGGAGGGAGATGCTCTCGGCCTCTCTCTGTGTCCTGCAGCACAAATCTCAACTTCGGCTCGGGTTGAGGCCAGTTGCATAGGGCGTGGCAGCAGCGGGGCCTGAGTGCGAAGCTGCACTTACTGTGTTCTATCTTACCCGTGTGGGGGGGCAACTGTAGCTGGAGACTAACCGCAAGCCAGCATGAGTGACAGAGAGACCACAGGAAGCACCGTGAACGGTGCTGGAGTAATTTACATATTGTATTACTTCTGCATACTGGAGTATCTTATGATTGTATAACGCATTGCTTTATTCCTGGTCAACAGAATGCCTGTGTTGTATTGTCCATTGCATTAGTTTGCCTAATGAACTGCCTGATAGGTGTGTTACGCATTGCACTAGGTTTGCATAATGAACTGCCTGATAGATTTGTTACGTCTTGTCTTAGTCCTGCATCTCGATCTGCCAGATTGTAGTATTACACATTGCAGTAGTGTTGCATACCGAACAGATATGTGTGTTCTGCATTGCATTAGTTTCGCATAACGATTTGCCTGATAACTGTATTATGCGTTACATTGCTTTTTCCTCACAGAGTACCAGAAAGGGGACCGTACGCATTGCATTACGGGGGCATAGCAGTTTACCATGTTGCTTCTTTATGCATTGCATTACAGTGACAGTACAAATTCGCCAGATAGCCATATTACGATCTGCATTATTCTTATGTTGTGAAGTACCTGATGCTTTCATAGCGAACTGCATATTACGACATTAGGATTACGTAGGAATGTTTAGTTAGCTCAATAATAATAGGCCAGGGGGAGTATTACCCCAACGTATATGTTGGTTTAGTATTGTATGGTTGCATCCTATATCTTTTTATAAACATATACTTGTTTTTCTATAAATCTCATGAGGAGTCTATTTGTGGTGTTATCATTGGATTGATGTGGGCATAATTGCAAATACTTTATACATTGGCCTTGAAGATAAGCCCGGCGGTTTGTGCCAAGCTGCCAAGGTGGTGGAGCAGGGGCTCTCTCTAGAGACGACCTGTCTTTTCCATACCGTTGGGGCTCGCAAGTCCCTGTTTGGCATACGGTACCTACCTCAGCCATCCAAGGATCCTGGGAATTCTAACAGGAGCTTTTTTAGAAAACTCATTATGTTAGAGTAAGTTTGAGAATTTTTAATACTATAATGTATAAATTTCATTATCCTATTTGATGTTTACTGTGTATTTCATATGATGATTGTTCTTTCATAAATATTTGTAATAATCAAATAAAGATAAAGATGAAAGATGAAACAAACACTTGACCCTACAGATTGAATTGTGTAACTTTGTAGTTAATTTAACACATGTTGTAAAGTCATTGACTGTTGTGAAACTTATGTTTCTGTTCATCACAATATAATTTGCTGATCACAACATTAAAGGACATCAAAATAGATAGAATGCATTCCTAACTTTTATAGCTAATGTCTGCATATTGAATATTTGATTATTGCAATAATTATTTACATTTGATTTGACTCACAACTATCAGCATTCGCAATTGCAACTCAATGTTTAGTCATGGCAATGCACAAGGGTACTAGTCAGGTTTGAATTTATTGGGTATTTACTTGAGTTGACACCCTATGAGCTTTGACTCATGGGCAAAAGCAAATGCCTGCTCAATACAGGTGCTGTCCAAATTGAATAGCTCTTGAAGGTAAAACTATGACTGCTTCTGCCTCAGAATTCACTTTTTAATATGGTGCAGGATGTCTATGCAGGGTGAATAGAGTTTACCATAATCAAGCGGTCATGTAGCTGCTTAGGACCAAATGTTGACAGATTAAGGGCCAGATGTAGGTCACCAAATACCGGTCGGTAATGGCCGATTTCGGCCGTTACCGACCGGTATTTGGTGATTGAGATGTAGGGGGCCTTAAATTTACCAATTCGGTATATTTACAGATTCGGGAAATTTACCGATTCTGTAAATTACCGAATCAGTAAATTTACTGAATCTCAAATTTGTGATGTAGGTAGCACTGAAAACAGTGCCACCGGCCCTTAAGAATTTGTTATTTACCATGACATACTATGTCATGGTAAATAGCGAATTCCTGTGTACATGCACATCTGTGCAGGTACACCTGTGCCATGTGGCACACATACATTCCCTAAGGGCATGTATGTGTGCCACATGGCACACAAGCCACAATCAGGGGTGCAACAGGGTGTCAAAGTGACACCCTGCCCCCCTTGCAAATTGTGTAATTAACATTGATTACTATGGGCCTCAAGGCCCATAGGATTCAATGGCAAAATACAGAATTGGTAAATACTGATTCATTAATTACCGAATCATACCAATTCGGTAATTAATTTGGTAAAATTACCTACATCCCGATTGCCAGTTCTTAAATACCGAATCGTTATGATTCGGTATTTAAGAATCGGTAATCTGGGATTACCTACATCGCGCCCATAGTCCTCTGCAGGGTGTTAAAACGAGTAGCAGAAAATCTGCAATAGAGCTGGAAATTGAGCTTATAGAGACATGGATTGATATTATGTATTCCATACATAAAACATGGAATTCTGCTATGTTTCCAACATAGTATACCACACACCATTACTTAGCATTCAAGTGAGCATCCACAAGTTGCCTCTTCCAAAGGTGCTAAGAAAACACTGCTGAAAATATAGTGGTCCATCACGTGAAGTATACACTGGGATAACTAATTTAAGAATATCTCTGGCACTGTTTTGAGCTAACTAGTAGCTTCAGTAATTGAAGATCTGGAGCAGCATTATATTACAGTGGTAAATGACTCTTAACCTTAAAGGAATGTGATGCTTTTGGCTAGAAATATAGCAGTGTCTGTAAACATCTGTAAAGTAAATTCAGAGCGCAACCTAACAAAACACAATATCATCAAACAGCATACAATAACTACACAATATTAACATGACAATTTACAAGACAATATATAAGTTAAAAAAAAGTAATACAACACAAAATAAACCAAATAACACTATGCAGTAATAAAGCAACAGACATGTCATAAAATAATGTAACACATAACTATCACAACTAAACGCAACAGGACAAATATGAACAATCATTTTTTTCACTAATTAGTCCAGGTGGGTGACTACTTATCTTATCTAAAAATGCAATTCTTGTCAGTGTGAACCACTAGAGTCACTAAAATACCATGAGAACAATGCCCTGGTAGCTCCGACATAGAGTAGTTAGGCTTATAACTCAGTGGCAATGAGTGAAATATCAAAGCAGTGACAAAGTCAAAACACAACTCAATAAAAATCCTAATCTGAATTAGAAAAAAGGGACTTCTTAATATTAAAATGACATAAAAATGACAAAAATCCACTAAGGGGAACCAGAGATTTAATTTTTTTAAGTATTGAAATAAAAATTGCACCAAAAAGAGTTAAGTGCCAACTGCTATCAACTGGTCGAAAAGCACAAGGACCTAGGAATGATTTGTCGACTACTGCGATAAAGCACAAGTTGAATACAGGGACCAGGTTTGACCCAGAAGGAAGATGTTCCTCGGAACTTAGCCTCAAAAATAAAAGTCCAAAATCTTCAGCAGGGCAAGGCATCAGGATGCACAATCACAAGATCGGATAGCCAGTGCCCGAAGTCTTGGTGAAGCTGTTGTTTTTTAATGGGAAAGCTTACAGTGGGAGAAGTTAGAATTACGCACACAGCAAAGGTCTCTTGTGGTCAGATACTTTTGCCACCTTCGCCCGATCAATATTTCTTCAATCAAACTTAGACACTTGGATTCTTCAAGCAGGGAAATTCTGCAACCTGCTGCAGAGAAGAGCTCAGTGAGGCCAGATACCATCTCTGTGAAGTCCTTCTGAAGAAGATTTTCCACCACGAAAGTCTCTGAGTAGAGGGTACCTGAACCTTCAGCCCAGATCAGCCTGGCATGTTTGTCTCAGTCCTTTGGAGTCAAAAAGCCTCTAGGTCCTAGGTTTTCTGGGCTGATAAGAGAAGTACAACAAGACACCGCCAAGGGATTAAGGACCTCAGGAAAAGTTCTTTGTGGTCAGAAGTCCCTCCAGTAGAGGCATACAGCAGCGTCCATGGCATGTCTAATTGGAACTGGTCAGCTGGGCAGACGCAGCAAAGGTCTCTTATAGCTTGTTGAGTCACTGTAGTTTGACACATTTTTGCTGTGTAGAAAGGCCTAATGTATATATTCATACTCACCTCTGAAGTGTTCTGTGTCAGTCCTTTATGACTGGGTACTAATATAAAAAAAACTGCCTGCTCTACATGTTGAGTTTAGTGTGCCTACACAATGAAATGAATCCAAAAAGCCAAATTTAATTGGGTAAACTGTGCTAGGCATTTGTATGAACAGGCCCGTGTGTGGTTTGAATATTTCTTTTACATCTGCTGTTTGCAAATGTTTGAGAAATAATTAAAAGGTATTCCTCATTTATTTTTCAAAATGCAATTTATTTGTAAAACCGGATTTTTAAAATTTTACTGAATAAGTTACTTTATAAAAATGTACTTTAGTAGACTGAGCACAAAGGTTGCAGAAGCTGACATAAATCAGTTTCGACACTTATTTCATCTCCACAGCTACCATGTGTTTCCTTAGATTGGAAAACTAAGGCTCCTTACTAAGAAGATAGTGACCTGATTCTGAGCCAAGAAGGACTGGCTGATGGCAACTACTAGGCTCTTAACATGAAAGAGCTATCTGGGAAAGGCCAAGAACACCTGGTAGAACATCAGAAAGATTTGATCTTTGTTATAAATGGAGGGGCCAAAAAGTGCCTTCTTCTATTCATCCTCAGGCTCCCTAAACAGCCAGGCTCAAGTTACAGTGGGAGTGAGCACCATTTCTGCAGCCCGACAAGTAGAAAAATAGCAAATATAAAGAGATGAGTGACTAAGAAGATGACAAGTAGCCATTGTGGTAGGATTAGCGCTCTGACATTTGAAACAGGGGCTTCTGGGTAAAACACAAGGAGGAATTACTGCAAACGCGTGTGGGATTAGGGCAAGAAATTATCCAGGATATGTAGTGAAAACGTATTTATTTACTGATCATTTGCTAAGATAAATCTGGCTCCTCAATCACCACATCTTCAGAACATTACTAGACATGTGGAGACAGTAATTGAATGGCCTCCTGTTTGCCTGCTTCAGGGGTACAAAAATCAGGGCTCCTAACTTCTAGTGGACCCAGCTGACTACACAGGAATGGACTCTGCAGGACATATGACTGCGGAGGGAAGTGGCACCTAGGTGCCTTACCTGAAAATCTAGGGGCTGAAAGACTACCAGAAGGATCATTTCCAGCTATTGGAAAAAAGAGGCACTTAGTCATGTTTTTCGCCTTTGCAGGACCGGGACAATATACAGAGGGTTGCCAAGGGAGGTCGCAAACAAGGCAGGCAAGTAGCCTAGGTTTGTCCCACTTTGAGTTTTTTGCCATGCTTAAAATATTATATGGCTTCATGGAACTCTACCTGCTTGTAGCTTACAGTTTTGTACAATTGAAAGATTTTTGGAAGGCAACACCTTAGACTGGATGAACTTGGCTAATGTATCCAAACCGTGAAGGGATCTCAGCAGCTACGAAATCCCACTTAGTTCTGCCTAGAACTTTTACAACAAAAACCAACAGCTCCAGCCAGGGCTTGATGAAGACCCATTTGACTTGGAGGTATGCTCCAGAGCCTCAGCCTTGTACTTTGCTGAAGGATTTTGGAATTCGTGTCAGAAACGTTGTATGAAGATAAAGCAAATTTGACCATTCCATTATGTTTTGTCTGAAAGGGCCCCTGTCAACATTGAATTCTTCGTTCAATAGCAAATACTTTTACTATTCACAAAATTTGAAACAATGTTTCCTTTTAGAAAATTGGGTTAATGGTTGAGGGGATGAAACCCTATTCAAACAACAACCACACATCTTTTCAGGGCGAAATATAAGCAAAACCCCAAATTATCCTGTGCTTAAACCTCAACCTTTTCACAAAAGCAATCAGGTTTAACTTAGAGACAATGTGTAAATTATTTATGCAGCACAATAGTAACATACCAACACAAGAAAAATTCCACACCTATTTAGAAACGCAGGGTAAAATCTAATAACGTATTTGAGACCAAAACAACAAAAATCCAATCAGTAGAATTGGAGATGTGCAATTTCAAAGATTCAGTGTAAGTAAAGCATGCACCCAGCACAACTCACAGTTGGGGGATATTCTCAAGGAGCTAAGGCCCATAGCAACAGTTTACCTGTGATAGCAGCCGCAAAAAACATTGCCACAGGTGACCCCCCGAACTATCGCTAATGAGATGCAGAGTAGGTGTTCCCAAGCAAAAAGCTGCGACAACACCACTCTGCAACATTCTCAACGACCAGCCAGATCGGTGATACGATCGCAAAACATGCGATAAGGAACTTAAGCAGCAGGAAATTAACACCTGCTCTGACCTGGTGGAAAGTCGGACCACAGCCTGCACCACAAAAGAGAGCCCAGTCCACAGCCACACCTGAAGGGCAACAGATGCCATTGAGCCACTGATCATGCAGCTCGGAGCCCCAAAAGTACCACAACACGTACCGCCACCACCACCAGGACCCCTCCCTCCCAGGGCCAATCCACCCGACTAAAGACATACCACATCAACTACACAGAATCATGTACCAAACAATCTGCCTGATGTCGTAACAATCACACCTGGTGACATGCATGTGTTGTTACAAAAATGAGCATCACACATATACCTTTGAATCAACAAATTACTATTTATTTAACTAAACACAGAACAGAAATAAAGACACATGGCGACTCCCCTCTGGACAATCCATAGGTCACAGCCTGCAAGACAAAAATCCTGATGAGAAGGTGTGTCTTGTGCACATCAAAGGACAGAGAGAGAGCGAAGGAGAGAGAGAGATACAGAGAGGGAAAAAGTGAGGGAGAGAGAGATAGACAGACAGACAGAGAGGGGGAGAGAGAGATAGATGGACAGAGAGGGGAGAGAGATTGACCGTCAGAGAGGGAGAGAGAGATAGACGGACAGAGATGGAGAGAGAGAAATAGATGGACAGAGAGGGAGAAAGAGAGATAGACGGACAGAGAGGGGGAGAGAGATACAGATAACAGAAGGGACGGACGGGGAGAGAGAGTGCAGACACTGCGCACCCAGGCCTCATTCCTTACCTTCGGCCACCGGAGTGTAGAAAAGAGGGACCAACACATGCCGCTGCAAGTCACAAGCCCTGGGCCTGCGGACATGGCACCCTCCACATCATGCAGCACCGCTCCGCAGGCCACCAGGTCTCACTTTTGATTCTGGGTCTTGATTTCACCATGGCAGAGGACATACCAGTGCACCCAGCATCATCGCAGGCTGCACACCAGCTCAGCCTTATAGGTGCCACTAACTCTGTGATCCAGGAGGCGTTGCCACATGCCGATAGGCCCCCGCTGTCCACTGGCTCAGGCCTATACTGCGGTCCCGCAGGGCACACAAAACCTGAGCCGTCCAGACCGCCGGGTCTGGGCATCATCACAGGCTGCACACCCACTCAGCTCTTAAGGTGCCCCTACCTCAGTACACCGAAAGTCACCGTCCCGTGGCGGTGTGTCTGTGCCAGCCGCAGTGTATTCAGTGAAACCAAGTCTGTAACCCGCAAGTCATGGAACCTCTATGATTGGGTTTCGTGGTGCGGACGCCATCATGTCACCTTCGGGTCGGCGGAATGTGATGTTGCAGGCCCCAGGGCCCCTATGCCTACATGCACATCACATGGATACACCCGAGAGAGGTTGGAAATGGCATGGAGCACGTGTGCATGGCCCTTTTTATTGGCACACGTGTGCTGGATGGGTGTGGCGTGGTTGTAAACCACCAGTGAGGGAGTGGCAGTGGCATGCTGACAACTAGACCTGTGGTCAGCAGATCACTACAGGGAAGTCCTGGCACATGTGGTGTTGTTTTCCCCCCATGTGCATAAGGGTAGTGGGCTGGCCAGTCCAGTGTAAGGGTGTGAACAATGACCCCAGGGCTCTGGGCATTGTTCCATATAGGACTGGACAAGGAATTAACAAATGCGTGTCGCTGTTGTTGCGTCGCACCACCCGGACAACATTCCGCAATGTGTCACAACGACATGAGCCACATGGACATGAGAGGGATTCACTATAAGACCATAGACATGACACAACGTTGTGATCTGGAATGTTTAATGCACACTCAGTGGACTATTGCATCTGGGGCAGGACTGGGCCATGCAAACCCCACTTTACAATGATGGCCCGTGGAGGGCCAGACAGAGTCCTTCAGGGAATGACAAGTCTAAAAGAAGAGGAAGTGTCCAGTCCGTAGTCTGAGTGCTATGTCATTGACGAACACACAGTATATGGCAGTCCATGTCAAGATCCAAGGTGAGTGTCGCAGGGTGCATCGGGGGACAGTGGAAGCTGATGTTTCAGAGGGCAGAACCAAGCAGAAACCGGCCATATGGCAGTGATGAATGCTACTGCGTCCTTCTTAATACAAAGGTGGTTTCATTCGCATCTTCGTGCTCTGCTCTTCCATGTGCCTCACGTGTGGGTGGTGGTGACCTTTCTCCAGCATTATGTGGCAGTGACGTCATAGGGGCTAGAGGTGGAATGTGTGCTGCACTGACACTTCAGAGGGCGGAGATTTAGATGTAGTGGTAGCAGCAGCATGCATCAGCACCAGGCCTTGTGGCATCAATGCCATGAGGATGGTTTTGAGGTCACTGAGGAACACAGCTACCACTCCTTGATGTTCATTTTGTCTGTGTGGTGTTGATTTTAACATGGTCAGTTGACGCGTTATCTGGAGACTATCGCATGGGGCCGCCGTGTTGAGAATGCTTCGTTAACACAGCATAATTTTCCCGCGATAGACTGTGATGTTGGAAGTTGCGACTTTTGCGATGGTTATCACACGTTCTTGAGAATATGCCCCGCAGTAATCTGGTTGTGCGAGACCCAGTGAAAATCACAAGTTAAGGCTACCACAATGGCACGCCAGCTAGAGACAGGGACAAGGTCAATCCAGCTGAAAGAGAAGCTCTGTCTAATTTTATATTTGATTTTCCTGGGATAGAATTATGTCAGAACTCTTTTTGAGTATGATGATCAAGCTTAGGGGAAAGCTTCTTAGTGGGACTAATATTTCTGATGATTCTTTATTTCTCTACTGAGTCTTTATGGCATTTATTTACCATATGTTCTGCAATCCTCATGAGATCTCCTGTATTAAATTCTTTAAATTTCTTCCGTTCGTAGTGGAAGAGGCCTTGAGGAGCACTGTAGCAGGGAATGCACTGTAGCACAAATATACCGTCAGGCATCGCAGATAGTCAGTCGTTGCAGGAGGTTCATGTTGGCGGTTTCCGCAGGCTTTCAAAGCCGTAGTGTAAAGTGCCCAACACTTTGGGATTTCTCCTTTTCTTGAGGAAGGAGCACAACTGATGCCATTTCAATGTTTTAGCACCTGGTGGTCACCTCTTGGGAATCAGTACCTAACTTCAGCAGAGGTCAGATGAGCTCAAGTAGATCCAGTTGCAGATTCAGGCAGCAGGTCAGCTGCGCAGATGCAGGGAGGCCTCTGGAGCTTGCTACATCTCTGTAGCTCATAACAAGAGGTCAGTCAACTGACGTTTGAGTCACTTAAACCTGGGATGAAGGGTATATGTCCAATCTCACTTCTCTGCAATAAAGGCAGCAGGTAGCAGGGTAGCAAAGTAGCAAGACAACAGTGTAGCAGTTGTTTTGGCAGCAAAGCAGCACAGCAATCCTTCTTCTGGAATAGCCACAGGTCCAAAGGTTTACTGAAGATTTTGGTCTGAGGGTACAATATTTATAGCTGGTGCCAGCTTTGAAGTAGGAGACGATCCTGAAGGTATCCAACCCCAGAGGTGTTTTGAATTTCCTGCCTCCCTGCCCTGGCCACAGCTTGTCTGGGGCAGAAAAGACTAGTGTCCAAACATTTTTGAGTGTGATCAGGCAAAGGCTTTATGATGATTAACTGTGGTAGGTGACAGCTATACCCATGAACAAGTCAGAGATGGCCCATCCTGCCAACAACTATTCCCCTTTTGTCTCACAATCTTGGAGCAACTCACAAAGACCAACTGCCAGCTACACGTAGTCATGTGAATTAGGTTAGAGACTCCAAGCATTAAATGGTTGGGGCAGGAAAATACCAACTTTTTAAGGTGACATTTTCGGAATTATGACTTCAAATCCAACTTCACCATTAATGACGGTTGTACATTACAATTCTTCAGATACCAAACTTAACCTTCCTATTTGTCCCAATTGAAAGTTATCCTTTGCTAAATGAAATATGGTAACTGCAGGAAATTGGGTTATTGCTTGACTGGGGTGTGAGCCATGGTCAAGCATCAACCACAATCCTTTCAGGGTGAGGTACAAACCAACCCAAAATTAACTTGTGCTCAACCCTCTGGTAACTTGGCACAAAGGATTAAGGCTTAACTTAGATGCAATGTGTAATATATGTGTGCAACACTTTAAACAGCAATAAAGTAAAAAAACGCCACACATAAAGGTCCACACATCAAATTAGAAAACTAGATTGATTTTTAATTATTCAAATAATGCTAATACTACAATATTCCAATCAGTAGAACTGGCGATATTCAATCTTGAAGATTTTTGCGAACAGCACTAACTGTGGAGAATATGTGATGTAACAACACGATCAAAATGATCGCGGTATGTTACATCGCAGATTTTACAACACAAGTCATTACAATGACTTGCGCTGGTGGACGCTGGACTTAGGAATAGTAAGATTTACTATTCCAACACCAGTCTACGTACAGTAGGGAAGGTGTTGGAATAGTACATCTTACTATTCTTTAGGTTATAGCGCCATCCAGTGCAAGTCAATGTAACAACTTGCGTTGTAACTGCAGCGTTGTAACTGCATTGCGGTGTGCTCACTGTGATGTAAAGGATGTTTACCAACTGTGGATATCTAGTCAAGCCGGACCTGAACAAACCAAGCAGACCATGATGGAGTGCAGGCTGACTACATGGACCCAGGTAGACCCACTGAACAAAGTATCTTAAATCCTGGTTTGCAGAGAGATGTGAGGATCCGTGTCAAAGATGCGCTGCATGGCTACAGTGATGCACCAGTTGTGAGATGCGGCGAGGCTGCATTGAATGGCTCTGTGTCATCGTCGAGGATCCCATTGATGAGATGTGCGATGCGCCCGGTGTCAGAGATGTAGTCCAAAGTCAGAGCAATGCATCAGTTCCAAGGAGCTGTGTGGCTGCAATGCAGATTCTTGCATCATTTTCTTTAAGGTTGCTGTCAATGAGGTATGTGAGTGCCTGAGTTAAGGTTGCTTTGCGCAGTAGTTGTTCCTGGGGACTAAGATGTGATGTGGGTCTTTGCGATGGGTCCAATGTTGGAAGACTGTTATGACACACTGAGGCTTCAGATCAGGAGGCCAGCCAACTAGCCCTTGGGGTCACTCTGGGTTCAATATATTCAGTGTCAGCCCTTCTCACACAGGCAAGAGGGTAGCAGGAAGGAAGTCAGAACAGAAGGGTAGCATTCCCTTCAGAGCAGCAGTCCAGAAGAGTGGCAGTCCTTTTGGTAGCACAACCGTCCTTCTTCCTGACAGAGTATCCAAAGATCCAGAAGTGTACTGAAGAGTTGATGTCTAAGGTCTAATATTTATACCCAGTGTTGCCTCTGAAGTGGAGGAAAGCTTATAGAGGCGTGCCCTCAAAGTGCACAGGTGCACTGCCTGCCTGGGTGTTGCACCATACTAACTACAGGGGTATTGAGTCCTATATGTGGAGGCAGGACACAGCCTATTAAAGTGTAAATGGGGATAGGCCCAGCTCCTCCCACCCATCCTGCCAGTCATGGCCCATCCAGTCACACCTAACCTCCCCATTGTGTGTGGCTATTTAGAAAATATGCACAAAGCCCAACTGTCAACTACACCCAGTCATGTGACCAAGAGACAGGGTGCAGGCACCAAATGACTAAGGCAAGAAAATACCAACTTTCTAAAAGTGGCATTTTTCAAAATTGTAATTTAAAATCCAGCTTCACCAAAATTCTGGACTTTTCATTACATTTCGGGAGACACCAAATATAGGAGAGTTAGGCCTTGCATTAGTGAGAAAGGAATTTATGAGTTTTCACTACAAGGACAGGTAAAACTTACAGCTACATGTCCACCTTTTAAATACACCACAGTCTGCCCACTGGGTCGCTAAGGGCCTACCCAATGGGTGTCTTATATGTATTAAAAAGGAAGGCTTGGGCCTGGCAAAAGGTTTATTTTGCACGGGCAAAATGATAGTTTAAAACTGTACACACAATTGGAGGCCTGCAACATGCTTAAAGTGCTGCTTAAGTGGGTTGCAAAATCAGTTCTGCATGCCCATTAGTAGCATTTAATTTACAGGCCCTTGGCACAGTTAGAGGAACTTAAATAGTGATTTACAAGTAAATAAAATATGCCATTTGGTGCAAGCCAATCTAACATATTTGAAGATAGCCACAATATGCCCTTTAGTCCTGGTTTGCAGTGGTAACAGGAGGGCAAAGGCAAATGTTTGGGGATGACCCTGAAGAAAGGGGCAAGTACAACACTCCTTATTTCCCTTGCCCAATTGAATTCATCTTCGTGTCACCAAAATGTTTTTTATTTTTCTAAATTAGTGTGGGAATCTAAATTGTACAGCTCTTAACTATGCAGTTGCTATTACTGCTTCAACATACTACATACAGCTCTGAGTATGGCCTAATTCTTTGCCATTGCTACCAAAGGTAGGGCAGAGATTTCCTAGGAACTACATTTTGACTTAACAAGATTAGGTTTCAATTGGTCAGCCTTTCCTGAATAACCTAATTTCTGAGTCCCATGTTCTCAAAATATGTGGATATCTATTAATTAAATTAGTATTTTCAACCTATAGTAAGAGATAAAGGAAACATAAAAGAGAATCTGATGTTTCACATTGTTGATGGAATCTTCAGACCCAAAAATCAAACTTAGAAACAAGTCACCTCTTTTTAGGTGTAGGCATTGTGCCTACGAGAAAAATGCATTTCAAAAAGAGATGTAAAAATAGCTAAACAACCGTGTGACGCCAAAGGAGACACACATTTTGCTTCTTAATTCACATCCTGCTTTTACTATGTTCTAGTCCTGCATAACTGTAACAGGAAGATGAACCGACTAGGATCTTCCAAAATAGCACACTGTTTATAGGAAGAGTCCTCTTTCCAGAGCGAAAGATAACATGTGGGAAATGGTTAATGCTTTGAATATATAGGTCACCTAATTAAACAGGAAACCGAAATTTGTTTTTGATGTTGATTTACCATTGCACACACTGTGTGCTTCTTTATAAGATGTAAACATTTCTTTACGTGCTTATCTATTTTTAAAAATATTCTACCCATGACTCACACGTTACCTTTAAATGTTCCTTCTTAAGGGACAAACTGGCATTTCTTATATTTCCAACTTAACATCACTCTGCAATCTAAATTACCTTCAAAACTGTTAATAAAACGATGTATTTAATGCAGGGAAATTGTGGATGTGGATTGAGCAAATATTCACTACCAACACCTTAGACCGTTAGAAAATGCAACTTTGGAAAGTATAAGAACTATGGGCCAGATGCATCAAGGCTTTTGCGACTCGCAAAGGCCGAAATTCGCAGAATGTCGGACTTTGCGACTCGCAAACGGCCTTTTAGCATGATTTGCTATGTATCAAATAATCGCAATTTAAGGAATCGCAAAAAAATGCGATTCCTTATTTTGCCATAGCATTTAAGGAATCGCAATTTTTGCGATTCCTTACATGATATGTATGTAACTATTTGGAATTGCGAATTTGTGTTAAGAAATCGCATATTACCACCAACTTGTACTTGGCGGTAATTTGCGATTTCTTTTAAAAATGCCCTATTTGGCATTTGTGAGGGTGGCATGTGACACACATACATGCCCATAGGGCATGTATGTGTGCCACATGCACACACATGTAAATTTCAGGGGTGCAGCAGGGTGTCTTTGAGGTACCCCTGCACCCTTGAAATAATTCTCAAATTGCGATTAGCTAATTGCGAAATCGCAATTTGAGAATTATTGCACTATCATTCCTATGGGCCTCCTGGCCCATAGGAATGCATTGCAAATTATTCTTTATTTGCGAATTCGCAAAACGTGAATTCGCAAATAAAGAATAATAAGGAATCGCTAAAAAATAGCGATTTTGTACACACATACCATTTTACGCTTTCTAAATAGCGATTTGCAAAAAATCGCTATTTAGGAATCGCAAAATGGATGCTTGATGCATCTGGTATAATGAATATACCTCACAAGTTATTTAACAATTGCAATTTAAATTGAAATTCCTGAAAATCTGATCCTGATATTACCCATGCCACTATAAAAAATACAGGTTTATTAACATTTACAATAAGCTGTTATGCACATGTCTGGTTCTAAGGGGTGATAGGTTACTCACGCTGCAAGATAGCTAAGTAGAGTCTACTTGAAACCATGCCATTGAGCAACTGGACCGAGTCTGAGGCAAATAAAGGAGCTGGGCAGGATCACCCAGCTGTGCAGGGCATGCAGGCAGGGTGAGCTTTGTCATAAAAGAGGTCACAAGTAACGACATACTAAATAACACACAAAACAAAAATGAGGAGAGAAGGAGGTTAAATGCTAGGTTCACCATCCTAAGAATATTTAGTGTGAACAACAATCCGTAGTTGACGGATCAACGAACCTAGCCACGGGAAAAGGGGGTTCACTTAATGAGTGAAACACATCCCTGTCTTGAGAAAAGAAAATTATTTTCCTGAGTCCCCTCACTCACCAAAGGGTTGCCCCTAGGTGACATGCTTCATCATTGGGGCCATCCCAAACATCTACTGTCTGGAGAAACTGTTTTCAGACTTACAGTGGTGGAGCATATGTATAGCCCATTCTTTCATGCTGTTCGTTACTCTATTACCATAATGGTGCGAAACATGTTTATATTTGGCAATTATGGGGAAGCCACTGAAACAATAGGATGCAATATGATGGGCTCAAGTCAGACATTCAATGCTAAGCAGTTGTAGAATACTCAGGAACCAAGTTTTGTCTATTTGCATGAGTAAGTTAAACCTATTGGTAATTCTCAAACATTTCCATTGGCATTTGATATAAGTATGTGCAGGTGTCGCACAACATAGAAAGGAAATATGTACTATTCTTTCATAGAGCAGAATTACACTTATTTTCGTGATGTAAGATAGTGGTATAGTTAGGTGCTAATGAATAAAAATGGCCTCATTAACACCTCCTCAATTTGTGTATTATCTTCCTCCCCTGAAATGCCGATGTAGTATGGCCTAAGGGCTGCTTTGTGGGCATGTTATGTTAGCATGGCTTATTAGAAGTTTAAAAACCATTTTACCTTTTGCCGCTTTTGCACACGACACTGCATAGCTTTTTTTGTAATTTATCCTTCGTGAAGGTCTACACATGAAAAAGGGTTTTGTTTTTGACATCTCTAGACTTACATCATGCCCCTAGTCTGCACAGTTAGTGCTGAAGCAGTCAAGGTTATCTAAACATGGTAGCTTTTTTTCGACATGATCGAGTAACGATTTCTAGACACAACAATTAGGCAGCTGTGAGCCACCTAAGATTCTGGTGCCCTTATTATTGCGCACTTGCCATGATTTCAGACACTTTGAAGATTTTCAGTTTCCAGGGATGCAGAGAGCTTTAACTGATCCGGATGTGATTTACTCTTACTGGGCAGAAAGGTAATTGGGTCCCCCAAACAAGCCAAAGAGACCTTCTTTAGTGTATAATACATAGTTCCTATATAGGGAGGGTGTTAAAACTAGGTGCTTCAAGACCTGTTTTCACCATCAGTGTAATATGATTTCTCCTTTTGTATTTTATGGAATTGTAACAATGCTGACCATAATTTTTCTAATCATAGGTCTGCTTATGTTGGCTAAGATACTGCACATGAGATCACGTCATTAAAATAAATATTTTAACTTTACAGTATCTCTTATTTACTCCTGTTGTAGACTGGTATGAGAGTATTACAAAAGAATGTTCTCACTTGCCACCATTCCTGGGTTTGTACTAAGTCGCATGTTCTAGGTTCTGGTTACTTTGCAATAGGATGAAGAGCTAATGAGAAACTGATGCTAGCTGGTTGGGGGTTTTCTAGGTACTGAGGTGAGTTTCTGGTACACCACAATTCACTGATGTCCTAGGTCTCTGTGCAGAGTTCTGTGTATGAGCAGGAACCTTGCAACATGGCTCCACCAATGATGTGGTCTTATTGTGAGACTCTTGAGTAGAGCTTGTATCAGTGAACGACCCCCTCACTATTGTTTCCGGTTGACAGTGGTGACGGATAAATCTACCTATAGTTACATAGGTCTTTTCAAGCTTGATAATATAACATGATTTTCTATTGAACTACTACCCAGTTGTGCCTTTTCTATTGCAATGTACTTATCATTCACTGTGTAGCTATGGCTGCGGTGGATATCTCAGTACACAGTCGTTTGGCTGTGCGCAATCGTTTGCAGGATTTTCTAGTCTCTTTGGAAGGACGGACAGTGGTTTTTGTTGTATCTGCTGAGGCATCGTACCCGTTTAAGCTGTTTTACTCATGGGTTACGTTTCCAGCGGTTGATGCTGGTACCTGTGTGTTTCACACTTACAATCCATCTGTCGTGTCTGCCGAGTCTGCTCCATATAGAACACAGAAAGTTCTGATTTCTGCTTGGCAGCATGCCGTTTAGTTTAATGGTCATTGATGCTCACGCTTGCCCAGGCTAGCAGGGGGTCGTGGTCGATGGTGTACGGAGGGTCTGTTGTGTTGCTGTCTGTGGGGGCTGTCTGGGTGTTGAAGCTGTTGTGGATGTCTGCTATCTTGCGGTGGAAGAAGGTGGCGAGGGAGTCGCACAGGGCTTGCGACGGCGGGATGTCATTGGTGTTGGAGCTGGGGTTGGAGAGTTCCTTCACAATGTTGAAGAGCTCCTTGCTATTGTGTGCATTGTTGCCGAGGCGGTCTTTGAAGGAGGTCCTCTTGGCCGCCCTGATGAGGTGGTGGTGGTTGCAGATGGCTGCCTTCTGTGCTGCGTGGCTGTCCGGAGTTTGTTCACTGTGCCATTTCTTCTCTAGTTTTAGGCAGGCTTGCTTGGAGGCTAGGAATTCTGGGGTGAACCAGCTAGCCCTCTTGCTGGTGTCTCTGTGGGGAGGTTTCTTCAGTGGGGCGAGGGTGTTGGCGCAGTCCTCGATCCTTGTCTGAGGCTGTGGGAAGCATCATCTGTGTTGGAGGGTTCGGTGGGTGGGCTGAGGGCGAGGTTTGCGTGTAGTTGGTCTTCAGTGATTTTGTTCCGGCAGCGGTGGGGGATCTGTTGGGTGCGGTGGTATGTGGAGGGTTTCTGGAAGGCGAAGTGGATGCAGCGGTGGTCGGTCCAGAAGAGTTCGGTGGTGTGGCTGATGGAGACGTACGGTTTGAGGAGAAGACTGGGTCGAGCGTGTGGCCGGCGGATTGGGTGGGCGTTGTGACGAATTGCTTCAGTCTGAGGTTGGCGAGGTGTTTGATCAGGGTTGTGGAGTTGTTGTTGTTGTTATTCTCAAGGTAAAAGTTCAGGTCTCTGAGGAGGATGTAGTCTGTGGAGGTCAGGGCGTGCGTGCTGATCAAGACGGCGATGGAGTCGCTGAACTGGGGGCAGGGTCCGGGGGGGCGGTAGACGAGGGTGCCTCTCGGGGTGGAATTAGGGTCTGTGTGGATATGGAAATGCATGTGTTTGGCGGTGCTAAGCGCGTCGTCGGTGCTAGTCGATACCCTGATGCTGTTCTTGTGGACAATTGCGATTCCTCCTCCGACTCCGTTGGTGCGGTCTCTGCGGGTGATCTTGTAGCAAGGGAGAGGTGTGGGGCCAGGGCGACTGACGCTGGAATCTGGGGATCACGGTTCGATCCCCGGCTTCGGCGGCAGGTTAGCCCAGCACCATGTGTCTCTGGGCAATAGCTTGCTTAATCTTCCCGACTGCCCCCAGCGCCTAGAGACCCTTACGGGTGATTGTGCGCTTTACAAATATGGATTATTATTAGCCATCTGGGATGGCTATGGTGATGTCGGGTGCGGAGGAGTCGTTAAACCAGGTCTCTGTCAGGAAGGCGACGTCCAAGGATGTTTTGTTGAGCAGGTCCCAGAGCTCGACGGCATGCTTGCGTGCGGAGCGGGTGTTCAGTAGTATGCATCGGAGGTGGTTGGGGTCTTTCTTGGCGGGTTGTTCATCGGCTCTAAGGCTGGTGTAGCTGCAGTTCCGGCAGGTGGAGGGGGCGTGTGTGCGTTTCGGGGCGGCCTAGAAGCAGGTGTGGCTCCGTCGGGAGTTTAGAGCATGCAGAGTGCTGACGTGGTAGTGGTGGCGGTCATCGTGGCGGGTGCAGAGGCCAGGGGTTCTGGCTCAGGGCACAGTCCAGGCGCGGACGGGAACAGACGGGGTCACCTTAGGCGCACCTTCTGCGCGTCAGTGGTGCTGCCGGGCATCGGCTGGCATATATGAGGAGGTGGGAAGGATCAGCAGCTGGGAGGCGGGGGCAGCAAATGGGCAGTGGGCAGTCAGGGGGGCGGGGACATAGCGGCGAGGGCTGTGAGGGACAAGGAAGGTAACAGGAGGAAAAAGAGGCACAAAAATCAAGAGTAAAACGAGTGGCACAGAGGGCAGAAGGCACAAAAAAACCAGTGGAACAGAGGGCAGAAGAGCACAACAAACGAGGGAAAAACGAGTGGAACAGGTGGCAGAAAGGCACAAAAATTAGTGAAAAACAAGTGGAACAGAGGGCAGAAAGGCACAAAAAAACAAGAGGAACAGAGGGCAGAGGGGCACAAAAACGGGGGAAAAACAAGTGGAACACAGGGCAGAGAGGCACAAAAAACGAGGGAAAAAAGAGTGGAACAGAAGGCAGAACGGGCAGTGAGGCATGGGGGCAGTGAGGGGAACAGAAGGAAAAACCGGGCAGAGACACGGGTCAGCGAGGGGTACAGAAGGAAAGACCGGGCAGAGAGAGCATGGGGACAGCGAGGGGAACAGAGGGAAGACAAACGGGCACAGACCACGTACAGGCAGCGGGGGAAGAGAGACAACAGCAGTCACAGACACAACAATGAAAATACAGGCCATACAATAAAAACAATAAAGCGGAAGATGAACAAACCTACCTAGGGCCTACCACTGGCCACAAGGGATGAGGTGCATGTGGCAGCCTGCGGGTGGTGGAGGGCCTCAAACGTCCCCGCAAAACTCTTCACTGGATAGACCTCATTCCTGGTGCCAATGGGTCAGATCAGGCAGGTCCCCCAGTTCAGCCACTTGTTCCCCTGTAGGCTCCAGGGCATCCCCCTCAAGGTTTGCCTCCTCTTGGACAGTGGGAACTTCGAGGGCCGGTTTCCCACGCTCCCAGCCTCTTCTCTTTAAGGCAGACACCTGGGCCACTCTTTTAGTGTCCAGGTGCTCTTGAATAACCGTACCGGCTGCCATTGACCGAGTGGTCACACACTCCCACTCAGGCAGACCCAACATCTAGGCCTGGATGGTAAATTCCACTCGCTCACGGAATTTGTGGAATTTTGGCAATTCCGTGTTCCGTGGAGAACGTGGAATTGGCGAAAATTCTGTGATCCGCGGCATAGCCGAAGTTTTTGCTTGTGCGCGCTTTAAAAATGCATGTTCACGCACGCGGTAGTGACTTACCGGGATCCCTGCATTCGCCAACAAGTTTTCATATCCGTTTGCGTGTGCCACGATATTATGGTAGCTGGCCGCGCGATCCCGCAAGAGTGTGCGAACGCATCATTCTGACGCGCCATCGGACATCGGACATCTGCGGATGCGAAGAGGAAACGCGAGCGGGCGGGACAAGTGAAACAAGACGGCCTCGCCAATTGGAGACTGCAAGTGCAAGTTTGCGAGAAGCACGCAAACAGCGTCCCCGAACAGGAAAAACACATCGCAAACGGGCAGAACAAGCAATTCCGCAAGCTTGCGTAATTCTGTGTAGCTCGCAGAGATTTTTTACCATTTCGCTGAACTTTGCGTAAAGCGAATACGCAAATTACGCCCACCCCTACCAACATCTCCAAATCGGACCTTGGTGACAATTCCGTGACCCGAAGCATGGCAAAAGTTCCTCTCGGTTCCCAGAAAGGATCTAAAAGCCTGGGGTCCCACTTTTTCTACACAAAAATCCTTTGTTCTCTGAAGGCAGAGAGTGTCTGTACCCAGCCAAAACCAGTTCTGTCCTCTCTGGTGCAGTTCCCTGGCAGGAGGTGGAGACAGCATTGTTGAAAGCAGACCTGGTCCAATCAGGTGAAAGGAGTTCTCTTCCCCTATTCTAAATTCAACCCAGGCTTATTCAGCCCAGCCCTGACTCATCAGACTGTCGGAGCAGCTGCCCTCCTCCAGCCCTCGTCAATCAAAAGCCAGACATGCAATACACAAACCTAGCGGAGGCACACTATATGGTTAGGCAAAAAATTACTACTTTCTAAAAGTGGTATTTTTAAACACAGAATGTAAACATCGCCCACACTAAGAGATGCACTTTAACATTCTGAGTTCAAGCATACTAAACTTTATTTTCCCATCTTGTTCCCAGGGTCAGTTAAGTTTATAAGATGTTATAAGAAAACTGCCCATTCTGGCCTATGGGAACAGATAGCCTTGCAATAGTGAAAATTTTAATTGGCAGTATTTCACTATCAACACATGCCACACACATCAGGGCATGTCCTTCCTTTCACTTACAATACACACTGCCCACAGGTGTACCTTGGGACTACCTTAGGTGTGACTAACATGCAGAAAAAGGTATGGTTTGGGAACTGTCAGGTGTGTGCACTTGCCAAGTCGACATGGCAGCCCCAGACTGCACACAGGCTCTGCAATGGCAGGCCTGAGTCATATTTTACAGGCCCCTTCTGTGGGTGGCACAATCAGTGCTGCACGTCCACCAGCAGCATTTGATTCACAGGCCCTGGGCACACATGGTGCACTGTACTAGGGTCTGACAAGTAAATCAAATTACCAATCATGGAATCACTAATCCATAACAAGTATTTTCCAAAAGGAGCACTTGCACTTTGGTACTGAACAGCAGTGGCAGAGTGCCCAAAGCATCTAGACTAGCAAAAACACAGGAGGTAACAGCAAAAAATGAAAGGGAGACCCTCGCCAATGGTGCCAAGTCTAACAAGCACTATTTTTGAATTTGATCTTCAAAAATTACTATTTGTTTTTTTGTCATTTTTAGCTTGTTTTACTCAGATAAATATTCTCTATTCTTCTACTGGTATGGTGTCTTTTTATGATGTTTTCACAGTCTTACTGGTATTTGTGTGGCACAAATTCTTTACACATTGCCTGACTACTCTGTGCTAAGCTACCAGAGGGTGAGAACAGGTTATTTAGGTTATGTATCGGACTTACCCGGACTAGGGTTGTGGTCCCTACTTGGATAGAGTGCAAACCTCTGCCACCTAGAGACCCTAATTCTAAAACTAGACACATTGGTTTTGCCAATGGTTGGTAATAGAGGTATTGGTGGGGTGCTATTGGTGATCATGTGAAGTTGGTGGTGGTGTTATTGGGGATGATAATATTGATACAGGTGGTATTTGTATTACTAGCAGAGGTATTCGTACCAATGGTATTGGTGGTGTTCATGGTGGTGGTATTAGTATTGGTAGTGGGCATGGTGGTGATGTTAGTGACGGGGATGTTGCTGTTTCTTTTATTAGTGATGCTGTTATACTGTGGTGATGTGATATTGTTGGTATTAGCATTGCTGATATTGGTATTGGTGATGAAGAATTGATCTGGTATTGATAGGACTCTTAGCTGTGTTAATGTAGTTATGGAATGATGCACCAAATAGTCAATGACATCACTGGATAAAACAGAAAGTGAAATAGAACTGACCTGCAAATCCCTATAAAGTTAAAAATGGGAGATTGCACTCAAATTGAGATTCTGGTATTCTTAAGATCAGGTTCCATTTTCAGTTTGGAAGTAGAGCATCTCCACGACTATCCTAGAATGCTTTTTCCCAAGATGAACCTAGTACAATCTGTCTGAAGCACATGTCATGTCTATTCCGCCCTCAATATATCAAACTGACATTGACATTACACATTCCAATAATACTACCTCTTGCATTATTATTATTATTTACAGCAAGAACTATTTCCCTTTAACTATTCAATTCATAATGAGGACCAAAGCCTCTTAATAAATTATATGCTTTGTTTCACACTTACCAAGACCGCTGTAAAATAAAACTGCAGAACCCCATATAGGAGAGTGAGTTGTGTAGGATAGATGGAACTATATCACACAAAGTGATCACTGGGAATACTAAATTAAGACATTATCTCTGCTACAGTTTTGGGCTGACTGGTGTAAGTAGTTGAAGAGAAGAAGTAACACTATTTTATCACTTTAGAGAATGGCAAATGATTGCTTGCAACAGGAACTTTCATGGCATTTGATGCATCTGGTTGGAAATATTAGAACATTTGTTGACAGATCTGAAATATACAACAGCACAGAACATAATAACATACACTAAGTAACAAAACAGCACTAAACGTAAGAGCACATCTCCACAAAACATTAAAATAGAAGGCAACACAACAACCGCAGTACACACAAAAAAGCATTGCAATAATGTACCATAAATACTCAGCAGCACAAAAGCAAAAGAATACATCACCATTACAACAAAAAGCAACATAACAAACATGCACACACTTTTTTGTCATACATTATCACCTCCAGAATACTTTTTTATACTACAATGGTAAAATGTGATTGCAGCAAGAACTGACTTAACCCGTTTACCGCGGCGGAATGTCCGTGGTGCGGGCAATCTACAGAGTGGGCGAGGATGCGTCGGCCAATGGTTGTTCTCAGCACCCGCTAGGTAGTGCTCGCGTCGGCCATTGGCCGACACATGCACGGAACGGGTTAATGTACCACTAAGGACATGACATAAAACCAGTTAAAAATATTTTGTGATCTGGCTCAGGGTATGTGGATCCTGAAAAAGGCAAAATGCCTATTTTGTGTTGCGAAGCTCTTCATACATCTCTTTGTTGAAGAAACTGCCAAAACAAATTTTTAAAAAAAAGCATGTCCTCGGGGAGATTGAGAATAAAAGATTCAAATCATTGGATTTGTCTGTTATGTGAGCTTGATCTAATTGATGGGGTCAGTACAAGATTATCTCAGAACAAGAAAACGCTGAAGCTGTGTAGATAAGGATGCAACAATCAACACAGTGAAAAAGGAGGCAAATCAGAACGGCGCAGTGACACATTGGAGAGCATTGAAACAAAAGCCAGCCTAGATAGTGTGAAAGGATTGAATAAATCTAATTAAACCTAAATAGGATTAATTCCCAAATTTGAGGCAATTAAATAGAACATGTTTTCTGCTAAAAAAGAGAATGAGCCCATACATGAACATATTAAACCACATCAGTGCATTGGCAATGAATCAGTTCAGCGCTGCTTACAGTGTGCTAGACTCTTGCTTCCATTTTGATACCAAGAAATATAACTGCAGGCTCCACTGGCATGGAATCAAAGCCAAGATGCCCCATTTAAAGGTGGAATATTTGTTTTTTACATCTGAAAATCATAAAAATGTATGTTGTGGGGCAAAAGGCAAGCATGTGCCGTTCTCGACAAGCTTCAGCGCAGGCCACAAGGATCAGTGTTACTCTGTGGTTAAAGTCTGGTTTAACTGTGCAACCAGCAGTCGCTCCTCCCCAATAATGCAGGAGCTTCGCCCCACTGAGATTGAAAGAAAATAGGTAATAAAACAAATGTTTTCTTCTTTTATTCTTCTCTGGCAGCCAATGCTGCTGAGTGTAGGGTGGGGCCAGGCAATCCTCTCAACACTAGTGAGGGACTGAGTGGTAGGAGACGTGGAGGGCATCTGTAAGTGCGCATGTCTGTTTGGCGGCCGTCTTAGGCTTAGAACTTAGAATTTCTCCAACCAACTGGGTAACGAAATTACACTGGCTCCCAGTCCCTGTTTGAGCACCTATAAAGGCCGCTCAGACAAATCTAGGTGCTGCTCTCACACCATGAGAGCAGCATCTGGATTGGGTGGGGAGTCTGGGAGCCTGTGATGGCCCAGAACTTCCAGAAGAGGAGCAGCGAGGCATCTGGCAGTCAGATGGAAAAGCATGTGAGTGCATTTTTTGTATTATTCGACTCTGTGCTACCCTACCATTTTATTATGGCAGCAGCCGCTGATGTTTGCATCAATCCAAAGTAAGTCACCTTTGTAAATCAGCACAACCAACATCGGAGTATATGTGCAGCGGTGTCAAATTTAGAGGTACACCAGCAAATCTTTTTGGGACTCCTCCCTTCAAAATAATCCTTATGATCATGTTGCACTACCAGTTTCATTGTGTTGTGGGGTGTAGCTCACTACATGGGATGCCCTACATCTTGGATCACTACATCAGATTAATTGCGCCGTGGGACAGCGTAAACTAAGATAGGGTACAGGTTAAATTAGCTGAGCCTAAGGGTTGCCAGTGACTCTGTCCCGCCAATTAGAACAGCTGCCACTCACTTCCCCCTCTCTCTTGAGGAACATTCCCTGCTAGTTATATTTTTAAAGATAGAGCGTTCATAATGCACTGAATTAACACATGCGCTGTGATTAAAAAAAAAGATTCTGTGGATCTCATACGCTAGAAGGAGGAGGGGAAGAGGTCTAGTGTTAGGCAAATGGGGTGCTTTGTCACACATCCATAAGACAGCATCGGGCACCATGAATGATGCTCCCTCAGGACAGTGTAAAGAAGCCCATATTCATGTAAAGCACTACAACTGGTCTCGCTTATCCTGCGGTCTGCATATAAAGTCTTCAAAGAAGATTTATATCTGTGGTAACAGTAGCTCCATATCTGCCAATATAGTCTTATCTTTAATATATTGGACAAAATATTGTGATAGGTTGCATTTGTTTCCAATATTCTAACTCACACACCTAACAGGAATATATGTTTTGCTACACATCGAAAATGAAGGCCAATCATAGATATATGAAGCTTCTCGAATTTGAGCAACAAAGAAATTAAAAAAGAAACAAGAGAGCACAATGGGAAACGTCACGTCTCAATCAAATATATTGACATGTGGAACTTACTTACCATGGTGTAGCAATGAGCGACCCTGAGTAGATCGAGGCAGCCCTGGGCATCACCAAAGGACCGGATCCCTAAACAGTTTGAGGGGTGGAGTTGCTTCATGAGAAAGTTGCAGCATACTTCAATGACCTGAGATAGCTGTAGAAGACAGGCTGCAGCCAGTAAACTCTCTATGGTGTCTTCTTTTAACTCTAAAATACCTGGGTGATTCAAAAAGAGGAAAAGGGAGATTAGATTGTATTCCCTGCCTTTTACATTAGTTGAATCACTGATTACGAGACCTACACAAAGAAGCATGAGATCTCAACAGTGCAATGCATAGATACCTGATGAAAATTCATCATTGTTTTTCTCCAGCATTTAATTTGTTTGCAACATTAAGGAATTTTCTGTTTTTCAAGCATAAACAGATTCTACAACAGGTAGGTACTAAGCATAGAAACCAACATTCTGCCAAAAAGGGTGAGGAAATCGTTTGAGAGAGACAGAGGTAGAAAACAATGACAAGAACCCACACAGGATACCCACGCCGACAAAAGTACGAGCCGTGGCCCGGTACTGGGGGCAAGAGCCAGCCCCCTCAAACAGGGTCAGGATTGCTCACCAGCCAGTAGGAAGGGACTGAGGGGTTACAGGAATAGCCTGGGGTGAGTGGGCAGGGCAGAAGATATGTAGGCCCGGAGGGGCAGGAGAAACATGTACGAAAATCCATGGGAGTGCCGGGGGCGGGGGGGAGGGGGGCACCTGTGCGGGGCAACATACATAGGGACAGGAAAGAAAACAATCAACTAGGTTGGTGCCACCCAAGTGTTGAAAAAACCAGGCAGGAAACAATCAAGGCCTGTGGGTGCTATGGGTAAGGGGTTCAACAACCACTTCAGGGTGGATCGGGCCAACAAAAGCGAGAAAAGGACCCCAGACCACCTCAAAGACATCTGGTTTGTCATTGAGCTTGTATGTCAACAGTTCATGAGCAGCAATTTGGTGAAGTTCCACATGCCATTCCCCTACAGTGAGGTATGTTCATGTGAGGTGAGGTCTGGAAGGTCTGAGGTATCAAGAAGGAGAGCAAGGCAAGGCAAGAGGGAACTAAGTAGGATCTGTAACAGCGAAGCTGAGACCATATACTCGCCCAGTAGGCTGCAAGAGATGGATATGCTCAGAGGATATGAAACAGTGATCAGCATCGCATATCCAGCAGGGGTCATGAGAAATCAACTTGGGTTATCATGGTGACCACTACCAATCATGAAACACCTTGAAATATAGGAACTTATGCCAGGATACCCTGCGGACCAAGGCCTGCTCTGTCAGGAGGGAAGCCAATGTCTCCAGGAAGTATGCCTTTGTAGACCCATCAGGCATGAAAGCCTAGTCGCAGCACTTGAAGAACCAGAATGAAGAGCTTTGATGAGCACTCCATAAAGGCCTGAGACCAGACCTCTTTAGAGTGCAAATGTTCTGCATTACAGGTGAAGTGGAGAGCACTGGTGTTGCCGGCCCAAGGGCTACCGCCAGGCAGTGTGTCAGCTAGAGGAACCACCAGAGGTCTACCAGCTGAAGGGCAAATTCCATATGCAGAACGGGAAAGGTCTTGGGTCTAGCTTCATCATTCAGTTGATCCACCATGAGCAGACCCAGCACACGTCAAGACTCCTATGATAATGGTGCCCCTCCCAATGCGCAGAGCAGAATTGTGCCACAATGGGACCTTCACATGCAATAGCGGTGGTACACCTGGCAACCGGAGTACATCTCACCAGGCCATCGATGGCAAGGCTAGTTGAGACAACACCACACCAAAGTGAGAGAAACAGTTAGGGAGGCAAGTGTGTGACGGAACATCAGATAAGTGAATGATGTTCCGTCCCTGCCCTTGCCACTCTAGATGACACAGAGAGGAGCGTCCTGAGGCAGCACCTGTGAAAACACGAATGCTAGAGAGTAAAATTTCACATGCCCTCAGGCCTTGGCTTGGGACAGCTCCAGATGTAAGTGCTGATGTCCGCATCAATGGAGACAAACAGTGTCCATGGAATACGTAGAGGCAACATCCCAAACATGTAATTGAAGCAGGAGAGATTCAGGAAGGTCCACTTCTGGAGATCCCATTTCAAGAAGTTCAGCAGATCACAGCCACTGGAAACTCGAAGAAGAGAAGAAACAAAATAGAGGAAGAGGACACACTACAAGGAAGGCTTCTGACAGTAGCCCACAGCCAGACACCGCTGCCTCCAGGTCATCAGAAAGAAGACTCACCTTCTCAATAAAGTCCTTACCCAAACCCACATGTGATATAACGTGGAAAATATTGTGGAAGTCAAGATGGTCAAATTCCTTCTCATCATTCAGGGAAAGTGCCAGAAATTTTTAAGGGTCATCCTTCTGCCACAGGAGATGGAACAAAAGGCGGAGATGGTCTCAGGAGCTACAGCTTGCGACAAAACTCATCTGAGACTCAAGAATCAGAAGGGGAATGAAATTCCCCAGACAAGTAGCCAGCACCTTGGCCGGCACTTTGCATCAACATTGAGCAGTGAAATCAGGTGGTAACTAATTCAGTCCAGGGGGTCTTTACCCGTCTTAGGGAGAAGGGTAATGATGGCTGTGTTGGAGATAACCCCTATCATGCCCACTTCTTCAGCCTCCAGAAAGGTCCTTGTTAGGTGGGGGACCACATTTTGAACCTTCATTTATCAAGGAACTACTGAAAAGATTTATACCAAATTACAAAAAGCATGCTTTCTGCATAAATATCTCGTTTTCTTCTGAATTTGGAGTATTTTTATTGTGCAGTAGGGGTTTGGTAACAGACGTATCATAATGAAAGATTACTATAAAAAAAACATAGAAATTCACTGATAAAACAACAGTTAAAGTGTAGCTATGCATGAAGAGGTCGTAACATTTTAACTTCTGCTAAAAAGAACATTACAAATTCACCGAAAAACCACTACAATTTTCAAACAAAAAAGCACTGATGTTTACCAGCTATACGTTTCTGATATAAGTGTAACTTGTACCACTATGATGCACTGCTATGACTGCACATATCATGCCACTGAAGACATCTGAAATCTATAGGGGTGGAAGTTTCGCTGTTACGTGTAACTGGTGAACTTTAGTGCTTTCCTTGCTTTAAAAAGGTAGAGTTTTTTCAGTGAAAACAAATATGGAGTGTATTATGCTATTTATTACCATTCTTGAGTGTGGGGAGGAAACAAAACTCATGAGACACGAGTGAGTCATGATGCCCCTCCTCTCCTTCAGGTATGAATAGAAATACATATTCACCATAACTAGTCTTCCCACAATAATTCTGCTGACATACAACAAATCATTTTTTAATAATACTGGTAGACTTGAAAGGCAGCAAATCTTTCTGATAGAGTCAGGGCAGACTCAACAGAAATATGAGCTAAGCCAAGGAGACAGTAACAGGTTGCGGCTGGTTTACTAGATAGTTATTTTTATTAACTCTTTTACACCCTTGTATGGTGGTAGATGTATGAACATGAGGAATTCATAAAACATGGAAGGGTATTCCTCGAAATCTGTGAAAGTTGCTTGTTATCTGATTTAATCTTATAAATGTTTTGACATTTCCTAACTACATTGGAAAACTGTTTTGCATACGTGCCGTCACGCCTTTTTCGCTATTTTTACTCTATTTTTATTGGAGAAACCCCTCCCCTCGGTAACCTTACAGATTTAATATTTTTTTCACTTCTGGTCCTACTCTGGGAGAAGATTTACTCTTGCCCTTTGTGTGTTCTAAATTTTTCCTGTGCATCTTTGCCCTGACATATGCTCTCCTCAATGCTGAAGCATGATTTTGTTACAAATATTAATTACTTATCTTTTTTTATTTTTTTATTGTATTTATTGATTTTCACAATAAACAATTAAAAAGAAATACATTAAAGCTTGGTGTTTGACCATGGTTAATGTTATATTTCGGATCCATAAACATGCAGAAGTCTACAAAACAAATGTTGATTACGACAATCCTCACTGAGGGAGGGGAGGTCGGGTGCACTCAAGTCACCATTGCGTCAGTGTTTACCCATTGGACGCTTGTGTTCCCCTGTTCATCCCAGTACCTAGAGAGGTGTGTTTTTGTGGGGACAGGGTGTCTCCAGTATCCTGTACAGCCAATAGGTAAGAGTGAAATGGCCACCATATGTCAAGGGGCCTAGCAGGAGACTGCAGGAGACTGCAGCAGTGCACATGTGTCGCTGTTAGTGTTGCAGAATGCAATGCTATGTATCTATGTTTTCAATTTGGGTGTAAACTTGCAGCCCCAATTCAGGGATACCTCCCTTTTGGCAATGAGGAGTGCAATGGCAACAAAGCGTCGCTTCGGTTTGGAGACATCATGCATGCATCCCATAAGTGCCAGCAACCGTGAGCGTGTGAGTTCCATCTCTAACATATGGGAGATTTCTGCAAAGACCACCCTCCAATACCCAATAATCTTATCACATGTACTGGTTATATGTGCAAAGTCTGCATCTGGAGAGCAACAACTGGGACAAGTTTGCAGACAAGTGTGCAGACGGGATGGGTCAATGTGCTGTGATTTATTTGGCGTCATGTATGCCCTCAAGAGAAATTTAAATGCAGCAACTTGAGCCTGTGGTTGGGGGAAACTCAGTGTATTATGGCACAGCAGCAACTCCATGCGAGTCAGTGATAGGATAGCCCAGGTCCCCCCCCCAGGCTGCATACACCCCAGCATCCCGGCTGGGGAGTAAGGACACAGCGGCCCTGTATAGCCGGAACATAAGGTGAAGCCCATTTGTGTCTTTAATAATACCTGTCAAAAGAGGAAATTCGGGGGGTTCGAGCTGATAGCTGGGAATGTTGGTCCTAAGAGACCTCTGTAGCCTTTGCAATATGAATTAATCCATAACTGTAGCCTCACGGAAACGGGAGTCATAACTTATCTTGGGGTAATATTGCAGATGGGTAAATGCAGGTGTGAGTGCAAATTAACTGTGCATTCAATGATGAGGATGTTTGAGCAAGTAAAGTAAACCTACAAGTGCTGCTTTCTTCATGAACCGACTCATTGTATCTACAGAGAGCACAGATTTGGAGCCTCTTTCTCGGGGCTCATTCTAGAGCAGAAGTAAAAACATTCACATAGCTGAATTGGAAAAAAGGAAATTGCTCACCATAAAATTATCATGACTCATTTTTAAAATGGGATGCAGCTTAATTATATTATTGAGTTCAGATGTAAGTTGAACTCTGCAATTTATCTGTAGTATTTACTGTTACACATTCAAAATAATAAGTTTAGATAAAGATCGAAAAAAAATCCAGTAGGAGGAGAACAAACCACTTGTCCTGTGTTCCCAGGGTCTATGATCACGTACGGAGGGTCATGATAGTACAAAACCCTCATATGCGGGCACAGACGTTGGGCCGCCATTCAGTGCCGCAACAGCATTATCATTGGGTCTCAAGTGTTTTTATTCTGTAGAACATTGGTATAGGAAGCTAAAAACAGATCCATGCGTTTTCAGGCCTAGTTACTAGCCTTACACAATAGTGAGAGCCGTCAACATGTTTCAGCCTCCTGGCATCTCTAGAGGCTTTCGTCAGGACCAAGTGATTAAGAGTGTATATTGGCTCTTAAGTGAAAACAGTGGTTTACTCACTACCTTTATGATTTAGGAGGTAGATAAGTTGTATCTGTACCTTAGTTCATAACGATTATGGCAGCATCAAGGGATTCGGCAAGCTTGGCAGACCTGTTGCAGTGCTGCCGTCACGAGGACTTGTGCTGACTCTAGTTTCTCGGGTCACTTGAGACTGGATATAAGGAATTTTATATGACACTCACTTTAGCACTAACACGCCCTATTTTTATTCCTGGCCACTACTGTCACTCCAGTTGGTCTTCCTCCATGTGGAGGTCAGAATAACATACAAAGGAAAAGACCCAATGATAATGCTGTTGTGGCACTGAATGGCGGAGAACCAAGATATACTGCCCAACGCCTGTGTCCGCATATGAGGGTTTTTTACTATCATGACCCTCCGTACGTGATCACAGACCCTGGGAACACAGGACAAGTGGTTTTTTCCCCCCTACTTGATTTTTTTGCTCTAGCCTAAGGAAGCTGAATGAACTACAACTTCTTCTTTTTCCCCCTCCATTGATTTTTGAGTACATAAAGATCGACAACATACCCGTGCAGTAGATAAAAATCTAATTATGAAAGCCTGCTCCACTTAGTGTTTTTTGTATGTATTTATTGCATTATTTGTTACGCTTTTAAAATTGTAAATGCCCTATGGAAATCAATAGTGTTCCTGCAAATATTCTCTTTGAAATTTGGGAGAAATAATGTGTTTTCTAATTGCCTCATAACTGTATGCAATAATAATAATGTACATATAAATAATTACCTAACATTCTCATGGAGAATAGGCATTCCAGGAGAACAGAAGCCTAAATATGAATGTTTGCTGCATGCATGAACTGTCATTTGAGTTCTATAGCTTAACGCAGTTAGACCACTAAGTCTATCATTTTCATTACTGTAAGTATGCCAATGGAAGGAAATTAATTGTCCAACTAAGATAACACATGTCCTTTGACATGGACGAGGAGGGATCATATGTTTCATATTTATTGTTGTTTGTTTTAATACATAAATATCCATGGGTCTATATAGAAACTACTGAGTACTACAAATGCTGTTCACAAACCTGTCTGGTAAAGGGAGGACCAGGGAGGGCTTCAGGGAGGCATCTGTAACCACCCACAAAAGAGTAAGCCCTTTGCTATTCATAAACTCCACTTTTAAAATGACTACAACCAAAAAGGGGCCCAAAACAATATTAAAATAAATTACATTATTTAACATAGTTAGGCACATAAATAATCATAATTTAATGTGTAAAAATATATGAGAATAATACATATTTTTATTTAATTATTCAATGATTTAATAACTTATTTGCACTTTAAAATAAATGTAACAATAAATGTACTAAATATAATTAAATTATTTGTATTCAATTCTATACATCACTTGTAATATGTATTAATGTGAATGTGTATATTTAAAAAAACGGAATGTAGTTGTTATATAATTATTATGGATCGTGAATGGGATCCCACAGAGATATTGCTTGAGGGATACTTCAAGTCAACAAGGAAGGTATTTTAGATCTCTTTTGAACAAGGTGATAAAGTTTACGACCTCCAATTTCGGAGCCAAACCTGTCTGTGGAACAGCTAAAAAAGAGAGAAGGACTGCAATCTGGAGGAAATTAAATGTACCATAGGCTTAGTGAGGCAAGACTGCATGGATAGGTAAAGGGAAGGACAAGGCCATGAATTTGCTTGTGTACTAGAATGGTAATATTGTCATATTCAGTACCCAACTCAGGGCTAGTAGTTGATGGCCCACTTTAGACTGCATTAGGTTTTATGGACAGCAAAGAAGAAGGCCTCTTGCTGGGGGCTAGATGGAGTTTCAGGAATCCAAGGAAGAGACAAATGTGATAACTGGTCATTTTGGGCAGGACATGTATGGTGAAGTATGTCTTAGTTGATTACAGTGCATGGTCTCATAATGTTGTGGATTATAAGCAGTTATTATTTCCAGCTATAAATGATGTGTAGGTAATGACGTAGTTAAGCTGTATATCACTTTTAAACATAATAGGTTTGTTGGATGAGGGGGAGTGCCAAGTGTGAGGCAAGAATGAAATGGTACAATAATGCTTTGTGAGTTCTAGATGTTGTAAAAATAATATGCATTTTGGTTGGGCTAGAGGCAAGGCAGCAGTGTGATGCCCTGCATGAGATGATGCAGTGATATTTTAAGCTTTCTAACTCAATAGAAGTATGTGGGCACTCATGTTAGCACTCAGTTTGGGCCCTCAGCGTGGGGCATGCATCACAAGATTTGAGCAAGTGCAGGCACTGTGTTCACAGGTCAATCTTGGCCAAAGTAAATAACAGGAGGGTTTTAAATCCATCATTAGAAAAACACATTTGTGAGATTATAAACATGCATGTATTCTTTGGTTTGTGTACATAAACAATGGTGAAGCAAGCCTGGTTCAATGCCAGTAGAGTAGGAGATTTATCAAGATAAACATGATTTTGAAACTGGATTGTGAAAATGACATATTTATTAATAACTTATACTCCTCCTACCTTCCTTTTCTCCACACATAAACCTGAACTGTTGGATCAGTCACACCACACCAATCAGTCCCAACGTTTCCGGTAATTTCTATTACCAAATAAAGTAGAGGGTAACACTACTCGTGGTGATAAACAGCTGATGAAAGCTTATTTTTAGATTTTCATTTACAATAAAGGCAAAATATGATGATGATGATGATAATGATAATAACAATAATAATAATGATAATAATAATAATTATTATTATTAGTAGTAGTACTAGTAGTAGTCGTAGTAGTGTTATTATTATTATCATCAACACCTCCTTCGACACCGCTACCTTCCCGGAGAGTTGGAAGCACGCCGAACTCAGCGCACTACTGAAGAAACCATAAGCGGACCCCACCGAACTCAAAAACTACGGCCCCATCTCGCTCCTCCCGTTTCCGGCCAAAGTCATCGAGAAGACCGTCAACAAGCAGCTGGCCGCCTTCCTCGAGACGAACGGATCCCTCGACCTCTCGCAGTCTGGCTTCGGGGCCAACCACAGCACCGAGACCGCCCTCATCGCAGCCACCGATGACATCCGAGCCCTGCTCGACAACGGAGAAACAGCGGCTCTCATCCTCCTGGACCTCTCCGCGGCATTCAACACTGTCTGCCACCGCACCCTAGTGCAGCGCCTCAGCAACGTCGGAATACAGGAGAAGGCACTAGAATGGATCATCTCCTTCCTCGCCGGAAGGACACAGAGAGTCCGCCTCCCCCGTTCAGATCAGAAGCCACCGAAGTCATCTGCGGCGTTCCTCAAGGCTCCTCGCTCAGCCCCACCCTCTTCAATGTCTACATGAGCCCCCTTGCGGCCATCGCACGCCAACACAACCTCAACATCATCTCCTACGCCGACAACACCCAGCCGATCATCTCCCTCACTAACGACCCCGCCTCCGCCAGAGCCAACCTACAAAAAGGGATTACAGACGTAGCCATGTGGATGATGAACAGCCGCCTGAAACTGAACTCAGACAAGACGGAAGTTCTCATCCTGGGCTCCTTGCCCTCCGCCTGGGACGACTCCTGGTGGCCCTCCGCCCTGGGCAGCGCACCCAAACCAACAGACCACGCATGCAACCTGGGCTTCATCCTGGACTCCTCCCTCTCCATGACCAGACAAGTCAACGCCGTCTCCTCGTCGTGCTTCAACATCTGCGCATGCTACATAAGATCTTCCGGTGGATCCCCACCGAGACCAGGAAGACGGTCACCCAGGCCCTCGTCACCAGCCGACTGGACTACGGCAACTCCCTCTAGGCCGGAACCACTGCCAAACTCCAGAAGAGACTCCAGCGGATCCAGAACGCCTCAGCAAGACTCATCTTCGACATCCCCCGACACAGCCACATCTCCGGACACCTGAGAGACCTGCACTGGCTCCCGGTCAACAAGAGAATCACCTTCCGTCTCCTCACCCACGCACACAAAGCCTTACACAACCAAGGCCCAAGATACCTCAACAGCCGCCTCAACTTCTACAATCCCACACGCCAGCTTCGATCGACCAGCCACGCCCTCGCCGCCGTCCCCCGCATCCGAAGAGCCACCACAGGAGGAAGGTCCTTCTCCTACCTGGCCGCCAAGACTTGGAACTCCCTTCCGACCCACCTCCGCCTGACCCAAGACCACCTCGCCTTCAGGAAACAGCTCAAGACCTGTCTGTTCGAGCAGTAGCGGACCCCCCCTCCCCAAGCGCCTTGAGACCCTTCGGGTGAGTAGTGCGCTATATAAATGCTTTGATTGATTGATTGATTATTACTATTATTATTATTATTATTATTATTATTATTATGTTTTGCCTTTAATATTATTATCAATATTATTCTCATCATCATCATCATTATTATTATTACTCGGAGTAATCTCTTAATATGTGTAATTCTACTGAACGTAATGGTGCTCATGTCATTTACCTCAGAAACTGAAAGGTTGAGTTGGTTTAAATTTGGAATTGAAAAGGTCCAAACTGCATTAATGTGTATTCCTCCCAAACATGTATATGGTCACTCCATTTAGGAAAAGAAATGCCTGATGAAAGAAAGCATTGAATGGCTAGGCTTCAGTGCTTTGTAAAAGTCATGTGGCAAAAAGGTTAGCTTTTTTAGCAGGGAGGAAGTTTCAAAGTTTGCAGACTGGGCAGAGGATATATAACTTCTAACATGTCACACATACATTGTTGTCACTATTTAGAAGGCCTCCTTTTAGCAGTAAACATGAGGCCAATTCACGAAAGCATTGATTATGAAAAGTAGTAGAACAGAAGTAATGTTTGATGTACTCTTACATACCTGTGAGAATTAGCCCAGAAATGTCCAACTCCCTATTAGTAATTGCTCAAAGAGGTCACAGTCCTTCCTGTTTGTACTAACGGAATATGAATATTTCTTGCATATTCCAATCGTATTGCAAATTTAGATGTTCTGGGCAAAGGGCCAATTAAGAACAGAATGTACCAGTATGTAAAAGAGTAGACCTAGGCACAATTTCTATTATGCCAGAGTAATAAGAGACATTTGGGTAATTCTTCATTACTCTTTTAATAGTAATTACTAATAATTATGAGATTACTCCTGCTTGTGTAATTTAGAGTAACTTGAGAGCACAGTTAGCACGCTTTTCATGTTCTTCTACATTTAGCACTTGCTTAGTGTAAAATGCATCCTTACATTCATTTTTGACGTGAGAGTGCATTATCTGCTAACAAAATATTACTAAATACCAGTAATAAGTTAGCCGAAAATATTTCCCCGAGAGCACATTTAGTGAGCATGAGTGGCTGCTTGCTAAAACTATTCATGTTCTGTTGCACTTAGCATTATTTCTTTCTGCAAAATGCATCCTCGTTTGATTTTCGATGCAAAGGAGCATTTTTGTGCTAAGAAATAAAGCTAAATGCAGAATTACTCTTCTCATGTAATTCAAGCATAATATTGTGGCTTTCTAAGATAATTCCATGTGATTATGTTACATGGAGTTACACGAGTTACACCCATCCCTCTAAAAGAGTAATAAAGGGATACTATCGTATACACTCCAAACTGTCTCTGAATATGCCATTTGCCTGTAGCAATATGTTTGGAATAGGGGTATTACGTTGGGAAGGAGTATCTCTATTAACTTAAATACCCTGTGATTAGGTCAACACACAGATCTGAGAAAATCTCTGTTCAGTCACTGGTAGCTATGTCACATGCAGGCAATCCAGCGAGAAATGTGTGTTAATTTTAAGCAAGAGCCACAATTTTAAAGTAAAGAACATAATAGAATTAAATTCCAGAAAAAAAAACATGTAATGAAAAAAAACATCAAGATAATTAAAATATGGTAGGACAAATCAACAGTGATAAGAGGTGTTAATGTGTTGGGTGTAAAGTGCCAAGAAAAACTAAAGAGTCAATCAACAATCACTGTCCGTGGTTAGCTGAGACATTGGAGCAATTTCAGGACAACCAGGATGGAACAGAGAGCGAATATACCAAGCAGGTCAATCTGGTCAAAGTTTCACCTTTGATCAAATATGAAGGAGTACCTGTCCTCTAAATTCTAAATTAGACCCATAGTGACTAAAACAGAAGTCACATTTTCTAACAGGAGAAGGTCCAAAGCTATGGCTGATTAGGGTCCCTTGAAGTTAGTGAGCTCCTGCTGAATCCATTGATTTTGGTACCAAAAGCTCCAAGTTGGAGAAACTGAATTTCACAGCTTTTACGGTTGCTTCATAGGTCCAATGCTTGTCTTGGAGACTGTCATTTTCTTCAAATCAAAATGAGGCAGGTCTGCACTTCACAACCAGAAAGGCTTCACAATGTTGGATACCTTTTTGCTGGTTCCCACTCAGCTAGTTTTCAAAGTGATATGAACCTGGTTTTCTTACCCTCCCTGGGCACAACCTTCCTTGGGAAGCCTCAGCATCTTGTTCCTTTTTCTCCAGCCCTTCATACATGGAAAAAAGTCCCAACTTTCTCAGCGTGCTACCACCACAGTCCTGCTGCCCTTGCTTCTCAAGGAAAGCTTCTGGACATCAGGATCCAGAGGAACAACATGTTTTTCGAGAGTTTGCTTGAGCTCTCTTTTTCTAGTTGGAGTAAGGATTCAGGAGTCAGGAATCAGGAGTTTTCTTCCAGCAGGCCTTTCTTCTTCATACCTAGGAATTTCCAGTGACGGTGGAGGTTGAGGTGCCAGATTCATGCTGTGTACTACCAAGTAACGGAAGAAATTCAACGACTCAAACTTATTTTGTTTCAAAGTGCCGGTCCTTCAATTGTAGCACATCCTCCCTGCCTTAATATAAAATTACTTAGGAGCCCTTAGCTCAAGATAGCAAAAATAACTTATCTTCCACCAGGCAGACTTGTCTTCCCCTCACTAGCCGCCCCCATTCAGATAAGCTCTCCTATCATTGGACAGGTGGAAAGGTGCGGCGGCGGGTGGTGAGCGAAAACACCGGCGCAGGGGAGCGGGTCCAGCAGGAGTGGAAAGTTCAAGTATCCCGGGCAGCAGGGGAATCTTCATTATAGTCGTATACATAGAATTGTTGCCAGGAGCCAGGAGAACCAGGAGAACCTTACCTGCACACGCCTGCACACAGCGCCAGTCCCTGGGTGGGGAACGCTGTAAGTCTCGCCGCCATCACACCATCAGCGCGGCTGGAGACTACAGCTCCCAGCGGGCTCAGCGCGCACTTCCGGTTTCCCGCAGACTTCGCGCCCGGAGGCGCTACTAAGGCCAGGCTCTCCCTCGGTGGAGCGGGGGACAAGCCAGGAGCCAGGAGAACCTTACCTGCACACGCCTGCACACAGCGCCAGTCCCTGGGTGGGGAACGCTGTAAGTCTCGCCGCCATCACACCATCAGCGCGGCTGGAGACTACAGCTCCCAGCGGGCTCAGCGCGCACTTCCGGTTTCCCGCAGACTTCGCGCCCGGAGGCGCTACTAAGGCCAGGCTCTCCCTCGGTGGAGCGGGGGACAAGCCAGGAGCCAGGAGAACCTTACCTGCACACGCCTGCACACAGCGCCAGTCCCTGGGTGGGGAACGCTGTAAGTCTCGCCGCCATCACACCATCAGCGCGGCTGGAGACTACAGCTCCCAGCGGGCTCAGCGCGCACTTCCGGTTTCCCGCAGACTTCGCGCCCGGAGGCGCTACTAAGGCCAGGCTCTCCCTCGGTGGAGCGGGGGACAAGCCAGGAGCCAGGAGAACCTTACCTGCACACGCCTGCACACAGCGCCAGTCCCTGGGTGGGGAACGCTGTAAGTCTCGCCGCCATCACACCATCAGCGCGGCTGGAGACTACAGCTCCCAGCGGGCTCAGCGCGCACTTCCGGTTTCCCGCAGACTTCGCGCCCGGAGGCGCTACTAAGGCCAGGCTCTCCATCCGCGTCGCGGGACGCGCGCGGGCAGCGCCGGGCGGAGCCCGGGCAGAGGGCGGGCCGTCTGTGGCCGTCAGGGGCAGGAGGAGGCAGTGCAGGGCCACCCCATTTTCATCTACCGTACCGGTTTCAACCTGTGGTACCGCATCTCAGCATGTCTACACGCTCCGGTAAGGCCTTGAGGGGTTGCGGGGAGAGTGCCCCCGGGGGTGCTATGTTTGGCTCTATGGACAAATTCCTGACAAGGGTGGCGGCTGTCATAGACAATGAACTTGCCATATCTGAACGGCGCCTTTCACTTGACTTCCCTCCTGCCAAAAGTCCATCGCCAGGATTAGTGTTGTCCCCTCTAAATCCTACTCCCCTTGCACCTTTGCTTGGGGATTTACCTGGGGAATCCCTTATTGCACCCCCAACGGGTGGTCTAGAGGGGGTAGAAAGCTCATTGCCTGGTGTCCACGGTACCAGTTCATGTGCCGTGCTTATAGATCCATGCAACGAGCTCTCTCTAGTAGGTGCACCTGGCATTCAGTCCCCACACTGCCCTGAGGTTCCTGCTCCCGTCCCACAAGCGCCGACCAAAAAGCAACCCACCCAGGAGCCTATCAAAAGGAAGGGGAAAAGGGCACATTACACTAGAAAGGGTCGCCCATTTAAGATCACTAACCATCCCAGGTACCTGCCCCTGAGGGGACCCTCCCCCGAGAGCACCGCAGGGCCGGTATCCACAGGGACAGCCATTTGCGCCCCGGCTGTTACCGATACAGTACCACCCTTCTTGTCGGCCCCACTAACGCCTGCTCAGGACAACGTGGGTCACTCTATGGAGGCGTTTGAGAAGATGGTTAAGTCTCTTGTGTTGCCACTTATAGACCAGGTCAAGAGGTTGGGGGAAAGGCTTGACTGCTTTGAGCAGGCGACTAGGGATAATTTCTTTGCCCTAAAGACCCTTCTCAAGCACCAGCCAAAGCCCAGTAAGGATAGGACTGATAGGTCAGATGAGGCCAATAGGATAGAGGTCCCAGAGACACCCCCCCTGGGAGACCAACTGATACAGCCGCCCAAGCTCCCTGCACCTGGGAATACGATCTTGGCTGCTCCCAAGGTTGGTCCTAGACAGATAAAGCCGAAGGGTCCCACTCATGTTGCCAACGTGCATGCTACCCTTCCCCCAGCAGCAATATCCTCGGTGGCTACCCAGGCCCCAAGTCAACACAAGAAGGGAGGGACGGGCCCTGCTTTGCAGCCTGGGGTTGTTATATCTGATGCAACTGGTGGTGTTGCCTCAACCCCTAAGGCTGCATTTATTCCCGTCCCACCTACAAATCGGCTCCCTCTGGGTCCTCCCCAGAACAGTAGACGCAAGTGCCCCCCAGTTAACCTCCCCCCTGAGTGCCACCCGTATGTTGTCATCCTCATGAAAGTCCCCCCTATTGGGAGTACACAGCGGGAAAACCATCAGGCACTAAAGAATAAGGTCATCCACTGGCTGAAAGACAACAGGCCCCTGCCTGCGGGAGTGGATGGAATTATTCTTGGTGTGCGCAGGGTGGGTTGGATTGGACACGGGAAAAAATCGCTTGAAGGGGATTGCGTGGTTGTAAATTTCCAAGATGCTAGGGTTGCCCAATTTATATGCTCTCAAGGTCAATCCACGGCTGGTTCGGGAATCGACATAGTCGACTTGACATTCTTTTACCCACGGTCTATTATGACCACTCCCTCCATCCACCTTGGACTGCCCTCCTTCATTGGCAGCCCAGGGGGCCAACTTTTGGTGGAAAACACTGCCCATGGCCCTCTGACCCCGGGGGTTCCTTCCCAGCAGCTATCCCCAGCTCCAGTGATACCAAACTGGGGACCTGGGAGTTGTTGACTCAGTCATGATCCGGGGGAGGTCGTTGTGGCCCCGGGTTTTGTCGCTGAGTCAACACCATACCCCAAATCCAATGGCTCCTCCTACCAACCGCAGACTCTGGCTACGGCCGGGTCTGTGGAGGGGAAGGGGGAGACTGGGGCTTCCCATAATTCTACGCTTGGTCCCCCTGATGTGGGTCCTGCGGACTTGTCACCCCCTGTCGAGGATTGTAGCATTGCAGCTGTAACGGACCCCCAGATTAGGGTTTTCAGCTGGAATGTTGCGGGCCTCGAAAGGAAGCTGGCATTGCCGGATTGGAGCGAGCACGTGGAGCAATACTCCATATGCCTGTTCCAGGAAACCTGGAGTCGGGTGCCCCTTCACAAGGCGGGTTATTCCACCCACTTCTTGCCGGCGGCGGAAAGTGCAACTGGCAGGGGCCGCCCCTCTGGCGGTCTGTTAATCTGGGTAGCCACCGCACTTAACTGTAGGGTGGAGGAGAAGGACACTAACTGCCCCGACCTCCTAAACATCTTGCTTAGAAATTCCCAGGGCAGAGTCATTCTAAATATTTTTAACATTTATGCCCGTGGTACTAAGGGGGGAAGAGAATCCCCAGTTATAGCTTGCTTGGAAGCGCAGCTCCGCTCATCTCCATACAGGTCTTGTACACTGTTGGCAGGTGATCTGAACTGCACTTTCGAGCCTCTGGATCTGGACATCCTAGCAGATCAAGAGGAACTTGATAATGGGTGGGGGATTCCTCCCCTCGAGCTTGGCCCTGTTAAAAAATGGACAGAAGTGGCCCTCCAGATTAACTCCCTAGTTATGGAGTTTGGGCTAAGAGCTGCCAATGGCAGAACCAGGTCCGACAAAATAGGGGCGCACACCTACAATAGGCCAGGACACACGTCACGGATTGATTATTTCCTCCTTGACATACACCTGTGGGGCATGGTGGAGGACATGGTAGTTTTACCCTCTGTGGAGAGCGACCACAATCTCCTGTCCCTCACCCTGTCCCACAGGTGCGTCAACAGCACCGTGAGTGGTTCTCCTTGTAACCCCGCGCCAGACCTGTCAGTGGTCACGAACTGTGGGCGAAGGCTAAAATGGGCGAAGCTGGCTCTTTCGGAGGAGAAAACCTCTGCGATTAGGCAGCTTCTGGTTTCAGCCCTGGCCAATCTTGATTGCCAAGAGGAAGGGCTGATGGAGGTGGCACCTAGGTTTTGTGACATAATTCAGACCATTGGCGACCTCTTCGTAGTCCCAGCCCACCCGAGCGGAAGGAAACCTAGCCTACGACCGGGTCAGGGCTGGTACAACCAAAAGTGTAGGGAGGCGAAATCACTTCTTATTGAGGCAGTCAAGTCCAAATTGCCGCTTAGGACTAGGGAGGCCAGGAGACACTACACACTCTGCCAGAAAAATGCAAGGATGGAATGGGAGGATAACTTCTGGCAGGACCTTCTGGCTGCCAGCCGAGGGAAAGATGCTAAAGGTTTTTGGGACATGGTGGGTAAAAGGAATCGTCCCGCCGATTCCCGGAGGACTTGTGCGATTAATGCCCAGACCTGGTTTTCCCATTTCCAAAATCTGTACTCTGCTGTTGAAGGCCCCCTTAATGATCCCTTTAACATCCCAGCCTTTACTCTAGACCGTGACCTGGATCTGTTTTCCCCCCTTGATGTAACAAAGCAGATCAAAACCTTGGTCCCCTTGAAAGCAGCTGGCCCGGATGGCCTACCAGGGGACATCCTCCGTGCTTACCCGGAAGAATGGGGGGCTCTAATCTCTGCACTCCTCAATGCAATCATGGGGGGAGGGCTTGTGCCTGACTCCTGGAGAGGTGCAGAGGTGGTCCCCATTTTTAAAAAGGGCAGTCGGGATTTACCCGGGAACTATAGGCCTATAAGCCTAATAGACTCCAGCCAGAAATTGGCCGGGAAAACCATCTTGGGGAGAATTACTCAATGGGTGGACGACAATCACATTCTGTCCGACATGCAGGCTGGGTTCCGTTCGGGCACAGGAACTATTGAACAGGCCTTTAGGCTTTTGTTGTTACACTGGAAGGTGGTGGTGCTGGGCAAAGGCAGTCTTTATCTGGCCTTTATTGACCTTAAGACTGCCTTTGACCTAGTACCAAGGGAGGAACTTTGGAGGGTGCTTCATGGTTTAGGGATGCCCCCATACCTACTGAACCTCCTCATTAACCTGCACACCAACACCTATGCCCAGGTTAGATGGGGGTTGAATGGGGAAAAGACCGATAAGATCAGGGTCGAGAGGGGAGTAAGACAGGGCTGTGTTTTGGCCCCCACCTTATTCTCCCTCTATATTAACGGGGTGGTAGATCATCTATTGGGCGAACCATCAGATGCCCCCAGCCTGGGTGGAGTAAAAATTCCAACTCTGTTGTTCGCCGACGACACCCTCCTCATCTCCAAAACCCCCCAAGGTCTACAGTTTTTGCTGAACCGCTTCCAGGATTTCTGTACCACTAAAGGCCTCGTCATTAACATAGACAAGACCAAGTACCTAGTCATGCACCCACCCCGCAAACTTGGTCGCCCTCCAATCCTGAACTCCATACCCTTAGAAAGAGTGGCGGAATTTGATTATCTGGGGATCCGCCTGAATGATGCAATGAGCTGGTCTGCCCACATTGATAAAATGACTCTGGCCCACAAAAGGGTGGGGGGCGCCCTCCTTAAGGAATACAATAACTCCTCTAAACATTGTGTTGCACCCATATTGGAGATCTATAAAGCTCGTGCAGTCCCTGCTTCTCTCTATGGATCGGAACTGTGGGGTTTGGGCAAAGTCGACCCATTGAGTAAAGCCGAAAATAAATTTATCAAGGATCTTCTTGCTATTCCATCAAGCAGCCCGACCATCCCAATGCTCTTGGACACTGGCTGTAAAGCCATAAGGGACCAGGCTCGGCTTCGCCCCCTTCTGCTCTGGGCACGTTTGTGGAGGGTCCCGGAGCTACAATCGTATGCCAATGGTCTAGCAGAAGTGATGCATGCTGACGGTTGGAGCAGCATCAAATGGCTGAAGGACATAAAACATCTTTTAGGGGAACTGGGTTTGGCTTCTTGCTGGCATAGTCACTCCGCTCCACCTAAGAAGATTTTAAAAAAACTTTATTGGGAGTGGGTTGACGTGAAGCGTTCTAGTAGCCAGCAGCATTGCAAAACCACCGCAGCTTTCCTGTTGTTCAAAGACGTTGTCTTGTATGAGCCATATATGGATATTATAACAGTGGCTATGGATAGGTCCTTGTACATTAAATTTCGGCTAGGAACCTTGCCTTTGGCGGATCTCTGTTCAAGGTGGAATAAAGCCCAGCCCACATCACGCTTTTGTGCCTCTTGTCCAGACAAACCAGAGACGGTGCCACACTTCCTTTTCGAATGCCAGGACTATGGTCGCCCCAGATCGCGTTGGCTTGCCCCCATTTGCAGAGAACTGGGGACTCGTCAGCACTCTGTTGCCCTACGGATTCTTTTAACTAATACAGCCCCTCCTATTGTTTGTGCTGTAGCAAAATTTTTAAAATGGGCTTGGTTGTTAAGACTTAGAAGACTGTCCATAACAATTTAATTCTTTTTTATCTAATTTATGCTGACACACCGTGTTTTAATTATCATCCCACTTGTACAGTCTTATTTATTTCGACATGCTGTTTTTATCTTTTTGTACTGCTTTTATGATATGTGCATATCGAAATAAAGCATCAATCAATCATTGGACAGGTTCACACCCCATTCTTTCCATTACTGTGGCTAGTGGCTGGTTGTCTGGATGGTCCTGAGACTGAATAGAAAAAGCCCTCCCTGACATCTCAAAGTCAAAACAGGTAGTGTTCTTCCAACTGCTCATTCCACTCTCTCATAGTTAATCCCTGCTAAGTGGTTAGCAGTTAATTACCATCTGCTTTTCCCAGGCTCAGAGGCAGCTATTGCCTTATTAGCCAGGGTTGTTGACGGTTCAAATAATTACATGTATTCTAGCTCGGGAAGTATGATTCGTGGGATAATGGTTTTAAGCTAATCCTGGGTCAGGCAGCACAAAGCAAATGTTTTCAATGTCACTTTTCCTCTTAAATAATAAAAAATCTGTTTCCACCATTAAATCAAATGTTTAAAAGTAAGCAGCAAATAACTTTGGAAGATGTTTATACCATTTTTCTAAGCAGAGATAGAAAATAAAGATTTTAATACTATCTAACGTCTAACAAAAACCTCCATCGTGAAATAGCTTTTGGGTTTATTTTACTATGGGAGCAAGCTAATCACAGTGTGCCCTATTTTTATTTATACCCCCTGTCCTGTAAGCTTACAAGGCACATTTTAGAGGTAACCTATGAATCTGTAATATTAGTCTTTTCTTATATGGAAAGACATTTTCATTCCCATGTGTTACTGCTTGGCATTTACACTACAGCCGAGCTACAGCACTAGCAGAGATAGGCTTTTTTATGTATTTCCCTCGTTTTTAAGATTTGTGAGCATGAAATAGATTTAAATGATATAAGAAAGGGCTACATGAAGTAAGCATGCCAAAAAAACATGAGAAGCACAATAGAGCCACTATTCAACTCTTCAATGGGATACTGGCAAGCTCAGTTCTACAAAAATCCCACATGACTATTTTGGGGTTGTGAGGGGTTACCGAGCATGACTGGTCAAATACCGCGGCTGGGACACCATTGTCGACATCGCAGCTTACCTGACGTGGCTGCGAGGTTCCGACCGAGACAATCAGCAGTAACGCCCCCATGTCCTCTGTTTGTACAGCGCCGGGAACTGTTCCCCAGCGAGGAGAAAGGGGGCGGGACTAACCCAGGAAGAGGACTGAAACAGGAAATAAGAATCAGACAGGAAACGGACGAGGGGCGCAAAGAGACCAGGAGGAAGAAGGAAAGCTGAGAGAACCGGAGCAAAGAGAACGCCGAAGAGAGAGTAGCCGTGAACTGAGGTGAAGCGGGAGAAGAAGAAGACGAGACGTGGTGCGAGGACTGGTGGTCCCCACAGGAGCAGCTTAGTGGTTAACTTATATACCAAACCCACGTCACGCAATACTCTTTTGAAATATTCTAGCCACCATCCTAGGAATTTACGAGCTAACCTCCCTTTTGGTCAGTTTTTAAGAATCAAACGTAACTGTACCAAAAGGGAGGATTATTTCAGGGAGGCACAGATTTTGCAATTGAAATTGGGGGCCAGACAATACCCCAGTAGACTGGTAAAGAGAGCTCTCAAGCGAGCGTGGTACTATGATCGATCATCACTTCTAGATGAAAATAAGCGAAAAGAAAAATCAGACAATACCATTGCCTGTGTTACCACCTTTGGAACTGAATCCAATCAGATTAAAACGATTATTTCAAGAAACTAGCATCTAATACAAAAAGTTGAACCACAGCTGAGGTGTCCTTATTTTGCTTTTAAAAGAGGCAGGAACTTACGCGACCATTTGGTGAAAACCTATAGGGAACCATGTGTCAACACCATACAGAGTCAGTGGGGTTTGGCACCCATTGTGGGTCATTACCCGTGTGGACAATGTGTAGCATGTGATGCGACCACTATTACTAAATCGTGTATACTTAATGGGAAAGAATTTGTATTGAAAAATCATTCCAATTGCTTGACGAAGAACGTCATTTATTGTATACAATGTCCATGTAGCTTAACATACATTGGAAAGACGACACAAGAAGTGAAAAAAAGAATAGCCCAGCATCAATCAAGAATTAGATGCAAAGTGTTGACAGCACCCCTAGTAGAACATTTCACTGAAAAATCACTTGGCCCGAAAGACATGAAATGGTTTGTACTTGAGGTTATTAAGGGTTCACAAAGGAGGACCAATGTAGATCGTCTGCTAACATTAAAAGAGAACAGATGGATATGGACCTGCAGGACGATGGTACATGGATTAAATCAATATGTGGAATGGCATAGTTTAGCAACTCTTTAAATGTATTTGGATTACGATTCTTTGACTTTGTGGTTACAGCATGGATTGTGTTATTCTTTGACTGGTCCCTACAATGAGGTCGATGCCCGAAAGACTCGAACTTTAGCTATATTTAGTTCATCTTTGATTTTCATGTAGAGATTCCAGATGAAGTACACCAATTGAGATTATGGCTATTTTATGTTGCCAATAGGAGAATTCGGTTTTTAACTTTACTGTATCTCATAACGATTAGGACCACTTGTATATTCCCCTACACCACTCTAATATGGCCACCTTTCGTTCATGCGCGTTTCTAATCATTTGCGCATGCGCGAAGTCCGCGATCTTGATTTATCGTCTTCCGGCTACAGATGGAGTTTGTACGCTAACTGAGAGAGACGAGGTTGTGTCCCGTCGCTAGCAAAGTATACAAGTAAGTACTAGCGTGCTAGCGCTGGCTGCAGTTAGAGGTAACAATGTCAATATACTTTTAGTAATGGAGGATGGTTCCCCCGTTTTTATTTTGTAGATTAACGGTACACTATTGGAGACATACTGTGGAGTAACACCCGGTTTAATCTGAAGTGCTCCTACAACATTGTGGAGGTAAGCCTGACAGAAGTGATGCGGTGATTATATACAGGTTGAGGCATAAGTAGTGCTGTAGGGTCATGCTGTTTGGGCATATGCATAGTGTATATTGTATATATTTGTTATTTGTATAGGAGCACGCTGGAATTGGATTATCTATTGTTGAGATACCTTTAAGTGGATTAGGAAGATTGGTGATATTGGACTTACTGCATAGTAAGAATTGGATTTTTGTAGATAATGATGTTCAGTCACACTGGGTGTGGTGATGGGTAATGTTAGCAGACAATCGACTATATTTGACATTAGGGGTAGGGTCTAATATATTGTATATATTGTATATTTTTGTAGATACTTTGAGCAACACACAGTCCTGAGGATGGTCTTGGTGAAAATCGCAGACCGAAACGTTGACGCCTGTATACTGTTTGGGTTATGATTACTAACAACAGCATTCACAGAAAGATCTGACGAATGAGCTGACTGAGGTTTCAAGAGCACGTTATGTATATATGTGTATAATACATATTGTACCAACAGTATAACACACTACCAGAAGCTAGATTGAATGTAGTAGTGTTTTTTGTTGCCTTTTTTCTCTTTTTTGCAAAAGATTTATGACTTGAATTCACTTCAAATGTGATATAAAACTGAAAATATCAGATACCACGACTCCTATGTTTATTATGAATCAATGTACATATTTATGACTTGGTAAAGAGTAAGTAATGAGATAAAATAAGTCCTCAAGGTACATTTTTCTATTCAACTTATGTTACCCAGTTCCTTGGGGAGTATTGGGTTGCCCTTTTTCTATTAACCCCACAGGAGGTGGCTGAAGAGCGGCCGTAACTTAGGAGAGTTACGGCAGAGCCGGTGAGTGGGGAGTGCTTGGGAAGTGGGACAGGAGGGTAGCGGGAGGTATAGGAGTGTACAGGAGGGTGGCGGGAGGTTCCTGACTTAAGGAAGGGTCACTCAACTGTTTTTTGCCCGTATTTGACCACAAAGCACTCACATGCTCGTTCCTACCCCTTTTTTATCTTGTTGGTGGAATTTTACTGGTATTAGTCAACTGTTTCAAGAACCCCAAGCCTAGACTGCTAAATAACCATTGATTTCGCCATTTGACTCTTTGGTCGACCGAGCCAACAATATTACCCCTCACAACACCTGCCCACCTTTCCCCCCCTCACTCCCTTCTTGCAATATCACCTATTGGGTGTGGTGACGGTAACCTGAGTTCAGGAAAGGGAACCCTGGAAAGAACTAACGGCTCCGTATTCTTCTTTTCTCTTCTGAGCCTCCCTGGGAAGGACCATACAGCTTGCCAGGCCCACTCCATTTGGACACCGAGAAGACCTGAAGACATCTGTAGAGAAGAGAACACAGGAACCAAACAGTGGAACCCGAGACTATGTCCTTGACTCTCATTGTTGAATAAAAACCGTACAACTGGCACACTATATACAGCCTCCTAGTCTATATATCCGGCCCGCACTCCCACAGGGGGACTTTAACTTGTGCTTCAACATACAGGATGATCCCTCTGTCAAAAAGTTAAAAGCCGATCTTGAGGCATAACAACTAACCCAACTCGTATCAACCCCCACACATGAGAAAGGGCATACTTTTCACCTATTTTTTTCCAGTGCCCTCTGATTACTCTTTCTAGAATAATCCGGTCCCCTGGTACGATCATTATCTTATTATCTTTAAAATTCCCAAAATTGCTCGACAGATCAAGAGAAGGACCCAGATGACGACCATGGAAAGGAAATAGAAGCTAGATCCTAGAACTTGGGAAACCATCCTGAAGGATACCACTCCTAAATTTGCAGGTAATCTAGAAGAGGATTATCAGCAATGGGATCATTGAATAATCCAGTCACTAGATGCATGCATTCCCAAAACTAACATCAGGCCTAAAACACATACAAAACAAGCCCCTTAGTACAATGACAACCTCTTTGTAATAAAAAGCATTGCAAGAAATTAGAAAGAAACTGGAGAAAGGAATTTGACCAGGCACCTAAAATAAAATATAAAGCTTCAATCAGATCCTATCACAACTTTTTTTTAAACATTTTTTTATTTTGTCTATTAATGGTTTGGGTAGTCTTACATAACAGTAGTCACATCTATAACAATTCTGTTAGACAAGAGGAATCCGTTACATCACATTTTTTTAAAATAAACATTTGAGCAGTTGTACAGCATAGCAGTGTCACAGAGAAAGTTCAAGTGTTTAAATTAATGACTAGTCTTGAGTATATCAGGATGTTCTCGTAGATATGCAGTAAGTGGTTCCCAAATATCCGATGGCTTGGAAGCAGTTGGTAGTTCTTCTGCGTATATAAACAAATTGTCTCTACAATAGACAGCATCTAGTATCCAGCATGTTAAAGAAGGGGTTTACTTACTATCCCAGTGCATCGCTACTCTACATTTTGCCAAGAGCAGCATTATAGCAACCAATTTATTCTTAGCAGACTTCACAGGTATATGAAGGCCCAATAAGCATAATTGTGGTGTGCATGATAGTTTACATGACATGAGTGTGCCAAAATGGCAGATCACAGCTTCCCAGTATTTTTTTATCTTACCACAATTCCATGCAAGGTGTGCAAAATCTGCTTGATCAATCCCACATCTCTTAAAATGTGCATTTTCACGCAGTCCATATTTATGTAATTTAGCTGGAATGTGATAAGCTTGATGTATATATTTGTTTTGGATAATGCAAAGATTGCCATTGGGTGTGAGCAGTGTAGTAAGTGAGCAGCAGGAAGCCCAATCTTCATCTGTTAGGGAGGTGTCTAAAAGTTTATTCCAGTTGTCACGGGCCTTGAGGGTATGTGCACCAATTTCCGCTTGTACCAGCTTATATAGCAGTGAAATTATGTTAGAGTGAGTGGAAGTGGCTATTAAAATTTGTAATAACTGTATTGCAGGAGGTTCAGCGGGATAGGTACGATACAATTCCCTGTTAGCGGCCCTCAGTCTATGATAAATAAATCGGAATAACAGGGATTGTATGCTGATATAGGACAGGTCGTCAGGGTGATGAAGGTTCTGTTCAGATATTGGTCACCCATTTGTGCCATACCTACTTGTTCTAAGATCATCATGCTGTTTTTTTCTTGTGTGACTGATAAAGCAGGGTGGTGAGCCAGCGGCATGTTTAGGGCGTAGATGGGGGTTTTGTTCGCTAATTGACTGATGCGTTGCCAGGTTTGTGAGGTTGTCCATATTTTATTTATTTCTCACATTGATAAATGAAGTTGTGTATGTGATTATGCTGGGTAGTGGTATTGGGTCAGGGTCGCCGTCTTCTATTGCAAGGTGCGGCAGGTATTGTACCGCGTGATACCAATAGTATGCGTAGTGTGCCTGAGCACATAGGTAATATAGATAAATATCAGGGACTGCAAATCTGCCTGAGGCATATGGAAGTGACATGGTGTTGAGACTTATGCGGGCCTGATTACCAGCCCATATCAGTCTAATGAGGTTTGTGCGTATTCTATTAAAAATTGAAGTAGGGGGTGGTATTGTTATATTGATAAAGAGGTATAGCAGCTTAGGTAACAATACCATCTTTATTAGTGATTTTTTATTGGCTATAGAGAGGGAGAGAGTTATCCATCTAGATATTTGTGTTTCTATGTGGTCTATTGCAGTCCCATAGTTGTATCTAAGTACTACTTCAGTGTCATGATATATCCAAATTACAAGATAATTAATTGGATCTTCCTACCATACGAGAGGGAACTCCATTTGTGGTGCTTTTGTAATCGCTATTAACGGTACCACCGCTGATTTGCTCCAGTTAATTTACAGGCCCGAGTAGCGCCCAAATTGTATATATTCTCTTAGTAGTGGTGAGAGGTTCGCTTCAGGGTCTCTTAGGTATAACACCATATCATCCGCGTATAATAATATGATAATGGGTCTTAAATTAAACCGCAGTGCCGTGTGTGCGTATTTCTGACGTATTTTGCAAGCCAGCGGCTCTAATGCAATAGAAAAAAGCGGAGGAGATAATGGGCAACCCTGTCTAGTTCCACTTTGTATTGTATTACCTCTGATATATGTCTATTATGTTTGATGCGGGCTGTGGGTTTATTGTATAGGGGGGCAATCCAGTTGGTGAATATGGGCGGTAATCCGATTTTTTGTAATATCATGAACACGTAGGTCCATTCAACAGAGTCAAAGGCCTTAGCCGCATCTAGTAGTACCGCTACAGCTTGTAACTCTGGATTTAGTTGATGAAAAAGGGCAAATATGGTGCGTAGATTATGTGCAATTGAACGAGATGGGATAAGTCCAGATTGATGGGTAGGACTATAGTGGACAGGTTGTAGCCTAGTGGCAATAATCTTTGCCAATATCTTAATGTCTGTATTTAATAATGATAGGGGGCTGTAAGACTGCTTTTTAGGGATTTTTATCTGGCTTTAGCAGGGTCACTATAAGTGCTTCACGTAACGTTGGTGGGAGGATTTTATTATTATAGGCTTCGTCAAACATCTCAAGCAGATGCAGAATCAATAATTCAGAATATGTTTTACCCATCAAGACCAGGTGACTTACCATTGGGCAATGATTTTATGGCTAGTTGTGCTTCTTCCTCCCTTATGGGTTGGGCTAGGTATTAATGGTGTGTATCAGATAGCCATACCAGTGCTATATCTTCAATATAGTGCATATTTTCAGGCCCTAGCACTGTATGTTGTGTCCCATAGAAATCGCTGTATGTTTCCACGAACGTTTTCAATATGCCTTGGGTGTCATAATGTGGCACACCGTTATCATCTTCTATTTGTATAACGGTGTGTTGTTTATTCTCTGTGCATACTTTGTGTGCTAATATTCGGCCTGGTCTATCCTCCTTCACATATCTTGCATGCTGTGTGGCGTCAGAAGGCATAATTTATTGCATCATCTGCCAGTGTGGTAAATTGATTCATCTTGTCCTGCAGATTGCTAAGGGTGAGTGTGCTATGAGTGTTGTCATATTCTGTTTCTAGAAGTTTTATGCAGTCTTCACACTTCTTCAATCGTGTTCGAATATCTCTTAAAATGCCAGCATTCGTACTTATACAGACGCCTCCTAGAGTCGCTTTAAAGACCTCCCACAGCGTACCTGCACTTTCAAGAGTGTGTATTATCTGCATAGTAATCTACTATTGCCGAGTAGATTGTTTCTTTGTAGATGGGGTCTAAGAGTGCAGTGGCATTGAAATGCCATAGAAATGGTGGGGGTATATATGTCGGGGTCTGTAGGGTTAATATGATGGGTGTATGGTCAGAGAGTGTTTTGGGGAGATGAGTGATGTCCGGGGCCCATGTGCAGGCTTAGTATGTAAGGAGCCAATAGTCTAGCCTTGACCAGCTGTTATGTACTGTCGATGAATGGGTGCTATCTAGTGTAGTTAGATTTCATATGCGCCATACGTCATGCATGCGGAACTCTGTCATACAATTTAAAATAATTGAGACTGCACGTTGATGATGTTCCGTGGTGTTTTGTGATCTGTCTTGTGCATTACCCAGTGCACCATTCAAGTCTCCACCCCAGATCAGCTCTAGAGGTGGCAGGTCAAATATTTTTTTGCCCAAAGATTACTGAAAAAGTCAGGGTCATCCGTATTCATAACGTACACGTTAATTACACCAACTTTGGCACCTCTCAGTACGCCTGTGATAATGACGTATCTTCCTTGCGGATCAATGAACGTCTGGTCTAACAGAAAGTGAGTGCCTTTTCATATAATGGTTGTCACTCCCGTGCATGTGGACGGTGGAGGAAAAGCGTCTTCCTGATGGTACTATGAAAACCTAAGACTAAGTGAAGGGGAAAACTCACTATTGGAGTACCCTGGTACCTTTCTGATACTGGAGCGGCTGGTATGACTAACTTGGCTGACTCTGGTGCACACAGAACTAGTGTCCAAAGGTGGAGTGGCAGCATATGAGTGCAGCCCTGATGAAACTGCTTAAGTTGTTATAGCAGTGAAACATGTCGGCACTGGCATTAGGAAATGGTATGCATGAATAGCTACCAGCCTTTTTAACACAAACAGCATATAATCACCTCCCTATGAATAAAGTTGTTTAAGGGAACTGTGTGCTGTGTTTTTAGGCACTTGTTTATGTTTGTGTTTGTCACCAGCAGAGACTTCTGCTTTCCACTGTTTGTCACAACTTTTGTTGTTTGTTTTGGACACTTCTTTTCTTTCTTCTTATTTCCTTTGAGAAGCAAGTGACTACCGATGATGAGACAGGGGCTTGTCTGGAAAATACATACCAGTTACCCCGTTGGTGGTGTTTCCGTGAGGCGTCACTTGTTTCTCACACACATTTTTTTCTATTAAGAATTCAGTCCAACACTATTGTGTGGACTCTTGCGACCAACTCTTTTGGATCACAATATTTGTTGTTCTGTGGTACTGTCGGGGAGAACAGGTGTGTCTTTTAACGTGGGCGGAGTACAGTGCAGCATCTCCTTATAAATTGTATAAGAGAGTGATTGGTAGCAGTATATTTTGACTGCCCCTTCTTTTGAGTCACTGATATGCCTTGACGCCTTTGGACTGGGTCTGTTGTTGTATTACTTAGTATGTAAGGAGCCAATAGTCTAGCCTTGACCAGCTGTTATGTACTGTCGATGAATGGGTGCTATCTAGTGTAGTTGGATTTCATATGCGCCATACGTCATGCATGCGGAACTCTGTCATACAATTTAAAATAATTGAGACTGCATGTTGATGATGTTCTGTGGTGTTTTGTGATCTGTCTTGTGCATTACCCAGTGCACCATTCAAGTCTCCACCCCAGATCAGCTCCAGAGGTGGCAGGTCAAATATTTTTTTGCCCAAAGATTACTGAAAAAGTCAGGGTTATCCGTATTCATAACGTACACGTTAATTACACCAACTTTGGCACCTCTCAGTACGCCTGTGATAATGACGTATCTTCCTTGCGGATCAATGAACGTCTGGTCTAACAGAAAGTGAGTGCCTTTTCATATAATGGTTGTCACTCCCCATGCATATGAGGAGTAGGTTGCTGATGTTGCTAGTTCGGCCCATCTGTTGCTCAATTTATCTGCTCTGTGTTTAAGTAGATGCGTTTCCTGGAGTAATGCTACATCAACGTGATGTCTATCTAAATAGGCGAAAACCTAATCTTCCTGGGGTTATTTAGGTCTCTGACATTCCAGGTTATAAATTGCTGAGGTGTAGCTTTAGCCATAGTGTGTGATTTTTGTATCTTCAATTATATCAAATAGGACAGGTGCTGCATTTTTTGCATCTGCTTACCTTTGATCGTGTGTGCTGTGGTTGAAGGTGAAGGAGGTGTGCAAACAGGGACATAGGATCCCAGCAGGCATGTGACCACTCATGTACCAAAATGTTGCCCTATCCCTCCCCCCCGCCCACTTCGCCATCCCAATTATGGCCAAAACTATTTTCCCTTAACTACAGACAAAAACTATCCTACCCCAGACCCGTCCTTTGGTTAATAAACAAAAAAAACAAAAGCTGTGGTATACACTGGGGGGTGCCATCCACCAGCCAACAACTCCAAGGGCAAAGCGATTGGGGGATCAAGCCACAATCACGTGGAGCTGTAAATGTATATAATAAGTGTGTCGTATCCTAGAATCGATAATCAGTTACCTGCACAAAGGAAAACTCACACATTGCATCATTTTGATACAGTTGTCTTCAACAGTTATCAGTACAACATCTCTTACATAGCTGGTGTGTCTCTTAGTGTCTCAAGGTGGCACATAGAATGCATAGGAGTCCTGCAACAGCGTATCAAGTAATTCCTTGCAGCAGTGCACAAAGTTTAAAAAGTGCAGCTGTTATTCTACATCTGAGGTGTGGTCTTGCTCTGCATGTGTCCCCCTCGGGGATTTATGTCAGAGAGCTTGCGGGTGCTTTAGTTGTAGGAACTTCCTTAGGATATTTCGCAGATTATACTCTTTTCATCCTCTGTAATTTTCAAGCGAGCTGGGTATATCATTGCATAAGAAAGATTGTTCTCTCTCAATTTCTTTTTTCACATCAAGGAACTTCTTTCGTGCCTCCTGCACTTGCGATGTAAAATCTGGGTAGATGGATATAGACATTCCTTCATGGTTTAATGTTCGTAGTTCCCGGGCTTTGCGAAGTGCCGCATCTCTATCTCTATAGTTCAGTATTTTGGCTATTATAGGGCGTGGCCATGCTCCAGGCGCTGGTGGTAGTGCAAGAGATCTGTGCGCCCTTTCAACAAAGAATACATCGGAAAATGTTTCTCTGCCAAGGAGAGCAATTAATAATGTCTCGATGTATTGTTCCATGTGGCCTGTCTGCATCGACTCTGCCACCCCCATAAGGCGCAGGTTACAGGGACGTGACCTGGCTTCTAAATCCTCAGTTTTAGCCATCAGAGATTGAAGTGCTTTATCAGCTTTAGTTTGTTTCAATTCAAGTTGATGTTGAGTGTCCTCTGCCTCCGATATTCGACGTTCTGCCATGTCGATACGCTCTGTATGCTTGTCCAGTCTCTTTGACATGCGATCAATGCGGTATGTTTAAGAGTGTATTTTGCCATCTATGTTGGACAATGTCGATTGTAGTGTTGCAAACAGTGAATGGAAGTCCACTGTCGTGTCAGATACTGGTGCGATTGTGTTCACTTGGCTTTGCTAAGTGGCCTCGGCACCCGTCTCCACCGCCTTTCGCTGATGTTCAAAATGCAGTTTAGGTTAACTTCTATCCGGTTTTCTCCATTTTGCATAGGATTTATGGGTATCTTGGCAAATTACAGAAGTGCCCCGCATGTGCTGCCCGTTTTGGTTGAGTACTTGCTAAAGCTTCAGTTATGTGAATCATCAGTTTTCTCAGAGTGACCCAGAGCAGAGTGCGTGGTTATGGCTGTCTTACTGGTGCTCCAAGGGGGGGCTCAGATGTGAAGCATGTTCTCTGGGGTATAGCTCACCTATACAGATAGAGCAATGAGTTCCAAGGCACCTCACAGAGTGGGCACAGGGCACCGCAGTCCGCCTATGTGTTAGGCTGGTAATCAGGATTGCATGTACCAGCAGAGTGTTGCTGCAGTGAAAAAACTTGCCCTCGGGCCCAAGAGTAGTACAGTTCTGTTGTAAGCCTACATATACTGAGGAGAGCTGGCAGCAAGGGCTTGAGGCTACCTACCACACAAGGGTATCTTTGCAGAGTGGATTGCTTGTGGGGCTGTATGTTGCAGAGGTAGGGAAAAGATTGAGGTACGCTAAAGTAGCAGCTAATCGCTGTCCCCTCACATCCGGACAGCAGCGATGCACCTTGCTATGGTCACTGTACAAGCAAGGATCTCTGTGCGTATTTTACAGAGCCACGAAATCGCAGGATCGCCAACGGGTTTCCTGTGCCTGCAAGATCGTGCAATTGTGGTCAGTCCGCGCAAGCCGCCGCTCCTCCGCACCCCAGCTCTGTACCTTAGGGGGGCAGAGGTGGTATTTGGGTATTGAGTGCCGTCGGTGCTGCTATAGGCACTCCACCGTCCGGACACGGCGCTGCCACAGTGACTGCAGAGGTCAATGCCCCCAGTGCGACCACGGCTTGATTTCGCTGGCCACGTCCGGCAACAATCCCAGCCTCCCCGTTTCTTTCCTGTCGTCGATATCTGCGTGCAGTCGAACAGTAGGCAGGGGAAAGTTTGAACACCTCCAGTGGCCCGCAGCACACGCCTACACCATACTGGTAGCCCCCGAGCTTGCATGTTGATTACGCCGGGGCCTGCACGTGCATGAACTTCTGGCCATGTCCTGGTGAAACTAACTTTGCAGTCCGGGCAAGTTCATACCTCAGTGAGACACCTGGTTCTGTAGCTGGTGTTCTCCGTCGTGTAGTCGCTAAGTTCTTAAGTGCAATTTGTAGGTTATTCACACAGGATACATGACGGATCGTGGCTCGATCGGGAGAGCTCACCTACAGTGCGGCCATTTCCTAGCGTGGCTAGCTCCGCCCCGATCCTATCACAACCTTAGTTAAGAAAGCGCAGGCCAAATTCTATGAGGAAAAAATCACTCAGGCTTTGAACTCCCCAAAAGAACTATTTAGAGTGGTTAAAAGCCTATCCACTACACTTGATAGTAACACCTTTCTCCAAGCCACAAAAGAAAGATTCAACAATATAGCATCCTTCTGCTACAAAACAGTGGCCGATATTTATGATCAATTCCAGATCAATCCCAAACCTGCACAATGGGGGGTACCTAAGGGCAGGGATCTGCCACCACTTCCAATTCTAGCAAAATTCCCTACGCTGGACAGGGAGAAACTCCATATTCTTATAAAGGTAACCAAATCCGGATATCCAGTAGATCCTGCTTCCTCACATACCTTATCCAAAGTGGATCACATTACCATAATTTATTAATCTCTCACTAGAGGCGGGCTTGATCTCTAAGCAATGGAATCATGCAGTATTTAGGCAAATATTGAAAAAACCTCAGCTGGATACAGAAATCCTTGCCAACTTACGACCCAACTCAATACTCCTTTTTCTAGGAAAAGTACTAGAGAGACATGTAATTGGATATTAGCAAACTTTCTGGAAAATAACACATAGCATGAAAGCAGCACTTCTGGTGTTCACAGAGGAGCTCAAAGGTATATGGAAAACTGAGGCTCAGCCGCCATCCTACTACTGGATTTAAGTGCAGCATTCGACACAGTGGATCACAATATCCTAAGAGATAGACTTTGCAAGGTAGGAATTCAGGGCAAAGCATTAGATTGGCTCACCTTATATCTGGAAAACAGATCCTACCAAGTCATGGACAAAGATTGCCTCTCTGACAGCTTTCGAACGATTTGTGGTGTCCCTCAGGGATCGTCTCTCAGCCCCACGTTCTTCAATATATATGTCCGCCAAATTACCACCTAAGTGCAGGACTTTAACCTGTCAGCGGTCTCCTATGCGGATGATACCCAGCCGCTTGTTTCTCTTACAGAAGGCCGTAATCCAGGAAATAAACAGTTTGCATCCTGTTTGGATAAACTGCACCGCTGGATGTCAAGCTGCCGCCTAAAGCTGAATGGTGAAAAGACTAATTAATGATCCTTGAAAACCAGGTCATACACAGATCAGCTGGCCTGTTGACATTGCCCCCCCCCCCATTCCCAAACAAGTGCTAAAAAATTGGGGAATCTGGTTGGCCAGCAATGGACCACCAAGCAAATAAACCTCTCAAACAGCTGTATTGGCTCCAAACTGAAACAATGATTAAGTTTAAATCCCTCTGTATTGCTCATAGAGCTATAAATAACAAGGGCCCTGTAAAGCTCAGTAAAGCTCATGGAGTTGGTAACCATTATGTTCCAACTAGACACCTGAGATCCTCACATCTTCATTTCCTCAGTAAAACCACGGTAAAAAGGATGACATGGGGAGGAAGATTGTTTGCACATATAGTGCTGAAATTGTGGAAGAATCTTCCACCCAGTCTCAGAGCTCTGGGTAATGAACTCTTCTTCAGGAAGAAACTTAAGACATGGCGGTTTCCCCGTTAATGTACCAGAGGCCCTACTTTCAGCACAGTACGCACCAGCGCAGGGAAGCCTTCGGGTAGACATGCGCTTTATGAAGCATAAATATAAACACATAAACATAAGGTGGAATTCACAATAACTAGTAAAGTGGGGTGATTGGTGGAGCATGTGCTGACACACACACTTGGTTTGATTATATCTTTTTTACAAATATGTTGATAGCAGATGTGCAGCTTCCTTTGTGCCTGTTTTATTTTATTATGTGCCCGTAATTGTTGTTTTCCTTCCTGTTTGGCCGCTGTCTCGCCGCCCTCCGCTCTCCCTCCCCGCTTCCCGCCACCGCCGCTAACCCCGCCCCTTTTTTCCTTTCTGTACCCTCCCCGCTCCTGCCTCCCCGCTGCTCCGCCCACCCGCGCACTTGGCCTTATATGGCAACCGTGCGACGCAGGTGAGTGTGACCTACTTGTAGAACACCCCTGCGCCGCACGGCCACCAGCTGCTGCGTGTGCCCCCTTGCCTCGACTGCCTCGCTGCCTGCCTCGCTGCCGCTGACCACGCCCCCTCCTTCGAGCGGCGTGGTCCGTGAGCGCCTGCCGGTTTCTCCTGACTGTTTTTGCATTTGTTTTGTCGTTTCCTTCCTTTGGGCCTGTTTAATTTTATTATGTGCCTGTAATTGTTGTTTTCCTTCCTGTTTGGCCGCTGTCTCGCCGCCCTCCGCTCTCCCTCCCCGCTTACCGCCACCGCCACTAACCCCGCCCCTTTTTTCCCTTCTGTACCCTCCCTGCTCCCGCCTCCCAGCTGCTCCGCCCACCCGCGCACTTGGCCTTATATGGCGACTGTTCGACGCAGGTGAGTGTGACCTACTTGTAGAACACCCCCGCGCCGCATGGCCACCAGCTGCTGCGTGTGCCCCCTTGCCTCGACTGCCTCGCTGCCTGCCTCGCTGCCGCTGACCACGCCCCCTCCTTCGAGCGGCGTGGTCCGTGAGCGCCTGCCGGTTTCTCCTGACTGTTTTTGCATTTGTTTTGTCGTTTCCTTCCTTTGTGCCTGTTTTATTTTATTATGTGCCCGTAATTGTTGTTTTCCTTCCTGTTTGGCCGCTGTCTCGCCGCCCTCCGCTCTCCCTCCCCGCTTCCCACCACCGCCGCTAACCCCGCCCCTTTTTTCCCTTCTGTACCCTCCCCGCTCCCGCCTCCCAGCTGCTCCGCCCACCCGCGCACTTCGCCTTATATGGCGACCGTGCGAATGCGCAGCGGGCGCGCCAAAGGTAAGCCCGTCTACGCCCGTCCGCGCCTGGACCGCGCCCAGTGCCAGGACTCCTGGCCCACGAGGACCCGCCTAACGTACACCGCCGCCACCCTCATCGCACTCAACACCGGCCGAGTCCCGGGATGCTGCAGAGCCACCCCACGACGCGTCCACGGACCCTTCAGCTGCCACGCCTGCAAGTTCACCTGCATCCGGACCTGCCCGACACCAGCACCCACCAAGCCGAACACCAGCAGCAACCACCTCAAGTGCATCCTGCTCAACACCCGCTCCGTCCACAGACACGCCATCGAACTCTGGAACCTCCTAGACGCCACAGCCCCTGAGGTTGCCGTCATCACGGAGACCTGGTTGAACGCCTCCTCAGCGCCCGACATCGCCATCGCCATCCCAGACGGCTACAAGATCACCCGGAGGGACCGCAACGCCAACCAGGTCGGAGGAGGCGTCGCCATCATCCACAAGAACACCATCCGCATCACGACCAGCACCGACAACACCTCACCCTCCGCCGAACACCTGCATTTCCAGATCCACACCGACCCGAAGACCACCCTCAGAGGCACCCTGATCTACCGACCTCCGGGACCACGCACTCAATTCAGCGAGGACATCGCCGACTTCGTCAGCCCGCACGCCCTCCCCTCCGCTGACTACATCCTCCTGGGGGACTTCAACTTCCACCTGGAGAACAACAATGACTGCAACACCAGCACCCTGCTCGACAACCTCGCCAACCTTGGACTCAAGCAGCTGGTGTCCACCCCCACCCACCTCGCCGGACACACACCCGACGCCATCTTCTCAGCCAGCAAAGACATCACCTTCAGCCACGCCACAGAACCCCACTGGACGGACCACAGATGCATCCACTTCACCTTCAGAAGAACGACGATCCACCACCACCAGCAACAGGTTGCCCGAAGAAGCTGGAACAAGATCACAGCCGACCAGCTCGCCGCTTCCCTGAGTCAGCACCCCCCGGCCAGCTCAGCGAACCCCAGCCAGGCCGCCGACAACCTCACGAAGTGGATCAGCAACTGCGCAGACGAACTCGCCCCTCTAAGGATCCCGCCCAGCAGACCCGGCAGTAAGAGAGCCCCATGGTTCACCGACGAACTCAAGAGCTCCAAGAAGAACTGCCGAGCCCTCGAGAAAACCTGGAGAAAGGAACCCACGCAGGACAACAGGACCACCCTCAAGCTCGCAACCCGGAAACACCACCAACTGATCCGCACCGCCAAGAAAACGGCTTTCAAGAACCGACTGGACAACAACGCACACAACTGCAAGGAACTCTTCAACATCGTGAAAGAGCTCTCCAACCCCAACGCCGGAAACAACGACATCACCCCATCGCAAGACCTCTGCAACTCCCTCGCCTCCTACTTCCACAACAAGATCGCGGACATACACAACAGCTTCAGCACTCAACCGACGCACGCCACGACCGCAGTAACCCCACCCACCACCACCCTCCGCGCCTGGACCCCGGTCAACACCGAAGACACCGTCCACATGATGAACTCCGTCCACTCCGGATCTCCGACCGACCCCTGCCCTCACCACGTCTTCAACAAAGCCGACGCTGTCATCGCACCCCACCTGCGGGACATCATCAACACCTCATTCGACACCGCCACCTTCCCCGAGAGCTGGAAGCACGCCGAACTCAGCGCTCTACTCAAGAAACCCACAGCAGACCCCACCGAACTCAAGAATTACTGCCCCATCTCTCTACTCCCGTTCCCAGCCAAAGTCATCGAGAAGACCGTCAACAAACAGCTGGCCGCCTTCCTCAAGACGAATGGATCCCTCGACCCATCGCAGTCCGGATTCCGTGCCAACCACAGCACCGAGACCGCCCTCATCGCCGCCACCGACGACATCCGAGCCCTGATGGACAAAGGAGAAACAGCGGCCCTCATCCTCCTAGACCTCTCCGCGGCTTTCGACGCGGTCTGCCACCGCACCCTAGTGCAGCGCCTCAGCAACGTCGGAATCTAGGAGAAGGCACTGGAATGGATCGTCTCCTTCCTCGACGGAAGAACACAGAGAGTCCGCCTACCACCGTACAAGTCAGAGGCCACCGAAGTCATCTGCGGCGTCCCTCAAGGATCCTCGCTGAGCCCTACTCTCTTCAACGTCTACATGAGACCCCTCGCGGCCATCGCACGCCAACACAACCTCAACATAATCTCCTACGCCGACGACACCCAGCTGATCCTCTCCCTGACCAACGACCCCGCCGCCGCCAGAGCCAACCTGCACGAAGGGATGGAAGAGGTAGCCGAGTGGATGACGACGAGCCGCCTGAAACTGAACTCAGATAAGACGGAGGTCCTCATCCTGGGCTCCTCGCCCTCTGCCTGGGACGACTCCTGGTGGCCCCCCGCCCTGGGCACCGCACCCAAACCGACGAACCACGCACGCAACCTGGGCTTCATTCTGGACTCCTCCCTCTCCATGACCAGGCAAGTCAACGCAGTCTCCTCGTCGTGCTTCAACATCCTGCGCATGCTCCGGAAGATCTTCTGGTGGATCCCCGCGGAGACCAGGAAGACCGTCACCCAGGCCCTCGTCACCAGCCGACTGGACTACGGCAACGCACTCTACGCCGGAACCACCGCCAAGATCCAGAAGAGACTTCAGCGCATCCAGAATGCCTCAGCCAGACTCATCCTCGACGTCCCACGACACAGCCACATCTCCGGACACCTAAGAGACCTGCACTGGCTCCCGGTCAACAAGAGAATCACCTTCCGCCTCCTTACCCACGCTCACAAAGCTCTCCACGATCAAGGCCCGAGCTACCTCAACAACCGCATCAACTTCTACGCTCCCAAACGCCACCTCCGATCTGCCAGCCACGCCCTCGCCGCCGTCCCACGCATCCGTAGAGCCACTACAGGAGGAAGGTCCTTCTCCTACCTGGCCGCCAAGACCTGGAACTCCCTCCCGGCCGACCTGCGCCTGACCCAAGACCACCTCTCCTTCAGGAAGAAGCTCAAGACCTGGCTGTTCGAGCAGTAGCGCCCCCCCCCCCCCAAGCGCCTTGAGACCCTACGGGTAGGTAGTGCGCTCTACAAATGTCTTGATTGATTGATTGATTGATTGATTGTAAGGTCTGTGTCATTATTCTTAGGGTGAGAAGTGATTAAGGATCTCTTTATGTGGCGATCCTGAAGAAGGCGGCACTTGCTCACTGAAAGGAGCGTTGATTTGAATTTATGCAAAAGCCTAGGAGTCAATTGGAAAATGTAGCTCAAAATTGGTAATAACAAATTATGACATAAATGAAACTGTATCAAAATACAGGAAAGTAATTTGATGTGTTAATAAGAGATGCTTGATAAGACATGACGATTGTAAAGGTATCTAAAAACTGGTAAAATTACGTTTGTCTACATAGTGAACATATGAAGATGCTTTCAAAGTGCTGATATGAAGACCTGTTTTATTGTTGCTCTGTAATTTAGGAGTGTGAACCTGAATATTGGGTATAAATTATTGCGGTAATGATTAGTTGTCTAAAATGCTGCGGAAGTATGTAAAGGTTATGAGAATTTTTTAATATAAAGAAAAAGAACACTTCTCACATGCTTGACTCAATTGAAGTGATATTGTAATAATATGTGTTTTTTAGTTTATGCACAATTTTGTAATAAAAAAAGATATCAATTGAATTTTCAATACATTGCATGAAAATATATGAGGACAAGGAGATAGTAAAGAAAACATATTCAAAACCGTATCATATTTTGCTGTCTAGGTCACATATATACTGGAATGAGTGACTGATTAAATGTTGAACTGAATAGATAGGTTGCTGGGGGGCATTTTCTAATTATAATTGTTGCCCTGCCCCAGGAACCATAATCCTTTAAGCAGGGGTCCTGTTTTTTACATGTTACATGAATGAGATCCACTGAAATTTTCACAATATGAGTGACTGTTGTATCTAAGTCTTGAGTGAAGTATACAAGACAGCTTCTATTCTCTGAAGCGGTTGTCTCTCTGAAAAAAGGTTATTGACCTCGAGTACAGCAGCAGCAGGAGAGACAACGTGTGCATCTCAGGTATACCAGAACAATTGGAGAAAGAAGACATGGCAGGATTCCTGGAAAACATTCCACAGAACGTGCTCAAGATCACCTTCACCCCACTAGTAGAATTTCAGAGGGCACATAGTGTGAGGATCAGCATGCTCTCTACTCAATCGAGGAACATTCTGGTGTTTTTCTTTTGTTATCAGCAGACACAGTAGGCCATTATGGTGGCCAAAACTCATGGTTGGTGCATGTTTGGAACTCATTAAATCTACATCTCAGGAGGCTACTTTCAAGATTCTTATGCCTGAAAAACATAATTGCTCTCTCTTTGTCGGAAGCTATGTAAACTGGAAATTTGTTATGGGTCATTAGACCTTGCACTGATGCTGATTAACATATAAGGCCGTACTAAGGAATGCAATAACACTGAGAATATCAGGACACCCACGGCGGTGATGACGAGGAACGTGCGAGAATGGAAAGGGTAAGCAAAGTCTGGTCCAGGGAAGAAGCATCAAGACATTCCCCGAACAAAGTGACCAGAAACAAGTCGAGGTTGTCTCTCAAAATTTGACTAAGAGTACAATGGGCTACCTGAGTGACTATGGACCTCGGCCTTGCAGTGACTTCTGATATGATCCATGATCGAACAGACTGACCGGACAATCATCATTGCTGGAATAGAGGAATCTTAAGTGATTTATTGTCGGACCATGCACTGAGAGAACCTTGGAGACTGACACACCCTGATGACAGGGAAAAAACATGTACATTGTGCAGCGTTCATGGTACACAAACATGATTCAACGTTTTACTAATCACTAATGCTACACCACCTAACTAGGATCAGCATAATTCCCTGTCCAGTCACTGAATCGTATCTTGACCCCCAAAATAAGACACAGTGAGATCATTCCTACAGGGCTACCATGGCTGATCAGGTAAATATGTTATATGCTGACTATAATGCGACTCATGACCAAAACACGCTTAATTCCCTAAAATGAGCCAAATTGCACCAAAAATGATCTGCAGAACATACTCTCTTTTGACTCAAACAGATACGCTATGAAAGGGCAGAGAAGACATGGAGACTTCTAGCAACTCAACCAAAACAGCTCGAGAACTATTCCAGACATAAAATATACTTTAGAATAAACGTGTCACTAACAAAGGGACGATTCTTTTACCTTTTAATGATTGCTATAGATTGCTTTACACTTCAGACAAAGCTGATTGATTAGATGAGAAGTCTATGTTAATAACTGACACCTTGATTAACCCCTTCCATGCTGATGACGGCCCCCAGCCGTCATGCACTACAGTGCTCGTGTGCTGATGACGGCTGGGGGCCGTCATGACCGCACCCGCGCTGAAATCTTCAGCACAGGAGGAAAATTGCGGCAGCATTGAAGGGGTTAAGAGGTTTGAGGTCTGCCAGTCAAATTGCCTTAGGACTAGCAGTACATGGTATGGTGACTAATGAGACCCTCGGGGTATGCCGGATTACTGATAGAATTTTGTAATATTAACGTATCAGTCGTGGTACCCCTGCTTTGTAAATCATTCACAGAGATGGTTGTAACTGAGAAATTTCCTGATGAATAGTCACAACCATATCTGAGTCACATACAAATATTGTAATAAACTGCTACTCGTGTGGCCATATCTTTGTTAAATGTAGATATGAAGATACTGGTGAGAATCCTAGCTCCGCATCTTAAGAAGGTAAAACATTGACTTAGAAATCCGAGTGAAATGGGTTTTCTCCAAAACAGACATCCAGTAACCATCTGAGAACCATTTCCCACCTGCTATGGCAGATCTGTTACGATGAGGATGCTAAATGCTCATCTCATTAGAGACAGGTTTTTAAGTTTTTACGAAACAATGCTTCTGTTTTTGCCTGTCTTAAATAAAGGGGAAGGGAGTTCCAAAACGTGGGTGCTAAAAAAGCCAAAGTAATTTAGAGAGTGCATAACCCATAAAGGCTTTACTCAGAACGTTCAACAACAGACGAGTTACAGAGATCTGCACATGTTGAAGTCTCATTAAGCTAGGTTGACATTCTTCTAGATAGAAGACGTTGCATTAGTCCAAAGCAAACACATAAAGATGATGGATGGAGCACTCAAACTTTTCAGGCACTCACCCCCAGTCACAGATCTTGATTGAATCCATCATTATTCTTTAGCTCACTTCGCCACTCCAGTTCAGACCCAGCCATATGCTAATCAGTCTTGACCCTGTGCCTCATGGTAACAGTCCAGACCAAACTGCCAAGCCAGGTCTTGACTGGACCAGAAACAAGCATCCTGGGACCGGTTTTGGGTAGCACCCCTCATCAGCCAGGCTTGCTTGAATCCAGTGGCAGAGTGACCAAGGGACCCACGTCTGGGTATACCCTACCAACTTAGGGTGAACATAGCAAACACAAGGAGATGAAGGACAGAGCACTGAATCTTTTCAGACACTCACCCTTAGTCACAGATATAGGTTCAATTTATCATCGTTCTTTAGCTCACTACACTACCCTAGTTCAGATCCAGCCATATGAAAATTAGTCTTGACCCTGCTCTTTATTGGAATAGTCCAGCCCGTACTGCAAAGCCATGTCTTCACTAGACCGGAAATGAGCATCCAGGGACCGGATTCAGGGTAACACCCCTTATCAGCCAGCCTAACTTGAATTCAGTAGAAAAATGAGCAGCGGACCCACGTCTGGGCATACCCTGGCAACTTAGGGTGAACAAAGCAAACACAAGGAGATGATGGACGGAGCACTGAAACTTTTGAGACACTCAAGTCCAGTCACAGATCTAGGCTGAATCCATCATCGTTTTTTAGCTCACTTCACTACCCCAGTTCAGACCCAGCCACATGCACATCAGTCTTGAACCTGTTCCTTATGGGAACAGTCCAGCCCAAACTTCCAAGCCAGGTCTTCACTGGCCCAGAAACAAGCATCCTGGGACCCGTTTCGGAGTAACACCCCTGATCAGCAAGGCTAGCTTGAATCTAGTGGCAAAGTGAGCAAGGGACCCACGTCTGGGCATACCCTGCCAACATAGGACGAACAAAGTATATGGCTGGGTCTGAACTGGAGTGGCGAAGTGAGCTAGAGATTGGTGATGATTTCAACCCAGACCTGTGACTGGAGGTGAGTGTCTGAAAAGATTCAGAACTTCGTCCATCCTTTCCTTGAGTTTGTGTTACAGTAGTCCTGCCTGGAGATAGCCTGTGACTGGACTACTGTTTTTCTGATGGATTCAGGCAAAAGGTAAACTATGTTTTAAGAGATTTTAGAATCCCAAAACATTTGCCTGACATGGCTGTAATCTGGCTTTCAAATATGTTTTTCATCAAACCAAATGCCTTGGTTTTTATACATAGTCTTTGGCAAATGTAGGAGCCCAAGCGAATCAGGCAGCACAAGATCAAGGATTGCTTGCTCAAGATGAGGACCTCTGTTTTCCCTGCATTTAGTTTCAGGCAATTAAGGTCCATCCACTTAGCAATTATGACAAACAGGTCCTCATTAAGACAGCCGTAGATAGTGACAATATGATGTCAAAGCTGTGACGCTCAATGATGTCAGCCAAAGGGCGCATGAATAGATTTAAAACTGTAGGTCTCAATAAAGAGCCCTGAGGTACCCCCTGCTGCAGTGGGAAATCCTGAGATTGAAAAGGTTTCTGTAGCACCTGATGGGTGAATTTTTGGGGGAAAAGTGGCAAAGCATTGCAGGGCCTTGTAACCAACAATGTAGCTCCACGGCTGCTCAAGTAGGAGGTTGTAGGAAACAGTGTTTAAGGCTGTGCTAAGGTCCAACATCAGTAGTGCAGCAGTGTCACCTCTGTCTAGAATGTTACGAATTAACATAGAGGCAAGCTACAGGGCAGACTCTGTACTGTAGAGAGGTCAAAAGCCTGACTGTGACTTATGCAGAAGCTTCTTAGATTTGATAAACATGGAAAGCTGCTTGCTAAGATATTTTTTCTGTAACCTTTGAAGAAAAAGGGAGGAGCAAAATTGGCCTAAAGTTTTCAGGCTTAGTTGGCTGTAGTAAGAGCTTTTTAAGGATAGGGATTACAGAAGCATGCTTCCATAGAAGCTGAACCTGGGCCTCTACTAAAGAGCTAGTAAGTAATTCACAGAGCATAGGTAGTACTGCTTCTACTTCTCCCTCAAGAATGGCAGGGGAGGCAGGATCGAGTGAAGAGCCGGACTAAATAGACGCCACCAGGGGAGACAGTTCATCAGGCTCGAAGGATTTGAACTGTAGCAGCCTTGAGCTGTCTGTTGAATGTTTAAACCATAGCTTGAGGCAAAGGCCATTCCTAGAAGCGTCCAAGAAGGAGGTAAAAGTGGAAGCTACTTACACCTCAAAAAAGAACTGGGCAAGATCATAGCTGTTGAAATCCATTCCCGCCTTGATTGAGTGCTTCTCTTGGTTCTCAGGTTACAAAATTAATTGGACTAAATTTGAAGCTTTACCTTTGACACAGTACATGACAAAAGCCACACTTGGTACCTGGCCTTAGTAATGGACTCTTTCTCACCGGCGTACCTTGGGATTTTTCTGAATTGTGGCCTAGAAAGGATGGTACAGGGTAAAATCCTTCCTCTGTTTGACAAAATTAAACTGGACTTCCAAAAGTGCTCTATGATAACATTTTCCCTATGGGCAGGAGTACAAATAAGTAAAAATAATTGTAACACCCTGACACAACTACATTTTTGTCCTCTTACCATTAGAATTGCTGCACACATTATTGAAATTGATAGATTTGCACCCTCGTTGATTCGTAAGGGGGAGTCCCAGGGATGATTGGCAAATGCAAAATTGCATGCAGACACGAGGTCCAGAGGGTTGAGATTGGGATGGTCATTATGGATGGATAAAAGGCTCACCGCTGTAGAATCTCTTCTCACAGGAGCACACAAGTCATTTTCTGAAAGAAGTAGGACACAAGTCGGTTTTTGAATTACAGAGAGAGTTTAAACTGCCCATTCCCAATATAGGCAGTATTTACAAATATCTCACTGCTTGAAGGCCATATCGGGACATGCCCCAACTGGGGACCTGCTGTACAGAGTTGGCTGGGGAGCTGGCAAGGGCTGTTGTAGCCATGAGGTTCAACCAGCAGCCACCTAATTTAAAAAAGAAGGTGTGGGTGCACCAGCTTGGCACAGGGGTTTCCAAAAATGTAATTAATAAAAAGTGAATATTAAATGAGCAAAATGTTGCTCCAGAGAACGAGTGCCCCATCAAACCCTGCAAGTGCTTTTAGATAAATGTGTTTAGATCCTGTTGGTGCCTCCTAAATGGCAGGGACACCAACAACTATCTTTTTAATGTTGTGGGGGGTTCCAAAGAGTGCAGCTGTCCCCCAGCAATATTAAGTAACTATAGCTTGTGCCCTAAAGTAACAATAACTCATTCCCTTACCGTGCACTGCAAACTGTCTCACATATTATATCTCTCATGACATGTTCTATGACATCATTGACACCATCATTGCAACATCTGAAATGACATCATTAATGACAGCTTTGTGCATGGTGGAGAGGCAAGTTATATATTTCTATATGATACTGGGAGAGTTATGGTCAATCAATAGTCTTACAAGACGAAAAAAAACGTTCCGAAATAATATATGATTGTACTTTCGTTGACTGTGTGGAACAACAACATATGTTCTTACCATTTGAGAAAGTAGCAAATTACTATCCTTACAATTTCTTTTATTCTTGCTGCTTTCCTACATTTGTTTTCCTCCAAATGACAATAAAGTGCGCAAAAGACTTATGAGAGTGAACAGTTTGCTGCTACCACATCATGTCACTCTACATTCTGTTGCAATGCATATTCTGTGTAACATTATTCAAAACACATTGGAAGATGTTCAAAAACTCTGCTATGATGTAAAATATCTTTTGGGATTTTGCATTGATGAGCTCAGATTCGCTACATAAACTAGATAGTCCTGACATTCAAGAAAAGAGCATGTGTAATGAGAGCAATTCAAAATACGTCTGAGATTTAAACAAAAGCTGCCTCTGTTTGTTTTGCTTGGGCTTTGAGATGTTACTTTGCAAGAACATTGTTTAATTATGTTTAGCAAACAGAAACAATCGGTAAGCAACTGTCCATGGAAAATTGTTTAATAAGAAATGCCAAATAGGAAGTAGCAAATTAAAAAGTGATTGCATCATACCAGAAAGAATTCAATAGCTGAAAAAACTGCTAATGAGTGATCTGTAAATACATGATCTGTAAATAATGCTTGCATTTTTTATTATGCAAAACCCTTGTGGAATGTATAGATGAGGTTTTTATGAACATCAAATAATAATTGTAATATTATTACATCCGAAGTAATATTACGATATAGGAAAGAGTGTTTGACAGATTGAAAATCGGATTGAAGTCTAGATAGTACCTTCTTGCCTTACAATTTGCAGTGATTTGCAGGAAATGTAGAATGATGGAAGAACCAAACTCACTGTTCATTAATCAAGCGAAAACCTGCCCTTCCTTTTTGTGATGGCACATGAAGAGCGTCACATTCTTTAATAAAAAAGACCTGAGAGAAACTCTAACTTGTCTCTCCTTTCAGCAATAATTAGGCTGTATGTGCCTTTTGATTTTTTACCATAATTTCCTAAAGGCACCGCTTTTATCTTTTTGAAATGATTAGACAAAAATGATTCTTTTCTACTGATAGATAATTCCACGAGGGATTGGGTCATTAAAACTCAAATTGTTAAATGGCCTCCCGTCGTTTGTCTTTGAAACCTCTGATGACTGCATGGAGAAAAATAGAGAGCACTTAAATAGCACAATAGAGATATTACCTTACAGATGAACGTTTAAATACAGGTCACGTTCACATAGGAGGCATTTTCTAAAATGCATTGTTTTGAAAAAATGAGCAGGCTGATTAATCACTTTGGTACCAGATAACCTTGAAGAAGGGAATGCTGATGCAGAAGGACTGTGCGTACAACGGTGCATATTATCAAGAACGGCGTTAAAAATTATAGCCGGTTTAGTGGCAGAAAACTGCAGCTAAAGTGGGATAAGGGGCTTGATAATATGCCCTTGAGAATTCCAATAGAAGTCCATGTTCTGATGTGAACAAGGGCTTCTATTGGAATACTCCAAGGCATATTATTAAGCCCATTACCACCGCTTTAGCAGGAGTTGTCTGCCACTAAACTGGCGATACTTTTACCTGATAATATGCCCCAACGTGGCAGTCAACTATTCTCTGTTCTCTAGGGGACAAGCCCAATTTACATATGCAAGAGGCTTGATTCACCATGTGTGAACTTTCTCTTCAAAGATCCTTTAGTCATATTGTGCATGTGTAAATCCAACAAGCACGTTTACTACATTGCGCTTGAGTAAATCACACTCCTGCGTCCGGAGTCAGAATTTGGGGTCATTTACAAAGCTTTTCCAGTCACATTTTACTATACAAGACACTGCCTGTATCTTACCCTCTCCCAAATTAAAATTTCACGCAAAAATTAATGTATCAACTGTAATGGCTGCCGTTAAAATTATTTTCTCATGAAAATTTTGTAAAATAAACATACTACATTATTTTTCTAAAACTAAAATAATGGCCTGGAGAAACGAAATGCCTATGAAGAGGAATTCTATACTGGTGTAACACCGGTATTAATGTAGTAAAGTGTTCTATTGCCTCAAATTACTAATAAGTGGAAAACTATTATCACTTTTGGCTAATATGCAGAATTGACTTAACAATACTACCTGAGCCAGGCGCCTGGGTATCACAATCAAAATGGGAATTCTTCTCTACTGCACTTATGCATAGCATATCATGGATTCTATTAAAACACATGGATTTAGTGAAGAATCATTAACAAAATCATTAATATGAATACTAACAAAGGTAATGAAGTGACCATATTGTCAGGGAATAATGAAAAAGGGCAAAATTCTAAATTTAAAGAAAAAATGTATCCAAACTGAAATGCACGCCAAATTCTTAATTGAATATATTAAATCCAGTGTTATTCCAGTCGGATTGCAAGTTAAAAATGAGCCAGGCCTGTTCATTGAAAATAGAAAATTCCTTGAGACTTGGGGCCCGATGTAGGTGGCCCAATACCGATCGGTAACAGCCGAAAATACTGATTTTCGGCCGTTACCGAGCGGTATCCAGCCATCGGGGTGTAGGAGCCAGAAATTCGGCCGAATCAGTAATTTCACCGAATCGGTAAAGATACCGAATCGGTAAAATACTGAATCGGAAATACACCGAATTGGTAAAATAACGAATCGCTAACATACTGAATCGGTAAATATACCGAATCGGACCATTTACAGGTTCGGTAGAGTTACCGAATCGGTAAATATACCAAATCGGACCATCTACCGATTCGGTAGAGTTACCGAACAGGCAAAAACTCAGATAGAGATGTAGGGAAGCACAGAAATACCGATTTGGACTTAAAAATCGGTATTTACCATGGATTGGAATCAGGTGGTAACCAACTGCAACCTATAAAATAAGACCCAAAATGCATTGCAACTTGCAGGATGGCGGCATTTTATGTCATTGCAAGACGGCTACGGCAACAGCAGGAAGGAGAAAGGGAATGGCAAAGAGAGGTCTACAGACAGAGGATCACCCTGTTCATGCTCCCAGAGGCAGAGATCCTACAGAGGTACAGGCTGGACTCAGACACCATTCTGGTGCTCATCAGGGACCTACAACCACTGTTGGACCACCCCACGCCAAGGGCACACGCCATCCCAACGCACGTGCAGGTGCTATGCAGCCTACACCTGCTTGCGTCTGGCAGCTATCAAAGTGCAGTTGCTGCGGTAGGAGGGGTGACCCAGAGCAGCCTGTCAAGGTTCTTCCACAAATTCCTTGACGCCATGATACAGAGGATGGACCAATACATTTCTTTCCCTGCAACCCATGCGGAACTGGTACAAACAAAAGCAGACTTTTAACAGATGGCACGATTTCCCCACATCATTGGCTGCATTGATGGCATGCACATTCCGATTTGCCCCCCTGCTGACACAGAATACATATACCGCAATAGGAAGTCTACGCACACCATCAATGTGCAGGTGATTTGCAATGCAAAGTGCGCCATCACAGACCTGGTGGCAAAATTCCCAGGGAGTACCCACGACTCATACATATTTCTTAACAGCGGCATCTATGCACGGCTGACGGCAGGGGAATTTGGTGAAGGATACCTCCTAGGTGAGACACATCATCAGACCCCCATAACAAAAATAGCACTGTGAAGTACATGTATGCATGTGAGTAATGTTACCCCTTTTCCTTCTAGGCGACAGTGCATATGCCCTCCGCTCATTCATACTCACCCCCTACCTCAACCCCTCTACACCCAGCCAAAGGAGGTATAACCGGGCCCACAAAAGCACAAGGAATGTAGTAGAACGGACCTTTGGCATCTGGAAAAGCAGGTTCAGATGATTGCACAAGAGTGGAGGTGCAAGGCAGTATACCCCCATCACCTGCTGTAAGATAATTGCTGTCTCTGCAATGTTGCACAACCTTGCGGTGAAGAAGGGCACTGAGGTGGAGTTGTCAGACTACGAGGACCATGAGGACGACATTGCTGTGCCACAAACACAACCTGCTGGGGTGTCTACACCAAGTGATGGCAGATACAGACGAGAGGAGATAACAGAAAACTATTTCTGAGTGAGTACAGATGCACAGACAGGTTATGGATGTGACATTTTTTTTTTATTAATGTTGGCACAACGTTAAAGCACTGATGTGCAACCAATTAAATTATGAAATGAAAGGTGGGGACTGGAAATGCCCCGGGTTGCCTCACCCACACTGGCAGAGTCATTTCCTGCTGCGCTTTGCAGAGCCACTGGGATGCTGCTCACCCCCTTCAGCATGGCCTGCTGCCTCTGCGGAGCACCTGGTGCTCCTGCGCGGCTCTGACACAACGCTAGCCGGGCTGCTGCTGTCCCCAGCCTCAGCCACGTCCAGGGCAGGATTGGCCACTGTATTAGATATGATGAGGGCCTCCATGGCACTGGTGATCCTGGCCATGCCCCTGGTCACCTCCGCAGTTTTCTGTGTCAGGTTCTCCTGCATATTTGCCCCTCGGCGGCAAAGCTGGGACGTCGCGGCGGCAAGCCGGTTAATTGCCCTGTTTTGAACACGGGCATCCATGCGCCTTGTGTGCTCTTTATTTTCCATCTTGGCACACAGCTGTGTGATGGCAGTCGTCATGCAATGTCTCTGTTTGTCTCTGTTTGTTTGTGCCACCTCCTTGTTGCTTGCCACCAACTCACCAAAGCCCTTTGCCATTTCTACCATTTGCAGGTGGTGTGCAAGCAAATGGCGGTGGCATGCCAGGATGGATTTTGCCTGCATGCGCTGGATTCGCACCATGCTACCCTCAAGGCCTTGGAAGACTGTGCCCTCTCGTGATGGACATGCACTGCTGGGAGTGCGTGGGCGGCGGCGATTGGTGCTGGCCTGCTGGGTGGACTCCTGTGCTACAGGTGTTACTGGTGTGGGTGCTGGTGCCTGACCCCCAGCTCCCGGCATGATTGTCATTGGGGCCACAATACTCCTCCTGGCGGGGGATGTGGCAGGTGCTGGCTGGGCCGTGAGGGGGAGTTCTCAGGTGAGAACTGCAATGGGGGGGATTGGGATAGTTGGGGGGAGTGAGGAAATAAGAGGGCATGTACCGGGTCGTCCTCATTGACCATGGCACTGCTGTCCTCCTCCTCCTGCGAGGCATCCATGGTGCTTGGCCCTGCCACCACACTGTCGGCCGTCGCTGGAGCTGTCGCTTGTGCAGCTGATGCTCCACTGCCTGATGGCGCCCGTAGACATAAAGAAGCATTTGTGAACTGAGTGCAAATGTCTTACAGTCACTACAATAAATTCATTGCACATGTCACTTTCATTACTCTGAATATTTTTTAGAGTGCCTTGCAAATTAATGTGCACTGACAAATGTTCATACATTAGCTGACTACTTTTCCCATAATGCATTGCTCATGTATGGTGCTAGAAGTACTGGACTTGGGTTTGGCTGTACATTGAGGCTAAAGGGGAGGTGTCTGGTTGGGTGTGTCATGCTGCGCATGCTTCTTACCTTTTGCTGTAGCTCTGGCTGAGCTGTCCATGTCCCCTACTCCCACCACACTCTCCGTCTCGATGGTTGTGGCCACCAGTTCCTCCAGGTCAGTCAGGGGGGGCGCGGGGTTCCTGCCTCCACCGGTCAGACCTGCCTGCTTGTGGAGCTCTGACAATTTCCTCTTGGTGAGGCTACTGATGTCATAAAGCCTCTTCTTGAGGTCCTCCAGGCTCCTGGGGGTCACACCCACAGCATTGACTCTCTCACTGATGACACTCCACAGTTTCCTCTTGGTAGACTCTGGGACTGTGAGGGACAGCCTCCCAAAGAGCTGCCTGTGGACCCTTGCCGCCTCCTCCACCAGTACTTGCAGCTCCATGCTGCTGAACTTCACTTTGCGCTTCCTCTCAGCCTTCTGGCTCTCTGAGCTGCTTGCCATTTCCACTGTCTGCAAAATCAGCTACCACTCTCTCTGCTGCTCCCTCTCACTGCTCAGCTCTGGCAGCCTCTCCAGAAAGTTCTAATGAGTTGCACCTGCCTGGGTAGCCACTCCCTGCTAGGGTGGGGGAGGGAGGTTCCACCTCATTGGCTGTTTTCATTGGTTTCACTTTTACTCGCTTGCCGATTCGGTATTTACCAATCCGGTATTTGCCGATTCGGTATTTTCCGAATCGGTAAATACCGATTCGGTTTCTCCAATGCATTCCTATGGGACTTTTGGCCCATAGGGTTGTATTGACATTACCGATTCGGTATCTACCGAATCGGTAATTACCGATTCGGTAAGTATCGAAACACGATACCGATTTTTACCGATTCGGTATTTTACCAAATTTTTTTCTCTACATCTCATTTTCCGATTTCAGAATACCAATTCGGTAAAAATCGGTATTTTAAAATCGGTAAATGACTTTTACCTACATCGGGCCCCTGGTCCCTTATTTCCGACCGCTGTAGTAGGGACTGGATCCTGCTTATTATTGAGACCACCTAAGAAATTAATATATTAGAAAGAGAAGAGACTGAGAAATTGGAAGCTGAACTTAAAAACAACACAGCTCTTGACGAGGCACAAAGGAAATTAGAGGAACTTAACTTGGAGGGAGATGGTATAGGGACTATTATCAGAATAAAAGACCAAGAAATTACAACAAGATGTAAATAAATACACTTTAGAACTTAATTACCCCTTCTTTAAATACGATTATTACCAGCAACAGAGACAAGAACCTAGCTGGGAGAGAGTTCCACTTCAGAGACCCATCTACAAGAGAGGCGGACGAAAACGTATTACATTTTCAGAAACTTCTGGATATAGTAGTAGGGAGGAAGAAGGGACTGGTAGACTAAATGACGGGGCATATCCCCATAAACCAGCTTATAATGCAGGACCATCTACATCTTTCTCGACTGTTTTTTTAGACCAACGCCTAAGGGGGGGCCAGGAGACAGACTAGGAACTATGGCAGAGGACAATACATGAGGAATTAACAACAGGGGGTATACCTCGAGACCAGAAATCAACGTAACTGGCGGTGAATAAAATCCCCATAAGAAATCTTTCTAAGAGGACATTAACCAAAATAGAGGTCGAGGTCCTAGGAAAGGGATTCACTTTTGCACCTACTCCCTATCTCAATAAATTTAATCTAGAAAAAGATTTAAGGTCCTTTTTCTGAAAGATTCGACTAAATTGCTTTTTTCAAAATAGGGATTATGAACCTGAAGTTAGCGTGACAGGATTTAAACCTAGATCCATTTTCACCCCCAATTTAAATATGTGATCAAGAATGTGGGAATTTTTGAATGTATTGTAGAGTCCAAAATATGGGAGATGAACAGCAGAGAGAGGCCATTAGAACCTCAAGGAATGACCTTCAGATTACGATCAAACCCGCCGATAAAGGGGGTGGGGTTGTCATTTTTGACTCCCCAGATTATGAGCAGAGGACTTTAAACCTCCTCAATATTTTGTAACATTACACCAGGTTCCTGATGAGACATTGGACCAATTTGAATGAATGAAAAAGTTCTTGTAGATGCGCGGACATTGCCCAATGGGCGTCAAGGCGCCTAAAACAAATGCAGAATCTAGCAAACTACAAAGTCCTATTTACTCATGGGTAGGCCCTCTTAAAAAAGTACGTTTTGAGAGCCTTTTTGAAGGACTCGATGGTCGGGAGCGTTTTTATTTCAGTGGGAATGGAGTTCCACAGCTGCGGAGCAACCACGGAAAAAGCTCTGGCGACCCATCTGGCAAGTTTGAAACGGAGAACAACCAGTTGACAGAGTCCCGCAGATCGGAGGTTTCTTGTGGGGACGTAACGCATAAGAAGAGATCCGATAGCACTAGCAGGACCATCCTTCAATGCTCTGTGGGTCAGACAGAGAATTTTGAAGGCAATTCTGTACTGCACCGGGAGCCAGTGAAGCTCCTTCCTGGCTGAGGAGGCAGAAGATGCTTTCGGGAGATCCAAAACAAAGCGTGCTGCAGCATTCTGGAGAATCTGCAGACGATGTATCAGGCCTTTATTGGCTTCCATGTACAAGGAGTTGCAGTAATCCAACCTTGTGCCAACCAGGGCGACTGCAACCTGTTTACGCGCCTGGGGGGATAAGTATCCGCGGATTTTATTGAGCGTCCTGATCACACCCCAGAAGGTGGCCACGGTCCTATTGACTTGCAGGGACATAGAGTGTCAAATAATACTCCAAGATTTCTGGTGGAAGGGGAGGGAGTGGGGCAGATGCCAAGAGAAGAAGGCCACCACTCGCTCGACCACAGATTTTGACTCTTCCCAAAGACCAACACCTCCGTTTTTTCGCCGTTTAGTTTGAGGGAGTTTATAGGCATCCAGTCTGCCACATACTGCATGCATACCCTGAAACTAGCGGCAGCTGTACTAACAGAGGTGTGAGCTAGTGATACCATGATCTGGGTATCATCTGCGTAGGATACCACCTCCATCCCCTGAGATTTAACCAGTCTTGCAAGGGGGGCCACATAGATGTTAAACAGGGTCGGACTCAAGGCCGACCCTTGTGGCATCCCACACTGCAATGACTTGGCAGGGGAGAGGTGGTTCCCGAGCATAACTCTCTGTTCCCTTTCGGTCAGGAAGGAGTTTAAGAGGCTCAAGGCCGGTCCAGTGACACCAGCTTCCCTCAGCCGAGATGTAAGAATGGCGGGGGATAGGGTGTCGAACGCGGCCGTGAGGTCTAAAAGGACCAGAACAGTAGTATGGCCAGAGTCCACCTTGCGGCGGATGTTAGAGAGAGAGATGTGAAAGAGAGAGTAGCTGATTTGATCAATGCAGTTAAACTGAGTGAGGTTATTTCTGCTAATGAATACGTTTTTTTGATGCAGAGTAGTGCTAGGATTCCTGCCATATGTGGTTAAACCAAAATCCATAAGAGTGAGATAGATCCGCCCCTGCACTTCATTGTAAGCTGTATTGGTTCTCCTCTTGAGAAATTAAGTAAATATATTGACAGCTTTTTAAAACCTGTGATACTACGACAGAGATCCTACATTAAGGATTTCACACATATGATTAGCATAGTAGAGGGACAGGACTTTGATTAGAGATCTCAACTACTCGTAACCCTGGATATCGAAGCACTTTACACCAACATCCCCCAGGATGATACCATTGCAGTCATTCGACACATCCTGGAGGATGTTGGTGTCACTAAGGGCTCGATTCAATCCGGGTAAAATGCGCTACGAATCGTCGTACGGAGCAATTTTCTCCGTACGATTCGTACCTGTACACGTCCCCGTACGTACGACGAAGTACGATCCGTACCATGAGCCAAAGACCGTACGAGTCGTACAGGACTCCGTACGACTAAAATATCCGTACGAGTCTCACTCGGAACCCGCTGTACGTGACATCGCTACGGTTCGTGGCTGATTTTTATGACCCAGCAAGTACGATTCGTGTCGGGTACGCAACGTACAACCCTTTTTTTTACGGGAGCTGGAAACAGCCGTAAAGGCATAGTTCGCGCAGAAACACGTACAGAACGCCCCCCCCCGGGGACGCCGCGTATCCCCCATGATCGCCGGGGTACGCGCCATACCCCTGCGATCATGTGGGGTACGCGGCGTACACCCAGCGTACACGGGGTACGCACCGTACCCCATGTACGGTGGGTGTACGGTGCGCACCCCGTGTACGCTGGGTGTACGCCGCGTACCCCACATGATCGCAGGGGTACGGCGCGTACCCCGGCGATCATGGGGGGGTACGCGGCGTACGGTGTGTATGTCATTGTGCGCTTTTCCGTACGAATCGCCCTTACCTGACGTGAACCGTACGAATAGCGTCCTGATCACCCGGTCCGGATCGTACTCGCCGGGTCGTACGGTGTGTTTACGAGTCGTACGGAAACAGCTACGAATACGAATCGTACGGGGGATTTTTTTTACCGGATCGGAATCGAGCCCTAAGTGTGCCAGTGCAGAATTATTATTGAATGTACTATTTTGGTCTTGAAGGAGAACCTGTTCCACTTCAAAGAGAATCTTTATTTGCAGCGAAAGGGGACCAGCATGGGCGTAACCTGCGCCCCAAGTCTGGCCTGCGCATATGTTGGTTATTTTGAGACTAAACATATATTTAATGAATCAGCTCCGTTTTATGAAAACGTGTCTAACTGGCACAGATTCATCGATGATATCTGGTTTATATGGACAGGGTCGGAAGAATCTCTCAGTGATTTCCTCGCCTGGCTTAACCTAGGTGATGTAAATTTAAAATTTACAGAACATTATAGTAGAACCATGGTAAGTTTCCTTGACCTTAATATCAAAAATATGGCAGGAAAATTAGAAGTAGAACTATACTCCAAGCCTACAGTCAAGAATACCTTACTTCACTATACTAGTTATCACTCAAGGGCTCAGAGGGATAATATTCCTTTTGGACAGTTACTTCATCTCCGAAGGAACTGTTCCTCCCTGACAGATTTTTACAAGCCCTCGGATGTCCTGAAATTAAAATTAAAAGACAAAGGCTTCCCAAAAAAACTTATTAATCACTCTTTTAAACGAGCTAGATTTTATAATGGGGACAGACTGTTAGAAAATTCTAAGAACAAGCAACAAAAGAATACTACTATGAATACAATTGTTTTTGTTAGGCACTTTCCAAGTATCAGTAATAAAATTAAGAACATTATTAAATCTAATTGGGCCCTCCTTAATGATGATGAACCTATTGCATTAGATTTCCCCATCTTCGCTTTTAAACGGAATGATAATTTGCATAGAAATCTGGATCACACCTATAGAGAACCCATAGGGCCAAGACAGATGAATCTTGAAGGTAACAAAGTAACAGGAAATTATAGATGTGGTAGTTGTAATAGTTGCAGTCTATGTATTGAAGAAAAGAGTGTTACCTTGAATGAACAAACAATAGTTGCCAAAGACTTGAAAAATTGTAGAAGTAAAAACCTGATCTACCTGTTAATATGCCCTTGTGGATTGGGCTGTGTGGGCGAGACGGGTCGTGAGTTCAGTATCCGACTCACTGAACATAGATCTGCAATTCGGAATAAAAAAATGAATGCCCCATTAGTAGACCACTGTATTCAAATGAACCATACATGTGATGAAATCAAGGGGTTCATTTGTTGCGTGCACTGCATTCCCAAATGCGATGCAGTGCGCACAATGAAATTTGTTTAATTTATTTATATGTTTACTTACCTGTAATCCTCCGTAATCCATAGATTACTAACCCCCACCCTGGCCCTCCCCTCCCCACATCACCGTCCGACAGCTACTCCCACCACCGACCGCTACTGTGAGAGTCTAACAAAGACATATAAATAACCAAGATTGAGAGAAAAGTACAGTAAAATGTTACAAGGGAAATGTGCCTTAATGACGCAAGAAAATCTCCAAAAGAAAAAAAATGAGAGCTGAATAGTATGCAGATTCTGAATTATCTACAGTGGGATGTTTACTTTTATTTGTGAAATGCCCTAATTGGAAAAAGTGGCAGCCATCATTCGTTTGAGTGAAGGGAGCACATTGAATTTTAAATTAACGACGTGCTGCCAGCAAAGCACAAATCACCCGCCAAATTGTCCATATTTGTGATATACACATCAAAAATCAATCAATCAACTTGTGTAGAGCGTGGCACTGTCACAACTGGGGGTATCTGTGTGCTAGGGTGTGAGGTTTCCATCAAAAAGCCAGGTCTTGAGGAAACAGCAGGAAGAGGGAAGGAACAAGCAGAAAAGGGCAAGACAGGGGCAGAAAAACAAGCGAGTAGAAAAGGTAAAACAGAGGACAGAAAAATGAGCAGAAAAGGCCAAACAGAGAGCCGAAAAACAAGCAGAAAAGGCAAATCAGAGCAGAAGTGGGCACACAAAATTAACAGAAAATCACAATGGAGGGCAGAAAAATGAGCAGAAAATGCAAAACAGAGGCCGGAAAAACCAATAGAATAGGCAAAACAGAGAGCACGAAAATGTTGAGAAAAAGGCAAAACTGAAGGCAGAAAAACTGAGCAGAAAAAGCAAAACAGTGTAAGAAATTAGCAGAGGAGACACAAACAGATGACAGCATGTAGACAAGCAGTAGAGGCTAGTGTTTTAGGGGCAAGCTCGACAGGAGAACTGTCGCTGGGGGAGTGGGGACGAGGACCTGCTCAACGTGATTGTGCTGCAGCCTCCATTAAGTAAGCACTGGGTGGCGGGAGGTGGGAAACAGTGGGAAGAGGGACGAAACAAGCAGAAAAGTCTTACCAGAGGGCAGAAAACCAAGCAGAAAAAGGCAAAACAGAGGGCATAAAAACAACCACAAAAGTCAAAACAGAGCAGAAGAGGGCAGAAAAGCATCAGAAAAGGCAAAACAGAGCAGGAGACGGCAAAACAAAGGTCAGAAAAACAAGCAGAATGAGGTAAATACCGGGCGCAAAAAAGTGAGCAGAAAAGGCAAAACAGAGCAAGAAACAAGTAGGAGGCAAAATCAGAGGGCAGCAGGTAATCACAACATAGGGTAGCAGACTGTGGGCAAACTGGACAGGAGAAGTGTCGCAGGGGAAGCTGACACGAGGACCTGTGTCTGTGACTCGGTACTTGTGAGCACATTGTGTCAATCTGAATGGATCTTGACCAATTGAGAACAAGGGTAGTGGAAACAGGATCTCTGCCCTTGAGTTAGAAAGTTCACCATTAATGAAATAGTTGAAATTTGATTATAAGAAAAACAAAGGGACCAATTTATATATCGGAGGGTGGCCGTTTTCTCTGCCAGAGTAATGTAGTAAATTACTCTGTCACCCTGATGGAGATGTTACCTACTGAATTTAGAAATGACCATCAAGCTGGCGATAATTTTTAAAGTGTTGCCAGGAACTGCCCTCACAATGGTTCCTGTCGGTGCTTCTCGCAGTTTGTATCAGGGCTCTGTCAACATGAGGGAGCCTTGCACCAAACGGTGTTCTTTTCCATTTTTAAAAAGAAAAACCCAAATTTGGAGTTTCTTTTTGAAAATATAAAAGATAATGTCCACCTCACAAGGAAAGTCATCTTGCATGACTAGGGGAGCAATTTGTTTTTTCAATGAACCCTTACTGTACGGGTTTTCCTGGCAGTGATGGACAGTAAAGAACATTGCATCCTAATTGTGTCAATGGACTTATAGTGACTTCTCAGATGGCTCTTACTCTGTCGCCTGTCACTGAAGTTTGACCGCGGCGGTGACAGAGTAGTCCCTGTAAAACCCAAATGTTAATTGGGTGGGCGGACCACTGAGTTGCTGGGGAGTGAACACCGTTGCTGTTGTGATTGAGTTTCCTCTCCCCCAACTTCTAAATTGGCCCCAGAGTCTTTGAGGTGTATGCAATGAATCTGAAAATCAAGTTATATACATTAATGCCTGATACTGAATTAGTTAAGGTGAAGCTGAGAATAAAGGTTTTTAGCTGTGTTCTGCAAATTTAAGAACGAATCATAGCCTAGAAATATATATATAAGGAAGCAAAGATAAACCGTATACATTGTTTAAAGCCAAAATTATAGTTTAAGAATAAAGGTTCACATGGGGATACTGCTACTGCCGCTGCTGGTCTGTTTGGGGGACTCCAAGCACCAGAAATCATCACTCCCAAGAGGGAGGGGCTACCCTTGCGCTCTTAAGCACCATCGCACACCCGGGCCAAGGGTGGGCCCGTCCTGCGCCTGTCCGCGCCAGGAAGAGACAAGGCAGGGCCACCCTTCTTGGGCCCAAACTGTAAGCACAGTAGGCTCTAACTTGGTGTGGTGGGCCCTAAACGGTTTACTAAGTATCCCCAGACGATTATTGCACTGGGTTGGGCTTGACCTTGCCCAAAGTACCCAAACCCGAATAAGTCATGGGCAAAAGGAAGGCATCTGATAAAAACCAGGGAGCATATAGAGCAAAAAAAAACAAGGCATGCTGCTGATAATTGCTAGCTCCCAAACTGAAGGCTATAGGGCAAAACCATCAAGGGAAGATCTTAAACAGGAAGGGAAAGGGGGTAAACTCAAGACACCAAAAAAGTATTGTCACCTACTTTGACCAACTACCAGAAACTATTCCAGTTAGTACCTAACTACACACCTGAGTGCCCGAGGCCCGCCACCAGCTTCTGCTCTCTCTCCCATGCCCACAGCAGCACAAACAAACAGGAAGGAGGAGTGCATACCTGCAAATGTGGAATGCTCAAATCATTATACCTTGCTAGAAAATCTCAAGTCTTTGGACTGTAACCCCTCACAATTGCCTAGGGAGCATGACACTGCGAGGGCCTGTGTGACCAAAGACCCTGTGGGTGTAAATGATCAATTATCTGTATTAAGGAATGATATTAACTCGCTAAGGGAGACCATGGAGAAGATGGGTAGACTATTAACAACTAAACAGGACACCCTTACTGTCCTAGTCAAAGGTTCATAGAAACAACCAATTGAGCCCAGGCCGGGCACAGTCCCTTCCACAGGTCAAAGAGCATGTCCGATAAGCAAAATGGAGAGCAGTCCAATCCCGTGAACCTAAATACCTGTAATTCCACCATGAAGGAAAGGTTGTTGGCTCATTCCACTTCAGCACCTGTCCATTCTCTGTTGCAAGAACAGACATCCGATACAGCTAGAGGGGATAGAAGCTCTGAACCTTACCTGATAATTAGTTGGACACTTAAACCTTATGTGCAATATTATAACTACATCTATTCCAAGGGGCATCTCATGGTAGGAAGGTGGGTGGGTCCCATCCCTCCCAGGCCAAATTACATCCCCTGGCGTGAGCAGCTGGATGTAAAACCTAGCTTGGAAGATGGGAGATGCAGACCCTGTGCAACAAATAAAGAAAATGCATTTAACAAGGTACCCCCGAGACCAGACGTGGCAAACCTTTTGACCTTTTTTTTATTAACACCCATACTAGGAACATTTTGAGTCATTGGTAAACAAGGTAATTCTTTGTACTCATTTCAAAAGGGGCTGCAGATCCATCATTAGAGAGAACATATGTAATGTTAAATGGTTTTGTACTGATATCAACAGTGGGACCACATTGGTGTGGCTTTTAATGACAAGGCCTTAGCGGATGGTGTACTAGCACTGGAATTACGTTTCAATACTTCCAATGACACTTAGATAAGACTAAAACTCAATTCTCCAGCTATTACCCAAGACCAATCAATAGGAGATAATCAAAATTCACTCCTAAACGAGGGGCAACCTAAGCATAGGGACATTGATAATCTCAGGAACACTTCTGATATCGACTGACTCAGAAACTATAGCCTCAACCGCTCTGCAGATCCAGAAGCACAGTATCCAGCAATTGCTGTAGGGAATCTTTCTATTGTACCTTCCACCAAGAAATCTGTAACAAGAGACAGGGTCATTGCCATCCTCAAAAGCATAGCTGACCAACTGACACAGCAGGGTGAACACACTGGTGCCATCCCTAGGACCTCAATAACGATGAACTCATATTGTTTAAACTTGCTCTCTTGGAATATTACGGGGTTCAAATCCAATCTCCAAGATCCAGAGTGGAATACATTTGTTGACTCACACCATATTATACTCCTTCAAGAAACATGGGCAATCAACCTAAATTCTCAACCAGGTTTCCTAGGCATTAGTGAAAATGCAATCCCTTCCGTGGCCAGACGTCCATCAGGTGGGCTGTTAATCTGGCTACGCCTATACTTGTTCCCCTTTGTTAGATCAGTTCCAACTATCTCTAGGGATTTATTAGCAATTGTAATCAAACTCTCGACCCAAACAGGCCCAAGATACATAGCCTTGGTTAATGTTTATTTTAGGTCTGTTTCCCCCAATACTCAATCCTTAATAGTGGAAAAGTTAAATGCCCTGATGGGCCAGTTTAACCAGAAAGCCCTTCTGATTGTAGCAGGCGACATTAACACTTGAATTCCATAAAATATTGGGCAGACTCTTTCGGAAATTAATAGCGGGATGGACATAAGAACTTCTATGACACCCCTGCCTGATTCCAAGAAAAGAACAATAATTACCAAAGTCAATGCTCAAATTGTAGACCTTTTATTAAACCATGGGCTAAGAGTGGCTAATGGGAACACTAAGTCTGATTGCCCCCTTGTCCAAAATGTAAAAGAGGTTTGAGCAACTCACGAATAGATTACATCCTAGTGGATAGTGAGTTATGGTCAGACCTACATAAAATGAAGGTGGTCCCCAGACCGGACAGTGACTAACAAGATTTAAGCCCATCCATCTCTATGATTGTGTTTGCTGATGCAAAACTAGATCAAGCAGTGACCATGTTGCCCATAGTCCCTACAACTAATTTAAGAAATTTTAAATGGGCAGTCATGGATATGGACATAAAGAGAATGACACATTTATGTAATATTTTCATGCAGAAACTTTCTCAGGGAGATCTCACAGATATAGGTAGTATCAACTTTGCCTCTATTCACTCGGAACTTATAGGCACATTAAGCTCATGCTTCATGAAGAACCAAAAAAGAGGGGTTTGCCAAAAGAATACCCCCTCCTGGTATTCAAAATCCTGCCGTCCAGACAAATCCCTCTTACTTAGTGTGTTCAAAAGGGACAAAAGAGCCAAAATCGCAAAGGCCAGAAATAGGTACAAAACCACATTAAGAAAGGCCAAAAGAGAGTCTGAGGAGGAACAGTGGTTAATAATGGGCGAAGCACTAGAGAAGGGTGCCCACTAGACTTTTTGGAGATACATTTTTGTCAATCCCACTTGTTCCAACCATTTGGAATTAACTATAAAACCTGAAATATGGGTTTCACACTTTAGTGGCCTATATAAGGGCAAATGGAACCAAAATAATCTATCAAGCCTCCCTTCAGGGACAAAGAGTATCAATGTGGGAAACGCAATCCATGCTGAGTCTGGTAGATCCCTGCACCAGAAGACAATTTCTGCTTTATCATAGCCAAACCCTATTTAGCAGTAAATTATGAAAAAAGAAAAGGCACCTGGGATGGGTGGTACACCAAGTTATCTATTTTTGTCCCAACCAGACATCTGGGTACCATACCTGAACGCTGTATGTAATAGCAACCTAAAAAGAAACTCTATTCCGCCTACATGGCACGGAGAGATTATCATACCCATCTACAAAAAGATAAAAAGATCAGATCTCTCCGACTATAGACCCATCAGCCTGTTGGATGACACCCAGAAAATCTTCTGCAGGCAGGTGTTGTTCAAACTCAATGACTGGATAGAGGAGAACAACATTTTAAAAGAGGCGCAAGCAGAGTTTAGACCCGAGATCAGCACACTGGACCAGGTCCTTTGCTTGAAGGGGATAACTTGGAAATATGTCACATTGAAGCGTGACCATCCATATGTCGCCTTCATAGACTTGAGAGTGGCAATCAACCTGGTCCCAAGGGAAATACCATGGGAGGTATTGGATGGATATGGTATTCCCCCAGAACTACCAAATCTATTGAAAGTATTACACACAAGAACCTGTGCAAAGGTCAGGTGGAACAACGCAGGGGACCTGCCAGATGAGATTGATATCAACCAAGGGGTAAGACAAGGGTGTGTCCTTGCCCCCACCCTCTTTAACCTATACAATAATGGAGCAGTAGGCAGACTGATGGACTGCAAACATGATCCCCTAAACTAGCAGGTGTGTCCATGCTTATTCTGATGTTCGCAGATGACATGCTACTAATTTCACATACTCCAAATGGGCTACAAGCAGAATTAATTGCCTTTGTCTCCTTCTGTGCGGAAAGAAGTCGAGAACTAAACTCCTCAAAGTCTAAAGTAATGACCATTAATCCTCACAGAACATTTAGAAGAAATTTACTTATAGAGGGGGTCCCCCTCGAGAAAGTCCAGTATTTTGATTACCTGGAAGTAAGGTTAAATTATAGCCATACATGGTGTGCCCAACTAGAGAAAAGCAAAGCTACCCTCCAAGTGAAAACTTCAGCCACAGGGAGGAAGTGCAGGGCTGCCTAGGGAGGTGCTCTGTCTCCAGTTATTACCATGTACTGAGCAACAGCTGTAGCATCAGCGGCCTATGAAGCTGAGACCTGGGGGTCATACCCCAGCAGACATGTTGACAAGGGTTGAAAACAAGTTATAAGGGGCCTCTTTAATTTCCCAACAAGTTTCCTATCACCCCATTGAGATGCCATCTAGCCCTTAACCCAATACACCTTTTTGCTTTACTCAAGCCCTTGCTATACTGGATTAGACTTTGCTCCAATAGGGAACTATTAACGATTAGGATGACGGTTGGGCTGCTTGTGCGTTCACTCTATTGAGTCGCACAATTGGAGTTGAAGTGCGCCTACAAATCCTGACCGCCCATCACCAGGCCGATGGGTTTTCCTGAGCTAGTGTGGTGGGAGGAGTAGATACTCACACCTGAATAGAGCTCTACCTCTCCTCACACAAAGCTGCCCCCCACTCCCACCCCACCCTATAGTGTATCTGAAGCCAGGGCAGGGAAAGGCAGAGTTGTGTGCACTACAGAGATTTTCCTTTGAAATGTGCCTACTTCAAAGGCTGAAAGTACAGGACCTTTAACACCATGTACTCAGAACACTTCTGGGTTGAGAACATTCTGAGAGGGAGAAGAGCGGTTTTGCTTCAAGAGGGCCTGGCACTGTGCTGTTTGCTTTGCTGTGTTGGACTGCTGCTTACTGCTTCTGTCCTGGGAGTGAAAGGATTCGACTTTGCTTTCTGTATCCTGCTTCAAAGGTTCTCCAATAGCTTGAGCTGAGCCTGCCTCCTGTTAAGAAGTCTCAGTACCATCAAAGACTTCACCTACCAGTGCTCTTTTGCTGAAAGCCCTACCTTACCAAGTGGTGCCAAACCCGGTTCCTGGGCCCTTGGAAATTAAATCTGGTGACCTTAAGGAGAAAATCAACACTTTGACTCCCAGCATATGTCCAAATCGACGCAATGCTGCTGTCTGCAATGAAACATGGTTCTCACTTGCGGCATCAACCACGGTGCCCAGATTCCTATCTCTGAGCATCAGAAGAATCGCCAGTGCCCGAGTCTCGAGCACCGCATCACTGACATCTGTGATGCCTGCTCTGACTCCTATGTAGTGCCTTCTTCACCTCTTTGGAATCTACGAAGCGTCTGCTTCACTGTGGTTGAATTGACGCAACATGTCTGGATTTTCAATGCATCATCCTTGGGTGCCAATTCTTCCTCGGCACCGCATCACAGTAAGGAACCAAGGCTGCAGAGCCTACGCATCACCTACTCTGCCAGTAAGGAACAAACGCATTACCTTCCCTGCAGTAAGGAACTTACGGATCATCTCGCCTGCCTACCAGTAAATAACCAATGACTCACATCCCCTGAGGCTGTGAGGAACCGATGCAGCACCTCCCTTGTGTAGTGAGGAACCGATGCATCATTTTGCTTTTGCGTTGCTTCAGCTTTCCTGTCCCTTTCCTCGTCTTTGATTTTTGGCGCATCTAAGGTACTCAAATACTTTACACGTTGCCTCTGAGATAAGCCTGACTGCTCGTGTCAAGCTACCAAGGGGGAAGCAGGGGTTATCTTAGCTGTGTGACTCCCTTACCCTGACTAGAGTGAGGGTCCCAATTTGGACAGCGGGCAAACTACTGCCAACTAGAGACCCCATTTCTAAAACTTACAATATGTTTTCTTCAAATGTGTGCAGTGATTTGATTTGTAACCTCAATTTAATTGCTAATAAAACCCTTAAGGTTGGACACCAACCTCTTTGTTGTTCTTGTTAATCTGTATGGGGTTCATTGTACATGAAATATATTGCTAATGTTAGCTCCTTTCTTACACTTCAAGTCAAAAATCAAAGGTCCATGAGACAGTGGAGAATTCATTTTTATGATTTTATTAAGAGATTGAGATTCAAGAAACCCCGATCTATCAAGTACGACCAGATGACCAGGATTGGTGCTTTGTGCTTTTTAGGCACAATTTTGACTAAATATTTCAAAAGTGCATATCTACTGATTGGATTTTTGTTGTTCTGGTATCATGTTATTTAATCAAATTTACTCTATTTCCCGAAATCGTTTTGGGATTGTTCTTGTGCTGTGTTTTTACTTTATTGCTGTTTGAGTACTGCACAAATATTTTACATATTGCCAATGAGTTAAAAATGACTGCTTTGTGTCAAACTACCCGAGGGTTAAGCATAGGTTAATTTAGTGACTTTTTGCGGTTCACCCTGTCAAGAATTGTGGTTGTTGCGTAAATTCTCGAACTTATGAATACAACATGGAGAAAAAATGTAACCATAACCTCAATGTGTTTTTTTTTCTCTTAAGGCGGAAGACTGATGGATTTCGGGTTATACATATATACGCGTTTGTTATGGAATTCACAAACCCCAATTTAGTAACTTTACGACTGCAGAGGCTTCGCAGTCGGGGCAGTAGCACCACTCATAGAAAGATACTACATTGCTATATTTGCATGTGTAGAGTTCTAGGGAGCCCCACAGTTGTAAAATTTGGCTTACAACCTTTCCACATGTTTAGCAAACGGTCTGCACATAGCGGGGCGCAGGTTTCATCAGCTGCTTCTAGGCTGATTTGTAATAAGGCTGAGGGGAATCCAAAGCGTAAGGTAAGATGTTCTACCTATGGAAAAGCTCTTATATGTATTACGTATGGGAGGCAAGCATTGCTAGGTAAGCTTTTCATTGGAGGTTTTAACATAAATAGCTCCTTACCCGTGTAAGCATAGTGTACCAATGACTTGAGTGCGTCCGGGTCCACACCTTCCATTTTAATCTCCTCCTGCTTTGCTTCCCGCACGTCATTGGTAAACATTGCAGCAAAATAATCCGACACGGCACTTAAAACCAACCTATGAATAAAAACATTTTACAGAATCAAAATTAGTTTATAATCTCTTAGGGAAGCATGAAATTTGGTTGAGTACTTTAAACCACATTTGTTTGCAGACCATTAAAAATGCATTACTGGAGTGTGCAGCAGTGGGCAGGAAAGTCAAAAGGTTAATTAAGTAATCTAATTTTGTGTCAAAGTGCTTTCTATTTTATTTTGCTTCACTGCTGTTTGCCAATGTTTTGTGAAGGTGTATCTCTCTTAAATCCCAGTGGGCTAGCATGCAGTGAGTGTATGTATGAAAAATTGTAAAAAATAAACACACGGCAGCTCACTCAAATACAAACGCATTTGTACCTGTACATAATAGTTAGATGGATCTCAATGTATATCTGCATAGTCAGAGTTCTAGGCTTATAATTCGTGAAAAAATTAAGCACACATTAAGAAATGTTAAATGTGTTCTTTTGTTGCTGTCCATCTACTTGTTTTTACTTTATTCTTTTAAAGAAACTGTCTTTGTAATTTAAAAACTGAGATCACTGGAATAAAAGTATTTCCTGGTTATGGTAATGGTAGACATGTTTCACATCTGGAGACATCAATATAGCAATCGGCACAAAAAGAACCAGCAATAAAATCAATCTGTATGCTATGTCTCCCATAGATAGAACAATAAAGTGAGCTTTCAATCAAAGTTACACATTCTGTGGCAACTATAAAAAATTCACTATGTTGTTCTAAAATATCCATGTTTTAGTATTACCAATACCTGCATGCAAAAAGGTCTTGGATTGATGATTTGCTTAGGTTTGTAAATGTGTCATCTTCAAAGTAGGTATAATGTAAGGGGTATCTGTAAACCTGGTCTTCAAAAATAAAGAGCCCAATTTTCCAGTGGACTCTTGCTCAGTGGCCTGCCTCAAACCACTGTTACCCCTTTTACGTCAGATTCAAACTAACATGATCAGTGCCTTCCTCCTAAAATACGCAATCATTGTCCACTTCTGAAAAACAACATTGACTGACACATAGATATTGGCTATCTACGGATGTATCTTCAACCCCCATTTTTCTTGGCAAAATCTTGGGAATTGGGCAACGTCAAGAGTATGTGGAACAAAACAACCTTCTTCTTGACCATTATTTTGAATTCTGACACGCGAAGTGTACAAAAACAACTCTACCCAACATTAACAAAGAATTCCATCTGCTCTTTGATGAAGACAATAACATTCTGATTACTCTCAAACTTTTCCCTGCCAACACCAATGTCATCCATTCAGCATTGTTAGATATTTGAGGAGCAGTAAGAGTAGTTCCTGACCTACACGGCAGTGATCCCAATTATTCCGTTTACCATTAGAATTCAGGATCAGATCATTAAATTATCCACATGCCCAGTGTCTTGTGCAATTTCACAAAGATCATCCCTGATTATTGGTCAACATTTGTGCATTGCTTTTGGCACAGCTTCTTCAGCAAAACCAGATAAACTCCCAAATGTATGCTGGCGATACACTAATCCTCTTCCTCTTGTAAAATGGCCCAAAGAATCCCAAAAACATCAACTGGTACTTTCACTGCGTATTACACTGTACGTTTGTTCTGTATAGCGTGGGCCTATCTGCATAATGGGAAAAAGTCTAAGCATAAGGCTCAGGTGGTGTACATTTAGGCAGTTAACATGTCAATCCATTTGTACGGAACAGTTAACGAAGAGTAGCATCCTGTTGATGAATGCTAAGACTGAGGTGCTACTAATGGGAAGTCCTAGTATCGAGTCTTTTCCTTTAGGATGGTCCTGAGGCCACGGAATACCTTCTGCCTCTCTGAAAGAAAGGAATCTGGGAATATCTATGCCAAGTTTACTTTTGAACACCAAAGGCTCCATTAGGATGTCGGGCGGATTTCCTCCGCCAGGGTCGCGGTGGCCACCGCCACCCTGGTGGAGGCAATCCGCCCGACATCCTTCCCTGTAATTCCCCCCCCCGCCATATTACGATGGCGGAGGGGACAGCAGCGGTGGGAAACACCGCCCGGAAAAGGGATATATTAGTATAGGCATTTTTCAATGCCTGTCTGTGGCGGCCGCCACTGAAAGGCATGCAGTGTTCACTCTGGGGGGGCCCCTGTGGGCCCCCGGAGTGACGGCGAAAGAGGGGTGGCACAGGGGGGGGTCCCTGTGGTACCCCCCTGCATTTGCATAATCGCAGCGGCAGGCACCGCGCGGTGCCTGCCGCTTCGATTATGCAAATGCGTGTATTTGTTATTAACATTGTGGCGGGCGGTGCTCACTGCACCGCCCGCCACAATGTTAATAACAAATCCACAATGTTAATTTGAGGAATTGATGAATAATTGGATAATGCCAATGTCGGGACTCCCGCCCTTTAGGCGGGCGGTCCCGATTTACGATGGGATGACGGGCGGGCAAAGTCCGCCCATCATCCTAATGGAGCCCCAAGTCGGCACAGCCTTGAAGGGTGTGAACGTGTAGCTGTTTTTTGACAGAAATTATATCATGAAAGTTTTTGATTGGGAGAAATCAATTTCTTCTAACTAGTAATTGAGCATTAATCAATCATAATTGAAAAAATGATGTTCCTTTGCAGAGGAAAGATACAATGTGTGTTTAGTGATTGGTACCATTTCTTTTCCTTAGTGGTAAATTAATATAGCGGTTGGTGCCAACACCTTTTACCAATGTAATATTAAAGCAGGCTTCCGAATGCGGTCATGTATGGCAAAAATGTTTGTGCATATTTTTTTGTGTGGCATGATGTGGTGGGTGATGTGTTCTGTTGGTTTTTGTGCTGCTCTGTTGTTGCACTGCATTATTTTAATGTGAATATGTTGTATTGTAATCTGTTTTGACTCTTTTGTTGGGCTGTGCCGTTATGTTTAAACTGTGTTATGTTGTCTTGTGTATTCTATTGTGCTCTGATCTTTAAATAAATCAAAAAATGCTACTACCATTTCCAGCAAAAAGCAGATAATGGCTTTGAAGTTTATGTGACAAGCAGCTACCTACTATAGTCTTAGTTGGGGGAAATAAGCTGCTCCAACTCTTCAAATACTGCAGACACCAGTAAGTACGAAACTGAGACAAAGACTCTGCCTTTAACTTAGCACTCAAAGCACTTTTAAATTAGCATTTGCAGTGCTCATTTATGTGGCACACTCACATGTGTTAAGTTGGCGCTTCCAGCGTTCATTTTGTGCCATACGGCCTAAGATAGGGTTAGTTTGGGCAGTCATGAACAGAGAGATGGACTGTTGATAAGGTCCACCTGTGTGCCTTTTTTGCGTGACATGTTTGCAATTAAGTGCAATCCTTTATCTTGGGACTATAAAGCTGCAGCAACCCCCTTTTGATACTAGTATGGACTTTTGTATACTAAAGGAAGAGGGCTGGTGCTAGTCAGTGGCAGGGACTAAACACAGATCCCAGTCCAGGAAAAAAATGAACTGCTAGAGGTCAGATTCCTTCACCTCTTCCATCTGGTGGGCAAACTAGGCCCAGGGTGCGAGGGGCTGAGCCACCTAGCTGGAGGCCAATAGTAAAGGCCAGGAGGGTTTTTTTTACCCGTTTGTCCCCGTTTGGACAAAGCAAACTCTGTGGACTCTGTTTCGAACCATGTTATTGAAATATCTATTGTTATGTATTTTTATATGTGACACTGGACAAGAGCAAGAGGGGCTAATTTTATTTTCTTTATTTAATTTCTAGGCCTAATTATTACGTGTTGGTGGGCTGCATTTTTATTCCCCCTGCTATGGATTCTCAGGGTGTCCTTTTCTCCGCATGAAGTGTCATGCATACAACGGACAGCATTTTAACCTATTGTAGGTAATGACCTTGAATCGAGCGAATCAACGTAGTGTAATAACTGTTTTATTGTTCTCTTTAAAAAAATAAATGTCTGTCTTACTGTATCAAAATGGGGGAACTTAATTGATTATACATTTATGTATTTTGTGTTTGTAGATGTGATTGGTCGTGTTTTGTTATTTGTACTTTGATGGTTTTAAACAACCGAATAAAGTTACACAGAGTGGGATGTTTAGGGGAGCGGTGCCCAGGGCAAAATGTTGAGGGCCAGGGTAAAGGGGCCCTGCTATAGGCCCCCAAAGTCAGTTTCAGACAGCCAATCCATGTCAGAATTGCTGAAATGGATTAGTTGTATGAAACCAAAATCATAATCCTGATGGCAGAAACTCAGTCCTTAAGGGATTATGAGGCCTTTCCATCTGCCCGATTCCCCAGCCATTTAAACACCGACCACGGTCATCATAATACCGCGTCAGACTTTAAACCTACAATGAGGCTTTCCGACTGACATGTAATTAGGCCCAGAGTGACAGCAAGTGCTGGTTGCCTTGCCTCTTGATCTGAAGCCTGAGGGATGGAACAGGCTTCCAATACCTGTACCTGTAATCTGCCATTGAAGAGTCTACCCTACCAAGTAGTGCTACCCCGGTCCTGGACTCTTGGAAGTGAACCTAAGGTGCCTGCCAGTGGAACTGACTCATCTTCTCTGCTGAGCGGTGCATCCCAAGCCGAATTAATGCATCTCCTTGACTGAGATGTGCCTCCCTGAGCACAACTGACGCTCGCTGCATGAATTGAAGCCATTGCAAAAGACTTGCATCGCTACACCCTCCCACATTTGGAGACCGATGCACCACCTTTGTTACCTCCGTTGTGCAACGCTTTTCCCAGCATAAGCTCTATGCATCCCTGGTTGAGGACAGCCTCGAGGACGACGACAAATGTCCACATTGCAGCTTCACTGATAATTGAAGCCAACTTATCGCACCAGCTGTACCTCATATCCTCAACACCGGACTTTGCTTCACAAGCCGCATTGATACGTTCCTTGACGTCAACGTATCAGGACCTCACACTGCTTTGTGCTTTTGGGCCCTTTTTCACTATAAACTTTAAAAATTAATATCTCAAGTTCCACAGCATGGATTTTTGTAATTTTTGTCTTAGTCTTGTTTTATTGATTAAAGTCAGATATATTTTTCTGACCACAATACTAGTCAGGGTAAAAGGCAGGCACACCTTAAATTAACCTGTGCTCATCTTCTGGTAACTTGGCACAGAGTAGTCAGGCTTAACTTTAGAGCCTGTGTGTAAGGTACTTGTGCTACACTTCCAACAGTTAATCTGTGAAAACACCACGCAAAAGATTCCACATCAAGTTAGAAAAATAGCTATGGCTGTAATAAATAAAACAGGACCACAATGGCAAAAATCAAAGTAGTAGAACCATATGTTTTAAATTTCAAAGGTTTTAAGTATAATAGTGCAAAGAAAATAAAGCACTTTTGAGGCTATCTGGTCATGTCAGACTGGGGCAAAGTCACTAGTTCAGGCAGACCACGATGGAGCATGGGACAGCTACAGAGACCCAGTTTGGCCTGCTGAACAAATTACCTTATATCTGGGGTGCTGAGCATTGCATGCATCCTCATTGAAGACATGTCGCACAGCTGAGGCAATGTGTCCATCCAGAGATGCGACAAGGCTGCAGTGCAAGGTCCTGTTGTATCAACAGAAAAGATCCTGTTGATGAGGCTTACAATACGGAGTCTTTTGGCGAGGTTGTGGGGTGCAGTAGAGACGATGCATCAGTACCAAATATCAGTGAAGCTGCGATGCAGAGTTTCATCATCATCAAAGCTGCAGTTGATATGGGATGCAAGGATCTTACACCGGGTAAAGCTTTGCACAGTGGAGGTTCCGTAGGCAATGCGTCAGTCCTGAGATGAGGGAGGTGACGGCAAAGCAAATCTTTTGCAACAGGTCCAATTCCCGCACCAGCGGTGATGCTTCAGTTCTGCTTGGGAATGCATTGCTCAGCAGAGAAGATGTGTTGGTTTGGCTGGAAAGCACCTTTTGCCCACTTCCAAAGGTTCTAGGACTGGGATGGCACCACTTGACAGTTTAGACTCACATATGGCAGAGTCCAAGTGCAGGGTTTGGAAGACTTTTATGTCCCAGAGGCTTTGATCATGAGGCCAGCAGGTAGCTCTTGGAGTCACTCTGTTCTGGGGCCAAGTGATGCAGGTCTAGTCCTTCACACCTGGGCAATAGGACAACAGACAGCAGATCAGCAAAGCAGGAGTCCGGCAGCCCAGCAGCATAGCAGTCCATCCTCCTGCCAGAGTATCCTCAGGCTTAGAAGTGTACTAAAGTGGTGATGTCTGAGGTCGAGTGTCTATACCCAGTGTTGCCTTTGCAGTGAGGAAGATTTCAAAGACATGCTTTTGAAGTGAGACTCTGCCCTTCCTGCCTTCTCTCTAGACTCACAACAGGTGGGTATGCAGCCCTTTGTGTAAGGACAGGACATAGCCTATTCATGTGTAGATGAAGCTGTGTCCAGCTGGTCCCTCCCTTCCTGCCAGGATGGCCCATTAAGTGACATCCAAACTCTGATTGTATGTGGATGTTATAGGGTAATATGCAAAACCCAGCTGTCATCCACCCCGGACATGTGACCCGAGACAGGCTAAAGTGAAACATGCCAACTTACTAAAGTTGGAATTTTTAGAATTGCAATTTAAAATCCGACTTCATCATAAATTTGGATTTTAATTTGTGATTCCAGAGACACCAAACTTGAATACGCCCTTTCTTCCCATATAAGAATTAATCTTACAAAATTTAATAAGGTAACCCCAATGTTATCCTGTAGGAGATATAGGCCTTGCAGGAATGTGAAACAACTTTGTGAGTTTTTCACTACAAGGACTTATAAAACTTAAAGTTAAAGGTACATGTTCTGCCTTTCAAATACAGTGCACCTTTCCTGCTGAGTTTTCCAGGGCCTACCTTAGGGTGACTTACATGTATAAAAAACAAGGCTTGGGACTAGCAAAAGGTTTATTTTGCCAGGTCAACATGGCGCATACACGCTATGTAATGACATGCCTGAGACATGGTTAAAGGGCTACTCAAGTGAGTGGCACAATTAGTACTGCCTACCCATTAGTAGCATTTAATTTACAGGCCCTCAGTACAGTTAGTACCATTTTACTAGGGATGTATAAGTACATTAAATATATTCTAATTGGCGAAAAACGACTATTACCATGTTTAGAGGAGAGAGCACAAGCACTTTAGCATTGGTTAGCAGTTGTAAAGTGTGCAGAGCCCTAATATCAGCAAAAACGAGGTCACGAAAAGTGGAGATAGAGGCAAAAAGTTGGAGGAAAACCACCCTAAGGTTATCAGGCTTAACAGACATGCTCATAAAAAAATTATCCTACAACACAGTAAGACAATTGCAATTTAAATGTACAGAGCCCGCCAGTAGGTAAATCAGGCACCACATAAGCCCTTCCAATGCTACTGTCACACTCTTATATAGAAAACAATGGAGGCAGATAAATAATATAACATTTTACAATTCATTACAAATTTACTTTCATGAATTAATGGTCTGAAAAAGATTATTTTATAATTTCTAAGTTAATAATACATTCTTCTAAAATTAACAATATGTTTTATTTTTTTACTATTTAAATATTTTTAAATAAATAATCTTAATTAATGTTCTCAATTTTTTCCCATAGAGCGCTTTATACCAACATGTGGTAGCCAGGCCCAGACTGACTACCCGGCGTTTTGGAATGCAGTCGAGCTGGGGGCTGATTTCACCTCGGTGGGGGCTGATTTTGTTCAAGGAGACCTGCGTGTGCTTCAAAATAATTAAAGCAAAACGAATTTCTTTCAGCACACGCATGTCTCCATCAACGAAATCAGCCCCCAGCTCAGCAGCATTCTAAAACGCCCGGTAGCCAGTCCGGCCCTGGTGGTAGCTTTAGAATTTTAAATTCTGTAGTAGTAAGCTCCGAACTCCTCTCCACTTTGAAGAACTGACTAGCAACAAATGTACTTACTCTTAGATGTATTAGTAAAAATGTATATCAGTAAATATACTTGTGTATTTTACCTTTGCGAATCAGGCCTAAGTTATCTGAGCCACATAGGGCTCGGATACACCACAGAACGAACATGTGAATAGTGAATTACAGAATGCACGTAAAAACAACGTAAATTTATATGGAAGGATTAAATGCTCGCAATGGGTGTGGAACATGAAGCATTGGATTATTTTACGAGCTCTGTTTCAGAACTTCTTTCTAAAAGTTGTCACTTTTAGCCAACCCGTGGCGGGTTCTCTTCCATTCCCACCAAAGGTACTAACTAGCACGTTTATTCAAATCCGAGAAAGATCTGCATTTAAAGAGGATGTTGACGCTCAGAAAGAACAATATTTAAAGGGAACACTTAGTTCTCTTTGAAGTGCATTGGCATACACAATCTATGCCGAAGATTCTCGAACGTTCCAATGACACACTCCTTCCAACAGCTTTGCATTATGTACTGAAGCTAACAGACGAACCAGAGATAAATGTGCAAAATATTTGCCAAGCAAGCATGCTATCTCTGTAAGTATCATTTCATATTGCTGCTTCGCAAGTCTGGGGGGAAATTAAAAGTATATTTGAGCTTGATTTAGTGTAGTAGGCATTAGGAGAGACTCCTGACTAAGCATTTCAGACATTGTTATAATCTGTAAAATGTTCTGGAGCCCAGCACATCTCTCTTAAGCTGGTTAGTATTGAGAACATATTTGCTCGACTTCCCTGCTGAGACTACTGGTCTGAATCTCCAAGGAGGGTGTTAAATACACTGTAACTGAATTCCGCGTGCTCACTGTAACAAGCATATCCAGGACAGGTTAGCCATCCATTTCTTCACACCGACCGGCAGACTCAGTGTCTCATAAATATTGTGACTCCGGCTTTCTTTTCAGTCGCCTGCAAGATTCAAAAAGGTTCTTTGCTACCGACGTCTCTGTCTTCGCATTCAAGATGAGTATTTGTTAATGATTAGGTACTTGAACCGCCTCTCTTTTCATCGATAAATAAACTTAAGCATCTTGAAGCATCAAAACAACTCATTTCTAAGAAGAAAGAAATATTGGTATTACAGGGAACTAGTACAAAGAAAAATAGATTCAGTTAGTCGATGAGGTAAACTGGATTTGTGTTATTTGTCCACGCCACTGACTGCTGTAATGCTTTAATAGGCCAATTTCCACATTTTCTTTTAATCTTAAATTATCAGTAGTCTGGCTCATGCATATTTTAATTCTTTGGCTGATTTGGGGAATTCTGCTTTTCCCAGGCGACAGTTATAAGCACAGTGCATCAGACTACTCCTATGATAAATCTATTCCCATCACTACGCTTACTTTTACCACACATACATTACAGTCTACACCCCTCACAGCGTTAGAGCCTGATTACGAGTTTGGCAGTGCGGGACCAGATCCGCCTTGCCGCCGCAACACCAAACCTGACGTGATGCCGTCCGGCATATTACAAGTGTAACTCATGTCTGGATAGATTTTTTTTGGTATTCCCACTGCAGTGCCTATAAAAAAACAGGCACCGCAATAGGAACACCAAAAACAGTTACTGCACTGCATGGACAGAAAAGTCCAAGCCTTGCTGGAACTGGTGTGCATGCAAAGGGTGCAGAGGAACAGGGGGAATTGAAGGGCCCACTTTGTTTCCTTTGCACCAGAATTTTCACGGAGGAAGAACCACCATGAAAACCCTGGTGGGGAAGAAACTCATAATATGCTTGGTGGGACTGCGTTGGTCAGTATATTTCATAGCACGTAATAGAATGGTGATGCATGACATCACTAAGTTTTTAATTTGCAATCTTCACTTAGGGGCCCATTCGATGTCAGTGGGACTGACATCGACGGCACGTCGTGTCGGTGCTACCCACATCTGAAGCAGCAGTCAGACCGCCACATTATAATGTGGTCAGTCTGACAGCATGTGTGACGGACCAACCGCTGCAGTTCCGACGGGCTCAAGGAGTGGGTAGGCCCTGCAGTCGGAATGTAATCCCTACAATGAGGGGGGGTGCCTGCTCAGCACTGCTGTAGGGATTACAATGGCCCTTCCCTACTGCCTTTCAATGGCTGTCCGACCACCATTGAAAGGCTGTCAGAAACGGACTGTGGGGGCCCCTAGCACAGTCCCCATATCTCTGTAGACTCTGCTATAAAGCTAGGGGGGACCACAAGTGCCTCCATAAAGTGCCTGCCACAGGGTGCAGTAATGTTTAAAAACATGCCTTTTGGCAGTAGGGCTTGTGCTGCGGCCCGTTTCCGGGCCACAGCACAAACCTCAATGCCAACAGGCATGTTTCCGACTGCCTCCATGGCGGTCGGATCCTAATTAGGCAGGCAAGACTCCCGACTACATATCGGCAAGTCCCTTTACCGCAGCAATGCCGGTCAGATGCTCATCCGACCGGCATTGTAATTAGGACCTTAATTCTTATCAAAACTCCAGTTATTAATTGTAGTTCACAAACGTTCCTGGGGGTGAATTAAACTTGTGGCTGAGAAATTGGGTTGTTGGTTTCTGGGTGGGAATCCCTACTCAAGAAACAGCCACAATCCTTGCCAGGGTGAGTCACAAATGTCACTAAATTAACCTGTGCGTATCGCTCTGGTAGCTTAATACAAAAGCAGCCAGGCTTAACTTTAAAGAAATCTGTAAAATATGTACCCAGTGCTTTAACAGTGATAAAGTAAAAACACAATACAAGAAAAATCCATACCAATTCAGAAAAATCAAGTAAAATTAAATACACTATTTGACACCAAAACAATAAAAATCCAATCAGTAGAACCAGAGATATTCAGTTTGATAGATTTAAGTAGGTATAGTGCCTAAAAGCACAAAACGCCAATCACTGTTATCTGGTTGTGTTAGGCCAGAGGAAAGTCACAAGTTCAGGCTAGCGTGGGCCACACACAGAAACCAGGTTAGTCCCGCTGAAATAGTTACTTTCTCAAAGACCAGTTAATAACATTTTGTGATTTTTAGTACCGTTGCGGGTTGTGGGTTTAGAGGGGTACATGGTGGAAAATAACTTAATTATAATTATTTAATAATGAGATTTAATTAATATTCATTATTTAATTTATAATTATTTGATTAATTGTACAATTAATTATATTTATTTGAAATGTTATGTGTGTATTTGGGGGTTGATAGGGATACAGGGTCTGAGTAAATTAATTATCTATACTAATATAATAAAGAGAGAGCCCAAACCTTTGAGGCAGGTAATCTCAGGAACCACAGCACCAATCACAACACCCAATACAGCTTTGGAAAGGGCAGTTGCAGCAGAATGACATAGGCTATGCAGAAGCCCACCATATACATTTAAAAGGTAAAAGAACCGTGCTAGCAAAGTAGTCCCTTGTGGGCATGTCTGCGTTGTGCTGTGGGCGTGTGCTGGGGGCGTTACAAACGCTGAGGCGTGTGGTACTTTCCGCCCTTCATGCCATGTCTCATATCGTGTGCTAATCCAACCCTGCTCCCTTTAAGTACCTCTGCACCCCATATTCATTATAATAATAATAATAATAATAATAATAATAATAATAATACATTTTATAGAGGGCATGGTTACACTGGGAGCAGTGTGTCCCCACACTGAGTGTGGCTGGCCCTAACCAACAGACGAATCATCCCCACCCAGTTCTCTCCTACTAACCTCCTCATTCTCTAGCCAGAGGAAAGAGGTAGGTTTTGAGTTGTTTCCGGAAGATACGTTCCGACGTCTCTAATCTCATTTCATGTGGGAGTTTATTCCAGTGTTGGGCAGCTTGTACTTGGAAGGAGCGTCCGCCCATCCGAGCTCTTCTGAACCTAGGAACCTTCACCAGCCCTTTCCCGGAAGACCTCAAGTCACGGCCCGGGATTTAGGGGTTCAGTAGATCCAACATGTAGGATGGCCCCTTTCCCTGCATGATACGATGGCTAAGTAGTAAGGTCTTATAGAGCACCTGTTCTTTGATCAGAAGCCAGTGGAGGGATTCCAGGGCTTTCTTAGATGATGCTCTTCTGGGTAGTTTCAAGATCATGCGGGCCGCTATATTCTGTATCCGCTGAAGCCTAGTGATACATCTGTTATTGGCTCCTAAATACAGAACGTTCCCATAGTCCAATCTCGAAGTAACAAGAGCATGGACTATGGTCTTTCTGGCTGTTGTGGGGAGTAAGTCCAATGTTTTCCGCATATTTCTCAAAATGCCAAACCATTGTCAGGCCACCCGAGTGGTGTGTTGCTCAAAGGAGATCTTGTTATCTATCCAGATACCCAGGTTCTTCACTTGTTCACTAGGTGATGGTAGAGGCCCCAGCAATTGTGACCACCATGCCGATGTCCACACCGATGGTGCATGTCCCACCACCAGCACCTCTGTCTTACTGCCATTTAATTTCAAGCAGTTATTAGCCATCCCGACTGCTACGGCTTGGAGGCACCCTGAGAAGTTGTTCCCTGCTGCCCCATCTAACTGTGCAAGAGACACCACAAGTTGGGTGTCATCTGTGTAGGTCACTACTTGAACCCCAAACCTCTCTGTAATCTCTGCTATAGGTGTTACATAAAGATTGAAGAGGGTGGGGCTCAAGCTATACCTTTGGGGCACTCACTGATTTAGCATAATACTCTTAGACCGATGAGGGCCTTGGGCGACTTGGAAGCTCCGATCCCGCAGGAACGATTCTAGCCACTCTAAAGCTCTGCCCCTCACTTCTACTTTTTTCAGACACTGCAGCAAGATGTGATGTGCTACAATGTCGAAAGCTGCGCTCAGGTCTAAATGGATCAGAGCTGTGGTATGGCCTTCATCCACCAACTTACGTATGGTTTCAGTGGACAGGAGTAGGGCTGATTCGGTCGAGTAGGACGCCCGAAAACTTGATTGGGTAGGGTGTAGAAGTTTACAGGTTCCAGATGTGCTCTGTAAATTGCTTATTGACAACTTTCTCTGCGATTTTAGAAAAATAGGGAAGGAGGGAAATTGGTCGTAGATTGTCTAATTGTTCCGCACTGATATTACACCCCATTATTATTCGATTGGAAATGGGTAATGAATGTAATTCCATGTGATTATACCGATACGATCATGTGTTGAAGTGATTAATATGGGGAAAATGTTTATGACCTTATGGCGCCAAAATAACATCAGAACATTGTGGGCACAATATACACATGATGATTGACAATTATCATGCATGAGGGGACAATTGTGTGTTTGTATATAGAATTCTGTGTACTAACAGATTGATTAAACTACAAGACCCATAATTCCTAGGCAACATGACAGGAAGTTACAATGAAATCACGTGGTTTTGGTAACCACTCCTTAAAGGAAGTTAGTGGGCAATGTAAATATCTACCGTGAGCAAGCCGTCAGTTGGCGGCGAAACGCATTGGTATTTTTTATGCTGAGAACTATGGATAAATAAATCATTTGGAAAAGAGAGATCCTATGAGTGCGTTTTCATTCCTGAAGAGGAGGTGTGGACAATTGAATTCGGCGGGGCTCGGCCGAGGAATCCTGCACCGATGTGAGATTCGCCAGGGGTCGACCAAAACGAGCCAAGTTGTTGGATATTACGAGGCAGACCCGGTGAACGCCAAATTGAAGCAATACGAGGTGCGGGTGTGGAGAAACGAACGGACCGGCGGACCGGCATCGGAAGGTGAAGGTAAGCACGGTCGCAGTGCGGCTTTCCCATTGAACAATAGCACCCACGAGAAGAATCACAACGCTGACATTTGGTTTATTCCGAGGGAAAAGGGGTGGTTCGGTTGCGCTGGCTCGTGGCCATAATTTAAAACAATCCAAGGCGATTGAGTATGGCGACAATTTCAAACAGCAGCAACATTGATATCCACTCTCTCGGGTAGGAACTCCAAACAGTACAGGAAAGAATAATTGTAGACTTTAATTAGTAATTTATCCATGTGAATAAAACAAGTTCTCAACGCACAGAGAATTAACACACAGTAACATGGAACAAAGAGAAGCAAAACGCAGTGAACACTTAAACTCCCTCTTTGACGAAGACACAGTGTTGCAAGATAAAGAAAAGACTAAACAAAATACTCCGAAATTAGACACTAGGAGTAAACTCAAATTATGGGAAAAGTTGAGCAAAAAGGAAATAAATAAGTGGGGGGAGCTGATCACCTTAAAAAATATTTGGAAGTGAGAAGGGTACCAAGAGGATTGAGAATCTCACTCATGCCGAGTCAGCAAGATGCCTCAAATGACCTATTGAAGGAATGGGGTCAACATATATTGGATTCCTCACTAGGATTGATGACCATCCTAGTTAAACATTTGGAAATATCATTGGCGAAAATCAAGGAGGAATTATCAGAATTAGAAAAAGATCTGGCATCCACTGACATGAATCAAGAAATGATGAAATTAAAAGCAGACCTGGAGAAATATATGGATAAGCATGAGGATATAGTGAGAAATCGCAAACAAATGAAATATCAAAGAGACAAAGAAGATTACGCGCAAGGATGCATATTTACTTATTCCAAAAAGTTTGACATTTTTCAAGATCAAAAAATGAATAAAACCAACTCTCTAAGCTCTACAAGTGTCACATCGTTAACATCAACAGGAACTAGTGAAAATGGTTTGGAAGAGATTGAAGACCAAACAACACAGGATTTTTTTGGGGACATGAGGCTGGTCCTCAAACAAAGATCTTGGGAACAAAATCAAAGCCAAGGGGGAATGGCAAGAGGGAGAGGGCGCAAATGGGTACCCAGAACAGGAGCCCCGGGATTATCAAAAAAACAAGAAGAGGCAAAAGGAGGAAGTGGCTCCTCAGAGGAAATTGGAACAAAAACAAGGAGCATGCGTCGGAAGAACTCAAAATGAATTGGCAGGAAAATATGACAACGGATGAATTGGTAATTATAAATTTATCATCTCGTCCCCTAAATACCCATGAAAATTCCCTACTAAAATATGGAATCAACTTCTGTCCGAAAGAATCAATTGACATGGCACAGACACGTATTGATATATATAAATATATCAGGAAAATCAAATTGGCCAAAATCTTTCAAGAAAATCAAGAGATGGCAAATTATACGAAGAGGAAAAAGAAAAAAATGGTGGAATCAAATACTGAAGGACAAGGTCTAATTACAACCAACCTACCAGCACTAATGACCCTTGTAAATCTTGATGTAATGGAAGATTGCGATATAATCACAGAGGAAGAGGCCTGTCCCCAAAAGGGAGCAGGATTATGTGGAAAAAAACCTCCATCTAAATTTTATCCTCAATTACCACAAGGAAATAAAATTGACTTATTCCAGGAGGCAGTAATTCGGGATATCTACAAAATCAAAGGTACAACATATCAGGATAACTTGAAGGTAGAAGAAAGACAAGCCTTAAAAAATCTCATGGAAGATCAGACAATAACAATTAAAATGGCCGACAAGGGCGGAAATATTGTTATTCTGGATAAAAAAAGACTATGTAACTGAAGCCCATTCACAATTGAAGAACAAACAATATTATAGGAAACTGGATCAAAATCCAACAAAAATTTTCAAAACAAATTTAGACAAAAAGATCAAGGAATGGCACAGTGAAAATCTGATTGACATTGACAAATGTAAATCCCTCACAACTGAACATCCAATAACCGCCACACTCTATTTCCTACCGAAAGTGCATAAGAATCCACTAAAACCACCAGGGAGACCAATTGTTTCAGCAAAGGGATCACTCATGGAACCAGTGGCTAATTATATTGATTATTTTTTTATGCCTTTTGTACTAAATTTGAGTTCATATTCACGTGACACGACTGACCTGTTGAAAAATCTTCAAGAACTTCCATGGCAATCCAATTACATGTTAATTACAATGGACGTAATTGCCTTATACACGAACATTGACCACAGCATTGGAACAACAGCGTGTGCCTTTTTTCTAAAAGAAAGAAATATCCAATTCACCAGACATAACCAGATGCTTCTGGACATGATCGAATTATGTCTTACCCAAAACATCTTTCTTTTTGGTGAAGAAATTTATCAGCAAGTCAAAGGCTGTGCAATGGGCTTCTCCTTTAGCCCAGCGTTCACATGTCTAACAATGGGGTGGTGGGAACAACAAGTGGCTTGGCATCCGGACAATGATCATCATGTGAATAAAATAGCGAAATGGCTGAGATACAATGATGATCTCCTAATAGTGTGGGATGGATCTGCGCAGGAATTTGAAACTAATTCTAAAATTCTGAACTCGACAGACACAAATCTAAGATTTACATACAATATAAGTCGGGACAGAGCAATTTTCCTGGATACTGAAATCTACATACACAACAACAAAGTAGAGACCACACTATATAGGAAGGAAACATCAACGAATGCAACACTACATGCGGAAAGTTTCCACAAAGCCTCAGTGAAGGACAACATACCGTACGGTGAATATTTAAGATTAGGCCGCATCTGTTACCAAGAAAAAGAATGGAAAACTAACAGTTGGGACATGGCAAAAAGATTCAAACAACGAGGATACAAACAAGGAGTCATTACGAAATGCTGGGCACGAGCAAATGAAAAGAAGAGAGAAGAAATCCTCCAAATAAAACCCAAAAAGAAGGATGAAATGCAGCATGAAAAACAACAGGTAAGACTTATCATGGACCATTCAAGGGAATCTAAACAGATCATAAACATCTTAAGAAAGAATTGGAAAATCTTGCATCTAGATGATACTGCCCGCAAAATAATGGGGAAACACCCTGAAGTAACATTCAGACGGGCAACTAGTCTGAGAGACAAGCTGGTGCATAGCCACCATCAAGATCCGGACAAAAAGAAAAAAGGCATTCAGTGGTTGAAAAGTAAAGGCTTTGTAAAATGTCAACAGTGTAAAGTATGCCAGATTGCCATGAACAAAACAGAAGTAACCTTACCCAATAAAAAACCCTGGATAATCAAACAACTGATAAACTGCAAAACTGAATACGTAGTTTATGTGATAGAATGTCCATGTGCTTTAAAATACATTGGCAGCACGAAGAAAGAATTGAAACTAGGAATCCTTGAACATGTAAGAGCGACGGTAAACAAGGATAGAGGTAATGCCGTCGCGAAACATATGGAAGCTGCCCATAATGGGGACTGGAAACTTCTTACATTTTACACTCTTGAAACAATTGTCCCTCATGAGAGAGGAGGGGACAGAGAACGAAAATTAAGATGCAGGGAATCACGACAAATATTGAATTTTTGAACTTTACATCCGGACGGTCTGAACCAGAGTGAAGAACTTTATGTACACTTGTAAATAAGAACAATGCACCAAGTTGTGGAATAGTCGCACAGGGAACATGAAATATACACACAATAATTTTTATCTTCTGTAATGTCATAGAATGTAACATAAACAAAAATATGGGTATAACATGAACACACAAGAACAAAGACACAAACTTTAAGCCCTCACATAGAAATTAACTGAAGGTTGAAGAGTGCTTTTGTAAAGGTTAAATGTTAAAGCCCACTGGAGGGCTTCAAATCTGAATAGTAATCACCAAGTAGAATTCGCCCACTCGAGGGCTACACCCCATTAATATAAATAATAACCCGCGTTCGATTGGAAATGGGTAATGAATGTAATTCCATGTGATTATACCGATACGATCATGTGTTGAAGTGATTAATATGGGGAAAATGTTTATGACCTTATGGTGCCAAAATAACATCGGAACATTGTGGACACAATATACACATGATGATTGACAATTATCATGCATGAGAGGACAATTGTGTGTTTGTAAATAGAATTCTGTGTACTAACAGATCGATTAAACTACAAGACTCATAATTCCTAGCCAACATGACAGGAAGTTACAATGATTCACGTGGTTTTGGTAACCACTCCTTAAAGGAAGTTAGTGGGCAATGTAAATATCTACCATGAGCAAGCAGTCAGTTGGCGGCGAAACGCGTTGGTATTTTTTATGCTGAGAACTATGGATAAATAAATAATTTGGAAAGGAGAGATCCTACGAGTGCGTTTTCATTCCTGAAGAGGAGGTGTGGACGATTGAATTCGGCGTGGCTCTGCCGAAGAATTCTGCACCGATGTGAGATTCGCCAGGGGTCGACCAAAACGAGCCAAGTGTTGGATATATATATACATATATATATATTCACTGAAAAAAATGGGTTTCAGGGGCGTTATAGTAAGTTGGACATTTCACTCGTACAAAACCATTGAAATTCTCCTGTTATAGTTAGTTCAGCTAACTATTACTCGCGCGCCCACAATGCACTGCTGATGGCATCACATATTACATCACTGATGACATGGTCAGTGACATCACTCATGACATCACTGAATGACATCTCAAATGACATCACTGTGACATAATCCAGCGAATGTATGTTTTTCTGAAAATTAAATATGTTTTCTATATGTATATCTCAAGGTCGATCGAAGAATAAATGGGTATATAAGTGTATAAATGGATCTCTTTTTGTAAAATTGATTGTATAACTGACTGATTAAGTGTATCTTAGTGAATACATGGGTTAGTGAGTAATCTTTAAATATGTAAATATCTGTATCAGTCTCTCACTTTGTGAATAGGTGGCTGCATGGGTTGGTGAGTAGCTACATGACTGTCTATATGGGTGATTAGTTGATTTTTTGAGTATCAGTATGAGTGTCTGGGTGTCTGTATGGTTCGGTGGTGGGTACTACCTAGTGCATAGATGCATGAATGAGTGACTCACTGTTTGTATGTGTTGCAGACAGCATGTGTGCAGGGCTGTATAGAAGTATGAGTGTGTGTATGGGTGTGTTAGTGAGTGAATGACTGTCTCAATAGTGTCTTTATGAGTAACTACATATGTTTAAAACTATTATATGTGAGTACTGGTGTATATAAGTGAGTATATGTGAAAGTGAGCGATTGGAGGAGTTCCTGTACAAACAAGTAGGTGTTTCTATAAGTGATTGTTTGAGAGAGTAAGTATGTCTAAGTTTCTGTAGAAAAAAAGTGTGGTAGTGTATGTACAACCGTATATGCAAGTAAATGGATGTTTGAATCTTTGTTTGCATGTGTGACTATGTGTGTGAGTAACTCTATGGATGAGTGGAGGATGGTAACAGGATGTATAGGTGTATGACTACATATGAACAGTGAGTACATATATGACGGACTGTAAAGGACTGTTGGTGAATGAGTGGATGTATGTGTAGATCTTGGAATTACTAAATAGGTCTGTTGTAAGTGGTATTGGTATATCCATTGTTTTGAAAATGTTAGTTTCTATTTCTGAGTATGTGTAAGGTTACATTAGGGTGAGAGGAGGTCAGCCACTCTATCACAAGGATGATGTCATCAGTGATGTCATTTGAGATGTCATAGTGATGTCTAGAGTGATGTCACTGACCATGTCATTAGTGATGTATTATGTGACATCATCAACAGTGCATTGCGGGCGCGCAAGTTATAGTTAGCTTTACTAACTATAACGGGGGAATTTCAATGGTTTTGTAAAAGTGAAATGTCCAACTAACTATAACGCCCCTGAAACCTACGTTTTTTTCAGTGAATTTCTAAGGTTTTTTAAATGCTAATACCTAACTGTAATATGACTGAAACCTATGTTTTTTTCAATTAATTTCTAAGGTATTTTAAATGCTAGTTTGTAATTATGCTTACAGAGGTAGGACATGTGAAGAAAGAAGAAAAAACACACAGGAAGAACAAAACGAAATGCAAACAAAGCAACAGAAGTCCTCAAAGACGAAGAAAAGTGCAGGAAGAAGGAAGACATACAGAAAGAAAAAACAGAGGAGCAGAAAGAGGTCTTGTTGCAAAATCATCCTGTACCGTCAACTTTTTCAGATGGGTACTGGTGGTAACTGACTCTGACTAGCCAGTCCTAGAGCCAGTGCTATGCTAAAAGACACTTAGAATACAGTTAAAACAGCAACATGCACTGGAGAACACTATGCCTTGGGGCACCCCTGTTATTAGCATGATCTCCTCTGTAAGTTCCAAGAGTATAATAGGGCAAAAGGATTTAAAACTACCTCTCAAAATGCGCCACAGGGCGCGTTTAGACACTGGTGGAGGGAGGAGGGGCTGAGCTGACATGTGCAAAGACGCCCTGTGGCCGTTTTAATTTGCTTGATAAAGTCCCCTTGAATCCTGAGTGTCCCTTGTATTGTATTGTAATTGCATTTATATAGTGCTCACTACCCCTGACGAGGCATCAAAGCGCTTTTTTGGCGAGTAGCACGCTACACCGGGACCCATAGAGGATTAGTGTTGAATTAGTATAATGAAACATGCAAGTACATTTTAAGTGGTGGATAGGTTAGTCAGTTATTTGGATTTGGAAGGATAGCAGAAGGATAGAGGAGGAAAAAGGTTTGTATTTATATAGCGCTTGTTACCCCTGATTGGGTGTTGACGCACACTATTCAAGAAGCCCTTAAAGGATTAGTGGTGAATTAATAAGGTAAAATATGAAGTAATTTCAGTGGTGGATATTATTCAGTTATTTCGAGTGAGAAGGATAATGGAGGGATAAAAGGGAAAGAAAGGTTTGCATTCATATAGCACTTGTTACCCCTGATGGGTGTTGAAGCACTTTTCTGGCGAGTAGCACGCCACCCCGGAACCCATAAAAAATTAGTGTTGAAAATTAGAATAGCAAAATATGATGTAATTTGAGTAGTGGATATGTTATTCTGTTATTAAGGTAGAAAAAGGTAGGTGGTGGGATGGAAGAGGGAAACAGGTTTGTATTATATAGCGCTTGCTACCCCTGATGGGGTTTTGAAGCGCAAGTAGCATGCTACTCTGGAACCCATCAGGATTAGTGTTGAAATAGTGTGGTGAAACATGAAAGTAATTTTAGTGGTGGATATGTTAGTCAGTTATTTGGATTGAGAAGAGTTGGGGAGGGGTAGAAAAGGGGGAAAAGTTCAGAAATGTTTGTTTTAGGAGATCGGCATAGTAAAAGAGGTGTCAGATGATGCAAGGAGGGGTAGAATAGGAGAGAATCTAGAAAGGGTTATTTTGGGGGTCATAGTAGTGTTATGGGGTTTGGAATAAATGAGAGAGTGGATGTAGAGGGTATATTGATAGATGTATAGGGTGAGAAATAGAGTAGTGCATTAGAAAGAGTAGTAGAAGGAAGTTTGAGATGAGTCAGAATGTTGGGAGTAGGAGAGTTGGATCTGTTTACTATGGTTACCCCTACATTTTGCTGGTGCTTCATAGTTACCACAGAGGCCTACCAGGGGCTGAAGCATGTATGATGCCACCGATGGTAAGCCTTCCAAAATGACACCACAGGACTGCTACTGCAGCCTGGGTAAGGTGGTGCAGGCACCCCTTACTAAGATATAGGTCACCTATATTTACCTTAAATCACTGACACATATAAACCTATCAGTCACTCTTATGGCAGGCCTTATCAATCCTGAAGTCAAAGTACTTGGTTTTGTGTGAGCGAGTACCATGTATGAGCTGGGCACTGCAGCTTTCGGATCCTATTCTCTGAGGCTGTTCTGTGATGCAGCCAGACCATATACTCTTAACCTCGCTGTAAATGGTAACTTTGTAATGGCTCCATGTCGTGTTTGGTGTCAAACACTTTGGAATCCTACCCCCTCCCACCAGTCCAGGCAGCAGAATAGATTTCCACCCTTCTAGAGGGAGAGACATGTAGACACTGGTCTGACCGGAAATAGTTTAAAAGAACCCTAGCATCACAAAATGGATGCTGCAGCCACAGACACGGTCTGACCTCCTGCTGCTTGACGAAACTCCAGCAGTGGAGGCTTGGACAATAGCTTTCCTGTCACAGAGAGGTGTAACCACCTCCCAGACAGGCTTTAGTGTATTGGAGCTGGGTGGGGCCCTCAGACAATGCTTTTCAGACAGCACTGGGGGCACGTTTGGTGTCCCTGTGCATAGCCCACTTCAAACTGGTTGCAGGGGCACTCAGCCCCTGCTCTGGCATGAAACTAGACAATGAAAATGGGCGTAGCCCCTCCTCTTTTAGACCCTCCCATTGGTGGGTCCCCAGAGTATGTCCAAACCCTTTTCTTAGTATAAGAAAGGGACCCCTGGAAACAGGACTTTAGATTATACCTGGACGAAACTCTGAAGCTGAATCCTGGAACTTTGACTCACTAATAACGATTAGAGGACTGAAGAATCTCCCTTGAGGTCAAGGAGTGACTCCCCTGTTCAAACAGATACCAACAAAGCATCTTGCTGGTCTACATTTCCCAAGCTCCCGTTGGACTCTGAAGTATTTGTGACACAGTACATGGACTTTCCGACTTCGCAAAGGCCAACACGAAATCCCAGTAAAGGTGAGACCTGCAGCCCTCATGAGTGGTGTGGAACCAGAACTCCTAGACACCATGCAAATTTGCTAGTGCATCAACTTCCAGAGCTTTCCTGAAGCTGTGCATTAGGTTACTTGTAGCCCAAGCCCCGAGCACCATCTACACTGAAGATTGTGGCCCTACACTCCACGAGTGTTCCGTGAGTCCACCTTTTGCATTTCTGCTTGAGGCCCTTTTGCGATCCCTGGTCTGTGAGCTGGTGGGTCCCATCAAAGGCAACTTTACTTTTCCTTGGGCTTCCCTAGTTGCTCCAGGCATGCCCTGACTCTCCACCACATGGGGAGTGCCTCAGATCTTGCTGGTCTGCACCAAAGCTTTTCTTTGATCCCTACATGGGTTGCTGTTGCCAAGGTTTGTTAGGTCCAATCTGGAAACCAACACTGCAGCACTCAACATCGTTTGTGGGACAGCTTGAATCCAGAACCTGGTCATCGTTGACACCTTCTGATCCTCGTGGCTGAAGAGTCAAGCTTCACCTTTTTCACCTGCAAGCACCCGACATCGGTGGGCATCCGCCTATTGTATTCCTGGTCACTGGCAAGTGACCCAGACTCTGTCCCCACCTATGCCTATCGTATTCCTGGTCATTTGCAAGTGACCCTTACTCTGTCCCCTCTTCTTTCAGGTACTTCTAATTTTCGATCCATGCTTAGCTCGCACAGAACACTGTCCACTTGGACGCCACAGAACTTTGCAGCAGATCGCCATTGAAAATGATGACGAAACCCGACACGAAAAGTCACCTATGCGCCCGGCTTCCCTTGGGTGAGGTAACTCGAGTACTCCGGTGCTCCCATGGGTGTTGACTCTAGAACCTCCTAGTTCTATGAGGGTTTGTTCCAAGTCCTCTTCTAAATGTCCTTTATCTTTAAAATTCCAACCCTGACTTTCCCCATAGAAGTTATTGGTGATTCACTGCTGTGTTTAGACAGTGCACTTCTCCCCCATGGGTCCCCTGAGTCACTACCTTGGGGGATTCCTGGTGGCCCCAGCGGGAAAACAAGCTGCTTTACATTCCTTCAAGACATAGCCTGAAGGCTGCTCTCAACAGCTACTACTAGGATAGCTTTCTATGAAGGTTGTCTTTAACCTACCATCAATAAGGGTCATTTGGACTGGTGCGAGGTGCCCACTAGAATAGTGGACAGCATATGCCAGGCCAACTCCTCACATTGGTGTGCAGCGTGTGGGATTCCAGCTTGCCATTGTTTTACCAGATAATCTCAAGTGATTGATCATTTGAAAACCACTAAAGGTACCTGAGGTACATATAATACAAGCTTAAATACAGTAAGTTCTGCTGAACTTAAAGTTGTGTGTTCAGGGATTAGCACACCCTTTCTACAACTCAAGAGAGTTTAGTAGGTAGCAACTAGAGTAGGTAGTGTATACACCACACCTCACTAGTTATGTCTTCAAGGCCAGGAACCAGTGAGTCCCTGCCAGATGTCAGTATAGTACAGGCATCCAAGTATGACACATTCCCTTTTCAAGTTTTAAGGGCTCTGTGTACTTTGAGGAAATTGAAGGCAGGCCAAGGTGCCAAGACCAAACGCCTAATAGAGGTGTTACTGCTAGATGACCTTAGGAAGGTGGCCCTATCTTTTTCCCACCAAGAAGAGTTGGGGGTGTGTCTAGAAGGCCAAGATCTCCTTCACAGGAATCTAACCATTCTGACACATCTTTAGGGACTTCTGTCTCTTCTCACAGGAGGGCACCTCCTAGGAGAAGAGAGAAAGACAGATGAGACTTGAAGAAGCTCAGCTGAGAATAAGGAGACAAAGAGTAGCCTTAGATAGGGAGTCACTTGAGCTTGAAAAAGCTAGAAAAAGATGGGACTAGAGTGCCATGGTGGCAGCAAATTCCCTAGTGGTAGGGAAAGGTCTTATGACCGTAGAAACTTAAACAAGAGTGTCCCTCCCTACCAGAGTGGGGATGACATCTACAAATGGATAAGTGCACTGGAAAGGGTGGGAACAGCAGAGGAAGAATAGCCCAGTGGTCCACACCACCAGGACTCAGACTCTGATGCTGACCAGGCAGGTGACGGTGACCTGAACATGGACAATCCAGCTCCTACTGGAGATGAAGAAGAAGGCCAAGGTGGCCCTATCTTTGTCCCACCAGGAAGAGTTGGGGGTATGTCTAGAAGGCCAAGATCTCCTTCACATGAATCTAACCGTTCTGAGACATCTTGAGAGACTTCTGTCTCTTCTCACAGGAGGGACACCTCCTAGGAGAAGAGAGAAAGACAGATGAGACTTGAAGAAGTTCAGCTGAGAATAAGGAGACAAAGAGTAGCCTTAGATAGGGAGTCACTTGAGCTTAAAAAAGCTAGAAAAAGATGGGACTAGAGTCCCATGGTGGCAGCAAATTCCCTAGTGGTAGGGAAAGGTCTTATGACCATAGAAACGTAAACAAGATTGTCCCTCCCTACCAGAGTGGTGATGGCATCTACAAATGGATAACTGCACTGAAAAGGGCCTGCAAAGATCAGAAGGTCCCCTAGTAGCAGTGGGCAGCTATCTTGTGGCTCTACTTTGCAGACAAAGGTAGAGACAAGCTCCTCACAGTAATGTTAATGTTAATGTTAAAAATTTGTTAAAGCGCAAAACAGCTGCCCCAGCAACGGTGCGTCCCGGCGCTGAACCTAAACAGTACCTGAGGGGAGGGGAGAAACCGCAGGAGAATTAGATTACGGAGAACAGATGAGTTTTAATTTCCTTTCGAAAGGTAGTCAGGTTGGTCAGGGTACGGATATGCAAAGGCAAGGAGTTCCAAAGTTTCGCCCCTAAAACTTTGAAAGAACGGCCGCCCATTCTGCTGAGCTTGGTTCGAGGAACCGCCACCAGGTGCTTTCCTAGTGAGCGCAGGGTGCGCTGGGGAGTGTAGGGTGCCAGAAGCGGACGTAAGAGTTCAGGACAGTCTGATTTAAGAATTTTAAATGCAGTGGTGAGAGTCTTGAATTGAATTCGAGACTCAATCGGCAGCCAATGAAGTTTCCGGATGGTGGCTCTAGCAGAGCACCTGCGAGGAAGGCCCACCACGGCCCTGGCGGCTGAGTTTTGAACCCGTTGCAGCCGTGCTATTTCTGTTTTATTGGCCCCTAAGAATAGAACATTGGCATAGTCCAGCCGAGCAAGGATAATAGATTGGACGATTAGTTGGCGAGTTCTGGAGTCGAAGAAGCCGAGTATCGGACTGAGACTCCTCAACAGACCCACACACGTAGATGCCACTTTCTTTGTGTGGGACTGAAAGTTAAGCGAGGAGTCCAGCCAGACACCTAGATTCTTCACCACAGTTTTTGGCACGGGGTTGGGGCCAAGCAAAGAGGGCCACCAATGATCGCTCCAATGGCCGGGGTTTTTTCCAAGGAGAAGCACCTCAGTTTTCCCAGCATTCAGTTGAAGGCAGTTGCGCGTCATCCATTGCGCAACTGCAGCTAGGCCATCCCTGAATTTAGCAGCCGAAGTTGAGGGGCCCTCAGTAAGAGTGATGACCAGCTGCGTGTCGTCGGCGTACGACACCAGCGTGAGGTCCCACTCTTTTGCCACTACTGAGAGAGGCTGAACGTAGAGGTTAAAAAGGGATGGACTTAGCGCCAAACCCTGGGGAACTCCTTGTCCGATGGAATGGGGTAGGGAGACGAATGGAGGGGCTGAAACCCGGAAGGACCTGCCCTTCACGAAAGACCGGAACCACTCGAGGGCAAGATCACAGATCCCTATGGCCTCGAGTCGTTTCAGCAGGATATTATGTGAGACCGTATCAAAGGCTGCGCTGAGGTCCAACAGGATCAGCGCAGCACTTTGACCGGCGTCCAGAATGCCCCGGAGGTGTTCAGTGGTAGTCAACAGGGCAGACTCAGTGCTGTGTCCTGGCCTGAAGCCATTTTGGGATGGGTCCAGTATATGATTTTGGACCATGTGAAGGGACAAGACTTTATTCACATGAGCTTCTGCCAGTTTGGACGCCCATGGGAGCAGCGAAATAGGTCTGGAATTTTCTGGCTTTGTGGGGTCCAGTGTGGGCTTTTTAATGATAGGAGAGACCCATGCTAGCTTCCAGCAGGTGGGAACCACAGCCGAGGAGACCGAAAGATTAAGTAGGGTGGCAAGGGGGGGGAGAAAGAAGTCTAGGGAATCCAGAAATTTGGCTGGTCTCATGGGATCTGTGGGGGAGCCGGACTTAACCTGTCTGCACAATGTAGCTAGGTCGTCATGGGATATATCTGGTATTATTGACAGTCTAGACATACCAGCCACAGGGTTGAGCGGGTTTAGAGACTCAGGCCATCTTGTGGAAAAGTGATGTAGATCTTTCTCACCTTTTCTATGAAGAAGGCGGCAAGGTCCTCACATTGTTTCGAAGAGGTAATACAGGAGACTGGGTTGGAGCTATTTTGGAGGTTTTGTACGAGTTTGAAAATCGTTTTGGTGGGGTTGGAGCTTAACTTGATTTCCTTTGCATAAAAGGAAGCGCGAGTGGTACGAATCGCTTTGTGATACATTCGTAGTTTTGACAAGTAAAAGGCTTTGTCACTATCCAGATAGTTCTTTCTCCAACCACGTTCAGCTTTTTTACACTCCTTTCGCATGGTTTTAAGAGTCTCATTGTATCATGGGTTAGTAGGGGAACTGCGGGTTTTAGTCCATGTAGCCGGGATTATGGTATCAAGCCCTGTGATGATCCAATCATGGAAGGCAGCATAGGCTGTATTAATGTCGGTGTTCTTATCAGGGGGGTGGAACTCTCCCAGGTTTCTGATGAGGTCATCAGGTGAGAGTTTATGCCATGGCCTCTTATAGCAGGGATTAGAAGTATTTTTAATGGGCGTTTTTTTCACCGTCAGGATGAGTCTGATAAGGAAATGGTCGGTCCAGCCCATAGGTTTAGGGGGGTCGGCTATAGCCTCTAAGAGGTTGGTAAAAACAGGTTCTAATAAATGCCCAGCAATGTGAGTGGAGGAATGGACGAGAGAGTTTAGCTGTAGGGCCGTAAGGTCCGCCAGCAAGTTTTTTTTTTTGTAAAATTTTTATTTTGCAGACATAGAAAAAAGAACAATAAACAAAAGGTACCACATTCGGGGTGTAGATGGTCCCACACAGTGGGAAGCGTGAAAGTAAGATGAGGCAGAGCAGCAAAACAAAAAGCCAGCAGGTGAAGCCTTTATGTGCTGAGATTGTCGATAGTCCCGCATCTATCCCCCAGCATGGGGTAGCTTCAGTCAGTGCAGCCGATAAATAGTCCAGGATCGCTCCAGTCTCTAAGTAAGCCTCATCTCGGCGACACAACTGTCCCAATGCAGCACCCAGCCCCTCCCCCCCAGAACTCCCCCCCCCCCGTGACGGCGCCACTCGCAGCCCCCATTCATCCATCAAGCATACTCTAGAGCTGAAATAAGTGTAAATTCCTCAATGACGCCGGGCAAACAGCCGAAGGCAAGCCAGCAGAAAGAAAGGACTCGTGCCTGAAGTTTTTGTAGTTGCCTATAAATATATCCGCCATTCTCTCGAGACTCAGAAGTCTCCACAATCTAGAGTGCCAAAGGGAAACCGCCGGGGCCTCCTTCTGTTTCCAGGCTGAGGCCAACGTGAGTTTAGCCGCGCCGAGACACAGCCATAGGATCTTCTTGTCGGCTCGCGTCTGGTGTTCAAGGCCGGGGTCTCTCAATCCCAGTAGCACGAACTCAGGGGAGCCGTCGACAGGGTACTGCAGAATGTCCTTAATATGGGACAAGATCTCGACCCAGAAGGGCTTAATGATCGGGCAATCCCACCAGATGTGGCGGAAGTCCCCCAGGAGGCCGCAACCCCTCCAACACCTGTCCGTGACCGCCGGGAAAATGCGATGAAGCCGAGCCGGGACCATGTACCATTGCGTAAGAGTTTTGTAATGCGCCTCCCTCAGGAGTATAGAATGATTAAATTGCTTCATGTCCCTCCAGAGCGCCGACCATTCTCCATCAGTGATATCTCTCTCCACCATCTCCTCCCATTGCTCCATGTAGCGCGGTCCGGGGGAAAGAGCCGAGCGGAGCAGCAGCTGGTATAGAAAAGAGATGACCCCCTTCATGGCAGAGGTCTTCAGGAGAAAGGCTTCAAAGTCGGACAGATGCCTCGTCGCCGCCTCCCGCACCCCCGGCGAAGTGGCCCAGTGAAGCAATTGTAGATGCCGGTACCGCTCCCCTGGCTGCACTTGGTAGTCCCGCATGCAGTTCTCAAACGTCAGGGGATCGGGGCCATGGAATAGGTGAAGTAACGCCCGGCATCCCCCCTCCCTCCAGCCATCAAAGGGGCCCTCGGCGAGCGCCGGTGGGAACTCCGGATTAAAATGCAATGGGGTGAATGGGGATGGAAAGGTCGTCCACCTCTCATCGCCCGCCAGCGTGTCCCAGACCTTCAGCGTAGTCCCCGTGGGGGTACTAATATACGCGTTTACTGGGCGGTCCCGCTTCGGCTTCCATGCCAGGTCCCAGATGGACCGGCCTGCCACACTCCGGTCCATATGCAGCCAGTGTTTGTCAGAAAACTGCTGTGACCACTCCACCATGACCCTAAGTTGGGCCGCCTTGTAATAGAGGTTGAAGTCCGGGAGGCCTACCCCCCCTTCATTCGGCAGGCGTCGCAGGAGTGTAAACGAAAGCCGTGCTCGACCACCCTGCCAGACAAATTTCAACATCACCGATTTAAGGTGGCTAAAAAAAGTGGAGGGCAGTGGGATCGGTAGGGCCTGGAACAGGTATAGATACTTGGGGAGAAGGACCATCTTGATGGCATGTACCCGTCCTAGCCAGGAGAGGAATTTTGGTTTCCATTTCTCCAGTTCCGCCCGCGACTTGGCCAAGAGGGGCGGGAAATTGGCCGCGAAAAGGCCACCCACTGTGGGGGTGAGGCGAACCCCCAGGTATAGAATGGAGCCCGAGGCCCAGGCCAGAGGCGTCATCGCCTTCACCCGAGCCACCTCCGCCTGAGATAGGGTCAGGTTCAGGACATGCAACTTACCATAGTTAACCTTGAAGCCGGCCACCGCTTCAAATTCCAGCAATATATCCCTTACACATGGGAGAGAGTTAGCGGGGTCGGCCACCGACAATAGGACATCATCTGCAAAAAGGGTGATCTTGTGCTGTTCCCCCGTGAAAGGGACGCCCTTCACCCCCTCATGCTCCCTGACGGCCAGCGCCAGAGGTTCAATGCTGAGTGCAAACAGCAAGGGCGAGAGGGGACACCCCTGCCTGGTGCCTCGTGTATGCCGGAAGAAGGACGACAGGTGGCCGTTCACCGCCACTCTCGAACGCGGGCTGCAAAAGTTGGCTCTCACCATCGCGATGAACCGATCGGAGAAACCGAACGCCCGTAACGTGTGGAATAGGAAGCCCCAGTCCACTCGGTCGAAGGCCTTCTCCGCATCCAGCCCCACCAAGACCGCCGGGATGCGGAACCTGTCCGCCTTCTCAATAAGGTGGATCACCCTCCTAGTGTTATCATGCGTCTGGCGGCCCTTGATGAAACCAGATTGGTCCGCGTGGATAATCGACGGCAGCAGGTCCTGTAGGCGACTCGCTAGAATAGCCGAGTAGAGCTTTGCGTCGATGTTGAGCAATGCTATGGGGCGGTACGAGGCACACTGCTCCGGGTCCTTCCCCGGCTTCGGCAGGACCGTGATTACTGCCTCCGCAAGGGTCCCAGAGTTTACCCCAGGTCCAACCATATTGTTAAAGAGGGCGACCAGGAAGTCACACACCTCGGTCGCATAGGTCTGATAAAAGACTGCGGTGAACCCATCGGGTCCGGGGGCTTTGTGCAATTTCAGGTTTTGGATGGCAGAGAGGACTTCCTCCCTCGTGATCGGAGCATCAAGTAAATCGTTCCAAGCCCTTGATACCTGCGGAAGCGACAAGCGCTGCAGAAATTCACGCTGTTCGGCAGTGTCCAGCTCATCCCCCTTGTACAACGCGGCGTAGAAGCGGCCAAAGACATCCGCCTTCGCCCCGTCACTGTGACGGAGCACTCCCGCAGCATCTCTAATCCCACCTATGTATTCACGCTCCCTCTTGTCTTTCAGTTGCCGGGCCAGGTGTCTGCCAATCTTGTTACCCCCGGAGTAGGAGTGCCGACCCAGCCTCAATAGGGTGAGTTCAGCCCTATTTGTATAGTGCGCCTTCAACTTGCCCCTCACCGCCGTCAGAGGACGTAGGGTCACCCTCGAGGGATTAGCTTTGTGCTCCCTCTCCAGCGTGAGCACCTCCGCCTCCAGCGCCTCCCTCTCCTTCCTACGTAAAGCGTTCAATTGCGAGTTGAGGCCCAGGCACGTCCCCCTGATCGTCGCCTTGAAGGCGTCCCACGTGTTCATCAGGGACGTGTCCGAAGGGGGATTGCGTTCAAAAAAGTCCCGAATAGCCAGGCGTAAGGCCTGATGGGACACCTCGTCCCTGATCACCGAGGCCGGGAAGTACCACTTCCGGTTCGCGGTGTCAGGAGGCGACCACCGAAGCGTGAGCACCATGAGACTGTGGTCCGATACAGATATCGGGAGAATGGCGGCATCTAAAATGTTCCCCCTAAGTGATTGACTAAGGAAGATGTAGTCCAAACGGGAGTATGAGTGGTGCACATGGGAAAAGAATGTATAGTCCTTTACCTCAGGGTGAAAAAACCTCCAGCCATCAACCAGACCCATCTCCTCCACCCCCCGCTGCGTGGCCCCCGAGAAGACCCCTGTGTCCGCCCGCCGCCCCCCCGAGCTATCCACCTCTCCGTCCCAAACCAAGTTATAATCACCCATCATGAACACAAGACCTTCCGCAAAGTCCCCCACCTTCTCCAGTAGCTCCTGCAAGTACTTATTCTGGCCGGTATTAGGCAAGTAGAGCACCACAAACGTACACAGCCTGCCCTGAACATGCCCTTTGACCATCAGCCACCGCCCCTCTCTATCGTTGCGGACCCCCATAGGTTGAAAATGCAACGCTGCCTTGAACAGCAGAGCAACTCCCCGATGCTTCGTGACTGCTGAGGACCTGTACACAATGGGGTACGCCCTGTGGCAGAGCCGCAGTTCATCCTTTCATGCTAGATGGGTTTCCTGCAGCCCCACAACATCAAGATGATGGTTTACAACATATTTCAGGACCCTCTGTCTCTTCTGAGGGGAGTTCAAGCCCTTGACGTTCCAAGTGCCTATACTAATCGGCATGGCAGACACCAAACAGAGAACTCGCTATCAGTAATACAATCGGCGCCCAGCCTGCATTCCTCCCCTCCCCCCAGCCACGTGCTCCCAAACGTTTCCAGAACAGTCGATGGGTCAGCCCCTCTACAGCATGGCACGCATTCCAACATTCACACTTCGCATTCATCCCCAAAGGCCTACCGTCACGGGTCCCCCCCCCCCCAACCCAACAGTCCCCCAACCAAACCCCCCCCGAACCAACACAGAACAGTGTACAAAAATAGAGAAAAAAAAGTGCAATAACTATACTTATCGAGATCAGTAGGCCGAAGTCCGTAGGAAGCCCCCAATCAAGAGACAGGCCAGAGGAATGAAACCACTATTCCCCTCGGCCGCAATCGAGGTCGTCTCCCACCAGAGTACTTGTAAAACCCTCGATCAGAAGGCCCGAGCCTCCCCGGCGCCGATCCGCCATACATCGGGGATTACGCCGCCTCAGAGCTGAGCTGGGAGTCGGCCAACGTGGCCGAGGCCACCAAAGCGACTGCTGCTCCTCGTTCCTGCAGGCTGGTAGAAAGGTCCGGGCGTTGTCTAGCAGGGGAACCGGCAGGGGAGCGCCCCACCCTATGCCATGAGTTCGAACGGCGGCGCCGTCGAGACGGAGAGGCCGCCATGGCCTGCGAGGACGGCACATCCTCCAGTCCCAAGAGCTCTTTCGCCGCCTGAAGCGTGCGGATTTGGGCCAGGCGGTTCTGCCATCTGAAGATAATCCTGAAAGGGTGTCCCCAGGAATAGGCGATCCCCCTCTCTCTCAGAAACGATGTGACAGGTCGGAAGTCCCTCCGCTTTTGCAGGGTGGATGCAGCCAAGTCCTGGTACAGTTGTGGCCGATGGCCCCGGAATTGCAGTGAGTCGATGGTCCGGGCTTTCCGCAGTATCCTCTCCTTAAGTTGAAAATCGTGGACGCACACCAATATGTAAGGGGGAGGGCCCCCCCCGCGCCGTGGCAATCCCACCCGGTGCACTCTGTCCATCCGTATCTCCGTCGTGTCCGCCTCATCTAGGACCTGGAGAAACAGCTCCTGAACGTACCCCGGGAGATCCCCCGCCTCACCGTCCCATGGCACCGCCCGTATACGGATGTTATTTCTACGGGAGCGGTTTTCAAGGTCTTCCGTATGCAGTTGAAGGTCCAAATTTTGCTCGGTGAGGCGGATTATGTCTTGCTGGAGCATGTTTAGTTAAGAACGTGAGATTAGAGGAACTCTAGTTGCATCCCATGGTTGGCACTCATCATTGTTTGTCTTTACCTATTGAAAGGAAACGACTTTCATACAATGTTGTGAAGTTGATTTCTTTATTTTGTTTCTTAATTCAAAGTTCTCATGTGTAGAGATTCAGTTCAATGAATCATTGTAAAGTTCTTTACAGATCATGGTAGTCATTTGTAGAACTCAGGCACTGTCATTTTTGTGGGTCCAATGCATTTCGGGCATTGATGACAAGCCCTTCGTCAGGGAATTGACACTAAAAATGATAATGATAACATAAATTAATCTGAGACCTAAAGGTGAATGTATACACATACGATACAAAACAAAATGCACAAAATATCAGCATAACTTGGTGATTACAAAAGTAGCTCTTGGTGAGTAACATTTGAATGTAGAGAGGAATGTGTTCTCTAAAAAACGGTCAAAATGATAATGGTATGACAGCACTTATGTCCAAGGTAATGATGTGTAATGGTCATGTTAGATCGTATTACCATCTTAGTGTAGGAGACATCAATTCAAAAATAGCCGATTACATGATTAAATGGAAGGTTAGTATCACTCGCCACTTACATGCCTGTTTTTTCAGGGGTAATCGCGTGATCTGTAAAAGGGAAAAATAAACAGAGAACCGTCAGCGCCTCTGGGCGTGCGGTGCTCCGTAATGCTCGCGTCTTATAGAAGTGGGATTGTAGCCACTAACCTGAAAGGAATTTGGTTCTGGTTTGTTCGGCCGGTAGGTCGTCTCCTGGGGAACGCCTGTAGAAGCAGAAGCTTCCCGCGTTGGTTAAATTCGAAGGTCGGCTATCACGTGGTTGGTCACATGTGATCGGGAGAGTAAACAGACTAGGGAAGTGCCGTTTCGTGACAAAAGTAAACAATGAAGGGCCATACAGTGGAAAAAAGGCTCGGGTCAAAATTTAAGAATTAAAAAATACGACGAGCCGTTTCAGAAATGTGAACACAAAAAGGGGGGGAGAATGGAAGCTCGGGGGACCGAGAATGAAAGTAAGAATGGGGGTTTGGGGGTCCATTACGATCTAAAATAAAAATCTAAGTGTGATGTGAAGGGGAGTGTTATGTGTCAATGGTATAAGGGAACATACACAATAACAATCAATTCGATGTTCAGAGCAAAATACTTTACAGATAACATGCAAATTCTATTCTTTCGTTCAATCCTGTAGGGTTCTGGGTTGATAATTTCTGAATCCAATAGTTCTCCCTACGTAATAGGAATTTGTTATTGTCTCTGCCTTCTTGTTTGGTTACAGTCTCAAGAACAATGAACTTTATTTGGGACACGTTGTGGGATTGCTCAACAAAATGAGCTGATAGTGCTGACTTTGAGTTTCTCAGTCGGATGTTAGACTTGTGTTCAGTGAGACGAACTTTGATGCGTCGTTCTGTTTTCCCAATGTACATTTTGCCACAAGGGCATTTGATTCCATAGATTAAGTTGGCGGTGTCACAGGTTGCGTTCACTTTAAGTTTAATGGCGTACCCTTGACTTGGATGGTTGATAGTATTTCCTTTGATTATATTGTTGCAGTTGCCGCAATTTAAACAAGGTTTGGTTCCTGTGTAAGTGGTGTTTTCTTTGGGTTTCTGCTGTAGAATCTCTCCCAAGTTTTTGGCCCTAGTATATGCAAATATGGGTGGTTGGGTGAATGTATTTCTGAAATCCGGTTCCATATTGAGTATGGCCCAATGTCTCATAATGCTCTGTTTGTATTTTCTACTACTCGTGGAGTATTTTGAGACCACTACTGTCCGTGTTTGTTCTGTTTTCGAAGTTGGTGTTAAGAGTTTAGGTCGGTCCTGTTTGTCAATTCTCAATGTGGTTTCCTCGATTAGGGTCTTGGGGTAACCTCTATTTATGAATTTTTGTGACATCTCTGTGAGTCTTTGTTTGAGAGTTGTTGTGTCCGAGGTGATTCTTTTGACTCTCGCCATTTGTGAATATGGTAAGTTGCGTATCAGGTTGGGTTCATGGAAGCTGGAGTGTAGTAGTAGATTGTTCCTGTCGGTGGGTTTTACGTAAAGATCTGTGATAAATCCATGAGATGTTACTGCAACCTTCACATCTAAAAAATTAACCGACGTTTCTGAAATATCCCAGGTAAGTTGGATCCTCTGGTCGATGGTGTTAAATTTGGTGAGTTCCGTTCTCAGTGACTCTTCTGTGTCAGACCATATGATGAAATAGTCATCGATGTAACGAATTAGCATCTTTAGGTGGTTGGTCCAATTTGTGTTCTTGAGGATGTGTTGTGTTTCATACCAGTGCATGAACAGGTTCGCATATACGGGTGCGGCTGAATTGCCCATGGCCATCCCGGTGAGTTGTTGGTACCAATGATCTTGAGTTTTGAAATAGCTGTGGTATAGGGTAAAATGCATGAGTTCCATTAAGAACAGTTGAAAATCCTGGTCTAAATCAGTGCTTAGAAGAGCTGATTCCAAGGCTTCTATCCCCATGTCATGGGGTATGCTAGTGTATAGGCTACATACATCTGCTGTGCATAAGATCACTTTTTCAGTAGGGTTGAGTTTAGTTTGTTGCAGTTTAAGTAGAAACTGTGTTGTGTCTTTGATGTAAGTGTCCATGGTTTGGACCGAAGGTTGTAGATATCTGTCAATTAATTGACCGATCGGTTGATGTAGACTGCCTCGAGTAGAGACTATAGGTCTCATGGGGGGGTTTGTGAGGTTTTTATGGATCTTGGGTAACATTTTGAGTGTTGGACTCCTCGGATTAGTGGTAATAAGGAAATTCTTTGTCCTGTCAGTGATGGTCCCTTGATTGTGCGCCTGGTCAATGATGTTTCTTAAGGTGTTGGAATATTCAGAGGTGGGGTTGAAGTCCAACTTCTTGTAGGTTGTCATGTCCCTCACGTGTTCTGTGATTTTGTCATCGTACATTGTTGTGTTCATAATGACGATTGCTCCCCCTTTGTCAGCTTTGGTAAAGGTGATTCGGTTGTTCTTTGCCATTCTGTTCAAAGTGTCCCAATCTTTTTGGGTGATGTTTTTGGTCTTGGGTTTAGTGTGTTCGATTTTCATGATATCTTGTTTAACTAGATTTTCGAAGAGGTCAAGAGTTTTATGACTGGTCGGAGCCTGGAATGAACTCTGTGGACGTAGTCCCAGTAGTTGGTCTTTTTCAAGCTGTGAACGTTCTGGTACGACGTTATCAAAAAAATGTCGAAGTTTGAGTTTTCGCATACATTTAAAAAAAATCACTTCTAATTCCAGCTGATCTGTGGAGGTGGTAGGTACAAATGAAGTTCCTTTCTCTAGTAGCTTCATTTCATATGCATTGAGTTTCTGGTCGCTGATATTGATTACTAGGTGTTCTGAGGTTGGTTTTTCTTGGGTTTCTTCTCCTTCTCTTTGGTTGTGGCCGTCGCACTCCTGGTGTTCGGAGGGTCCCTTTCTTTCTCTTTTTCTTTTTCTTTGCCCTCTCCTGGGTCTCCTTTTTGGGCTTGGCCCTGGTCTAAAAAAGGGCTGCTCTCATGTGTTTGGCTAGTAGTTGGTTCCACTGTGGGTGTGAGGTCTTGTGGGGTTCGTGTGGTTTGCGGTTTACGTGGTCTTTGACCTGATTCACTATCGGTAGATGACGTATCCGTGTTAGAATTGTAGGGGCGGTTTCGTCTTTTTTGGGCGTAAACGTCGGCCCAAGTATAGACCTCTCCCAGTCTATAGTCCAAGGTGTCCCGCTTAAATTTTCTGATTTTGCGTTCGTTAATTTCTCTGGAGTGACGGTCGATTTGGCTTTTGATGTCTTCTAAGGTGGTTTTGAGTTCTTCTTCGGACATCATTTTGGATAATTCAGTTGATGTTTCCTCTATTTCTTTAGAAAGTTCTTCCAAGATAGATGAGAGTTCTTGGATGATTAGAAGGATGAGGTCCAATGAGCATTTGTTAAGTATCTCATACCAGCGCTCCTGGAATTTTTTGGAATGTTTGCATAGAGATGGTTTAAGTGCAATTCTTAACCCCCGGGGTATGCGTTGGTTTCTGTGGTATTTAATAAGAGTACTTGCATGTAATTGTTGGTTTGTTTTTCTTTTTGATAAGTAAAGTAATTGTTTTATGTTTTGCTCCTTTGATCGATTTGATGTTTCTTGTGTTAGTTCCTCCCTGATGAGAGAATATATTTGATCCACATCTTTTGCTTCAAAAGCGAAGGTGGAGGCTCTGGCCTCTGTGCTTTTAGAAATGTCTTCGTAATTGCTCATGTTATATTTTTCTCACAGTTGGTTTTAAGTGCGTGCTATCGCTCCAATGGACGCTGGGAGGATAATTGTATTCTATTGTGGAAGATGCACAGCTTAGTTTTATAACAAGATAATCTTGGAGTTTGAAAAGTTGTTGGGTTTTTAGTGGTGCTCAACCTGGAGACGTCGAGGGTCCAACGACGCCGGTTGAAATAGTTAAGAACGTGAGACTAGAGGAACTCTAGTTGCATCCCATGGTTGGCACTCATCATTGTTTGTCTTTACCTATTGAAAGGAAACGGCTTTCATACAATGTTGTGAAGTTGATTTCTTTATTTTGTTTCTTAATTCAAAGTTCTCATGTGTAGAGATTCAGTTCAATGAATCATTGTAAAGTTCTTTACAGATCATGGTAGTCATTTGTAGAACTCAGGCACTGTCATTTTTGTGGGTTCAATGCATTTCGGGCATTGATGACAAGCCCTTCGTCAGGGAATTGACACTAAAAATGATAATGATAACATAAATTAATCTGAGACCTAAAGGTGAATGTATACACATACGATACAAAACAAAATGCACAAAATGTCAGCATAACTTGGTGATTACAAAAGTAGCTCTTGGTGAGTAACATTTGAATGTAGAGAGGAATGTGTTCTCTAAAAAACGGTCAAAATGATAAATGTATGACAGCACTTATGTCCAAGGTAATGATGTGTAATGGTCATGTTAGATCGTATTACCATCTTAGTGTAGGAGACATCAATTCAAAAATAGCCGATTACATGATTAAATGGAAGGTTAGTATCACTCGCCACTTACATGCCTGTTTTTTCAGGGGTAATCGCGTGATCTGTAAAAGGGAAAAATAAACAGAGAACCGTCAGCGCCTCTGGGCGTGCGGTGCTCCGTAATGCTCGCGTCTTATAGAAGTGGGATTGTAGCCACTAACCTGAAAGGAATTTGGTTCTGGTTTGTTTGGCCGGTAGGTCGTCTCCTGGGGAACGCCGGTAGAAGCAGAAGCTTCCCGCGTTGGTTAAATTCGAAGGCCGGCTATCACGTGGTTGGTCACATGTGATCGGGAGAGTAAACAGACTAGGGAAGTGCCGTTTCGTGACAAAAGTAAACAATGAAGGGCCATACAGTGGAAAAAAGGCTCGGGTCAAAATTTAAGAATTAAAAAATACGACGAGCCGTTTCAGAAATGTGAACACAAAAAGGGGGGGAGAATGGAAGCTCGGGGGACCGAGAATGAAAGTAAGAATGGGGGTTTGGGGGTCCATTACGAGCATGTGGAGCATGTGAACATCGGTGGCCACACTCAGGTCCCTGTCTTCCAGGGTCGCCACCCTCTCTCCTATGCCATCCACGTCCCTCCGCACTTCCCGCAGGTCGGAGGCGAGTTGCGCCCTGAGTTCTGAAATATCCTCCTTGATGGAGGCGAACAGCTCCGACATGAAGGCTTTCGTCGCCGGGGCGTCTTCATCAGAGTGCTTCGATGACCCACTCGCCCCAGGGGAGGCCGGTTGTTGGGAGGCCTTATCCTTCCCCTGGTTCCGTTTGCGCTGCACAGTGGACATGGCGGCTCACCGCGCCCTGCGCCGGCTCCACGTGGCTAAGGAAAGTAGCGGGGCCTGCAGGCGAACCAAATGTTCAGCGCCCGCCGTCGCCTCCAAGCGCTCTCAGGCACACGACCCGGGGGCGTCTCCTGTACCCCAGGCGGGAACCCCAGGGAGCCGGTGACCTTCCGCCTCGGCCCTCCGCGCCTCCGCTTTGCACGTGTCGCACCTCCAAAGAGCGGCAGAGTCACTCCTTAGCCCCACCGCCGTCCGGCTTCGCGCAGCTCCCAGGCCCGGGACCTCGAAGGTTCAAACAGGCCGCTGGCTCCAACCGCGAGGGGAGGGCTGGTCGATGGAGATAGTAAAGTGCCACTGACCGTCCGATAGCCTCTGCTTGGCCAGGGGTCGGTGCTCCACCTCCCCCAGGTGTGGTGGGGTATGAGCCGGGTCTCGTCGCCAGGACCTCCCTCGCCCAAGCTCAGGTCCGAACAGCCTTCCGTCTACTCCAGAGTTGTCAGGCGGATCTGGGGCCCCGCCCTTAGACCACGCCGGGCCGCGATGCCTGGAAAGCCCGGGGTCTCGCAGGCCGCAGATTGCTTTCGCTCTCGCAGGCGCTTCCAAGGTCACACCGCCTCGGCGACCCCGCCAACGTCCGCCGCTCCGCTAGGCGATCGTCGCCGCCACTGTAGGGGCTCGTGGGCACCCCCAAAACCGTGCTGTTAGATGCTTTGTTGGATCAGCGCCGGAGCGGCACGAAAAGGCGTCCTACTCCGCCGCCATCTTGGCCACGCCCCCTCCGCCAGCAAGTTTTTGATGGTGGGGTCAGTAGTGGAATCAAAATGGAGATTAAGATCACCCAATATGGTGAAGTTGGGAGAAGAAACTACAAGAGTGTGAGATATTTCTAAGAGTTCTTCAATAAACCTAGCGGAAGGACCAGGCGGCTGGTAGATATAGAGCCCAGAGAGGGCAAACTGAGGGCATGTAGAGATCTTAAATCGTGCGCTTTCGCACCCCCAGATGTCTTCTTTTGTAAAGGAACAGTTGTTTACAGCTCGATATATAACAGCTGTCCCGCCGCCCCTGGAGTCTCTGTTTATCAGTTTTATAGAGAAACCGTCAGGCAGCGTGAGGTTCTGGATGCTAGTCTGGTCATCATGGAGCCAGGTTTCGCATAGAAACAGAATGTCTGGGTTTTCGTCCGTTAGGAGAGTATGGACTTCCGCATGGTGTTTAGCAAGTGATCTGACATTCAGTTGGAGGACCAGAAGGGGGGAATGTTTTGGCGTGGTCGTTATGCAACCAGATAAACTAGGCTTAGGTGTAGTGAAGCTGCAGGACTCACAATGTAGTGCCGTTTGGCCAAGGCAGCCTCCAAGTTTGTCGCATCTGGCATCAGGTTTTAATGCGAGGAGATGCTCTCTTTCATAGCAGATTTTAGGCTGTGGATTTTGTGCAGGGGGACTGGCGAGAGGCGATGTCTTGGCGATGACGGGCGCAGACGGGCTTGCCTTAGGCGCTCCCCCTGCGCTCGTCCGCTGCGCTTCCTCCAAATGCACATGCTTTATAGGAGGGAAGAGGTGGGAGGGGGGCGTGGCCTCGAGGGGGCCTGGCCTCAGTAATTGCCGCTAATGTCATCAGCTGTTATGAAAGCCAAGTGTATCGCGGCTGCGCTAAGCTCCGCAGAGCGAAAGGCTTTTAAAAAGTACAATAAACGTGACACTCAAGTGGTTTTAAAAGAACAAACAGCAAGTACAAAGAATGCAGTAACGCTCCCGGCTTTCGCCTCAGGAGTAAAGGTGTAGGTGGACGCTTGTATTCAGCGCCTACTTATACCGTGGGAGGGGGGCGTGGCCTCAGTAACTGCCGGTAATGGCGTCAGCTGTTTTGAAAGGCAAATGTATCGCGGCTGCGCTAAGCTCCGCAGCGCGAAAGGCTTTTAAAAAGTACAATAAACGTGACACTCAAGTGGTTTTAAAAGAACAAATAGCAAGTACAAAGAATGCAGTAACGCTCCCGGCTTCCGCCTCAGGAGTAAAGGTGTAGGTGGACGCTTGTATTCAGCGCCTACTTATACCGTGGGAGGGGGGCGTGGCCTCGAGGGGGCGTGGCCTCAGTAACTGCCGGTTATGGCGTCAGCTGTTTTGAAAGGCAAGTGTATCGCGGCTGCGCTAAGCTCCGCAGCGCGAAAGGCTTTTAAAAAGTACAATAAACGTGACAATCAAGTGGTTTTAAAAGAACAAACAGCAAGTACAAAGAATGCAGTAACGCTCCCGGCTTCCGCCTCAGGAGTAAAGGTGTAGGTGGACGCTTGTATTCAGCGCCTACTTATACCGTGGGAGGGGGGCGTGGCCTCGAGGGGCGTGGCCTCAGTAACTGCCGGTAATGGCGTCAGCTGTTTTGAAAGGCAAGTGTATCGCGGCTGCGGTAAGCTCCGCAGCGCGAAAGGCTTTTAAAAAGTACAATAAACGTGACACTCAAGTGGTTTTAAAAGAACAAACAGCAAGTACAAACAATGCAGTAACGCTCCCGGCTTCCGCCTCAGGAGTAAAGGTGTAGGTGGACGCTTGTATTCAGCGCCTACTTATACCGTGGGAGGGGGGCGTGGCCTCGAGGGGGCGTGGCCTCAGTAACTGCCGGTACTGGCGTCAGCTGTTTTGAAAGGCAAGTGTATCGCGGCTGCGGTAAGCTCCGCAGCGCGAAAGGCTTTTAAAAAGTACAATAAACGTGACACTCAAGTGGTTGTAAAAGAACAAACAGCAAGTACAAAGAATGCAGTAACGCTCCCGGCTTCCGCCTCAGGAGTAAAGGTGTAGGTGGATGCTTGTATTCAGTGCCTACTTATACCGTGGGAGGGGGGCGTGGCCTCGAGGGGGCGTGGCCTCAGTAACTGCCGGTAATGGTGTCAGCTGTTTTGAAAGGCAAGTGTATCGCGGCTGCGCTAAGCTCCGCAGCACGAAAGGCTTTTAAAAGTACAATAAACGTGACACTCAAGTGGTTTTAAAAGAACAAACAGCAAGTACAAAGAATGCAGTAACGCTCCCGGCTTCCGCCTCAGGAGTAAAGGTGTAGTAAGCGAAGAGGGTTTGGCCTAACCAGTGAGCAATCTAGAATAACGTTCAGAGATACCCAAAAGGCCCAGACTCAGGACTGGGTTGACTTTGTTGATTGTGCTACTAAGGCTCTGGAGGGCTGGTTACTAGGCAGTAAAGTATGTGATTATACAGGAATATTCAACTTGATTATAAGGGAGCAGATCCTTAATACCTGTCAGAATCAGCTGTTGCATCAGCACCTGGTAGACTCTGATCTGACCTCTCCCCAAGAATTAGGAAAGAAGGTAGACAAATGGGTCAGAACCAGGGTGAAGCAGAAGGTACAGAACCAAGGTGGTGACCAGAAGATGCAAGATCCTAATAAGGGTGGAGAGAAGAGTAAAGACCAGAAGTCTTCACAAGGCCCCCAAAAATCTTTTAATGGTGGGGATTCCTAATATTCCAAAAAAAGGCCAAAAGAAACCATGGTGTAAAGTTTGTAAAAAGAGCAGCTATTGGACTAGTGACTGTAATAGGTCCAAAGACTCAACTCCAGCCACTATTTCCCCTAAGGAAACTGTTTTCCCTAGTTCAACTCCAAATGGTGGTACTCAGCAGAAGGGTGTAGTAGGGTTAACTCTGGGTTCTGAGATGGACTCTGGCCGAGTCAGAGTTCTAAATCAGGCTGCACTGATCTGTGATGGATGCATGGATATGTCCTCCTTTGTGAGTCCCAGTAACATGGGCAAATACAGACAGCAGCCTTTGATAAATGGAAAAAAGGCTATGGCCTACAGGGATACAAGGTCAAGTGTCACAATTGTGACACAAGACCTTGTAATCCCTGGACAGATCATACTTGGTGAGCTTAACCAAGTGACCAATGCTAGCAATGTCAGGCCCAACCATGCCCTGGCAGTTGCTAATTTCTCCGGGGGATGGGTAACTAGCCTCAAGAAAGTTGTGGTAAGTGCAGACCTCCCTGTTGAATGCTTGCTTGGCAAGGATTTCGAGACTTCAGCCTAGTCTGAAGTGGAGTTAAAAACCCATGCAGAAATGCTCAGGATCTTTGCACATGTGTTTGCTGTGACTAGGTCAAAGGCCAAAATGTCTAAAACTGAACAGGCCCTGGATTCTGGAATAATGGACCAGGTGCCTTCCAAGAATAGGAGCAGTAGGGTTAAGGGTTATAGCTATATATGGCTATACGTTCACTTGTTTGTTGCTTGGCACGTTTCACGTGAACAAGGCTATGGATGTAACCGAAAGGCATTGTGAAATAAATTATTTGGAGATACTTCTACGAAGATGGGTCTTCTTTTACTGAGAGCGCGCTGACTCTGTGGTGTATGGATTTGAATTTGCCGGTACTCCGCTGGGGTGCGCGCCACTCACCTCGGGTCCCTGGCAATCCAGAAGAAGACTTTGCTGCTGATATATATATATATATATATATATAGAATGTGCTGGACTGGATAAAAAGCTTTCTAGCAAATAGACGCCAAGTAATTACCTTAGGCCATTTCAGATCGGGAGAAATAAAGCTAAACTCAGGAGTACCGCAGGGCTCATGCTTGAGCCCTACGCTCTTCAATGTTTTTATGGCTCCCCTGATCACACTTATATCATCCTTTAATATAAACACCATCGCATACGCGAAGGATACACAGCTCATCCTAGTATTGAACGATGATACCAGGGAGGCCGAAAGGATTCTTAAAAATTGCCTTACAGCCACATTTCAATGGATGACTGACAACCATTTGAAATGCAACTCAGAGAAACCTTAAATTCTGGCATATGGAAAAAACAACCTATTCAGTCCCACACTATGGTGGCCGGAAGACACCACCGCCCCCCCCCAAGCCCTGTAACATCAGTCAGAAATCTAGGGGTCAAATTTGACTCAGCCCTAACGTTCAAACAGCAAGCAGTAGCTGTGGCAGGAACTTGCTTTGGCATTATAAAGGCGCTAAGAAAATTCTTCAAATTAATACCACTTCCGGCACGAAAAATGGTTGTAGTGGCGCTTATTACATCATGCCTAGACTACTGCAACAGTCTCTATGCAGGGACTAACAGGACGGTTTGCCATAAACTACAAATGGTACAACATGCAGCGGCAAAACTTGTGCTGGGATGGAACAGAAAGTCATCCGCCACGGCGGCAATGGACGCTCTACACTGGCTGCCGATACATAAAAGGGTCCTTTTTAAAATTCTCCTAATCACTTTCAGGGCCTACTATGGAAGAGGACCTGGCTATATTCAGAGCATGTATAAACGCTACACCCCTTCACGAAATCTTAGATCGGTCAAAGCGAACGTTCTTACCATCCCCAATTACAAACTAAAAACCAGAGGAGGGAAAGCCCTGGAGGTCCTAGGCTCAAAGGCCTGAAATAAATTGCCTCTGTATCTTCGTCAAATACCTGTGGAAACAGTATTCGGGAAAAATCTTAAAACATGGATATACGGTATATCCAACACTCTAGGTAAAAGCCTGATATGACCTAACACACACCTACCTCCAGCTAACGCTAAGCAATCCCTGTCTTACTGTGCACATCTTGTCAAAGCGCAAAGATGCTCCTTGGAGTGAAAGCTGCGCTGTATAAGAACCACCTACATTACATTACATTACATATATATACATATATATATATATATATATATATATATATATATATATATATATATATATATATATATATATATATATATATATATATATATAATTGTATAAGTGTATAATAGCCTGAGAGCTAGTATATTGATTTGAAATCATGAATGAATGAAGTTTTATTCACTTAATTTGAAGAGATTATATAAACATATGCTCTATGTAAATAATGCATATATTCAAACTCTAAGATGGCCCACAGAGTGGGATTGATATTTTTGTCTGCTCTCTATGTCTATGAAATGAACCCTCGCAAACGAAGGGAAAATTAACGAGGTAAATGAAAAAAATGTTACCTCCTTGTTTGTTTTAAATGGCGGGAGCTTCTTTATTTCTGTTGACACAGGGGAAAAAGGCACGTTTGCCGAAACACGTCCTGTTTACGTGTAAATAAATTCTTATATGACACCACGCGAGTGCGGCCACTTCCTTCTTTGTTGAGGGGAATTTCGGAGCTGAATCTATTCGCGGAGCCACTACTGCGTTTTGGACCTCACCCACTCCCGAGTGCTCGAAGACGACTGAGGTGGAACTGGAGCTTTCTTGACTGCCGTGTGAGCACCGCTGCGCAAATGATCCAGCGCTACTAGATCGCGGAAGGCTGAAAGGCGGGTGAGTCGTTAACACGCCTGCCTGCTGCCTAGCGTCTCGCATAATACCAGAATATCTCTCTGTATGCCAAGCTGGATCTAATCAAATGTGACGCAGTATTTGAAGCGATAAAGACTGTCGCATTATACACGTTGTCTACATTAATTGAAGTCCCGCCAAATCACATTTAAAATGTTTTCGGATACCACGAGAAACCGAGAAGCGGCGGATGTGTTCAAAAGCAGCCCAATGCCGCCTCCAGAAAGAACAATTGTGAATGAGCCTCCCGATTCGCTAAAGGCATTGGTAGATAAATTAGAACGTTTGATGGAACGCGAAATCCGCAAATGGTGGGAAGCGAACTCACTGCAGCATTATTTGGAGGTGAAACGCGTCCCACGCAGACTACGCATTTATACTATCCCATCCTATGAGAATCCTGACCCTGCGCTTCTTGAGGAGTGGTCTGAGTTCACTCTAGAAGCAAGTGCTGGTATTCTAAAGATTCTCATAAAGTTTGCCTGTAGCGACCGAGAGAAATGTCTAAATGAGATAGCAGAGATCGAATCATTGATTGATAGCAACACGGAAGTAGCAGATAAAGACGAGGTACGTGAAAAAATAAAAGCACGGTTGATCGCATATCAAGAGAAAATAAAATTAAGAAAACACACAAAATTTTATCGTGATGCCAAAGATTATGAACAAGGGAGAATTCTTACCTTTGCGCGTAAATTTGACGCACCAAAAAAAGTTCTGAGAGGAGCAGGTCAAAAAAATGTACAGACCCAAGAAACATCAGATGCCAGCAGGTCCAGTTGCAGGTCCATGCAGGTCCAGTGCAGCAGATCAGCGCGGCAGTTGGAGAGAGGCCCCTAGAGCTTGTTGTCTCCGTGTAGCTCAGAACAGGAGGCCAGCTAACTAACCTTTGGAGTCACTCAGATATCCAGTAATGAAGGAACCAGCTCCAGTCTTCATTCACAAGTAGTAGGGAGTCCTACTTCTGTAGTGTCTACAGGTCTAGAAGTTTACTGAAGATTGGGAATGAGTGTCCTGTTTGTTTATGCTTTGTGCCACCTTTGAAGTGGAAGACACTTCTTGAGTGTTCTCCCCACAGAAGTGCCTGTATTTTCCTACCATCCTGCCCTGGTCCCAGTATGTCTGGGGGCACAATAGGCTAGAGTGAAGTTCTTTGTGTGTGTGCTGACACAGTTTCTTTAAAGTGCAAGTATGACAAGTGACAGCTTCACCCCTCCCATCAAGTCAGACTGGCCCATCTGCCAAAACTGAGTCCCTCTATTGTGTGGTTGTCAGAGAAGAGCACACAAAGGCCAACTGCCAATTTCACCTTGTCACGCGAGATAGGAAACAGGCTGCAGGGACCAAATAGTTCGGAAAACAAAATGACAACTTTATAAAAGTGGCTTTTTGGAATTGTGACATAAAATCTGACTTTAACATTAAAGATGATTTTAAACTATAGTGCCTTTGATACCAAGCATTACATTTCTACCTAATCCTAAACACAACGTATCACTTATTTAATGTAATAAGGGGACCCAATGTTATCCTATGAGAGAAATAGGCCTCACATCAAGTGAAAAAAGTAATTTGGTAGCTTTTCCTTACTAGGACGTGTAAAACTTAAAAAGTACATGACCAACTTTTTTTAATACACTGCACTTTGACTATGGGAAGTTTAGAGCCTACGTTAGGTGTGACCTATATGCATTAAAAAGAAAGTTTTAGACCCGGCAAGCGTTTTTTTTTTTAAAGTTAAATTGGCGGTTTAAAACTGCCTACAAACGGCAAAGGCAATTCTGAGACATGCTGCTTCAGTGGCCAGAACAATAAGTGCTACAGGCCCACTAGTAGCATTTAATTTACCAGCTCTGGGTGTATGGTATACCACTTTACTAGGGACGTATAAGTGATTTAAATATGGCAATCAAGTGTAAGCCAATTTTGACACATTTTATGAAGTGAGCACAAGTACATTAGAACTGGTTAGCAGTGGCAAATTGCACAGGGTCCTAAGGTCAACAAGTCTAAATACAGGAAAAGAGGAGGGGTAAAGGCAAAAAGCTTAGGGGACTACCATCCAAGGGTGTCAGGTCTAACAGGGACTCATGTTTCACTTAGAAGTTATCATAGAAGAGTAATAATGAATAACAGGCCTGCTAGGCTGTGTTAGAAAATTCTACACTGGAGAGGGAAGTGACAGGGAGAGGCAGGTATAGGGTCAAGAAAGATTGTAAATGAAAACCTACATTTAAAAATCAATAATAGATATTATCATAGATGAGAAGTCAATTAAAGTTGACTGTGATTTGTTGGAAGGCCTGCAAAATATATTCTCTATGTAAGAGAAAATGATTAACTGTTATAACAAAGATTAACTTCACAGTATTTTAAATGTAAAAGGAACAGTGTGGAATCCATAAGAGATTGAATAAAGCATGTGAACAACAGAGGAGCATAGGTGAGTAAGTGCTACTGTCAAAATTACTATATGCTGCCCATCATCCATTTGCATCGTACAGTACTTCATCGTGTATTACAGTAAAATGCCTGCCAAATGGAAGTGACATATTCAAATTGCAACTTATCAACCCCTCTGTTGATGTATTTTGCTGATTTATGCAAAGATAAGTTTGTGAACTAAAGTAAAATGTTAAAACCAGGTCTGGTTCCAGACAGTTTTACTTTGCTACATTGGGAAAACTAAACAGGCTACCTACAGTGATCTGCTAATTGTCATATTGTTCTGTGGTCTCAAGTGATACTCATTACCTCCCTATCCTATTTCCACCTTACACTCATTGTACGTTCTAGAGAAATCTCGCTAATTTGAAGGGCAACTTCTCTGAACCAAAAGAGAAGCTAAAACAATCTCTGGATGGACACATGATCTTGGTTCTAGTAAATTTAGTGATGCAATTAATTATTTTTAAATGTATTGTTCTCCATGCATTGCTTGGTGCTTGATGCTAGGTAGGGGTGGTCTTGGGTTACTAGAACAAAATCTTTTCAGAGCATGACCCTCAGCAAAGTGTTCTGGAATTCAGAATTTTGTTTTCTTTGCAGAAGCTGGAATCTTACCATTGCGAGAAGCTGATATTCCCAGGACAATCTCTACAGGGGCTAGAACCAATTCCTACCACTTTTCAAAGTTTTCAAAAATACATACTCAAATATCCTTATCAGGCCATACCCCGTTAATCATGGCCAACTCCAAGGCAGTCCCCTAATACGTCCACTCCAATGTTAATCAAATTTGTATGGAATACGTGTATGGTAACATAAAACCCAGTTCCAGCAGAATTAGCCAAGCATCAAGAAACCAGACTGTTAGAAATGGGATTTCTGGTTGGCTAAGGCTTGCGCCAAAGCCAGGCAGAAACCACCACTCTAGTCAGGGCAAGGGAGTTACACTCCAAAGATAACCCCTGCTCACCCCCTTGATAGCTTGGCTAGAGCAATGAGGCTTATCCCGCAGGCAATGTGTAAAGCGTTTGCGCAATACACACACAGCAGCAACACACTAGGCAAACCACAAAAAGGAACTACACACAAGGTTATATATAAAAATAGAGCTCCGTCCATCATCCCCTTTTGTATCGCTTTGTTCGCCCTAAGTTGGCAGGGTATGCTCAGACGTGAGTCCCTTGCTCACTTGGCCACTGGATTCAAGATAGCCTGGCTCCGTCCGTCATCCCCTTTTGTATCGCTTTATATATAAAAATAACCTTTGTATTACCATAAACACATTAGATCATAATCACACAGATACACTGTGCCAAGTGGAACTGGGCAGTATTTATAGGGGATTATTGACAATGCCATGTGGGCCACTGTCAGAGTCAGCACTTGGCAGAAATAGGTCAAACTACCTCCTAAGCATGAAAACACAATTAGAGGTATCACAGGCATAAAGGCATTGCACATTACGCATAAATCACATTTGGCATTAGGTAATCACTATCACAGACACAGTAAACCATCACCCTGCGCAAGATCACAGTAGGTTCTGACCCCAGGCCAACTGGCCATCAGTAGGGCTCAAACACCCTTTGTCCAACAGTGAGGGTTGGTTGCGCACCCCAAAAGAGCAGGCCTAAACGTAGCAGCAGCCCACTACTTGCTGGGCAGCTGTGAGGTAGAAATGAGGCCTGGGCTCTCAGTAGCCCTTTAAATAAATGTGCCAAACGTAGGAGCCATCTGGCTCTGAAACTAAAGGTCCCCAAGTACTGGGGAAAGGCCACTGGCCCCTCTGGGGCTCTTAAAACAAAGAGGTCACCTGTTAGGGCCACCCTGGGCTCTTAGAAAAGAACCTGGCCCCAGAGTTCCACATTGCAGCTGCCCACTACCATCCTGGGCAGCTGCTACTACAGGGGAAGAGAGCCGTGCTACCCCCACCTTTCCCATGGCCTCTCACCTGGGGGGCGCTTTCTTCGTGGCCGGGACACGGCCCGCCTGTCTCCTTCCTTCGATGGGGCAGCAGGAGTCTCCTTCCTTCGCTCGGCTTCTCTCCCCATCAGCGGGGTGGCGCCCACAGGGCTCCGACTCTTGGGACCACGGGCGGGGCTCCCTCCGATACACAGCGGTCCCGCCTACCTCAGTCCAGGCTTCCTTTTCACACCGGAGTGCGGGGTGGGCTCCCGTCATCTTCCGACTTTCCTATTGGGCCACGCTGTGATTGGGCGGCCTCCACAGCTTCCGGGTGGCCCGCCCCCAACCAGGCAACGGCGCCTGTCTTCCGGTTACACGCCGATAGCGGCCCGGAGGAAACTTTTGAAAAGCGGCTTGGGCCACAGCGGTGGTTCTGTTAGTGGCGGCAAGTTGCGGGGTGGGCACCCGTTCTTTAAATAAAAGCGAATGCGCCCATAACGCGGGGTGGGTCCCTGCTAAGTATACAAATAACACTCCACCAGGCAGAGACGCGGGGTGGGCACTCGCTTTCGAGCAGAACATGGGGCAATCCCCAGGCAGCCTCTCCGGGCTGCAATCCACGTACAGGAGCGTCCTCCAAGCGCCAGGGCCCCCAACTCAGCAACAGGTCAGAGGGTCAAGCTGGACAACACACAAGCGCTGCTCCCACGAATCACAGTGTTCCTCAGTAAGCGTGTAGCGCTTTTCAGTCAGAATCCAGGAAGGCCCTCAGACCATAGAAGAAGAATGGAGAATGGAGTGCTCTTGCCAGAAATAAAGGGCAAAGCGCCCCTCTAAATAAAGACACAGGTTGGGGGGCACAAGGCTGGGCTCAGGCAGGCCAGCACACAGGGCCCTCCATCAGGGAGGCAGTCCGTTGTGGTGGTTCCTCCTGGAGCTCAGCAGCAGCAGCCCCCTACCGTCAGGCTCAGCACCTCAGAACCCCTTTACCTGGGGTCACAGCCCCTTCTTATATACACAACACTCCCTTTGTCTAAGGCTGTTGGGCAGGGGGAGAACCAGATGCAACTGATTCTGTAGCACTTTGTTGTGCTGAGCCCCTCTCCCTATCCACTGGCCAGGCTAGGGACATCAGACGCACCACAGGGGGTGGAGCCAGCATTGTGGAGGGAAGGCACAGCCCTATTCAGGTCCCAGGTGCAACTCCTCTCTGCCATCAACATGCAGATCTCTCCATTCACCACCGGGCAGACCCATCCTGACTCCTGGAGCCAGACACACCAGCCAGCCCCAGCAAATTACAGCCAGACAGGCAATTCCCATTCACTGCACACAGACATACCAACTTCTTGAAGTGGCACTTCTACACTAGCCATATTAAATCTGCACACACCATTGCGCAGTATTTAATCTCACGAGTTTACACATACCAAACTCGACCCTGCACTCCCCACACATCAGGAACTACCATGGACACACATATGCCCATGCTTTCCTATGGGAGGGCAGGCCAATCTCATCACCTGCACTCAGAGTGCGCACGCACTTTACACTGGGATGCAGTGGTAAAGTGCGCAGAAGCCCAAAACCAACTAACATTCGGTCACATTTAAAAGTAAAAGGTTTAGGGGTGAACCTGCCAAAATGGCCAAGTCCAACACAGACCCTGATAAGTTGGTCCCCTCACAAGTACCTGAAATCGCCAGCACACCGATCGTGTGTGTGGCCGTCTGAAGAATACACTATTGAAAGTGACTTTCGGGATTAACGGGCTATGGCCTGATATGGATATGTTAGGAAGACATACAATAGCTCTACAACCGCTACTACATATGATTATTGATTTATGATTTAAACTCAGGATTGTTTTGAGTTCACAACAGATCACCACCCGTTTGAAGTACCCGATATGCCTCTGAGCCTATGACTACGATATTGCCATTACGCCTCGAAAAAGTCTGAATAGAGATTTGTACGGACGAAACACGTGTTGGCTTCAATAACTGCTGGGAAGTTCTTATACTACAATAAAAAGAACTTTTCAATGGAAGATGCTTGTGGATTATCTTTGAAAACATCTACAAGATTGGAATATATCACACTCGCTGCATGACCCTAGGGAGTTATTACTATATGTTATAAAATGTAAATATCCAATACCCTTAATTTTGGATTTATTGCAACTGATAAGGGTGTGCTGTAACAAGCTTCTTTGTTAATGTTTATGTGCATGTTTCTTGGAACCTGCTGATAGCACTATTGGGTAGTAGGTGCTGTAGCTATATGAGCACACCAATATTTCTACAATTGATTACTATTCATGCTTGTACTTGCTATATGCTACATTTTGTTAATTTGATGTGCGTTTTTTCCCTGAAGGGGACACTACTACCTATTGTTTGATTGTCAGTATAATAAAGTTAATAAAGTTATCTAAACCAAGAAACCAGACAAAAAAGTTCCTTCTTGGACTTTTATACAATATTTATTACAAATCCAATTCATTGGTAAAGTCTGTTTTGTAACACATATTTCACAAAAGGTACTTTTGGAATATTATCTTCAACATGCCTTAAGATTCTTGACACCCATTTGCCTGAACTTCCAACTGTCACCCAGGAGCTGAATAGCTCCTTGATTATATGTAAATTAGCTCCCCAGAGCTAAAGCAAAGACCTTGGGTGTAGGGAGAAGTTGACCTTCCCCAGACAGGATAGCTTGGAGGCTGTGCTCTGCTTTCTTCATTTCTTCGGGGGATTATTACTCTGTCAATGGTAGATGTATCCTTCTCCTGGGCCTGCTAACCTTTTTCCTAACTAGCCAGACAAGGACCAATGTCAGTGGGAGAGGATCTGTCTAAGAACATGTTTTCTTTTGAGTGACCACAGGGGAGGGTTTGCTCATTTCCTTGGCCAAACCTCTAGGGTGGACAGGAGCATCTTTGCATTCTGCAGTAGGGAGAAAAGATTCTGTTATTTTGGATTTAGGTAGAGAGAGAGACACGTGTTTGTTTGCGTTGGGGCACACAGGAACATCTTCAAAAGTAAGTATGGTTACCCCAGGGAACATTTTCCTTCTTGGTTAGAGAGGGGCCAGAAGTCACCACACCCACATGCTAGAGCCAGGAATTAATGTGACATCCCTGGGCACCCTCTTCAGAACACTACTGGACCTTTGATAGACAGAAGAAGGACTCCATCGGCTGTTGTGACCTGCAAGGAGGACTGAAAAGCTGGACCTGCTCTCACTTGTACCCAGAAAAAGATATATAGACTCAGAGGGTCAGTTGGTTGAACTTGTGTAAGCTACAGGGACACAAGCTGCTAGAAGATCACTTTCCTGAAAGAGCTCAACTGACCAGTTTCAACCTTTCTTGACCCTGCTGATGGCTTCTGTTCGAGTGAGTCCTGACCCCAAGTGCTATTCTTGAGGTTTTGGAACCATTGGCTGCTGTTAAAGTATACTCATCCACGCCAAACTGCAAAAGCTGGGAACTTTTCGCCAACTTTCTGCCTGATGAACAGACAGAGATCGGGGTCACAGTTGCAGCCACAGTCATGGATGTAAAATCTACGGTCAGCCTAAAGTTTCTGGTTTGCCCCACCAGATGAAAACCCCCTTCCAGAAAATGTTCTAACTCCAAACATAGGGGGGCATCACAACCACGGACGGACTACAGTCCGTCGCCGTTGGGAAGAGGGACCGCCCACCTACAAGGCGGCGGTACCACAGGGGGTATTACAAATCGATGCCACGGTGGTGGTCGCATCTGTTATATCTGCTATATGTTTACTTTTCCCTGCACTACGTGGCAGGCATCTCGCGGTGCCTGCCACATGGTGCAGGGAAATGTAGTGGGCACCATAGGTGCCCACCAAGTGCAAAAACAAACTTCCCCTGGTCAAGAGGGGCCCGCAATGGGCACACAAATCGATCCTGGCCAGCCTTTCTATGGCAGGTGAACCACCACAGAAAGGCTGATGGGGATCCAGCATCATAATCACACCAGCAGTGCCTGCTAGGCACTGCCAGTGTGCATTGTATGCTGAGGGCCTCCCCCACCCTGGCGGGCTCTACGAGCCTGTCGGATTACTGTCCCAATTCTGGTGGTCGGAGTTCCCGACCAACATGATCCCACCCGCTATCATAATATGGCGGGAGGGAAACCGCCACAAGATGGATGTGAACCCGCCACTGGCAGCATACCAGTGGGGGGTTCACTGCAATCATAATCAGCCCCATAGAGCGCTTTGTCATAACCAGTGCTGAACAGCATCTGATCAGTGTTGAGGCATTCTTGGTCATGGACTACATACTTCGCCCGCTCAGAGATTTCCCGCCAAGCGTCGCTTTAGATGAAGCGAGAAGCTTGCCCCACTGATGACTCATGAACAACAACTTTCTCTTTATATAAGTTATAAGTCCAAAGGCTACTCGTCGATTGGAACAAGCCAGACCTCGTAGGCAGCCAGTGATCCATTGAAGTCAGAATAAACATATCTTTATCCCGGTCTAGGATTTCTAATTGCTCATGGTCCATGACTTTTGACTCTAATTTAAAATTGAAACTTTACAAAATTCATATCTCTGGTGACCCTTGTTGGATTTTTGTTGTTTTGGAGTCATTTTGTTCCATACCATATTGTCTAATTTTATAAATTGGAGTAGAATTCTTTTTGTATTATGTTTTCTACATTTGACCTGTTTTGTAACTTCTAAATGCTTTACACATTTTCTTAAGTAAAGCCTGTCAGCTCTGTGCCTTTTCTATCAGGAGGTGAGAGTAGTTTTAAATTACTGAAACTTTTATAGAACCTATTAAGAACAGTGACAATATTACGTGCAACTTAAATGTCACTTTCCCACATCTCTTACATATATGCTCGACTTAAAACAATCTTTGTTTTCTATTTTTTCCCATTACTGGCAAAGTCAGTAGAGTGGACTTTAATGTGACAAACTGCATTTATCAATGCAGCACATGTGAGTAGCCTTTTTGAATGCCTGTGCTTAGGTATGTTGTACAGAAAGGCCAGCACGTTTGTTTTCCAATGATTGTTTTTTCTTTCATTCCGATACAGAAGTAACCAGGGACTAATGAATGATTCTAGTATCAGACACAAGCTTTAAGACAGTGAAATGCATCATGTGCAACCACGTATCCTTGAAAAGCGAATCTAACTGATTAGCCTTGGAAAGTTTTCAGTTTATGTGACCAAATACAGCTGTAATGTTGAAGAAAAATATAACGATTATTTAACATCTCAGGTTCTGACATTGAACATTTTGAACTAGAAAGCGGATAGATATAGACTAGATTTCAACCTTACTTGTATGTATTGCATAACCAACTACAATTCGCTTTTGTCATTAAGTTGCTTTCTCAATTGCTGACTGATGCTTTTAAATGCTTTTAAATGCATTTTTCTAAGTTGCATGTTACACACACACATGTCTTTTGGTCATGTGTGTGTGTAACATCTGTGTAATTTTACATTTCAGGGGTGTTACAGGGTGTCCTTTGGACACCCCTGCACCCTTGAAATCGCAATCTCATTCGCGATTAGCTAATTGCTAATCGCAAATAAGGAATGACTCCCCATGTATTCCTATGGGCCTTTAGGCCCATAGGAATGAATGGGGAGTTATTCTTTATTTGCGATTAGCAATTAGCTAATCGCAAATAAGGAATCTGTAGGAATCGCAATAAATATTGCGAATCCTACATGAATCCCGTTTTGCAAGTCTGGAATAGCGATTCCTTATGAATCGCTATTTCAGACTCGCAAAACTTCACAATGATGAATCTGGCCGAATGTCTCTCCTTTCCTGTAGCAATAGGCCAAAACCCCTTGAAGTTATGTTAATGAAAGATTTTCTATCACTTGCCGACTGAGTCTGAACTTGACCCACTGTAAGTAAGGCTTAGGTAGATTGCCAATAACTTGTTGTCCCCCCCACATTCCACGTTCTGCACAGGAACACCCACAACCTCACACCAACATTCCAGATCAAAACATCCACATATTACTTGAATATCCTAAAAAGTTTAGGAATGTATTTTGGCCACATTTGGAAAAGTTTACCATGTGTTACTCATCAATGGACTTTATTCATAAATGGAGAGTGAGAATTTAAAGGATTTTCAACTCTGGTAAGATCTTAAAAGGTGTATTTAGAGAAGAAAGACATTGCTTTGAAAACCTAGGAGTTAAACCTGTTCCACAAGGCCCTTTATGCTCTGCAATGTCTAATATGATTTTAATTGCCAACATTGTAAACTTCTCAGGGGTGACTGTACGCTCCCCAGATTGTTGCTTCTGGCATTCTGGCATGGCCGTGTCTGTTAGCTCCCTTTAAAGCTACTATATACTCTCTGCCCCTATTCTGGCCTTGAGACTCAATTTCCTCTCTCCTCTATAGAGAGCTTGAGCTAATGAGACGTGCACAGGGATCACTGAGCATCCAAGTGAGAACATTGAAGCAGAGATCAGAAACTTTGGTAGGTGTAGGTGATCCTCTGCTCATGCATTGTCCAGAGCCTGGGATATGATGTTCCCTGCTAACCTATGGTCTGCTTTGGCTGCTTTGCAGAGTAAGACATGCAAAATGTCCAGCTTATATATATTGATGAACCATGCCATGCGGCCACACTGCAGCCAGGCATGTGTGATTAACCTTGGATGTGTCTGCAAGTAAGCAAAGCCAAGTGTGGTCACAAAGCAATTCTGCACACAGACACCCTTATGATCATGCAAGATCAAGCCAGTACTTCTCTCAATATGAAATAAATGGGCTTGTAAGATCCCAGGTTGTTTGCTTTGAACATTTATTTAACTCTGATGTTCGCTGCAGCTTGCATTGGTATAATTCTGGGTTGTTCGGGAAGAGTACGGCAAGGGGACATCGAGTGATGTCAAAATATAAATAGCTTGGATCTTTCATTACACCATGGATCAACGTATTGCTTCTATAGTTCTATCAAATCTATTGCAGTACTGAGGAGAGAATTCGAACAGCAATTTTCATGGTTCCCAAAGCGCACAGAATAACGTTTCTTTTTCTCGCTTTTTCTCTCTAGAATGGTAAAATGTCAGATGGTACATATATTATTCTTTGAAACATGAAAGAGATTACCTGTGAGCAGGAATTTTGTGCTCTCCGGCAATAAGTAGGACATCGCAGAGCTGCTTTTGCTGGAGGTAATTTTCCATCTTACGAAATGTCTGTTCTGCATGATTTGTGGACTGGAAGTACTCATCCGAGCCATTTGAGTTCATTCTACTAGGCGAACAGCTTGTCACTGGTAATCTGCGAAAAGAAAGAGAGAGCTGACATCAGCTTCGAGTATTTAAACATTTATTGGTTGGCGATAAATGTATAAACACATCCGCGTCACTCATCCACGAGGCCATTTACCATGCCTTGCGGTTTGTCTCTTCCCAACGACGAATTAGACAAAATATCACAAGACGTGCCACCTCAGAGACCAGTAGGAAAATACGTTCTTAATTTCGTTGCTAATGTGATATCAAGTTTTTAGATTTAACCCAAAAAGCAGCCAGCAAAGAGTAAGGCAAGTCAACCGCATGCTCAGTTATTTATCGATCAAAAGTATGACATAAGCAAGGCCTGACGTATTCCATAACATAGACCAATAGCAGGGCAAGCTTTTTCTTGATAGTACCCTAGCAGAACCTATCTGTGTTCACAGGTCAGTCCATGTGGCTGGTTGTGTCACACAGTGACTGACTTCTGAACACACACCTATCCTCCACTCCTCTCACACCTCACCGAATAACCCACAGGTGTTGTTAAGGGGCGGGGAAGAGATTTTAACTGGTGTGGAGCTGGGGCTGAGAATGAGATGTGAGCAGGGCTTCAAGTGGGATAAAAAAATGGGGGGAGGGTCTCTCAAATTAAGGGCATGGTTTAAAAACTCTGTGCACCACTCTGAAAGTTGGCGCAGTGAGTGTGAGTCCAACTCTTCTATTCCGAAAGGCTGGCCCCTGGCACTAGCAATGTGTCGATAATATATTACATTGTTTATATCTAGTTGAATAAAAAAAACATATTGAAACAGATACATATACATACAAGGTAATTCAAATGAAAACAACAACTTTGACTTAAATGCTATGCTATTTTAGAAGGGTCAGCACATATCAGTATTAACCACAAACCAACACACCCACTCCCAAACACATTAAGCCACAACTTCTGAGTAAAGATTAGGCAGTTTGTTTTCAGGCAGTGCTTTATCCAAATCATAGAAAATCGATGAATGAACACAAATCCATGAAAGACACAGGGTTCACTATCAATGCTACAGGGTTTTATGATAGAAGCAAAAATGACTTTACCACCTGCACCTCTACCACGCAGACCAACCACGAATGCGTCTTAACAACACATTCCTTTACCACACATGCCTTTACCATGAAATTTCGTGGTATAGGCGTGAATGGTAAAAGGGTATATGTTGCTAAGCTGCCAATACCCCATTTCCGCTGAACCGCCCCGCACTCCTGCCCCAACCCCTTCCCCTGCACTAAAACCGTCCCCACCCCAAAACTAAAAACAACCCTACCTAACCGATCCCCTCCTTCTGCCCTTAGGTCTAAACCCCTACACTATCCCGACCCCCGTTCCCCTGCCATCCCTTACACTACCTCAACCCCTCCTTCTGCCCTAAAACCTACCCCAACCCCCTAATCCAACTACCCTGCCTCCGCCCGAACCTACCCTGAAACCCAGCCCTAAAAATTACCCCAACTATCCATTCACATCCCACTGCCCTAAGGTGTAAAACCCTACACTACCCAACCCCCATGCTGCTCCTTAAATTACCCTAACCCCTTCCACTGCCCTTAAACCAACCTGACCTCTGCCCTAAAAACTAAGCTAACTACTAATTCTCCTCCCACTGACCTGAGGCCAAAAACCCTGCACCCTAACCTACGTAGCCCCAACCTCCCGTCCCCCCTGCACTGTCCCTTAGACAACCCCAACCACTTCAACTGCCCTAAAACCTACCCCAACTCCCTCTCAGCCATAAAAACTACCCCAACTACCCATTTCCCTCTTACTGTGCGAAGGCCTAAAACCCTACACCCTAACTTACACTACCCTTCCCTCCTCCCTCCCCCTGCGCTATCTCTTAAACTACCCCAAACCCTTCAACTGCTCTAAAACCTACCCTGACCCCACCGCCCTAAAAACAACCCCAACTATTCATTCCCCTCCCACGGCCCTAAGGCCTAACCCTACACTACCCCGCCCCCGCCAGGCACTCTCCCTTAAACTATCCCAAAACCTTCCAATGCCCTAAAACCTACCCCAACTCCACTTACCTCACTATGTCTTCCTGCGTCTTTCAGCCTTCACTGTCTTCCATCTCTGTAGCAGATAGAATATGAACTGCCTTAATCACGCATATGCATGGTTACGGCATATGCGTGCTTAAGGCAAGCATGGTAGAGCTTGCATAGTCAGAACACGCGTGGTTCAGACCGCAGTGTTCTGTTTGCCATGCTACATGGAGGAAAAATGTCTCACAACAGATTGAAAGGATATTTGTTCTTCTTTATGGCACTATATTGATAGAGGTAATCACTTTGAGGTGTGAAGAAGAACCACAGATCTTCAAGCCGTAATTGCAAAACTGTCTGGTTGTAGAAATTATCATTATTAACAATGTCAAACAGCAGCTACCAGTGATAGCATACATTACATCACACACCCTCTGAAACTCAAACACACCACTACCAAACGTTTAAGAAAAAAACTAAAACGCTTGATGTAAACCCTGACTTCCAAATTGACAGATTAACCCAGTATTTAATGTGATCTCCTGTATCTGTGGAATTCTCCTAACCCCTGTAGCTTTGTTGCTATCTTATACCAGTGATTCAGGAATGCCATCTGCTATATTTTGGATTCTTGTGTATCTAAAGCAGAACAAATTAGCTCATACAGAACTCGAATCTTTTTTTTAGCTATCTCTAGAAGTGTAAGGATCGAATATCACAGAAATAAACGGATATCCGGGAGCTCTGTTTAGCTTTTTTCCTTGTCACTGCTTCCTGGGCCCCTCATACGAGGACTAGCAATGCCATTATTTCAACTACCGAGAGGCAAATTACTAGTAGGACCTGCTAACCTTGGCTACCCCTAATTGACCTCCATGGTGGTAAGAGTAATGGTGGTAAGAGTTTAATGACGGATATTTTCCAGATAGGTCGCCCAACGTCACCCTGAGTGGGAAGGGTATACTCAGACATGGGTCCCGTGCTCTCCACACCACTGGAGTCAAGCTTTCCTGGCTGATGATGGCTGATAGCCATAATCGGTCCTAGGATACTTGATTCCGGTCCAGGGAAGACATGGCTTGGCAGTTCAGGCTGGACTGTCCCCATGAGGCACAGGGTCAAGGCTGATTTGCATATGGCCATGTCTGAACTGGGGTGGTGTGGAGTGCAAAAAACGATGGATTTAGGCCCAGATATTTGTACTTGGGTGAATGTATGACATTGTTCTGCATTCTGTCCATCAACTGTTGTTTTTGCATTAGTCACCCTGAGTGGGAAGGGTATGCTCAGACGTGACTCCCGTGCTCTCCACACCACTGGAGTCAAGCTTTCCTGGCTGATGACGACTGATAGCCAGAAACCGGTCCTAGGATGCTTGATTCCGGTCCAGGGAAGACATGACTTGGCAGTTCGGCCTGGACTGTTCCCATGAGGCACAGGGTCAAGGCTGATTTGCATATGGCCATGTCTGAACTGGGGTGGTGTGGAGTGCAAAAAAACGATGGATTTAGGCCCAGATCTCTGTACTGGGGTAAGTGTATGACATTGTTCTGCATTCTGTCCATCAGCTGTTGTTTTTGCAATTACATTTACAACCTAGCACACCTTTACTTTGATTTGTGGACAGTATAGAGTGAGTAGTTTGTAACTTCATGTGCATGCACAGTTTTAATTTAGAGGAGCACACATTACTGGTAATATGGCTAGTTTTCTTTTTTTAACTATCTTTTACCCCAGCCTCTCCCTCTACACTTTCCTCTGAACATCTTTTCATATATATTCTCCCTTTGCTTCGGTAGCGTTTCTTGGCGAATCTTGGTTATCATGGTTGACTGTGTGGGGTATCATGAATATGAAGCAAATACATTTCTGCAAAGTGTGCTGATAATACATAACTAACTAAGCAAATTACGGAAAACTATGCAGATCAGAGTGTGTGTCAGTTAATGTGAACTTAGAAAAGTCATGAAATATAGAAATTAGTGTACCTCAAATCTTACCACTCTTGAAATTATTTGTTGGAATTATCAGAAGTGGCAACATACATGTTATCTGCAGCAAATTAAATATTGTATCACCAATGCCAAGATTTGATTTGACTTTATTTTTAATTTTATATAGCGCTCAAATGCCCTGTGGCATCTTGGCGCTGCTGCTGTCATAGAATGAAAGCGGTGGAGAAAAACAAAGAGAGCTACAGTAGTGACAAAAGAGCCAGGTCTTAAGATATTTCTTAATGGACAATTGGTCTAGACAGTTCTTTTTATTCACGGAAAGAGAATCCATAATTTTTCCGTCCCCAAAAAGAAACTCCTACCTCCTATGATGTTTGTTTGGCCTTGGGCAGCACTTGGAGCTTAACTTCAGTGGATCTGAGCTTCCGGGATGGGGTGTACCAGATTTATCTGTCCTGAAAATAGTGTGCCGATGTTATGCCGTGCATTAAAAGCTATACAGAAAGCCTTAAGTTCTATTATCTTAGACAATGAGAGCCAATGAAGCTTAATCAAGGCATGGGACAGCTACCACTTTTTTGGTATTCCAAACAGGAGATGAGCCAATGTATTCTGGTGCATCTGAAAATTATGGAGGAGTATTTTCTGGATGGCCATAAATAAGGCATTGCTATAGTCACACTTGGCTAAGCTAGCATGGTAACAACAATGTTTTGGAGGTCTGAGGGAATGAAGGGACACATTTTCCTAAGAATTCTTAAGGTAAAAATAGAGATGAAACCAGGGAATTGACCTTATTTTCATAATTGATTTTATTGTCAAAAACAATCCCCAGGTTCTTCACTTTCAGTACTGGTGAGGGAAGTGCCCCCATTTCCTGAGGCTACCAGCTTGGCCAACATAATGAGTTGTCCTTGCCTAGGAGAAGGACCTCCGATTTCCTAGAGTTAAGATTTAAAAAGTTTAGCCTCATCCATCTACTTATCTGAGATAGACAAGCGCTAAATCTTGAGGCAGTGCCTTTTCGGTTACCGGATAGTGATGTCACTATTTAGATATTGTCGACATATCTCTTTCCTGAAAACTGCCTGAGTGGGTGTAGTGACATCATTAACCTCTTTGGATTTTAGGTTTATGTGGAGGATATCTAAGAAAATATGTGTACACTTTGAAATACTTCAGATAAAGGTGAGTAAAATAAAGAAATTGTGTTGCTGCCTAGAGATCATTTGGTGAAACTGATCTGCTGTCTCTCTTCCCCAGCGCCTTAATCTAGTCTTTAGTCTCTTGCTCTATGGAGAGAGAGGGAAGGGGTAAATACCATGGAAAAGGGGGCCATTCAAGAGGAATGAGAAAGTGTGATTCAACCACCATGATATCTATGGTAGCCTGGTATTTTATCGGAGTACATTTTAGAGATAAACGTTTCAGTGAAAGCATGAAACTGAAAAAATACATAATTGGAAAATAACATCTCAGAAATACAAATCAAAGTACTATGTTGTAGTCAGAATTAGGATAATGTGGTGAGGTGTATTTTTAAGGCATGGCATTTACCATGTTTATGTCAGTTTTTTGAGGGGGTTAAGGTCAGGATCAAACATGAGTTTAGGGTAATGGTGATCGTTAGGACCAGACTGTGTTCAATACAAATGTCAGACATGAAATTGTAGACTATTCAAAACAGTTAAGCTCAAAGTGATGACTAGGGTCAAGTTTTGGGTTTTGGGGAGAAAAGGTTATGGTCCAGGTCCTGGCTAGACTAGTGTTATGACAAAACAATGGGTCATGGTTAGGGAAAGTATTAGGCATAAAATCAATGTTTGTGGTTAGCAACCAGAATTCTGGTTGATAATGCAGGCATGATCAACATAATTTCACTTCTGATTTTGCAGTTTTAAATTTTATAATTATTAATTGTAATGAATGTTTGCTCCCACTCTTTCACCTCCAATTAATATCCTGATTTCTAATTGTATGACTCTATTTAGATGCACAAAAATTCCTTCATAAGACAGGAACCTAAACACCGGGCAGTTCCAAAATGTCCACCTGAAGGTAGTGTTATAAGTCTTATTGAGAGGCATGGCAATAGTCATATAATAGGAGTTGATATATGTACCATTGATAATGATTTCCATCATCTTTAGTTATAGTAATTATGGTCAATTGGGTGTAGTCTTCACCCCACTTTCTTTCCATGCCCCTTTTAGCCACCTGGTTCCATTGCCCTGCCAATATAGCTACTGGATTCATGATCTTGGAAAGATCCAACACTATGCCATTCAGAAAATGAGATGGCAAAACAGAGCCATGCAGTTCGTAAGGGGGGCAAAGAAAGGAAGGGGGAGGGGAAAATGGTATTGAGGATAGTGGATGCCAGGTGTTTCAGGTATAAGGAAGGAAACTAAAAATCGAATAGCCCCAATTAGGAGCACAGGTCATCACACACACCAAAGGGTGTCATGCTTCATCATTGGGCAGCTCTTTGTTGGGCCGGTGCACCAATGCCCAACAGGCCCCACAGGGGGCTCTTTGCCGGAGGTTTTCTGTGGTTGCCGACATGAAGCTCGAAAATATTGTGGGGGCTATGTGTAGTGAGTAGAGATGTGAAACAAAAGGTGTGAATTAAAAATAGCTAGATGACTCTCAAAAACACAATTTTATTCACTAGTTTTCTATGCTATTGATAAAAACAACCAACAAAAGTCGTAGCTGAGGAGAGAAAATTATACCTGCTTCAGCTCAGAGTGATATGTGTGGGGTGGATATGGTTGACATGTTTTATGCCCTAAATCACTCGGTTGGATCATGGCATTTCATCAGGACCAGGGGATCCTCATCTACTCTACGGGGACGGTAAGGGTATGTGTAGTAAAAATCACGACCCCTATAGTCTGGACTCGTGTCGTAGTCCTGTGTGAAGGTGAAAATGTGGAAAGAAGGAAAAAATTGCATTATACCTACTTGAGAAAACCTATAGGGGAGGTATTTTAGGCCCCAACAGTGACGTCCAGGATACTTGCAATTTGGCGAGTGAAGAGAAACTCAGTTGGAGGTCCTCTGATGGGCAGGACATACCTCCATCTGGACATCACCGGGGAGCCCTCTAGCTATTTTTTATTCACACCTTTTGTTTCCCATGTGGGGCCCATTGGGCATTGCAGCTCTGGCACAATGAGGGGCTGCCCAACGATGAAGATTGACACCCTTCGAGGTGTGTGAGGGCCCTTACTCCTAATTGGAGCTATTCCATTTTTATTTTCCTTCCTTATACTTGGAACACCTGTACATCCACTATCATCAATCCCCATTTTCCCCTCCCCCTTATCCCTTCCTGTCCTCGCGCCCCTTAGGAACTGCATACCTCTGCTTTTGCCATATCTACTTGAGGCCTGTATGCTGGACCTACCAAGCCCCTTGTCCCTCTTTTTACGGCAAATTCAAAAAATTATGCCATCAAAGAAGGCAATTTTTGTGTCTTTTTGATCACACGTTGTAACACACCACATCTGTGATCCACTACCAGATGAACTACCAGATTAAAGTTGCAGTAATTCTATACACGTGTCATTTTACCACAGATCGTTGTGTTGCAAACTGCACCAAAGTTAATCCTCAAGTGGATTCAAACTAGTTTAGGTGCTATCTTGGATGCTGTGTGTATTTATGACTATATTTTAGAATATCAGAATGATTTAAGTTTTCTGTATACCGATCAAAGCGAAAAACAAATGCCGTTTCACAGTGCTTATTTTGTGCATTCCGAATCCTTCTAACCTTTTAAAATGAAAATAGAAAAAAAGGACGTAAAATCTGAGATCCAGATTGGCTGATTATCCCTGTATTTCATGTGATCACCGGGATCTCTGTCTCTCAGTGCTTAAGTGGAATTCTCTTACCGCAGATTGCCTCATTCATGTCCTATACCAGGGAATCACACGTCTAATCTGGATGCTTTCTATTCCTGTGGTTTTCACACAGAAACACGTGAACTCAAACAGAGCTTACATATTTTTCAGTGTCTGGTATTTTTAGCTGTTACATTTCACACAGACCACAGAGATCATATCCTCAGCCGGCTTCTCTGAATGTAACACGCCTTGAGAAGGAAGAACTACTGAATGACAATTTGAGGCGTGTGAAAACCCATTTGTCATAAAACAGGAAAGGAAGAACCGTAACAAAATGTTACATTATTTGTTGCATTTATTCGAACGCCATTTTATACTGTGTCAAGGAGAAATGTGGGCTTGGTAGGACGAGGACAGAAATAACAGTTATTTCTGTGTTGTAGTTAGCTAATGCAGATTAATTACCTGAAAGCTCAGGAGGACGATGTGCAAATTCACCTACTGTGAACCATGCATGATAATTGCCAGGCTCCTTTTGGCAACAAATGGAAGTCACAGCTGTGTGGAATTCAGCAGCCTGAAATACAGGCTTCAGGAGGCTGGGGGTTCATGTATGCCTAGCTTAACTTTTGTCACAGACAGTAATCAATTCAAAATAATTTTTACTTTCACTTTTTTTTCGATCCATCTCATTTGTTAAATAAGTGAAGGTTCAAAATGAATGCGCTTGCCAGGAATGTTATCACTGGAAACGATTCGAGATAAGGCATTAACTAGAAATTACAATTGTACAGTTCAAATGCATGGTGGTCATTTAAAGGGAAGGAGATTCCTGTAAGAATTATTAAAAGGCTTCACATTTTCAGTTACTGCATTACCAGTTGAAGGTACGACCAAGGATAGGGTCAATTAACAAATCCATCTGCTCTGAAATGTGAAGACACAGTTTCAATGATCCAGTGAAACTGTTTAAATCATGATGGTTGCATTATGATGTGCAGCTGAAAGGCTGCGTGTATGCTTAGCACATGCTTTCCACCCAAAACATTGAAGAAGACTTTGAATGTACATCAAACACTAGTAGTATTCACCCTGGGCTGCAATGCAGTCCATTTATTTTCACAGTGCGACTACAGACCTGGGACAGCCTTATGCAAATCAGCTTTATTTAAGTTTGTTAGAAAATTAGTTCCGGTTGACTGGGGACAAACCCTGGTCAAGCAGTAACAGCAATCCTAGTTAGGGTCAGTCAAAAATGCCCCCGAAATTAACCTGTGCTCCGCTTCTGGGAGTTTGGAACTGAGCTGTTAAGCTTAACTTAAGAGGCAATGTGTAAAGTATCTGTGCGAAACTCCAAATAGTAAAACAGCTCAAACACCACAAATAAAGATTCCACAACAAGTTTGAAAAATAGCTCTTAATTTAATAAATATAACCGGACGATAACAACAAAACTCCAATACGTGGGACCAGAGTTATGAATTTTTAAAGAATAAACTGAAATAAAGGGGTCCATTATGATTGGGGGGGAATGCCACCGCACATATGGTGGTGGCGATCCACCCGCAAAAAACCTCCGCCAGCTCTGAATTCCCCTCCGTCACATTACCATGGGGGGAGCCCGGTGAACGTAAAGTCCGTCCGCCGGTTTTCCACCCGGTCGAGGAGTCGACCGGGCGGAAAAGCGGCTGACATGGTGGCGGTGTCTGGGAGACACCGCCAACCAAACCAGCATTATTGTGGGGACATGCGTTGCCGCCACAGAAAGGCAGGCAGTTTTTGCCATTGGGGGCCCGTAGCAGGCTCCCAGGGATTCTAGGGGGTGGGGGGTGCACAGGTGGGGTACGCACTTCCATGACCAACATGGCAGGCACCGCACGGTACCTGCCACTTTGTGCATGGAACTGCACAACATGCCTTCTTGGCATGGTGGCGTGCGGTGCCGAGAGCACCGACCGCCGCAATGTCAAGTATGCAGGATGCGCCCGCCATTGTGGCGGGTGCATCCTAATACCACCAACGGGACCCCGGCACCAAAGGCGGGCGGTCCCTTTTTCCACTGGTATGGCGGGACGACAAAGTACGCCAGCCTTGTTAATGTGCCCCAAAGTGTCTAAAAGCATAAAGCACCAACCGGGAATATCTGGTCGCTCTACACTGGGTCAAATCAGTAAGTTCAAGCCGACCACGATGGAGTGCAGGTAGAATACAGTCCCAGATAAGTCCCCTGAAGTTTTACTTTCTTAAGAATTGTGCCAAGAGTCCCGTTCCTGGGGCAAAAGTGTGCGGAGACCAAGGAGAGAGTCATTGGCTCCATAGTAATTAAGCAAAAAGAAGTACTTGATCACTATAGACACAAGTGCTTCAGCAAAAATGGATGTAGTTACCAATTTAAATAGAACTATTAAAGTGCCCCCTAATTCAGCAGAACTGCCACTATAAACTCCTCTGTGCCACCAGATACATGTGGAGAGTATTACACTAATGATCCAGGTTCAAATGAAAGGCTATAGATAAATTCATTCCTGTATCCCACTTTATGTCCTGCCATATTGTTAGACAACAAGAAAGATAGTAGATAAGCATTGTTCAGTCTCCTAAAGGTCCTAGATTCCTTTGCATTACCTGGTGGCAACCTGTAGATCATACAGAAGAGGAGATAGGATCTGAAAGTGAGATGAAATAGTCGACCATATAGTTGGGTTTGTAGATAGCAGCGCAGAGAGGAGTTTCCACAGAGAGTAAGATATGAGGAGAAAGACAATGGAAAACGGCTTAGAAGACTAGCTTCACAGTGCACTACTATGAAGAAGGTTGAAGATTTCTAGCACGTTTTCACCTATGTCAATTCACTGCGATAGATGTGGCTGTGGTCTTTTTTATTTTGTTCACTTCACCTGTATTTATTGTTTCTGATTTATTGGTTGGAAATTTTTAAATGATGTAATAATAGAGTATTGCAAATAACAAAGAGATCTATTGAAAAGGACTTCAATATACCACAAAGGTTAAACTGTTGTATTATGTCTTGCATTATGATGGTACGAAAGAAACTAGGGGCCCTCTTACGATGTTGGGCAGAGGAAACTCCGCCCAACATCGTCTTGGTACCGACCGACACCCGGTTGCTGGTCCCGACTAATTAGGATGCGACCGAACACTGTTCAGTCGCATTCCTATACCTTACAATGGGTGCATGTATTCCAGCCGGAAAACATGCTCCCATTGTAAAATAGGAGATGCAGTTTATCCCTGCACCCCATGGCAGGCACATTGAGGTGTCTGCCACAGGGTGCAGGAATCAACAGGGGATACAATTGGTGCCCCTTGGCCTCCAACTGGAGGCTGTGCACCCATGGGGGTCCTGCTTGGGGCCCCAATTTTAAGTTCCAACAGCCTTTCTGTGTCGGAAAGTCAGCACAGAAAGGCTATTGAAATCTGGCATCGCAATTCCTCTGGCAGATAAGCCGCCCTTAGGATTACTGACAGCATTCCGACTGGCGGACAGGCTCTCCGAGCCCATCAGTAGCTAGTTGGAATGACTGGTCAGATTCCTTTTCAACCGCCTCTATTGTAATGAGGCAGGAGGAAAGAAATCCAACCGGCACATTACGATGCTGTTGGACAGGCTCTGACCGACGGTCGGAGCCTTTTCATTGTAAGCGGCCTCTATGTAACTGGTTAAAAAAAGTGAATTGAACTTGTGCTAAAATATGTATTTAACTTACATACATGATCAAATATAGATGTTCTATATCTATTAGACCACCTAGAATCATTGTCCAAATTAAGATGGACTGTCCCTTGTCAAGTTTATATCTTTCCTCATCAATTGGACAAGGCTGGTCAGATTTGAAACTCGTGAGGACCTATTGGTTTGCAAAGTATTCAAACCACATACTAATTCACACTTATCATTTTAGGTTATATAAATTTACTTATTTCAGGTCTCCTTTTGGTGTAATTCAGTTCAGCCATTTTTGTAGAATTGCTGTTCAAATTTGATTTGGAACCCCCTTGCTCTTGGCTCATGCTCAATGGAGCACCCTTAAACCTTTAAGGACGGAGCTGAGGTGGATGAACTTTTATCTTTGGAACGTTTTGTGAAGAGTCATCAAATGGTGTCAAAGTTATTAGCAAAACAAAAAATTATTTCCATTTTAGATCCCATAGGAGATTTTGGCCACTCCTACATTCAAAGCTGCTGAACAGATTTATACAAAACTTGGGATCATTATAGAATATTACACAGAAAGTGTATTTTAGTTGGTGTAAATCTAGTCAGCAATTTTTGAGATATGAGTGTTTTAAAAAGCTGTAGAGCAAGCTTTAAGGGGTAAACAGCATATCTATGCATTACAAATTGGGATTCAGTAAACTGTGCTGGCTGGCCTGTGATCCACTGTGCTGGTGGGCCTGTGGTGCACTGGGCACCCTCACCCACTTACTTTGGGACTGCCCTAAACTGGGGACATATTGGCAACAAACACTAGAAGAAATAGATTCCCACTTTGATACACAGATGCCGAGATTCCCGGCGTATGTTCGCCTGGGCCTCCCCAATACCATCACCTTTCTGCTCCCCTCTAGGAGAGGTAAACAGATGGTGCTAACTTTAGGTGCAGCAGTTCAAAACATCCTCACACATTGGGGTTCCCCTACAGTCCCTACACGATTAGGCTGGCTCCATAAACTATGGCCCATCCTACGGATGGAGAAGATTTCCCTCTCATTAACCAATCCCGGGGCTTCCTTCCATGAGCTAAGGGCACCCTCTGCACGCTCTTGACATCCGAATTTACAGAGCGCACCTGCTCCAGATATCTTAGATTGCTTATACTGGCTGAACCTCCTCCAGTTTCTGCAGCCGCTACATCTGCCACCTAGCCGCGTCCGAGATCTGCTTGCTGGGTCCCTTTTAGTTTTTGTTTTTCTCACCAGATGGTCCTGTTTCTCTCCTTTTTTTTAGAGGAGGAAGAGAGGGGTGGGTGGGCGGGGTTTATTTTATCTTTTGTTGTTGTTCTTGCCTGCAACGAACAATAGTGACATGCCGGGTGGTAACCTGAGGACTGTGGAGCACATTGGCTCATTTGTTCTCTTGGTGGATAAAATCAATAAAGTACATCTAAACAAAATGTGATTCAGAAAATTATGAATCGTGTCATTTTTTTCTCAAATGTTATTGGCTGAGGAAGATTTATTAGTTTTTCTGCCATCTATAAATAAATAATTTTTTAAAACAATCACAATTTCTTTACACTGTGGGAAAAAACCCACAGCATTAGGGAAGCAACAAGAGAGGTGCGCAACCCCAGAAAAGAGCTGGTGGGGCATTGAGAGGTGTGGAAAATGCAGGGAAAAAATGTAAACAATTAAGTTGACTATAACATAACATGTATTTGTAAAGTACATGTTCGGTCAAGGGCATCTTGGCACTGAATGACAGATTTGTATTGCTACCCAGCTTAATTATATTCATTTTATCGACCTCAGAAAGATGAAAGGCTGAGTGGGCCCGCTGGGATTTGAACCTGTGATTATGAGGTTGACCACTGGACCCTGTAGAGGACTCATTAGATGACTGAGCCACCAGACCTAGAACTGATAGTAAAATCTTCTCAAAGTTTTTCCTAAAAATCGAGATTCCACAGAAATCATTCTGTACTTCTGAAGAAAGGCACAATTTTATGTGATAAATTTCGATTTTCCTGATAATAACACTTTAATCCCCAAAAAACTAAATACATTCAAAATTGCGATGGGTTGAGCACCGTTTTGCAGGCAAACACTGCTGCACCAGGCTCTTGAGACAACCTCCACGTGTAGTTTCGTTCGCTCTCCTCCCCACCCATCTACTTTGTTTTTCACAAATCTCTCTTGATTTTCAATTCAGGTGTGATCACTCTAATATTCTTCCTTCTTTTCTCCTAGGCACCCTTGCAAATTCTCTGGTATCCTCTTGTTCAATGTCTTCTTTAATTTATAATAAAACCCCTCTATCCCTTGTTCCAGCTGTCCACCCTCTGCTCAAGTATCATTACGGTACACAGACAAAATATCGATTTTTAAATATCGATATACAAAAATATCGAAGTTTAAATATCGATGGGACAAAATATCAAAGGTAAGTAATATCGACAGTCTTAATATCGATATTGGTATGATATCAGTAATATCGAAGTTGTAAATATTGATGTCAATAATATCGAAATTAATAACTTTGATGTTACTAATATCAATTTTTAAATAAATTTAGTGTATATTATATTGTATTTATTATGTTTTATTATTTATTTTTAATGTAATTTAATTAAATATTGTCTTTTACTACTGTAGCGGGTTGTGGGTTTATAGGGGAATAGGGTGGGAAGTAATTTAATTATGTTAAATTAATTATTAATTAGTAGGAATTATTAATTAATTAATTGAGAAATAATTTTTAATTATTTTTAATTAATTGATTAATTGATAAATATGTTCTGTAGCGGGTTATGGGTTTATAGGGGAATAGGGTGGGAAGTAATTTAATAATAATTAATTAATTGATATATGTTTGTACATATTTTAATTAATAATTAATTAGGAATTATTTTCTACTAATTCGTTAATTAATTAATATAATTTTTGACATATTTATAATTATTAATTAGTTGGTAATTAATTATTTAATTACATTAATTATAGTAATTTTTTTATATATAATTTATTGTTATTCTTAATTAATTAATTGGGAAAAATATTATTAATTATTAAATTAAATTAATTACAGCAAATGTGCTAATATATTTACTTTATTGTTATTGTTGATAATGAATTGGTAATTAAATAATATTAATTAATTTTGGGTAAAGGAGTAGTTTTAGGGTTCAGGGTCAGTTTTCAGTTTTTGGGTAAAGGGGTATTTTTAGGGTTCTGGGTCAGTTTTCAGTTTTTGGGTAAAGGGGTATTTTTAGGGTTCAGGGCCAGTTTTCAGTTTATGGGTAAAGGGGTATTTTTAGGGTTCAGGGTCAGTTTTCAGTTTTTGGGTAAAGGGGTATTTTTAGGGTTCTGGGTCAGTTTTCAGTTTTTGGGTAAAGGGGTATTTTTAGGGTTTAGGGTCAGTTTTCAGTTTTTGGGTAAAGGGGTATTTTTAGGGTCCTGGGTCAGTTTTCAGTTTTTGGGTAAAGGGGTATTTTTAGGGTTCTGGGTCAGTTTTCAGTTCATGGGTAAAGGGGTATTTTTAGGGTTTAGGGTCAGTTTTCAGTTTTTGGGTAAAGGGGTATTTTTAGGGTTCAGGGTCAGTTTTCAGTTTTTGGGTAAAGGGGTATTTTTAGGGATAAGGATCAGTTTTCAGTTTTTGGGTAAAGGGGTATTTTTAGGTTTCAAGGTCAGTTTTGGGTTTTTGGGGTACAGGGATATTTTTAGGGTTCAGGGTCAGTTTTGGGTTTTTGGGGTACAGGCGTACAGGGTAAAAACAAAAAGAAATTACATTGAATCAAATAAATTACATGAAAAAATTTTAAATTACTTTAAATTATTAAGTCTTTTATTTATTTTAAATGTATATGTATTAGTTTTAATTTTGTTTTAATATTTTTATTTAATAGTTGTAAAATTATATGTATTTTAAATTTATTTTTACATTATTATTAATACATTTAAAAAACAATATTTTTGATTCCGATATTTTTGTACTTCGATATTATTTTTTCGATATTTTTGTACTTACCTTAATGAAGATAGGATTCCGATATTTTTGCTGTCGATATTTTTGCTCCGATATTTTTGCATATCGATATTCTGTCTGTCGATATTATGTCAGACATTCATCATTACATATCATGATGCTTGGCTTCTCCTACCTAACAGCTGCCCTTTCACTTACTTCCCTTGCCTCTTCTTCCCATGATGCATAATTTCTCCCACTAACTGACTCTCCCCTTTCCCTTTCATTTGTCTCTCATTCGTCACGTCTTGCCATTTTCAGTCATTTCTATTTCTTTAATCTTTCCAGCATCTGACTAATGCCTTTTGGCCTTCTCCCATTTATTGTCCACCGTTTATCTTTGTTCTAGTTCCATCGCTTCTTTCTCACTTTTGACTTTCATAGTCTTTCCTCCTCATCTACCACGTTCCCTCTCTCCTCTTCTAATCTCTCAACTCATTGTTTTCCTCAGCTCCTTTACCCCATACACTCTTCGCCGTTTCCCTTAAACATCCACATCAATTTCCCTTCTTTTTGCCGAAATCATTTATAAAGACGTGACGTTGAATATCAGATTACTACAAAATTAAATGTACATAAAATGTGTATTTTACTTCATGCTACATTTTACCAACCAGGTGGTTTTGAGTCAGCAGAGAATATAGAATAAGAGTATATGTTTATAAAAGGAACAGTAACAGGGCCTATGTTTTTTCTCTAAACATATGTGACAAAGGGAATATATCACTGACTCGGGAATTGCAGTCTTTGAAGTCATTATGTCTCACTAGTTACTGCTGAATACCTTCCTCTGTGCTGTGCACAGGTTCAAGCCATGAGCAGGAAAACACAATAAGGGTGGGAAAGAGAGGTCCTGAGAACATTCATGTGATTTCTGTTGCTAGGAAACACCGTATGAGTCCAAAACTACTGCATTTTTCAGCATTTAGTTTCACACTCTATACTCCGCTAAAGGACAAGGATAAAGAAAAGAGTGATTATCTGTTGTGAGTCGTAGAAACCAGGCACCTGACATCCAAAAGATGTCACATTGGCATGGTAGTTGTTATCATGATTTATTTTTTCATACACCACTTGCGACTCCGTGTTACAGGACAACGTAAAGTCACATACTAGATGCATGCACTTATTCCATCCATGCAGTGAGAAGCAGATATATATTTTGGTGAACACCCTAAATAACAAATCCAAAATATAGACTGCCCAGAATATCGAATTAAAAATATAGAGAGCCCAGAATATCGAATTACCAAAATATAGTTGGACAGAATATCGAAATTCAGGTAAGAAATATCGATTTCCATAATATCGAATTTAAAATCCGTTTTCCATAATATTGAGAAAAAAAATACTGTTATGTACGCTAGTATATGTGTTAAAAATATATATTATTTTTGTAATGTATATTTCATTTTTTTAAAGTAATAAATGTTATGTTATTTAATTTGTACGTAATTTAATTCCGTAGCAGATTGTTGGTGTATAGGGGAATAGGGTGGGAAGTAATTTAATAATAGGAAATTAAATATTAGTTTTTATGAATTATGAATAATTTTTAATTTAATTGTGCGTTTTAGTTCTGTAGAGGGCTGTGGATTTATACGGGAAGTAATTCAATTGTAATTAAGTAAATATGTATTTTTATTTATATTTATTGATAATTAATTGTTAAATAACTATTATTGGTAATTAATTTGTATTCATTGGTAATTAATTTTAATTAATTGTTTAATTGATAATTATATTATTTGTTTAATTTATTATTTAGAGTGGCTTGTGTGTTATAGGGAAATAGGGCAGGAAGTAAAGTAATTGTAATTAATAATTATTTAAATAATTTTTGTGTATTGACAAACAATTTATTGTTAATTAATCATTAGTTGGTATTTATTTATTACTTATATTTTTGGTATTGGAAATTACTTAGTTATCAATAGGTAACTATTTTTTAATGAATACCATATATTGGTATTTATAATTAATCAATTATTGAATATTTTGTTATTGGTAATTCATTTTAATTAATTTTAAATTGGTATCGAAAATTTGTTTATTCTTATTTAAATATTAAATCATTACTTTCCCTACTGTTGCATTCTCAGGAGTGGAAATAGTAATTTTAACCCCTACGCTATCCAACGCTTTCCCTACTGTTGCACTCACTGGAGTGGCAGCAGTACTTTTTACCCTCCCTCTATGCAACGCTTTCCCTACTGTTGCACTCTCTGGAGTGGGAAAAGTAATTTTTACCCCTACGCTACCCAATGCTATCCAATGCTTTCCCTATTGTTGCACTCTCTTTGGCCAGTCTATATTGGCTCCCTCGATATTTAGTCACTGAATTATATATTTCATGTTCAGTTGCATTCATACTGAGTCGGTGGCTTCGATCAATCATGCAGACTTATACTATGTGCAATTAAAATTGAAGCTACCTTGGGTATTAGAAAGTTCACAACCCCAAGGATATAGATACCAGTAAACAAAAGGCAGCAACGTTTTTGACAAGCATAATGTTATAATCGGTTCAGTCACTAAATATCGAGGGACCAAATATAGACTGCCCAAAATATCGACTCCAAAATATCTAGGGACAGAATATAGAATGCCTATCTACAAGCAGGTAAGTACTAAAATATAGATTCCAAAATATAGAAAGTTAAAATATAGTTAACTAAAACATCGAATTTCTTAAATGTATTAAAAATAACATAAAAGTAATTAAATAATAAACACAATTAAATAAACATAGTTAAAATAGTGTAAAAAAGCTTAAAATGTAAAAATAATAAATGTAATGTAAAAAAATGTTTTGACATATATTTACTTAATATTTACTTAATGTTATAAAATAATTATTCATCTTAAATATAAAATATTTAGAACATTACTAAAAGTATATTTACATATAAATAAATAAACATATTATCTAAATATAAAAATTAATATTATATATAATTAAATTAATTAAATACTTTTTAGGTAATTCATAATTTACACTACATCAAATATAACAAAATTAAAAACATTACATAGCTAAGGGAATAAAATTAGTATTCACACTCAAATAAGTACAAAATTTGAGAATTTGGTGGATAGCGGGTGGGTAAAAATTACTATTCCAACTCCAGTGAGTGCAAGAGTAGGAAAAAAGTTGGATAGCGGGAGGTTAAAAATAATTACTCCCACTCCAGAAAGTGCAACAGTCGGGAAGGCGTTGGATAGCAGAGGGGTAAAAATTACTATTCCCACTCCAGAGAGTGCAACAGTAGGGAAAGCGTTGGATAGCGTGGGGGTAAAAATTACTATTGCCACTCAATTGAGTTCAACAGTAGGGAAAACGTTGGATAGCGTAGAGGTAAAAATGACTATTCCCTCTCCAGAGAGTGCAACATTAGAGAAAGTGTTGGATAGTGGGAGGGTAAAAATTACTATTCCCACTCCAGAGAGTGCAACAGTAGGGTAAGCATTGAATAGTGTAGGGGTAAAAATTACTATTCCAGTAGGGAAAGGGTTGGATAGCAGGATGGTAAAAATTACTATTCCGACTCCAGAGAGTGCAAAAGTAGGGTAAGCGATGAATAGCGGGAGGGTAAAAATGACTCTTCCCACTCCAGAGAGTGCAACAGTAGGGAAAGCGTTGGATAGCGTAGGGGTAAAAAATACTATTCCCACTCCAGAGAGTGCAACAGTAGGTAAAGTAATGATTTAATATTTAAATAAGAATACATTAATTTTCAATACCAATTTAAAATTAATTCAAATTAATTACCAATTACAACATAATTCATAAAAACTAATAATTAATTTACAATAATTAAATGACTTCCCATCCTATTCCCCTGTAAACTGACAACCCGCTACAAAATTCATTTACGCAAAAATTAAATAACATAACATTCATTACTATAAAAAAATTAAACATACTTTACAACAGTAGGGAAAGCGTTGGATAGCGCAGGCGTAAAAATTACTATTTCCATTCCAGAGAGTGCAACAGTAAGGAAAAGCATTGGATAGCATAGGGGTAAAAATTCCTCTTCCCACTCCAGTGAGTGCAACAGTAGGGAAAGCCTTGGATAGCGTAGGGGCAAAAATTACTATTGCCACTCCAGTGAGCGCAACAGTAGGGAAATCGTTGGATAGCGTAGGGGTAAAAATTACTATTCCAACTCCAGAGAGTGCAACAGTAGAGAAAGTGTTGGATAGTGGGAGGGTAAAAATTACTATTCCCACTCCAGAGAGTGCAACCGTAGGGAAAGCATTTGATAGCGTAGGGGTAACAATTACTATTTCCACTCCAGAGTGTGTAACTGTAGGGAAAGCATTGGATAGCGGGAGGGTAAAAATTACTATTCCCACTCCAGAGAATGCAACAGTAGGGAAAGCGATGGATTGCGGGAGGGTAAAAATTAGTATTCCCACTCCAGAGAGTGCAACATCAGGGAAAGCGTTGGATAGCGTAGGGGTAAAAATTACTATTCATACTCCAGTGAGGGCAACAGTAGGGAAAGCTTTGGATAGCGTAGGGGTAAAAATTACTATTCCCACTTCAGAGAGTGCAACAGTAGTATTGATTTAATATTTAAATAAGAATACCTTAATTTTCAATACCAATTTAAAATTAATTAAAATTAAATACCAATTACAACATATTTAATATTAATTAATTATAAGTACCAATAAATGCTATTTATTATAAATTAATTACCTATTTATAATTAATTAACAACCAATTAATGTTCAATACCAAAAATGTAAGTAATAAAAAAGTACCAATTATCAATTAACAATAAATTATTTATCAATACACAAAAATAATTTAAATAATTATTTAATTACAATTACATTACTTCCCACCCTATTCTCCTGTAACCCAAAACTCACTCCAAATAGTAAATTAAAACAATTAACATAATTACCAATTAAACAAATAATTAAAATTAATTACCAATTAATAAAAATGTATTACCAATTAATAATAAATTAACAATTAATTAATTATCCATACATATAAATAAAAATACATATTTACTTAATTACAATTAAAATACTTTGCACTCTATTCCCCTCTAAACCCACAACCTGCTACAGGACTAAAATGCAAATTAAATAAAAAATAATTCATAATTCATCAAAACTAATAATTAATTTACTATAATTAAATTACTATCCACCCTATTCCCCTATAAACCCACAACCTGGTACAGAATTAAATTACACAAAAATTAAATAACATAACATTCCTTACTTTGAAAAAATTAAAAACATTTTACAATAATACTATATATGTTTAACACATATACTAGTATACATAACAGTAAAAAAAAATGATATTATGGAAAAAAATTTAAATTCAATATTATGGAAATCGATATTTCTTACCTCAATTTCGATATTCTATCCAACTATGTTTTTGTAATTCGATATTCTGGGCTCTCTATATTTTTAATTCAAAATTCTGGGCTGTCTATATTTTGGATTCAATATTTAGGGTGTTCACCGTTATAATCATGTATAGATGAGCTGGTTGGCATTTTTGCTAAGGTGTCTATTTAGCAAAGTATTTGCAAGTCTGTGAACTAGTACTACAGGAGTACTCTTTCATATACTCTTACATCTGTTTGTGAGTTAGTACCAAAACACCAAATTCGCTATTAGTAAAAATGCAAAGATGACACAGTCCATTTCTATTTGTATTAACTTTATATACATACCCCCTTAATATTCCAATTTTAAATGTTTTTGGACCAATTCCTAAAGGCATGTAATAGTACATAAAAGAGTTTTACTGGAGTACATCATCCAACATGCTTTTGTGAATATTTCCCGTTGGTCTAAGCTAAAACATGTTGTTGTCTGTATGACTTTTTAGACTCTGCACTGTTTTTCATATTATTAAACCCTTGAAAAAGAACTTCACCACATATTACAGCTTTTTTGTAGACCCTTAATGCTACAGCTGTTTTTTGTTCCCCGACTGCCGACCTCTCTGCTGATCATATTCTCCTCCACCCCCCTTTACTTAGAGAGCCATAACAACGAAGATAGTCTAGCAGAAGGGTCATGTTCCCTTTTATAGATTAAAGCCACTTACGTGCCATATACTAGTTTAGGGGGCACAAAGCAGACATGAGGTATTATTTCAAAACTGTACTGACTGATTTCATTTTCCTTTGTGGTCCTTGAGTCCATCCTACTCCAGCTGTGCAATCTGGGCCATGTACACTTCATCCGCACTTGGCTCTCAGAGTAGCAGGCTCAAGCAGTTAGAGGCTGCTCAGGGAGGTAGTGTGGGCAGAAAGAACTCAGCAGTCAAACAACAGGTACAAAAACGTATTGTCGAGCCAAGGGCGTATCTTTAGTTAAAAATAATATTTTTGACAACAGCAGTCTCTGGGTCGGTGCAGACAAGTGCTGGTCCTCAGCATCTGTCAGGTCCTTCTACTTGGCCATTGCTCCCTATGCTATTCATATTCAGCACTTACAACCTCCATGCCCATGAAGATAGGTGCACATATTCAGCAGTTGCAGCCTTCAGGCCAATACAGGCAGGTGTGATTCTTACACATTTGTGGCCAACAGGCAGATGGGTGCTCATGGATCCACACTACATGCAGGCATCATGACAAATGGTTCTTTGGGCCTGCCGCAAGACTGCTGACAATGCAATGATGTTCAGATGCTTGGCATCTGACAGCTCATGACAGAAATTGCACTGGGAGAACACGAAACCCCTCAGGACTCAGGTTAACAATGGCTTCACTCCCTGAAAACAGGCATCTACTTCTGGGTGTTTCGCATGCCAAGAACATGCTGGGCTTCTCCTCCTATGCAGAATGTCCTCTTGCATGGTAAGGACCTCTACTTCTCTCTTGGAGCAGGCAGGCTGGCTCCTATGTGCTTACTGAGGCAGATTCTCAGCTTCTCCAGCAACTTACAGACTTCAGGTGATGTCCACTCACCTTGGGTAGACTTGCTGCCCTGCAGACACCAGCCCCCATCACATGGGAGTCCTTCGAGGACTCTCTGGAGCACTCCCTTACTTGGTATAGAAGAACTTGGTACTGGAGCAAGGTAAAATAGTTTTGATCCCACTTTTATGCTCATTTCCCACATGGGGATTGTAGATTTAGTGTCTCATTGTGGGTGGTTCGTTTTCAAATATCTGTCAGACATAGCCTTTGGGCAAGTAGGTGCTATTAAAGCAGGCATCAATAATACAGGCTATAATCAGGAGTATTGAAAATAAGACCACCATGAGGTGTGATTCCACTGCAGTGGGCTGGCATAAAACTTCCAGAAGCAGTAATCAGGGACAGACAAAAAGATATGGGTCCCTTGCTGACTCTGCCACTGGAACAAAGTTACATCTGATTGATGAGCCCCAATCAGGGTGAAACTGGTCTTGGGTTGCTAGTGTTCAAGTTCAGGGAGAACTTAGCCTGTCAGCTCAGGTTTGACTGTTCCTATTGGAGTAGGGTCAAGACTAATTTGCGTATGGCTGTGTCAAAACTGAGGTGAAATGGTGGCCAAAGAACAATGGATTGGAATGCTACCCCAAACGATTGCAAGTGGTTAGACTTGTGGCAAGTATTCCAAGTGGTTAGCCTTATGGCAAGTATTCTTCCCATCACTTAATGTAACTTTTATATTACTTTGCTGATGGCACTGCCTATAGAATTGTAGAGTTAGAAGGGGATGATGTAGCAGAAGAGGCGGGATTCATTGCTTCATTATTTGTGCCTCATTAACACCTAGGGGCCGATTCTTATTCAGTAAAATCCCTTACAAATAGCAGTACGGAGCATATTTCCCGTACGAATCGTACCCTTAAACATTCCCGTGCATACGATGAATTACGATTCTGACCCAAAGCAGATCTCCGTACGAATTGTACAAAAGACCATACAACCTAAAAATCCATATGAATCCCTTTCGGAACATGCAGTACGTGACGTCCATACGGATCGAAGCAGCATTTTCCGGCCCAGCAAGTACGATTCGTCTCGTCAACACTCAGCAGATTTCAACTCAAACTGCCTACAAAACAGACCCCCCCGGGTACGGTACGTAACCCCCATGATTGCATGGGTACGGTGCGTACACCCCATGATTGCAGGGGTACGGTGCGTAGGGATATGGTGCGTTCACCCCATGATTGTAGGGGTACGGTGCGTATGTGATTGTGTGGCTCTCCATACTAATCGCTCATACGCAATGTTTTCCGTATGAATCGCGCCTGCATTCCCCGGTCCGGATAAATGTCGGGTCGTACAGCATGTTTACGATTCGTACGGTTCACTGTGAGGGTCCGTGTCGTACGGATTTTCCCTTGCTTTTCGTACGGTTCACAACAATTCGGTCGTACATATTCACAACGAATCGTACTACGTGATTCGGACGGAATTGTACGAGTCGTACGGAAAGTGCTACGGATTCGATTCAGTCGTACGATTGGTTTACCGAATTGGAATTGGCCCCATACTGTCGTTAGGGAAGTTGATACCGCCTTCTTTACAGGCAGAAGTGCCATAATGTCAATTACAGGTTTGTTTTTTGAATGTACCATTAGACAAATGATTCCACAATGCAATACATATTTTACCTGGAAGTTGTGGGGACCCCAGCATCATTTAGCAGTAGGTTATCTCCAAAGTAGACTGACTTCACTATGACTGAGGCCTGCAATGCAAAGACATTCTGCTTAGATGGAAAAGGATGGCAGCAGTATGTGTTGCTCCCTCTGCTTATTCCTAAGATGGCCTTTGATGCTGAAGCAAATCACCCCTTATCCTGAGGGAATAAGTGGCAATCACTTACAGGTGGACTACAAGGATCCAAGTCAGTTATCTGCACCACCTTGTTGCCATTTGTAATAAGTGCTGAGACAACATGCTTGTCTTACTGTAGGCTGGGAATATCGAATCCCGATTACTTACAGCAGAACATTTAATTAACAATTTCAAGGGACACACAGTCAATTTTTATGATTAGGCCAGAACCCCAAACTAATATCAAATGTTTGATTCTATTTTGATCCCAGCTGAGGTAATTTAATGCATTACTGCTGCTTGTCATTTATCAGGGGTTTAGCGTTTTTAATAAATTGCTATTTTTCAAATACTTTTTTTCTTTGCTCTTTGTGCTCCACTCACGTTTTTAATAAATTGCTATTTTTCAAATACTTTTTTTCTTTGCTCTTTGTGCCCCACTCATAAAAATATAGAAACCCATTGGCAAAGGAAAAAAATCCCTGACAAAAATTTGCAGCTACACTTTTGTTGCTACATGTTCCAATTTCCAAGGGGGAAAAGAGTCTTTTGGGAACACTGAGCAATTCGAAACCAGCCCTCTGTGCTGGGCACCCACAGCACAGGTACACATTGGCTTCTGTGATCCAGCGACAATGGTGATGGAGAGCTGTTGATGACCGATGTGCCTTGCCCCCTGAGCCACATCCCCCATACGATCTGTATTCACAGGTACAGCCACTAAGAAGCCAACCCCGGAGCATAAATGATAATACTCTAGGGGAAGGGAAGTAAATCTGCACCCTTGTTACAATGAGAGGTTCAATACAGGTCTGCAATACAGGTAGGAATATTTTTGCCCTTTGCCTACATTGTGTTTTTTGATGCAGCAGCCCTAAAGTTGGTTAGGTGCCCATTCCAATGCATCTGTTCGTGAGTGAGGGTTAAGAAGAAATTTCACCTATCATGGCCCTGGCATATCATATTTTAACTGGTATTTTAATTAAAATTAATAAAACTCATAATATGTACAAAGTTAAAATGACTACATTAGGGCAGTCCCAGAGGAAGTACATATATCTCTGGCCGTTGAAGTTCCTGATTGGGCCTATTCAGAAGCTGACTAAGCTCCTTGTGAAACTTCTAGTTTGGAGTTACACTTCAAGAAGACCAGTAGAAACACTAATTAGCCCAGGTGGAACAATAATCTCTCTATGCGGACAGGCCTAGGCCATTTACCATGAGCCCCTTGTAGCACCTACCCATGCTTCTAAATTGCTGACTCAGCTTTGATATAGTAGTGCAAATCGATTCCTCGTAGGAAGGAAGTCCGTAAGCCAATTTAAAAATGGAAGAAGTGCCAAAGAAGAACGTCATGTCAGCATAGCTAGAAAAGTCTGGATTTGTCTAGCTTCTCTCCTTTCTTACCATGCCAGGACAGTAGTTTAGTAGTATTTCCAAAAGATTTGGAATTCCATATTGCATTCAGACATCCTTAGTAGGCATTCCTGCCTCAGAAAATATATACAAAATCTCACCAGTGGTATTACTTATATTCATGAAATGTCATATTCATGTTCCCAATTACCCTTTCAGAGCTGTTTCTGCTGTAAGGCAGGACCATCTAATATGCAAAGAAACATTTTCAGTCAGAAAAGTGTATGAGAAACAAGGAAAATACTTATATAGCCTTACAACGATGTGGTGTTATCCAGCAAAAAAGTTGTATCAGACCAAGGTGAAAACAGTGGTAGGTGCTGGGAAACCACAAATCTCTATATGGTGAACTAGAAACATGGGGACCAATGCTATCCACCATTTCTGAGTGGAAAATATTTTTACTATTCACCATTTCAGAGTGTAGATTCACAAAAAAAGTCTAGAGTTAAATCTTTGTGTAGATGTACATCTCCACCCTCACAAATCTGTCCCCTGAGCCTCCTAAAACATGATCTCCTTCACTGCAGTGAAGATATCCCTATGGGGAAGTATAGAGAACATTTAAAAAAAAGTATAATAAAAAGGTTTGAAAAAACTGGAAAATATATTCATATTTAATGAGCATAAATATATTGATGATTTAATTAAAAAGTTATTTTTGTTTTACAAAAATCGTACCATCACTTACATTTTAAATACGTAGGTATGGTTGTATGTTGGATAAAATTACAATTTTAAATTAAAGTTTAACTTAATATTGCATTTATGACATATTAAAGTTGTACATACATGTATATAGTTGTACATATATATAAATATATATATATATATATATATATATATATATATATATATATATATATATATATATATATATATATAAAAATATATATATATATATAGTTGTACATACATAAATGTACAACCTTATTATGTAATATATGCAATAATAAATTAAACGTTCATTATGTTTTTTTAATTTTATTCAATTATAAATATATATTTATAATGAAAATGTTGAAAATAATGTAATTAATCGTGTTATTTGATTATTTAATCTCTCTGCCTCCATTGTTTTCTATCGGAGTGTGTTGTAGCGATGTGTGGGTGGTGCTTGACTTACACCAAGGATGGGCTGGAGTACACTTGCCCCTGATTTTTTAAACTTTAGGGCTGCAATAACTTTAGAAGTTTGAGAATAGCACAGACCTTACTCTTCTGTGAATGTGCATTTGTATCAGCATACCCTCCCCAACTCCCTCTTTAAATTTCCCTAAATCCCATCTAGTTAGGAATATGCATTCCCTTTATCAAGCCTTTCCCTCATGTTCCTCCCATATTTAAAAAAATATATGTACCTACGTTTGCCAACCTCTGCACCAATAATATTCTTTTTCTGTAGTGGAGAAACTGCTGTCACTGCCACCAGACAGTGTTGCAAACCCAGCACTGATGGGAGATATTAGTTATATTATTTTCGAGGGTGCACCTTCACTGTAAGTTTTCTTTTTGTGTTTAAAAACGTTTTAAGTGACAAGTGCTGGTTGACTTATTAATTCTATCTTGTATTGTCAAAATGGCTGTTGGCATTGATGGGTACTTTGCTTAGCCTTATTGACCACACTTAGAGGCACCCTCATCTACAGACCACCAGGAACCCGCACACAGTTCAACGAAGACATCACTGACTTCATCAGCCCACACGCCCTCCCCTCCGAGGACTACATTCTACTGGGAGACCTCAACTTCCACCTGGAAAAGAAAAACGACAGCAACACCACCACCCTTCTGGACAACCTGGACAACCTCGGACTGAAACAACTTGTTGACACCCCCACCCACCTTGCTGGTCATACGCTTGACCCTATCTTCACCTCCAACAAACACATCTCCTTCGATCATACCACAGCTCTCCATTGGATGGACCACAGCTGCGTTCACTTCAGTTACAAAAAAACACCGACCCACAACCCCCCACAACATATCCCTCGAAGAAACTGGAACAAAATCACTACCGATCAACTCTTCACTTCGCTTAACCAAAACCCTCCTGCCATGTCATCGGGCCCTAGCCAAGCCGCAACCAAACTCACACAATGGAACACCCACAGCGCTAACAAACTAGCACCCTTGAAAAACCACCAGATCAAACAAGGCAGCAAAAAGGCCCCCTGGTTCAACGACAACCTTAAAAAATCCAAGAAGTCATGTCGTACTCTCGAGAAAACCTGGAGAAAAAACCCTACCACCGACAACCTGACCTCCTTTAAGGATGCCACCCGCAAACACCACCAATTGAGCCGATCCACCAAGAAATCAGCATTCAAGGACCGACTCGACAACAACGCCCACAACAGCAAGGAACTATTCAACATCGTCAAAGAATTTACCAACCCCACTGCCGGCACCAACAACATCACTCCCTCACAAGACCTCTGCGACTCTTTATCCTCTTTTTTCCACATCAAAATCGCCGACATACATAACAGCTTTGAAAACCAGTCAGAAGACCAGTCAACTCCAACCACCCCCAAACCAAAACCGCCCTCTAACATCCTTTGCGACTGGAACCCAATCACTACTGATGACACCATCTGCCTGATGAACTCCATCCACTCAGGATCACCAACCGACCCATGCCCCCACCACATCTTCAACAAAGCAGACTCCATCATCGCACCCCATCTCCGCGATGTCATCAACTGTTCCTTTAACTCCGCTACCTTCCCAGAAAGCTGGAAACATGCCGAACTCAGCACCCTCCTAAAGAAACCCACAGCAGACCCCTCTGAACTTAAGAACTATCGCCCCATCTCACTCCTCCCATTCCCTGCCAAAGTCATAGAGAAAGCCGTAAATAGCCAGCTCGCCGCCTTCCTCGAAGCCAACAATTCCCTCGACCCCTCACAGTCCCGCTTCCGAGCCAAACACAGCACCGAAACAGCCCTCATCGCTGCTACAGACGACATCCGAGCACTACTGGACAACAGAGAAACTGTCACCCTCATCCTACTTGACCTCTCGGCCGCCTTCAACACAGTCTGTCATAGGACCCTCATACAACGCCTCAACAACGTCGGCATACAAGGAAAAGCTCTGGACAGGATCATCTCGTTCCTCTCCGGAAGAACGCAGAGAGTCCGCCTCCCCCCATTCAAATCAGAGGCCACCGAAGTCATCTGTGGTGTACCACAAGGATCATCACTTAGTCCCACCCTCTTCAATGTTTACTTGAGCCCCCTCGCATCCATCGCACGACAACACAACCTCAACATCATCTCCTATGCGACGACACCCAACTGATCCTCTCCCTCACCAAAAACCCAAACACCGATAAAACCAATCTACATGAAGGAATGAAAGAAGTAGCCGAATAGATGAAGAACAGCCGCCTAAAACTGAACTCAGACAAAACAGAAGTCCTCATCTTAGGTTCATCCCCCTCTGCTTGGGACGACTCATGGTGGCCACCGGCTCTGGTTACAGCACCAATACCTACAGACCACGCACGTAACCTGGGCTTCATCCTAGACTCCTCCCTCTCGAAGACCAGACAAGTCAACGCTGTCTCATCTTCATGCTTCAACATCCTTCGCATGCTCAAAAAAATCTTCATATGGATCCCCACCGAAACAAGAAAAATAATCACCCACGCTCTGGTCACTAGCCGACTGGATTATGGGAATACCCTCTACGCCGGCACCACATCCAAACTACAGAATAAACTCCAACGCATCCAAAACGCCTCAGCCAGACTCATATTGGACATCCCCCGCCAAGCTCACATTTCCGGTCACCTGAAAGACCTCCACTGGCTTCCTGTTAACAAGAGAATAACATTCCGCCTCCTCACCCACGCACACAAGGCACTCTACGACATAGGACCCGAATGCCTCAACACACGACTGTCCTTCTACACACCCTCCCGCCAACTACGATCATCCAATCTGGCCCTCACCGCAGTCCCGCGCATCCATAGGTCCACCATGGGAGGAAGATCCTTCTCCTACTTAGCGGCCAAAACCTGGAATTCTCTCCCCTCCCACCTCAGTCTTACACAGAACCACCTCTCCTTCAGAAAGCAACTAAAAACCTGGCTATTTGATAAGTAATGCACAATCCCTCCCCCAAGCGCCTTGAGACCCTCTGGGTGAGTAGTGCGCTATACAATATCTGAACTTGAACTTGAACTTGAACACAGAATTATTAACTGGGATTGATGGTAGTCCACCAGACGTAATTAAGTCACTGTCTTGTTAGGTCCAGATAAAAGTTTCAGTAATGTAAACTTGAGCTCAACCCCGGGTAGCTATGGCACAGAACAGACAGGCTTAACTTAGAAAAATGTGTAAAGCATTTACAAAACAGTAAAAAAGATAAATACACAACACAGTAAAAATGACACTCCAGTTTAGAACACTATAGGAACATTTAGGGGTCGATTCCGATTCGGGAAACAAATCCGTACCACGATTTGTATTCATAGCCGTTTCTGTACGAATCGTATGAATCTGTCTGAATCGGGTAGTACGATCCGTTGCGAGAAAATACCTCCGAATCATTACGAACCGTATGAAAATGAAGGGTAGATCCGTACGACATCGACTCGCACAGTGAACCGTACAATTTGTAAAAATGCCGTACGACCCTCCAAGTACGATCCGGACCGGGGAAACAGTTCGCGATTCGTACGGTAAATGTCACGTATGAGCAATTTTTACGGAGGGTAACACTATCACATATGCACCGTACCCCTAAAATCAAGGGGTGTACGCACGGGGTGTACGCACCGTACACCTACGACCTTGGGGTGTATGAACCGCACCCCTACGGTCCGTACACCTATGATCATGGGGTGTACGCACAGGGACGTATGCACCGTACCCCGATGCACCGTACCCCTGCAGTCATGGGGTGTACGCACCCTACCGGGGGAGGGGGTCCGTTTCGTACACATTTTGAGGCTAATTCTGCTTTTACGGAAGTTTCATGCTCCTGTGGAAAAAGAGTCGTACGGAGTGTGGTCGATGCAATTTGTTCTTGCTGGGTAGGAAAATGCAGCTTCGATCCATACGGACATCGCGTACTGCGCGTTCCGAATGCGATTCATATGGATTAGTGAGTCGTACGGTCTTCGGTAGGAATCTTACGGAGAACTGCTTTAGGTACTACATCGTACGTATGGGTACGGTTCTGCATATGATTTGTACGGGAAAAAAACTCAGTACAGGTATTCGGAGGGTATTTTACCGAATAGGAATCGGCCCTTAATGAACAAAAGGACGCCAAAACAACCAAAATCCAGTACAACTAAACATATGAATTCATAACGTTTTAAGAAAAGGTAACGCCAAAAAACTCAAAGTGTCAATGGTAGTAAATGGTCACAGACGACCAGTATCTTGGCATGATTACATGCTAACCTCAATGGAATGCACATTTGATACACTAATCAGGTTCGACTCGTGAGAGATCTTTTTCTGGATGTCAAAATTATCTATTGGTTGCAGCAAATCTTTAAGAACACTTCTCCAACAGAATCCCCTCCTCCCAAGGTAAATTACCCTATTCTGGTCCCGTTTGATATTCCAGACCTTATAGACGCTCTGCAGAATAGCAAAACAGGCAAGGCACCAGGACCCGACGGGGTCCCGGTGGACCTTTTTAAAAGCAATCAAGACCTCTGGGCCCCCATCTTAACTAGAGTATGTACAGCAGCAGCAAGTGAGGGAATCCTAACATCTTGGACAAAATCAATAATGGTTCCCATCTTTAAAAAGGGGGACCGACAAGATGTAAAATGCTACCGGCCCATTTCACTGCTGGATTCGCTCGGGAAAGTAGTGGGGAGAGTCATTCTAGAGCGTCTCCAGCAGTGGACCGAGGACCGGGGCATAATTTCGGATATCCAATTTGGATTCCGAGAAGGATTTGGTACCCTAGAGCAGGTCCTCAATCTTACACTAATAATGGGGAAGTATACACAGGCCATCCCCACCAAGATATATATGGTCTTTGTCGACCTCTCCGCAGCTTTCGACTGCGTGTCGCATAGGAAGCTGTGGAGGGTCTTAGCCCAATTGGGAATAGATCCACCCCTTTTAGACTTTCTCAAAGAACTCTACACCGGGGCTACAGCCAGAGTACGCTTTGGTGTCAATGGTGAGTTGACGTCTCCGTTTAGCGTAGGGCGTGGGGTCAGGCAGGGATGTGTCCTGGCCCCCTTCCTCTTCTCACTCTACACCAATGGTTTGGAGGGGGAGATGTTGGGGGGGGCCCAGGACCTCCCACGCATAAACCGCCGCCTGATCCCAGCCCTGCTCTACGCGGACGACGCCGTCATCTTAGCACGAACACCCAAAGAGCTCCAAAAAGCAGTAAATAGATATACGTCCTTTATGGGCAATTTAGATCTAAAGGTGAACGTAAAAAAAACGTTCGTAATGACAGTTGGCAGACATCGAAAAAGAACCTATCCTATAGTCCTCAATAACCAAAAGCTTGAACCTACCCCACACTATCCTTACTTGGGGGTTGTAATAGATGATCAACTCTCTTGGAAGCAAGCAGTGAGCACAAGGGCACTTTTATTTAGGAGATCAATTGCAGCACTAAAAACTTTCTCTCGGAAACTAGGCAAGAGACCACCAACAGAGCTACTTAAGATCTATAATGCCAAATGCCAGGCTATAGCAACATATGGTGCAGGAGTCTGGGGGTATACAGATGTTAGTCCTATTCAAAGGGTGGAAAACACCTTCTTAAGATTCTTATTAGCTACCCCCAAAGGCACCTCAATCTATGCAATGCACCTAGAATTAGCCATACCCTACTTAGAGGACTTAATTAAAATTGAACCTCTGATGTTGTGGCGACGCATCTGGAAATCAAGCAAAAATGTTTTGACCCAAGCCATTATCACAGATGCAATGAATATGGACAACTCCGTAAAAATAAAGTGGCTCCTATATGTCAGGAACTTTCTTACTGATTTAGGCCTTGAGAGCTACTATTTAGACCCGACAACCATAACGGACATCCCAAAAAAAGATCTGAAACGCCAAGCATTATGCCATTTGGAAACGTTAAGACTCACATCCAACTCCACAAAAACGGCAGTGATCCATTCAAATATGATCCAAATAGCCTTTGTCATTCACCCGTACTTAGAACTTCAAATACCAACTTACGAGAGAATGCTTATTACAAGATTTAGGCTAAATATGTTCTTTAGAATGGTCACCTTCCCGTCACAAAATTGTTGGGACGCCTTACTCCCGCCTTGTCCTTGTGACGGTATATCAATGCAGTCGAATCTGCACGTAATCCTGCTCTGTAAATACCATCAAGCCCACAGAAAGATCTGGCTTTTACCGATACTGAAATCTTGGGGATTGAGACAGTGCAGACCTGCCCTTTTAAGACTGCAAATGTTGGAAACACCGAATGTCTGTTATTTTATTAGTAGTTTCTTAAAATGTATTGTGAAACACAGAAAGAATCTTTAAAAACCTTGCCACACCGACCATAAGCGGTATTTTTCACATTTCCTGATTAACTTTTCTCTTTTTAACTGCGATATGAATTTTATCGGAATCAAATGTAACATGCTTACTTTTACTGTGTTTTGACATCTTGTGTACTTTTATGGTTTTTCCATTGTGAATAAGCCGAATAAAGATTTATTATTATTATTATTATTGGTTGCAGCAGCCCAGGAGGTTCCATAGTGATGGGTAGGTGTTGGATGAGTTCTTGGTGAAGCTGTTAGTTTTGGTGGGAAATGCTCTGGGGTGGAACATTTGAATGTCTCACCCAGGGAACTCCTCTTGTGACTTGGATACTTTTGGTGCTTTCACCTGGTCAAGATTTTTACTTTCGAACTTAAGGCCTAATTGAGAGTTTAGTGGGCGGGTGACTCAGTCACAAATGTAATGGATATTTGTTCTGCATTATTAAAAGTGCCATTATATGCTAAGGCACTTGTAATAAAATGGCCGGGCAACCTGTGTGGCAACTCCAAATTTGTTTTTCTAGTTTAGTCTAGTCTGTTTTTCAGAGTTCAGAATCCCCCAACAGGCAAGGCTCCAAGAGGCCAGATATTTTCTCGGACAAGTTCCACTGATTCCGATTTGCTGTGGAGAAGTTCAGAGTGGTGCAATCCTTTATCCCAGCCGCAACACTTCTTGGGCAGATCGGCTTGGCAGGTTTGTCCCAGTCCTCCAGAGGTCTTCAAGCCGAAAAGTTTCAGTGTGGTTAGGAGTAGTCCAGTTAAAAACAGCCAAAGGTCCCAGGACCTCAAGAGCAGTATTTGAGTGTCAAGACTCACTCCGGGTCGGGATCAGCCAGTATTTATCATCTGGACTCTTCAGAAAAAGGCCTCTTGTAGCTTACGGTGGCCCTGTAGCTTACACAGGAGATCAGCCACCTCTTTATCTTGCATACAAATGGGAAAACGTTCAGCTCTTCAGGTCTCTTCACAGTCTCCAACAGCAGGTGTATTACTTCTTCCATTCTTCCAGAGGTCCAATAGTGTTCTGAGAAGGTGCCCAGGTATGCCACATTTATGCATATCAGTGGTCAGTGGGTGGGGGCTGATTCCTGACCACTTTCTAGCCAATAAGGTAAAAACTCCAGTGGGGTGACCTGGAATAGAGCCAGGTTAGCAGTGTCTCGGTGCACAGAGTAAAAAAATGCAGCTGCATCAGTCTTTTGTTACAAATCCCTCCGTAACCTAATATATGCTTAATACATACAATCAGGATGCTTATGCAATCCATTAAATAAAACATTGCAATCGGTTTGTCTTTTCAAAAACAAAAATATGTTTTTTTAAACGCATATTTTAGCTTCAAAATGTATGTTACTTGGGTTTATGACTGCACACCTCTACAGCAGCAGCTGCCTAATCTCAGATGCAGAGCATGTTAGTTTAGAAGAGCAATTTATAGTGTTTTCAGAGGTGTTGTCACATCTAACATCTGTTCTCTAACCGTGTAATTCTTGTTCTGAGGATGTTCTCAGCATTGACAGTGTTATTGTAGATTCCGTATTTAACTTCTATTATTTGCAAGTTGGGAAAAACAGCTCTCTTCAATGTGCCAGCATCAATTTATTTTGTGTTGATTTTATTAAGGCTGCCAAAAAGGCCACGGAAAGAGTATTTGTCGTCTATGCATCATGAGTGAGAAAATAATTGAATGACTGTGAAAACGGGCTTCTCATGCAATCCTGTCAGTCACGTCAAGGTGAACATCTGAGTGGCATGGAGGTGCCAATCAAAACAAAAATGAGCAAACGAAAGAACTATCACAAGCCCTTGGCCACTAGCATGCATCCATAAATGCGTAAAAACCCTTCATACACGACAACTTCACTGCCAATCCGCTGAGCGCCTCAGGGGTGCACGGCAGAGCATGTACATGCCTGTGCCAGGCTGACACCCAGCAGAGCGCATCCTGTGAAAAATCTGCCCTTTTAGCAGATTAAAAACCATATCCCCGTCCAAATGAAACACTTCCAAAGTTTTAAATCTGTTCACGGCTGAATTAGTCCCAATGCAAATCAATATTTCACTGCGCATATCATTAACTATAATTGCCTATGCACACAACTTAGTGAAAATGCCATTCAAATTGAACAAATTGTCAGATTTCAATGTTGTATGAATGATCTCGTTTGACTTTGAAGTTGATGCCAGCGCTGGAAATGCAAAAAAAAGCCCTGCAATAACTTATTTTTTTTACCAGCAGTAATACCAACTGTCCCCGTGCTCTGCAATAACACACTTCTGCAGTTTCTAGGCATTGTATGAAATTGATGATACTACAGCCAAATGTAATAGTTAGCGATTTAATGAGGGCTGAAAAATGGACACCTTTGCTGACCTTTGTCATGGATCTCATACAGTGGGGGAATTGAAAGCCTAAGCCCCTAGTCTGGCAAACGTTCCAGAGAAAGTGCAAGGTGGAGCTGTAAATTCACCCATAAGGTCCCTTCAGCCCTATCTCTCACCTTCAGGCAACAGGAAAGCACAGGGCCTCATTTATGAGGAATTGGCGAATTGCAGTGCCACAAGTTGTCTTCTTGAGCTATCCTGCGCCAATGTGAAAGGGCAGGAATTTGCATTCCTATCCTTTCCCCCTGCACTAGGGCACAATATGATGCCTTGTTCCAATGTAGGCACCTTTGTACCAAGCCTCTGTTGCAGGCAGGATTGTTGTTCTGTGGGTATGGAGGGGTACATTCCTGGGCAGAAACAACCCAGAGACGTGGAGCACACACGTAAAGAGGAAAAAACAAGAAGAAATACAAATAATTCTCCTTATTACACCTGCCCTGGGGAGGCGTAAGGTTTTGGCACTGTCTCAGGTTCACATGATTAAGTAAATCTGGGCATCAACAAAATCCATGGGTATTGCATGGGGAAACCCACTGCAACGCACATGGACACCTTCTTGGCGCAGAGTAAGGTGACGCATCAGTTTGTGTTGCTTTTTCTTACTACTTATCTATGAGGCGATGCAAAGTCAAGAAGAGAGGCTTCAAATGGCCTCATAGATATGAATGAGAGGCGTGCACTGCCGGAGAGTTAAAAAAGTGATGCTCTGGATGAGCAAGCCTCCTATAAATAAGCCCCAAAGTAGCTGCTGCTGGGCCTCTGCGCCGTTTCCTTCTCTGATGCAGGAAATTTAGTATAGGAGAAAAAGGTGTGTTGCGCCCACATAATGTTGAAGGTAAGCTCATTCCAAGAGGTGCTTCACAGCCTTACTCGGGACAAAGAACATCCCACCTATAATTTGACCTCTTTTTTACATACCCTTTTATAGTTTAAGATGCACCTTTGTCACACTGCGTAAAACGTGATATTTTTCAGTGTGTATGCAGTTGGGAGGCCTTAGACTTTGGAACCTTGCGCACTCTTATTTCTATTTATTTTGCAACTAAAGCACGAGGAGTTCCTTTTGACTATAAAGTAAAAGAAAATGGAAAAAAATTGTTCATGAGCTATTAATATGAATAAGAAGCATGGCATAATGTAAAATGTAAACATTCCTCCTAAAAGAAGGATCAAATAATAATTGCCTTGCTCTAAAAATATAACACATTTGCTTTTACAATTTGTTTCTTTTTACCCTATTAACAGACGATTTTTACACTTTGATAAAAATTGTAACGCTGAATTTACGATAATGTTGCTATCCTTAAATGAAAGTAATGGAAAATGTGTCTCAAATCGTGAATGATAAATTCAAGATTGGGTCAAAATAAAGTTACAGCATTTGCTGTTATTACTGTTGCTTGTTAAGAGATCTAACACTGTTTATTTTTTTTACAAACGTCATTCAAGGATCTTCGGGTTTGTTAAAAACGTTATTACAGATGTAAAATGATTTGTAAGCTAAATACTGTTATACATCCTCTTGTTAGATAGTACAAGTTCTCCTTATTAGCACTGATTCAAAAATGTATGCAGACTTTTGTGTGGAGATAGAACACAGCCTATTCTTGTGGAAGTGGGGCTAGGCCAAGCACCTCCCTCCCATCCTGCCAGTGATGGCCCATCCAGTCACACCTAAGCTCCCCATTGTGTGTGGCTATCTAGAAGGAGAACATTAATCCCAACTGTCACCTACACCCAGTCATGTGACCCAAAGAATGTCTGCAGGCACCAAATGACCAAGGCAAGAAAATGCCAACTTTCTAAAGGTGGCATTTTCAAAATAGTAAACTAAAATCTAACTTTGCAATAATTTCGGATTATTTTGACAATTCCAGAGACATCAAAGACAAACTGGGTACCTATTCCCATTTGGAAATTGCACTTATAAAAGGTAATAAGGTAACTCCAATGTTATCCTACTGGAGTGGGTAAGCCTTGCATTAGAGAAAAACTGATTTAAGAGTTTTTTACTACCAGGACAGGTAAAACTTAAAAGTACTTGTCCTACTTCTTTTTTAATACATTTGTCCCTGCCCTCTGGGCTGACAAGGGTCTACCCTCAAGGTGACTTATATGTATTAAAAATGAAGGTTTGGCCTGGCAAAACGTTTACTATTAAATATAGAGTGGAGCCTAGTCAAGTCCCAACCTAGGATGCACAGTGTAAAGTGAGTTCACAAACAACTGAATTCCAACAATTTTTCCATTATTAATTCCTTTTATTTCCTCTTGTTATCAGTAATCCATATTAGTCCAGCATCTTCATTCTGAATGTTTGATCAACAAGTTCAACAAATGCCTATCCAGGCTTTTCTTTTAAAAACATAGGTATTCATCATTCTTCTTAGGGCAACATAGTTTATATAACCCAACGCATCTCGGGCAATGGCTGCCCTTCTGCAGGGGTAACTGCGAATTGAACAAATAACATCAATAACTATTCCCCATCCCAGACTCATCTGCATCATTGTTACTTAATGCACCTCTCCACCAGCGTAATCTAGCCTTCACTGTAATGCAGCCAATAACTAAAAAAAAAACAACACCATGTGTGCGCCCATTAAATTAATTTTCAAAAACAAATAAAACTACAACATGTGACTTGGTTTACATATCGAGTTGACATGCTCTGTGTCAGTAAAATCATCACCCAGAAATTAAACCCCCGTGAGCCCTCCCAGAAAAAGAAGCCTGTGGTAGCAAAGCATATTTTAGACAAAACAATTAGGAAACTCATTTACCTAGATCCAAATACATTTCCAAACTTGCTGAACGCCCAAGTAAATGTGCTTGTTAAACCAACAAAAAAATCTCACTACATTACACCTCAATGCTGCCATCAATGCCCCACCATGCTGTCTAATGGCTCCCAATGGCTTTGGTAGTGGCAAAAGGAGAGATTTTATAGCACTGTAAAATGGGTACGCTACCCTCAGACCGAACATGGCTTCCAGATGTGCACATAAGGGCCTCGTATTAAAAGAATAAGTATTAAATCATTGACTAACTACAGATATTTGAGGAGGTATCAGGTACATTCCTTCGCCTATAAACATTTCTAAATGATCATATGATAAGGTGATCTGAATCTGATATTATCCATGCCACTGAGGCCACTCGCGGAGGCTATACAGATCCAAAATGGCAGGAACCGTACAACTGCTTACATACATAGAGCGATACTGATACTATTAGGGTAACCCTCGGACACTGGACCAGGTAGCACAGGATCGAAGCCATACACATAACATAATTTCAGAGGTATTGACACGGGGAGCTCAACTATCGCCTAAGACGTTAATCATGTTTATTACATACTATTGACTGATATCGCTGTTATAGCCACAATAAGGGAAAGAGGGGGGGTTATACATTTTGATTTCATGTGTTATTCTTTTTTTCTTTCCCTGCCAGGAGATTAATTATATTTTTTTCTTGTGTTTTTTCTTTGGAACTTTGCTAGAGGACTGTGTCTATTGTCCTTCTTGTGCATGTTACGTAACACATACTCTGTATTGTGTATAAACCAATAAATAATTGCGATATAAAAAAACGAGGTTAGATGTATAATTTAAAATTTGTTCCATAAAAATATGCTGTTTGGAATGTGTATATATAATCATTAATTTAAATATTCAGAACCTACTACTAGCCAACCACTTAAAACAGCAGAATCCCTGTAGAACACATTGTAATGTAAATGATTGTCACTATTTTAAATTGCATGTTTTAAACATCTTATTTGTTTGTCTTCTGTCTCTGTTGAAGGTTACACCACTTCGATATTTAAAGAAGCTTACATAATTATACACTTGTGGATGAATGTAGGAATTGTGCTGCAAATTAATATATTTTCTGAATTACAGAATCTCTCCTGCAGAGGAAGTTATTTTGAGCAGGGCAGGAGAAAGAATGAGAGAATGCTGATGAAGAAAAGAGACAATTCTTAAACAAAGAAGATGTGAACGCAAATAAAATCAATTGCTCTTCTTTCTGCCTCTCCTGGGACATTGTGCAGTGCATAAATTTCCGTCTCCTCCTTGAACTGTTAACATCAGCATTCAGGAAGTGGAGGGAAGACCTTCACTTAACCAGAGTATTGCTATTTGAAACAAAGGTCTATTGTATTTCAGAATTTTCGAATTCATAAATGCAGGCACAGAATGGTTTGTGCATGTCGACACATACTTTCCGTCACCCATGTTCATTCCATATATCAAGTGAGTGGTTTATACCTTCCTTATCTAATTGCTTTGGTTCTGTACTGCACCCTATGTAATATAATATTATAATTAGTTGAAGATTATAATCTCTTTATCTCACGGTGTGGATAATTTTCTTATTAAAGGTGTGATATCACATCAGAAAGCACCTACAGAAGAAAATATATCTTAAGTATTTTGTATTCCTTTACTACAAGCAAATATGTCATATCCCTTGTGTGCAATATTCGTTATTGGCAGACGGTCCCTTCCGTTGCTGTTCCGCAACCTCAAACACAGGAGGAGGTACACAGAACATACTTAGGAAACAACAGGCCACCCCAGAGCACCAACAGGGTGAGAGACATAGGCAGCATATAGGCAGAATCCAAGGTTTTCAAGAGGCTGAATATGACCAGGAGCAAGCTCTCACAAGTGGTCTTTCCTGCTGTCTCTACTGCTTCACAGACTCTGGCACAGGAAGTTGGGGTGAATAGTGGGCCAGAAACCTTCTGCAAGATGGTGATGAAAGAATATCTGAATGGTGGCCCGGCACCTACTTCGTGCCAGAGTAAATTATATGGCACAAAATACCCCAACTCCGTACTTTACAAGAAACTCACCTCGTACTTAAAAGTATTTAGCCTTCCTACCTGTCCATGACCTTGGAACACAGTGACCCTCAATATCCTTATAATGTACAATTGAGGTACCTTATTATATTATATTATATTATATTATATTATATTATATTACATTATATTATATTATATTATATTATATTATATTATATTATATTATATTATATTATATTATAATATATTATTGTTGTAAATAAAAGTCCAATGGCCAGATATAAAAAACAGGATAGGTTTATTCAGGCTTATTTCCAAGGGTAAGTTTAGTAGAAGATAGATGGAAGTATAGCCCCACCAGGAGCAGCCTCTCTGCTGTTCAGCCTGCATCCACCAACTGACACTCCAAACATAAGCAGGCACCCAAGCATTATGTGACATCATCACACATTCGAACACACATCCTGGCTGAGCAGTAGGGAAGATACAGCTAGGGAAGAGGAATGGCAAGAAGTTATTTATAACATATCCCCCTTCCTTTGGAAAAACTAAAAGCAAAGGTAAAAGAAACAAACGGAAACATCATCATATACATTACATCAGAAAAGATGGTAGGAACATTCCGTATATACATGTATGAAAAGTAGCACTCCAAACAAAACATGCATGAAATGTACATACATCATTACATCAGGAAATATGGAAGGAACATTCCAAAATATACATGTAAAAACACAACCCATCCCCCTCCCTTAGGGAAAATAAAGGAAACGAGCATAGCTAGAACATGGCTTAAAACAGAAGCAAGCCTATGCCTCAGAGTATTTGGTACTAACCGCCCACGACCTCAACATAATGGAGAACACAAACATTCCTAAAAACAGAACTAGGGCACTAACCACCCCACAAACTCACCATAATAGGGTACACAACACCCTTGAAAACAGAACTGGCGCACTCAGCTCCCACAACCTCACTGTAGTCGCTACAAAACTGAACAGGGGCACTCAGGTCCCACAACCTCACCGTAGTAGCTAGGAAATTGAACTGGGACACTCAACTCCCACAAACCCACCGAAGTAGCTAGAAAACTGAACAGGGGCACTCAGCTCCCGCAACCTCATTGTAGTAGGGTACACAACACCCTAGAAAACAGAACCTGGGCAATAAGTGCCCACAAGCTCCCACGACCTCACTGTAGTAGCTAGAAAACTGAACTGGGGCATTCAGCTCCCACAGCCTCACCGTAGTGGGGTACATACCACGCTAGAATACTGACCTTGGGCACTAAGGTCCCACAACCTCACCATAGTAGGGTACACACTCCCTAAAAAAAGCTGAACTGGGGCACTGAGCTCCCACAACCTCACCGTAAACGTAACAGGGCACTAGCAAGCACACATAGGCCATGAGACAACATACTCAGAAAACATGTACATTAGGATCAAAGAAAACCACCATTAGAGTCTCTTCAGTGCGTTCATGTTAATTTCCGCTGATAATGAAGAGTCAGAGCACCTAATTCGTTCCAAACGAAGTGCTTCACAAATCGAAGGTCCTTGTTGGGATCCAAAAATTCTATCCAACACTAGATCTTGGCACAAAAGTTCTAATTTCACACCAGCTAACTGTGCACAGTCCTCTTTGATCACTTCTTGAAAGTCTGTAAGGGTTATCCCACGACGACAAAAGCTGCAGCCGACCAGAACATTGGGTCGTTCAAGAAACTTCATTGAAAATGTGGTTGGCAACGAGTAGAAAACAACGACGTTGATTGCAAACTAGGAGTGAAACTCCAAACACAAGATGGCGGCACACAAGAATGATGTCGCGGCTGGCAGCATCAGCATGCACCAAAACATCCACAACAGCAAGAGGCTTTGAGATGGTGCACACCTCACAGAAGATAGCATGGAGGCATCACAGGGCAGGTAAGGTTGCGCGCGTTGAGGGTATGCACGCGGTGGAGAACACATGCTGTATTTCAAATGTCGCACAGCAGTTGAACTGGTAAACCTTAAGGGGTTATAATAGTAAAAACAAAAATAGCTAACCCAAAAGTCCTTCACAGACAACACTGGTGCCTTAGCACACGGGTTCAGAGGCATCACCAGTCTTTGCATCTTTAATAAAATGTATCGGCTCACCCACTGTGCTAATTTTCCCACAACAAGTTGCTCAAGCCAATTCCACAGGGGGGTGCCGGAGAGGTGAAAATCCTCTGCATCCGAATCAGTAGCCTCTTTCAACACTGTAATAAACGGGCACCTTGTCCAAATATACATTGCGCAGAGTTGACGGGAACTGCTCTCTAACGTGTTGAAACTCTGGTACAATCTTGTTACTGGACACGCCAAGCAGCGGGCTCCACAGTAACTGTTTGAAGATGGTAGTAGAAGGTCAAACACTGTAGGCTGCAGACTGTCCTGTTGATAAGGGACACTGGTGGGGCTGGCCAGGGCTTTTCTGTTGCGTTTGCTTTTCCTTCAGATTTCAGTACTTGTATGCCAATCTCTTTAGTAGGCTCCTTAATTCCATTATGTTCAGGGTATTAACAGTCTTCCATCTTCACCGCGTGGGTTTTCTTCAAATCGTCACCAAAAATGTTGTAAATAAAAGTCCAATGGCCAGATTTATGAAACAGGATAGGTTTATTCAGGCTTATTTCCATGGGTAAGTCTAGTAGAAGATAGATAGATGGAAGTAAAACCCCACCAGGAGCAGCCTCCCTTCTGTTCAGCATGCATCCACCAACTGACACTCCAGACAAAAGCAGGCACCTAAGCATTATGTGACATCATCACACAGTCCAACACTCATCCTGGCTGAGCAGTAGGGAAGACACAGCTAGGGAACAGGAATGGCAACAAGTTATTTATAACAATTATATCATATGTAGTTTGCATTAGAAGCTGATCCATGTTTACATATATAAGACAAAGATTTTGAACCTTGTCAATTTATAATGCATGCTCAGATATTAAGATACTGGCTTTTTTACTAGGATCTCCATTATGCATAGATACCGACTAATACTCTAATTTTGTCTCAGGGCCAGGAACAAAGATTTTTAGCATGCATTCAAAAAACAAATCCCTACAACTTATTCGAAGTGCTACAGTTGTACACTAGGATCAGAAACAATTATTGAGCTATGAGAAATAAAACCATTAGCAAATAAGCTAGAATTTGTGTAAACTGTCAGAGAGTCAGGGTATATATATTTTTAATTATCTTGTATTTCTCGTAGGGTCGATCTGTTATTCGAAAACTTTAAGTTTGGTGCCCGGTGCCAATTGATGGTAAATAAGTTAGCTGACCAAGTCAAGATATTTTAAACAATATAGAAGTATTAATGTAAGCAGGTACTGTGGTAAATATACAGCTTTGAGGAACAACTACATCTGTGTCATGCCAGTGAAAATATACGTGCCCCAGTAAAGTCTATTACTTGGAGCAAGTGTGTTAAAAACCTTCTATTCACACATGCATTATTTCGGGTCAAAGGGCAAAGGCAATTTTCACCATATTACCATAGTACATGCTAGCTAGACATAGTAATACATCTTCATATTATGCTCTGATTTAGGTTAAATGCCTCTAAATGGTCAAATATATGCACAAGCGCCTAGCAGATATGGTATTACAATTGTTGCGGGAGTGGAGAGGCACTACCCCCTTAGTCAAAATTAGTGATGTATAGCACATTACACTCTGAAAAAATATTATCACTTGTAAATGACTGGATGACTAGAAAACGCTGCCCAGTCTTGCAGAATCTATGCCAATGCATCAATTAACAGAAGTCACATAGTCCTAACTCAAGCTGGTAATGGTTGTCAAATGTATGAATCATTCTGCTACCTATTTGACTTGACTGTTTCCATTGTCTGACTTCCAGCTGGAATTGTTATTCTCAAATTCCCACAGAACTAGAGTATATGGCTCTCTATATATATATTACTTATCGTGTGGACATTTCTCTTCTCTGACATACCTAACTACTCGATCGCCACACTAGTCACTTGTTGGTAAACAGAAATACGTGACTACTTCTACTTAAATTAGCTACTGGTGAAAGTATGCAAGTTGACACTTTTACAAACCAATAAATCCAGGATGTGTGTAAGCACTGCAAAATTCTAGCCGATTTGCATTGTACGGATGCTGTAATGTTATAAATCACTTCTCTGAAAAAACATTGATGTAGCCAAATTTGAATGGTAATGCTAATGTTGTATTTGGATGGGTTAATTTAAGAACTATTGTGATGTTACATGTGCCCCAGGCACAAACACTTCTAGCCTGATTCAAAAAAGTGATCGGAGACAAAATCCTAACTTTAGGATTTTCCGTATTCACAAAAGGCATTTAGTTAATACCGAAAGTCGTAAAGTTAGGATTTTGTCTCAGTTTAATAGCAGTAAAGTTAGGAATCCTAATTTTACTACAACGCAATGCCTTTTGTTCATACCGAAAGCCGTAAAGTTCGAATTTTGTCTCAGATTACTTTTGTGAATTGGGCCAATTTACAGGCTCATGTTTAAAATAGACCTCTTTTTAGACAAAACTTTGAACACTTATTTGCTTGCAAGGCCTCATATGAATATGTACTCAGAAATGAATTATTTACTGTTACACTTCTTTGTAGGCATATTTTCTCGCCTTTGAACATTCTCTACAATGACTTACTACACTTCACAAAATGTCATTTTTGTTGTCCGTTTGGCAACAGCTCTGGGTGGATAGATTCAACATGATAACTGGACCAGAACTCAGGCACTGAACAAATGGTTCCAATTTATTATTTAAATGACACTATGCTTCTGTTTAGGCAGATGAGCATCTTGATGGATTATCGAAGGACGCTCCATGCCTGAATTCAAGCCCAGGTGAATTCCAACACCATCCTAAAGAGGACAGCACAAGGTAGGTGTGCAATTATATGTGTTCATTCAATCTAATACAAAGGCACAATCGTTGAATTATTCATTCTGTTCATCATTCTTGTAATGTTGGTAACATTGTTTTGATTATCCTGTTAATTTTTGCATCACACATATTTTACACATGAGCAAAATTGTTTCAATAAATGTTTGAAATGTCAATTACCTTACCTCTTGTGTCTCACTTTGGGCATGCCTGAGTTACTAACGAAAGGGTAAGATATGTTTCCACAATTTCCTTAGGGAAATTAGGATTGTCAATATTCTCAGGTTGCAGACACCATTTGGTGCCATGTCTGTTTAGGATACCAGATAAGCATTGTGAGCTAGCCAGGAATTACATCTTCATATTCTGATGGTATGAGTGGACTCAATCCCCTATAGTTTTGAAGCTTATATTTCCTAAATGCACAGACTTATTGCGAAAGTTGGAACCGTATGACAGAACCCAACATCAGATAGACCCCACTCCATTCAATGCAGTCTTTAAGGGAGATGACGAAACTGCACATCAACAATATGCAGAAAGAATTCATGCAATTATTTTGTTTCCAGTAGTGTCTACCTTTGATTATGAAACCAGTCCCAGGATGCTTGTTTCCGGTCCAGGGAAGACATTGATTGGCAGTTCATGCTGGATTGTTCCCATGAGGCACAGGGTCAAGAATGATTTGCGTATAGCTGTGTCTTAACTGGGGTGGCGAAGTGAGCAAAAGAACGATGATGGATTCAACCCAGATCTGTGACTGAAGGTGAGTGTTTGAAAAGTTTCAGCACTCCATCCATCATCTCCTTGTGTTTGCTTTACTTTTTATTATGGTCATGTGGCCATAACTGTTTGTAATTTTACTTTGCTAACACATTATTTGGCAAATAGACTAGTGACTGTTGCCTTCATTTATCTGCATATTTCCTCATACGCACTGTTTGGTAAAACCCTTTGAGGGATCAAGCCTTACATTTGCTCTGTATCTTCACCTGAACATTACCAGGAGAATGTCCTAGGACCTCAAACTAGCACCATGACAAAGCAATGCCACAGACAAATACTGGTACCTCACTCACGTGACATTACTTTCACCACATTATCTTGACAGTCATTAAGTACTAACACTGCGACGTAGCCCAAACAGAAAGTGCTGCTGCTGTATACTGATGTATCCATAGTGTTATGGTACTCGAATACTGTACTGAAAATAGATGATAATCATGCGTGTACTAAATACAGGTTACAAAAATATCACCCCCAAGAAGATGATAATAGAAATCTGCACCCAATGGTACAAAGGTTTTGTAATGGATAATGAGGACAACTGATATGTACACATCCACTTGCGGCAAATAAACATTTGCACTTTTCACACATTAAACGTTTACTTTTTTAACATATTTTTAATGTAAATATCAAGCTTTATTTGATATAAAAATAAATCATAAAAGCACATGATACACATTTTCTTGAGAACGTAACATAAATTCATCACTGAAAAGGTAAAAAAAAATAGCAGCGCCCATATTAAAGCGACGAAAACAGTCCGAGCAGTCTAATGGCACCCAATATCTCTTCCTTTAGTTGGATGGAACAAACAATGGAGGGATATTAAATGTTTAATTCGGCAAATGCTTACATCGAAGTGCTATTTGTGACCCACTAGTCGTCTCAGTGCACATTGAGCTTCAGTAACATTCTGCATGCTGTTGAAAGTTCCCACAGTCTCCATTCCATCTTCATTCTATGGTCTTCACGGGATGCAGTCAGAAGCCTTCTGGGAGGTGAGCTGCCGTTGTTAACGCTCAATTGAGAGATTTTGTTGTGCTACATAGATGCTGCGACAAGGCACTTAAGCGGATTGAGACTGTGTAGGGTGGGCTTCTGCTGTGGCGGCGAGAGGCAAGATGGGCGAGGCTGAGAAAGCGAGGGATTAGGTCGAAAATGTTACAGCAATGCATTTGCTATGCTGGTCTGCTTCTGGTGTGAAACAAGTTGAATTGTTGGTGATCCATTACAGAGCACTGGCGGTTGCTTGTCTTTCTACCCTAGACTGTTTCATTCGAAAGCAAAATTCTACTAAAAAACACAAACATCTTTTTTTATGCTCCTTAGAATTTCCTTTAAGGTGGAAACCCGGTAAAATTTGACAGGCGTTCTTTTGGATGGGAGCATTCTAGCTAAATAGGAAACATTAATAAACAAATAGCAGATCGATCATAAAACATCACAAACACAGGATTTCAAACACACATTTACTGTTTTATCAACCTGGCTTTTACGAATTAACACAACTGTAAAACGTGCCATTTTGCACACAAGAAAATTAGGGGAAATGTAGGTGAATATAGCCGTTTCAATTCATACACCTAGAATTGTGTCAAACATATACCCACATGTACCTGAAGCTCTAAATTAGAACTTCTATTTTACATCTACAAGTGTCCAATAGCTCAGCAAGAATGAAGATACAAACTTATATGTGTAGATCAATACACTCGTCGATAGGTGTAAGGTGCAACTTCATCCGGTCCCCTCATCAATTACAGTTCATACCTAAATTCGAATAGATTAACAGGTGGGACTGGGCAGCCTATTAATCATTTTGATAGCAGAGGCTCCCACTTGGGGTAATATAGATTTTTACGGTTCATTTTTATTCCTTTGTGGTGATAGAACGTAATTGCCCTTTGCACGCCTGGCACCAGAGTGCTGAAAAGATATCAACTAAATAAAGGAGCATGCTCCTAAAGTGAAGGGTTGCTGGTAATCATTCTGAAACGGTAATCAACTTAAGTAGAATAGAAGCAAACAATGTCAATTCTGCTACATGAACGGTGTTTTGGAATATTTTATTTCACTCGTTTTTACTAAACGCATAGTCAGATATGTTTCTTCTTTCTTATATCTGCATATATGCGCATTTTATATAAAATGTACAGCTTCAGCCCTCTAACAGATTTGTTGTGCATGGCTACAAATTGTACATAACAAATTGTAAAGAGGGTTGTTTCATGGAAGTGGTTTAGTGCTACATGATGATTTAATTTTGAGACACAGAGTAGGACAACATTTAACACAAGCATTAGCAAAGTGAATAGACTTGGTATCAGCGTGTCAATGCATGCGGACACTTCATATACTATTTGTATTGTGTCTCTGTGCAACGTGCTTCTTTTTGTGCTTCCTACAACTTTGCTGTGTTTTTATGAACCGACCAGCGGTTACTTCATTGCTATAAGATCTGCAATCTCCGTGATTAAAAATCAGCAGCACAAAACGTGTGTTAAATAAAACACAGGACACAGATATGGGAGGAAAAGAAAGAGGTAGGTTGCACAGACAAGGGGACACACATGGGTGTGCATTTGCGAAAGCTTGTGTTGGCACATTATCAACAATCCTACTGGTATTACCAATGCTTGTTTGTGAAGCAGGTCATTGAAAGTCACATGTTTCTTACTACAACATTTTGCTTGATCGGAATTAATGCCAATAGAGACCTCGATTTAATTTGAATGTATTTTTGTCTTCACAATGCAACATGTGGTCTGCAATGAATAGGAGTTTTTAATTTTGCTACTCGGCAGCTCGTTGTAAGCAAGGTCATCATTGGCAAAACCTATATGGTTTCACACACAGCGCTATGAATGCTGTCACTCACAATATTCTACCTTACAGAGGACATGTCGCCCATTGTTATAAGAAGAAGAACAACAAAAGCACCACTCTCACAATTTCTCTTATTGGCTAAAACAGCAAAATAATTTAAAATTAAGCCATTTGGTGATATGGATTTAATAGCTCTACCATTCACAACTTTAATCATGACTTGAGCGAATCACAGGGCTTTACATCCCAGAGTACAAAGAAAATAGGGCTGAATCCCTCATCCCTTAACTTACTTCCTTAACTCTGTTGGATTAAAATTTTTCATTGAAGTCATATTAACGTATTAAAACCACCAAGGGGCATATTATCAAGAACGGTGTTAAAACTATCGCTGTTTTAGCGGCAGGAAACTGCAGCCAAAGCAGCGATAATGGGCTTGATAATGTGCCCTTGAGAATTCCAATAGAAGCCCATGTTCACACCAGAACATTGGCTTCTATGAGAATTCACAAGGGCATATAATCAAGTCCATTATCGCCTCTTTAGAGGCAGTTTCCTGCCGCTAAAGCGGCGATAATTTTAACGCTGTTTCTTGATAATATGCCCCCAAGTTATTTTAGGGATTCCCATTCTGGGTTATTTAATCTCAATAATTTGAGATATTCATGTGCTTGACACCCCCAATCGAACCATGCAGTATCTCAATATCTCACTACAAAGGCTATTAGAATGTTTAACCTGAAATAACATAGCCCAATACACAACTCTAATTTATACATAGATACAGCGGGCAAGGTAAATGGCTTGTTCGAATTCTGAAGACGAATTCATAGTATATGTACCACAAATACTTTTTCTGTCTAATGAGGAAGAAACTTATTGTCATGTATTACATCTTCAGACATTCCTGGGTTTTAAGCCCACATCTCTTTGCATGCTAGGAATCTAGGCCCAGATCTATAATGAGGAAGGAGAAACTTCAGGATCCAAGGCCTTATCATATAATGAGAGCACTGAAGGTGTTAATTTAAGAAACAGGGCCTGATTTAGTGTCTGACAAACAGTACTCCATCTGTCAGGTTGATGCCGGACATTACCTCAGCCATCCTGAGATGATCGCTGACCCAGTGGTCATCTTTGTGCATTGAAAGCAACTGCCATCACCGTGGTTCCCGTCAATGTACAAAATGTTTGGTGGATGGCCATCTTCGATTTTGATGGCCATTCACCAAACTTTAAACCTTTTCTTTTTTTTAGAAACAAACTACTGTGGTGGGAGTTTGTTTCAGAAAAACTAAACAAAACAAATGATCTCTCACCCTGGGAATTTTTTTTTCGGTGTTACGATCAAGTTTCCTTTTTTTCTCTCTTTCTTATTTTTCTTTCTGTTTTTTTCCTGGCAGTGACAGACAGGAAAAAGCTAGATATTACACCATCCACCCTAAATAGGGGGGCGGAGTAATGTCATTCCTATGACGTCCCCTCTTACATCAGGCGGTCATAGGACGGTTTCCACCAACAGAGTCAATGGGGTCTCTGTTAACTGAAAACATAACTTTTGGCCATTCATAATGAGGTAGGCAGGTGCAGGGTATGGCACCAAAATCTAAATTTGGCCATGGGTCTCTTTCACAAAATTGTTGAAAAGAAAGAGCCGGTCTAATTCACCACTTTAGACAGTTAGACCGTGGTAAGTGGTTTCTTGACATTAGAAGTTGAAAGGCATCTGCTGCATTTTGCAGTAAAATGAATGAATGAAATAGCATTTCTAAAGTGCATGGTTACCCGGGGGGCATCCCAGTGCTGATAGTAACACAGAGTCACACTTCAAACATATCAAGGAAAGAGAAAAGTTTTCTTTTGCTTACGGAAGTTCAAGTAGTTTGACTTCAGACGAATGTGAGGGGGATGTGGTTCAATAGCTTAGCTGTATTGCATGAGAAGAGGCAACCTCCACTTCGAGTTTGTCTTATTTTCGGGACTGCCCCCAAATGCTTATTTTCGGATCTCAAAGCTCTATTGGGCCGGTAGGATTGGATCATGGAACAAATCATTGGTGAGCCTCTCCCGGAAAGTGCTTTATAGGTTGCAGTCGAGCCATACACCCAAGCTCTTAATCTGCTTTTTCAGAGCAGGGGGTAGGCTCATGCAGCTAGGCCAGAAAGGATCTATGTTAGGAGGGGAAGATTTACCAAGAAGAAGCAGGAGCTCAGTCTTTTCCGCATTAAGCTTCAGAATTGAGCTGTCCATCCATCTGAAAACCTTCTCGTGGCAAGACACAATGCCAGATCCAGAGTTATCCTGTTTATTGATGGAGACGACCAACTGGGTGTCATTGGCATATGTAACAATCTGTATCCCGAACGGAGTTACTATTTCTGCCAGAGAGTTCATATAAATATTAAATACAGTGGTGCTCAGGGCAGATTCCTGAGGGACCCCGCATTCAAGGGGCAATAGCTTTGAGATGATTTCATCTTCAAAGACTGTAAATAATCTATTTTCAAGGAAGGACTGCAGCCATTTCAGCGCTATGCCAGTCACTCCCACTTCCCTGAATCTTTGAATCATCTGTGAAGGATTTACCGTGTCGAAGGCTGCGCTGAGGTCTAACAGAATTAGTGCAGCGTAGCCTCTGCCGTCTAGGATTTTTTTAGATTCCTCTACTACAGACAGGAGTGCAGTCTCCGTACCCTGCTGTGATCTAAATCCTGTCTGTGTGGGATGGAGACAGTTGTTATTTTCCAGCAATGCAGAGAGAGCGAAATTCACATGCTTCTCAGCTATTTTACTTATTCCCAGCAGCAGAGATATGGGTTGATAATTCGCCTACTCCTCCATGTCCAAGTTTTTTTTTTTTAGGAGTGCTTTGACCATGGCCTGTTTCCATAGCGGGGGCACAATTCCTATCAGGAGGGAGGCATTGATCAAATCCAGTATAACTTGGAGATACAGTCTCAGTGATCCTATTTAGGATAATGGGGGGGACGGGATCTGTGGGGGAACGAGATTTTTAATGCCTCAGAATCCTCTGAAGAGAGGTTAGGTCCAGGTGGGGGAATTCCTCCAACAGATCCTGTTCATTTATTGTGTCTGTTGGTAATACCATTTGTTGGGCTATTGTCTGAGGAAAGGACATATGAATGTTGTGTTTTTTAGCAGAGAAAAATGTTGCTATTGGTTACACCGAAGTTGGGCATTATCAGAGATAGGGAGGGAAGCGCGGGGAGTCAAGATCGATTTTGCTATGTGAAAAATTTTAATAGGGGAATTTGCAGCCGATTAAATTTTTTCTTGGTAATAGCAAGCTTGGGCAGATTTTATCTGTATTTAGGTTGCTAAAAGTCTTTTCTCTATCTTCTTTCAAATGTTTTACATGCTTGTTTGAGCTCTCATAGTTTAGGGGAATACCAGGGTTTTTTATTAGCTCCTATTTTTATATAGGTCACTTTTTTAGGAAGTACAGTGGTGAGTGATGATTCAAGCCATTTATTGAGATTATCATTTGCACTAATAGGATTTGGGTGAGATATTGTGGTGTTGTTCCCCAACTTTGTCACCCACTAATCCAACGGGAGTTTTGACCATGTGCGGGTCAGCTTATTGGTCCTCACCACAGGTGTAATAGTGTCCTGCAAAGCCCAGGTAAATAGGAGTAAGACATTGTCCGACCAGGGCAGTGAAATAGGCTTAGCAGCCAGAAGACTCTGGGTGTTAGAAAATATGTGATCCAGCAGGTGGTTTTTGAAGTGTGTTGGGCCAACCACATTTTGATTAAGCTGAAAGGCCACCAACCCATCCACCAGTTCTGACTTGGTAGTAAGTTAAGTGTCATCCAAATACATATTATAATCTCCCAATAGTGTTAAATTGGGTAGGGGACTAGCGAGGTTAGGTACAATATCGAGCAGATCATTAGAAAATTGGTTGAGAGGGCCTGGGGAGATATACTAAAATACCAGACAAGGTGCAAACATGTGACACCCTGATTGTGCAAGAGATACTTTCTCGGTTGGGTATGGGGTATGGGGTCGGGAAAACAAATGAGTGCTCAATTTGATCCAGATTACTTATGCTTGCCAGTTTTTGTGCATGTAAATTCCCTAATCACCTCATCCATCCAATCTGCCTTGAAAGATCTATCGCATCCCTTAAAGAACAGAAGTCACAGTACAAACAGATCACTTATACCCACCAGGGCTATCATTCACACACTTTGGACAGCACTCTTGCATGCCACAGAGACTAGCAGTTACACACCTATGACCACACCCTCACATTTTCACAGAGTGGCAATCTCACTACTAACAGACCTCCCTCCCTCACAGATTAGAAATCTCACACTACAAGCAGTGCGCTGACACCACAAAAATATAGTAGTTTCATATTACCAGCAGCACTCTTACACTCTCAAAAATAGTAGTCTCACACTATCAACACAACTCTCACACCCCTCTCAGACTAGCAAAGCCAGACTACCAGGAGCATTTTCACGCCCTCGACCAGAGATTAACATTCTCCTTTTCCCAAGATGGCTCTTACACCTTAACAAAATAGCCAAATCTCAATGCTAGTAACACTGTTAATGCATAAGAGAAGCAGTCACACACTACAGACAGCACTCTTACACCATTGGAGACATGCAGGTGCACAAAGAATAGCACTCTCAGGCCTCTCACAGAGTAACAGCCTCTGACTGCCAACAGCACTCACATCCCTCACAGACTATTTGTGTCTTGCTATAGAGAGCGCTTTCTTACCCCTCACAGAGTAGCAGTCTCACACTACAGACAGCACTCCCACTCCTGATAGACTAGTAGTCTCACAATACCAGAAGTACTCACACGCCGCTCACAGACCAGCAGCAAACCAATTGATCTGACCTTTTACGGAAATTGCCACTTCGCTGATTGGTGAACTTGTGTATGTGTTATTCTGGATGAACAAGTGAGTGAATGAAAAAACTAGTTAATGAGTCGATGAATAGATACAGGAGCATACGAATGAATGGATGGCTGAGTGGGTGGATGATGAGGGCCTTCTCATATAGCAGCATATGCTATTTTCAGTTACATGTCAGAACAATGCTTGTTCTTTGTTGGGTGGTCGCATTGTGAAAGACGGATTAGCTATGGAAGAATGTAATTGTTTATGAACCAGATCTTTGGTCTAACCATAGATGCCATCTCCAGAGAACCAGGAAATGTCTTTTTGAATTTTTTTCTTATTAGCCTAGTACTTAAATTGCCTGGTTATCTTATGTTATTGTTGACATTTCCTGTATTTTGTACAAAGCTACGGATGCCACCCTAAGGCAATTTGCATTACTTCAATTTCCTATACAATGTTTTAAATGTAGTTGGCCATGCAGAAAGGCACGTGCTTATTGCACCGCCAAATTTCTGAATTGGTGCCACTACAGTTGCTGCTCCTGCCATAAAATCGATTATTTATGACACTCTGAGGTTAATAGCTAATTTCCTTGATAGTTTAACATTAAGAGGCAGTATTATTTTGCACAGTATTCTCGTCATTTAATGATGCATCCCATTGTTATAGTAGACTCTTGATTTTGAAGCGCATATTCACACTGCGAACATTCTGGTGCTTTTTTAAAGTGTGCACCTTATTCCTATTGTTTTCCACTGACAGGTATGAATAGTTTTTCTTGCAGTGTAAGTTTGCGAGGAACATTCACTCAGTCTCATCGTCCTCTTCCTACTACCTGACAGCCAACATACCTGGGCTTCACCTAAAATATCTTTTTCTTCTGTAGTATGATCTCTTAGAAGACAGTCTGACAACTTTAGTCCATGCAAGTTAAATTAAGTACAAAATTACCATGCGCTGCAGTACTCAAAAGATAATGTTCTAAACTAAGTGCATGTGTAGCAAATGGGTTCCACCAAGTTAACCCCCTCGATTTTTCGCTACCTGTCAGAATGTCTGTCTAAGCCAGATCAGAATTGGACTTTTGATAGAAAACTGTTCTTTAACCCTCTATATTTTGAACATATGAGAGTACGGATTAGAATTTTTTTGGTAATAAAGAGGGGCACCGCCACAGGTAACACGGTGTGGATTCATTACAGGCATGGATTAGAAGTAAAACACTGAGCAATAGCTTATATAAACAGAAACAGAAGGGAAGTGAAGTCAGGGGGCTACGTAAAGAGCTTTCAAGTTTAGAACTACACCATACTAAGTTGATAGTGGTGTGGGGAGGATGATAAGGAGGTTCAACAAATGATTACAGTCATCAAGGCCAGGATAAGTTGCTACAACAGTGAGGAAATAGATGAGAAATGTCAAGTCAACAGAGCATACAGTTAATAGTATGGTGAAAACACTATAAGAAAATTGGCTCGGTGTATAAGACTACCTGGTTTTTAGACCCTTATTGTGTGTGAGTATCCAACCCTAAATCTTTGCCATGATAAATTCTATTGTAACAGAATGAGAATGCTAACCACCAGTATCTTTTACGATAAGGCTGCTGCTGCACAGTTATGGTAAGAGGCTCTGGGCTGATTGCAAATAAACACATGACCACCTCTGTGTGTGTAATTGTGTGGGCTGCGCGTGTAAGACTACTATCTTGCACAAGTGCTGGGAGGCCCTTGGGTAGCATTGCACTTATAAAACAACAAGAATAGAATAGAATAGATCGGTATCTGCCCACTGGTAGCCTGTAGCAGAAGGGACCCTCAAGGATTGGAGGGTGGCCTTTTATTGGCAGTGGGTATTCATTGTGTAGGTCTTTAGTGCATACTGGAAGTCTGTTAGGCTTAACTTAAGTACACTTTATATGTGAAATCTGTACAGTGTCTCCCCACTTAGGCCTTCACGGTCCATTGAGGTATCAATCTTAGGGTTCAAATTTCTCTAACTCAGCCACAATTAAATTCCCAGCCTTTGCCTTCCTCTACTGAACCAAGTTAATTACTCTGCTGGCCAACAGGAGGATCAAAGGCCTCCCACAAATAGCATGATTTACAGTGCTTGACCTAGTTCCTGGGAAAGGAATTGATGAGGAGGAAATCTGCATGTGTTAATTACCTGCTCACACTGCCCTGAGCTGTGAACGCCTAACCTCACTGAAATAAATTGGATAGCCCAGACTTGTGGAGCTAAACACAGGAGTCCTTTGAAGTTTTGGAGAAAAATTATCAGGTTGCTGCGTCATGTGGATGCAGAGCAGGGAGTTCTAGTTAAGGACCTTTCTATTGACCACTTGAAGTTAATATCTTTAAATGCCTCACAATCCTATGCAAGGGGTTTAGGCAAGGTTGGAAGTATGATATGGCACTATAGTGTTGGTCAGTGGTGCCTAGCTCCTAGAGCTTTCCACCCCTACTTTAAAGCCCCTGCACGAGGAAAAGACTCTTAATAAGACACTGAACATGGGGCTCTGACACCGAAATATTACCTAGCTGGAAGGAAGAAAACCTCTGAACCTCAGCAAGGATGGATTTTAGGACTTAAACACTAGTTGCTCTAAATAGGAGATTTGAATAAATGTGATATCTTATATTTTAATAAGCGTGGAGTAATTAACGTGACCATTAATAGAAGAGAAAAATGATTGGGAGACAAGAGTCTTGTCTCCTAATCTAGGAACACAGGCTTATATAAAAAACACAGGGGTATATTATCAAGGGGGTTTATCTCCGCTTTTTTGGCTTTAAAAGCCAAGAAAGCGGAGATAAAATTATCTCCCTATTACCTAGCTGTCGCTAACACCAGTTAGCGACAGCTAATAGGAGATAGCAACCATCTTGGGCCCCGCTTTGCATGCCAGTGAAATTTATCACTAATGACATGCAAAGTGGGCGTGCCAAGGTGTTAGCGACTGGAAACTATATTGTTCACTTAGCGGGAACGCAGTCCGCTTACTATTTTTATGCTCTGTTTTTTTGTGTGATGCTTACACCCCGGTCATGTGACAAATAAACATGAAAGAAACACTCCTGGCATCGATGTGGTTATCTCTTAGTATGTTTTCACACCATTTTTAAATATGTTATACATACATTTGTAAAGAATATATACATATGTGTTTTATACTCATTGTTAAATACCACAGTTTTAACATGAATTCGCTTGCTTAAATGTAGATAGAAGTACTGAATATTCTATAGGTTATATATATCCTAGAATGTGGTATTTTGGATGAAAAAAAACCAGAAGCATATAAATATATAAATATATAAATAGTCTATACAAATACCTTATTTTCATAAAATATCATTAATATAAAAATGTAAATTAAATACAGTACTTTTGAACGATTTGCTGCATTACAGAATAAATTCCTGTGGTGTCAAAGCCCTGTAATTGTTATTAAAGGGAATAGATATCTAGATGTATATGCAAACTGGAAATGTGCAAACATGCAATGTGCAAATAGCTATGCCGGATATGGTGTTTCAGAGATAATAGCTGCCTAGTGAATTTAGAAAATAGTGCAATGTGATTGTGCTAAAATCCTATAATGTATATGTACAGGGTAAAGGGGAAAAAGGGGGATACTATAAAAGATATATACAATAAAAAGTCAATGTATATATTAAAATAGATATTAAAAACAGATTTATGGGGATTGGGGGAAACATAAGATTTCTTTCTAGTGAATCGATAAATGAGGTAGATGTGGTTGTTCCAGGACATATACCTGTTTTAAAGAAAATTGTGTAGATCCTCCGTATTAGTAAGTCCTTTAGGATGTTTACTGTCTAGTTCCAGAATAAACTTGAACTCTAATTGCCTTAAAGCTTTCTCGTGGGTTGCCTCCCCTTGGATATTCAGGAGTGGATGCAATCACAAAGTATTGCAAGTTTTTAAGGTCATTGCTATGCACAGCTTTAAAGTGTCTGGCTACTGGGTATGCCGTGTCGGTATTGACTATAGCCCAAAGATGTTGAAGAATTCTGACATGCACCTGTAATTTAGTACTGCCACAGGTGCATGTCAGAACGAATACGGCATACTCCGTTTTACAGTTAAAACATCCTTGAATTTTGGATTCATGTGGGCTGAAAGGAGTTTTATATTTGATAAGGACATAATTTGGCAACTGAAGAACAATAGCCCACTGGGGCTCAACTGCATGGTGATATGATATAATATCGCACTCAGGAATTCAGTGCATAACCGCCCACTTGGGCAGTACTGAATCACAATAGAAGCACTGGTTACTTAGAATGAATTGTTTTGTTCAGTATTGAATTTAGTAACAGCCCAGAATGTAATGCCATTTATTTAATCATGTTTACATTTCTCTAATTCGAGATACTCGTATATCATTGTGGTAAACAGGATGTATAATTACATGAATTTGAACTAAACACATTCAAATATGGCCGCCAAACTGTGGTAAAACATACACTTGTGTGAGGACAAGTAGTCCTACCTTTATGTTGTTCGATTACATTTTACTTTAAAACTTGTGATGGGAGAAAAACACTGTTACCCGTGACCAAGGTGCGGCTGCACCGAAACGCGTCGGGTGTTGTTTGGCGTTCTGTGTGGTAAATAAAACTTCACGCTGATGAATCTGGGCTCGAGCTAACTTCTTTTTTGAAGGTAAAAGTTGTTGTGTTGCAATATATATATATATATATACACACAAGTGTGTGATCAAGCACTCATGGAGTGCGAAATGCGTCACGTAGGGCTTATGACGTGAATAAACCCTACCTTTTGTTGGCAATTCGGCTTGCGTGTTGTGGATTATTACGCCTGAGAGCACGCTTGGAACTCCGTTTTAATTGTGATATATATATATATATATATATATATTTATATATATATATATATATATATATTACCTATTGGCGGCCGCCAGTAGGTATATATAGCTAGGACCTAGTTACCATAGGAAATTCCAAACATTCTATTGGGAATAACTTTGGCGCCGATTGAGGGATCTGCCTGTAATTTTCCTTAAATTTGCCTCGCTGCGCTCCGCTCCTTCCCTGAAAGTTTTGGGGGGATTCGTCAAGCGGGGGCAGAGAAAAAAGGGGGGGTCCCAAAACGTGTTTTCCCCATGTTAATTTCCATAGGGACATTCTGACAAGGCTACAGCTCGAACGGCTGAACGGAATTACAGCAGATTTGGCAAAATGGTAGGGACTGGTGTGCAGCAGTGCCTTTTGTATGTTTGGTGTAAATCCCTCCAGTAGTTTTTGAGAAAATTGAATGTGAAATTGAGTCCAATGCAATTTTCCATAGGACCTTTAGACACAGCTACAGCCCGAACGGCTGAATGGAATTACTGCAAACTTGGCAAAATGGTAGAGCCTGGTATGCAGAAGTGCCTTTTGTGAATTTGGTGAAAATCCCTTCAGTAATTGTTGAGAAAATCGACTTTTTTCAAATTATATATCTATGGGCGGGTTATGGTGCGCGCACGGGCTTGCACCGTCCTTGCACTATCCTTGCACGTGTGCGGACCTTAGCGTGCGTGCACGCAATTCTGATTGGCTGTTGGACGTCTGTCAACATTCCAGTCAGTCGAAATGAGGAAGTGTTGTCCGCCATCTTGTTTTTGTGGCAAATGTTAGTGGTTGTAAACAGAAGTGTGATAGTTGACAAGGAGGCAGGGTAGAGATTCCTGAGCCCCCTAGGTTTTGTCATGGGGTCTGTAAAGGACCCTGAAGGTTGAAAAAAATAAAAACAAGTTTTTTTTTTAAATTGCGGGGTTCGCGCACCGTGAGCAGACTTCAGCTCAAAAAGACAAAAAATAAATACATTAAAATAACACGTTTCAGTGTTTAGATGTTGGTTGAGTGCAACATTGAGTGATGACTCTTTCACCTTTGGGTTTAGGTAGGTGTTTTGTGGAGAGTTAGTATGGTAATTGGTAGAGAGCATTGGGGGTAAGTTGAACATTATGTGAGTTTGAAAGTGTTGATAATTTGAACCAATTAAAATGTTACTTTGGTTTTGATTTTGTGTGTGATAAAATGTGATTGGCTGGGTATTTGAATATGTATGAAAAATGAGAGGGAAACACAGCCATTTTGAGATTTTAGTGTTTGAGGTATACTTCTGAGGTGTGAGATTGAGACAGAATTTACTGTTCAACAGTTTTCTAGAAGGTGAGTTGTTAATTTGTAAGGAGAACTCTGTTGTTCACTTTAAGTTAATAGGAAAAATGTTTTTTCTGTTAGTTATTTAATGTTTTTCTGTTATACTTATGGATTGAGTAGGGCAACATCAGATGCAGTGCTTTATATTTCTAATTCTTGCTTGATACTATACACTGTCCAGGGAAACACGGCCATTTTGTGACTATAGTGTCGGAGGTAGTTTTGTGAGGAAATTTTGGTGTTCAATTTCTGGTGTGAGATTTACACAGTAGTGACTCTTCTAATAGAATTTAATAGTTTTTCTCTGCCCTATCTCACTATTCCTAAGCGCTGTTTCTCTTTCTTTTAATAGTACACTAACATAAAATGATCAATGAAAATGAGGAGCCTACCAACATCTTCTTTGAAATATCAGCAACGTTTATTGAGGCAACTTATTCTGTGGTGTACATTGATCCTATAGATGAAACAAATCATGAAGAGCATGAAGGATATACCATGGCAGATTTTTTTGATGAAATACTAGATATGGAATTAATGGAATGTGTAGACATTGTTGAGTTTGACAAATCATTTTCAGACACTTTGACGGATGAATTGCCTGATGAAGAAATGCTACAAGTTCTTTTAGATTTTGAAAATTCTGATAAATAAATTTTAATTTAGTAAAGAAAAATTGTTTTGAAAATTATACTTATTTAAATGTAAATTATGAGGTAGTAGGAAAGTGATACAAGTTTGTGTTCTTCATGTCCTGCATCCTTTCTATCACTGACTGTCTCTGATTCACTAGTTTACAACATAAGTAAGTATAAAATAACAGCAAGTGTGTTTCACCAGATAAGGAACTCATGACCCCTTACGCCAATTCTGAGCACACATTGAGAAAGGAAGGAATCATGTGAACAAATCTGTTTCTGCTTTCCTGAAAGACTACAGTATGGATTCAATATACCACAATTTACTTTCATTACAACATACAAGGTATCTACAGAGGAGACGATGTCCATTTTCATTTAGTTTTGTTTTTAAAGAAAAATTCCAATAGGTCTGCGCACCGTGAGTGCTCGGTAAATTCACGGTGCGCGAACCCTATCGCCGCCATTTTGTGGTTTCAGAAGAGAGTAAAAAATATAACTTAATTGATAAAAGGGAATACATGGCTGGAGAAAAAAAATATGAGATCGCAACTTACAGTATCCAGCTACCTAATGATATTCATTGTGATTACAATTAATTCTGATATTGTAAAGACTTTTCTACCTTTGGGTTTTAACTGGGTTTTATCTGAAGATTGCCTTTAATAATTTCAAAAATCAAAACAGCAGCAAAGATGGATGAAATCACACTGACTGTGTTGAAAGTTGTAATTTTTTGTTTTAGGAATTAATATTGCAATGGTTTTAATTAACTATGCAAAAAATAAAGACACTTGAAACTATTTCCAGTGTCAGACTTTTATCCAGACATAGAGCTGACATATAACAAATGGGTGGGGGACTCCATTATGAGTAAAGGGCCACTCAATTTGGAGAGAAAGCATGTGACCAAAGCCTCCTTAGTAGCCTAGGACAACAACAGCGGTCAACCTAAATAGGGGTAACCAAATAATATTTACCAACTAAAAGTACTGAGGACAGGTGGCTGAGGCAGATATTCTGGGCTTCTGACCATTAAGTTTCTCACCGATTGCAACCCCTTTACAAAATGAGTAATCTTTATATCTCTGAATGCAGAAAATGTATTATACTTGATAGAGATTAAATTAATTTTATAAACGCTCATCCAAACTAGCTAAACCACTGGAGCCTTTGTAAGTATCTCCCTATAAAGGGTAGATTTAGATATTAACTAAAGAAAGCTGCAGCTCTGGTTTGCACAGGTCTGTAAATTAGAGGGCCTATTCATAAACTGCAATTTGTACTATGGTGTCACATGTCCCATGGGCACATTGTTGTTTTCTCTAAGTTAGCATGAGTAGGCTGCAGATTGGCCACAGCTTTGCGCATGTTACTACAAGACTTTATTTTTGCAATAGTCTCTATATCTGTTTTCACATGAGAACCCATCGCTGTGTTCACAGTCTGCAGGTTCCTGGGATTTCGTCTGAACATTGTGAGCAAGGTTGAACAAAAAATGCCCCTTGTTATTTTGTTCTGGCAAAGCCTTAGCACTGAAACAAAACATACCGATGCAGCTGTTGTTTGGGACAACATACTCTGGTCTTATTGGAATACATGAATAGGTCCCCCACCCTTGGTGCGGGTCCTTTCCAGGGAGAAGAGTGAGACAGCACCTATAATGCAGATCTACCCACTATAGGCTAATGTATGGGGTCTGCAGACAAAGCCCATAGATCTTCTAATATATAATAATAATACCACTTCTATGCAAGGGGAGGGAGGTTAGGCTATATTGTCTTTTAATAATGACATCTCCTTTCATAATTTATGGGCTAAATGCTATGCTGACAGTATTTGTATTATGCATTTCTCTGCTTGTTGTGGCACGTTTACCGCATATTAGAGCACATTAGTAAAAAGAAACATTTTAAACTTGTTCGTCTCTCTGTCAAATCTTATTGTGGACAAGTACAAGAGTGTGAGCGAAAGGGTGTGTCTTGCCACCGCGATTCCTAGGAGATTTGGGAGTGTTGTGTTCCAGGGTGTGTCTAATCACTTGTTTCTCTGTGAGTGAGTAGGGAAGTGAGTGAGGCACCATAGCTTGTCAGTCCTGGGCTCATGGGCACTAAGGTGGTAGGATGACTCAGTCCCTCTCCACTAAGGTCCCCAAATCCTATGCATTAATCTGTTTGGGGCAGAATCCCTGCAACAATGGAAAGTAGTGCTACAGTTACACATTACAAAATGCTATTCACAAACCTACGGCCGGAGACCCCTGCATCCGCCTCTCCTGTCTTTTCTGTGTGTAGATCTCTCCTCACGCCTAGTTAAACGTCTCAGTAACAAAGGCTTACAGCAAATGTGCCAAGCAATCGATGCAGCGCGTTTCATGTTAGCAGGGTTTCTGTGTCAGCTTTAACACCCCTTTGATCAGGTGGATGCTGCACATTTGACACATGGCAGAACGAGTTAAGCCTTCAAATGATGATATGGAGATGCACAGAATCTATATTTTGATTAGCCTTCAGCAATAGAAGTCCGCAGATGAAAGGGCCCTAGAAACAGCACGCTGAATAATACTACATAGTATTTTTCTGTTTAGCGTTAGGTTCAATAATGAATTGTTGTGACTGCATTTTATTTGACATCTTTTTTTCATGTTTTGTAGACTGATTTTGATTTATAGAGTGTGACATTTCTCGCCCTTGAATAAACAATTTCTGCAACATGCTGTTCAATATTCTGACAGCTAAGTAATGTTGTAGAATCGCGTTTTCTAATAGCGGTGTTCATGTGATTCCCAGCTTACCTTGGCATTTGCAGCCTATCTCGTGGCCTTGCCTTCTTGTGCAAACTGCCCACATAGGAAGGCGGCTCTGATGCATTCCAATGAGCTATCATCACTTTGATCTGGCAACCTAGACTATCAGAAATTCAGAGAGCAATTTGCCTCTTACTAATGGAAAAATTAGCCAGCAGTGGTGTACTTTAAGAAGCTCCAGACTTTGCAAGTCTTAGGTTAGTGAGATAGGGGTCATGTAAACAACACGGATTTGTAGTTCAATTAATTTCTTTAGAAAACACATTACAGACTGTGGGAGTACCAGGTCCTTTGTAAATGAACTGCGGGAGGATTATAATGAAGTATGCTGTTCAAAGTAAATATGTGGGGCGTTTAATACATGTGCAAGCCAATGTCCTTATTATTGTGCCGGCAGTGAATCATTAAGACATATGCAGGATCGGGAAACACAAACAAATAGTGTTAACCTTCAGTAAACAATGACATTGAAGAATGCAATAGGTCACTGAAAGTCGTAGTCCTGCATACTTTGTACATAACAACATTTTCGCATAATGCACCTTTTTAGAAGCAATATAATTAAGTGTTTCATCTAATGTATCGTAACTTGTTCTACTTCCTCGCCTTTGTGTACATTTGTGTGTCTTTGTTTCCACACCACATTATATTTTATCCCATGGAACAACAGCCTTTTAAAAGACATAATCTGCATAACATTTTTGAGTAAATTCATTATCTAATTTTTTGCATTGTAAATTGTCTTCTCAATAAAAAGTTCCATGTGCATGGCATTGGATTTCTACCTTTACCACATGGAGGTTTCTCCTGCACGCGTTTCAACTTTTTTTTATCCCAAACATTTATTCATTGAATGCCAGAGAATTTAAAATATGTGTTTGCACTTTTAGAGTGCATATGAACCCGAACAAACGTTAGGCACTTGAAAAGCATCATTCGTATTCGCTCGGTGTGTTTCCCAGCAGTTAGAGAAGAAAGATATTGCACTGCGCGCTGCAGAGATGTAAAAGGGAGTTTTCAATGCGGTTTTCAAAGTGTTTATTTAAAAACAAAAAAAATGCTCCATCTGTATCACTTGTGAATCCGCAGAGAGCACAGTTTAGCCAAATACCTCTGTTACCTTTGTAAAAGAAATGGCTCTGCAGCAGTGCGTAGTAGCCATATCTTGAAATAAGCATTGACCTGGAAACAAAATCAATAAAAAAATGACTTTGAAATAAGCATTGGCAACGTTAATAGATCTTTTATTGGCTGATGACCTTCTAGCTTTGCCAGTGCTTATTTTGTTTAAGAAGTCATTTAAAGGAGGCATACATTATTTGAAAACAAGCCTTGTCTATAAGACAATATATATATATATATAATTTTATGTAAGAGCACACAGTGCACCAGTACCGCATGGCACTGAATGGGATACCCAGTGGCAGTCGCCATTGGGTAGTTATAATTAGAATTGTGTTTCCATATAGAAGCATTTTTTGTCTTCCCAATAACTTTTGTGAAATTTGACAATATTTAGAGACCCTTCCAAAATAATTGTATTTCACCTCAGCTCCGTCCTAGAAAGTTTCAGGGTGATCCAGCGAATGGGGGGAGAGAAGAATGGTTTACACCCAAATTTGGCAGAAAGCTATATCTTAGTCCAGAAACTGTGTGTTTTGTGATTTTATATAAATCAGTTTGAAACTTTTTTAGTAATTAAGCCTAAAACCTTAGTTTATTTCACACCGCATAGGATCTGTGGACCCAACAGACCTCAATTTAAGGTGTGATTGCCTGCCACCACATCAACAAGATAAGACTCCGGCCTCAGTCCCTAGTCCTGAAAAAAAGTATAAAAAGATATATGAGGCAGGGTAGGGATACCGCTGGTCTGGTGGAGGGGACACAAATTCCAGAGGATCCGCAAATCCCAGGAAACGTTTTAAAAAAGAGAGCAGGTTCCCATGCCAGGGCTGAGGGGGCTTTACGGGAAGAGTGGTTCTGCCACTTAATAGCTTCAAAGGAGCATCTGGCTTATATTCAATTAATGTCCCTCTCGTTTAGTAGAGCTAACATTTAATGAAAATACATAATATCAGTTATTTTCATACAAATAAAAAAATTGAAGAGAAAACCTGTGGTTATTCGAGATTTCTAGAAAATGTATGTAATCATGTAAAATGAACAAATATATACACACACACAGAGATTAACACTGTACAATTACAGCAAAATGACATACAGTGAACAGAATCAATTTATATACATCACAACACAATACAAAAATACCACATAATTATTATATATCCAAACAATACATTTAGACAACATGTGAAGTGTTTTTCAATATGTATTTTCCCAGTCTCTGAATTAATCTAGTTTTTTTCAATTAGTCTGGGTGATCATTTGCACTTATTATTAAGCATTGACGTTTCGACCCCTGGAAATATAGCGAAAGTGTGTTCGTCTGAGGGGGGTCTTCTTCAGGACTAGAAAAGAATCTGTGTGTGGCCTGTTTAAGAAAAATGAAGGTACTTTAATATTTGAAAATTGTTTGGCAATTAGTATGAAGTGGAGAGACCAAGAATCTCTGCTCACCTTCACAAAGTTCCACCTTCATTTCTATGACAGCACGGACGCTTGTTCATAACAGATGAGCTATCAAAAATAAACGGTGCCTGTCACCACCAATATTTATAGTGAAATCATAGGTAAAGACTATTGTAACACGCCCTTACAGTGACTCTATCTGTATCCGACGTTACTCTTTTTAATCTTGGGTAAGATTAGTCCAAGGCACATGCACTTTGTGTCTATGTATCTATATGGGGATGATGGTTATTGGTAAATGCATGTGTCCATCTACACCATGTTAGAAAAGTGATTTAAATACCTATTGGTGATAAAACATCTATAAGCGAAAAAACAACATTTAGGGGAGAGGGTGCATGGCCCATTTCACAATGCCTCTAAGAGGACCCCATCCCCTAGGGCGGACATGATAATAAAGGGGTGCGTGAGCCCCCTCCCAGAGCAGGAAAAGGCCACAGGAACCCTGTCCTTCGGGCTATATACAAAGTAAAAGGGTATGTGCAGGGCCCCTCTCTGAGACTCAAAAGACCCAGAATATTAAATATTAAATAAAGGGGGGGGCATGCTGCCCCTTCCTGATCCACTATTGTGCTCCAGGAACCCTATCCAATGGGATGATTTTTATAAAAACCTTTACTGGGGAGGGAGCTCAACATTGCTCCAGCCCTTTACAAAATGCTGCTCCTACTCTGGGCGGGAGCAAAGACAAAGTTCTGGCTCCCACCAGCACCCACCATGGTTTGGACCACTGGGCCATGAGGCTACCCCAAAGCCCCAAACATCCCCAGTACAACAAAAAGTACACAGCTCCCCAAAGGAGTGCTGACTGAGGCTGTGCGGCTCCGTGCTGCACCCAGTGGCCCCTAGCTAAAAATGGAGTTGTGGTGCCCTGGGCGGGCACTTGAACAACTACTTCATTAAAAATATGCCAGCTCTCGTTGGCACACATGATGTGTGTGGGCTGGGGAGCCTACTGGGGCAGCGGGGGCCCTTGGGCTAAGCCTGCAGGCCCCAACTAAAATAGAAAATGTGGGACTGCTAATTACCTCACATATTATATTACATGGCATGATCCATGACATCATTGATAGTATTACTATCCATTAATGCACTAGTAATAGTTGCTAGAGTTAAGTATAACTGTTTAGTTTCTGTGATTTTTTTAGTTTAAAACTTTACGTTGCCACTGAAATTTATATATGTATATATTCACTGAAAAACAAAGGTTAAAGTAACTTTATAGTTAAGTGAATTTATCAGTAACAATATTAACATTATGAACAAAAAAAAACTTCACCAGTTATAGCGCTATCTATTATGTGTGCCCATGCACTGCTTCTGACTCCAGACATGACATCACTCATGACATGTTCTATGACATCATTCATGACATCACTGATGACATCATCCACTAAGTGTCTTACAGGGTACATAGTAGTGTGTAACTACCACATTACTTAACTAACCAATTTTGAACAGCCTGTGCCCAACTAATTGGTATAAGTGTTTACAATATGCATGTGTTCCTGACAGCCACAGCCACTGCAGGTAAGAGTGGTGGGGCCAGGTGGGGGGGATTTGGAATGATGACAACAAGGGAAAAAAAAAATTACTTTCAGTCATAGTCGACTCTCGACAACCCCCCTCAAACCGGCCCAACTGCCCCACCTCTCATACCTGCAGATGCCACGGCTGGTTCCATATACACCATGGGTGTGTAGAGGTAATAAACACATTTCACCACTATAACTACTCACTATAGTTAGGTCTGCTTTTATGGAGAAAGAGCGATTTTTGGTTTGCTAATAACTTTGGGCCCGTTTGAAGAATCTTCACAAAACATTCCCCAATAAAACCTCATCCGCCTCAGCTCCTTCCTGGAAATATATATATATATATATATATATATATATATATTACCTACTGGCGGTCGCCAGTAGGTATATATAGTTAGGATTTTTTCCCTATGGGATTTTTGAAAATTCTATGTCTAATAACTTTGGCGTTTGTGGACGGAATCGGCAGAAATTTTCAGGAAAATGGCACATTTTGTTTCTGAGCAGCCCCTGGAAATTTGGGGGGGGTTTGGCAAGGGGGGGCCGAGAAAAAAGGGGGGTCCCAAAACGCGTTTTTCCCATATTAATTTCCATAGGGCGGTTGGCCTCACTTTTAGCCCGAACGGCTGAATGGATTTGCACGAAACTTGGCAAAGTTGTAGGGACTGGTAGCCCGATGTGCCTTTGCTAGGTCTCAATATATGTGCTCCAGTGGATTTTGAGAAATTAACGTTTAAAATAAGATATATATCTGTAACAGCGCTCCGGGTAGCGTTCCGGTTCGCGTACTTTTCGCGTAACGGAACTTTGTGATGCGAAGCTGATTGGCTCTTCGGTGTCTGTCAACATTCTAAACAGTCCGGTGCGGCCGCCATCTTGTCTCTCGGTAGGATCGAGAGACAAGAGGAGGCCAAAACAAAGGGGGAAATTACCATAAGGGGGCATAGTAGATCCTCGTTGACCCCCTAGGTTTTATGTGGAGGTTGTAAAAGGTCCCAGCAGGGCAAAAAAAATATTTTTTTTTTTTTTTTTTGCGTGGTGAGCACCTAGTACGCGAACCGGAAAGCGTTCTGGGCTGCGTACTATAAGGATAATAGAATGATAGACTTTTCTAATACTGTATGTTAATTGTTTGTTGTTTTTGTTGTTTTTTTTTGTTTTCTTTATTTTTAAAGTATGATGTAATATGTGACATGATCAGCAGTGAATTGCGGGTAACAGTATCTTTACTTCCTATAGCTGTCTTTCTTGTAACATAACTGTCTGTTTCCTTTCCTTATACTTACTGTTCTTTTTTAAAAAAAAAATGTTTTGGTTCGCTCCTGGTTCGCGTACCGGAGTGCGAACTGGGAGCGAACTAAAAGAAATAGAGGTTGGCAGAGTTTCAAAAATTCTACCAATTTTTTTTATAATGGGGAGGAAGTTCTGAAAAGAACTTTTTTTTGGTTTTTGTTGTTTTAATTTTTTTTATTATTTTTCTGAACATTTTTTATATTTTTTTGTTTTTTCTGAACATTTTGTAATTTTTATGTTTTTTGGGGCGGAGGGGGGAAACAAAAATGATTCATTGAAGAGGGCTCAACAGGAGCAACGAAAAAAAGAAGAATTTATTTTTTGGGGCGTTTCGGGCAAACATGATTTTTGATAGCTTTTATTATAAGAGTAATGCTACTTTCTCGGTAGCATATTAATTGGTTGCACCACACGCACACTTGTTTTACTTACCCCATGTCCATTTGAATGTTCGGGATCACCTCCCTCGCCTCTGGTCCCGATACTTCTGGGACGACAGATCTTCTCGCCATTGCCGGGGGATTTTGCTGTTCATCGCGAAGCTGGGCAGCACTATAATTATTTGGGTGCCACCTACTCATGTGCCTGTGCATCGTATAATTTCCAAAACTATATTTTTTGTCCGTCCCCCTTGAAAGTCGATCGTCGCAAATACGGCAAAAGACATATCTGGCATTGACTTTCTTTTGCCCTGCTGGAAATTAAAAAAATTGCCAGATGAAGTTTTCCTTTCTGTTGTACCTCCTGGGCTCCTCTGGCAAAAACTGAGGCTCTTCCTCCTCTTCCTCCTCTTCTTGATCTTCCTCTTCTTCAAAGATTGGTTGAGCAGGTGGTCCTTTCTTCCCTTGAGGAGGTGGAGGTGGTGGTGGGGGAACACTAGCTGAAGCAACAATTGAAGCCATTTCTCTAGAATGTAAAAGGGTCTTTCTCTCACCAAGATGAAAGTCAGAGTGAGGAAAGAAGGAGGGGTTTTCATCATTTGGGAAAAGCAAAAGTTCTAAACCAATGAAAAGTGTTAATTTTAGATCACATGACCTAGTATTACATCATTAGGAAACCAAAAGTGAAATGAACCAATGAAAAGTGTTATTACCAAGTCACATGACCTGCTGTGTTTACGTTTCGCGCTTTGCTCCGCTTTCCGGTCCGCTTCCGGGTCCGCTAACTTGGCGCGTCCAATGACGTATTACGCGACAACGCAAAACGTCATGCTAACGTAACAGTTACGCTAAAGGAACGTTTACCGGTTCGTGGACCGAGCCGCGGCTTTAAATTGAGCTAACGGGAAGCTGACCGGTTCGCGGACTGGGAGCGAAACAAAAATTTTTTTTAAAAAAAATGTATAAAAAACATGTAAAATATATTTTAAGATTTAAAGAAGAATACATTTTACAGCTACAGATATTAGCTTTCAAAAAAACATTGAAATTCAATGAAAAAACCATAGGTTATAGAGAATATATAGTTAGGAATTAGCATTTACAAAACCTTGAAAATTCACTGAAAAAACCATAGGTTATAGACCATATATAGTTAGGGATTAGCATTTACAAAACCTTATTTTATTTGCACAAAACCATTGAAATTCCATATATAGTTAGTTGCACTAACTATATATCGCGCACCCGCAATCCACTGCTGATGATGTCACATATTACATCATTCATGACATGGTCAGTGACATCACTGATGACATCACTGATGACATCTCAACAGACATTGCGCTGACCAATGGGAATGCTTCCCTACTGTCTAAAGCACCTCCTCGCTGGCTTGCCTGCACTATCAAAAAGAGCAGGAAGAAGGCAGACACGCCGAAACGCGTCCTCGTGATAATAAAAGCTTTTTGGACTGAAAACCCAGAGAGTGCAGTGTGTTTCTACACGTGAGCTTGAATATTAAAATGGACCCATCACCATTTTAACCGCACCCGTCGATAAGAGTGCAGAATGCGTCCTTGGTGGAACTAGGAGCGAAGTATAGAACTACATACGCCCTGCACCACCAGTGCAGCATTCTGGGATATGGAGTCGTGATAGCGTCGATCATCTAGATTGAAGGGACAACGGATATGTGCCGTCCCCTACTCCGTGAACCGTGATGCTGTTTGGTTTGACGATGGGGTGTCCAGCAGGCAAGCCGACGGATTGAAAGGTGCTTTTTGGAACATTTGTGCAACATAGGGAACATCGGAGAAAAGGTCTCTGGCAAGGCTGTCAATTTCATCCAGACTTTCATTGCCTATTTGAATCGCCCGAGACCGTGGGGAGTTCCTGTACCACCTGATAACAATAAAGGCATTGACTTTTTTCCCCGTGATTGCGCTGACCAATGGGAATGCTTCCCTACTGTCTAAAGCACCTCCTCGCTGGCTTGCCTGCACTATCAAAACGAGCAGGAAGAAGGCAGACACGCCGAAACGCGTCCTCGTGATAATAAAAGCTTTTTGGACTGAAAACCCCGAGAGTGCAGTGTGTTTCTACACGTGAGCTTGAATATTAAAATGGACCCATCACCATTTTAACCGCACCCGTCGATAAGAGTGCAGAATGCGTCCTTGGTGGAACTAGGAGCGAAGTATAGAACTACATACGCCCTGCACCACCAGTGCAGCATTCTGGGATATGGAGTCGTGATAGCGTCGATCATCTAGATTGAAGGGACAACGGATATGTGCCGTCCCCTACTCCGTGAACCGTGATGCTGTTTGGTTTGACGATGGGGTGTCCAGCAGGCAAGCCGACGGATTGAAAGGTGCTTTTTGGAACATTTGTGCAACATAGGGAACATCGGAGAAAAGGTCTCTGGCAAGGCTGTCAATTTCATCCAGACTTTCATTGCCTATTTGAATCGCCCGAGACCGTGGGGAGTTCCTGTACCACCTGATAACAATAAAGGCATTGACTTTTTTCCCCGTGATTGCGCTGACCAATGGGAATGCTTCCCTACTGTCTAAAGCACCTCCTCGCTGGCTTGCCTGCACTATCAAAACGAGCAGGAAGAAGGCAGACACGCCGAAACGCGTCCTTGTGATAATAAAAGCTTTTTGGACTGAAAACCCCGAGAGTGCAGTGTGTTTCTACACGTGAGCTTGAATATATATATATATATATATATATATATATATATATATATATATATATATATATATATATATATATATATATATATATATATATATATATATATAAAAAGCTTTCCTCAAGTAACGGGCCTCTGTCTTTGCTGCTTTCGAGGTTCGGAATTAACGGGCTTCTCCGTGCCCGTCCAGAGGCCGCCCTGAAGGGTTGGAGGCTCCCTCTGCGGGGACTTTTTCTTTGAATTTGCGTAGCTGGGGTGAAGCAGGTGCCCATCGCGGTGCCCCGTATCTGGCGGTAATGTTGCTTTTCGAAGAGAAAAATATTGTTAGTCAAAACAAACTCAGCAAATTCTAGCAACATTTCATTATGCTCCAACAGTGGAATAGACCTTCCCTTAAGAAAATAACGTATAGCTTGTAGGCCTATTTGATGCTCTATTACAGTATATAGACTAGTTATGTCTAATACAATCATTATCATATCCTACTCCCATGTAATGTCCATAATACTTTTGATAAAGTGGGTTGAGTCATGAACATATAAGGGCAACGTTCTGACAAAATCTTACAAAAAATGGTCAACAAATTTAGACATTGCCTCAGTCAGACTTCCTATAGAAGAAACAATAGGCCGTCTTGGTGGCATATATATATACAGTCCACAAACTCCAGTTTAGGAAATCACAAACTTTCGTAGGCGGACCAAGTCAGGATACCGGATCTCCTTCACATGAATGCCACAAGTTCCTCTGGTATTAGGAAACACTCGGACACCCAGGCTGCTTGCAGTTCAGTTTATTCGACAAGTGTAGAAAACGACACGTCTCATCATTACGGCTTGCTCACGCTTGTAACATCAATCTGATGTTACGAGCGTGAGCAAGCCGTAATGGCTTATATATATATGTATTTATACACATATTGTTTTTATTTCTTTGAATATTGTACACAGATTAACCAGTATCTACAATGTTATGATCAAACTTGCATTTAAGCAGTGAGTAAATGAAGCAGTCTGAGCAATTAATGTTGCCAATATATATATTCCCTTTTAAAAATCTGTTTTTAGTATATTTATAAAACTGTAGTTTTATTAGCATGGAACTTTTTACAAATGTGCACTAGAATGCCATGATAATTGCAATGTGGAATTCAGAAATCGATATGTAAGTCTGTTTTCAAGCTCTATTATGCACTTTGCACGGTGTCACTTTAAAAACAGAAAGAAAAGTTGAGCACGTCATGTGATCAAGGGCTCCATGTAGCCCGAAACGCGTTGTGGCGGCAAAAAAGCACCAAATAAACAAAAAACTGAAGCACATGTTTAAGTGGAGTCCGTTCTGTTTTCCTTTTTAAGCATTGAAGGAATGTTTTTTTTGAAGTATATATATATATATATATATATATATATATATATATATATATATATATATATATATATATATATATATATATATATATATATATATATATATATATATATATATATATATATATATATATATATATATATTGTCCACTGGTGAAGTTCGCCAATCCCCCAGCCTCACAGCGACAGCGGGCTTCAAGCGAGGGAGCGACCCCCCTAATATTTGTGAATGCTAATTTCGTAAAAGAAGCAGAGCTTGAGCCCAAATACTTATAGCGTGGTAATTTTATTCCAACAAAATCGCCAGTATGCCTGAATTTCTTAGTTGTGGGCTGAGTTTTCCCACAAAGTTTGGTGCAGGGATGGGAGGAGGGAGGGGGTGTATGGGGCTTTCAAGCAAGTTTTGGCAATGTGGTTCGTTTGTATTCCTTTGTATTTTCCTCTTGCAGTGCAACAATGACTACACAGGTACAGGCAATTCATGTAACACTGTTTTTAGATTATGGTTATGGTTAACAGGGTACAAACAGAAGCCAATGTTACAATGATTTTCTGGAATGTAAGGGGTCTCAATAATGCAGATAAATGTAAGCAAGTATCCAATTACCTACAACGGCACCAGGTGAAAGTTGCCTTCCTGCAGGAGACGCATCTGACATCCACTGCCCAGTCTACTTTGGCCGCCAATTGGGGAGAACATAGATATTTTGCAGGCTACAGTTCCTATGCTGGAGGGGTTGCAAAATGGATTCATAGGCGTGTACCCTTTAGGGTGGTGGCGGTGTGAAGAGATGTAAGTGGGCATTATTTGCTGGTCAGGGGATGTTAATTGGAGCATTCGGTATTGCTTGTCAGTATCTGTGCACCAAATATTGATGATCCATTCATGCACAAATTGAGCACATGGGGGCGGACAGGATTTGCTTGGACCTCATTCTACTCCTTGACCTAGCGAGAGACAGCACAGCAACCACTTTAGATACTAAGCCCAGAACCAGGCACTCGCTTTCAGACATGAGTGAGGCATACAGGTTGGTGGACGCATGGTGGAAGCATGGAGATACCACTGCCCTAGTTATGACTGGTGCACTCACTACTCCGCCTCGCACAACACATGGACCCGGTTAGATTACTGACTCCTCCCCACAGCAACAGCCTTGTGGGTCAGCACCATCAGTCATCTCCCCCGTACACTCTTGACCACTCTCCGGTCCTGATGCAGCTGAGAATCCCACGTGCAGGGGATGTTGAAAGTCCGTGGAGATCCCCCAACATGGCCTTCAGGGACATCTTATTTGAGACAGAACTCCATGATGCGATATTGAAGTATTTATTTTACACTTAACGTTGGCACTGTGAGCTCGAGGCCACCTTATGGGAGGCTTTTAAGGCATACACTAGGGGAGTGTGCATCTCCAAGAGCGCTGGTGTACTTAGGGATTTACGCCGCATGCTAGCACAACTAGAAGCACAGCTGGTGGAAATTAATAAGAGCAATGCTTCCCTCTCACATCCCCCCAGTTTACAACGCCACACATTGCTTATGGCAGAGTTTTGTGAGGCGACAGAGCAGGAGGCACATTACTTGGGCAAATATGCAGTGGCAAGGCGCTAAGGACAGGGGGAACGGCCGGGTAGAACCCTTGCTAGATTGATGCAACAAAACTGCAAACTGACGTATATAGACAAATTACACAGGCAGCAGGGCAAGCAGATAACCAGCAACGTAGGCATCCTCGAGGAGGTCCTCAACTATTATGTTAACCTACACACGTCCAGAGCTGCGGGGGACCCAATGGTATACAGGGATAATCTGGATGAGATCTCTCTGGCCTGGCTAGAAAAAGCACATCAGGAATTCCTGGCCGAACCTTTTACCAAAGACAAGGTAATTGAAGCAATTGATGCCCTGGATGGCTCCAAGGCCCCGGGGCTCGATGGGTTCACTGGATGCTTCTATAAGAAGTTCAAAGGGATCCTTGCCCCATACCTCATAGATATGTATCTGGAGGCAGTAGAGTCAGGAGTGCTTCCTCCCACACTGAGGAAAACGGTTATAATACATCTTCCTAAACCCGGGAAAGACCAACTGAAATGCGACTCATGGACCGCTTTTGCTTTTACATTTTGACAATAAAATTCTAGCTAAGATACTGGCAATGCGTCTCGCCCTGAGTGTTGACCAAAGGATCTCACCCGCCCAGTCAGTATGTATCCCCCGTAAGTCAACTGCCCTTAACCTCTGTACATTATTCGCTACACTGCACAGAATATCACCTTTGGTCCCGGTGGTGGACGTTCTGCTCAATGCGGAAAAGGCTTTTGACTCCCTTGAGTAGCCCTTCTTGTACACCCCACTGGGATGCCTGAGGGTGCTGGAGCAGTTCCTACCAGTCCTCAGATTTCTATATTCAATACCTATTGCACGTATTCACCTCAATAGCCCTTAACCTCTACATTCCCCTTTACACAGGGAACGCGACAGGGATGCCCACTCTCCCCCCTGTTGTTCATCTTGACATTGGATCCCCTGGTGCGGAATCTGCAGGAGAGGAACAGTCATCACAGCCTGTAGTTTAAGACTGGTCCGCTACTGCTCACCTTGCACGCGGATGACATCATACTCTATGTGCGGCACCCGGACGACAACCTCGCACCGCTTCTCTGTGAAATTACCAGGTACGGCACCTTGTCAGGCCTTTGCATTAACTGGGAAAAGTCAGAGGTCTTCCCGTTGACAGCTGCACCTTGTGGTGGTGGTGCGGCGGAGTATGCACTCGTGTGGTGCGCGGACTCTGTTAAATAACTCTGGTGGTGGAGTGGCTGGCACGAAACATAGAGCGCTGGTTGACACTGCCCCTGACTATGGCGGGGAGGATTGCCAATATTAAAATGGTGGTACTTCCACAATTTCTGTACTTATTTAAAAATATTCCCATTCCGTTGTATAGCAGCTTTTTTTCCATCCTCCGGACACACATGATTTGACTGATGTGGGGAGGTAAACAACCACGGGTTATCTGGGACACCCTATTGTTGCCGTCTGAGAGAGGAGGGTTCGGGGTGACAAATGTCTGCATTTACTACTTGGTAGCACAGGCAAGCTTTGCCAGGCACTGGTATCACGCGAATGCCAGGATTCCATACTTCAGGCCGGAGGCCGATCTATCACTCCCAGCGTCTCTTACTAAATTACTACCAGTTGGGTTCCCATGGGATCCACAAGATATCCAGACACTCTGCACCACCAGCTGGGCCTGGCACCGACTACTCAAAATAAATGGTTCCCACCTCCTCTACTCCTCCGTATTATCACTAGTGGGTAATGGCTGGATCCCCATTCTGCAGGAGATGCTGGTAAAACAGACATTGGCAAAATTTAACTTGGAAAAGTTTGGAGACCTGTTCCCCAGTGGCCATATCTTTTCACGTACAGAAGACCCCCATATTCGAGAGGCCACAGTAATGGAGCATTTCATACTGCAGAGGCTGCAGATGGCCTTGAGGGCCAACATTTTTAGTTACCCGCTTGAACCTCCCACATTCCCCCTGCTGACAGGCATTATCAAACACACAAGTGGGATTCACCGTATGTCCAGACTATACAGGGCTGCTGTGTCTATGCTACCCAGCCGGGACTCTGGGGTGCGGGCGCCTCGGAGCGCGACGGCGGACATCCCATCTCCGACTCACAGTGGAGTCACTGTTGAACTCAAATATGCTGAGTTTCCCCTAATCACCGACACAAGATGCTGAATTTTAAATTCCTTTGGAGGGCCTATGTGATGCCAAACACACTACACTGTATTGGCCCATGCCATCCACATTCCTACCCTAGATGCTGCTCTCCAGGAGCAGACTTTGCACACATTACGTGGACATGTGATTAGATAGCAGGATATTGTAGAGAATCTTTGGGGAAATCTCCTGAATGATAGAGATGAAGCTTGCACCCACACCATTGCTGGTACTTATAGGGTACACACATGACCTCCCCAAAACCAGGTGTCAATTTGTCGCCATTGCGCTCCTCTTTGCCAAAAGAGAAGATGCCTTCAATTGGGGCTGCAAACACGCGCCCATATTGACGACATGGCTAAGCAGCATGGCCTATTGCAACACGAACAGCGACACATATGCGTCACTACAGCTGCCCGCTGCTCGACCCCTTGACATATGGCAGCCATTCCATGCTTATTTACTGACCACACAGAATGCTGGTGGCACTCCGCCACCACAACAACACACCCCTATGGGTACCGGGATAAACAGGGAAAAGGTACACAGTCAAAATATTGAGTTGTAAATTTCGACCTTCCAAAATATCGTGTTTGAAATTTCGAAGGTGCAGAATATCGATGTCAAGAATATCGTTGGACAGAATATCGACCCTAAGGTAAGTAATATCGAAATTCTTTATATCGATGTAAGTAATATCGAAGTTAGTAATATCGATAGCATATATATCGATGTAACTAACTTCGATGACACTAATATCGATATTTGTATTATTATAATTTTTTTATTATGTATGTGTTATATGTTTTACTTAAGTATTTAAAATAATTAATATTATATGTGTATTAATTTTATATATTAATACATTTATTTGTAAGTAAATTATATGTTTTAGTACCGGAGCGGGTTGTGGGTTTATAGGGGAATAGGGTGGGAAGTAATTTAATTGTAATTAATAAAATATTTTTTATGTATAATTTATTTTGTAATTAATTATTAATTGGCAATTAATTATTTTAATTGATAAATTAATTATATCATTGGTAATTATTGGTAATTTTAATTAAATGTTATGTTTTAGTACCGGAGCGGTTTGTTGGTTTATAGGGTAATAGGGTGGGAAGTAATTTAATTGTAATTAATAAAATATTTATTTATGTATACATTATTTTGTAATTAATTATTAATTGGCAATTAATTATTTTAATTGATAATTTAATTATTTAATTGGTAATTAATGTTAATTTTAATTAAATGTAATGTTTTAGTACCAGAGCGGGTTGTGGGTTTACAGGGGAATAGGGTGGGAAGTAATTTAATTGTAATGAATAAAATATTTATTTATGTATAATTTATTTTGTAATTAATTATTAATTGATAAATAATTATTTTAATTGATAAAATAATTATTTAATTGGTAAGTAATGATAATTTGAATTAAATGTTATGTTTTAGTACTGGAGCGGGTTGTGGGTTTATAGGGGAATAGTGTGGGAAGTAATGTAATAGTAATTAATTAAATATTTATTTACGTATAATTTATTTTGTAATTAATTATTAATTGGCAAATAATTATTTTAATTGATAAAATTAATTATTTAATTGGTAAATAATGTTAATTTTAATTAAATGTTATGTTTTAGTACCTGAGCGTGTTGTGGGTTTTTGTAGGAGTATTGGGTGGAAAGTAATTTTATAGTAAATATTTAATTATTTATACATTTTTAGTTATGGATAATTAATTTATTACATAATTATGATTTGGTAATTCATTATTTTAATAGTTGATTATTTTTCAAATTGTCAATTAATATTTGTAAATTGTAAATATTTTTAAATAATTAAAAACATTAATTAATTAATTGTTAAACATTTTTTTATATTCATTTGTATAATGTATTTTAATTTTTAATATTGATTTAAATTTAAATAATATTTTATTGTTATGATAAATAATGTATTCTTTAATATTTATTATTTGGTGAGTAATATTTAAATATTATTAGTTGTTGGTGTTTGTTAATTTATTGTTAAATAATGATTCAACTGTTATTGGTTTTATTTATTATTAATTGTTTTTTACTGATGTTGATGTATTTGAAAAATTAATTATACATTATTTTAAATATAAACATTATTTAGAAGTATGTTAAAATAAAAATCTATGTTAATAAACGCTTTCCCTACTGTTGCCCCCTTTGGAGTTGGAATAGTAATTTTTCCCCCTTCGCTATCCAAAGCTTTCCCTACTGTTGCACTCACTGGAGTGGGAATAGTAATTTTACCCCTGCACTATCCAACACTTTTCCTACTGTTGCACCCACTGGAGTGGGAATAGTAATTTTTACCCGTACGCTATCCAACGCTTTCACTACTGTTGCACTCACTGGAGTGGGAATAGTAATTTTTACCCACCCACTATCCAACGCTTTCCCTACTGTTGCACTCTCTGGAGTGGGAATAGTAATTTTACTCCCTACAGTATCCAACGCTTTCCCTACTGTTGCACCCTTTGGAGTTGGAATAGTAATTTTCACCCTTACGCTATCCAATGCTTTCCCTAATGTTGCACTCACTGGAGTTGGAATAGTAATTTATACTCTTACGCTAGCCAACGCTTTCCCTACTGTTGCACTCTCTGGAGTTGGAATAGTAATTTTTACCCCTACGCTATCCAACGCTTTCCCTACTGTTGCACTCTCTGGTGTGGGAATAGTAATTTTACCCTTTACACTATCCAACACTTTTCCTACTGTTGCACCCACTGGAGTGGGAATAGTAATTTTTACCCGTACGCTATCCAATGCTTTCCCTACTGTTGCACTCACTGGAGTGGGAATAGTAATTTTTACCCAACCGCTATCCAATGCTTTCCCTACTGTTGCACTCTCTGGAGTGGGAATAGTAATTTTACTCCCTACACTATCCAACGCTTTCCCTACTGTTGCACTCTTTGGGGTTGGAATAGTAATTTTTCCCCTTATGCTATCTAATGCTTTCCCTACTGATGCACTCACTGGAGTTGGAATAGTAATTGATACTCTTACGCTATCCAACGCTTTCCCTATTGTTGCACTCACTGGAGTGGGAATAGTAATTTTTACCCACCCACTATCCAATGCTTTCCCTACTGTTGCACTCTCTGCAGTGGAAATAGTAATTTTACCCCCTACACTATCCAACACTTTTCCTACTGTTGCACCCACTGGAGTGGGAATAGTAATTTTTACCCGTGCGCTATCCAACGCTTTCCCTACTGTTGCACTCACTGTAGTGGGAATCGTAAATGTTACCCACCCGCTATCCAACGCTTTCCCTACTGTTGCACTCTCTGGAGTGGGAATAGTAATTTTACTCCCTACACTATCCGACGCTTTCCCTACTGTTGCACCCTTTGGAGTTGGAATAGTAATTTTTACCATTACGCTATCCAACGCTTTACCAACTGTTGCACTCACTGGAGTTGGAATATTAATTTTATTCTCTTACACTATCCAACGCTTTCCCTACTGTTGCACTCACTGGAGTGGGAATAGTAATTTTTACCCGTACGCTATCCAAATAGTAATTTTTACCCGTACGCTATCCAACGCTTTCCCTACTGTTGCACTCACTGGAGTGGGAATAGTAATTTTTACCCACCCGCTATCCAGAGCTTTCCCTACTGTTGCACTCTCTGGAGTAGGAATATTAATTTTACCCCCTACACTATCCAACGCTTTCCTTACTGTTCCACCCTTTGGATTTGGAATAGTAATTTTTACTATCCGCTATCCAACACTTTCCCTACTGTTGCACCCTATGGAGTTTGAATAGTAATTTTTAGCCTTACGCTATCCAATATAATTTATATTTATTTATGTATGTTATAATATTTTTATTATGTTACATAATGTTGTGTATAATTATTTATTTAAATATTGAAAATATATTTCATTGTTTTTATGTATTAATTATAAATATGTATTATTATTTATGTTATTATTTTATAAGTGTTAATGTATTTGTAATTTATACTATTTGTAAATTTTAAATAATTAAAAAAATAATAAATATTATAATTAATTAAATATATATTACATATTGTATGTTTAATTTTAATTATGTATTATTAATTCAATTTAAACATTCTAAAATATTTTTACATAAGTTTAAATTATATAAAAGTATTATTTACTTTATATTTCTTTTTTTAATAACAAAATAAACGATATTATTAATTACGATATTTTTAACATTGATATTTTATTTTCGATATTTTTGTACTTACCATGTTGTAGATATTGTGTCGATATACTTGCCTTCGATATTCCAGCATCGATATGTTGTCTGTCGATATCCTGTCTCTCGATATTATGTCAGAGATTCCAGGGGAACACTTGGGTCCACTGTGCGGACACCAACACCATAGTGTTTGTACACATATGATTACCTCTCCATTGTTAATCAAAATTGTTGTAATTGTTATTTTGTTTACCTGAGTTTAACACTGTATCATGCTCAAACTTCCAGCTGCACTGTATTTCTGTTGAAATTTTTATTTTGTATACCGATAAAAATAATCAATATTTCAGTGGTAGAAGAAGTGCTTTGAGTAGAGGTGGGTGATGAATTCTGCTCCACCAATGGAGTTAGTGGAGTTTTCTCTACTCTGCCATCTGCATACATCGTGGAGTCTCGCAAAACTTTGCAAAGTGATGTAGAGCAAAGGTGTTAATCTCATGCGGCACACCAAATTTAAGTTGGTTAGAATGGGCAAGGAAAATCATACGCTAGACCACTTTCTGGCGCCATTTCTCAATGCAGGCTGTCCCTCCTGATCGCTACCACTCACGTTTAGAAACATGCTGCTTCCGTTGAGGAAGCTGCTGCTCTAGTAGAACTTCTACTAGAGTGGCAGAAAAAGGAAGCTCCCTCTTGCACTGCACGTGGTGCCATTTGCACTGACTTTAGAGTGCCAGACAAACTCCTGGTGCTACAAATCAGCGAAAGCAGTGAAACTTACTACACTCAGCCGCTTGCATAACTGCGATGAGTTTTTTAGGCACTTTGCGGAGTTTGCATAGCAGAACTCTGCCCAGGCCTTGTTTTGAGACATCTCAAGATGTACAGTTCTATCTGCTATTTAAAAAGAAAAAGAACATAAATATATGTTATTTAATTTTCAAAATTACAGAACCATAACAATATACATTAGTAATAGTGTAACACTATATTATAATATAGTAAAAAAAATGATTTCCCTTTTTTACTGCTCTCAGCTTTCATACTTCTTCACCATAAATGGTGGTCTGTATGAAGCATAATTCTTGAATAGTGGAGAAAAAACAATCATATGGACTGTAAAGAAAAAAAACAAAGCTTCACAGTGTGTCACTATAAATAAGTGACACTATTCATTGCATTTACTACAATTCATTAATCACTTGTTTTATCTGGAGTTACTGACCTAATCTAAACAAACCTATGTTAAAAATATGTTTTTAATTATTATATCTGGTACAATACACCAAATGGATTTTAGCCACTCTTTAATTTTGAGCATCTTTATTAAACTAATATGACTGGTAGGACAAATGTTGTGTAAACTGCTGATCATACATATACATAAAATCCCATACAGTAGTTTTTTTCCACAAATAGTATTTGGAGGTTTGGTTGAAGAAAAAAAAGGGAGACCATTTTTAATTTCAAAGGCAGTTTTTGGTTTCAACTTAAGGTTGCTCTAATTCAATTGTGTCCATCCAGTTTCAGATTTTAATCAGACAGTTTAGTATTTAAATGTTATATTAACTCCTTTCTGCAAGATTAAAGGACTCTTAAAGTTTGAAGAACTTTTTAAAGACATTACTCCCAATGGGCCAAATAATGTCGAAAACACTGATGAATCATATATAATAAACACTGCAAATTACTTTTTTATCAAGAATTTCTCCTTAGAAGTTTGGTTGAAGAAAGAAAAGATAAGAGTTTGGTAGTTTGAAAGGAAGTTGTGGTTTGAATTTAAAGTTGATGTCATTGCATTCCATCCATCCACTTTTGCTCTTTAAATAGGCAGTGTAATGGCCAGAGGCGGAATCATTTCCTTTGTGAAAGATGATAAGCATACTAGTAAAAGTTCTTCCCAAACTTGATATTTGTCCAGCTTTGAAGTTTGCAATTTGAGTTTCCAAATTCGAACTATCTGCTCTCAATCGTGGTAGCAATACTATAAGGTATTTTTCAGTTCTTCCTAGAATTAACGTAGACATAACATCTGATCTGCAGTTTGAGCAGGCCTTATTTTCGTTAGCCTTTTTTAACAATTTGTCAAAAGGCACAGTTTTGAAATCTAGTAATGTTAAATAGAGAAAAAACTCAGAATTTATTTTAGGGCTAGATGAATAATCACAATCTTTAGAGTCATGGTTTCATGTCTAACTCAGTCCCAATAAATTAACATTTACAACTTCTTGTTCTAAAACTCAAACCATAACCATAATAAGTTATTGTGAATCTTGTTGAATGTTAAAATTAAATATTAGTGATATGTGACATATATGTAAAAGATCTTGAATACCTGAGGCAGAATATATCATAGTTCTGTCAGTCAGTAAACATTAGAGCAAATGCTACATTGTAGAATACAATCTCTTATCTGGCTTTTGCTGAATTTAGTTTACTAGATGTGGTAAATTAAACAGTAATTTGAGAACAACAGTTGCATGGCAGATGACAACTGAACTGTTTTCCAACTAGTATCCTATAGTATCTCCATAATTTTCCAGTTATCTCTTCTTAACACCTACGAGATTATCATTTTATTCTTTCTTTTCTTGAGCATCCATACACTCTTTTTTAATCTTCTACTTAAGACAGATTAACTGTTTCTCATAAATAGGGTATTGGCCTAAATGAGAAGCATGCATACTTCTTAACCAATTGTACTCTTTTACACAGCTTGCATTAGCACTAACTTTCTTATCATCAAAATAGATTAAAAAACTGACAATGTTCTAACCACAACAATCCAACATATGACATTCCTTCTTTCGATACAGAGCTTCCAATATGAGCAAAAGCTGCATCTACACTTAAAAATTGTGATTTATAGACAGTAACAGCATATGCTAGCAAAAGTGGAAACTACTGGTGCAGCACATATATGTCTTTCACTAACAAAAAAGTACAATGCATTGGCCAATCTGCTTCATGCCATCAATCTGATCAAATTTCATGGCCAGGTATTCAACCTGATCTCTATTTGGAAAAATTTTTAAATCAATAACTTTGCTCATTGCTCCATCTACAAATCCTTCTTCAACATTTAAGTTATGTCGCAAAATTAGTCTGCTGTTTGTGTATACGTGTAAATGCTTTTCTAGTCCTGCATACAGACTTCTCTAAAGAATCCAGTTCTTCTTGTAGTATTTCTATGAGTACAATTGTCACACCCTGATGTTCCATTTTATCGACAGATGTAATTTCCAAAATATCTTCTTTCTCCACTTTTAGTAATTGTTTGTTGAAGTTCGAGCACTCTTGAAGTGTAGGCATCAAACAGACTATGGATGTGTGTACTTCAATAGAATTGTACATCAGTTCTGCTGCTGCAATGTTAGATGGAAATAGTTTCTTGGTAAGTGAACTTTCTAAAGCACATTTTGCAACATTTGTTAGAAATCCTATTCTAATGTCCTTCAGAATATTTCCATAATCCACATCAGATTCTTGATGCACATTTCGCACTAGGTCCATATATTGAAAGTTCAACAAAATATTTACATTGCCAATACTACCCAAAGAATTTCTTGTTTTATTATGGACATGTTTTTTAAAAACAGGTTGTCCTTTTAGGGGGTAAGTTGCAGTAGGTCACTAAATACAATCAAATGCTTTCCTCCAAAGAGTACATCATAGTTTTTTTTTAAAATCTGCTGCATTCTTAAGTGTGTGAAGGCAAGTATTAAGTTTGATACCATTCTCACTTTATCAGTGATGAGAAGCTTTAGTTCTTTCAATACTCGCGATACTTATGACAAGCTTCACCAGACAATTTCTTATATTCCAGTTTATTGTCAAATTCAACAGATAGCATTAGCAGTCGATTTAATGTTATGTTAATATATATTTTTTAAAGTGCACGATTATTATTATTATTATTATTAACGAATTTTGTACCGCGCACGGTTACCCAGAGGCATCCCAGCGCTTATAGAGAATCAGAGCAAGCTGCCTATGTGAAGCAGAACAGATTTAGAATTATTCTGGAAATAGATAAGTTTTCAAATGTTTCCTGAACCTGAGCAGGTTTGGTTCAGAGCGTAGTGAGAGTGGGAGGGAGTTCCAGGCGTGTGCAGTATGGATAGAAAAGCTCCTGCCACCTGAACGGGCTCTCCTAATTCTCTTTATCTGAAGGAGGTGTTTATTATCGGAGCGTAAGGCTCTGGTGGGCTTATAGGGCCGAATCATGTCCTTCAGAATAGCAGGTCCTTTCCCCTGAATGCTCTTGTGAGCAATACAGAGGGCTTTGAAGGTCACTCTCTCTTTGACCGGGAGCCAATGGAGTGCCTTTAGAGCGGGCCTGGCTGATTGCCTGGCCGGAACGTTCCGCAGCAGCCTGGCTGCCGCGTTCTGCACTTGTTGCAGGATTTTGAACGTTGATTCCGGTGCTCCGAGAAAGAGTGCATTACTGTAGTCCAGGCGTGAGATGATTAGACCTTGGACTAACAGCTTCCGGGAGAGTTCAGGTAAGAGGGGGAGAACCTTACGGGCCGAACGGAGCAGTCCATAACACACGCCAGCGATCTTCTTGGCGTGTGTCCTAAAGGACAGATCAGGCTCCAGCCAGACCCCCAGGCTCTTAATTTCCTTCTTTGGGTCAGGCGGAGTGCCCATACAGTTGGGCCAGCTGCTCGGCGAGAGGGCAAAGCTTGAGTGGCCCAAGATCATCAGCTCAGTTTTTGAGCCGTTCAATTTGAGCGATGACCTGGTCATCCAGTCAAACACCTCTCTTAGGCATGAATGGAGCGTTTCAGGCTGTTTCTCCAGCTGTGTCAGACCCACCACTAGCTGAGTGTCATCCGCATAGCTTATGGTCTTAAAGCCAAACGGAGACACCACACCCTCCAGGGGTGCCATATATACGTTAAATAACGTGGGGCTCAGGGTTGAGCCCTGAGGCACCCCACAGTGAAGAGGAAAGGGAGGAGATTTTGCGTTGCCTTCCCAAACCTCGAAGGTACGCCCCTCCAGAAAAGAGGCCAGCCATTCCAGGGCCGCTCCTGTGACTCCTGTCTCTGCTAGGCGTTGTGTCAACACTCCATGGTTGACAGTATCGAAGGCCGCACTTAGGTCCAGGAGGATCACTGCCACTGACCCCCCTGTATCCAAAGTGCTTCTGGCCTCCTCTACAACTGCTAGCAGAGCCGTGTCGGTTCCATGACCCAGTCGGAATCCCGTCTGGGAGTCTCTCAACCGACCATTCTCCTCGAGAAAGTTGGACAGTTGGCGGTTAACCAGTTTCTCTGCAACCTTACTAATCCCTGGTAGCAAGGAGATGGGCCTGAAATTGGCTAAGTTCTGTGGATCTAAGCCAGGCTTCTTCAGAAGCGCTTTAACGACTGCGCTCTTCCAGTCTGGCGGTACCGTGCCATGAGCGAAGGAGAGATTGACCAAATCGGTCAAAGGCTCTCCTATCGATGGGGCAGCCTGCTTTAAATACCGCATTGGGACTGGGTCTCGAGGCGAGCCACTCTTCAAGCTCCCAAGGACCTTCAGTACTTCGCCTGAGGATACCATGAGGATTACCATGAGGTTTATTGCCGCTAGTTTTGATACTCTAGAAGACATCAGAAAAGTGAAGAGCAGAGGACTAAATGGTACGGAAGAAACAGGTTTTCAAGAACTTCCTGAAGGTCATAAACTTCGGTGCCCTCTTGATGTGTAGAGGGAGAGCATTCCTAGTTACTGTCGCTCTCAGAAAAAATCTCCTTCCTCCCCAGGTGGAACATTTGAATTTGGAACAATGATTTGTTTGGCAGTGACTGAGCGTAAGGTTCTGCTTGGGGTATACCAATTGAAACTTTGTTGGAAAAATTCAGGACCCGAACCATGGAGTGTTTTGTAGTTGATGCAGGGTGCCTTAAACAAGATCCCCTGTTGTATAGGGAGCCAAGGTACATTTTTGATAGCAGTGGCTACTGAATGATGTTCAGGAATTTTTAAGTGAAGTCTTGCTGCAGTTTTCTGCAATATTTGCAGTTTATTGAGGATGTCCTGGTGTGCAGAGAGAGGTAGCCCATTACTGTAATCCAATTTAGTCATTACTAGAGATGCAATGAGAGTTTTCTGGAGGTGGACAGGAATGAATGGGAAAATCTTTTTTAGTATTTTCAAAGTAAAGAATGTGGAAGAGGACAGGGCATTGAGGTGATTTGTGTAGCTTAAATTGTCAATCAAAAACAATTAGCGGGTCTTGGTGGCAGGAGTTGGAAATGGGACCATGTCTACTGGCCATCAGGACAGAGTCCAGAAGGAAGTTTGTTTAGCAAAGAGCATCACTTCCATTTTTCCTGCATTCAGATAGGGCAGTGCCTGCTCATCCACGTACTGACTACCTGCATGCAATCGAAAAATGTATTACTTAAGCCTGTGTCACTCAAAGAGATGACAATTTTCTTTGTTATTTTCCTCAGCTTGGGTGGAGCCAACAGATGTGCCACTTTAACCAGCTCAGTAGTGTACTGCTGCTGCATCAGTTTCCCTGAAATAGTAGGTAGCAAAGTAGTTTGTTATTCCGAGAAAAGATCCAGCTTAATGTTATGCCAGGCTCACAAAATGAACATACTCGATATGGATTTGGCCTGTGAGTAGGGGGGTTGTGTGTAGTTTAAAAAAATATAGCACTGTGGTCAGAACAGGCTAGAGGAAGAATGTTAGGGGAGGTTCAGGATATATTATTTTTAAAGATTTCATCTAGGTTGTGCCCCTCCTGGTGTGTGGGACCCTCTACAATCTAGGGGAAGACCCGACTGGACATGGTCTGGAGGAGGGCTAATGTGTCCAGATCATGAAATGCTTTTAGGTGAAAATTAAAATCACTTATAATGGTGAAATCAGTGGACAGGATATGTCTTTCCGGGAGATTATTGATTTCCTTGGAAAAGATTTACTTAGGACCAGACAGTCAATATAAGAACATGCCAGTATAAGTGTGGGTATTGGTGAGTGCAAATTTAAAAGAAAGCCCTTCACAATGTAGTGTGCTGAGTTTTTATTCGCCCATTTGGACAGTCACTAAACCGCTTCCTCGCTTATGTAGGCTATCCTATCTGGAGTTGGAATAACCTGTGAGTAATGCCTCTAGTAAGTCTGGAACGCATGCATGCAAGGTCAGCCCACGTTTCAATAATTAATGCTAAGGCAGGCCTGTGAGTTTCTATGAATAGATTAAATTCCAAACTGAGCTTGATTAAGGATCTAGGGTTAAGCAGAACGCAAAGAAAGGTGCTCTTAGGAGGGGTGTTATTTGAGTGTGGGTAAAGGATTGGGCGTGCGTAGGTATTGCTGTGTTGTGTATGATTAGTTTGCCACAGCCGGTACAAAAGAGTCGGTGTTTATGTGGGCTTCAAGATGGTCAATTTTAAGACAATCTGTGTTCTTACCTGGATGTCAACTAAGCAGGTCATCATGCGATTATCTTTGTGTCATTAATTTTGTCTCAGAAGGACCCGGGGGACTTTAGTGTTATCAAATGACAAGTTTTATTCTGTAGTCTTCGATAGAAAACCAGTGATGACTTTTATTAGAAAGTTTTTTCCAGTGCCAGCTTGACCCCGGATGCATAGTGAAATTTGTTTATATCAAGAACAATCACATTGTTTCTTTTCATGGAGAAATCCATGCTCTATTTTATCTTTAACTTTGCTAAAAAGTATTATCTGTTCATTGTTCAGTTGTTCTAATAACTGTGGAAAATGAACTTTTTCCGCTCTTACTTGTTGCTGCATTACTCTCTCCACCTCATTCATTGCTGTAGCTGCTTTATTTTGAATAATTGGTTCTCCAAGAAGATCTTGAGTCAGTGGTCCAGAACTTTGGCTGCTTTGTGAACTCTTCTTGACTATCTCAGCCGCAATGATTTCTTCCTGTGCAATCACATCTTTTAATATTTGTAAGGAGGTTGGGGTGACTGAACATACAATGTGGTCTATGACAGTGTTGAAAGAGTCTTTGTAACAGGCATAGTGCCCAAGTAAATCAGATTCAAAACACCATGGCTTGAACAACTTCCAAAGTGGTAAGTAGAAAAACTCTCTTCTCTCTGCAGTTTGGCAACTAAGCTTTTGGTGGTTAATTAGATTTCCTTTGTTCCTTTTTTGTCTGACTGCTTCTCTTCTCCTTTTCTTCTATTATACTTCTTCATTGTTCTTCTTAGATTCTGAATTACTCTACCACAGAACTTATACCTCTGATTTCCTTAAACTGTCTCTGTCTTTTTGTTATTCTCTCTGTTTTTTGCATTATGTTTTACTCTGGCATATCATGTAGTTTTTCTCCTTTCTAAGTGGATCTCAAACTGTGTTTTGTTATTTACTTGATTTGCTGACTTTCCAATTTGGCACATTCCAATTTAGGAAATCTCTTTGTTGTCTTACCAGCAGCTCTTTTTCTTTCATCATGTTCTCTGCAATTTTCCCCTTTTGTTTGTCATTTGTCATGTGTTATTTCTTTCTTTTCTCACTTTTGATAGCATTGTAAATGTTTGTATTTAGCTAGAAATTGATGCCTGAAAAAGAAAAAAAAAGTACATTTCCCTTTAACTTATTGTTGGATCTAGCCAGTTTTGCAGGGTTATCCCCAAATGTTTTACCTTTAACCTCCTATTTTTATCAAAGTATTTTTGTTTGTGTAGGGACTTTGGGCACTTTACCAATGCTGACCAGTGCTAAACTGCATATGCTCTCTGTATAAATTGTATCTGTAATTGGTTCTTCGTGATTGGCATATTTGATGTACTGGTAAGTCCCTAGTAAAGTTCACTGTGTGTGCCCAGGGTCTGTAAATGAAATGCTACTAGTGTTCCTGAAGCACTGATTGTACCACCCACAAGAGTAGCCTTGCAACCATGTCTCAGACCTGCCACTGAAATATCTGTGTGGGCAGTATTAAACTGCTATGTTGACCTGGCAAATGCACCCACATGCAAGGCCCAAAACGTCCCTTTTACTACCTGTGTGGCACCCCTAAGGTAGGCCCAAGGTAGCCCTAGGGGCAGGGTGCCGTGTATTTAAAAGGTAGTACATGTAATGGTGTCTTTTACATATCCTGATAGTGAAATATTGCTAATTTCATTTTTCCCTATTGCAAGGACTATCTCTCTCTTAGGTTTTCATTGGAGCCGCCTTGTAACCTCTTACAAGTGAAACTTCCAATTGGGAGGAAATAGAGAACAAGTGAAACTTCCAATTGGGAAGAAATAGAGAATTGCAGTTTGGGGACCCTGAAATACAATTTAAAAATACATCTTTTAGTGAAGTTGGTTTTAAATTGTGTGTTTAGAAATGCCACTTTTAGAAATTGTTGTATAAAGGGGGAAGGCCTGAATACCAGTAGCTAAATAGGGCCTGGTTAAAGTAGCATGACAAGGAACCTAGCTGCCATTTTTTGTGCTGCTATCTACTTAGACAGACAAAGGGCCGATGTAAACTTTCATTGGTCCTAGTTATTAATTTAACCATTATTTCTTCATTTCATTGTGTAATTTTTTCATTTTTCATTTCATACAAGTCTGAAATGGGGAAAACTGTTTGTTTGAGACAAGTGCAAGCCAATAGGTTGTAAACATGAAAGACAGCACACTAAACACACAACTTTACAAATATTGCATGCAGATAATTTCGAAATAATGCGACAAAACACCAGGCGGTTGTTTCAAGAATATCATACATAAAGCACTCCGATAGTATAGAGTTCATATTATCCTTAGAGGGACGCTAGCCATTGGGAACAAACGTAAGAGAAGCTGTGGTTGAGTCAAGGCTAAATATCCCTTAACACTGCTTGCATTCATAAACTGTCAATGCCTCAATGGAATAAAAATGCTGACATGTTTCAAATCCCAGTGACACACGAGGGACTCTCTTCAGGGCTTTGACTTTGTGTAATCTCGTTAATGCAGACTCTTTTGCTACTGGACTAACAGATTTTTCATCTCCGGTATTTTAAAAGCAAATCTCTTGACTGTTGGTCAGAACGTTGAATTAGCCTGTGTATCTTTCTTTTTTTTGTACACAGGCGTCAGGCGTGTGGAGCGATCCTCTGCTGCAGTAAAGTTCCTTTTTATTCTGCCTGTGTATCATTCTTCCTTGGTACACAGGCGTCAGGAATGTAGAGCAACCCTTCTGCTGACAATTAAGTTCTTTTTGTTAATATCGGGAAACTTTACTGTCTGCTGCGGCTCAGAATGAGCCAGGATTCAACCCCTGTTGAAACGAAAGAAGATCTCTGTAAACTAAAGTTTCCCGATCTGAACAAAAAGAACTTATTCAGCAGCAGAAGAGTTGCCTACTTCAAAGGAAGAGACTGGTATTAGTACTGGAGCTGTGACACCATAACTGCAGAACACTTCTAAGCTAAGAGGACATTCTGCCAGGAAAATGAGCGTCTTTCTTCTACTTTTCCTCAAGGAGTTGTGTGTACTTGCCTCCTGTTAAGAAGTCTCAGAGCCATTAAAGACTTCATCTGCAGCCTCTGTACTCCTGAACTCCTCGGCTGGGCGTTCTAACCTGCCAAGAAGGGCCAATTTTAGTTCTGGGCACTTGGAGGTGGTTTGCAGCTAAGAATGAAGAAAATCTACACATCGACTAATCAGCACTTGTTTTTAAAAACATAGCATCGCCATGGGGTTATAAAACCAATGTATCGCTGGAGTGCAGTCAAAGAATTGATGCAGCACCTGTCATGCGGCTAAAGGATCGCCGTAGACTGAGGCCCGATCACTGTGTCACTGGGGTCCATGGCACAAGCTCCGACTTCGATATAGGTCCTGCTGTGCGGCTGAAAAAATCAACGCACCACCTACTTTGTAATTGAGAAATCGATGCAGCACTTGTTCCCCGGCCACCACATAGACCAAGCATGTCTGTATTTTCAATGCATTGTCCCTGTGCACCAAGTTCTTCATAAACGTAGGCCAGGAGTAAGGAACTGTGGCAGTGTCTCCGGAGACCGACGCATGACTTTCCCTTGCAGTAAGTAATCGATAAATTACGTTCCCTCACAGTAAGGAATCAACACATCACCTCCTCTAACAGTAAGGAATCAATGCATCACCTCCCCTGCAGTAAGGAACCAATGACTTCCCCTGGCGATAAAGAATCGATGCACCACCTCCCCTGGGAGTAATGAATCAATGCATAACCTCCCCTGAGAGTAAGGAATTGACACATCACTTTGCTTTTCTGGCACCTCACCTCCCCTGTGCCAGGTACTTTGGGATAAAAGTGGGCATTCATAGTTTCATATGGCCTTAACTATTTTGAACCTTTTAAAAGTGAGATCTTGAATTGTGTATGTAGGAATTTTGCTGTTTGTGTCGTGTTTATTCAGATAAATGTGTTTCTAAACTGTTGTGGTATCCTTTGGTAGTGTTCTCATTGTGTTACTGTGTCTATGTACAAATGCTTTACAAATTGCCTCTGAGATAAGCCTGACTGCTCGTGCCAAGCCACCAAGGGTTGAGCAGGGGTTATCTTGGGTGTGTAAGTCCCTTACCCTTGTTAGAATATGGGTTCCTAAGTAGACAGGGTACAAGCCACTGCCAACTAAAGACCCCCATTTCTAACAATTACATACTATCAGACTACTTATTTTAACCTCTTCACTGCAGTGCGAATTCCACTGCAGTGCGGGGACATTCCATTTGCGGTCGTGGCTCAGACGGCCCCCGGTCGTCGTGCGCACACGCCCACCGTGACTCATGACGGCTGTGGGCCGTCATGAGCATGGAAGAGGTTAAGTATTTAACTACCAACATAAACAGTTGTCTTATATCTAACATTACTCTATAAATACTCATGTTTATGTCTCTGTGTCACTGTCTACATTAGTCTATCACTATGTGCACTACCATATCCATTACTGTGTTCCTGTGTATCTTCCCCTGTTTCAAGGACTATTTGTCTGGATGGATGACTAGGGTGTGTCAGTACTTCACCACATATCTCAGTGAGTGTAGGAGGCCAACTATAGGAGTGCTGTGAGATGTTTAATTAATTATGCCAATGTATGACTTTCTGTTTTAAAAATTCTATGGCTCGAAATGTCTGTATAAGTAGCTGAAAAAATATTTGAGTGTCTGTGTTGGTAAATTGAGTGACATGTAAGTGTGGCTGCAACTGCATTTGATAATACTACAACATATATAAGTAGTTTCTCAGTATGTGAGTGATTGTATAAGTGCCTCTGTCACTATGTGAACGGGTGAAAGAGAGCCTCCATGTTATTGAAAACATATATGTCATTTGCATTACAGGTGATGTACTCTATGTAGTACTTTGTATAGGTTTCTGCAAGTGCATGAGTAATTGAGTTAACCTGAAAAGGACATCTCAAAACCTTTAAGCACAAATAATTGTGCTTTATGGGATATCTAAAGCCTATCTCAGATGTGAGGTATGTGTACTAAAAGGTGGATTTAACACTTGGCAAGGGACTTTCCCATGCCAAGTGAGTTGCACATAAAAGTGCCCAGACAGGCTTTGCAGAAGTAGGCCTGACCTATGTTTACATTTCTATTTGTCTGGATAGGTCACTTGGTTGTATCACTACTTGGCTATGTATTTTAGTGAGAACAGGGGTCCACCTGTAGGAGTGCCATCAGATTTTTAAATAAGTTCCAATATATGACTGCCCATTTTACTAACTCTGTCGCTCTCTAACTGCTTATGTAAGTGGCTGAACGAATAGCTCAGTGCCTGTGTTGGTGAATAGAGAGGTATGTAAGTGTGTCTGCAACTGCCTTTGACAGTGCTGGGAATATAAGTAGTATCTGAGCATGTGAGTGAATGCATAAGTGCCTCGGCACTGTGTGACTAAATGAGAGCCTTTATGCTTTTGAAAACATGTATGCCTCTTTCATCATGGGTTGTATTCTTTAGAAAGTTCCTGGCATTGGGATGTTCAAGTGCACGAATAATTTAGTAAAACTGAAAAGGAAATCTCTTACCTTTTAAGCACAAAGCACTGTGCTTTATGGAATACATGCAGCCTATCTCAGAGGTGAGCTATGTGTACTAAAAGGTAGGTTCAAGACTTTTTGAAGAAAAAAGTGAAAGTGAATGCATAAGTGCCTCTGCGCTGTCTGACTGCATCTGAGAGAGACTCTGTTTTTGAGAATATTTCTGTTACTTCTATTATCAGTGGTATACTACACATAGCACTTGTCATAGAGGTCTGTATGTGTATGAGTACTTTAATGAAACTGAAAAGGGCATATCTTATCTTTGAAGCACAAAGCACCATATATTATTGACTACCTACAGCTTATCTCAGAGGTGGGTTATGTGCACTAAAAGGTGGGTTTAAGGCTTGGCGAAAAACTTTTCCATACATAAGGAGATGATGAATGGTATGCTGAAACACTCACTCCCAGTCACAGGTCTGGGTTAAATACATCATCGTTTTTTGTCTCACTTCACCACCCCAGTTGAGAAACAGCTACATGCAAATTAGTCTTGACCCTGTGCCTCATGGGAACAGTCCAGCCCGAACTGCCGAGCCATGTTTTCCCTGGGACAGAAACAAGCATTTTGGGCCTGGTTTCAAGCTAACAGCCCTCATCAGCCAGGCTAGCTTGAATCCAGTGGCAAAGTGAGCAAGGGATCCACATCTGGGGATAGCTATATGCAAATCAGTCTTGACCCTATGCCTCATGGGAACAGTCCAGCTGAATTGCCAAGCCATGGCCTCCCTGGGCCGGAAAAAGCTTCCAGGGACAGGTTTTGGGCTAACAGCCCTCATCAGCCAGGCTAGCTTGAATCCAGTGGCAAAGTGAGCAAAGGACCCATGTCTGGGCATAACCTGCCAACTTAGGGCAAACAAAGCAAACACAAGAAGGTGATGGACAGGGCACTGAAACTTTTCAGACACTCGCCCCCAGTCACAGATCTGGGTTGAATCCATCACCGATCTTTAGCTAACTTCGCCACCTCAGTTCAGACACAGCTATATGCAAATCCTTCTTGACCCTTTGCCTCATAGGAACAGTCCAGCCAGAACAGCCCTCATCAGCCAGGCTAGCTTTTATCCAGCGGCAAAGTGAGCAAGGGGCCCATGTCTGGGCATACCTGCCAACTTAGGGTGAACAAAGCCAACACAAGGAAATGATGGAAGGAGAGCTGAATCTTTTCAGACACTCACCCTCAGTCACATATCTGCGTTGAGTCCATCAACATTTTTTAGCTCACATCGCCACCCCAGTTCAGACACAGCTATATGCAAATCAGTCTTGACCCTATGCCTCATGGGAACAGTCCAGCTGAATTGCCAAGCCATGGCCTCCCTGGGCCGGAAAAAGCTTCCAGGGACAGGTTTTGGGCTAACAGCCCTCATCAGCCAGGCTAGCTTGAATCCAGTGGCAAAGTGAGCAAAGGACCCATGTCTGGGCATAACCTGCCAACTTAGGGTGAACAAAGCAAACACAAGAAGGTGATGGACAGGGCACTGAAACTTTTCAGACACTCGCCCCCAGTCACAGATCTGGGTTGAATCCATCACCGATCTTTAGCTAACTTAGCCACCCCAGTTCAAACACAGCTATATGCAAATCAGGCTTGCCCCTGTGCCTCATGGGAAAGGTCCAGCCCGAAATGCCAAGTTATTTCCTCCCTGGACTGTAAACAAGCATCCTGGGACCGGTTTTGGGCTAACAACCCTCATCAGCAGGGCTAGCTTGAATCCAGTGGCCAAGTGAGCAAGGGACCCACGTCTGGGCATACCCTGTCAACTTAGGGCGAACAAAGCAAACACAAGGAGATGATAGACAGAGCGCTGAAACTTTTCAGACACTCACCCCCAGTCACAGATTTGGGCTGAATCCATCATTGTTCTTCAGCTGGGGATGAGTGTTTGAAAAGTTTCAGCACTCCTTCCACCATCTCCTTGTGTTTGAAGGCTTTCACATGTCAAGTGCAGCTGGCATGAAAATTGCACAGATAGCTTTTGCAGCAGTATGCCTAATCTAAAAATGCAGAGATACCCTCTGCAGTACTAGGCCTGACCCCTGTGTATATAACTGCTTGACTGGATGTGTGACTTGGTTGCATCAGTACTTGGGTGCATATCTAATTAAGTGGAGGATTACTCCTATAGGAGTGCCAGTGGATGTTTAAGTAAGTGAGTTGGCATGTGACTCTCTGTTTAACCAACTCTATGGCTCACTAAATCGGTATGTACTTGGCTGCGGAAATAGCTCACTGCCTATGTTAGTGAACACATGGGTATACAAGTGTGTCTGTAACTGCCTTTGATAGTGCTGGAAACATAACGAGTATCTGAGCATGCAAATGAATGCATTAGTGCCTCTGTGCTGTCTGACTGCATGAGACAGATACTCTATGCATTTCAGAACATGAAAATCACTTTCATTATGGGTGGAATGATCTATATAGTACTAGCCATTGGGTCTGCAAGTGCACAAGTAATTTAGTGAAACTCACAATGGCATCTCTTCCTTTTTAAGCACAAATCACCATACTTTATAGTATACCAACAGCCTATCTCATAGGTGAATTATATGTGCTAAAATGAGGGCTAAAGACTTAGCAATGAGCTTATTTATGCCAGGTGGAGTTGGCACCACAAGTGCACAGAAGCCTTCTACAGTAGTAGGTCTGACCTAAAAATACAGACATACTCTCTCCAGCAGTAGACCTCACTCATGTTTAAAGAACTACTTGTCTGCATGGGTGACTAGGTTGTGTTAGTACTTGGCTATATATCTGAGCGAGTGTAGGATACCACCTTTAGGACTGGGATCAGATGTTTAAATAAGTATGCTGCTATATCACTGTCTGGTTCAGTAACTCTATGACTCTCTGATAAAAGCTCATAAACAGGATAAGTTGTAGAAGGAGCTTAATTAGTACAACCATCAACAGCAGATCACAGCAACTGACACTTCAGGAGAAAACATAACATTCTCATAATGATGTCAAGAAGGCAAGGCTGGTGGAGTTCCATTAAAGGGACAGTAACAATAACCACAACACTCTCTAAATGTGTATGTAAGTGGCTGAAAGAATACATGAGTGCCTGTGTAGGTGAATACTAGGGTTTGTAACTATATCTGCAACTGTCGTTGATACTGCTGGAAACATAACTACTTTTTGAGTATATGAGTGAATGTATCGGTGGCTCTCCACTGTCTCACTGCGTGAGAGCGAGTCATCAGGCAGGTGACTTTTCCATCCCAACTCATCTATTCTAATGTATAGGTGTTATCCTTTAATTTTAGGAAGACTCCATCACATCTTTTGTATTCAAGCTTCTCTATCGAAACCATATCCCAGTTCAACAGTAAATTTCAATGCAACATCTGAGTTACTAAACTTAACATTACTAGTTGCAAGAAGGGGGTACATCCATATAACATGAGTAAATTATATTCCTCGAAGGCTCCAGAGCCCTCATACATTCAGTTATCAGGGGATCTCGCACCATACTGAATCCACAAGAAGTAGCAGTACTGCCTACAAAAAGCTACTCGCGTCATTAAAATCACAGGACGCAGAGTAATATGATAAAATGGCAATGTCACGCTAAATGCAAAGTTGCCCTCCAAAGTTACACATGAGGTGCAATCATTGTGCCCTATTACTGTTAATGCGCTTCTCCCAGGGCAGACACGAACTCATGCTGCCTGAATGGTTACGCAATAGTAAAAGATGGATCAGCTGATTAAAGCAGCCAGTCTGTATTTTTCACGGCAGGAGGCACCCTTCCTGCACTTTGAAATGGTACAGAGATGTTTTGCAGGTGGGTGAAGTGAGTGCCTGCACCTGCCTGCAGTGAGGGGCTCCAGGGGACCTTCTTTCCTCTCTCCAGAGTGGCTCCCTCATTAGACACCATGACTGAGTGCTACCTCTTTGTGTCATTGCACCCGTGTCCCTAATGCAGCGCTGGCACATAGGCAAGGTGTTTCTCTCATTTGAATAGGGCTATGCTCCCCATGCAAATGAGGGCAGGCCAGTTATGATAGCATCTGTGCTATATGTGCACCACCTCTATCGCTATTATCATGCATCTTCCACCCCTTCTTTAATACCTAACTTTTTTGCAGTCTCTAAGCAGACATGTGTGCAAGGGGAGCCGCCTGGCTACAGCTTCCAATGTGAAATCTAGCTCTTAATCAGAAAGATACACAGTCCCTTTATTTCTTTCTCAAAGCTTAGACGCACATTTGTGATGTTAATCGCTACAACTTCGTACATACTGCCAGAATCAAGACTGTAAATGTGGGGTAATAAATATAACAGCAACATTAGACATTGTCTTAGTTTTCTGGTTAGAGGAGTACACATATATTTGAATTTACTATGAAGTCAATCTTTCTGAAGAAGTATAGGATATAAATGTTGGTGGCCTTTTATAGGCTTTACACCTATTATTGCTTCCTGGCTTCATCCGAATATGTGTCACCGCAGTAGCCAGCTTGTGACCTGAACAACCTGGACCGCACCTTGAGAGAGAAGCAATTTATCTTTTTCCATCTTTAATCTTAAATTTAATGACAGCATCATGGCAGTTTTCTGACACTGCGAATGTCTCCTAATCCCCCGCCACTGGAGCTCCAATAAAGCTATCCAATTCATTCAGTCGTAAATGGAGTGTTGAGTCGGCCTTGTGAAACTATCAACAATATTACTTCCATTCCAATTAAAGCTACAGTGAAGGTTTTTCAATAAACCCGTTTTATTGACTTGAAGTGGGATGCAGTGTAGAATATCAATCGATGAAGTAAGAATAACAATACATTTGTATTGGAAATATTTGCTTAGAGAATATTGCACCCACATCAGGCTCCCACCACTGAATAAATACCGTATTGACAATGTGAAGTGAAATCTTCAGAATGCATAGCAGATGGTTCTGATAGCTGTTTCCATTGAGCAGCGAGTTCATACAGTACCCTTCCGTATATTTGCTTTTCTTCCGTATCATTCATTGTGAAGGGTTGGTTATTATTTTTATGGACTTTGTGTTTTTGGAAGTTTCTTTATGGTTCTAGATGTGAAAGGTTCCCGAAATGTATTGGTAGTAGTCTGCAAGCCCAGGGTGCATGACAGCCTATATTTGTCAAGGTACAGTATATATTTTGCAGCCTTGGGGATTTTTACGTGGAGTCACTTTCACAGCAGGTTTCAACAAACATGTTTTCCAGGGCATGTGATTTATTGCCTTCCTTCGTCGGAAAAGACAATGGTGTGCTTTGTCATCTGAGATTCTTTCACCCAGCCTACTTTGCATCTCAAGTGCTAATCTTAAAATGCAGAAATAAACTTGGTGATAAATGTCATAAAAAGCAGTAGATTCAAATAAAAAGCCAATAAGTCTTATTTGTTTTGTGCCACATTTGTGCACCAACGTCTTCGGATTCGGAATTGGCAGTGAAGGAAAATGTCTGCCTCCTAACATAGCTTCTTTTTTACGATGCTGTCTGAGTGGATTAACCTATCTAGGAGGCAGGCTTGATAGGAGGGTGGCATTTGAGCGGTTCCAAGACATTGAGTGATCATTTGTTTTCTTACCTGATCATTTGCAGCCTGTAATGGTACCTATCTCCTACTGGTATTGCACAGTGTACTGGACAGCATGGAAAATCATTTCAGCAATATTAACTCATTTCTTTATCTACTGTCTAGAATGGGTGAAGCACTCTGTAATCCTAGCAATAATATGCGACAGAGTGTCTCCTGACATTTTTCAAAGGATCTGCCACAACAAGAGGATTACAAATGTTTACACTCACAGAGATCTCAAAGGAGGCTCCTGTAAAATGCAACGATTGAGTTAAGGGATTATGTATGGCTCTGTTAAGGAGTGCCTTGCATGAGAGACTGTCCGACTAGCAGAAAAAAGACGGAGCACAGCAGCGGGGAGGGAAGACACAGAGAGTGGTGGTGGTGGGTGTAGTATCTTGGGCCCTAGGCCCACATACTGTAGGACACGGACACAGTAGTGAGGTACTGGAACAGGCCCAGGGCACGTGCTCCCACTATCTTTTATTAGCAGGGTCACCTGACCGGTGACGCTTGTGATGAGTGGGTGTTAGTGTGGGTGTAATACGGGGTGAAACACTAGAAAGTGTCCAGCAGGACACTACAGTGGGTAGCACAAGGCCATGTCTTTTTTTTTAATTTGAGACAGGGAGGGGACACAATGTTATGATTGGCTGACCATTACTCCTCTGTCTCTGTAAAGCATGGGCAGATGATTTTCGGGCCATACATCACATAAACATATAGATGGATACAGACATCATAGACAACTTTAGCTGCGATGAGAAACCCTTGGTGAAAAACCTCCCTGTAATTCACTGTTCGCCATCTATAATTCCATATGATATGTAAGGCTCTCACTGAGAGTCCCTAGCATGAACACCAGATTATATATTGGGACATTTTATGCTATAACAATTCCCTCTATTCTTATAATTTGAAAAGCTCATTGTTAGAAATGTGTGTCTCTAGTTGGCAATGGCTGGCGCCAATGTCCAAATAGGGACCCTTCTTCCGAAGTCAGGGCAAGTGGGCTACCCCCTTTGAGTCCCCCTGCTAAACCCTGTGGTAGCATAGCACAAGCAGTTAGGCCTATCTCAGAGGCAGTGTGTGAAGTATTTATGACCATGCATAATGAGGCAGTAACTACACCACAAAAGGACACAACTCAAGTATTTATAGTAAAATAGTATCTTTATCTAAGGTTTAACACAAGACTCTCAAAGCGTTTTAGCAAGTCACAATGCATGTAAATCAGTATGGACTTCAAAATGCAATAACGTATTCACTAGAACGTGGCACTGACTGAGTTCAAGGCCTGGATCTACGTGACCCGTTGCACACCAGACACAGCACACAGCTTCTCGAAGAAGTGTCAACGGTGACCAGCGGACTCCCAACGACCACAACTCTTGGCTGCAGAGGTCCGCAGCGTGCACTCACAATGACTCGGGCCCTCGGGACAGGTGGGCTCTCAGCAGCAGCAGCAGCAGCAGCAAGCGGCGGCGGCAGCCCGGGCTGGTGGTGGCGATGACTCTTGTTGTGCAGCTCCGTAGTGGGCTCACAGCGGCAGCAGCTCTATATTAGCTGCGGCGACCCACAGGATGACTCACCATGATGTGAAGTTGACAAAGGTGCAGGCACTCAGCGGCAGCAGCTCTCTCTTAGCTGCAGCGGCCCACAGGACGAATCGCGATGATGCAAAGTTGGCAAAGGTGCGTGCACTCAGCGGTAGCAGCTCCCTCTTAGCTGTGGCGTCCCACAGAACAAATCACGATGATGTAAAGATGGCAAAGGTGTGGGCACTCAGTGGCAGCAGCTCTCTCTTAGCTACGGCAACCCACAGAACAAATCACGATGATGCAAAGTTGGGAAAGGTGTGGGCAATCAGTGGCAACAGCTCTCTCTTAGCTGCGGCGGCCCACAGGACAAAAGATGATCTCGACCAGGCTGGCACTCAGCTCAACGGCAGAAGCTCTCTCTCAGCTGCGGCGGCCCACAGTTTTATTTAAAATAGAAAATATATATTTTCTATAAAGAATGATTTGACTGTGGTCCATTCGTCTCCTTGGTCCTAGGTACTCACTTGATATTGCTCCCTCCTAATCAAAACTGGATCCCACTTGGGACCACCATTCATCGTTCTTGGCAGGGTGATTTTTTCTATTTGCCCCTTAACTAGGGTTACTAGTCCGCATTCCTCACAGTAGAACTAGAGGCTCTGGATTACTCGACGGGGGCCTCACCTGCAAGTAGAAATCCTCGCACAGGAATTCAGGCAGCTGACGGGATGAAGTCTAATGTCCCTGAGACTTCAGCAGGAGGCGCTCTCAATTCAGGCCCTCGGGTAGTTTTTTTCAGCAAGCTGGGTGAAAGTTTCAGTCTTTTCCTCTGTTCACTCGGACAGAGTTTCGTTTTGACATCCAGAAGGAACACACCCTTGAAAAAGGTTTCAGCGCAATGTTTTATACCTAGAAAGTCTTTGTTCTCTAAAGTCACAAATCACTGAGTCCAGCCAGAACCAGTTCGGTGGGATCAGGGAGCACTTGGTTTACGAGGCGACATCCTGTCGTTTGAGAATCAGGGGCTCTGCTATCAGACGCCCAGTGGGAGGTGGAGCCATCAGTCACCTAGTCAGGCACGGCCCTGCTCAGATCAAAGAGTTACTCCTCCCCATGCTCGGAATGCCGATCTCCCTCCCCAGCTTTGTCTGACCCAGCTGGCCCTGCTGCTCCAAAACCAGAAGGCCAATACACATACTAGTAAAGCCTACAGGAAAGCTTAGGCAAGAAAATACCTTGTTTCTAGAAGAGGCATTTTCGAACATGGGATATATAAATGATCCCTACTAAAAGATGTATCTCAATGTCCTAAGCTAATATCAAATTCGAATTTCCTATCAGGTTCCTGGGGGCAGGTAGGATTATGGAATGTAATACTCAGTCTGTCCATTCTAGCCTATGAGAGCGGATAGCCTCACAATAGTAAACAGTGAAATGGAGGGTAACCTGCTATTAGAACATGCTACACAGACGTAAGCATGTTCTTCCTGTCACAGACAACGCACCCTGCCGTAAGTGTGTCTTACATGGTGAGAAGGGAAGGATCAGGGACAGGGAAGTGGGGGCACCTCACAGTTACAAAGGCAGTTCTGGACTGCCGGTAGATTCTGTAATGGCAGGTCCGAAACATACTTTAAAAGCTGCTTCTGTATAATCATGCTGGGTGCTAGAATAGATGAGTTCTGAGTTGTTTCCTGAAGCTGACTTCCAAACTCTTAAGCCTTATGTGATCAGGGAGCATGTTTCAAAGTTTGGAAGCCAGAAAATGCAAAGGAACTCCCCCCACTTGTTATCTTTACCTTTGGGACAAGGAGTAGTTTTTGACCTTCTGAACGCAAACTCCAATTAGGCACAAATGGGGTTACAAGCTGCTGGATGAGCCGGGGTATTTGTTGTTTGTGGCATGTGAACCAAGCAAAGAGATTTAAATCTTATCCTCTTTTGGATTGGCAGCCAATTAAGTGACAATAGCTGTGAACAAAAGTGGTTACCCACTAATGCTACCTCATAAAGGATTTCCAGGCTGCTCTGACAGATCATCTACAGAGACTGAGCAGGGAGGAGATTAAGATGAGAAAGGAGTGGAAGTAAGGCACAGAGAGGGCTGGAGGTGGTGGGAGGCAAGTTTTTTTTTTTGCGGTATGGAGCAGGAGCCATGTTCTGTAAGGCTCCCCCATTACTACTCTTCTCCGGCATAGCAGGTGAAAGCAGGAACAGATGATTTTGGGGGCAATACATAACATAAAATTATAGATGGGTAAAAAGAGAATTACGGGGATGTGCTTCACCTCAGGGCTCTGAGTGATATTTTAGACCAGTGGTTCCCAGGTGGTCAGTGAAGCCCACTCAGGGAATAAGTGACTACTTGGAAAATAAAATAATATTAACAGGCTAATAAAGTGTATATAAATAAAATAGCTAAATGTATAATTGAACATTTTAAAAACTACCATAAATGTGAAGGAGTTTTTAAACTTGAGGCTAAAAATGTAATTAGTATCCTCAGATTGATTCATGGGAGTATTGCAGGTCCATCAAACAGAATATAGTATGGATTATGAGTGGTGTAAATTGAATTTCTATTACAAGTATTATCATTAGTTTTTAATTTATATATGTTTACAAATTAAATAACATCATTTGTGTATTTGCTTGAAGAATTCCCTTTTCTGGGGGGGGGGGGAGAACATCCTCATCTGTATGTTAATTGTCTTACATTCGCGCTGTCTGGTGCAACTTTTACAAAGCCTTCACATATTTGAGGCCTATATTTCTTTCTGTACTTCTAATGTTTCTGAACTGCACCCAGCCACTTTACACTTTCTGAGCTGTGAGTTGAGAAGAAGTATTCGGAGGCTATGCTGTCTGAGGAGTGGGATTTTGTGACCCTAAGACCCGTCCATTTAATTGATTCAACCTTCACATGCCCTCGTCTGACTCCTCCCAAGACTACATTATTCCACTCATTGATTGGGAGTGAGTGTTTGCATTTTTAATGCCTTTGAACTTCGTTAATCAACCATACACTTTCTGAGTGGAGAGGTGAGAAGTGTTATTGAAATGCTTTGCTGTCAAGGAGGGCTGGGCTTGTGTGAGGCTACATCCACTCTGTATGTTCGTCTCAACCTTCAGAAGCCCTTATGAGCCCCTTCAATGATTACATAAATCTGCTCAGTGAAGCACGGTGTCTGTTTTTGTATTTTTATGTTTGCAGTTTTATATAGCATGAACTTGGCTCAAGGGCATTGGATCACTTTACATGAGCTCCAGTAATATTACACAAGGTCAGATTAAATTTGTTTAGTCATGAGGTGATTAAGTGATTTGTCAAGAATGACAGAATGTTGAGTGAATGTCAGGATTCAAACCTGGTTCCCCATTTCCAAAGTCGGCAGCTCTGGCCAGTCTATTTGTCGACAGCTCTCAGGGGCAGCGCTGTGCAGACCTGCAACACTAGGGCAGTGCCGGGGGTCAGTTGAGTGAGCCACTCCCAGAGCACAAGAGAGATAACACAGCAGCACCTTGGGCAAACCAGGTCCAGTTGGGCAAGCAAGGGAGCAGCTTCAGACTCACTTCTTTGATCTTCCCCTACAGCCCTATCCAACCAAACCTCTTGGTTTTCCTTTGTTGTGCATGTTTCCTTTTTTTTTACTGATCCAGGTGTTAGTATGGGGTCAGTTGTCCCCATGGTTTGACCTCCAGGTTTTCTCAGCATTTGTGCTCCGTCATCAGGGGGTTCCATTGAGCTGTTTACGGCACCGAGGGCTGGGCCAGTGCAGACTAATACCTGAGAGAAGCGGCAGTGGTCTCTCCTTGCTCATAACAGCATGGCTGCCTCCTTTTCTCAGTCCCCCACTCTGGCAAGTTGTTGGTGCACAGGGAATTAGGGAAGGCAGCACCTGTGAGCCCCTTCAGTTAGACAAGGGTCAGAGCTAAGGATGTCATGCCCCTGAGGGAGAATGGGCTGTACAGAGACCACAGGGCAGCCGCTAGCGGGCATTGTCTGAAGCCAACCAGCATGGGAAATCTTCCGGGCTTTTTGTACTTCGATCTTTATTCAGGTCTTTGTTGTGTCGCATGGACTCTGTTAAAAGCTGGTATAAGCTGTTTGGAATTGCAGGATTGTTGCCATTGGTTCCAGATGGTGGAGACCCACTGGGAGGGCGGATTTCCCAGAGATTTATGCCGAAACAATGATCCCTAGCCCGGGAGCTCCCAGCAAGCGCTCCTTAACAGTCGGCCATCTTCTATATAGATTTATCTTTTGTGGATTGTTTCAATATTTAGAATTGATGTTGATCAAAATGCGTCATGTCTTTTCCTTAATGTAACAATTTAGAAAATTAGCAATTGGAATTCAAAGGGAGGAGAATTATTGATGACTATCTTGAATTTAAAGGCTTACTTAACGTGTATATCAATTGAACCTTTTTATGAATACCACACTAACATTTTACTGTATAATACCTATATTACTGAGGAAGAAAAATATATTCCCCCATTTCTCTTTTTGAATGGCTAATGGAGAAAACGTTGTTCTTTTCAACTACTAGAGAACTAAAGGTGAATTCAAATTAGCAATATTAAGTCAAAATCCTTTTCTCTTTCATTCTACTAAATAAAGATTGTTGAAGAGTCAACCTAGGGGCTGATTAAAAATTTGACGGACAGGTACTCCATCACATTTGTGATGTATATTCTGGCTCCATTAATACAAATGTATTATAGCCTACTGTGCTTTTAATAAGACAGACATGATATCTGTCACATTTAAGATGGAGTACTCACCCCCAAACTGTAATTCAGGTGCTTAATAGGTAAATGTAGCAACTTTATCAAAATCCTGTTTAATCACAGTACCAGCTGTGGGATATCCAGTCTGCTGTGATGCTAAAGAATTGGTGAAAAATATGGCATGGCCCAAATTCTTTTAAGCAAACCAAACTAGTGTCATTCTCTGGAATGTGCAATGAGACTATAGTAATCAATTCAGCAAATTGGGGAAATATATATTTTCTTCATACTCTCGTAAAGATCTTCCTACAATACACAAGTCTGAATTATTACAATTGCCCTCAATGCTAATCTTTCCACCTTTGTTTGAGGAGGTCATATTCTTGTTTAAGGCTTTAGGAGTTGTGCTTAAATGGGATTTTAAAATGCTCTGTATACCTGGTAAGACTCTCTGATACAAAATCAAAATGAAATGATAAAATTCGGGGCCAGATGTAGGACCGTTTTTGCAATCACAGAGGGGCATTTTGCCCTTATGTAACCGCAAAAAAACAGTAGCACAATGTACCAATCCTATTTTGCGAGTTGCTAATGTAATAGTGACTCACAAAATAGCGTTAGTGACTCGCTATTAGGAAGGGGCGTTCCAGGGGCGTCCCTTCCTAATAGCGACTCTGAACCTGTTGGATCTGGCCCTTTTTTCAGGGTCGTCCCTGAACCTTTTGCCTACCTCCTAGCCTTTTTTCTAACATGGTGTTGGTTGTTTTAGGACTCTGGGCACTTTAGCACTGGATAGCAGTGCAAAGTGTGTGTGCTCTTTGCCCTCCATAGGCTAACATTGGGACCCCCTCCCCCCCCCACCCTATGGGATAACTCATAAATGGAACAAAATAAATATGTCATGTTTGGTGTGTTTGGAAAGAAAATAATAAATGCTGCTCAATGGTGTGCGCAGATTTATTTTCAGAATGCCACTTTTAGGGTGGCTCCAGGGAGGGCAGGGTGAGTCAGCACTAGGCTGAAAGAAGATCAGCAATTGGAGTAGTTGGAGGAGAAATCCCCTGTCCCTGAATAGATCTGTGCCTGCCCTGTACAATGCTGGCTCTGCCCCCCGGTGGTGTGTCTGATGGCCCAGCACCAGCTCACAAAGGAGGAGGGAAGCCTGGTAAACAAAGTGATTGACACCCCTCCCAGAGTCAGTTGGGACTGAAACCTCCAAGACCCTTCCAGAGGCCTCTAGAAGAGGGCGGACAAAGAAGAATGGTAATATAAGTAGAGGGACTGTGGCCCCATATGTTGTGGTGCTTGAGCTTGCTTGGAGGGGACACTGGCAGGAGGAACCATCACGGTACCCACCTGCTGGCTCCTGGGGATCCCTGTGTGCTGGCCTGCCTGGGCACAACTCTGCCCCCCTGCCTTCTACTGGACTAGGAAGAGACTTTTGCTGGAGTAAAGACTGCTGCACCAGGGGGATGGCCACCTTCACGACCGGCATGGCAATCAAGACCGGTTCTGCCATTCTTACCAACTTTTCATCCATAACTCATGGCCAGCTTTCGGAACTTCTGATGAGAGTTAAATCCGGCTCACCACTGGATATTTGCCCCCCCCCGTATCCTGAAAGAATGCTTCTCCGCCTACCCTACCCCAGTTCTTGCCCTCCTTAATGACTCCCTCCTGTCAGGCATAGTCCCGTCTGCCTTCAAAGAAGCCACGGTTATACCTCTACTAAAAAAAACGAGGGCTGACCCGGCATGTAAGGCAAACTATAGGCCCATCTCCTTGTTGCCTTACTTGGCAAAAATCCTAGAGGCATACGTGGCGAAAATCTTATCTATCTTCTTGGAGGAGTCCTCCTGCTTTGACCCCCATCAGGCTGGATTTCGGCCTGCACACTCAACGGAGGCAGTGGTCACCACAGTGCTGGACACCCTCCGAGACTGTGCAGACAGACGCTATCCCCAGGCACTGGTGCTCCTGGATCTGTCGGCCGCGTTCGACACGGTCGACCACAATATTTTGGTCGACCGTGTCGGACAGGCCGGCATTCGGGGCACGGCGGCCTGTTGGTTGAGATCCTTCTTGGAGGACCGCTCTCAAGCGGTGCGCCTGGGGGACCTAACCGGTGTTAAACAACTTACCCCATGCGGAGTGCCACAGGGCTCCTCCCTGTCACCTCACCTTTTTAATATTTACATACTCCCCCTTATACAAACCTTGAGGGATAGACAGGTGAGAGTATTTAATTGCGCAGATGATCTGCAGTTACTCTTCACCATTGACAACTCCGCAAAATCCGTCAGTCACTTCCAGTCGACCATGAGGTTTATTAAATCCTGGATGGACCAAAATCAATTAAAATTAAACCCAGGTAAAACTGAACTGGTATTGACCGGGGATAGCGCCCAACACTGGGGCCCCCAATACTGGCCCCCAGACCTGGGTCAAGCTCCACAACCATCACCATCGGCTAAAACATTGGGAGTCATCGTGGACACTGACCTCTCTCTTAAGGCACAAGTGGGTCAGGTGGTCTCCAAGTGTTTCTACCAACTAAAAAAAATCAGGAAGGTTCAGCGATTACTTACGCCGGAGGCTACTACCCAGGTTGTGATCGCCAATGTTCTGTCCCATCAGGACTATGCCAATGCCATCTACTTGGGTCTTCCAGGCTATCTACTCAAGCGTCTCCAGATGGTACAGAACTATGCTGCCAGGATGATTTTGAAGCAACCAAGGTGGCAAGCAGCGACCCCCCTTCTCATTAAATTGCATTGGCTTCCGATCACACAACGCTGTGCCTTTAAGGCAGGCTGTATGATGTTCAAATCACTGCATGGCAGAAGTCTTGAATTTATTAATCAATTAATCACCAGTTATGTTCCCCTCCGCAACCTTCGCTCTCTCCACCTAGGCCTTCTTCAGATCCCCCCGTTCAAGCTTAAACGTTCTGGTGGACGTAGGTTTGCAACACTTGCTCCCTATTTATGGAATACCTTTCCACTGGAAATCCGGCTCTGTCAAGATCTCCTACCTTTTCGGAAGGCTCTGAAGACATGGCTTTTCAGACAAGCTTTTTAACCTATCTTTTCTTACCCCTGTTGTGTTACCGTCCAATTAGCACCAAGAAACTAATCAGTGTTAGTGCGCTCAATAAATAATTTAATAACATAACATAACATAACATAACCTTCACTGAATAAGACTACTCCTTGGACCTGTATCCGGTTTTGGCTGAGCTGGCCTACTGCCTGCTGATCCTTGCCCAGCCTGGGCCCTTGGACTATGCTCCAGGAGATGAGGAGCGCAATCTTTCTATTGCCCCAAAAGAAGAGGAGCACTGGAGCTTCGCAGTGCCGAGCTGCACCTCGCTTCGGAGGGAATCCCCAGCGTAGGGATTCCCCTGAATTGCTATGAGCGAGCGAGAGCCTACCCTGCATTTTTCAGCTTTTTACAGGTGCCCACCTCACATTTATGCTCATTTCTGGCTAGCGGGAGCCCACCCTGCGTTTCCTGCATTTTTAACAAGATAGCGGGTGCCCACCCCGCGTATTTTTTCTCTCCAGCGGGTGCCTACCTTGCATCTGCCTTTAAATTGAGGCAGGTGCCCTCCCCGCACTTTGGCACGAAGAGGAGTCACCGCCGTGGGCCGGCCCAACCGAAGAAGCCCTGACCCGGACGGAAGTCAGGCAGAGTCTGCCTGCTTGTGGGTGGGCCGGAACCTGGAAGTCGCCGAGTACCGAGCGGGGAACCCCGTGAGCTGGTGGGAGCCCCATGCATGCCACACAAGGAGACCAAGGAGCCTGGGTCGAGGTGGGAGTCTACCCCACATTCGTGGGACTCACATCGAACCCGCCGCGTGTGCCGGAGACCAGAGGAGCCCGCACCAAGCCCCGGTGAGTGTGGCTGAGGCCTTTCTCCTTCGCTGTGGGTGCTCGTGAGGCACCCGTGCAGTCATGCCCATCCTTCTTGAGTGGCCCCACAGGAGAGCAGGCCGCTCCAATGTGTGGGCAAAAACTATTCCCAGAGAGCACAGTGAGTGGGGGCTCGGTGTTACACCCTGTTGGTGCTTGAGCAATTCCAAGGGAGAACAGGCCGCTCCAATGTTGGGGTCAAATTTGTAAAGAGAGCCACAGAACGGGGCTCCAGAGTGCAGCATTTTCCCGGTACAGCTGCACCGCATCAGCGTGGACAGCTGCAACGTTGGCCCCATATGTTCCATAGGGCTCCAGTGGGGGTCCAGAGGGCACAGAAGTGTCAGTGCCTCATTGTTCTTATTCACCAGTTGCACCGCCATAGCGGGCAACTGCAACATGAGACCATTTGATTTGGAGTCCCACGGGGGCTCTCAGGGCACAATGAGTGCCAGTTTGGTTTATACAGCTACAACGTTTTGGGTGCCATTTCTGGTTATTTGTGCGGTGGCATTGAGACACAAGGCCCTAAAGGTAATGTAGGCACCCTGGTAATGTTACTATGGTGCACTGCTGGTGTTACGCCCAATGTATTTACGCTGATGTATGCATAATGTGTTTTTTTTGCCTAATGTCATACTATAATTACGCCTAATGCTAATATGCATGCCTAATATAATGCTATGGTGTTTTAGGTTCATGCCTGATCCAATGTGTTTAGGCCTCATATTAATGTGATGATGCTAGGTTCATGATCTTGACAGTAGGTACTTGTTGTTTTTCATTCATTGGTTGTGTTTGTGATGATTCCGGTAGCGACCTGATTGGCGCTGCATTGTACATAGTCCCATGTAAATTATGACCTGGTGTGGAGCTTCTTTTGTGGTGTGCCTAGTGTGTCACCACTGTGTGTGTGTATTGCGCAAACACTTTACACTTTGCCTCTGGGATAAGCCTGACTGCTAGTGCCAAGCTACCAAGGTGGTGAGCAGGGATTAACTTCAGTGTGTAACTCCCTTGCCCTGACTTGAAATGGGGATTGTTGCCTGGCTTTGTCTCATGCCCTGGCCAAACGGGAATCCCTGTTTCCAACAGAACCCTATGTAAGAATGTTTAGCAACTGCATTTGCAGTTTACTACCCTCTTCAGAGAGTGGTAAACTATTCACAAATGGGAAGAGGTCCCTAGGGACTGAAATGTTGATGTCTGAGATCCAGTATTTACATGCCAGAGGGAATGAGATAATGTAGTTGCATTTCCTGGCAGTGAAAAACTGTTCCTTTTAAGTACAGTAAATATGCCAATTGGGATAAGCCAATATTACTATGTTTTGAGGAGTGAGCAACTACACTTTAGCACTGGTTAGCAGTGGTAAAATGTGAAGAACCCTAATACTAGCAAAAACAAGATCAGCACAAAAATGGAGGAGGAAGGTAAAAAGTTGGGGAGAATACCACCCAAAAGCTGACAGGTCTAATAATAGTTTTACGTTGCTGATAAAAAAATTAAGCATATTTAGGCAGTTTCCTTGATGATAAAAAGTGAAGAACTGACACTGATGCAACCATATTTTAGAATATTATCTTATCATACCATATGTAAATTTTTCAGAACCAATTGTATTTCGCATCAATGTATAATTCTGAAATAGAAAGGTCATAAAAACCGAGGATCATGTTTATCATGGTTGTTGCATTAAGCTTCACGATTTAACTTGCTGCTCTGATTTGGAAGGTAATCGCACATGGTTCATGATGCACATGTTTACTCAAAGTAACATACACATTGATGGTGATCTGATTGATTTTATTTGTAATCTTTGTACTGTCTCAAATTGCTGCAACTTTTAAAACATGTCTAGGTTTTTCGCTTTTATGAGTGTATATTTTTTCGCTATTGCGTCTGTATTAAATCTAATTTGTTGATCACATATTTCAGTTCTGTGCCAACCTTAATTAAAATGTAAACATATATAGACTGTAACAGAGATTTCAGATTATGCAGTGTGATTAAGGTATACTTCACTTTTAGACATTTCTTATATCATTAAAATAGAGAAGCATAACTCCAAGTAAAAAGAACAAAGAATAGACCAGCTCAGAACTGACATAAGAAACATTTGTACACACATTTACTGAGGTGTTCTGAGAATGTTTTTATTAAGCATTTGGTAACAGACACATATAATTCCAGGTCTGCAGCAGCTATGGGGCATATTATCAAGAACCTCATTAAAATGATCGCCGTTTAGTGGCAGGAAACTGCAGCTAAAACGGCAATAATGGACTTGCTAAAATGCGTTATAGAATTCCAATGGAAGCCCAGGTTAGATATCCTGCACATCTAACCTGGGCTTCTATTGGAATTCTATAACGCATATTAGCAAGCCCATTATCGCCATTTTAGCGGCCGTATCCTGCCGCTAAAATGGCGATTATTTTAACGAGGTTCTTGCTAACATGCCCCTATATTTTGAGTTAGGTAACATTGATCTAATTTTTGCTTGAATATAAAGTTCTTCATAATGCAAATCCGAATCGTGTAGTTATGAGGAGCCTGCATAAAATGTGGGGCTTTGTATACAGAAAATAACCTAAATCATGTGGGTTTGGTTGAGCAGTGCATTTCTGTCCAACTAATTTCCAAATGAAACTGCCAGATTTTTTGTACCTGCTCTGAGAAAACGTTTTCCAACAATGTGCAGTGCTTCACAGAACTATCAGACAATTACATCAAGCCAAACATATCATGTTCTCCTCATGTAAAGGTTTACTGTGGTGTGATGTGACCTTTGGCTTCTTTTGATAGTTACCCTTAGGGTAGAAATTGTTGGCTAAATGTTATCTGATTTTATATTATCTTATCTTATCCTGTTTATTCTTATCTGATCAGGCTAAATATTTGTCCCCAATGTAGCCACAATATTCCATGCCAGCTGGCATTTTATCCATTGAACACAGGAATCCACTATCCATTAAAAAAGCTTCTCACATGCAGCCTTCCATAAAAGTCCAAAGGTAAATTTCCATCCAAACGATCTTGGTCCCTGAACCCAACTGCCGATCCATCACAGTGAGGCTTAACTTTTGACTTTGACCAAAGTCTAGCATGCCCAGACACCCATGGTTGGTGCTTCGTGGTTTTTGGCACCAATTTTAAGTCAAACTAAAAATATCAACTGTGATTCAATCAATTGGATTTTTGTCATTTTATTTATTTAAATATACGGTAATTTTCTAAATTAGTGTGAACTTTTTCTAGTGCTGTGTTTTTGCTTTATGACTATTTAGCTGTGTTTACATTTTATTACTATGTGTGATCTGCCTGTAAAATTTATACACTGCCTCTAAGTTAAGCTTGACTGTTTTTTGTCAAGCTACCTGAAGGTTGAGCACAGGCTTATTTAATGACTTTAGTGATTCACCCTGACAAAAGATTGTCATTATTAATTGAGGTGGGTTCTCATACCTCTCAAATTATGACTCCATTTCTGACCATATTTATTTATGCAGTATTTTTGGTTTATACATTATTTATTACATTTGAACTGATGGGAGAGCTAAAACTGTCTTTAAGCTAATCACCTAATTAGTGGGCTTCAATTATTCAGATGCAAACTTGATTAAATCTGACTTTGGCTGGGATGGCTCTACATATAAGGAAAGATTAACTAGAGGAATTGTCTGTGATGCAGGGGCTTGGTTTTCCAAGCAAAACTCAATTGAGATTTGATTAAAACACTTTCATGATGCCTAGGCATGAGCTTTGTATTCCCCCCCTACATGCCACTAATCTAATTTAAATTCAGCAGGACATTTCAGACCACTTCTGTTCATGTTATGCTATTACAATACTATTCACTGATTGAATTGTTAATGAGAAACTCTTATTTTGACTACAGCATTGAGTAAATAGAGCAAAGTGTTACTATCAGGGGCTTTAATCATTGTGGTACGAATTTAATACGTAGAATGGTAGATAGTGTCACTGAAGTTGAATGTCTGGAGTGAGTAAATCTAAGTTTAAGAATTTAGTGACTTAGTTAGAGTTTGGCAGATGGGATATTCTGTCACAAGAACAGCAAATATCCAGTATGCAAGTGCATTATATCCTATGTGTGAGAATGTCACCCTTTTTGCCCTGCTCTCCCCCATTTTTGTTTAGATACTGGTGGTAACAGACTCTGACTGCACCCTTCTGCCAATCAGGCCCAGGGCCAGTGCTTTAATTAAAAGGTATATGGTATTAGATGTCATTACAATTGGCACTGGCAATCTATATGTAAGTCCCTAGTATATGGTAGGGCATGTCGGTTGGTTTAGAGGTTCAGCTTATGTAAGGCACTAAATTGTGCACTGCTCTGTTGCCTGCTGTCATTTTAAAAGTCAGCCCTGCTTTGCAAGCTTCTTTTAAATTGAAATATAGGAAAATTTGACTTTGGATTTAATGGTACTTCTGAAGTATTAGTCAACTTTATATTTACATATACTTAAGCCCACAGGTCTACCCTAGGTGACCCCAGGGTAGAGTGCCATGTAAAAATAATCCGGGACATTTTAAAAGATGTTTTATGTGCCCCAGTAAGAGAAAAATGACCAATTTTGTTTTTCCCGATTGTACCATTTTAGCTCCATGGTCTAACATGGAAATACTGTAATATAGTGTAACTATTGACAGGAGTGACCTAAACTAATAGTTTATGGACCTAAATGATCGGTAATGATAAATCCAACAAATTGCCACAGTTGAATTTATCATAACTAATGCAGAAAAGAAGTTATAGAGCTTTATGTTCTGTGAGCATACATCCAGCCTTCTAGCAGCCTCTCCTGATTGGCCAGCCCTTAACAGGCTTAGCCAAACTGCTTTGATGAGGTGGTAAGTGGCCTGCATAGAGACAGAGGTTACCTGGTGAGTTTTAGGTTTAGGGATTTATAGAGCGCATGGCTACCCTTAGGCATCCCAGCACTGTATGAGACACAACAGCGGAAATTAAAGCAGATAGGCTTAGGAAAATAGCCATGTTTTCAGTCTTTTTTTAAAGCTCATTTCGTTCTCAATCATTCGCAGTTCTGTGTCCATGCTGTTCCATAGCTTGGGTATCAGGTGTTTGAATGACCTCCCACCCCATCTCGATCGTTTAATTCTGGTGGTGTTCATCAGAAAATGTGATCCTGATCTGAGATATTGACAGGGTAAGTACTGCAAAGTCAGTTCTTGTACCAACGAGGGGCCATTCCTGTGCATAGCTCTGTGAGCCAGACAGAGGGAATTGAATTTGATCCTAGCTAGGACCAGAAGCCAGTGTAGCTCCTTAAGGGAGGCTCTAACTGACTGATGCCTTGGTATTTTCAGAAGCATTTGGGCAGCTGCGTTCTGTACCACCTGTAGCCTGCCTGTGACATATTTGGGGGAGCCCAAGTATAAGGAGTTGCCGTAGTCAAGCCTTGACACCACAAGGGCTTGAACTACTATCTTCCTTGAGTTTTCCAGGAGTAGGTTCAGAATTTTTCTGATCATTCGGAGCATCCCAACGCAGGTGCTCGACAACTGTTTTGCTTGGATCTCCATCTTTAAGTTGTGGACCAGCCACATCCCAAGATTTTTAATGGAGTTTTTTGGGAGAGGCGGGGTACCCCATTTAGCTGGCCATGGGATCTCCGAGCGTGGGCTGAAGTTGCTGCCTATGCTCATAAGCTTGGTTTTATCCCCATTCAGCTTGAGGCTGCAACAAGCCATCCAGGCTCCGATCTTTTCAAGGCAGGGGGTTAGCTGTGTAGGGTCTGAGTTGAGGGAGTCTGAGATTTATTACATATATGTCACCCCTAATGTAGGTCTTAGGTAGTCCATAGGGCAGTGTGCTATATAATTAAAAGGCAGGAGATGAGCTTTTAAGTTTTACATGTCCTGCTAGTAGAAAACTCCCACATTTGTTGTTCACTACTGTGAGGCGTACCCCTCTCATAGGTTAGCATTGGCAATTCCTTATTAAGTGTAATAAGCTGTAATTTCAAATTGAGAGGAGGTAGATTTGTCATGTTTAGAACCTATGGAAATGTAATGATAAATTCGATTTAATGGAAAAGTCAGATTTATGGTTACAATTTTAAACATGCCACTTTTCGAATTTTTGCATTTTCCTTCTCTTAGGCCTGTTTGCCTGCAGCCTGCCTCTAATACAAATCTGGGGAGGAAGACAGCTGGGCTTTGTGTATTCTCTCTAGACAGCCACACACAAAGGAAGCGTAGGTATGACTTGCTGGGCAATCCTGGGTGGGTGGGAGGGAGAAGTTAGGCACAGCCTTACACTTGCACCTGAATAGGATGTGTCCTGTTCCAAAACAAACCTCTGTGCACTTCAAAAACCCTTTTTTGAAGTTTCCCCTACTTCAAAGGCATCACTGGGTGGAAGAACTGCCTCTCAAATCATATCATTTCAGTACACTTCTGCGCCTGTGGATACTCTGCCAATAAGAAGGCATGCTGTGCTGCAAAAGGACTGCCCCTCTGCTGAACTACTGCTCTAGAAGAACTGCTTTCTTGCTGTGCTGACCTGTTGTCTTCCTTCCATAGGTGTCAAGTACTGGACCTGCATCACCTGTCCCAGAACTGAGAGTGACCCCATGGGCTAGTTGGCTGGCCTCTGATCTGAAGTCTCAGGGACATTAAAGACCTCCAACAATCCTGCTTCTGAACTAGGATTCTGCCATCTGTGAGTCTGCTCTGCCAAGTGGTGCCTCCCAGTTCTGGACCCTTGTAAGTGGGCCCAATGTGCTTACTCTGACAGAACCAACACATCATCAGTGTTGCGGAGAAGAGAACCGGTGCATCACCAATACTACTTGGGTCAGCACCAATGCATTGCCCCTACTGCGTGCTTTGGAACCGTTACATTGCCCCTGTTGTGTGGATCAGACAAACGCATCACTGCTGTTGTGCATCTTGGCTATGCTGTCTCACCTTCAGAACCAGTACTGTGGAATGCTCTACTCAAAGCAAGGTCTCCAGATCCCTGTTGATGGCAGCTTCGATGACGCTGAAACCTAGCATCACAGCAACCTCCTCATCAGAGCCGATGTACCGCAGCTGCTGCGTGACCAGGACCAAGTAAGTATACAAAACAGTGATGGGTGAAATGCTTGAATTAATCTCACTCACTGGTAATCACTTGGGCCACATCACAGTACATTGTTATTTTGCACATCAGACCACCTCAGTTTGGGCCCAGCTATATGCAAATCAGTCTCTATCCTGCTCCAACAGGAACCATCCAGTCCAAACTGCCAGGACAAGTCCCCCCTGAAAAGGAACATAGGGAACCCAGGATCTGTTTCACCCTTGTTAAGGACTTATCAGCTGGGTACAGCTTGGTTCCAGTGATACAGCGTTCATAGGACCCACATCTGGGCATACTTGCCCCACTTAGGATGTCACCATAAGTATAAAAACAACAATGGATTAAATGCATGATTTAATCCCAGCCACTGGAAATCACTCGGGCCACATTCCAAACCATCACTATTTTGCACACCATATGCAAGAACTGATAGGGCTTATAGGGGTCTAACAATAGCGAGGCACTGCCACAGGATAGCACTTTATGCTGATTCCCTGTTGCTCTTCCTGCATAAGATTGGGGGGCAAAGACATGTTGGAGATGTTTGGTCAGCTCTGTGGACTGTGGGTCAACTTGCTGAAATCCAAGCTCTTTCCCATGGCGTATAAAGAGGACCCACTAGTGCATCTGACAACTGAGCAATGGGTACCCCATGTCTACCTTACTGGGGTGTCAAGATCTATCATGCCAGAGATTACTTGCTAGAGGGCAATGTGGGGCATGCGATCTGCTCTTTAAGGTCCTCTATGATGCTCTCAGTGATGGGAAGGAAAGCCCTCTTCAAGATGGTGGCTCTCCCCCAGCTCATTTATTTGTTTACTACACTTCCCCTGTGGATACCAGGAAGGCAGTTTCATGAACTGAAAACCCTGAGAATGGAGTTTATTTGGGGGACGGGACACCGGGGAGTGGTGCTAACCCCATTTCAATGTCCAACAACGTAAGGGGACCTTGCAGTCCCAGATTTTGAGCTATATTACATATTCGCTTAACTCTAGTGGGTGATCCAGGGTATTGCTCATAGACGTAATCCGGATCGAACCCCTGGCCTTTTTGTGCCACCACTTCGGGAGCTCCTTCGAGTTCTCCTCCAGATGCAGTGAGCCAACCTAGATGACTCCGTAGAGTTCTGCATACTGGCTAATTGCTGGAGTAGAGAGCTACAAAGGATACACACTAAGACTCCATACTCTGCAGAGATGGCTCTTGATCATCTGCATGCACTTCCGCATGGGGGAGATTGGTAGAGACTGGCCCTATGGGTGGTAGAAGGGGTGAAGACATTGGGGAACCTGTATATCGGATTCAGAGTTGCTCCCATTTGAAAACTTCAGAGTGGAATTCAACTTACCCCAGGGACCTTTTCTCCTTTGCAGGGGACACATGGCGGTGATGAAGAAACACTGGGTGGGGGGACCACCGTACCCACATCCTCCCAGAGCTGCCAGTATATAGCACTATCATCAAGCACCTTTAGAACAGTCTCATGACTTTATAGAGCTCTGCAAAAGGACCAACAGCTGCCCCTATATACACTGATAACTAGATGGGAGGAGGACCTGGATATATTGAGATGAAAGACTGGGGTAGGATTATGGAACAGACAATAAAGGACTCTAGAAAAAAATGCTTTCAACTTATAAATTAATATGTACTATACTGGTCTTACCTGACACCTGAATGCATAGGCAGGCACTTCCATGTACCTGAAGCAGTATGGCCCCACTGCAGGGAAGAAAGGGCCCGCATCCTCCATATGTTTTGTGCATTAACATTTTCTGGGAGGGAGTCATACAGATGACTGAGAAGTGCATTGGGAACGAGATCCCCCGTACCCTGAGATATTGCCTACTAAGTTTGTTCCCCCACCCTGACAAGACGATAATAACAGGGGGATTTCAGTACTTATCATATTTTCTTGCCAAACGTGAGATAGCTAGTAATAGGATAAAGGTAAGAGGCCCACAACTAATAGTGTGGAGAAGAGAGTTAATAAAGTGTGCAGGCTATGAAGTCCTCCTGAGAGAGGTGCAGAGGTGCATAGGCAAAATGGGGGGCCTGTGCTTGGAATGCACTAGCGGACTGCCTAATTGATCCGGAGTCGGACACACCAGCGAGTACCCCCGTGGGATCCACTCTATGACTAACAGTGGAAGTCCTGCCTAGGATTATTAAGTCTGACGAGGGCTAGCTCTAAACCCTAAGTTGAACACTCCCCTGGCCTGAAGCCTAACGGCCTAGCTCATTCTCTGGTTTCACAGTTGATTATTACAGAGGAGGTGTTGTATTGACTCATGTGGGAGGGAGGGTGTTATATTATTTAATTTCAATGATGAAGACATATACTGATGATTATGTTAATATTTATTATATCCCACTGATACACGTGAGTGGTAATGTGTACCCTGCTTATCTCTGAAAAAGTAATAAATCTGTTTAAAAAAACATTTAAGAATTAAATATGTAGGTTTTTCCTAGGCAGAAATAACATATTTAAATGTAATTTGGTCTACCAAATGCTAACTTGGCCACAGTGAAAATAGTCTTTAATGCCTTTTCACTAGAAGGACGTTTAACATAAGATTTTCACATGTCCTACTTTTGAATGCCATGCACCTTGCCTTATGGCCATTAAGGCCTACTTCGGGGTGACATATTACTATTTGAAAAGAGGATTTAACCATGCCAAAAGGGATTTTCTTGACAAGTCAAATCTACAGTGCTAAAACTGTCCAGACAGGCTACAAACATTGGCCTGCCATCAGATTTTCATTGTCACTGTAAGTGAAGTGGGTAGCACAATGAGTGCTGCAGGCCACTAGTGACATTTAACTTTCATGCCTTGGGGACACTTTGCACCATATGATATAGGCTTATAGATCAGGTAAATATGAAAGTCTAGCCAAGTCTGACATGTTTTAGGACTCAGAGCATATGCACTTGGGCCTGCTTAGCAGAGTCATAGTGCACAGAGTAAAAAAAAAACATCAGCATCAGTCCACGGAAAATGGAAGGTGATCATGCATGTTCTCCTACATTATCCATGAAATCCTGCTTCATTCAGAACTGGGGATACAATAAGTATAAGAATAGGCATGTTTTTTTCGTGGTCCCCTGATTTTTCAGATAGATTTTACAGGCAGTGGGACTCTAGGCCTGATTTGGATCTAGTCATATGGGTTACCGCTGCACAACAGTGATGGATATCCCATTCATCGAAAACTTAAATCCCATTATATCCTATAGGAGTTCTATTTCGCCAGACAGAATATCCATCATCGTTGTGACCAAATAACCCATCCGCCAAGATCTAAATCAGGACAGCTGTGTGCTAGGATAGGGGCACTCAGTTTTGCAGCGGCTGTGCTTCTTCCTCAAAAACATACTGTAAATATAGTTACACCCACTTTGTATGCTTATACTTTAGAGGCATGTGATTTACATATCATGTGGACTGCAGTGTATATTGACACCACCCACGTGAATTGCGAAAATACATCTCTCCAGAGAACACTATTGTGTCTGGACTGATTAACGTTTTAAACCACTGCATAAATAACCACATCAGACAAAAAAGTGTAATTGGCATGTAGAAAAATATTATTTTATGCGTTTGCTCCACCATAGATGTACCCTATAAACTCACAATGATGGGTTCTTGTTGTAGAAAACTGGGACATGCTACTTGTTAAAGAAAGGCATTTCCTCACAGAGTTCAGGTTGGTTGTCTCTGTGTAGGCCAAGTTACATTTTCCTTTGAGAAGGCCTAAACCCACCTCTCTACTTTTCTTAAGCAAACTAAAAAACCTCTGTAATGGAAGGCCATTAAATTAGCGACCTAATTTAAGAACTGTCAAATAAGATCTGCGGGTAACTGCAAGTTGTAGGTTCCAATTATATCCCTGTCTACTCAGCTTTTCAAGCTCGTGGAGACGGTAAACTTAGAGCTGTGACAGTTTTTATCAGTGCTAGGCAAAAAAAAAGAAATTGTAATTGCACGTGCCACATAAAAACTAGGTATTATATTTTAACGATGAATGTATGATTGCATAGCAGGTTCTGCACAGCTGTCAACATAAACGTAAATTAGAAAATATATTTTTAAATACACAAATTGAAAAATATTCAAAATGCTAAGGGTCCAATTCATAAGAAAAATACCAGATGTATTAACCTGTGTAAATGGTCTTGTACCTTTGATTCTCAATCTAGGAGATATATTTGCAGATATAACTTATTACTGCAGAAAATACACCAACTGTTAGAATTCCTAATTTAGGGGTCGATTACGATGGCGGACGGATTGCCCCTGCCGGGCTGGCGGTAGCCACCGCCGACCCGGCGGGGGCAATCTGTCCGCCATCCTCACAGAAATTACCCCCCGCCACATTAGGATGGCGGGGAAGTCCATGGCAGACGGCAAGACCGCCCTCCGCTTTTCCGCCGATCGCGGTGAAAAAGTGCTTACATATGGTGGCGGTGTCTGCGAGACAGTGCCAACCATATTACGATGCTGGCGGTCCTATGCCTTTCCACAACGGCATTGCCGTGGAAAGGCATACGGTCTTTGCTTTGGGGGCCCGTTGCAGGCCCCCAGGGTGAAGTGGGGGGTGGAGGAGGCACAGGGCAACATGTACAATATGGCACTGCGCGGTGCCTGTCATGTTGTGCTTTGAAATGCACAACATGCATTTTTAGCATTGCGGCGGGCGGTGCTTTTAGCACCGCCCGCCGCAATGTTAAAAATGCGGGATGCACCCCTCACTGTGGTGGGTGCATCCTAATTCTACGCACGGGACCTCAGCCCCTGTGGCGGACGGTCCCTTCCTACGACAGGATGGCGGACGGACAAAGTCCGCCCGCCATCCCAATGGAGGCCTTAGTGTTAGCCTGGAAAAATGAATGTCTCTGAGAAGGAAATTGGTCTCCACCAGTGAATTTGCTGAAAATTGACATTTGTAACTTTTTGCTTGTATACGCAAATATTTCCAATGGTTTTTCACACTTAATGTACACACTTTAGTGCAAGAAATCCCGTACAGGTGCGCAAAGAGTGAGAAAAGCCCAAAGGACTTAAATTGTGCTAGAATAAATAGGTAAAGGAATTCGTCCGAAAGGAAAAACATATTTCCACTGGAAAGAAAAAGAACAGGAGAGTGCACGTGCAGCTGCACACTTACAAAAGATGACAAAAGAGAGAATAAATATGCTTGGCAATTCTTGACTTGTGTAGATAAATCTCGAGAAATGCTGAACACTGGCAAAATCAGAGGAAATGTTGGTCGTTTATTATTGCCTCTATTTGTTTTGGTTGCATTGGCCATTGAAGTAACCTGTACTCCACACGAATGGTGTTTTATAACAAGCACTTCAGTTTTGGCTTCTGCATTTTGGTTTTAGTACCAGATGTACAAACATTAACAATAGCAATTTCCCAATTGCAATGTTTTTCTGTGAATCACAATTAGGAAATCACTATTCCTAATGTGTGATAGTTTTAAATTAAAATGAGCAGTCCCTAGAAGGTGACTGTGAGGCCTAGGAAGGATCAAGTTCAAACAGTTGCAAATCAACCTACCTCATGAATAATTATGAGGGAGATTGCAGTTTGTAACCAGTTAGAAATTATAGCCATCACAGATATGGTGTCCTGTTAGATTCAGCAATCTCTTTTTCTTTGAGAGACCAATGCCTGCTCGGACAAAAAATATGTATTTCTACAATCTGAAAGGGTTGTTACATACTAAGGATGATAACCATTACCTTTCAGTAGTCAGTCAAAAAGTCATGTTTTTGAACAGTAATTTGTAGCAAAACATTATTACATACTATTACGAATCGTGTTTTGGAAGAGATGTCCTAAACACCTCCCTTCCAAAATACCACTTTGTAATCCCAAACTGCGAACCTGTAGAATCGCAGTTTGGTTGTTCTTCATACCAAAAAGCATTATTGTGGTCGCAAGCAGCCTGATTCCTCGAATCGGGCAGTTTGCGACCAAGAAAATGCTTCATACATCTGCCCCTTACTTCCTGTATGCCAGTTCCTATTCAGCCAGTGACCAGGATGGAATACAATGGTCAGCCTGATTTGTGTCACTAGCAGCACACTTAGCACTGCTGCCCCAAGACAGTATTTTTTGCAGGGAGGTTGTAGTGAACAACATACTCAGGCATATGCATACACCATGCACACGTTTGCACATTAACAACAGAGTCTACGTCTAACAGATCATTTGCATCCATACGATTACCTGTAATATATTAATTCCCAAATATGCCAGGCAAGTGCGTAACAGAACCACAAGATCCACACAGCTAGAAAAAGAGATGTACCACAGCGGCTCTTCAGGCACGTAAACAGCATTGTGCCGAAGTAACAAAACGGAATAAATGACATACTCTTACTTTTAAGGAAACATTTCTTTGGAATCTTGACACCCTTCTACAAACTGACAGCACCAAGTGTTGAAGCGCTACAAATGCAAAATGATTTTTCACTGATCCGCGAACGTGGCATCTGCTTCAATAAACAAATCTACACTTTGGGAGGGCTGAATGGGGTTGAGAGCTACACACATCTCTGGCACGTCTGCATTAATGATGTGTTCCTAGATGTCTGAATGGAAGACAACATACACAGCACAGATGGGGGTTTGCACAGTTGCTACTGTTGTCATGCAATGCTTTACATTACACCAGAGATAAACAATATATATATACTTTCCACTCAGTTAAAGCAGCATGCCGCGTAATCTACACAAAGTCGAACAGTAAATACGTGACCAAAACAGAAATACAGCCTGAGCACCCTTTCATTGGCAGTACGGCCACAGGGAACCTTTAGACACACAAACAATTGTTTGAGAGGATGGATTCGTGAGTATAAACGATTCCCACCTTTCCTCATTTCACTCCTGCTTCCTTCTCTCACTGTCACTTGTACCACCAGTCTCCACTGCTCTCTCAATAGCTAACAAGTTGCATCAGCCCATGGTTTCGAAGCCACAACAATAATTCACGTTTAATAGCTCAAGGCTCAATGGCACCTGAACTCCCTGAGAGTGAAAGAGGGCAAGAGGTGGTGTCCCTCTGTATTGTGAGACAAAGAAGAGAAAGCAAGTAGGAGAGAACTGTACAGTTAAATAAAACAGTAGAAATAACTTATATCCCCATCTCAATAAATCAATGTCATGGTATCTGCTTTATGAGGGAATGTATACAGAGACGAGGACATTATGCTTGCCTCCTTAGGCTGGAAGCAGAGGGCTGCTATCAGAGCAGGAGGGACTGCCATGTCCAAATCATGTCCCCATGGAATCATTCTAGTAGACACATCCTTCAGTGAGGGGCTGAGTTGATTATTTTTGACAGGGGGGTCGTAGCTGTGAATGTGTAATGGTGATAAATAGTTTTTATTATCGAAGCTGTTCTTGAAAGCTGCCTCTAACGTGTATGTAGACAATAGAACCAAAGCATTAACTCTTGAATATGTAAAACAACGTTTACCCCGAAACTTTTTTAACGCTGGGAATCACAACGTGGTTGTTACAACGACCGCGTTGTGATTCCGCATAACATTACTCAGTAAGTCGGAACAACGACTTTTGGAGGGGGGATTTTAAATCCAACACCGACCCAAGTGTCGGCAGAGACTGGGGTTGGAATAGTAAATTATACTACTCCAACATCCAGTGCCCCCCCCCCTCCGCAACTCGTTGTTCTAACCATTGGAGAAATGGTATGCGGAATCACAACACGCTCGTTGTAACGACCGCGTTGTGATTCCCTGCGGGGGGAAAAGGCTGCGGAACAACGTCATAGATTCCTTGAATACACGTTGTCAAAAACACTTTACTCAGTCAACCAACCTCTCCTTGCAGTTATTGACTCTTCCAGTCATTTATAGGCTAAATATTCCTGTGTGTTAGGGAAGGATACTTGTGATTTACCAGAGTGTCCCTTTCAGGTGTCTACCACTATTTGTTTTAGCACACTCTTTACAGCACAACTAAAACAGTTGCATGAGCAGACAATTATGATACCGCTGGCAGGAAAGAAGTGCATTTATTTCCTAAAGTATCAAATCATCACTGATAATAACTTGATGATTTTCAATGGACACAGCTTAGGAGCAAATTGTTTCTTAACCGCATGCGCGCTAGCGGGTTTTCCCGCTGCGCGCTGAGAATTCGAAAATCGCGCATTACGTGACAAAGCCAGCTCGTCATGCGCGGAGCGCAGGTAACGCCCATGACGAGCTGGCTTTGTCACCAGCATCGAAGGGGTTAGAGCAATCTCTGTACTTCTCACTGTGAGGTGTATTGCATGGCAAATCCGATTAAATGTTTACCTACTCATGCATTATTTTAAAATGCAAATATTCACTTCATATATATGTAGGAAGACACTTTGTATAGTGAAAACCAACCAGCACTTTACTTCCACCTAGCCATCCTTTGAAGGTAGACACTGAAAGCAGAGAAAAAGAAATCCTAAAGATAGGTGGGGAAACTTCCTAGCATATACAATGAGTCACTTTGTTACAGGAAGTGTTGCCACTGGAAGGCATGTTACAACCCTACCATACCATGTTCTGCTCCAGTCAGCGATGAGGCACAAACAGTGGCTGATAGGATGTATAATTATCTTTGTATGTCCATTATAAATGGTTGGCTTATGGTTGCTTAAGGGGCCCTAAGTCATGCAGTCAATCAGGCGCCTTTTCCATGAGTCATTACACATGTGGGTCGGAGTTGTCTGTGGGCTGTATATGGCATCTGATTTCCTTGAGGTTGCTGATATTGTTATGGAAGAATTAGGTGAACCAATCTGTCATACCTCTCAAACACTCTCCCCCTTTAAATTTACCGGTCCCATCACTGAAAACACAAGTTGAACTGTAAAATATGTTGAGGAATAATAGCATGACAAATGGCTTGTATGAGGTGAAAGCTCTGCCATTACTTTGTCACAGAGGGTCAATCTTCATTTCAATGCATCACGACTAACCATTGCATCTGATGACTTTGGATACTTTCAGACGGTTTCTTTGTGGTCCCCAGCGACACTCCATAACATTACTGTGTTAATGTCAGTAATCAAATGCCCAATAGGACCCAAACCAGCCCTAGATAGAAGATCATTGTTAGATCTGGAGGTCTCTAGTTGGCAGAGGTAGGTACCAATGCCCAAATAGGGACCCTTGCTTCTAGTCAGGGTAAGGGGGATTCACAGTAACACAGTGAAAACACCACAAATGGACTCCACACACCAGTTAAAAATAAATTATCTTGATCTAAACTACACAAGACCAAAACGACAAAAAATCCAACATACACAGTTCAAGAATATGATTTTAAAAGAGCTCTAGGGTTTGCATCAAAATAATCCACAGTTGCGTCAGTTTTAGTCCAAAGTACCTGTAGATGCGACAAAAGTTCCAAGCGACAACTGCAGCGTTGAAAAACAAGCGATGCATCACTCCTGAGACCCTGGGGAGGCAATGCGACAACCCCGCTGCATGCAGCAGGCGTGTTGCGACGAATCCGGTCTTTATAGGGAGGGATGCGATACCTTGTATGAATTCCGGGGTGCAGGTTCCCCAGTAGAAGCGTCTCGCACAGGCACGATGCGACGATCTTCAGGACGGCGACGATCTTCGGTGCAGCGGCGATGCGTGGCGCAGCGTTGATCCTCTTCTGTCGCGGCCACTCGAAGCGCTGGCGCTGGACTCTGCAACGATATTCGCAGCGACTTGATGTGGTCCACAACCAAGCGGTGTGCTGGTTCTCCCAGCAAAGACATGCTCTGTGACGATATTCGCAGCGACAGGAAACTTCCTGCACCGGGCAATACGCTCAGCAAGTGAATGATGTGTAGGGTCTTGCAGCGGCAACAGGCGCTGCGACGATCTTCGCGGCAACAGGAATTTTCTCGCACTGTTGACGATGCGCTCCGCAAGCGAGCGATGCGTGCAAATTGAAGATCTTCCTTTCTTCTTGTCTAGCTTCCCGAACAGCAGGCAACAATCTCCAGAGGCCCCACAAATGGATCAAGCACTCTAGGCAGGTCAAAACTCACACAGCAGAGTTCAGGGGGAAGTGGGGGTGAAATCCTTTTGCCCCGGGGACTTCTTAACAGGAGGCCAGCTCTTCTCAGGCCCTTGGAGATCTCTTCAAGCAAGGGGACACAGCAACAGCAAAGTCCTTCCCCTCTCCTTGGCATAATAGCAACTGCAGGTCAGCCGACAAACACAAAGCAGGACAGTCCTTCCTCTTCAGTCTTCAGTATTCCAGCTCCTTGGCAAAGGTTCCTTCTTGAATCCAGGATGATCTAAATTTATGAGGTCTAGGTATCCCTTTTTATACCAATATTCTCTTTGTTCTCTGAGGGCAGAGAGGCCTTGGCCTAGTCCAAACCAGTTCTGGTCAGTCCTGGAGCACTTTGTTTACTTGACTCCTTTTTTCCTTTGAGAGAGATGGGCAGGGTCGTCAGCTGCCCAACAGGAGGTGGAGCCAGCATTGTGGATGGCAGGCACAGCCCTATTCAGGCCCATGTGCTATCCACTCATACCATGCAGATGAAGCTTTCAGCCTAGGGCCGACTCACTCAGCCTATGGGAGCCAGCCCAGCCCCTGTCACTCACAAACCAGACAGTCAATTCAAAAACAAAAAAGGCACACAGAAATGTTAGACAAGAAAACAACCACTTTCTAAAAGTGCTGTTTTCAAACACAGGATTTAAAAACCATCCTTCCTAAACGATAGGTTATTAAATTCTGAGTTCAGGGATACCAGACTTACATCAAAATAAGACAATTAAAATGCATTAAAATACATGTTGTAAACAATGGATTACGACAAACTGATAAATCTCCCATTATAAGAGCAAGAATGTGAAACAGCATGCCCTTTGCCAGTATTATGCTAAAGGAAATAAAAAAAAGAAATTAGTATTCAGAAGACAATTTGCCCTGTTTAGACCTCTTCCACCAGGCATATAATAAAAACCTCGAAATTGAAAACACTAACCATCTTGTAGTGTCTGTCCTAAATAGGCGTAAAGCTTCCATAGGACGATTAAAAGATAAAATATGACAAATCAGCGCTATCCAAATTTTTCTGAGGGCAGCATAAAAAGGGCAGCAGAATAGAAAGTGCTCAATAGTCTCGGGAGAAATATGACAAAGAAGACACAATGGATTGTTGGGCACATTCCCCCAAGAACTTCTTTTGGCATTCAGAGGGAGTGTTCCATATCTAAATTGAATATACAACGCTCGAGCCTGGGGTGGTTCAATATCATCTAGAAACATCTCAAAGCCAAAACATCCTTTAATGTGCAAAAACCTCTCGGTTAAAGTGCCATGTGCAATACAGTTTACACTCTCCGTGTCCATTATATCCCAAAACCTCTTTTTAACAAGGGGGACCATAACTTTAGTAATGGGCTCTGGTTGCTCCCATAGCTGCCTCAACCCAATTTTAAAGAACCGGGCCTTGATCTTGCTAAACCACTTAATGTGGCCTGTTTGCTTATGTAGGGTTATCAGCTCGCCTAGGGCCTCCTTCAATGGGACCTGTGAGTTGCTTGTCCATACCCTTACCCAGAACAAAAGTGCCCTGTGGATGGCAAAATGATATATGGATTTTAAGCCTAGGTCAAGTCTTAGCGGAAGGAGGGGAGTATTCACTTGCAAAGTCATGATAGCTCTAAGGAATTTATTTTCGGTGAGGGTGAGATCCGTCAAATTTTCCAACCCCCAGAGCTCTGCCCCATACAGGGCTGCTCCACGGCCTTTAGCCTTGTGGAGTTCTAAGATAGGCGATATTGGCTGGTAAGGAGATGCCCTGACCCTACGTACTATGGCACAATCAACTTGTTGGAGGGTCAGTATACTCTTCTCCAACTTTGGAGTCCAGATCAGCCTTTCGCTAATGCGGACACATAAATAATCGAAGGACTTTACTTGCTCCAGAACTTGTGACCCCAACCCAAGTTTACCTCTATTCGATTTATATGGATTAAAAATCATGTATTTGGTTTTGGAGGAATTTATTTCCAAGCCCTTGTCTTTGCAAACTTTAGCAAATTTATTCAGAAGATTCTGGATGCCACAAGGTGTTCTGGCTATAAGCAGTGTATCGTCTGCAAAAAGCAGACAGGGCACTACACTGCTTGCCAGTTTTGGGGTATCGCCACCACAGTTATAGAGTTCTCCTATTAAACCATTAATATAAAGCGTAAATAATATAGGGGCAAGAACGCAGCCTTGGCGAACACTTTTCTGAACCAGTATATCTTGGGTCAGGCTACCATTGGGATTCCATCTAACATTAGCATAGGTCTCATGATTTAAGCGAATCAGAATCCTAAGTAAATAAGACGGTTGCCCTAGTTCACTCAGTGTTAACCAAAGTTGGGACGGATCTATAGAATCCAAGGCCGTTTTTAAGTCCACAAATACTACATACAAATGGCCTCCTCTGATGGTAACTTCTTTCCATATTAACATGAGAAATCTGAAGACCTGGTCGGTAGTACTTGTGGAGGCCCTGAAACCTGCCTGCAAATTTGACAATACATTATTTTCCTCAATCCATTGTTGGATTATGGCCAAGATGATTTTACAAAAGATTTTTGGGGAGACGTCTATCAGGCTAATCAGCCTGTAATTTCCAGTAGACCCTTTGTCACCCTTCTTGTGGATGGGGATGATTTCAGCACCTCGCCAAGTCTCCGGAATTACTCTCCCTGATAAAATGGTGTTGAATATTCTTTGTAGCAATGGCCCCCATATACTGGGTTCGGCTTTGTACATATCGCCCGGGAGCTTGTCTAGTCCCGGGGCCTTCCCACTCTGCAGCGAATTTATGGCAAGAATAGTTTCCTCTGTTGTTATCTTATCCTCATCAGGAACTACTAGATCAAAATGATTAATATATGTGCCTGGGTCGAGTGGGAGCCCACAATCTGCAAATAATTGGCCAAAGTATTCCACCAACACATGTGGCTGTATGTGGAAGTCTAATTCTATTTCCTCGTCTGGGAATCCCTTAGACAGAAGATGCCAAAAAAGTTGACTATTTTTTTGTTTTGAAGCTCCTAAAAGCATGCTCCATTTATCAGATTCCCAGTCTCTTTTTGCCTTACTTTGTGCCATCTTGTATAACTTCCCACTATATTTTACATCCATAGGAGATGTCAATTTCACAGCATCAGATAGATCATCCCTAGCAATTTTTACAGGCATCATTATACCAGGGAGCTGTTTTCCGCTTTGGTCTAATACATTGTTTGTGAAAAAGAGGTCTTATATTTGTGGTCAGTTTCAGGAACATGGTCATGATGTCATCATGCCCAACATTGGGAGTACTCAGGTCTATAAGAGTCCGTCCCACCTCAGTATATATTTTGGGGAGAGCAGATGGATCAGCTAAAATCGTAGGCCATTTGACTCTTCTGTTGCTGTTGCTCGTGATAACCAGAATGTTCTTGTGCCTGGGGTGTCTGTGCAAGACAGCTAGGTCAGTCAGTGTAAGAGCCAGGGCATTATGGTCGCTATCTTCCCGTACTAGTATTTCCATGTCTTGGACACTAGACCAAAGATCAAGGTCAACAAGAACAAGGATATAGTCAATCCGGGTCTTAGATGCCCCCCTCTTAAATGTGTGACAAGCACCTTTATCAGAGACTGTCCATCCGTTACAAGCTCTGACCCCAAATGCAATAGTAAAAGATAAGACCTTTTGCCCCACCCTTGAGCATTTCTTAATAGATAGTATCTGAAGTTTAGTGATTCCCTAGCTTTATCCCCATCTGAGATAAGGTCCTGTATATAATCAACCGGTTCAAACGTTGTATTAAAATCACCAGCGATTATCAGTCGGTGGCTCCTCAGGGCTGATTCCAGGTAATTAGATAGTGCAGTTATAGTCCCTGATGGTCTTTGGGGACTACTAAACCGGTTATAAATGTTAAATAGTTTGACTTGCATATTCCCCTTAGCAGAAGTTCCAGCCCAGGTATTTCGTCTAGGCCAAGGTGTAAGACCTTAATTTTACAGACAAATTAATTTTTAACCCAAATTATGAGACCACCCACTGGACGGCCAGTTGAAACCCGTTTGGCTTTGATACTGTAAGTAGTGAAAGTACCCTGTGGACAAGTTCTACTGCCCAGGTTTCCTGCAGTAGACACAAGTCAAAGTCATCCAGTAGCTTGCACCACTCAGGGTCATTAATCTTGGATTTTAATCCAGCAACATTCCCTGATAAGATTTTCAGATCCTGATCATCATAAGGGGGATCCTCTCTGTATATGACCTGGGGTGTTAGTGGCTCCCTCAGGCTTTTGTTGGAGAGAGAAGTGTGTACTGCTTTATTACTGAATCACTTATACCTGAATCGCTATTGATATAAGACAGGGGTATGGCTTCAGGTTTTGTTACAGATTTATATTTAGAGGGTGCTGGTACAGGTAAAGATACTCTAGGTAGTCAGTCTTGAGAGTCTTAATCACTCAGTGGATGATACCTATTGCTATTTTCCAGTGAAAAGGCCAACTGTGCAGGGGACATTGTGTTATCAGAATTAATTATCCAATTTCCCCTCCCTTTATTATCAAGATGCCTGAAGAAAAAACCTAGTGGTAAGATAGCAATTGCTTTGCCCAGCCTTTGATTTATTGATTGAGGGCCCTAGCCAATCAACCTATTAACGATATTAGGGGCTGTACAATTTATCACAATACAGTCACCAGGTAGGGACTTACATAGTTGTCCAACCCAACGGACTCGACTCGAAATATCCTGGTAATCTGTATTTAAGAAATGTGTATTCCGTGAAAGCCAGTGGCATGTTTTATTCTTAAGCTGGGATTGGGACTCGTTTTTATTCCACTGTAAAGTAGGAACATTAGTAAGAATGGCTACATAAGGGCAACACTCAGGTGGAAGATCATCTCCACTTACTGGGCCATTTTTGTTGGGCATTGATGAAGATGGTTGCTCATTTAAACTTACATTATTCCCAGTAGTGACTGGAAGAGGGAGGCCAACCCTGTTTATGCTTTGAGGCTTGCATAGAGGTTTACATGGATCTACTTGTTGGCTTGTGTGGGTAGGCCCCTGATTCATCTGCGCTACTATACTGGGAAGATTTTTGGAGATCCCAGCATGCGAGGTACAAGAAATTTGGTCATTATATTTGGCTGTTAACCCCTCCTGTTCATTGGGGTTTCCCCTTTGATCTTGGTCTCCGTCCAACAAATTGGTTGTGCCCCGGCACCAGATGTTAAACCCCTGACCAACGAGTTCATTGTAACCACAGTAGACTCCAGTTTGTCCAGTCTAGCTAAAATTGGTAGAAAGTGTTTAATAAAAGTCTCCTCCAACACAGACATGAGCGCCACAGTCAAGTGCTGGGGGATGACCTCTTTTTGGGTTGAAGATGGCATATTAGAATCAATTACAGTGGCAGAACCTTGTAAAAGTTCTACCAAGGGTACCGGGCTTGTGTCCTGGAGTTTTTTATTTGATCTGATCCGAGTGCACCTTAAGGGCTCCATATTTTTTGTTTTTTTCTTCCTATCCCCAACCATGTCTTTGCTGATGAAATTAAAGGTGTTACACAAGGTATTTCAGTGGGGGATGGAGCCACTGGACCGCTCAAGAGTACAAGATTGTTTTGGGCAGTGTCCGTAACAGGAATCTGCATTACCTGGGAATCTGCAGCGGCTGATGTGGGAATGGTGGAGCCACCCAGGCCCCTTCCCACTGATAACCTCTGTTCGGTAACCTCAATCTCCTTATCAATTACCTTTGTGGCTCGCAACAGGAAACAGTCAAGTGTGGAGTTGGACATAGATTTTGACGTGGCCACCTTACCCTCTTTTGATTTTGAATTTGCCGCCATTCCGTGACGAGTGACCTAAATATAATGGACGTGCTTACTTGGACAGGAACAGGCTCATGTAAAGAGCAAGCAAATAAATTGTATCCGGAGACTAAGGAACAAGGGCCGTGTCCCCCTCCCGTCTCCCAGACATGTCTCACGTTGCGGTATCCCGCGCTGGTATTTTCAAGCGCCTCCAGGCCCTGGATTGGCTGCAGGCTCTAGGCGGCTCATGCCGCAGGGACTGCTGGTGGTTGTGGTGCCCCCCGCCACTGGTCACACACTGCTGGTGGCTGGATGCAGGACCTGTGTTGCGGTATTCTGCGCTGGTATTTTCAAGCACCTCCAGGCGCTGGATTGGCTGCAGGCTCTAGGCGACTCCTGCCACAGGGACTGCTGGTGGTTGTGGTGCCCCCCGCCACTGGACACACACTACTGGCGGCTGGATGCAGGACCCACTTCACGGAATCCCGCGCTGGTATTTTCAAGCGCCTCTAGGTGCCGGATTGGCCTCAGGCTCTAGGCGGCTCCTGCCGCAGGTACTGCTGGTGGTTGTGTTACCCCCGCCACTGGACACACACTGATGGCGGCTGGATGCGGGACACGCGTCGCGGGATTCCGCTCTGGTATTTTCAAGCACCTCCAGGTGCTGGATTGGCTGCAGGCTCTAGGCGGCTCCGGCCGCAGGGACACACACTGCTGGTGGCTGGATGCAGGATTTTTTTTTTTAAGTACCTTTTATTTGACTGAAAATACTTTATGTTGTTGTTGCAGAAGAATTCTTCTCACACCTAATAATCTCCTCCATGGCATAGTCCTCAGTGGTTAGCTGGGCATTATTGGATTCTCAAATTATTCTGCTTTTTATTTCCTTGAAGCAGGCAACAGGAGGCTGACCAGTTGACCTTTAAAAGCCTTTCTATTCCATGTGTGCCAGCAGGATCAGGAGTTCTTGAGGTCTTGTCTTCAAGCTGGGTCTTGTTTCTTCAGATGTTGTCTTCCCAAATCTAGAAATTTTCTAAAAAGGCGGCTGTGAGATGAAAGTCCTATGTAGTAGCCAGTGATTGAAAAATTCCCACCACCCAACTGTAGCTTTTTCACAACCTTCTTTTACAGCACTTACTCTGTGATTTACTGCAAAAATTAAATGAAGTCCTACATCCAAGATGGCTAACCCGTTCTTCCATGTGGTGAGGCTCTGCCTTTCTCTTACACTCCCCTATTCAGATGATGTCTCCTCTCCTCTGTCAGATACCAGACTAGTTTTCCCTCGTGCTGGGGTTGGAGCCAAAAAATCTAGGGTGGCCCTGGAAGTAAAAGGAGCAGTCACTGACAGCCCCCTTTACTATTATCAAGTCAAAGAAGTAGTATAACTATCATTTGTTCTTTTAACAGTTCCTTTGCCCCTCCAAGGTCTCTAATGCCTGTTTTGTGGCCCGATGTTAATACATTCTCTGCCTTCCTGAGCACAAAGCTCAAGCCATTGTACTCTGGTATTAGGGTTATTAACTCCAAGTCAGGAACGCACATTAAGGGCACTATTTTGATGTTGGCCGGACCGACGTCCCTGGTTTAACTTCCGACCCCTTAATTACAATGTAGGCGGTCGAAGTCAAATGGGCCGGTCATTCCTGCTGGCTTTCAATGGGCTAAAAGAGCCCGGTGGCCAGTCGGAACCGTAATGTAATCCCTTTAGGATGGCGTTTCTGCTGTCAGGATTATGATTTGGTTTCACATCTTCGTGCCATGACGGCCTTTCCAACATGTAAAGGCTGTCGTAAAGTGACTTTGGAGGCCCCTAGCAGAGCCCCCTTGCCTCCACTGCCTATGGTTGTGGGCCAGGAAGTCACTTATGGTGCCCACTGTAAATCCCCGCACTGTGTGGCAGCCACCATGAGGTACCTGCCACAGGGTGCAGAGATTTACACAAAATCCATTTCTCTATGGAAGCTTGTGCTGACAGCTGGTTTCTGACGTCAGCACATGTTCCCATAGGGAAATGAGTGTGTGCGATCACACCATGTGCAGTCGCCTTGTAATATTGTGGTCAGGACCGACGACTGCAGGTCGGTCGGTCCGATTCCGTTCCGATATTGGTCAGAGGCAATTTTGACCAACATCTCAATCAGGCCCTTCTTTGAAGCGGGGATGAATGACAACCTGTTTCTTAACCAATTTTCTCTCTCATACCATAAAGTACACTTTTATTAAACTTACTTTCCCTCTACAGGTATAAAAAAATCTATTTTCACCATCAAATTAGGTTTTTGAAACTAAGTGAAAAATAACGAAGAATGATTTTTCTTGCATTTTCCTAAGGGAAGTTATAGAATATGCTTTTATTTGCACATAAGCCTGTTCATGGAATATCCAGTTATTTCTAGATGGTTGAAATAGCTTTTGGATAATTTCATCGTGAGGTCATAATAATTTCATTATGTAGTATTTCACATTTTTGTATACTAAGCACCGAGCCCTGTGGGCTATAACACACTCTTATGGGGTGACATATATAAAAAGATGTTTACATACATGGCTAAGGCACTTTTCCCTACCATGTTGTTAGAAATGGGGGTTTCTAATTGGCAGTGGCTTGCACCCTGTCCAAGTAGGGATTCTTCCTTCTAGTCAGGGTAAGGGGATTACACAACTAAGATAAGCCCTGCTCACCCCCTTGGTAGCTTGGCACGAGCAGTCAACCTTATATGAGAGGCAATATGCAAAGCATTTGTACATAAACACACAGAAAACACTACAAATGCACACCACACCAGTTTAGAAAAATAATGAATGTTTATCTAAACAAACAAGACCAAAACAAAATCGGATGCGTCAAAATCACAGGACAAAACTGGTTTGCGGGAGGTGAGATGCCGGAATGCACAGCGCTGCTTCAGCTCTTTACACACAGGGAAGGTGATGCATCAGTTCTTTACTCACAGGAAAGGTGATGTGTTGGTTCCTTGCTCCAGGGAAAGTGATGCGTTGGTTTCTTTCTGCTACTCAGGGGAAGTGATGCGTTGGTTCCTTATTGGAGATGTGGTGATGCATCAGTTTCCTTCTGCGAGGTGAGGTGATGCATCAGTATCCTTCTGCGAGGGGAGGTCAGTCGTCGATTCTCGGGACACTTGGCCTCAGTTCCTTACTGAAGCCTAGCTTCGGTGTCGACTTGGCACACAAGTGCGATGTGTGGAAAATCTGGACTTGCTGGGGTTGATGCGGTGGTGGCAAAATAGGTGCTGTGTTGATTCTTCCAGCTGTGGGCAGGTGATGCATTGATTCCCCAGTCGGCCAGGACGCCGGCCCTGGAGTATCGACGGATAGAGCGGTGCTTCATCTTCCCCTGAGCCACTGCCAGGTGGGGTGAGGCCAGTCTACCTTACAGATCGAGTGATCAACACAGACTCTAAGGGCACCCGGAGCATTCAGGTGACCGTGAGCACTTGTTTTTGATTTCCTGGTGTCACCTTTCACTTCACTTAGTTCACTTGGTGCAGTAGCTTTAATTGTATTTTGTTCCTGATGAATGCAAGGACGCAATAGTCCCTAGATTGCAGAAACTTGTCGACCACTTTTACCTCAGGCGGTCTACATAATCAGACTGCCTAAGGTCGCACTTATTTTTAACATTGGTATGTTAGGCACACGTAGAATAAATTTTGTCAAGTGCTTTTTCTAAACCAATTTTAATACACTTTTTTCTTGGTTTCCTCTCTCACTCACTTTTTCCTGCACTGCACACCCCAGTCCCATGTCTCTGGCCACTCATTAACATCGAGTGGCACACCACACTGTCATTGCCTATACCTTCTGAGGAACCCCCTAACCACCTAGTTGACCTCTGACTGTGGCACCGATCTTCTCAGACGGGTGGTTCAGATAAAATCCCAAATGATGAAGGGCGGATCCGTATGGTGACTGATGGGTATTTTCCTCATCCTTTGAGAGCCTTCTGTGACGCAACTTTTTAGAGTTCAGGGTATTGGTTGGCTTTTCTTTACTTCTGGGCACATCTCTTGAGACCCTCTGGTACCTTTGTTGTTTACAGATGCATTGATTCCTTCAGCTGCACATGCAGGGCCTGCGTCAGAGTTTCGGATGTCGAAGACACGGTGCTTTGAACACGGGCTGTGGCAGTTCTCTCAGCCGTGAAAAGGCAACACCTCAGCTCCCTTTGTGTGCCATTCTAGAGTGAATGCACAAACAACCCAGCTGTCAGTCTAAACCAGACATTGATTCCACAGGTAGGGTGAGACACAGAATTGTAAACCAAGAAAAGGCCCACTTTCTAAAAGTGTCATTTTCAAACTCACAATTTTAAAACCACCTTCACTAAAATATGTAATTTTAAAATTCTGAGCTCAGAGATCCTAAATTCAAAATCTCTATCTCTTCCCAATTGAAAGTTATGCTTGTAAGATGTTACAAGTCAGCTCAAATAATAACCTATGGGAGAGATAGCCCTTTCAATAGTGAAAAATGGAATTGTCTATATTCCACTAGCAGGACAATACAAGTCCTACCTTTCAAATACACGTCACCTTGCCCATGGGGCTATATTGGGCCTACCTTAGGGGTACCTTACATGTAGAAAAAGAGAAGGTTTAGGTCTGGCATGTCAGGGAAACTTGCCAAGTCGATATGGCAGTTTAAACTGCCCACAAAGGTTCTGCAGTGGGGGGCCGGAGACAGGTTTGAAGGGCTATTCAGGTGGGTAACACAATCATTGCTGCAGGTCTACTAGTAACATTTGCAATGTTAACACAATTTGGTCCAGCACACAAAATCTCTTTACAGTTATTCAACAGTAACCATAGTTATCATATACAATAGTGAATCATTTATCGCAGAATCAGTAATGTTGTTTGAAGTTCATTCTTTATTTATTCTTGATAAAAACACTGTAGCCATAGCCAACGCGTTTTGTCCTTCATGGACTTCTTCAGGGCAAACAAAAGAACTCTTCTTCTAACTCTGTCATACGATAATGTATCCTCTGTCAAATCCTATTTAAATTCAGATATTTTTAGCAGTATTCTTTTTTTTTCTTCTTTTTTCTCTTTTCTTTCTTCCTCTTTATTTTTAATCTCTTTAAGAAGAAGATGAGCTGCTCTTATGATTTCCACTCGCTCCTGTTGGATGTTTATGCATTTGATAGTGCATTAAAGTTTGCTTTCAGCCGGCTCCATCGCGTGGCGTCCTCCGTAGTAACATTTGATTTACAGGCCCTGAGCACATGTAGTGCACAGAACTAGGGACTTATTAGCAAATCAAGTATGCCAATAATGGAGGAACCAAATACCATTACATTTTAGACACAGAGTGCATGCACTTTATCACTGATCAGCAATAGTAAAGTGTCCAGAGTCCGAAAACCAGCAAAAATTAAGTTCAGTTCACAGTCAAAAACAGGAGGTCAGAAGCACAAAGAAAAGTGAACCCATGTCAAAAGATGTCAGGTCTAACAATAAGGATATCTCATGCAGTTTCCAGTTGGTTCATGCAATTGTCAGGCTTACATATGGAAAAGGTATGTAAATGTAAATGTAAATGTAAATGTATAGGCATTTATATAGCGCACTACTTACCCGTAGGGTCCCAAGGCACTTCGACCGCTGCGAAACCCTTCCTGGCTTCCCTGAGAGATGGTCCCTTAATGGGTATCTCCAGGGTGAGACCAGGCATCCCCGGCGGTCTGGTGGGGCCGTTAGTGAAGATGAGGCAAGCTAATGCCCAGAGTTGCCGAGTGTGATCGCTGATCAGAGTGGGCACCGAGGCGAGAGAATTATCGAGTCCGCTGACCCTGGTCCAGAAACCTGCCGCGCCGGGAATCGAACCCTGGTCCCGGGCCGTCCTCTGCTCTCGGGTCAAGAGCTTTTAATGCAACATTAATTGGTATCAGCAATTAAATACTGTAATCACCGCTATGTGTGGGGGTGAGAGTACTAAGTATAAAGTAAAAAGTCCCTGCAAGGACTGTTTGAATGAATGTAATTTACACATAAGTAAGAAGACAGAGACGGAAGATGGCTGTTAACATTTATTTTGCTATTCATTAACAAAACATGGCCCGATGACAAGACAAGACAAGTCAAAATAGGGAATAAGATGCAGAATGTGGTGCTTACTGCACATAATTCCAAAAGTATGACTATTAACTCACATTGTGGGCATGTACATTTACCAGGGCAAAACTGCAGGAGGTAAGAAAATTAGTGTGGGACTCTGAATTTCAATATGTGCTGTAACAGGAATTACTTATGATACGGGCCTATAATTTTATATTTACATAAAGCTATTGAGTGTCATCTAATGGCTAGTAGGTGCTGATATTTGATAGTCTGACTGGCTATGGAACTACCTAGAGTCTTTTTTAATTTTTTTTTCAGTTTCTGAAGAAAAAAATCACTGGATGGGTGATGAACCATAAACAGTCACTCATTATGCAGTTTGTTTGGGTTGATAGTTTAATAGAAACTGTACATGATTAATGACTCATACTGTTATATCACCAAGTGAAACAATCCTGTACAATATGCCATTGAAAGATTAGCTGTCGAACATGACTTGCTTGTTTATTGTGCAAGACATTCTCTGTTGGCCTATAATTTTTCAATCAAGTAGCGCATATGATTATGAAACAAAATGAATGCATGCTCTTCAAGGAGCAGGGGCATTTAGCTTCCTTGCTCAAAGAGGAACTTGTGCCTCTTTAACAATATGTTGCTAGATATACTATTGCATTTCCAGATATGCTCTATTGCTGTCTGCATTTTGAATTAAATAATTAAAAGAAGAAAAAGCAGCTAAACATAATCTGTACCAATAGCCAGACCTCACCTCCAGCGCTGGTCACTCAGCTATTTCCCATACCTCACCCAAACCATGTGGTACCAGCATACAATTTTCCTAAAAACATATGCAAAAAAAAATCACCGTACTGGTTTTCTAACAGAAAATCTACAGCCAACAAGAATGATCTATTTGAAAAAGATATTTAGGTCCTTTACTTTCCTATCTAGGCAGGCAATATTTTTGCTAATTATATTTAGACATACAACCTCTCTCTGGCCTAGCATCATCCTTCCCATTTTCCCTGCAATCCTCTTGATTGACATTCAATAGAAAATCTCTTTAACGGTTTGAAAATTCATAATCTTTTTTGCCCTGAAGTCCTTATTGATGTTTCTGCTTTTTACATGCAGGAGTGAAGAATCCCAGCTGTTTTGTGGGGAGTGTCGTAAAGGTAATGCAGCAGCTGTGCGTCTTCTGTGCATGGGAGGGGTCAGCAGAGTGAGGGAGCCAAGCAGGCGGGCTGGAGGACATACCTTCCATGGTCATTATTTGCAATGCACCAGGGGCGGCCTTAGGCATGTGCAAGCTGTGCACCTGCACAGGGCCACCATCTCCCAGGGGCCACCACGCCAATATATATCCTTAATATAATAATCTTCTGAGGATGGATACATATTTGCGTGGCGGCCCCTGGCAAGGATTTGGTGGCTTTCGGCTCTGTTCCACTTCCAAACACCCTGACCCCCCCCCCCCCTCTTCACTGGCCTCTGCACTCCGCTCCGCCCCGCCCGGACCCCCTCTTCCGGGGCCCCTACCTAAGCTCCCTGCCCAGGGCCACCATGAGCCTTGAGCCGCCCCTGAATGCACAATTGCCCTTCTCTGAGACATTTTACTGTCGTGCTTTCAGGACGATCTGAACTCTCATTGACTGAGCTCCGGCACCTCATACACTATCTTTAGAGATCGCTTAACCCATCAGACTTCAGTGCTGCCAACTGTTACATTACTTCCTGAATGATGTATGTGTTTATATATTCGCTGGTGGGCTGCTTATCATTATTGTTTAGCCCACCTTATGAAGTCTTTTTCTAGGACATTGAACGTAATGTTCGTGGAAGATTAATATATAATGATGAGTGTAATAATTCTCAAGAACAGGTATAATTTGCGGAAATATTCTTCTATTCTTAGGTCCATTCTATTCAGCAACAAGCCCTCAATGTTTTCCCTGCGCCAGCTCTTGCAGCCAATGAATGAATGAGGTCATATATAAAATATGCATTCATTTTACTCACAATCGTCTTCCATGCTTGATTGAAAAATTATAGGCCAGCGGAGAATGTTTTACACAAAGCACAAACCAGTCCTGTTTTACAGCTAATCGTTAAGTGACACATTTATGGGACTTTTGCTCTTGGTGGTATCAGAGTGTCAGCCATTAATCTTGTGCAACTCCCATTAAACCAACAACACTAACAATTGCATAATGCCTTGATTTACATTTTTTAAATGTGAGACACCCTGAAAAAATGTCATCTGTATATCTTGCGGATTATTGGCCTTCGTGGCTTGTCTCATGATAATTAAAAGTATTTACTCTACAAACTCATCATACAATAATATGCAGTATTAAAAAAGTGGGAGTAATATCACAAGCTTAGAGCGTGTTATGTTTTTTCAAACTATATTTTAGTGGCTCCGTTTTACGCGGCTATATTTTACTATGACAAGAGAATTCCAGCACATTCATTTCTCTATCAGATAATTTACAGCATGCTGCCTTTGCAGATTATTTCCATAATGTTACAATATGTTATACATTATTGTATATTTTTATATGCAGGAGTTCTAGTCTTTTTTGCCATTTTACATTTGCAAGAAAATCAACAGTAAGGCTGTAAGACCAGGAGTGTCCATTTCATCTGAACTGTGCCTGGGAAGATTCCCAAAAAGCAAGTGTTTTTCTGCTTTCTCAAAAACTACACCGACTGCTACAAAACACAAAAAGAGCAAAACAGCACACCTTTGCCTTATGGAATAAGACCCTTATGGGCATATTCACAAGGAGCTATTGCCGAATTAATGGCAATTTTGTGCAGCCAAAGTCGTGTTTCATTTACCACACCATTCACAAGCAGGTGCTAACAGCACCAGTTTTCCCGTGATAGCAGCCGCAAAAACATCACCACAGAGGACCCCAGCAACTATTTCTAATGATATGCAGAGTAGGCGTTCCCGTCACAAATCCCGCAACAACACCACACCTCAACATTCACAACGACCAGACAGATCGGCGATAAGAACACAAAACACGCAATAAAGCAGGTTAGCAGCAGTAATTTTACACCTGCAATGACCTGGTGTAAAGTCGGATGGCAGCCTGCCCCACACTAGGGAGCCCTGCCCAGGGCGTCATTGGAAGGGCAACAGATGCTATGGAGCAACTGAACACGGAGCACGGACACCCAAGAGGGCCACAACATCCACCCAGCACATCTCCCCCCAGACCACCACAGAGGCAGCACAGACACAGACAGCGGCTCCCCCGGAAATGCACCTGCCTCACAGGCACAACATCTGACAATGTCACTGTCCACTACAAGCTGAAAGGAACAACCATCCTACGCATCCTGGCCGTCATCGCCCAACAGGCCAACTGCACCAACACCGCGGACAACCAACATCCCACCCCACACCAAGCTGCTGGTTGTCCACCACCTGTTGTCCCTTGACACGCCCCAAACAACAAGATCCCCACACTTGTCCTGGACATCACCATCACCCTGGCACCCCAGTACCCGTACGGCCAACTCAATGAGCAGGAACCGCTGGAAAACAAGCAAGGACCATACGCCATAGCCAGATGCAGGCACATGTTGGGGCACTGCACACATGTCCCACCTGTGCCCCCTGGTGACACAGCACACAATCAGTGCAACAATAAGCACACGTCACACATCAATGTGCAGGCAACATCAGAACACTGTGGGACCCACATCAATCTAGCCTCCAAATACACAGCCAATGTGCATGATCCCTTCAACCTCCGACAGTTCACCAGCAATCAGCTGTCCCAGTATGGCACCAAGAGAAATGCACAGCCCCTTGGCAATTTTCCAATTAGCACCCCACTCACCTCAACTCCACAACCATACAATCCACAACTCTGGCAATGCACATGTGACAAGTCCACAACCAACATGCACAACAACATGCCCACCCATCAGACACGATAGAACAACTCACAATGGTAACTTGGGCAAGCCGTGAACATGACTAATCAACGGCATGGCACCTCAGCCACACAATAGATGAATGTGGGGAGAGGAGGCACCAGGCATGTGTGAAGGATGCAGTAGAACGATGATTGGGAAAGTACACAATGCCAAGAGTGGCGGCAATGTGCTGAACAGACCGCAGTATGCAGAACACACCCATATCCACAGCGACATACATCTCTGGTGTATGGAGTGTCATGGACAGTAGACGCAACCATGTCACCCCAGTGAGTGGGGGTCCTTGCGGAAATGTTGCCTGTTACGCGCCCCCCGTAAGCGTGAGAAGAGTGGGATGGACTGATGAACGCCAGTCCAGCGTAGGGGTCTGAAAAAAAAGCACGTAGACCTGAGCATTGTTCTCTTCCGGAAAGCCCAACATCTCTGCCAGGGCGGCGCCTCCCATCCTGCCACGAGGCTGACGCCGTCCTCATTAGCGGAGTTGCCTGAGATCCTGTGCACCTGCCATACCCCTGCCCGCTTGACCACAAACCTGTCAACACCAGTATGTCATGGAGGGCCCACCACGTACCAGTGTAAGCTCCAAGCCAGAGGCCTGCGACCCGGCTAGCCTTTCAGACCACCGCTGGCCCACTGATGCAGGGCCACATTACTCCTTTCTAGTTTACATATTCTACCGGTGACCTCCGATGACCAGTGGGTCTCATATGTGAAACTGTGTCCTGGCTCCTGAATGGCAGTGACCCCAAATCCAGGACATCAGCCCCAGCACCAGACCCCCGATCAGTGAGGCATAGTCACAAATGGGCTTTTTGCAACACATACTGTCACAAACCCTGTACAACGCCATCCGGCGAGCTGTGCTGCCACAAACCCTGTTCAACGCCAGCTGGCGACACGTGGTGCCACTAACCCTGTTTATCACCCGCCGGCGACTCGTGGATGAGGGACCAGGACTACCCTGCGGACCAGTAGGTCTTACATCCAGCACCTAGTCGTGATTCACAAATGGCTGAGTCCACACCAGTGGTCGCAAGGAGAGGAGTAAGAGGAAGATGCGGCTTAGTGCGGACGAAAGCCGGGACACAGTCACAGAGGTGACCGAACATGTGGTGCCACTGAAGCTGAACTACGCAGGCCAGTGGGGCCACCAAATGATGGTGGCGACAGTCGGTGAATGACCCATACTGACCGCTGCCTCTGGCCTACACTGCTCTTGGCCTAGGCTGTGCTCGAGTAGGTCACAAATTTGGAACTGAAGATCGAGTACGCAAAGACAGATTACACATCATTGCATATTGCATGCAAGGAGAGGCCTAAGAGGATGTTGCCTTGCATCTTGGCAGAGAGAAAAGGATCATTGTTACAGAGGTGTTCGTACACTACCGAAAACTGTCCTGGTGTCACTAGCGCTGTGCATCGTGAGCCAAAGACACGTGGCTGTGGGCCCCTGCTGACCGCTGCCTAGGGCCTATTATGCGGTCCAGTAGGGCACAGAGTCATGATTCAACAATGTTTTGTGGCCCTCTGCGATGTGAAGGGGAGGTGCGTCTTGCCTTTGTGTTGACATATATGTTGGCGCATTGTGCTAGGTTGCATGCAGACTGTATGACAGTGTACATTGTGATTGTTTGGAGGGGTGCTGGATTCTTCTGCTTGTGGGTCACTTTCTGGTAGTGTTCTGTCACCTCTGTGATGCTGGTCTTGTTATCCTGTGGAGTGCACCCAGTCTTCCCCTCCCTCTTCTCCTTGGCCTTCTGCATTCAGACAACTACGACCCTGTTGTTCCTAGCTGGTAGTCTGTGGGAGTTGAGGGGTTCGGGTTGGCCTCCGTGCTGGGTCAGGATGCATCCATGTTGCTACGTGCTTTGGATTGTTTCTGGTGTATTTTTCCTGGGTTGTTTATGGTGCATTGTTCCGCCAGACGCGTGGGATTTGCAGGCCTGTGGCTGTTTTTCGCTACTTTCTTTATTGCGGTTGGCCTCATTGCATTTTTTTTTTAATTTGAGTATCGCATTTTTGCAGCGTTGCATTGATTTTCACGTTATTTGGTGTCTATCGCATGCTACCGCCTTGTTGTGAATTCCACGCTGACACAGGGTTATTTTTCCGCGATAGGCTACAATGTTGAAAGTTGCGTTACGATACTCTTGCAGTAGTTATCACACGTTCTTGTGAATACACCCTGTAATGTTTTCTGTCTCAGGTAAAATTAGTTTTTGCAAACTATTTATTAAAGTTACTGTTGGGATACTTTCCAACCCAGGAGCATTGTAATAGTGTTGAGTTAATGCATGTGAGGTAGATTTCCATACTGACTCAGATCACTTACGGGGTCTATGTCATACGCAGTTCCACATATGTGCAGCCTGAGCTTGTGAGAGTGCACAGGAGCTTCTGGGTCTGGACAATGGGTATGCATTAATAAATAAATACCTAAATAAATGATCTAAAAAGGCAGGGATATTTTTCAATCGCCTTTTATTTATTGGTAACAAGTGGGTAACCTTCAGGTGTCTCACCAGTTGAATGTAGAGATGTTCTACTCATTCGAGTCAGCGACACTTGAATACTGAGCCCTCGGAAGAAATTGGACACAATGCAAAGTATTTGTTCATAAAAGCCCGCCTGCAAGTGTCCTTGCACCCATATATTATATTAATAAAAAGCAGAGCAGCCATCTTAGATTACCAATCATATTTAGCTGCTTATGTATTTTAAGAGCTAAAGTGAGTACGTGCAGAGAAGCCAGGAAATAACTCTGTACTAAAGTGCTAGGGCTAAAATGCTATAATTAACCAGAAAAACCCTCGAAACTCTGTTTTCAGTATAATAATCCTGGTCAGTCTAGTATTCCAAATTATTCAAAAACTTCCAAATCTCATAAAACGTTTTGCCCACTCGCATCGCATAAGCTTCCTCGAAAGCCCTCCTCCATTTAATTTTATTGAGCCATTTGTCAACTTTCCTAAACTTGACCTGTGACCTGCCCCCAGTTACCTGCGATTGTGTATCTCAGCCTGGGCTGCTGAGGCTTGGGTTGCTGTGGGCTCCACTTGGCAGTGTCTGGAGTCTTATCTCCACAGCACTTGAGCACTTATCTCCACAGCACTTGAGTTTTTCACTGGTCTTTAAAGATCATTTACATCTCTTTGGAACTGGCTAAGGAGACTTTGTTTTATTAATTTGTTCTGGTACCCCATGGGTCACCACTCTGCCTATTCACTATTCCCTATATTTGTATTTTATTTTTACTCCCACAGTAGGAGAATGTATTTAATGAAAAGGCATCTCATGAGTAGGGATGCCACCTTTCCCAAAAAGAAAAAAACTGGCCATTTGATGCTGTTTAAATGGTCTTCAAAGGCCTCTCCTTGAAACTAAACAGGGCTGTAAATAAAAAGGTATGTATACATTTGTAACATGACTTTTCTATTTTTGTTTCCTTTTATTTAAATAAATGTAAAGTATAATTATTAGTCCTGGATCATTAATGCATCCTAGAATACATTTAAAAGTGGTTTCTATTTGTATTTGCTGTTTGAAGTATGCAAAAATAAGTGCAAAAAATACCAGCTTTAGGCGATTTTCTTCATTTTTGTACCGACTGGGACATCAGGACACCAGTGGTGCCAGTATAAATCCGATCAGTTGGCAACCCTAGTCAGGAGACTGAAAGTTTGTGGCAGGAACAGCACATTATCTATTACATCCACCCTCCATCCCTGATTGATGCCAAAATAGCAATAGTCCAACATATCTGAAACCGTACCGCAGCAGTCAATGCAATACTGAGTAACTCTTGATGTCAGGGAATACATTCTGCATTCAGACAACTCTACCCTCATTGTCACCGTTCACCCTTCACTTTCATGTGCACCTGGTACTGACAGCGATCACACTGCACTCACACCATTCACCCTGCTCCTACCCTGAACTCACACAAGCATACTTCTCACCATGTACACACACCTGACACTCCACTCACTTGTCACTCTCAATGCTCATCCTACATTCACAGCGATCCCACTGCACTCACGATGTTACCCTACACTGTCACCAGTTATCCTCCTCTTATCCTGTGCTCACACAAGCACACTGCTCACCTTGCACTCACAGTGACCACACTACACTCATGTCCTTTGCCATGAACTTACGCCATTCTCCCTCCACTTACCCTGCAGTCACATCAACACACAGCTCACCCTACAATCACCGTGATCACACTGCACTCACAGCATGCACTCATGATTTTCATCATGCACATACATGAGCACACCACTCACCCTGCACTCATGTGACATTTCACTCACCTGTCACTCTCACGGTTCACTTTGCAATCTCAAACAAGCACATTTCACACCATGCATTTATTCCTCCCACTCTGCACTTTCACCCGCACTCAAACTTGTATATCACATCACTCACCCTGCAGTCAGTTCTCTCACCCTATTCTCACACTATCACATTGCTCACTGTGTACTCACATAGGTACTCCTACCATTCACACAGCTCGCCCTTCACACACATCTTCACTACATGGGCACAGCCTCACCCTGCACTCACACCATACAACCATGCACAGCAATCACCCTGGAGTCACACTAGTACCTTGCACTTCCTTCTCTCACCCTGCACTCACACGGACAAATCTCTCAGCCTGCATTCTTACAGGCACTCTCTTAATCCTGTCTACATGCAGGGACAATAGTCTGCCGGAACTCATATTGACACACCACTGCATTAACTGCTCATTCTGTGCCATACACAGGCATACCACTCACCCTACATTTACACTGCTCACACCACCCTGCACTCTCCCCTCTCACTCTACATGCACTTTTCTCAGCCAAAACTCACATGAGCCCTCCTCTCACATTGCATTCATGCAGTTCACCTGACACTCACATCTGCACACTTTTTCCCCCTACACTTGCACCACTCATGCTGCATTCACTCAAACTATTCGCCTTCCCCCAGCACTTACATTAGCACACCTCTTACTCTGCACATACACAAAATTACACAACTCTAATGAATGTACACATATTTCTACAGTGTCACCCATAGAATACCTGCTCTTTCCATAGTACTAGATATCTACCTAATTCCATCTACACCAACTGGGCTGGTGCAAAAGGGTTTGAATGAACTGAGAATGTGGAATGGCCCAAGGAGGGAGACTAAGGCCGAGGCTTCGGGATTGAGGATTGTGTGATACCTTCAGCCCTTCCTGGCTTTCTATCCACCACAATGATTTATTCCGGGACACTTAGGGCATCATTACGATCTGCCACCGTAATGGCATACAGGACGGAGTGCCATAGGCACAGCAGTCCTGCTGTGCCCATTAGGATGCGACCACCACCGTGGAGGTCGCATCTCGCATATTGAACAATGTGGCGGGTGGTGCTGTAAGCAGCAGCCGCCACAATGGCCAAAATGCATGTTGTGCATTGGCATGCACAACGTGACAGGCCCTGCGCGGTGCCTGCCACCTTGTTCATGCCAATGCTGGGGGGTACCATAGGTACCCCCCCAAGTGCAGCCCCCTATCCCCAAACCCCCTGGGGGCCCACAACGGTGTGTGGTTATTGCAATTGTGATTGAGCCAGCGGCTTTGATCATTTGAGGTGTTTTCTTTGTGGTGTGGGAGGTGCACATCCAGAGTAAATCTCTGCTATATATATATATATATATATATATATATATATGTATGTAGTCCACAAAGTGATTGTGAACGCCCGCTGCCTCTAGTCCAAAGGGCGTGTCGACACCTGGACCTCCCAGTCACGGTCCACATTAATTCACCAATACTTCCAAAGAAAGCAGTCAACGCTGTGTCTGTGTGAAATTATTTAATGCCAGCTGGATAGTGATAGACGCATTTTGCCTGACTTGCAGGCTTGGTCACTAGCAATTCAATAAAGTTCATGTTGTATTGTAAACCACTGTTTTGGGGATTTTGAGTTAGTGCGATGCGTGACACTCTATAAATGCTTTCCAATATGAATTGAAATTAACATCGGTAAAATTGTATATCGTTTGTAATAAGCTGCTTGTGTTGATAACAGCATGGCACAGCGTCTGTTTTAATAATGAACTCCACTTTGTATGTTTATACCAAAAACTACTAGTCTGTTGTTTACTTCTACTGTTGTAGTCCATCAAGTGATTTGTTTGCACTATGAGTTAAAAACACTTTGAAAACTTTATTGAATTGCTAGTGACCAAGCCTGCAGGTCAGGCGAAACGCGACTAGCACTATCCAGCTGGCATTAAAGTAATTTCGCACAGACATGGCGTCGACTGCTTTCTTTGGAAGTATATACATCCAAAAAAGAAGGAGAGAATTCTGGGTAGTTCTCAAGTTTAGGTGGAAGGCAGCTCCTGTATAGAGCACCCTCAACACCAGTCACACTCTAAATTTGCTCATCTCAAATGTCTGCTTTTCTATCAAAGTTTTTAAGCATAGGATTAGCACAGTGCTATCCATGCCGAGATAGAAATGGACAAAGTCTTTTGCCATTTATACAGCAAAGTTTTTAAGCATAGGATTATCACAGTGCTATCCAGCCGAGCTGTAAAATGACAAAAGCCATTTACCACTCCAGGCACAATATTACAGCTTTGGATTGGTAAAATACCATCCAAGCCAACCTGAAATGAATAAAAGCAACCCCTGACATGTGTTTCGCTGTCATTACAGCTCTTCAGAGAGGATTAGTGTGGCCAGACACAAGGGAACACCCAGTATAAGTCAATATATATATATACATATCTTTCCGATCTCTTGCAGGTATCTTATATCAGTTGCTGCTTGTTTATTAACCAGTAATTCATACATTTAATGAGTATTACTCAGTATAATTCATGCATTTAGATTATAGTTTGCTACATATATTTGAATCTTATGCATTTGGCATCTGATATAGTCTTTGTTTAGAGAGTTTTATATGATAAACCCCAAGCCTCATTCTAAAAGTGATAGAGTTTTTGCAATCTGTTAAATAAAAACCCTTTTTTAAAAGGTGCTGTTTGTTTTGTTTTGATGTCTTGTTGTGCCAGGGGTGGTAAAACAATCATTACATGCTCCAAAATGTATATTATTTAAGGGTGAAGTGGTAAAAAGTACCCCGCCCTGGGTGAGTGCTGGGTCTTGGTTCAGCCTAAGGGGGATGTTGCAGTTAGGATCTGTCCTTTTTGTGAAAAGCAGATTCATTACAGCCATGAGATCACATTTCACCATCACTGATGCCACACCACTATTTCATGACCTAACATTGTGTTGAATTCACGGGCCTATGCCATATACATGAAGCCGGACCCTTTATGGTTTAAACAGCCTCCTATTCCTACGGTCTGATGCTGACACATCCATTGACATAATACCTAAAGACGATAAGCCAAAACAGGCTCTCCATCAGATATAACATGGGTGGTGCTTGATTCCTTAGTGGCCTACAAGATGTCTTAGTGAATTAAGCATTCTTTGCTGACATGTATGTATGACCAACCTCTATGTATGTGCTTATTTGCACTATTTTCCTGGTCCCTACCTGGTCGGCGCAGGGAAGCAGATCGCTTGCTGTCTCTGCCCGGACCCGAGTCTTGCCGCCATTCCTTGCGTGAGGGACACGCCCACCTCCGGTGGCCACGCCCCCCCCTCTCAGGACGCTATAACCTCGCGCTGACTGCAGCGCCGCTCCCACTCTTGTGAATACTCCTGAGGCGAACTAGCCGGGAGCTGTACAATTTTTAAAGAAACATTTTGTGATTGATACTGTGTTTTTAGGTGTTACTCTATAGTTTTTAAAATTGCTTATTTGCACTATTTTCCTGGTCCCTACCTGGTCGGCGCAGGGAAGCAGATCGCTTGCTGTCTCTGCCCGGACCCGAGTCTTGCCGCCATTCCTTGCGTGAGGGACACGCCCACCTCCGGTGGCCACGCCCCCCCCTCCCACTGCCAAGTACACTCTACAAAACATGAGTACCAGCCGGAAGCGCAGCGGACGAGCGCAGCGGGCGCGACGAATGCGCGCCGAAGGCGCGCTTAAGGCAAGCTCGTCTGCGCTCGTCCGCGCCTCGGCAGCGCCCGGTGTGCCATCCGCGGCCCCGCTCTCCTCGCTCACCAGTAGCTCTCCGCACTTAACGCGGGAGGCTTTACTCCTCCTTAGAGACTACGCCCACGAAGGCCAACTGTCCTTCCAAGACACCGCTTATCCTCTGCACGACTTTGCGCGCAAAGGCTTATTTACTGGTGGCCTGCTGAATGTCAGGTCCCTGCCCAAACACGCCCACGAAATCGCTCAGCTCATAGACAATCACCATCTTGATGCCTTATTCCTGACGGAAACATGGACCCACTCTGACTGCAATATAGAATTGGATTGGGCCTGTCCACAAGACTTCAAAATCCTGCACCTCCCACGACCTAAGCGGCGGGGCGGCGGAGTCGGCTTAATCCACAGAGCGTCCTGGTCAGTAAAAACTATTGCTATGGACCCAGTGGTCGGGACCGAAATACTTGGCCTTGCCATCGACTGTCATCTCGGAATTACCTTTACGGCTGTGATTTGCTACCGCCCGCCGGGAGCCTTCAACTCCACTCAGCAGCAGTCGCTCCTCACCACCCTTACTAATATGGCCACTTCACACAACAATCTGATTGTCTTGGGCGATTTCAACCTCTGGCCCAACGGCAGCCTAGATTCTGCACTTAACAATCTCCTACTTTCCTGTGAAGGAATAGGACTGTGCCAGCTAGTGAACAAACCCACACACGTAGCAGGGCACCAGCTCGACTTAATCTTCTCCTCCCCCCAGTTAGCACATCTGAGCGATATTTTGCCGATGTGCTGGACCGACCACGCACTCATTAAATTTTATATAGCAGGCAGCAGGTCTTGTAGACCGGCACTCCACGGCCCTGTACCCCCGTACAGAGATTGGAAGGCTCTGGAAAAACTCAGACGAAATGGCCCAGTATTTGAAGTGGCAGACAGCTTTTCCATTACTCATCCAGTGGAGGCTAACTATCTATCCCTTTGCACCAGGATTTCCAACACTTCGGACCGCCTCGTCCCTCTGAAAAAGGGTAAATCCCAGAGACGGGCACCGGCCCCATGGTTTGATGACTCTTTAAGAGCTCTCAAACTAGCATGCAGACAAGCAGAGAGAAAATGGAGGCAGGGTTACTCTGACACCTACAAAATTCTTTGGAAAGAAAACCTCCGGGAGTACAAAACGGCTATCGCCCAAAATAAGGCTAAACATTACTGCTCCATCATTTCCAACGCCACTAACAGCTCAAAAAGTATCTTCCAGATACTCAAAAATCTAACTAATCCGGACTGTGTCACTTCTACACAGCCTCCCACCCAAGCCCTCTGTGACAATCTTGCAGTGTTTTTTATCAACAAAATCAACACTATTATTCACAACCTGAAAACACCCCCAGCCTCAGGCATTTCCAATATGCAGGGACCAGACACCAGTTCTCGAAACTCGTCGCTTCCTGGCCCTGTCCTTTTGGCTAGACTTCAGGAATTCCCCCCGATTCCGGTCTTCGAGTTTGAAAGACTGGCGCTTGGTATCACCTCGGGTTCTCCACTCGACCCCCTACCACCAAAAGTCTGGAAAAATTTTGGAAATGAGCTCTTTGACACCATGCGCCTTATATGTAATCAGTCTCTGCACAGTGGCTTTGTCCCAACTCCCTGGAAACAGGCACTGATTACCCCTCTCTTGAAGAAACCTTCCCTGAGCTCGGACTGTCTGTCAAATTACCGACCCATCTCCCTGCTGCCTTTCCCAGCGAAGATCGCCGAACGATGGGTCAGCTCGTGCCTGTCCGCCCACTTAGAACAAAACAACCTTCTTGATGATCACCAGTTCGGGTTCCGTCCTGCCCACGGCACCGAAACAGCAGTCCTGACAGCCATGGAGGATCTTCGCATGCGTGCAGACAGGGGTCAGCCAGTGGCGCTGATACTACTGGACCTGTCTGCCGCATTCGATACGGTCAATCATGGTATGCTGCTGCAGAGACTTGGTGAGGTGGGAGTGGAGGGCACTGCATTGCTCTGGTTTCACTCCTACCTTCGGGACAGAAGACAGGCTGTCTCTCTCCCCCCATTCCAATCCACCTTTGCACCAGTACCCCAGGGAGTCCCTCAGGGCTCCTCCATCAGCCCCATCCTTTTTAATGTGTATCTCATCCCGCTAATCAAACTAATCCAATCCTTTGGGATCAAAACAATAAACTACGCGGATGATACACAGCTCATCCTCTCTTGGGAGGGTGAAGATGCCACTCCTTTCTCGACCTTCCACGACTGCTTAAGAGCGACGGCTGGATGGCTTCACATAAACTCCCTCCAGTTTAACTCCGCAAAAACGGAGGTCCTGTTCTGTTCAGGCACCAAGATACCCCGTCAGTTTCCGACTGATTTCTGGCCCCCAGAGTTTAGTGACAAACCTCTGCCAGTTCCCTCGGTTCGCAACCTGGGAGCCATGCTTGACAACAAATTAAGTATGGAAACCCAGGTGACGAAAACTGTGGGGATCTGCACAGCCCTGCTTCGCTCACTGCGGAAAATCATGCCTCTCCTCCCGGCACAAGCCAGGGCGTCGATAGTCAGGTGTACGATACTCAGTCGCCTTGACTATTGTAACGCCCTGCTCCTGGAGTCTCCAGTCACGCTGATGGATCGTCTACAGCGAATCCAATCTGCCGCCGCCAAGCTGGCTCTTGGCTGGACGAGGAGGGCTTCGGCCACAGCAGCTCTGTCTGAGCTACACTGGCTACCTCTAAAACAACGAGTGGCCTTCAAGTCCCTCTGCATTGTCTTTAAGGCTCTGCATGGACTTGGACCTAAACCTTTGCAAGCCCTGTTTATGTGGTACACTCCTGCCAGAGATCTACGCTCCTCCTCGGCTTGTTTGGTAAAGGTACCCAGATTTAATAAAGCCAGAACAGGGGGAAGATCCTTTAGTGTTGCAGCGGCCAAGCTGTGGAACAGCTTGCCCACTGACATACGTCAGATGTCCCAGCTTCTTCCGTTTAGGAGACGTATCAAGACCTGGCTTTTCCCTCAATAACTGTCCGTTTGATTGTTCCCCCGGTTATTCGCTAACAGAGTACTCTACAGCGCCAGGAAGCCTGCAAGGTATCAGTCGCGCTCTACAAATCCCCAAAATAAATAATGTATGACCAGCAGGAGTTGAAATGCTTGCCCATCCAATTCATCCTTTTCTCCTTTTGAGATCAGGAATTTGAATAACTTTATATCCTGCAATATTTCCGACACTTACTTGGAGTGCTTAAAAATGTCATATATCAACCACTAAATAAAAACAAATTGTTAATATTAGTATCTTTTTGAAATAACAATAATAACAAAAATATTAATAATAATTTGCTAATACTCAGTGATTGAGGAATGACCTGATAATCTGGCTGCCTTTTGGGTAAGTTCCCAAATCAACGAAATGGGAGTGAGTGGTCATTCTGCGCAGCAAGTAGTCTCTGAATATGAGTTACTACCACTTGCCACTCTATTGTAATCTTCCCTTCTTGCACTCCTGCAAAGGACTTTGAAGAAGCTTCTGTGCAGCTTTCGCATAGTAGATTTGTTTTATATGATAGTATCATAATAAATAAACAAAGCTTGGTATTTTGTTTTGTTATAAATATGTATGTCTTTACAATAAAGCGTACATTTCAAATGGGACATTTTTCAATTGAACAAGCATTGAGGACTCTTAAAAGTAGTTTTACTCATATTCTGGGAATTTGGCACAATGATAATATTTATTTACTCTAAATAAAAACTGTTGATGAAACTTGTTTAAATTAACCAAAGCTTTTTTTCAAATATCTAGGTCTCCAGAAAATAATGTATAATTCTGTCCATTGATATCACTCAAAATAAAATACATTTCAAAATATTGATCACATTTGAATTTATGCCCTTCATTTAACAGCCTTTTACAGTCACCCAAACTTAGGTCCTCATCTATGTGGAATTGGCGTAGAGTTATGCTGCAAGTATTCTTGCTGCTCTGCCCTATGCCAATGTGAAAGGGCATACCAGTAGGGGTTGCTCCCGGACAGGGATGGTGGGGCGTTAAATAACAAAAAAAATCACTTCCCTTTAATGGCCGACCCGCAGCCGCCTCCCCTGCCTCCTCTTCCTTCTTCTTTTCTGCAGTCCGGCAGCAGCAGAAAGCACCTGTCACACAGGCTTCCCTGAGCCATTCACAATGCTGCAATGCAGCGTTTTGATTGTCCTGAGCGCTGTGGATTGGCGCTCAGACGGGAACAGGGAGTCTGTGCAGGTTCCCAACCAGACTGTGTGATGCAGCCTGGTAGGAACATGCAAAGTGCACATGAAGTGTTTGGTTGGCCCAAGTTGCACACTTTGGGAGTGTAAACTGCTCCTCCCCTGCTCTGACCAGCCCGCCCCACACTCCACACAAGCCACTGACTGAATGCAACAGGAAAAATAAAATGCAAATAATGATACTTTATTGTCATTTTATTTTTCCTTTTTGCACAGTGGGGCAATGCTTCTCTGCCTTAGCCACTGGGGCAGAAATGTGCCGTATTTATGAAATGCAGTGCATTCCAGGACTTTTTCCCTGTGCTGGTGCACAATTAGCTGCCTAGTGCCAATCCAGGCACCCTTGCAGCATGATGCAAGGTTGTCTGCGTTGCATGCAGGATTGTTTCTTGTGCAGGAAGATGTGCCTTCTTGCACAAAAATAATCTCAAGAGGCGTTTTCCTTTTCTGAAGAATGCAGCACACATGGAAAGAAGAAAAAACAAGGAGATATAAACATATTTCTCCTTTCTGTTTAGGCATAAGGTGTTGGTGCTGCCCCAGGTTTAGGTGATTAAGTAAATCAGGGGAAGTGTCAAAATCCATGGGTGTTGCATGAGAAAACCCACCACAATGCTCCCTGGTGCAGAGTAAGGCAAGACAGCGACCTGACCTGCCTTGTCAAACTCCATAGCTATGAGGCCATGCAAATCCAATTAAAGTGGCTCTGCGTGGCCTCATAGATATGTTTGCGAGGTTTGTGCCGCTGGACCATCAGAAAAAGTGATGCCCTGGGGGCGCAAGCCTCTCATTTAATAGGTCACTTAGTATGTGTTATTCTTTTTTTTACCCCTTGAAGTGCAGGGAGTGAGAAGTTCACCTGAGGGCGCTTGTCTATTATCTGAGATATACATTTAGGGACACATTTATGGGAATTTGTGGTAGGCCAGCACTGCAAGTCTTCTTGCTGCACTTCCCTAATGCCAATGCGAAGGGGCATGAATGAAACGTACTTATGAAATACGATGAATACCTGCCCTGTCCCACTGTGCTGGGGCACAATTTGCTGTCTAGCGCCAAGGCATGCATTCTTGCACCATGGTGCAAGGGTTTCAGTGTTGCATGTAGGATTGTTTTTGTACAAAAAGGGGCACTGAAGTGATGCACCAATGATGCAATTCTCTCATAAATAATCTCCCCTGGATTACAAATCAAGAGTCATATTACCAGTGGTGCAGCACTAATTTGATGCTTAGGTGCATTCCTTCACGCACATGATTGAGAATTAACAGTGCACAGTTTGCATTTTGAAAACCCGAATCACAGGAGGTGTTGTCGTGAACACAGCTTTGTGACTTCTGTTGAGTCACAGACTTCAGCTGGTCTCACACTGCAGCAGTCAGCTATTCATAGCAGAACATGCCAATCAGAGAGAGAGATGGAAAGTCAGAGACTAAATTTGGCAGACAGCTTAAGAGAATACTCTGACGCAGAACACCAGTACAACTTTAAACAGACAGATGACAGAAAAAAATAGATTTTTCAAGTCTCTAAATGGAATGAAAACCTTTGATACATGATCTTATACCATTCACAAAAAAACAGTAGCTGTCCTAGCCACAGAAACATAGTGATCTGTAAGCTAGTTTGCTTCCACTGAGATCAGTTCTATGATGAATGCAGTAGTCCATTGTATTCCCAAACCAATGTATTTGAACAAGTATTAGATACTGTGCCAAAGTATATGCAAACATTAGGGCAAAAACTATTTTCCTGATTTATGAAGCCTGTAAATTAGGGTTGCTGTATGTGTGTGTGTAGTGCACTTTCCATTGCTTCATCCAGGGCGAAGGTGAGTGTTAAAAGAGGATGTATGATGTAACCATGCAAGCCATACCACACATGGCTGTACAACACAGTCATTACAATGAACGCACCACTACCACACAAGTCTTTACCACGCAAAATGATACTATGCATATGCCTTTACCACTCATGCCATTACTGCGAAAACTCGCTGTAAACACATGTATGGTAAAGGCACACACGGGGTAAAAATTTAACAGGTAAGTGTGTGTCTCTGTGTGTGTGGACATTATATTTAGAATCAGGTTTCACTTGTACAAAACCTATGAAATTCAGCACTTAAAGTTAGCTGAGCAAACTATAAATTGTGCCCCCTGAAATGCGCTGCTTATGACCTCACATATTATATCACTCATGACATGGTCAGTGAGAATGAATTTCTAAGGATTTTTTATTCCATAACTAAAATGCCATTCTAAACTTTGTTTTTTTAAGTGAGTTTCTTTGGTTTTTTACCTATAAGTTGTGTTTGAAGTGTGGTGGAGAAAGCGGGTGTGTCCTCCAACTAGCTCTCAGCACTTACACTGTCTGGGACTTACTGGAGGTAACAGAAGGGGTTTCTGGGCCCCAAAGACCCTCAGCAACCATGGGGACTTTATCTTCCAACCAGCAGTATCCCAGGAGGAGCATTTGCAAAGTGGTGATGATGGGTGGGCATGGACCCAAATATCTCTCAGCAATCCCACTCTGTAGGACTTACTCGAGGTAACGAGGGGTAGTTGGCCCCCAAGGACCCCTACCAGCCAAGGGGATTTCATCCCCAAACAAGCATTGCACCAGGAGGTGTATTTGCATATGGTGATCAAAGGGGCTGTAGCCTCCAAAGATCTCGCAGCAATCCCGCAGTGTGGGACTTAGTGGAGGAAACCGAGGGTTTTTTGACCTCTAAGGAGCCTCCAGGGACAAAAAGACTTCTTCCCCCAACCAGCAGCACACAAGGCTATCCATTTGCAGAGTGGTGGAGAAAGCGGGTGGGCCTACAGCGAATTTGCAAGGCATTTTTCTTTCCTCTTTTTTCAGAGACAGGAGGCTGCACAGCCCCCTTCCCTGGGTCAATTTTGGCCTCGGGGACACCATCCCTCAGGCCAGGCATTTTTGGACTGGGGAGCGGAACCCCTTTCCGAGCCGATTTTACCCTCAGGGACCCCATCCCCCGGGGCCTTCCCCTTTTATTTATTTTATAATTTTCTTAAACAGGGAGGAAGCTGCACTGCCCCCCTCCTGGGCTGATTTCGACCCTGGAAACCCTATTCCTCATGCCCCAGCCTCTGTTGTGGGTGCCCTGGACCCACACAGTGCACCCACTAAGGGGAAGCCATAAGGGCCCCCACATTCCCTGCAAGCTCCTTGCGTCCTTCCGGAGCCAGCATTGCTTTTGGACAGAGGAGCTGCTGAACATGCAGCTCCCTCGGGCCAAAAGATATTCTGGTCTGCTTTCAGCAGGCAAGAGCATTTGTAATATATGCTCTCTAGTTTCAGTGTATTGCTGCCAGACTGCCAGATCGCAACTGTGCTCATTGGCTGCGCTTCGCAGCATGCTGCAATTAAATAATTTCTGAAGTGATTTAATTTAAAATTGAACGTAATATGTGAGGTAATAAGCAGTGCATTACGGGGCGCAAGTTATAGTTAGCTCAGTTAACTATAACTGCTGAATGTCACTGGTTTTGTATGAGTGAAATCTGACCCTAACTATAACGTCCCTGTAACCTTTGTATTTTCATTGAATTTCTAAGGTTTTTTGAATCCTTCTTCCTACCTATAACGTCCTTGTAACCTTTGATTTTTCCAGTGAATTTCTAAGGTTTTTTAACTTGTTGTCATGTTTGCAGAGTGGTGGTGAAACGGGGGCTGGGCCTTCGACCTGCTTTCAGAAATCCCCCTATGTAGAACTTACAGGAGGTACCAGTAGTGCACCACGAGCTGCGTATGCAGAGTGGTGGTAAAGGGTGATTGGCCTCCAAAGACCTCTCAGCAATCCCGCGGTGTGGAACTTATTGGAGATAACAGGAGGGGTAGTTGGCTCCCAAGGATGTCCTTGGTGGCCAACTACCCCTCCTGTTAACTCCAGTGAGCCTCACACAGCAGAATTTAGTAGACCTGTTGGGAGGCCACGCCCCCTTTATATACAAGTCTGTAAATGTGCATCCTGGCACACTACTAGTTCGGGATGAAGTTCCCTTGGCTCTTGAGTGTCCTTGGGGGCCAGCTAACCCTCCTGTGACCTTCAGTAAGATCCACAACAGCTGGATTGCTGACCGGTGGTCAGAGGCCACGCCACCTTTGCCCACCGCTCTGCAAATGCACATGCTGGCACACTGCTGCTTTGGGGAAGAAGTCCACTTTAGTCCTGAGGCCCTCAGGAGGCCAGTGGACCTCCCCCCACCAGCAGTGCACCTGGAGGCGTGTTTACAGAGCGCTGGAGAAAGGATTCAAGGACTCTGACCATCTCCCAGCAATTCCACTATGTGGGGCCTAGTGGAGGAAACAGAAGGTCTTGTTGGCCCCTAAGGACCATCAGCAGCCAAGGGGACTTCATCCCCCAACCAGCAGCATGGCAGGAGGAACATTTGCAGAGTAGTGGGGAAAGGGGGCAGGGCCTCCAGTGAGTTGTCAGCTTTTTTATGTTCTAAGAAGGGGAGCTGACTGGCTCCCCTTCCTTTGGTTTAATGGTCCTGGGGACCCCATCCTCTGGGGCCTGCTACCCTTTTCTTTAAGAAAGTAAGGAGGCCGCACGACCCTCCTCCTGAGGCCAATTTCGGCACTGGGGACCACAGCCTTTATATTTATGTTTGACCTAGGGGATGGCAGACCCCAGGGCGTAGGGGTGCGACATAGGCACCCAAACATTACCTCATAAACTGCCCTCGGGACCTGGCCAACCCAGAGTCCTTTATTTAACAAAGCCCAGGAGACTACACTTCGTTTAAAAAAAAATTCCAGTGAGAGTCACGTATCCAGCGTGACACCCACCAAAATATTTTTCGTGGGGCAGGTTGTTGAAACCTTCCCAATTTTCTTTTCTTTTAATCTTTTTTCTTGTGACTGGGTACAAGATAGCTGCCAATAATTCCTGATTTGGAGTGTTAGCAGCCAATCAGACCTCATCACAAGATCGGGAGGGGTGACCTGACCCCAGGACACCCCCCGCGCCGCACGACTCGCCAGCTGTGCCCCCTCGCTGCTGCTCATTCGCCCTGCTCCGTTATTGCCTCATTTTCGTGCTCTCTGTGACTGTACTTTAACTTGTGATTGTACTTCTGTTGTTGTACTTCTGTTTTTATAGACAGTGTGCTTTTTGTTTTTTCATGGTACCCCTGGTGTGCCCCCACCCGCTCCCCGCTTCCCGCCGCCGCGCCCTCGCGGCCCACCCCCTTTTAATTCCTGTACCCCATTGGCACCCAAGCTCCCGCCTCCCAGCTGCTCCTCCCTCCCACTTGGCCTCATATGGAGCACGCGCGGCGCAGGTGAGTGTGACCTGACCCCAGGACACCCTGCGCCTCACGGCTCGCCAGCTGTGCCCCCTCGCTGCTGCTCATTCGCCCTGCTCCGTTATTGCCTCATTTTCGTGCTCTCTGTGACTGCACTTTAACTTGTGTTTGTACTTCTGTTTTTGTACTTCTGTTTTTATAGACAGTGTGCTTTTCGTTTTTTCACGGTACCCCTGGTGTGCCTGCACCCAATCCCCGCTTCCTGCCGCCGCTCCCTTGTGGCCCCGCCCCCTTTTCATTCCTGTACCCCATTGGCCACCCCGCTCCCACCTCCCAGCTGCTCCTCCCTCCCACTTCGCCTCATATGGAGCCCGTGGTCACGCGCAGCAGTCACGCGCAGCGGGCACGCCTATTGTGCGCCGAAGGCGCGCCAAAGGCGAGCCCATCTATGCCTGTCTGCGCCTGGACCGCACCCAGCGCCAGGACCCTGGTCCCCGATGATGCCATCCCACACGACGGACCTAAGACGCCGCCACCGTCAACGCTCTCAAACCCAACCGGAATCCCGCCTGCTACCAAGCCACCCTGAAACGCACCCACGGACCCTTCACCTGTCGAGCCTGCAACTTCACCTGCCTCCGGACCTGCACTGCACCTGAAAGGCCAAGCACCAGCAACAACCACCTCAAGTGCATCCTGCTCAACACCCGCTCCGTTCACAGACACGCCATCGAACTTTGGAATCTGCTCGACACAACATTACCGGACGTCGCCTTCCTCACGGAAACCTGGATGAACGCCTCCTCAGCTTCTGACATCGCCATAGCCATCCCGGACGGATAAAAGATCACCCGGAGGGATCGTGTCAACCAGACCGGAGGAGGCATCGCCATCATCCACAAGAACACCATCCGCATCACAAGCAACTCCGACGACACCTTCACCGCCCCCGAACACCTTCACTTCCAGATACACACCGACCCCAAGACCACCCTCAGAGGCACTCTCATCTACAGACCCCCGGGACCACGCACACAATTCAGCGAAGCCATCACAGACTTCATCAGCCTGCACGCCCTCACCTCCTCTGACTACATCCTCCTAGGAGACCTCAACTTCCACCTGGAGAACAACACTGACGGCAACACCACCACCCTGCTGGACAACCTGGACAACCTCGGACTCAAGCAACTGGTTAACACCCCCAACCACTACGCCGGCCACACGCTTGACACCGTCTTCTCCTCCAGCAAACACATCTCCTTCAGCCACTCCACCGGACTTCATTGGACTGATCACAGCTGCGTCCGCTTCAGCTTCAAGAGAACGACGACCCACCACCACCCACAACAGGTTCCCCGCAGGAGCTGGAGCAAGATCACCGCCGACCAGCTCACCACCTCCCTCAGCCACAACCCTCCCACCAGCACAATGGACCCCAACGAAGCCGCCCGCAACCTCACACAGTGGCTCACCAACTGCGCCGACAACCTCGCACCACTGAGGAACCCTCTGAGCAGACCCGGCAGCAAGAAAGCCTTGTGGTTCACCAACGAACTCAAAAAATCCAAGAAAAACTGCTGCACCTTCAAAAAAGCCTGGCTCCATGACCAGACTACAGAAAACATGACTTCCCTCAAGAACGCCACCCTCGCACACCACCAGCTGATCCGCACCACTAAAAAGACAACATTCAAAGAATGACTGGACAACAACACCCACAACAGCAAGGAACTATTAAGCATCGTCAAAAAGCTCTCCAACCCCAGCGCCGGAAACAATGACATCACACCCTCGCAAGACCTCTGCAACTCACTTGCCTCCTTCTTCCACCGCAAGATCGCCGACATACACAACAGCTTCGGCGTACCGACCACGCACCCAACCACCGATCCAATGCCCCCCACCACCACCCTCTGCAACTGGACACCCGTCAGCACCGAAGACACCACCCCCACGATGAACACCATCCACTCCGGATCCCCTACCGACCCCTGCCCCCACCACGTCTTCAAAAAGGCCGACTCCATCATCGCACCCCTACTCCGGGACATCATCAACATCTCCTTCACCACCGCCACCTTCCCGGAGAGCTGGAAGCATGCGGAGCTCAGCGCCCTCCTGAAGAAACCGACAGCAGACCCCACCGACCTCAAGAACTTCCGCCCCATCTTGCTCCTCCCTTTCCCTGCCAAAGTCATCGAGAAGACCGTCAACAGACAAATCTCCGCCTTCCTCTAGACCAACGGATCCCTCGACCCCTCACAGTCCTGGTTCCGTGCAGACCACAGCACCGAGACCGCCCTCATCGCAGCCACCGACGACATCAGATCCCTGCTTGACAATGGGGAAACAGCTGCCCTCATCCTCCTGGACCTCTCTGCAGCGTTCGACACTGTCTGCCACCACACCCTAACACAGCGCCTCAGCAACATTGGAATCTAAGGGAAGGCACTGGAATGGATCATCTCGTTCCACGCCGGAAGAACACATAGAGTCCACCTCCCCCGTTCAGATCTGCGGCCGCCGAAGTCATCTGCGGCGTACCCCAAGGATCCTCGCTCAGCCCCACCCTCTTCAACGTCTACATGAGCCCCCTCGCAGACATCGCACGCCAACACAACCTCAACATCATCTCCTACGCCAACGACACCCAGCTGATCCTCTCCCTCACCAATGACACTGCCACCGCCAGAGCCAAAATACACGAGAGAATGAAGGACGTCGCCGAATGGATGAAGAACAGCCGCCTGAAGCTGAACTCAGACAAGACGGAAGTCCTCATTTTGGGATCAACCCCCTCCGCCTGGCACGACTTCTGGTGGCCTCCTGCCCTGGGCACCACCCCCAAACCAACGGACCACGCACGAAACCTGGGCTTCATCCTGGACTCCTCCCTCACGATGACCAGACAAATCAACGCCGTCTCGTCAGCCTGTTTCAACACCCTGCGCATGCTCAGAAAGATCTTCTGCTGGATCCCCACCAAAACCAGGAAGACGGTCACCCAGGCACTCGTCACCAGCCGACTGGACTACGGGAACACCCTCTACGCAGGTACCACTGCCAAACTACAGAAAAGACTCCAGCGCATACAGAACGCCTCTGCACGAATTGTCCTGGACATCCCCCGCCACAACCACATCTCCGCCCACCTGAGAGACCTGCACTGGCTCCCCGTCAGCAAGAGGATCACGTTCAGACTCCTCACCCACGCACACAAGGCTCTCCACGACCTGGGACCCAAGTACCTCAACAACCGCCTCACCTTCTACACGCCCACCCGCCAGCTGCGATCGATCAGCCTCGCCCTCGCCACTGTACCATGCATTCGCAGAACAACCACCGGAGGAAGATCCTTCTCCTTCCTGGCGGCCAAAACATGGAACGCCCTCCCCATCCACCTACGACTGACCCAAAACCATCTCTCCTTCAGGAGGCAACTCAAGACCTGGCTTTTCGAGCAGTAACGGACCCCTTCCCCTCCAGCGCCTTGAGACCCTCCGGGTGAGTAGCGCGCTTTATAAATTGTTTGATTGATTGATTGATTGATTGACTGCAGCCACAGTTGTATATCTGAGAAATCTTTATATTTCCTGGGAACTCCTGAACACATTCACACCATTTAACAAAAAAGGAGCCTTCTGGACCACGCGCTACCTTTTTGCCAAATTTGGTGTAATTCCATTCAGCATTTCGGGCTGTAGCCGTGTCTAAAGTTTCCTATGGAAATTAACATTGGAAAAAGCATTTTGGATCCCCCCTTTTTCTCGGCCCCCGCTTGACAAATCACCCCTTTGACTATCGCTCTTTACTTTTCCACCAGACTATACAAAGCAGACACAAATCCAGAATTGCAATGATTTTTCATTTTTTTACCTTTCGCCATAATGCGTTTGAGCTGCACAGCGGCCTTGATCACATGACATGAATGCATCTTGTCATTCATTTTTACATGCCACAGATCATCGATAGTGAAACAAGACTTTGCGTAGAACAAACTCATAGCTGTGCTTAAAAATAATACTTTCTTAATTGAATTCAATTCATTTAGGGGAATATATCAATCTCAGGAACATCATTGCTTTGGACATTTAAAATTCCAACACATTGTATATTATATATAGGCAAAATTATATTGCATTAATAACACTCCATTAATGTTGCTTAATAAGGCACAGGCCATCACAATGTCATTTCTATTTTAGTATGTTAACATTTTATGCAACAAGTGCCCTTTACCACTGTATCCAACTTCCCATTAAATGAAAAAGATATATATATATCTACAAATATATTCTCCAACTTGAACACACCATTCCAATTCAAGAAAAAAGAACGAGTGTGGACCCAATGTTTTTGCGAAATAGTTATTTTATTTTGCCTTGTCTGCCATTACGCGTTTCGGGCGCTCCTCGCCCTTGATCACATGACACCATGATTACTTTTCTTCCGCTTTTTAAAGTGCAAGTGCATTCAAAATACCACGTGACTTAGCAAGGACATAGGAAAAATACTAATTCATGTCTTAAATCACCTCCTTCCTGGGTAGCAATTGTCTATTTCACAATAAAATACATGTTAGGTTGTTTCGATTCCAAAATAGCTGCTTAAATGCAGAATAAATATTCAATCCACAAATATTTATGTACAAACACCCTGATAAGTCTTAGCATGTATTTTGCTAGAAGTCTCGGCTTGAATGCCCCATTATACAGTGCTGCCCATAACAAATTTCACAAATTCCTGTCCCCTTGCCAAGTTAATAAACTGTGTTTTACCCATATGCCCTAAATACCAAAATATGATGAATCCGTGTAGTAAACAAAACCCCTCTACCCTAAAGTACTAGAATAAAAATTGATATTATCATTGTTATCTCATATTTTTACAAACCTATTGCCATATCCAATTTCTCATTAAGGCACTTTCTAAATCGATATATGTTTGTCAATGATACCATATTTTTTTTCTCTTTTCTATTTTTTCTCTCTTATAGATCAACAGCTATTGTTGGGAAATATCATGTTTTTACAAAGTGCAAATCAGCAAAGGACCATATAGATATACCTGATACAATAGATATATATATATAAATAAATAAGTAAATAAATATATATATATATATATATATATATATATATATCTATATATATATAGATAGATATATATAGATATATATATATAGATATATATAGACATATATATATGTACAGTCCAAATCCCCTTCACTATGAAGAAGAAAGAGCCACACGCAGGTAACCTGGTCCAGCAAACTTTATTGCGCGACTTTCTGGCATGGCCCGTTTCGTAATAAAACTTTTTCAAATGCCTTCAGTCTTTGAATGCTCGCCAATGTCCACCTATTTAGAACAAATGTCTAGCTGCGATTGGCTGCTGACACCTGGCAGGTACTAGGGAGTATCCCAAAACTCGGCACTCCGGGTCCCAGGAACGACAGTCACAGAGCGTTAGTACTGCCCCAGTGGGCGGTCACTGCCTTTACTCCCTCCTTGCACCTGGATCTTTTCGTGGAAAAAGCGGCTGGCCTGGACCTTCACCCCCCCCCACACAGCACAGTTGCAGACTCGGAACATTCCAGCAGTGAAGGAAGTTCCCTCGTGAAGTCACGGTCCAAAACTGGTAGGCTGCTCCCGTGAAGTGTGGTGGCTCGGCGTTTCCCCAGTTCATGAGGTATTTCCAACAAGCGATTGCCACTACTAACTTATATATATATAAAACACTGAGGACCTGATTACGATGTCTGTCGTATCGCAACCGAAGTACTGTTGGTTGCTTTCTGACCGACATCTGCCCCTGCATTCCATTCGCCTCATTATGATTCTGTGTTCAGAGGCAGCATGCAGAGAGACCAACTGCTGCAGTCCTAAGGAGCCTGTCAGCCCAGCAGTTGGAAATATAAACCCTACAGTAAGGGCGGTGCCATCTGAGGCGCCACTGTAGGGATTACTATGTTCCTTTTGGTCTGTCTTTCTGTGGGGGTCGGACCACCATAGAAAGACAGGCAAAAAGCAAACTTTGGGCCCATGGGTGCCCGCAGAAATGTTTCCGGGGGGGGGCACATTTTTAACTTCATCACCGTCCCCCTTGCACCCTTCTCCCCTCTGCCTTGCACCCTTCTCACCCTCCCCCTTGCACTGTTCTCCCCCTCTGACTTGCACCCTTCTCTACCTTGCACCCTTCTCACCCTCTGCCTTTCACCCTTCTAGCCCTCTGCCTTGCACACTTCTCGCCCTTTCCCTTGCACCTTTCTCCCCTCTGCCTTGCACCCTACTCGCCCTCCCCCTTGCACCCTTCTCCACCTCCCCATTGCACCCTTCTCCCCCTCCCCCTGTACCCTTCTCTACCTCCACCTTGCACCCTTTTCTACCTTGCACCATTCTCCCCTCTGCCTTTCACCATTCTCCCCTCTGCCTTGCACCCTTCTTGCCCTCCCCCTTGCACCCTTCTCCCCTTCCCCCTTGCACCCTTCTCCCTTCTGCCTTGCACCCTTCTCTCCTCTACTGTGCACCATTCTCCCCTCTGCCTTGCACCCTTCTCCCTTCTGCCTTGCACCCTTCTCTCCTCTACTGTGCACCATTCTCCCCTCTGCCTTGCACCGTTCTCCCCTCTGCCTTGCAACATTCTCCCCTCTGCCTCGCACCCTTCTCCCCTTTGCCTTGCACCCTTCTCCCCTCTACCCTGCACCCTTCTCCCCTCTGCCTTGCACCCTTCTCCCCTCTGCCTTGCACCCTTATCCCCTCTGCCTTGCACCCTTCTCCTCTCTGCCTTGCACCCTTCTCCCCTTCCTCCTTGCACCCTTCTCCCCCACCGACCTGCACCCTTCTCTACCTTGCACCCTTCTCCCCTCAGCCTTGCATCTTTCTTTCCTTTGCCTTGCACCCTTCTCCCCTCTGCCTTGCACCATTCTCCCCTGGCCCTTTCACCATTCTCCCCTCTGCCTTGTTCCCTTCTCCCCTCTGCCTTGCAGCCTCCTCCCCTCTACCTTGCACCCTTCTCCCCTCTGCCTTGCACCCTTCTCCCTTCTGCCTTGCACCCTTCTCCCCTCTGCCCTGCACCCTTCTCCTCTCACCCTTGCACCCTTCTCCCCCTCTGCCTGCACCCTTCTCCCCTCAGCCTTGCACCCTTCTCGCCCTCTGCCTTGCACCCTTCTTGCCCCCTGCCTTGCACCCTACTCGCCTACTGCCTTGCACCCTTCTCGGCAACAACCGTGCACCCTTCTCACCCAATGGAGGGGGCTGCCACCTGGAACAATGGCACCATTTCCTAAGTATGATGGACTAGGACCGTCCCTGACTGGGCCCACACCGGAAGCACTGACGATCCGTGTGAGCAAGTGCCCCCCCCCCCCCCTTGTCCCGCCCATGTTTGAGCCCCCTAGCAGGGCCCCATTGCCCCCTGGACCTCCGCTATGTGGTCTGTGGGGAACCAATGTTACCCTTCTAAATATCCCTGCACCATGTGGCAGGCACTACACAGTCCCTGCCACATGCTGCATTGATGTTTAAAAACATCAATTTTTCTATGGACCTTCTCTGGCCACCACAAAAATTGCAGTAAAAAAATTGATGTTTCCGACGGCCATCAAAGTACTGTGGTTGGATCTTCTGACTAATAGTCGGGCGGTTCCATTCCCGTTATGGTGTCGGTCAGACGCTCGTCCCACCGACATCATAATCAGGCCCTTAATACTCAAAACAATTAATGCTATCACATACTTACCTTTAAAATTTTAACAACGAATATGCCTTCACCATTCATACCTTTACAACAGAATTTGTTGTAATGGCATCCGTGGTAAAGGCATATTCGTTGTAAAATGTTGCATGCTAAAGAATTGCATGGTAGTACCACATGCGTGGTAAAGCCTGCGTTGAAAATGTATGTGGGTTTCTGGCTTCATTGTAAAGGCTGTTTCCTGTTGAAAGAGCTCGAATTGGAGCACGAGGGCACAGGGCAACATCTTTTACAAGGTTCACACCCAGGTATAGAGAAGGTGAGTACCTACCAGGTGAGGATATGGGCGTGCACAGTTGCAGCATGAGTATATCACCTATCGAGGTTTTTGCTCTATATGAAGCAGCTTGGACACTGTTATCCGCAAACATCGAAAACAAACATTAGCAAAGCCAATAGATCTGGCATTGTCTTGACTGTGCCATGTTGACGTTTTTGTACATTTATATTGCAAGCATATGACACAAAAAGAAAAAAGAAAACAGATACAACCTAAATGTGGCCACCATATTCTTTGCAAAAAACAACGTTACATTTAAAAAATATTCACAGAGTGGGGTATAAAAAAAACCAAGCCTTTCAGATGTGTAAGGTATTTTACTATTACTTTTTTTGTGAAGCCCAATCATCACCCAACCAAGCACTCAAATGTCAGGTAGCTACATTTCACAATGTCACCTAAAAGTTTTTAGCATCAACTCTGACAAAGAGACAAAAAAAAATCGCCATCTGTCAGGCACCAGAAAAGCAAGCCTAATAAATAGCTGTTTTTATACATAAAAGCACAATGAAAAAGCACTCTTCAAAAGAGCTTTGTCACTGAAGAGAAAATACATATTTTTAAGTGAATGTGAATAATATTCACAAGATTTTTCAATCACTCAAAGAGAAGGGTGCAAATGGGTAAAGTGGAGCGACCCACTGCCCCAAGTTGCACTCCCAGGTGAGCAGAAGCAAAATGTGAATGACAATTAGACAGACCAATGGATAAAGTCTGCTGACCAAAAGCCCCTTTACGTGTGCATACTTTTTCATGATTTCTTTGGGAAAACAGTAGTCTGTCGAGAAAGCCAAAGTTCTCTCAATTGCTTGACCTAAGAATAGGCCTCGCTTTTTCATATGTTTATTATACAGAGGGTTCAGCATGAGGGCAAACATGCACACATAGAGCACTTATATTCAGATATTATCTCACACCATAATATTAAGTCATACAAGTTCACAGGGCGGTGGAGTTTCCAACTCCTTAGAACTATCTGTGTTCTGCACATCAGTTATACAATCTGAGGGTGTGTCTGCTGCCTTTTTTCTCTGAAGTGGATTATATCTCAAAAGCAGGAAATGCTTCAGTGAAATAATCACTGTGATGGTAGGTTCACTATACCAAAACGATGTGTTAGACTTATTTTTCAAAAGACAGACTCCTCCAAGTGGGTCTCTGTCTTCATGAAAGAAAAAAAAAGACCTTCACCGTAGGAGTTTCTTCCCAGAATATGGGAGGCATTCGAAAAACTTTTTCTGTTTGGTAGTGCGGGGAACATCCTTTTCAACGCAACTTTTACGACGAATGCCTTTACATCGCAAGTTGTACAACGCATGTCATTACAACGCATTGCGCTGAGGGGCGCTCTAGGATAGGGAATAGATTTAATTTACTATCCAACACCTTCCCTACTATCCACCGGGACTGGAGTTGGAATAGTAAATTAAACTATTCACTATCCAGCACCCCTCAACACTTTGCGTTGTTACAGCATGCGTTGTAAAACTTGTGATGTAAAGGCATGCGTAGTAAAAGCATGCGTTGTAATGTCATACAACCGGTAGTGCTGCTGTATGCAGGAATGATGTCAGAGGGGCAACTTAAACATAGCAGTCCTCTACCCCCATTTTGACCAGCAGAGGGTCCATCATTCCATGCAGCATAATGAGCTGGCAGCTGCAAGAGGTAGGTTGTCCGAACAGCTCTCGTATTACCACCTACTGTTTGATTGGACCCTCATAGAAATGCATACACTCATGTGCACAGACAGATATGCAACAGTACACAGGCAGATATGTAAATTGATCTTCAAACTTCCAGTTGTCCTTGCACAAACATAACTTAACAGGTGTATTTGTAAAGCACGCGATTACCCATAGGTGTCTTGGCGCTGAATAACAGATGTTTATTGTTACCCAACTCAATGGTACTCATTTTATCGACCTCAGGTGGATGAAAGGCTGAGTGGGCCCGCCAGGATTTGAACCTGTGACCATGAGGTCAAACACAGGTCCCCTTCAATGGACGCATTAGTCCACTGAGCCACAAGAGCCAGCCAGCGTGGTACGCTGTCATACATGTCACCCATGAAGAGAGATCAACCGACATACAGAAACCGAGGCACAAATGCCAACAAATATCCCGAAAGTCGTGATTTTAATGCCAATAAAGCAAAAGACACTCATGATCTCTATCCACCAGACAACTCTAGCTTCAGGGAGTGGAAACCCAACAAAGGAAAACATAGAATGTCAAGTGTATGGAGACTAGTCTACAGAAAAACGATAATTATCACACACTATATCATTAAAGGAAAGTTAAAGACTGCAGTTATTAGGGAGTAGTCACACCATAGCGGTGTGAGTACGTTTTATGCTTCATTGTAAGTGGTGCAGTTAGCACACCTATAGCAATAAGGTATAAATTGCTGCTACAACTGAAAGTCATCCAATGGGCTGGTATTAGGGAACAGACGCCACCCTCTCTATGGTAGTAGATGCACCTTCTTTGAGGAAAGCGAAGCTCTGCTGTGAAATGTCACAATATGAATGTTGGGGGAACTCAATTGCACTTGAAAGATGTTTAGTGAAGGAAAAACAAACTATTAAAAAAAAAACAGGGGACAGTGGACAACTTTCCAAGCAATTTTCTATCTCAACATATGCTCCTCATTCATCACATTATGAACATGGAGACATTTTGAAGCCTACTTTGTACAGAATGTGACTGATTAGCTTGAGACACTGAAGGACCCCTGTGGGAAAATGTCATCGTTAATAGTACTGTTATTTCCGTAAGTGGGCCAGTAAACCTTCAGAATAGTTGCAAGAGATCTGTAGGGTACATAAATCCCATTTTCTTTTAAGATTTTTTCTTTATTTTACCGCCTCCGCAAATAAAAGAGATCAGTTTGCCACCCTACTTTTGTTTTGAAATATAAATATTGGAACAGGTGCACTTGTGGGAGGAAGACTACATATATGTACCAATTCACCACTCCTAATGAAGATTGCTAAGCTTCACTTTACATAACTGAGTGTGCTAAACATCATACATTAAATCTGCTGAAAACACACTAAGTGATTGTTTTGGATGTCATACATAACAGGCATTTTCTTGACTGGTGTTATTAAAACTCATGCATCCCACACACACACTTGAGAAAGGTTCTAGCCCTGACCAACTGTATGCATATACTGAGAATGCCAATAAGCATACTTCCAATCAGCGTCCATGCAAAGAATTCTGTATTCTATAGTTAACGATTAGATTACGCCATTCTCTAGTCAATTCATGGCTAAGGCATGGGAAATGAAATGACATAGGTTGTGTTAGGTATTAATGTTTAAATCAGGAACAGCATGGCACAGAACTACTGCAGGGGAATGTTTGCCCCTAGGGGCCATATCAAATATAGTGAGCAATGAAAGTACTAATTTATGTCAATTTCCTACCACAGTTTGGGCTATCTGGTGTCTTAAATATTTGAATATCTAGATCTGTGTTATTTTACTACCTTAGACAGTGGTAAATGGTTGCTTGTCACAGGAAAATTAAATTCATGTTCTCCTTTTGTCATGGTAGTGAGGAACTCCTAAATCTGTTTTTCATTACTGTTAGGCCTACCTCTCCCAGAGGATAACATTGGGTTAACTTATTACATTTAATAAGTGGTAACGTTTAATTGGGAGCAGCCAGGGAACTTGATTTGGACTCCAAAGGATTGTAATTTAAAACCCTCTTTAATGGTTAAGACAGATTTTCAAATCACAGTTCTGAAAATGCCACTTTTGGATAGTAAAAAGAACAATTGATGGACAGAATTCAGAACAATGTCATACATTCACCCCAGTACAGTGATCTGGGCCTAAATCCATTGTTTTATGGCTCACCATGCCATTCCAGTTGCGACCCAGCCATATGCAAATGAGACTTGACCCTGCGCCCAATGGGAACAGTCGAGCCCGAACTGCCAGGCCAGAAATCCACCAGGAATCGATTTTAGAATTTAAGAAAATCTTTTATCTTATTAATATGTCATATATGAGTCTTACTTCAGTGAGTGATGTAGACTTCAGTCATGGTTTTGGTAATCTTACAATTCCATAAAAAATAACCTTGGTACCCACTCACATCATTTGATCCGTTCGTTGGGACCTTTGTTGACATCAGCCACAGCAGAGGACAGTGGAGTCATAAGAAACTAATACATTATGCTAACGTATGTCCTACTTATGTATCTTGTATGGGGAGTATGAGATACCCTACAATTACAAGTGGTATTTGTTTTTCAGCTGCTTGTATATGCTTTGGGGTATTTGGCAGTAAATATGCCATAAAGATAAATTTCACTAACTGGAGCTACAATAAAAAATATCTATTTATAAATAGCTGTCCTATTTCTCCCCAAAACTGATGGCGTATAACTCTTTTGCGTTAATAGACATTGGTATGTCTACTGAAATGTCAAATTCAATCCTTCTTAACAGCTGCATATTTAATTCAGTATTTCTCTTTTTATGACGAGAAAGCCTTTGTCTCCCTCAGCCTTGCTATCAAATTCAAGGAAAGCAATGGGTCAGGTAGCCGTAGGCACTTTTCCTAGTTTGAGACAGCTGGCTCCCGTTCCTGCGGTTCATAATACCTAACTGGCCTTGGAGGGGATAGATTTATGGAAGCTCCTGTAGAACACAGATGTGTTTAATTTATCTTTCAAAATATCTCTGTTGTCGAAATATAAATTGAAAAATATCTCTGTTGTCGAATTATAAACATAGCCTCAAACATCATCAGGGAATGTATACACAACACAGGATGTTATCAATTAGTGAACACGAGTCTTGGCAAAATACAAAGTAGGATTTTTTTTATGTCTCCTTTGTAGGCAACCCACTGTTGGCATACAAAGGTCCCCTGCATAAGATAGTGTGTACCCCTGTCCTGAATGCCCCATTGTGTGTGTATCTGTTATTGGTTATGCACAGAGACTTAACCATGAACCTGAAAATATGAGACATGTCATGTGACTTGGAGGAGCGTTCCCTTATAGTGGTCAGAGGTCTGCTATCCAAGTATTTGTTTCAGCACATAAGGGGGTGGTGGCATATTTTAAGATTGCTTATAGCTGACCAGACTTTTTTTTTTATCTGTGCCTATTGCCCCCTCTTGCATAAAGTTCTGTTGTTATTTGAAAACTAAGAAACTTTGGCCGACATATTTTTTGTATGTTGAATGTGTGTGCATATGTAGTATGCATGTATCGCATGTTTAGTAGTAGGATTCTGTGTGTGTGAGATTGAGTACTAAAACCAGTGATATCCATTTGTGATGCCCCTGGTGTAGGAGACTGAGTTTCTGTTTGAAGGGGGTGAACCCCTACTCAAAAGGAAACAACCGTTCTTGTCAAGGTGAGACACAGGAAAATCTACCAAGAGGGTGTCTTTCAGTTATAACATGTTACATTCTTGACTAGTTAAAACTGTATCTGCCACCATTTGTCAGCTTTTTAAGGACACCAGCAGCACAGATTATTATTAAGTAGGTTATCTTCGCATATCCTTAAAGGAACCATATACTGGCCCTCAACAGTCAATATAGATCCCATCTGGAAACTGTGGAGTGGCAAGAGAACACCCGGATTTTGTTTCCATCCTGGAGAAAAACTATCCGAAGACTATAATAACCCTGACATTCAAGGGCCATGCCGGTGCGCCTACACCAATACCATGAAATAAAGGCAACTTGAAGAGAATAAAAACAGAACATATGATTAAAGAAAAACACATTTCTGCGTTTATGCCTGACGCATTGCAGATACGTTGGTACTTGAGCAGATCGGTCCAAAAAGCGTTTTCTTTAATAAGTATACCTTAATCAACAAACAAATTGAATTGCTCTGGATAGTCTTAGAGAGAGGGTCAGAGTGCGAAGCAGAACATGTCCTCTTTGCTGCAGTTCTCCCATATTATGTGATTACCCTGATTATGAGCTGTGATATGCTATTAGTTGTATTGATATTATACTACGCAATTTTCAGAGATAAATAATTTGCTATCGCTTCTTCCATATGGTAGTGTTTTCCGAACCACATCATATGAACATCACATGCTATGATTAAGCTCTTGCTGCTTGTGTTCATTGTTACAGAAAATTGCTTCTTCATTATTAACTGACACTGTTTTCGTCTAAGATTTACAGGTGATTCCCATGTATTTGTTGTCATCTGCTTTTTAATATGTTGTGTGTTCTCTTGATACATTTTGATATGTTTGTAAATGCGATGGTTTGAATGTTATCTGTGCTAAACTGTTGTATAGTGTTATCGTTGCCTATTCATTTACTGTAGGTATTTATGAATACATTTAGAGAGCACAAACCCAATGCAACTGTTGCAGAAAAGTATGAAATTCATTAAAAAAAAACTCAGTGACAACTTAACAATGGTTTGATTGATAGTGCTTACAAATAATAAACTTTGAAGACTAACAACAGGCTGTGACAGTGGTGAGGGTCTGGATTCTTCGAGTAGGGAGTGGAAAAGATTTAGGGCTAGATGTAGGTAATTCCCATTTACAGACTCTTAAATACCGAATTTTACCGATTCGGTATTTAAGAGTCTGTAAATGGGAAGGGGGCAGATTTAGGTAATTTTAAAATCTGAATTACCGAATCTGTAAAATTCGGCTTTGAAGCCCATAGTAATCAATGGGAAATACTGATTCTGTATTTACAGAATCGGTAAATACCGAATCCTGCAAGGGTGCAGGGGGTGTCACTTTGACACCCTCTAGCACCCCAAGTACAGGCTTGTGTGCAATGTGGCACACATACATGCCCTAAGGGCATGTCTGTGTGTCACATTGCACAGGTGTGCATGCACAAATGTGCATGCACACCTGAATTCGGTATTTTACCACACAATAGGATTGTGTGGTAAATACCGACTCTTAAGGGCCTGTGGCACTGTAAACTGTGCCACCTACATTTCTAATTACAGAATCGGTATATTTACCAATTCGGTAATTTACCGATTCGGTAATTTTACCGAATCGGTAAATATACCGACTCTGTATTTTTCAGCCCCCTACATCTGAAAACCCTAATGCCGGTCGGAAACGGCCGAAATCGGCCGTTTCCGACCGGTATTAGGGCTCCTGCATCTGGCCCTTAGTGAGCACCTGGAGGAACACTTAGCTCTAGGTTTTCACTTGTTTGGTGATTCACATGTCCAGTGGCACACCAGATTTATTCTGGTGTTCCAGACTCCTCCTCTTATGATTGTTTTTTCATAGAGGTTGCAAGGACTGTTTTTCATGGAGGCTGTAACTTGCTGGAGGTAGTCTGCCTTATATGTCATGTATAGAGCTTACAACTCTGACTTCTGACTTCCACCTGATGCGAGGAGATTTCCTGAACATGGTGGGTGAAGACATGGTCAAATTGCTTTGAACGTAATACTAGACTTGCAGTGGCAAGCATAGCTAGTTTGACTGGGGCTATGAATTCTTTGTTGGGGCCTGTCAGGATTGCAAGGTTCAATGCAATATGTGCTAGGACTAAAGACTGCGCCAGTTGGTAGACATTTGTGTAAGAATTTATTTTCCTGAGTTGGTGCAGTTGGAAGTTTGCAGTCTCTGTGAATTGGGTTTTGTGGTTCTTTGATTGACATCAGTTATAAGTTCTAAACATGTAGCTGAAATTACTTAATTGGAGCTATTCCGAGAGGAATGCAGCTCCTTTCGAATATCTAGGGGTCATTACTTGTGTAAAAGAAGTTTTGCGTAACCATACTTTTAGTTAGAGGGCAGACATTAAAGTCTTGAGAATTGAAAGGTACAATTTCGATTTTTCAGTGTGTTCAGAGGAGGGCAATTTTCAGTATAGAGCATCCCATCTGTATATTGGTGCATGGCCACACCATACTCTCAAGCGATCCAAGCTCAAAAGAGTTCAATGTACAGATAGAAGATTGTATGGGACACTGAAGAGTCTTGGGACATGTTATAGCCCAGACCAGCAGGATTTCTAAATTGCACAATTTTTTCACAAGTCTTCATGCTTCCCTTGCTTTTAATGTTTAGGTACTGTGATACCCTGTTTTATATGATTTTATGTTTTTGCACTTTAGTGTGATAGAAGTAAGGGTTCAGAAGCCTTTTAGCACCTGAACGATATTCGTCCATTAGGTCACTGTATGGTGAGTATTTGCTGGATTTGAGATCAGTTTCCTGTATTAGAAAAGTTAGTCTTTAATTCATTAAGATACTAAGGGCCTCATTAAGATGTCGGATGGACTTGCGTCTGCCGAGCACAGTTGCGGAAAGGAACCGTACGACAATAGGTCAGCTGTTCTGAACGCAGAATCAGGATGCAACCACCCATATGGCAGTCGGAAACATCCATTTTACTATAGCAGCTTGTCCAGCAGGTTGAAAAGGCCCGCAGCACAAGCAGTCATTGTAAAATGAATGTTTTTACACATCCCTGCACTGTGTGGTAGGCACCATGCAGTGCCTGCCACATGGTGCGAGATTGTTTAGGGGGGCACCATTGGTACGCCCCAGGCCCCATAGCGGAGGGCCAGGGATGAAAGGAGGCCCTTCTAGCGGCCCCCAAAGTCATTTTCTGACAGCCTTCCCATGTCGGAAGGGTTGACATGGAAAGGCTGTCAGAAAATGATATCATAACCCTGACGGCAGAGCCGATGTTGCCTCTGCCAACATTAAGGGATCATGAACATTTTTGATGCTCCTACAGGATCAAGAAGCCCGTCAGAAGAGCAGCAGGCGGTCCCGCTACCCGATTCCTCCACTGGCCACATTGTTTCGCCTGATATAATAATCAGGCCCTTAGAGTCTTCAATAGACTTTTTCTCTCTTCCTTTGCTGAAACCTTTTGTATGTATTAGAACATTGGAATGTTGGGAGCTCAAATGAAAACAATGGAGTAGCTCCGGCTTATAATGGCATGCATAAGCCCGGAGCTCCAACATTGCAGTGTTTCTTTGTTCACAGCTGTGGTTGTGAACAAAGGCTTCAGGGACCCTGAGGGGATTTCAATCCCCTTGCGCTTCCTTAAGCCGTTCTTTTATTTGTTAGAACATTCTGCCCTCTAGTGGCAGAATGTTCTAATACCCTTACAGCCCTTCATAGCTGGGCTCTAAAGGCTACTAAACTACACCTCCCTTGTTAAAGTCCCTGCCTTCGGCTCGGGACTTTAACTCTGGAGCGGGCTTTTAATAGCTGGTATAGCCTGCTACAGTGGACTGTAAGGCTATATTATATTGTGGAGGCATGGAGGATCATGAAATGACATGTGGTCCTACCAGTTCAGTCCAATGAGTGTTTCAGCACAAATATTTTGTTAGAAATGGCTTCCATTGGAAGCCTATATTATTTTCAACAGATTCTAAATATGGTAATTCACTGCTATGACTTAGCAAGCTTATAATCAAACTCATTGCCTCCTATTGCTATGTCATAAAGGCCTTACATGCCAGTCACTCATGGCTCACTGAGTGATTGTTAGTGCTGGGCTGGCTGCTTTGCCTGAAAGCAGAAAGCACAGCTGCAGTAAAGAAGGCAGGAGAGAAGGTGGCGGGGGTTTGTTAAGGATGGCAGGTAAGGCATTATTTTCACATTTGGGTCAGGAGAGAGAGACCATGGTATGTACAGCTCTCCATCACTCCTCTGCCCATGCAGCAGGTGAAACCAGGGGCATCTCATTTTGGAGGCCGTACATAACATACAATTAGAGATGGCTAGTCAGAGAATCATTGAGATGTTTTTGACCTACGCGTCCTCAGTGACATCATAACAAGTCCAACCTTGCTCTTATCTTTTTGATATCACTTTGAACCTCTTGGTTAAAACATCTCAGTAACTATTACTCAGCTATAATTGAATATGTTGTTGGCTGTCCATAAGTGGTTTGTTAAGATATTTTAATTCCTAGCCTTGCATCTGTTGTAGGGTTCACCTGTATTTGTGGGAGGTGCATTTTTGCTCTTCTTTTGAGAAATTACGTAGGTCATATAGTTGAGATATATTTTCTGAAAACAAAATCTATGTAATGTTTCTTTTCCATTAACAACCTGTTAGATGAGGATTTAAATGAATCAGATTTAAGCTCTCATCGAATATATTCGATTTTCTTATGAAGAGTCAGCGAACCCTCTGTGGTAATGTAATGTCTTTCTTCTTCTTTTATTATTGTTCCTTTGATGTCATATAGTACTGTTAGGTGTAATGTAGAATGTTTGGTATGTAGTGTGGATTGTGTTGGTTGGTGAGCCTAGGTTCTAGACCAGAGAATCGGATGGAGCTGATCTGGCCTGGACACATAGGTTTGAGCACCAGTGGGTCTTTTGTATAATTTAAATAAACTTTAAATTAAACTAATTTCCGCCTCTTCCGCTCTTTACATTGGCGACGAGGATTATTTAATTATTTTTGGACCCACTGTGTTGCTGAGCGTCTAATAATTTTAATCGATTTATTAATTTTAAAAAAACTTGAACTCATGGCCTGATCCTTTTCTCATAAAGAGTGATGGGAGCTGTTGACGGTGTTATTATGAAATATAAGGTACTGTGGTTCGCATAATTTTTGAAGGATCTCAAGTCGTAACTTGATTATTGAGGGAAGCGTCTCTACGGCAGTTGGTCTGCTCGGGCATCAGCGTGCAACCAGTACGGTGACGTCTGAGTATTGCAAAAGCCGCCTGGAACGCATTGTTGATCTGGAACGCAGCGTTAAGGTGGTACACAACGTCGCAGCCATTTTGGGTGTGCTTTTGAGGTGGACAGCTGTTCTGTTATGACTGTGACGGCCATTGTTGAGCAGCGTGACGGCGCATGAAAAGCAACGTCTTTTAAGCAACGTTTGACTTCTAGCTGAATTAAAAGTCATTTTCATGGAATATAACCTGCGAATTCAGTGATTCGCACACTTGGTTTTAGGATAAATATATCGGCAAGTTTATAAGTTAAGGTTTGGTAAGCTGGAGGTCTTCTTTATTCTGCTTACTTCAGTGATATGCACACTTGCTTATTTTGGAAGTGCATGTTACAGTTCTATTACAAATGTGATTTGCACACCATTTAAAGTTTGTTTGCTACTCGCCTTGTGAATATTCTGTTTCTATAGTGATATGCACACTGTTTATTTGGAACTGCATGTTATATATATATTTTTTTAACTGTAATCTGCATACAATTTAAAAGTTGATAGAGATTTATTGTTTAGGTACTTAAAATGGCTACATCTCAGATTTGTAATCAACCCTCCATCTTTTTTTAAATTCCTGGGAAACCGAAATTAAGATGGAAAAAATGGTTTGAGACATTTGAAAATTACATTGTTCCCATTGATGGTACTGAATTTTCTGCTGCAAGGAAAAAAGCAATTCTTTTCAGTTATTTAGGAACAGCTGCTATGGGAATTTTTAAGAACCTTGTGCCCATTGCGCCACCAAGGGGAGGTGGTGATGGTTGGAATGTATTCATTGAAGCTGTTGCAAGACTTGAAAAACAGTTCGAAGATGAACCTAATGTGATGATTGAAAGACATGCCTTTCATAAAAGGAAACAGTCAATTGATGAGTCAGTGGAAGATTTTATGACAGCTTTAAGAGTTTTGGCAGCCAACTGTGACTTTGGAGCTTATGTTGATTTGTCCATAAGAGATCAATTTGTATTTAATAATGCGTCGAAAAAAGTTCAGGAACGACTTTTAGCATGTCGTAATCATACTTTAGCTGAGGTTATTGACTTAGCTAAAGGGATAGAGAGATCTATTGAGTCATCTGAAGTTATTGCTGCTGATGAAATTAAAACTACTAGTAATTCCTCTGTTTGTGCTGTACAAATGAGTATAAGGGGTAATTTTAAAACTAGTAGAGATTTAAGTTGCTTTAGATGTGGGTCAAAAATGCATTTGGTAAACTCTTCGGAATGTCCAGCTTTAAAGAAAAAGTGTACTAAGTGTGGGAAAATTGGTCACTTTTCATCTTCATGTAAAACTCCAAGGAAATGTGTTAATACTAAACCCAAGCAAGGGACTGGTTATCTGGGATTTCCCTTCCTGCCTTAAATTAAGAACAAAGGAATGCCCTGGACGGCCCTATTACTCTGGAGGAAGTACGTTCTGCTATCTTTAAAATCAAAAAGGGCAAGGCTGCAGGACCCGATGGGTTACCCTCCGAAATATATAAAGTAATTTGTCCAACAACTCTTCCTCACTTAACAGACTTGTTTAATAGTATCCTACTGGATGGTGTCTTACCTCCCGCCTCTTGGGACAGGGCCTCTATAACTTTGATTTTAAAACCGGGCAAACCAGTAACTAACTGTGGGTCATATGGGCCAATTTCAATTCTTAGCACAGACTATAAAATCTTTGCATTGGTGCTTGCAAATAGATTGGGAGGGGTAGCAAACAACATCCTGCATTTGGACCAGAAGGGATTCGTAAAGGAAAGGCAACTTTATGAACTGACTTACGACCTCATTGGCGCAATAGATATGGCCACATTAGCATCGCTTCCCTAAGCAGTTTTCACTCTTGATGCTACAAAGGCTTTCGATAGGGTAAATTGGATGTATTTAGCGGAAGTGTTGAAAAAGATTAATCTAGGTGATAATTTTAGGCGAGCTGTAAAACTACTATACAAAAACCCTTCTGCTTCATTATTGGTCAACGGGGAACTCACTGAGCCATTTAGCATTACGCGAGGAACCCGTCAAGGGTGTCCCCTCTCCCCACTTTTGTTTGATTTATATATAGAACCTTTTGCCCAATTAATCCGTGACAACATTAATATAAAACCTTTTATTTTTGAAGGATGGGAGCCGAAAGTCGCACTATATGCGGATGACGTTCTTATCTTTTCATCCGAGTTGAGCTCGGCGTTTCCTACTGTAATATCCATTGCAGAAGAGTTTGGTGCAATATCCGGCTACGAAGTTAATGCATCTAAGACCGATATTATGGTCTGGAATCATCCTGCACAGGTCGTAGGGGTACAGCCTAGTTCTACTCTCAGGTATCTTGGTTTAAATATCTATACGGATATTAATAAGATTGTCCCTTTAAATTTTGCTCTTGTGGCTAAGGAGACTCGCATTTCCCTGATAGGCAGGTCTAATCTGGTTAAAATGACTATTCTACCTAAGATTATGTTTTTGTTTAATACTATCCCTCTCTTTTTTGATCCATCTTTGACTACCAAACTTCAAACCGAAATAAATAGATTTATATTGAATAGTCATACGCCCAGATTATCTTGGAAGAAGATAAGACGTCGCCGAGAAAAAGGGGGCCTTGCAGCACCAGATTTGCAGTATTATGGATGGGCCTTTCAACTTTCTCACATCAGGATGCTTTTAAAGACCCCTAATCAAGCCGGGTGTGGGAAACTATTTTCAGCACTTCTTAAGGGGGAAAAAATCAGGCAGACAAACTTTTTGTTAAAGTTTGGTGACCCTAAGCCTTGCTGCGGGATAATGACAGATGCCTTAGATGTCACCAGACGGGTGCTGACTTCATTCACTTGGCTTGGTCATGCCAAGCAGTCGCCGCGTACTGGGTGGAGATCTTTGACGCCATGTCTGAAATGATAGGGATTACAGTTGCACCTTGTCCCAAAATTGCTCTCCTAGGCCTCTCCCCCCCGTCGCTAAAAAAAACCCGGAAATTCTTCGCGCTGGGCTTCATGCTTGCAAAACGGCACGTAGCCTGCAGATGGGGCCGGGGACGTGCTCCTAAATTCAAGATATGGCTGACCACCATGTCCACTTGGCAGGACCAACTACACAACTACGCTGAACTATTACCTCACAAATCACGTCCCAGAGATCTCTGGGGCCCTCTCACAGCCTATCTACTTAAAGCCCAGGGCGTTGATGAATCCGAGACGGACCATCAATAAGCTGCAGGCCAGGTTGCTCTACCCCTTGTACCAAATGGTGCGTCTTCTCTACGCCCGTAAGATGCTACTTGATTCCTTCCCTTACTCTGGAACCACACTCTCCCCCCCCCCCCATCCAAGTACATTACATGATGCACTGTACCGGGCCCAGGGGTGGTATGGGTCGCGAGCCCGGTAGTGACGTTCCGTCTTACTGCGTCACATTACATCCATACCGAACTACCAAGTTGCACTCTGGCTAAGCTCCCGGCCCGAGTGGAAGACACTCCCCACTTGCCATACTCTACATGATACATGACATTCAGATGCGTTGCGATCTCTCCAGCCACAGACGTAGACACAGACTACACCTATTCCCCCCCCACAACACAAATGCTTGTCATCCGGCGGCAGAGTGTGCTCACTCCAATTCCAGCCTGCTCCCGGTCCGGGGCAGCATTACATTCTCGCTCTGCGCTAAAATGTCCTCCGTACCACATACTACGTATGGTGGATACACTGTGGGTGGGACTGACCACATTGCTTTCACTGTTCACTATGCATTGTTTTAGAGAACAAAAGTTTGAAAAGTGACCTCAAATGTTCAATGTTTGAAAACTGCCCAGTAGTTTGATTGCGAAATAACATCTCCTTTGACAGCTTCAACCACTTTGTATCGCGGCCGGCCCAAATGGGTTGTAGGCGACATGCTGTGTACCTTCCTCCCCAGACAGTACCTGTTGGTTATGACACCGCTTGTTGTTGCTGCCGGCCTGCACTCACAGGTTGTAGGCGTAAAAGCTGTGTATTTCTTACTTGCCTCTAATAAAGGTCACACAAAAAAAAAAAAAAAAAAAAAAAGTTTGGTGACCCTAAGTACTTTAAGAAGGTTAAGCTAAAGGTTTTGAGGGATCTAGCTAGAACATGGGGTAATTTTAGACGTGCACTCAAACTGGACTACTATCATAGTAGGGCCCCACTGTGGGACTCTCCGGGCGCGCCGTCTTGGCTTTTGGATAGTCTAGCTCTTTCAGTAAGAGAGGCCGGACTTACATCATGGGGGGACTTGTTTGTTGAAGGAGTTCTACTTTCATGGGAGACCCTGAGTTCAATAATAGGAATTCGTTTTTCACGATTTAAATACCTTCAAATCCAGAGTTGGGCTCAGGCTTATAGTCAAGGCAGGGGTAGGTTTAAAATAGGCGCTGAGAGTAATCTAGTAACCCATCTGATTGACAAACCACCTTTCAAAAAAGAGATTACATATTGGTATAACCTCATGTTAGACGAGACTGATGGCGAATTCTTGCTCCCCCACTCGCTCTGGGAAACATATATCACCAACACTGATGTGGAGATTTTGTGGTTAAAATCATTTAAGATTCTGGGGGAGACGGTGAAACCTTCCTGGCTTCGTCGTAACCACTTGTTCACATTGCACAGGGTGTACTATTCTCCACTACGTTTATCAAAGTTCCCCAATAATGCTCTAGTGGCCTGCCCTAGATGCGGTCTGGTAACCGCATCAGATGTTCATATGTTCATATGTTTTGGTGTTCATTCTTAACACTATTTTGGAATGAAATCTGCGCTTCCCTCTCGCTAGCGATAGGTTCGCAAGTCAGCCCTTGCCCTATGTTAGTCTTTTTTGGTATCCTACCAGAGCTTGATGGCATAAGTAAAAAACTGGTCTTCTATGGCTGTTTGTTGGCTAGAAGAGAAATATGTAGACGTTGGAAAGATAAGGCACCTCCTCTCTTTACCGATTGGCGTGCATCTATGTTACAGATGTCTAAATTGGACATGGTTAGAGCTGGTAACCAACCTAAGAGAAGATTTTGGCTACTTTTGAATTGGTAATCATGGATCAGAACATCATGGGGTTTTTTTTTTTTCCCCCCATGTCCTATGATTTTGCTGCTTGGAAGGGTCGTGTTATTTGATCCCCTTTTGCTATACACACCCTACATGGGCAGCTTCGGTTACGAAATGGGTTGTATACAGCAGTATGCTAGCCCTGTTGATACCATGTGATGATGATTAAGTAGCAGATGCTTTGCACTGCGGGATACTCCGGTAGGAATCATTAAAATCCCCCCCAGTAAATCTGGGTCAGTGTTCCTGTCATCTCCTCTAATTGTTCTTTACTATATGGTCACCAAGGGCGAATATGAGGACACAAAAAGAAAAAAGGGAAGAAAAAAAAATACTAATCCCACTGTTAATAGTGTTTCAAGTGTTGATGATGATTTGCAAAAATTAATCATCACTATTTATGACGATGCATTTAATATAAATATCAATAGTGTTGCTCTTCCTTTCAAAGCTCCTTTAGGTACAGGTCATGTTGGTAATGTTGCCTTTGAAGCTATGGCAGATTCTGGTTCGCCAGTGACCATCTTATCAGATGTTTTTTTTAATGAAAATTGGAAGGGTGTCAATCTTGCCGAAACGGATATTAATCCCAAAGCTTTTGGTAATTTTGATCAAAAAATATTAGACTCTTTGAGGATTTTTTGAAGTTTGAGACTCGTGTGATTTTCACCAAAATTTATGTGGCGATAGATGGAAAAATTATTGTTGGATGGTACGATTTAGGGAAGCTTGGTGTGAATCTATGTCCTGGTTCAGATTGTCCAATTTAATTCAGATATATGCCTGTTAACAATGTTTCATTAGAGAATCCATTGTCTTCCATTCTTCTAAATATAAGAAAGTTTTTGAGGATAAGGTCGGTGAAATCAAGGGATTTTCACATAGGAATAAACTAAAAAAAGGAGCCTTACCTGTACAGCACACAGTTCGAATGGTACCTTTGGGGATGAGGAACAATCTTAAACTACATTTGGATGATCTATGTTCCCAGGGTATCATAGAGCCAGCTGACAGTTCTGAATAGGTTTCGGCAATTGTTATTGCTCATAAAAAGAATCAGGATATCAGGCTGTGTGTAGATCTTCCATTTCTTAACAAAAACATCATAGTAGAAACTTACCCTTTGCCTAGGATTCAAGAAATGCTGGCGGCTGTCAATGGTGCTAAATTTTTTTCAATCATTGATTTAAAAGCAGCCTATTATCAGGTTACTCTTGAAGAGGATTCAAAAGATCTTACAGCATTTATTACACCGTTTGGGTTGTGTAGATTTTTGAGGTTGCCTTTTGGCCTGGCATCAGCTGCCAGTGTTTTTCAGAAGTTAATTGAGAGTTTATTCTATGGTGTGACAGGTGTTCAGTCTTTTCAGGATGATATTTTAATATTTGCTAAAACCATCAATGAGCATAATTTGACTTTGAAAAGAGTTTTGAACACACTAAACAGCAAAGGAATAACAGTTAGCAAAGAAAAGTGTAAGTTTTTGGTAAATGAGATCGATTATTTAGGTCATAAGATCACTCCGGATGTCATTTTTCCTAAAGAACATATTATTATCATTTTAGTAAATTCTAGTAAGCCACAAGATAAGGATGCATTACGCTCATTTCTTGGATTAAGTGAGTATTATGCCAAGTTTGTAAAGGGCTATGCTTTTGTTGTTGAGCCACTTAGACAACTACTCAAGAAAGGTTCAAGGTTTGTATGGACGGATGCTCATGATTTAGCTTTTCAAACTGTAATCAAACGTATTGCCAAAGCACCTAGACTTAAGACTTTTGATCCTGAAGGGAAGCCATGTGTTATTGTCGATGCTAGTACTATTGGATTGGGTACGGTTTTCACGCAAATTGTCGATGGAAAAGAACGGGTAATTTCTTTCATTTCAAGAGGTATAAGGGGGGCTGAAGTTCATTATAGTACAATTGAAAAAGAGGCCCTAACCTATGTGTGGGCTGTGGAAAAATTAAAAAAAATGTATGGGGAAGACCTTTTGTGTTGGTGACGGACCATAAACCTCTTGTGTACATGATGGATGGTGTCAGGAGTGGCAAGGCTTCATCTAGGTTGGTTAGGTTAATAGCTAGGCTGCAGGAGTTTAATTTTGAGATACAGCACATTCCCGGTGGAAAGAATTTTACTGCAGACTGCTTATATAGATTACCTCCAGTTAATGATTTTTGTGACACAATTTGTGATCAACATGAATGTGTGGTGGCTTCTTTAGATGCTGTGAAATCTTGCAATTTTGGTATTGATGAGAAGGAATGGAATAATCATGTTGTTAAAGACAGTTTATTGGCGAAAGTTAAATTTCATGTTGGTAATGGTTGGACTTCAGTAAAGAATTTAGAACTACCTTTGAGAAGTTTTGCACAAGTTGCTGAGGAACTGTCTATTGAGAATGGAATTTTACTAAGACAATACTTATTTGTTCCACCAGTTGGTCTTAGAGATAAGATCATCTGCTTAGCACATTCTGGACATCCAGGTGTTTCTGGAACGAAGAAATTACTTAAGTGTCATTATTGGTGGCCTGGTTTGGATGCCTCTGTTGAAAGGTTTATTGATAATTGTTCAGTGTGTGTTAAGTCGGACAAGCACTGTAAGGTGTCTAATGAACCGTTGTCGATTGGTGATGGTCCTATAGGTCCCTGGGAAAAGTTTTCTATCGACTTTTCAGGTCCTTATGAGTGTCTTGGCAGAGAGAAAAGATTTTTAATTGATCTTATTGATGACTTCTCGAAGTGGCTATATTACTCGTTTGTTGAGCATCCCAGTACTGATGAGGTCATATGTTTCCTGGATAATATTATCAGGATTGAAGGGGCACGTGTCTCCATTATGTCTGATAATGGTGTTCAGTTTATTTCCAATAAGATGCAAGTGTTTTTGAATAGGTTTGGTGTGTCTGCTAAACGTGCTCCTCTGTATAGTCCTCGTTCAAATGGTCAAGTTGAGAGAGCCAATAGATTTTTCAAAGAGGGTATTCAAGCTGCTTTAGAGAGTAAAATTGATGTATTTGAATTTTTAAAAGAGAGGATTTGGAGTTATCACTTGACTCCCAATTCCTGTACTGGGGTTTCTCCTTACACTTTAATGAGAGGAAGACAGGCAAGATCTATGTTTATGCCTCTGTTAAAGAAGAAGAAGAATTTTGCAGAAAGTTTTGAAACTTCTATTGGTAAAGCCAGAGATAACATGGCTTCTGCACGCGTGTTGGGGAAGTTCTATCATGACGATTGTCATCATTCTAAGAGCAAAAATTTGAATGTTGGTGATTGGGTGAGAGTTATCAATCCTTCTTTCACACCTAAAGGTATGTCAAAATTCACCAGACCTTTTGAAGTGGAAGTTGTCACTGAATCTGCTGTTCTGCTTCAAGGCAAGGGGTGGTGGAGCAAGAGTTCTGTGGTTGTTCTCAAACCTGGTCAAGAACGTTTTTTTTGTAAAACGGAAGATCGTGATGATATTTGGTTTGATGATTCTTCCTGTGGTCCATTACGGTTTGAGCGGTCTGAGTGGCCTGCTCCTTCCTGTGGTCCATTATGGTCTGAGCCGTCTGAGCGGCCTGCTCATTCTAATGATGGATCTGTCAGTGGTCCATTACAGTCTGAGCGGTCTGAGCGGTCTGAGCTGCCTGCTCATTCTAATGATGGATTTCCTTGTGGTCCATTACGGTCTGAGTTGTATGAGCGGCCTGCTCATTCTAATGATGGTCTTGGCAGTTCTGTTCTCTGCGATACTGATCCTGTATTGGATTCTTCTGTTTCTGATTGTGATGTTGGTACTAACTCATCAGTTCATGGTTTACATGATTCTCTTAAGAGATGTGTTAGGTTCCAAAAGAAATTTGATGACTATATCTTAGATTATTTCTGTTTTTCTTTGTTTTGTTTTATTTCATTTTTGTTTTATTTTATTGTGGAAAAGGTACATGTGGTAATGTAATGTATTTCTTCTTCTTTTATTATTATTCCTTTGATGTCATATAGAACTGTTAGGTGTAATATAGAATGTTTGGTATGTAATGTGAATTGTGTTGATTGGTGAGCCTAGGTTCTAGACCAGAGAAGCGGTTGGAGCTGATCTGGTCTGGACGCATAGGTTTGAGCACCAGTGGGTCTTTTGTATAATTTAAATAAACTTTAAATTAAACTAATTTCCGCCTCCTCCGCTCTTTACACCCTCGTGAAGTATGTGATCACTCATCTCGTGTAACCAAAATAGTACTGATTAGTCTGTCTTGGGCTGTAGGTAACCCCATCACGAGATTTTAAATGATAAATCTCTTCTTGATGCCAGGAAAAGAAGCCCCAGTTGTTATTTTGCCGTTCACTCTTAAAATGTGTTTAAACGTCATTAAAAACCTTTACATTTGCAACATATTTAGTTCATTAATGACAGTGGATACCAATTCACTGGAAAGTTTAACATTGTTTTGCTGTGAATATTAATTCATTAGCATACCACTGCAGCCCTTTATTTGAAAACTTGGATACCTCTGGGATTACAGCAATGTATGTGGGTACAATTTAAATTTTCCGCTTTTCAATACATTAATTCACAAAGGTGTGTTCGCATCTGTTTCAATGGGAGAAATGTTATTCAAGAACTCTGCAACACTAGCCAGATGCATGTTTTATTTGGGTTTCAGTGGAATATGCGAGTATGATAGTGACAGACATAGATAATTAGATTTTTGTTTTTTCAGCGTCCTTGGGGAAAATGACATCAGTAGCAACCCGTACAAATAATGCAATCTTCATTTTATTTCTTCTATCCTTCCAGATACTTGGATTTAGAGAATGGAGCTTGAGGCAGAAAAGCTGGGAACGACTTCCCCTGAGATAAGAGCAGAAAAAAATGGAAAAACATACAGTATCACTAAAAAGGCGTGAATACCTTTCCATCGAAAGAGAAGCGAGCCTTAAAAGGGAGATGAAGTTTATTGATTTAGAAATGTGGCTTAATTTACTTCTGATATGAAAAGGCACGTTCTACTCGCTGCACACGCACCATTACCCTCTAATTGGTGTTATATTTTGGAGCTAAATTATAGAAATGTAAGACCCACTCAAATGAGAAACTAATGCCACTTGGGCAAATTACTGGCACCTTTTTGCAGGGTGCACACATTGGTACCACAACTTCTATAGTATGGGTCTAATAAAAGTGCTCACCCACTGAGGAACAGTTCAAGGGCACACTGATGCAAGGAGACGTGGAAATGCACTCCAAAGAGCACTGGTTAGAATCACCGCATACAATATCATACTACACAGTGCCCTACTCCCAGACACAATGACCCCGGGCCATTGTATTTTTCCACCAACCAGCTCATCATCTTATCCAAACTATGCATGTATCCCTGAACAGGCAGATGGAAGACGTTAGGATGACATCCAACAGGAACGAAAAGCTGTCCTGTGGCATACACACAGGCCAAAAAACTGTTGGCTGGATAGACTCTTGGCACATTCAGTCGGGTAATTGGTGTCTATGCTCATCTGTACTCCGATCCACGTGACAAGGACAGAATATATGTGCTGATCATCTGTGATGTACACTGCACAATCACTTATGCAGGATCGGAATACCAGGCTCAACAGGTGTCTGTATTTCTGGTTTTCATAGGGAGTGCTGGTTGTAGATTTAATACACCCCTACAGATGAATACATGAATCTCAACCAAGAGAGAATCGAATTCCCCTATCATCAAGTGAAAGTGTATGCCTTCAGGTGCATGTAATGACACCCAGCGACGGCCCGTGGAGGGAGTTACGGTGGGGCAGGAGGGCGGGGAGGGGGAGGGGCAGGGTGGAGGTTGCTAAAAACCGGCATATGGATAATTGCAGGTAAGTAAACTATTTAATTAATAAAACGAATTTCGTAGTGCGCCTTGCATCGCAAAATGCAATGCAGTGCGAGCTACGAAATTCGTTTTTATTAATTAAATTGTTTACTTACCTGCAATTATCCATATGCCGGTTTTTAGCAACCTCCACCCTGCCCCTCCCCCTCCCCGCCCTCCTGCCCCACCGTAACTCCCTCCACGGGCCGTCGCTGATGACACCTCATAGGTTTTCTAGGCAGAGTGCACAATCGTTTACGTGTATGTGGAAGAGAATTCTTGGGATTCCACAGCCTCCCCTCTGTTGCCTGCGTGCCTTCCGAAGGACATGTCAAAATGTACCTTCATTTGCCTCTCGGATGTTTCAGGGAGCTCCAGTTTACATCAATTTTGCAGTATTTTCAAGTATGAATTTTGAGAAAGAATCGGCTGAATTAGCAGGGCAGAGGGAGCATCACAGAGATAAGTAAAATAGAGAGCAGAAGTCTTCTTTGATAGCCCATGCAACAAGCACGTTAGGCGACACCCGTCCTAGCTTGCTTATATTCAAGTTCACAGAGAACCTGGCTTGGCTGTTCGAGCTGGACTGTTCCCATTGGAGCAGGGTGAGGGCTGATTTGCATACAGCTGGGTCCAAACTGAGGTGCTATGGTGTGCAAAATAACGATGGGCTGGAATGTGGGCCGAGCCATTGCCAGTGGCTGAGATTAATTCAAGCATTCCTTCTATCACCTTTTGATACTCCGACATTTTCTGGGCAGTCTGCAGATTAGGGGGGCTGTAGTCAGAGAAGGATAGTCTGCTATGATTCAACCATGCCCCTAAGGCTACATTGTAGGCATACTTCATTATTGTGGGGTTTGTTTAAACATTTTCGCAGGGCTGATTTTGGTATCCTGCCTGGTCCTGGACTTAGATATGGGCCTAGGTCAAGCGAGTACTGAATCAGGAGAGGTGTGTGAAGAACAGGTTTTTAAGGTGCACCTTCTGCAGGTTAGCCCCAGGGTGCGCAGGTCAGGGAGTGTGGTAATGGGTAAAATGGTTTCTTTAACATGCACCCAGCAAAAACAAAGAAATGAGATCACCAATTCTTCCATTAACTTGATTACCCTCAATTCCTCCCTTCCAATATTGATTCCCAGTGTCACAGCATATTGCCCAACACTTGTAGTGTCCTGTGACCTATGAATTCTACCTGTAAGCTGGGCATAATGGTTTAACTAACCCCTGTTTGGAGGCCACAGTGCCTCTTTTTCTGTCACATAGATTCCCAACCCTGAATGACTGAACTGGCATGCCAGAGGCAGCGTGTTACAACTGCCCATTTTGACCAGGCAAAAAAGAATTGCTACGGTTCTAGACATCCTTGGTCATAAGGAAGTTATTATGCATCTGTTTTACTTTAAGCATGCCATCGGCCATCATAAACGATGTGTGGGTGATTGGTACTTATTTTTATCAACCAAAAGATCCAAGGAAAAAATTGGCGACAAATTTTGTAATGTACACTAGCTGTGCACACTGGTATGAGAGATTTGCTTTAGACCTCTTCCATTTCTTGAGCAGTGTTCACCACCATGTTATCTGTCTCCCCAGACCAAAACATGGGAAGGATGATGAACAGTTGCACTGTTGCAGCACAGAGCTGAGTGCCTGTTCTTTGTGTTTACACATACTAAGATGCATTCATATAAATTTGGACTTTATCCAAGTTAATGTGTTAGCTGTAGTTAGCATAGCACAGAAGCAGAGTGGAAATCATGGATCACTATTTCTGATTTTGCTGTCTGCAGTTCATGCATTAACTCTAAGAAATTCTGAGCTAATTGTTTTATGTGTATGCACAATAGACAGTGCATATACATAAAACAGTGACTTGGTTCTGCATGTGAGTCAGTGTACTAGTTCACGACATGTGTAGAAAACAAGGACCCCCTGATATGGATCAAGCTCCTGGGTCAGGGTAAATAATATGTGTAAAGTAACGCACCCAGGCAAACAATCTGACTACTGGCACAGGTTTGATGGCAAACAGACCACAATTATTAATGGTGCACAACTGATTTAGCATATAAAGTACATTTTAATTTCATACATAAAACGTCATGAATAAAATCATTGACTTATTTTTAAGACTTGATAAAACATTTTTGCATTATCACATATGCATTAATATTGTAAAATTTATGATGTAAATAATGGATGGTTTCCTGTCTACGCGTTTCGACACATTGAAGGTGTCTTCCTCAGGACTTTACTATCATGATGCTGTCTCTAAAAGCTTTGATGACTGCTGAGTATGTAATTCTTGTGGGTTCTCATATATTTTCTCCTATATGGGACCATGCGAGTTCTCTGCCGATTTCAGTGGCAGTGGTTAACTATCTATTAGGCTCCAGATAGCGTACAAATGCGACCATCCGGTTGTTTGGTTTGGTCCTCATCAGATTACCGGCTCTCTGTTCAGGACAGACCAGGGGTGCTTCGGAAAAACATTCCCTAGCAGCAAGCGTCCGGGTAATTACGCAACTCCGAAGCACCCCTGGTCTGTCCTGAACAGAGAGCTGGTAATCTGTTATGACTTGATTTGATTAGCAGTAAGACGGAGGTCATGATCGTTGGGAAATCTCCCTCCCTGTGGGGTTCGGCCTGGTGGACCCAGAGATTGGGGCTTGTCCCTATGACCAAAACAGTTTGAAGACTCTGAGAGTGTGGCTCGATCCAAAATTGAATTTCGAGTCCCAAACCAGACAGGTAGCTGAGAGATGTTTTAGCACCCTCAAGATGCTAACAAAAAACCTTAGACATTTTTCCCGTATCAGCAAGGAAAACCGTAGTCCACATGCTGGTGACTTCGCAAATGGACTATGGGAATGTCCTTTACTTGGGTGCACCAAAATACTGCATACAACACCTACAACGCATCCAAAATGCGCCAGCACACCTTTTCCATAACCTTCCAAGACGTGCCTCAATGACAAAAGTCCTTGATGCCCTTCATTGGTTGCCAATTGGAAAGAGAGATCTTTTCAAACCTCTGTGCTTCTGTCACCAGACCATGCAGGGGAAGCCCTAGCTATCAGCACGATTTTCTTATACTACACAATCTCAGCCAGCACCTTAGATCAACAGGAGCGCAGCAACTCAAAGTGCCCAGGATAAATAAGGCAAGGATGGGAGCACGCTCATTTGGCTACCTAGCAACCAAAAACTGGAATGCACTCCCACCTCTGCTACGTGCAGAAAAATCTGAGCCCATCTTTCGTAAAGGCCTGAAAACCTGACTATATCAACTTTAGTCTAATTCCTTTTTACTCCTACTTATAGGCTTCTAGCGCGGTTGGGACACACCTATAGGGGTACCCAGGCGCTCTATAAAGAACCTATTGTTATTATTTATTATTAACAGAATTCCAGCGTCTAGTCAGGACTAGGAATTGCCTTGGTGACCTTTAGGTATTCAAAACACTAGGTGAGAGGGAATGAGCCTGCTGAATGAGAATCCCTATTTATCTATTTGGCTATCCCAGTTCCCAAAGTTAAAAGGATATCATTAGACAAACTGTGGAATACAAAATGTAGAGCTTGAACCAGGGTAATCACAGCAATATGAAGTAAATTACTAACGGGTCAATAGACCTGGTATAAAAAACAATGGTAAGAAAGAGAACCTAATCTTCGAAGATATGTGACAGAGAAAAAATATCCAGAGTGAGTCTTTCAGGTGAATGAGCTGCCAAGTTAGCTCAGGGTACTCCTCTGCAATTTAATCGGCTAAGCCCATGCCCAAATATCGTTACTAAATACATCGGCAAATTGGTTTGATTTGATGGCAAGAATTTGATATTTCAACAATATATTTCAGGGTCGGTCTGTCATGGGCAATAGGCCTAGTCACACAAGTGGGGTAATCTTTTATTGGAAGAAGTGTAGGCATCAATTCTGCAACTTTCCCCTACAGGATTGTGTGGAAAATGCATGATTATAGCCGAAGTGTGAATTTTGCAGGGCATTCTGGTAGAGAAAACCTAGTGGAGTCTATGCAGGTCACACCTTCATGGACTAGCCTGGAATGTCTAGTTTAAAGAAATATCTGGGTTTAGTAGGATTCCCTGGGAAGGTGCCAACATCACCAAAAAGAATCAATTTTGATGCAAAACAGTGATGTTTCCTTGTTTCTCTGTTGCAGCTGCTCTCCCCGCCCACATAAGTGGGGTAATATTTTTATCGGGAAAAGGTTGGGAACAGCAAATTGTGGAGCATTTGTTCTAATCAATTGAATTTTTCTCAAGTGTTTGCTCTCAAATTTAGGCCGGTGTGCAAGAACGAAGATATTTTGCAAGATGCCCTTTGAATCACATGATAGTATAGGTATGGCCAAAATCCAAGATGTACAAGTTATCGCAATTCCTAAACTCAGTATCTTGGCACACTTCACAAATTCTCAAGATGTGTCATGCTCATCTTTCATTGAAGAGATTTTACCAAAGAAATTGTAGCCTAGTCAGTACACAATGAAAAATCATTCTAAGTTTAAGCTTAGTCGTTGGATCTGGGTATTGCTTGTTTTTGGATCACCAATACACTCTAAATATCTCTGTGACCCCTTTTTCAGCATCTTGTTTTCCATTTATATCATTTTTTTTATTTCAAGGATTTGTTTCTTTGAGTAAACCATAAATGGTCTACATAAATTACTACTTACTGAATTCAGAATATAGTCTAGTTTTCAGAAATGTATAGCTTTCTATGTTCACCCATTTATTTTATACCTGATTCCACCATAAACTTCAAGTAGATGAAAACCACAAAAAATAGGACCACTCCACCTCTTCTTGAAAGCTGGATGATGGTAATTTTAGCACAGAAAGCCTTTTGTTGGTACTGTTTTTAGAAACAAAAAACACTTTTTTGCACAGCACTGTTTTACACTTTTTTAAAGAAAAACAATATATTTTCCATTTTGCCTATTTTTACTATTTCATCCTGGGCAGTCTACAACCCCTGTGTATATTTAGAATTCTCAACATTTGTGGGGAAAAGGATGCAAATTGATATGGAAACCTTTTGTGGAGAAAAAGAAATCCAAAGTCTTAAGCTCAGAGTGTCCCCAACATCAATAAAAGGGCTCAGCTGAGGGAGGAAAAGTCTCAGTAGTTAAGTGGTTTAGTTGTATTGACTCATCATTGTGAAATACATCAAACAAGATAAAGGATGAGAAACAAAAAGTGAAACATATCATGACAATTCAGAACACACTCCACAGGCAATATTTACTGCACAATCTAAATGGCAGCAGTATTAGACTATCTTTCAAAGGTATGACTTTCCAAAATAGACACACAAAATCAATACAAGGTGCTCCTCCATCTGAACATCTGCTCATTATAGTCACTGATATTAAGAAATAATGGCTTGAATCCTTGAGAGACACTGCTGTGCACAATAATATACTTAAAACACTGTTGATAATGTCTGGCATTTCTGATCCACTGGAAGCAATAACATTATGGTTACCGTATATCCATGCTCAACTCAGCAGAAAGCATTTGGCTGCCCAACACATGGAGAGGATGTGATCATCTTAGAAACAACACAACACCACAGATGAAGTTAGTATTGATCTCTGCTCTCAAGTAATAACCAGAAATGCTGACAATAAAAAATAACATTCTAAAAGGAGGTGCTATCTGAGAATCACATATTGTGTATATGAAAGACATCACAGTGTATTTTCCATAAACCTTAAAGAAGTCCATTTTATAATCTATAGGAAATTTAATTTGATATGTCACAATGTTTTTTTCTTTAAAGGATAAGGATGATAGTATATGTGTATTGGAACCTATACTTCAGAGCTAAGCAAAGGTGCTTCAATTTGTATCTTGTAATTGGTTAAAGGTTTCTAACATGGTGTTGCTATTTTTGCTGAAGGGAATATTCTTTTCTGCTGATCGTACACAGTTCAATGTCAAAACACCTGCTACATATGCAGCAAAAAAGGAGACACTGGAAACAATTCGAAATTGTTTGTGACTGGTTTATTAATTCACAATTACTGCAAGAAGAGCATAGAACTTGTAAATGTTATGCAGAAAGGTGTACTCAATTCACAAACAATCGTGGTATGTGTCTGTAATCCGTAACCCTTACCGTGGAGTAGTATCCACATTCTGGAGATCCTGCTTGCAGAACAGTCATTTTCATGAAAAATATTTTTCTACTAAGTAAGTTATAGTTTCACCGGGTGCACTGATAACACCATTGATTATTCAGCTGTAATTTTAGAAGTGTAAATAGCTTTGGGAAATGAATTGCAAATGACCGTGAATGCCCAATAGGTTGTGCCTCTATGGATCATAACCTTATGTTCATATTTCCCGCCCACTCCTCTGGCTCCTCCATGGAAATGCCCATATCTGTTTACACATGGGAATTCGATGAATGGCGAAGTTACACAAAATCAATGAAATCCACCATGCTGCCCTGTCATGCCTGTTGCATATTGAAGCAAGTCTATATATCAACCGTGGACGTTATACCTTTTCCCATGTCTGTAGATAATTTATGGATGTAAAATCGTTTAGTACCCATTTGAGTTGTACTACAGGGTTCTGCCCTCTGATCATTTGTGTTTCATACTTACACGTACCACTTAATTCAATTACAATATTCAGTTTCATATGTGAGCTCATAATACTCTTATCTATATTGACTTGGCTGACAGAATGGTGAACATCGGAAACACCTCCCCGTGCCTTCATCACTGACTCTTCTGAAAAAATGCATCTCCCTTGATGTGGTCAAGACAGATGGCAGGATCTTGGATGCTGCAAAAGATGGATCTTTACTCTGGGGGTTTACCTGTTCAGTCCCATTTGGGGTCTCAAAAGTTGGGTCTCTTAATCACGATCTTCAAAAGTCGAATGTAACTTGCAAAGGTTTTTTTTAATCATGCAATAAAGACTTCCAGTATGAATGTCAAAAGTCGAATGCTGAGGTGTAATCTTTGACTCAGTCATCAATTTCAAACAACAAGTAAATAAAATGCTTGAGATAAAAACTTACATGTTTCATGCTCGGAACAACAAAGCCACTTCTCCAAATACAATGTAAATGGCTTCATTGCTTCCATATAAAATGTACTGTAATGTGGTTTACACTGTCTTTGCTGTCAAAATAAGAAACGGAATCATGTTCATGGAAAGCTAAACTGTACTGTCAGGAGTAAGAAAATAAATACATAAATAATAAAGGACCCATCTGGTGAATGGTGTCAAAATGGGTCATAAACCCAAGCTGAAGTCATTAAAACATTACATTTGCAGAATGTTTCTTGTTGCTGATTGTCAAAGATGTAGGTCTGGTAACTGAATTTTGTTCTTGTAAACAGAATGCCCCCCCCCCTAAAATAGGCCCAAACCCCTTATTTGTATCCAGAGGAGGTTACATTTCAAATGATCGGAAACATTCACAATGTCGACTTAAGCAGAGTCGCTGACAAGCTTTAGAACGGTGTGCAACTCTAGAGGTGTGATTCACACAAAAGTGAAATTTAGATCTCTGTTTGAATGTACTTTTATGATTTTTTGTAATATGCTAATTTTTCCGCAAGTTCGCCTGGAAATCTATGATGGGTGCAGGTTTCCTGGTGTATTAGTGAGAAATTCCTATGACATATTCCTCATGCTTCCATTTGCACGGGGAATAATTGTATATATAAAACTATAAATTGGAAAATTGCAGCCAGTAGTGCAATGTAATTTGTTTCTCATTTTCCTCTACAGGAAAAAAATATTTCCTTATTGCGAAATCTTTTCCCCACTTCTTCTGCAAGTTTTGAGGTGATGTGTGGCCAATAGTCCCTATGAAGAGATTTTCTCCAGCCTTTTTCTGTAGTGAAACATCATTGGTGTCAGATCAAAACTTTTAACTGGAGTTGTGAGCGCTTCCAAAAGTACAGGACAGAACACTCCTTTTTCTGCCCACTCTCCCGGTGGGAATATGTAGCAGTTTCAATTAGGGAAGGTTAGCAGCCACTCGCGAAGTTCACCCACAGATCTAACAACACAAAGGAGTCATGCCGACTCTTAACTCGCCTCCAAACTGTCTCAGAAGCATTTCTTCATCCTATTCCATCTCTCTCGCTAGTACCTGGCACCAAGATGTCCTCGGGAGAGGCCAGGTGTGGAGAGGGCAGTTAGCTTGCGGGAATGAGATTCAACAAGGGATCAACCGCTGAATGGGGAGTAACACGGATGAGCCTCTTGATGGGATGATGTGCCCCAATCGGTACATGCCTTGGCAATTCGGCCGGAGCACCTGATGCACATTGGTACGAGTCCCATTAGGCACTTTAGTTTTCAAACACGATGAGTTGCAAAGTCTGTACCTCCCAGGAAAGGAAACACAGCGACCAATGCACATTGAGATCAGCACCGGCCAGTGCAGGTAAGCGCGGTGGGGTGGGGAGGATGTGGACAGACAACAGAAAAGGATTAATTTACTTAATTAATTAAATTTTCCCTAGGCTGTCGTCTGTTGACATCCCCTGTTGTTACATATGGGATGTTTATATATGGTGGGACATATATAGTATCTCACAAAAAGGCTGGCCAGGGGAGATTTATAGACCTCCCAGTCTAATTAATACCATTCACAAAACAAACACCTAGGTCTTTAAACTAGAGGAAAAAACAGAGGCAAAAACAAGGGAACACAAACCAGCTGAAAGGGAGTATTACTTTTAAAAGACAATTTCCCTCACCCACCAGAAGTGGCATGCTTCATCATCGGTAATCTCCTCGTACCATGACAGATGTTCATGGTGTTGGCTACAACTACCTCACTCTGAAGGAGGAGCTATGCGGATCTTTTTCTATAAAGACGTAAGGTCCCTGTGGTGAGCTTACATTTGTCCTCCAGATAAAGAAACTAACAGCCGACAGCATTCTGCTGTCCTTGTTCTCTCACCTTCTTAAAGCAGCACGTCTTTTAGACCACCACTGTATGTTCACATACATTAATGCTCCAGCTCACAAGCTAGCATTCCACTACTGTGATCCCTACCAATAGCTCTATAATGGTATAACATTTGCTGCTTTACTATGGTCTATTGATCGGTTTTTATCGGTTTTTATGGCTCATAGAGGGTTTGAGTTTAGGCTCTCACCCTTTGTATTATGCCTCACACACTGGCCTCCTGTTCATAAGATGATACACCAGCACTTTATGACAGAAGCACTTTCAACCTACTCATGCTTGGACTGCCGCAGACCAGTACACACTGCACAGGCCCTCTAGTTTGTCTTCAACAGTGGGTCTTCACCAGCATTGACTGTGCCCATCTGTCATACACTGACAAATATACTGATCTCGGCCATTATCACATCAGGGTGTTCCCCACACATTGTTCTAATGGACATATCCTGTTTCATTGTTACATTCATTAGATGGTCTCAATATAAATGACATTATGCTGATTCCCTCATAGTAGCTTTCGAAATGCCCCAGTACATGAGATCCTTATCTTCTATCTCTTACTCTCTCCTATATTCCTATTATAGGGTAGAGTGCAACCTGAGTCCCATGCCAGGATCCCCAAGTTGAGGTATCTCATCTGACGATTGAGGGTAAGTCTTATTTTGTTTGTGCGTTGTGTATGGATGGCTGGTCATGATTGATTATAAAACATACAGTTTACCAGGTCACTAGTAATAAACCACATCCTGGATGAATTGTGTATGAACACAGTGACTGATTTATTCTATGACATTTATTGGGGTTACCAGTGGCACAACTGGATGACTGCTATGTTCATCTGTACTATAACCTAGCTGTTTTTAATTTACTAACAGGTTGGTTGACAGTGGATCCATTCTGAACTTCATGGTGGAGCACTGTTTGGTTTTGTATCTCTCCACATGAGCAATTTTGTTTTTGGAGAAGTAGCACTTTATTCACAGGTCCTGAAGAATGCCAGTACACTGTTGTTGCGGGTAAATGGCAGAAACATGTTGACCTTTTGTGACACATTGAAGCAGGGCTAATTATTGTCTACCATCTCCGTCTGTTTTAATCCTTACCCAGGGTGCACACTATTAAAGTTGCTTGTGCACCCTGTAGTAATTTCTAATCACTTTCACATGCACGCTCTGCATACCTCATCACCTTGTAGCTCACCACAGGAACCTACAATCATTCTATAAAAAGATCCGCAGAGCTCCTTCTTCACAATGAGGGAGTTGTAGCTCCCACAATGATCAACTATCACGGTATGAGGAGATTGCTGATGATGAAGCCTGCCACCTTTGATGGGTTAGGAAAATCGTCCTTTAAAAGGAATATCCCCTTTCAGCTACTTTGTGTTCCCTTATTTCTTGCCCTGTTTGTTCTTCTTGCTCAAAGAACAGGTGTTTGTTTTATGAATGGCTCTATGACGTATCAAAAGGCGATTTTGCACCTTGAACTCACTCGAAACCATCTGTAAGTGCAAAGTTGGAATTTTCACAGGGGAAGATCTAAAACACAAATTTCAAACAAAGAATGTAAGTCATATTATTAAATGTTTCTATCAGAATTCAAGGACATGTTGGTACTGAGTGATGAAAGGATCCTAGAGGAATAAAAAGAAACTCAAACTAAGGAGATGAATTAAAATGTGCATATATGTGGCCTTTGCCTTGTTGGTTTACATAGATGGCTTCTTACAGTCACTGTATCTGACTTGCACCACCCAGACTCTTGGTTATTAAGCTTTCCATCTTTATTAATTATTTTCCATTCTATCAGCAGGAGATAAATCAAAATCACATAAACAACTCTCAAGCACTCTGTAGTATTAGGAAAAGAAATACATATGATGTCACCCCAATTCAGGTAAAAGCACAATCTGCCAGGCAGACAGATGCAGTATCATGAACCGAACCTCCAATAAAACTCGCCGACGAATGGTATCTCTCGCAAAAGTGGCGGTGGAAAAAATCAGCACATATGTCAAATAAAGAAGCAGGCTGCCTAATTCATTACGGTTATGTGGATTTGAGTGTAAATAAGCCTTTTCACCTCTAAATTCCCGTTTTTGGTTTACAGGTGCAGGATATTTGCACTTTCAAAGAGCAAAGTGGGCGTAGAGTGGCAGAAAACCATCCAATATGAAAATACCACCTTTCTAATATTAGATTTAGAGACAGAAAAACAATAATTTCACAGGCATAGGGAGATATGAAAAATGTAAACAACGTATGCAAACTCATAAGTTTATGTATATTCACATAAACGTCTCAAGTCCTTTCTACCCTGGCAGCACATGCAAACCTATTCATGTTTCCTATGAAAACACTTGTTTCGTTTCTGTTCAGTAGGCTGTATTATGGGAGCACAAGGCCATGAAGTCCAGAGCAGCGTCTTCCTCCATACTTGCAAGTCTTAATGCTGCTCAGTTATGTTGCTTTGACCCTTGATATGTTTTCAAAGTTAGTGATTCATCTGACATTTCTTTTAGAGTTATTAGGGGGGGATTTTCAAACCTTTTACACTGGTTTAGCATGACAAAAGTGACGCTAACTAGCGCACATTTTTTTTGGTTGCTATTTTCTTTCCAGCGCCAAACTTGTTTCGTGCTGGAAAGCACCCTCTAAGTAGGGCAAAGCAGCGTGAAGCCCAGCTTTGCTTTACTTTGCGCCAAGGGGGCGTTACATGGGTGGCACATAGGCGTTCCCATGCAATCACCCATGCCTTTTGACGTAAAACCATATTTACAAAGAATTGTAAACATTGTTTTGCTCCAAAAGTTAACTCCCCTTCAAAGGAGAAGATAACACGAGGAATGCTTCATTTCTCCGTGCTTTTCCGACTTTCCATACGTGCTGCAATGTGCAGCACGTATGCAAAGTGGGAAAAGCTTTGCATCATGCCTTGCATAGTATTTTGTACAGGAAGGGTGCCCTTCCTGTACAAAACCTATGCTAAATTCGCACACACACCCTAGCGCTGCGGCGCTAAGGTGTATGCATGGCGTACAGCAGCTGAAATCAGCGCCGGTGCTAGGAAAAGGAGAGAAGGGAGCCATATCGCTGAAGATGTGGCTCTCTCCTGCTCCTTCCCTGTCACGCAACGCAGTACAGCCTAGCACGGGCTGCACTGCATTGTGTGACTTTTGTGTAAATCTGCCCCTAAGTGTGTGTGTTCAGAAAAAAATATTTACCGTATTGATACAAAGAATGAACCTGCACAGTTACATTGTTCATAATAGCTAAACAAAAACATTAGGGGAGTACGTTTCAGTTCTAGGACACAACTTTAGAGAATACTTTCTTCATTCATGAATGGGAACTTCAAAATGCAGAGTGTGAGGGGAACAAATACATTCAAAATGGGTAATGTGTTTAGGGCTCTGTTGATTGAATTAAACAGAGTGAGCACTTCTTTCAAACTTCAAAATTAACCCCTATCTTTGCAGTGCCCCTTCAACCTTCTGACAGTTTCCAAGAAAACAATGACAAAAGTATTTTAATTTGATGTGTCTGTACACAGGAAAACACCTGATTTGTATGCCTGAGAAGGCCTGTCTGTTAGTACCCAGTCGTATTCACAACGGGACAATACATGTATCATGCCAATCAACCAATTTGTTTCAATGACAGCTGGATATAAAAATATTCACATATAGCATAAAAACAAAGAATGTTTCCACCATTCCTGTACTAAACAATCTTAAAATTTCAAATTCACATTGTAATGTGTAATTCTAATAACCTTTCAAAGTAAGGGGGGCAGCTCAAACTTTACTGTATCTTCCTCGGGAAAGGACATCTGTGATATTTCAATTTTAGCAACGTAAAATGTGACAGTCCCTACAAAATGTGCTGCATTTGCAACCCAACAGCACACCATTGCTGTACTCATTAGAGGTAAGAGAACCTATCACAAACGGGTCCCGATCCCCGCAGTACGCTCATGAAGCCCGATTTTTGCCAATCCGCCTACTACCTTGTTGGCCAATTAGACCCTCCCCTCCTCTTCTTTCACCCCTTCAGCTCCACAAATGCCGAGCCTTCAATACAGCCCCTCCCTCACTATGGAGAACGTGGACCAATACCCTGCCTCGCACTAACCGAGTGCTTCACCCTGGACAGGAGCCTGGCTCCCCTCACTAAAACATTTATGATGAGAAGCTCGTGAGAGGTATGCGTCCTATGCTCCACAATTATTAAATCACAATTGTGGGCCTACTAGCAATCACTTATGTAATCTCTTTTTCCAGCGATTCGTATTAATTCACTATCCACCTGGGTATCTGTGGCTTGGAGAACCTGCCAATTGTTAAGTCAACGTGCCACAATCATCATCATCATTGTAGTAAGCCCCCTCGCCGGTTGCCCATCATAACTCACGCGCTGGTCACGCCACTGGAATAAATTTAGGCACCATGCATTAGCCTCGCATGGACGGCAATTCAAGTATTAAGACATCCCACTATGCGCTAGCCATTAGGCACTGCATGCATATGTAACCCTGAAAAGGAACACCTAGCCACGCCCTAGAATATCCTCCGCAATTGGTCATCTGTTCGGCTGTACACGTTCCTTTTTCAAAGCTATTTATCCTTGTGGCACTTTGAACTATTTATCTTTGTGCCACTTTCTTCTTCACAGTTATTTAATATTCACAAATGAGCACTCCGTGATATGATTCACCGCTGTAACACTATGTGATTGCTTTATAATGAACAGCCTCTTTCATGACAGCTACGGATAAACACTAGCTGTTCTTACGTTTCATTATGTTTCACCTGCTCGCCTGAAATCACCTGATATGTGCACTCATGAAAAAACAGTTGTTGACATGCTGAAAACTTTACTATTCCAGTGATTCTGACAGGTCACTGTCCTTTGTTTCCCTGTTTTTTATCCCAACAGGCGTTATTGGTATACACCAGGCAATTGTTATTTTCTAGTCCTGATGATGATCCCTCTAATTAATGAGCTTGGGATCGAAACGTCATCGACATTTCAAAAGAGTACCACTATGGTCCAATGTGTGTAATTTTTGTGGTTACTATTTGGTTAAGCTTGTTTTATTGAATTCTGAATTCAAGCTACCACAGCTCCTAGTTTTTGCCTGTAACTTTTTTTGTTTAATTGTTTATTTGTTATTCCGTTGTCCCTCACTTCCCTCCTTGTGTCGGGTGCAGGATTGCGTCCCGTTGTAATGTTCTTTCGTATATTCCTTACTATTTGAAAACAGTGTCACAATAAAAAATTCTCTGTCCGGCTGGGCATTGAATATATATAGCACCCAACTAGGTCTATATCAAATTTTTCCTAAATATAATTGTTGACTTAGGACCATTGTTTTCTATAAATACTTGATACCTGTGGTCCTCAGTTACTTATCAGGTTCCCTTGTTTGTAAATAAAAAGCATTGGCAAACAGCATATTTAGGTCAGCCCAGACAGCACAGCTGTCTGCAAGACCTATTGGTGCACCAATTTTTCTAAATATACATATACATGCCAATCAAGATCCCTTTTCTTAAGTTCTACTTCAATTTCCTGAGAGATACTGTAACATTCAATAAAGTGTTACAAATGCCAAGCTTCTCATTTACAAATGTTTTTCTAGTTTTGATTTATTACCACTTGAGTAGCAAAGGTGGTTCTTTGAAGCTTCTAATTTAACAGTGTGAATTATTGCTAACAGTAGTGGCACTCATGGACGCTGGAAAATGTGGTTTCTAATAAAAAGACTTGGAAAGATCTGCCCTGCTTATCTCTGTCTTTAAAACTTTGTTAGTTACTCATCATTCTTGTACTTTAAAGCCCTCCTCTTCAAGTGTCTCATACAATTGTAATCTGGTTGTTGCAGTGACACATTTGAAAGACCTGACGTGATAGATTCTGTCACAGGAAAAAGGCTCCAAATGAGGAAGTAGCATTGAAAATGAGTGCAATAATACCAATTTACCCAGTAACTTCCTAATCTACATGGAAATAGTTGTAAACCTAGGGAAATTCTGCATTGCAGAATTACTGTTTCACCCAGTATTGGGTGCGCTATTGCACTTATGCTTAGGTTGGCCCCGTCTAAATCATTGACCAAAGCTGAGGGTGCCTTTCACTAACAATAGAGCTCCTAGGGTAAGTCTTATGGGATGAAGCAAGTGGTAGGTGAAAGGCAGGGCTGGTACACTTGTGTGTTCCATGCCCAGGTAGTGAAGCATATCCATGGGTGTTTTCACTACCTATGAGGTTTGCTCTTCCCAAAGGTTAACACGGGGCATAGTTTAAATACCTTCAAGCTGCAATTGTGGCTTTCAGTGGGGTAGCCTCATAATGTTTCCTATCATTAGATTCACAATGGTAAACCCTCTCCAGTGGTAAAGCAGGATTTGTCATTAATAGCTTAGAAATGCCACTTCTTCTGAAATCTCTGTGTGTGCTTTTTAGTTTGACTCTAGTCTACCATGGAGAATGGGGGAGCACATCTGCATATTCCCCAGAGACAGCTATAAATATTGAGCATGCAACTGGAGTGATAGACCTCTGCCATTTGAGAGCCTGACTGGATAGAATGAAGAGGTAGGATTTGACCCTCGGCCTCTGGGAGCCAGATCATGGCCCCACTCAAAATTAAGTTCTGCATTCCACTGCCCCATGTCAGACTGGGCTGAGATTGAGGGGAGACATCTGTGGTTCAAAGGGAAACCCTCTGTACCACACCCCACTTCAAAGGACCACTACAGTATAACTACTGGTGCCATACTTCAGCAAGGTAGTGATGCACTAGTGGGGACGTTGGACAGGAGATCCCAGGACTGCATGGTGCACACTGCCAGAGAAATCTGTTGTGCTCAAGGAGGATTACTGTCATTGGAAGGGACCGTGCACCCTTCCTAAATAGTGGGTGGCCTGGGCTGACTACCAGCTGCTGTTTGGCTCCCTAAAGTGCGCTCTCCAAGGGCTTGTTGGCTTCCCCCTGTTCTCTTGTGGAGGTCTCAGGGACATCAAGGACCACCAGCAAGGGACTAACATCATCTACCCGTGACACCCTCCTGTGTTGCTCGTCCCCAGAATCTTTGTCCTGAAGAGACCCAGTACTGCAAGAGGGTCAAAACGTTGTCGGCTAATTAGAAAGGGAGAGCCCCAACAACACATTTAGTTGTTCTTGAAGAATTTAATTATACAAAATCTCAGACTGACTCCTCTTTTATTTTACCAATAACCATCACCACAAATCTTTCAATAGCACCACATTTATCTCACTACGTTGGTTATGGTCACTTCACCGGGGTACACAAATCACTTTCAAATTTGCTAATGTATATAATGTAAATACACAGTCAGTGAATACTTCATGCTATGTTTGTATGTGTAAATGTGTTATGAAAAATAAATACCACTCACTTCAGCTGAAGTGAGGACTACAATAAATCTTGTTCTGTTGGTCTTGAAATAATACTTTGCTTTGCTAAAACATTGGAATGCATTATTCAAGTAAGGGGTTATTCTGTATCTGTTTGTGCTGATTGAGTCAAGCAGAATACACTAATCGCTGCTAGAATTAATTATTGTCTATGCTAAATGAGTTCCTTGTGAACATTGTATTCTGCTTATTAGCACTTTCCAATTCTCAAGGACATATGGGTCGCTCTTGTTCCTTTATGAGGATTCCCACTATTAGCAAGGTATGAGTGTGGTATGAGCATGGAACTAAGTATTGTGCATGGAGACTGGATTACCTGGTGCAGATCCCCAAAAGCACTGCTCAAATCTCAGAAGTGTGGCCCCTGCACCTTGGGGCCTCATTAATCATAAGTGTCTTATTAGTGGTGAGCAGATTCCCCAAGCAGGGGACCCTGTGTGACCAGCTTTGTCAATCCTGTTGCATCTCTCTTGTGTGACATGCGGACTGCATGTTCATTCAGTGTGGTGTTTGATTCACAGGTTGGGACCCTCAGAGGTGGGTTCATACCGGTAGCAGTGTGTCATTCTACCATGTGTAGGACAGCTGAACTTGCACCTGTGTATATGACTGGAAATGTCTGTTGCGACTTAATTAAGGCGCACCAGACATTGTGCCTCATTTCCACAGAGGTGCAGAATTGATAGTTCTTCACTGTGTGTGACTGGAATTTTCTTTTGCAACGCAGCTCAATGTGCACCAGACGCTGTGCCTCATTTCCAGGGATGTGATGAGATTGTGACTCTGCATTGTCTATGACCAGAACTCTCTGGTGCGACATTGTGCCTCAGTTCGTGTTCCAGAGTGCCTTAATTGCCTGGGCGCTACTTTGATCGTCATGTAACCTATGGGGTGCCTCCTTCTTCTGAAAGGCTCCCCTGATTTATACCCCATTTATCGATTCCTCCTTTTTGTACACTCAGTGCAGCGGACCAACTGCCCTCTCTTCACCCAGCCTTATGACTTCATGTTGTCATCTAGTATTGCCTGGATTGGGCCTAAGTGGTGAGAGTAGATGACTAGGCTAAAGAACGCTTCTGAGAGTGATCAGAAGCAGGTCAATAGACTGCGTGACCCCCCTTTGATCGAACTTCCAGAGTTGTAGCCAAACCTCCATTTGTCGACTGCCACCTAATTAGCTTGTTACCGATTCCCATCTTTTTCTCTGCAAACCTGACTAAGTATGATTTCGGCTGCGATCTGCCCAATGTCAGGGGTAAGGTTTTCTTCACCTCCAGCCTGTGTGTGTAGGGTGGTTTGGATCATCTGAAGGGTGAAGGAGGGCTTGGGCTTTAGGGTCTGCAAGTGCATTATCAACTGACCTGCTGGATATCAGTGTACTACATCGTGGTGCTGTGTGTGTGTGTGAGTGCACTCCACATAGATCTTTCCGATATCCGTAGAACCACATATCGGTGCTGAGTGAGTGTGCGGGAGTGATGAGTTACATCTCACGGCGGTGTTTCTGTACATGTTGTTTCCTTGCCAAAAGAATATTATGTTTGACATTGGTTTTACTTATGCGGCCTTGGCCCATGGGGCAATTGTAAAGTGTTGTAATTATCTGTATGTACACATTTTGGATGTTGTTGTGAACTGGGGTACACCCTATAACTGTGTGGTATAGAATTAGAATGATTGCCAGGGTAGGCCTCGTTCTGGCAATGTTTTGCAACACATAAGGGTACTGGGGATAAAGTACGATTTTTCCAGACTGTGCATATTACTGATGTCATTTTAAACACAGTTGGGCGTAGCATTGCTAGTAATATTTCCAATTGTGACATATGCCCAGAAATATATGATGCTCGTGTTGTGTTAATGTGTGTTTTAAATAAAAAAAGTATGTATAAACACCCCATGTCAAGTCTCCTTTGTGACGCTGAGTGTACTTATTGTGTGGGAGTGCTGTGACAATGCTTTACAGACTGCCTGACTACTCAGTGCCAATCTACCCAACGGTGAACGCAGGTTATACAGTGAGTGTTATCACCCACCCCTGACAGGAGTAGTAGGTTATGCCTGCTTAGAACCTTGCCTCATCCAACCTGAATGAGCCAGTTTCAACACCTTCAGAACCTTATATCAGAACACTCCAAGATCTGTGGAAGATTCAGATGATAGACTGTCCTGCTGTCTGAAGAAGGAAGATTGGAACTGCTTGTCTTGACCCCAGGCTCTCTGGAAGTGACTACAAGGGTCAGGTTGTTGTTGTAAAGCTTTTATTCGACATTTTGTCATAAAGCCAACACATATAAAAATACGTTCATAAACATAATTTTTAAAAGCAAATAACATCTTTAAGAAACAAAAGAAAAGATACAATATGTGCATAGGTCAAGTCCCAGGACAACATCACGAAATGTTTGCAGTTTGTGTGGGGATACATTACTTTTTCACTATTTATAATAAACATACAATCAGGAATTCTTCCAGTTTATATTTAATTACAAGACCGGATATTAAAAAAGAGCTATATACATTATTTAAATAGGTAAAATGCCAGCAATTAAAAACACTAATGTTCTATATTTTGCAATATTCCATGACAGGATTTTTATATCTCGTTTTAAGTTACATTGTGCTGAGTTACTGGGGTAATTATTACATATATTTAGTGTCTCCCCCTCATTAGGGCCGTCCAAAAGCTCACTACCGGATACCAAATCTTGAGGCTCATTATATACCGCTAATGACATATTTTGGTCCTGTGCAATACAGATATCCACTGATTCCCTCGCTTGATGATCTCCAAAAGTACTAACAGACAGAATTCCAGCCCGTATAGTTTTGGCTGGATCAGTCACAGAGGGCGTTACACAGGTACTTGAGCTTGGTCTTACACATGAATCCTTTAAATGGTCACTAAGCATGGGGGAAAAAGTTCCACAGGTTCCACACTTTCCTGCTTGTCAATGACCCCACCATGACCAGTTTTTGACCACATCCATGTTATGTGGATACATTCTACCAACAGGAGTCGGGGGATCAAAAAACGAGTATCTGTTATTCATCAAGCCTGACCGAGATAGATCTCTATTGTCTTGTATCCGTTGCATTGGGTAAAAATAACTAAGGTCACAAGTTCCGATTCCTAGATGACCTCTCCGTTGATTTTGACTGTACACAAGGTGTGCTACTGAGGGATCTTTAAAGTTAACCAAAATGCAATCCCCTGCTATGTCTTTCAGCCTAGTGCCCAACCAATTAACTCTTCGAACTTGGATGACCTGACAATTGACAGTGTATGGCAGAGGTCTATTTTCTCTCAACCAATATAAGGTCTTGTTTTTCAGTTCATCATAGGACTCCCTTTTGTTGGGTTTCAAAGGAGGGACGCCAGTAAGCACTACCACATATGGTTGGCACCCCGGTGGAAGGTCTGCGTTTGGAATCTTTTTCGGCATTGGTTTGCCTATGTTGCAGTCAGCTGCTTGGTCATTGTTATTGGGACCCCAATTGGTTATACAAGCTGTGGTTCCTATCCCATCGACAGGCTTTGATGGCGCCAAGGTTTGAGAGGTGGTAGTATTAGCTACCTGTTTTACTTTGCGTGGCGCAGGTTTTGGGGGAACAGCCAGTTGTATTCCTCCATTAATTGGCTGCACCTTGGAAATCTCTGCTTGCGATCCTCCCAGTACAGCATTGATCCTATTCTGGTCTGTCACCTTATCTTTTCTAGGTGGTCGAGTTTGTTGCGATGGTTTAGGAACTGTTGGGCTAGATTCCCCCCTTATGGTATCTGCTCCAATCTTAGAGTGAAGTTTTACCAGTGATTTTAGGGCAAAAAAGTTGTCCAGTGAAGTTTGCTCGAATTTGTCCAAGCGCTCCGATAGCCCTTTCAGTCTTTCAGTTACTGGTAGTAACAAAGTTGTCATGAGCAGTTGGATCTGTTCAATCAGAGAGTTAGCTACTGGTGGGTCTTTTGGGCAATTTACTAATTCAGTGTCCAGCGCTGAACGGGCTAAAGCATTTACAAGATCACCCTCTTGTTGCTCGCTTACTTCTATCCCAGTATTCGTAGATTCGGGCTCTAGAGATTTACAGTACACACCCCCATTCATATGGTTCTTTCGTATTCTCTTGAGGGCCTTCAGTCTGTAGGCTTTTCGTGGGGTAACCAGTCTCTTCCTTTTTACTGCAACCCGACTTGCTTTTGGCGGGGGGATAGTGAGACTTGTCCTGCTAGGGTTTCATGTACCAATATTACAGGCAGAGCCGGTGGGTCAACTACTGTAGTGGCTGGACGATTTCTTATATCAGCATTACCTAGAGTTCTGTTTGTGGACACTGAATCGGGAATAATTTCAAGAAGGCCGTTATCTGATCTCGGGTCGACAACACAGGGTTGTATGTGGCTAGGGGTTACAGAAGTTAAGGGTTCTGCCGGAATAATATTCGTTGGGGATTTAGCCTGTACCAATGTTCCCAGGGAAGAGCGCTTATGTGTCAAATATTCCCGTGATAATCTACGTTCTGCTAGGATGATTTCCTTTTCTACAACAGAAACGGCACGAGTTATGAAATTGTCCATGGTGCCTATCGTAGAATTTCCCCCTCGTCTTGAGCATCTGCCTGAACGAGTAGCCATTGGGGAGTATGCAGACATATGGAACGTACTACAAAGTAATCAGTGCTGTGTAGCCCAGCGAAACAAAACACTGTTTTACCTGAGTTATTAGGGGGGTGGCCCGTCCCGGCCCCTGCTGGCCCCGGACGGCCACAGACGGCCCGCCCTTTGCCCGGGCTTCGCTCGGCGTCCCGCAAGGCGGGCTCTTGCCTGATTATATAGATGGAGGCGGTTGTGGGCGGGGCACCCAGGGGGGCGCTGACCGGATGTTACGTGGTCGAGCAGGGACTCCTGGGATAGTGAGTCCCTGCCGCGCTACTCCCTTGCAGCCTCTCTCAGCCCCACAGGTGTTCGGCACTCACAGCAATCACGGCAGCCAGGCAGCAAACAGCGTTGGTGGGTCCTCCCACGAGCAGTTGAAGGTAAGGCGGGGGACAGAGCAGCAGATGATTTCCCCACAGCGTCTCAGTTTGACAGAAGGGTCAGGTAGTTTACCTCCTCTTTCATGTAAATGGACACAACAAGGTTCCAGAGGCCTCTCTGCAACTGCCCAGCTGACCAGCGCTAACTGGACCTGCAAGAGGTCTGCTGCTGGTCTCTGCTTAAGTGAGTCCTGATCCCGAAAAGGTACCCCCAGGTCCTGCATCATTGGCTGGCATCGTAGTCTACTCCTTCTTAGGAAAAGGGGAAGATACAGAAGTTTTGAGCTACTTGTAACTGCAAAGTGTTCTCTTTGCGCTGATAATTAGTTTGCAATGACGGCCATAATGAAGCTCCAGCGGGGCTTGCTCTTTGCGCTGACAGTAATAATCTGCAATAACTGCCAAAGTGAGATCTGTGCTTTGCACCCACAGCAGCAGCCTGTGACAATGGATAACATGATGGTTCAGTTAGAACAGGCTCTTTATACTACAAATGGAACCATCAGTTATGCCCGACCTGGTCTTCAGGAAAATTAGCTCATTATGGCCCCACCAACTCGAACAGCCGCTCTTCGCACAGACTTGAAAAGGTAACTCTTCATCATGAGAAGCCTAGTCCCTGCATTTGACCCAAACTCCATACAGGTCAGCCTGAACTTGTGATGTTCCCCAAGTCCATTGCGACCACATAACCGTTTGTGAAGTGTTGTGTTTTTTGGCGCTATTCTTACCAAAATCGTTAAACCCTTATATCTACGGTTCTACTTACTGTTTTTTGTTGCTTATGGTATCATTTTATTTATCACAGTTTACTCTATTTTTCTAAATTGTATTGGATGTTGTCTTGTGTCGTGCTTTTACTTTATTACTGTTTGAGTGTTGCAAATATACTTTACAAAGTGCCTCAAAGTTCAGCCTGACTGCTTTTGTGGAAAACTACCCGTTAGTTAATCATGCATGGCCAATGCAGGTGTGAGCGGTGAAGCTCAGGCGGGGTGAGGGGAACTCGACATACGAAGACAAGGAAACCTTTCAAAAAAAGAAAAACGGTATTTTTCTATTTGTTTCCCTCGTCGTCGTATGTAGAATCCCCCACACCCTGCACACCTGCCCCACTGCCCTTATCTGCATGGGCTGTGCCAGGAGTTAAGCACATGTACACTTAGTGACTTTCTTTAGTTCATGCTGGCATGGGTTTTGTTAATAATTTGAGTAAGGCTTCCACCACTCTAAATTAACAACAACATTTCTCACGTTTCCTATATTAGGAACTAATTTTGTCCTCAGTGCTGTAGACAATTCATTTAAATAATGGAAACATATTTTACAGATGTATTGCTTTTTATAGCGTAATTTGGTCTTTCATTTGCATTTGGAAGTTGATTTTTTTGCCTCAATTAAATACGACGGTTGGGAAATATACTCTTTAAGAATGCGTTGTTTTCTATACCAAAGACGCAAACATAATGCAATCCAGAGAGATCTCATTTTCAAAACAACTATTTGTGCTTCTAAGTACCTTTTTGCTGGAGAATATGAGATGTATCTAGGAATCCACCCTCATTTAATGGTAAAGAATGCATTACTTCAAAGACGTGCACTATTTGACAGTATGTCCTTTATCAGAAAAGATGGCAATAGACGAACAACTCATAAGGTCAAATTCAATTACAACATGGTTTTCCTTTACAAAATCAGAGATGCATGAAGGAGAAAGCACATCCTTTTTTTTTAATTGCTTAGAGGTTAATTAAACGTACATAGATTGGAAAGGCATGTCATACCATTCACAGAAAAGTCCAAAAGGTTAGACATAAAAAAAGGAATTCCATGGCGGTATGGCACATGAGGGACAGCAGCCTTGATACTTTGAGGCACGGAACATGAAAAATGTAAAGCAAAAAAATGGCAAGATAGACGTTAAGCTATCTGACTCCTTTTCATATACTGAACAGCAAGAGAAAGCATATTTCCACGGCAGTGAAACAGGCAAAGTGAATTTCTTTGAGTTTCAACACTATCAATATTTGGCATATTACATAACTGGATGAGCAAATTTGAGAGTTCAAAACCTATTCTCAAGAAAAGTACATCTGCGGCATAATGTCACATTCACACTTAACAGTGCCGTATGAATTACTGCGCATTGGATTACTTTTTTAATTAAAATATATAGTAATGTTAAAATTAAATGAATTTATCACCAGTTGAAATCAGTATCAATCATACAACAGGATTCATTGTCATTACGAATACACGAGATATACTTTTCACATGTAGCTGTCTGCAGACATAATGAACTCTAATCTCGGAGTGTATAATTTCCTATTTGAGTGCAAATGACACTTTCTGGGGCAGATTTACAAGAAAAGAAGAGGGAGGGACCAGGAGCCAATCTTTAAGCAGGTCCTGCACTCATGGCTCCAAGGAGAACGTATCAGACAAGCGGAGTGCAGTTCCTAAGAGGTGGAAGGAAGGGGAAGGGGAAAAGACAAAACTTTTGTCATGTTGCCCTCACACACCGCGAGAGGTGTCATGCTTCATCATTGGGCCTTGCTCCTCGTCCAGCTGGCGCTGCAATGCTCAACGGGCTCACCGTTTCCGGGGATCTTTGTCGAAGATCTTTTTAGGAGAAGCCGCTGGGTGTGTGTGGGTAAGGGGGCAATGTGAGATATGGTGCACGAATGAAGTGGTCTAAAATAGGTCAGGGTCAGTCCTAGGCTCAATAACTTTATTGGTAAGGTAGATGCGCTTTAATTTCGCACATAGGTCCTGAAGAAGTGCTAACCGATTTCTCTGGAACATTTAGGCATGAAACATGTCGACGCCACATTAGTGACAGCCTGGTAGGATCATTGTAGTCCGATAGGGCGTCAAAAATCTTTCTAATTATGCAGGATCTACCTTACCATTAAATTCTGTGCAGGAAGGAGCCTTCATATGCCTTAAGGGTCTGAAGCTTTTTTTTTATTGAGTACATTTCAAGACTCTTGTGGTCGATACAAATTTCAAGGTAAGTGTTCCCTCATTTACGTGGGGGAAACTATTTTACCTCTCTAGAGTTGGTGCCACTTTCAGATCAACCCATCCCTGTTCAGGTCCTTCATCGTCCTGTCAAGAGATTTTCTGTGGCTTACAGCACATGGCTGACGATAATACACAGTACCTGGCTCGCATTAGCTACTGGAATTTTTATGTGCAAATTATTTCTGATGCCCCTTAATTTTTTCAATTGTTTCCTTGGAAAAACACATTTAGTTAACGGGTTCTCCCTTCACTTTCGTTGTTAATCCTTTGTTATTATAAAGGTCAACATGTACAATTATATAATCATGCTGTCTCTAAAACCTGAAATAGAATTTAAATGAGAGATTAAGGCCAAGGACATAGTTACTCACAACCCACAGCAAAGCCAATCACTGTTAGTCCTGTACTAAGAAAGGAAAATATTCCTAAAGAGGTTAGTTTACGCTATAACTAGCCACATTAAAAAAAAACACACAAAATCATAGTACCGATAGCCATGTAGAAATACCTCTGGCTGAATAGGAATTTCAATCCATGCTTAAGGTGCAAGCTCTTCATTCTCTTACTGCAAGGCAGCAGGCTTCCAGAGCAGCAAACCAAGAGTGACAGTTCTTAAGCACGCACTATTTCTTCTTGGCATATTGGTTTAAGTTCCAGAAGTGTACAAAGTTGGTAGGGTCCTAAGTCCAGTACTTATACCCAGTTGTACATATGATGTGGGGGTGCCTTTAAAGAAGGCTCTTTGAAGTGACAGATGTCCTTTCTTCCTTCCCAGGCTGCAGACCAACTACAGTGGGTGATGCAACTCTTGTGTGTGGACAGAACAAAATATAGACAAGTATAAGTGTGAGGCTGTGATCAGCAACTCCATCCCATCCTCCCAGGAAGTGGCATGAAGTCACACCCAGGCTTCATTTCTGTGTAGCTGTCTATCGGGTATTTTCAAAGTCCAGCTGTCACCTAGCCCACCAATGATCAGAGACAGACAGAAGACAACAAATGGCTAAGAAAAGCAAAATGCCTAACTTTCTAAAAGAGTCAATTTTCAGAATAGTAACAACACATCCAACGTTACCATTTAGAGAAATGTATTATTACCATTCTGTAGATACTAAACTTGACCACTCTCCTTCTCTCAATTAGAAATAAGATCTTATTAAATGTAATAGGAAATCTGCACTATTAACTTATGAGAGGGGCATGCCTTTCATTAGGGAAAAACAAATTTGGGAGGTTTTCACTACCAGGACATGTAAAACGTAAAAGCATATGTCCTACCTTTTTCTTACATACAACCCTGCTCTATCGGCTACCTAGGGGCTACCTGAGGAGTGACTTGTATGTAATAAAAGAGGAGCTTAAGGCTTGGCAATGAATTTTAAATGTCAAATCGACATGACACTGTAAACTGACACTGTAAGCAGGCTCTGCAATGGCAGGCCTGAGGCATGTTTAAGTGCTACTTGAGTGGGTGGCACAAATAGTGCTGCAGCCCCAGTAATAGAATTTTATTTTAGGACCCTGTGCATATGCAGTACACTATACCAGGGACTTATAAGTAAATTAAATGTGCCAATGTGGATACCACTCTTAAACCATGTTTAGGGGAAAGATCGCATGCACCTTAGCACTGGTTAGCAGTGGTACATTCCTCAGAGTCCTAAGCCAACAAAAAAAAATTTGCAAAAGTATGAGGCAAGCAGGCAAAACGTTTTGGGAAGAGGACCCTAAGGCTGTGTGGTCCAACAGCGGGTATCTGCAAGATATTTGCATGTAGGTTCCCAACCCGAAAATGGTCAGAAATTTGCTTATCTCAAAGGTAGGAAACAATCATGTTTCAAGAGCGATTTGAGAAGGAATTGACTCAGAATTGGAGGAGGCGTAGAGAAAAGAGTTTCTTTAAGTGGTAGCAAAAATAAGTTTCAAAGTGCAGTGATAATTTAAATACCTCTCAACCTTTGAAACAGAGAGACATTTTTACTGTGCACAGACCTCAAAGTGTCAATCAAAAAATATATATCAGTAAGCAGATAAGTGCAATTGTATTTATATAGCACTTACTACCCCTTACAAGGTGTCAAATAGCATTTTAGTGAGTACCATGCAACTCCGGAACCCAAGAGGATTACTGGTGAATTAGTATAGGAAAATATGAGTTAATTTGAGCACTGGACAAGCGAGTCTTGTACTTGTATTGCATACGAGAATGGAAGGAAAGAAGAAGGAAGAGTCTAGCAAGTGTTAGTTGGGAGGTCAAAGAAGTAAGATGAGGTTTGGGATGAGGAAAGAGTTTCTAGTAAGGGACAAGGGAGGTCATTGCAGTACAATGAGGTTTGGGATGAGGTAAAGGAGGGATAAATGTTATGTTATGTTATGTTAAAGTGCATTTTTATAGCGCTCGGCTACTCTAAAAGAGTGTCCCGGCGCTTTCCACAGGCAACTTACAGTGTAAGATCAACATAACAAGTAAAAACAGAGCCCGAAAGAGAAGAAAAAAGAAAACCACCTAAGCAGAGAGATTAAAAAGCCACGTCTTCAAATTCTTCCTAAATTGAAGCAGGTTGGGGGTGCTACGCAGTGCCAATGGAAGCGAATTCCACAACTGGGAGGCCTTGAGGCTGAAAGAACGCCCCCCAGTGTGTGCCTTCCTCACGCGTGGAACCACAGCAGTGAAAAGGGATTCTGAACGCAGTGAGCGAGCCGGGCGATTGAAAACTAATCTTTTTTTCAGATATCCAGCGCCTGAGCCAAATAAAGCCTTGTGCATCAGGGTCATAGATTTGAAAACAATCCGCTTCCGAATTGGAAGCCAGTGGAGCGTCTGCAGCAACACAGAAGCCCGTGCTCGTCTGTGCAGACCGAAGATTGCCCGGGCTGCCGAGTTCTGTGCCACCTGCAGACGCTGGACTAAGTAATCCGGAAGGCCTAGAAAAAGGGCATTGGCATAATCAAGCCTAGATCCGATGAGCGCCTGCACCGTAATCCGTCTGTGCTCCACAGACAGTAAGGGAAGAAACTTGCGGAGCATTCTGAGGATACCGAAGCAGGTGCCGGACAGGCCAAGGATGTGCGCTCTCAGAGAAAGTTTATTGTCGAGCTTAACACCCAGGTTCTTGGCAACCAAGGATGATTGTGCCGGAGGACACATGGCGGCCGGCCACCACTGCCGCCACTCGGGATCGGAGGCACAGCCAAAGAATAGAACCTCCGACTTGCTGGAGTTGGCCTTCAGACAATTTAGCTGAAACCAGCTGAAGACCCTGTCCAAGCAGTCCCGGATTCTCTCCCCATCAAATGTCTGATCTTTTTCACAAGTGAAGAGGAGTTGTGTGTCATCGGCGTAGGACACGATCTGGGCTCCGTAAGCCTCAACCACAGCCGCCAGAGGGGACATAAAGATGTTAAATAATGTCGGGCTCAACACAGAGCCCTGTGGAACCCCAACACCCAATGGCGGCATCTCGGCTGAGCTCTGGGATACCCAGACCGTCTGGCGGCGGCCCTCCAGGAAAGATGTAAACCATCTGAGCACCGTCCCCCTTAGGCCGATGTCATAAAGCCTGGCGAGCAGCGCCTGATGGGGGACGGTGTCGAAAGCCGCCGACAGGTCCAACATGACTAACATGGCCTTGCCACCCCCATCCAAGGTCTCCCTGATGATCTCAGAGACCTCCACCAGCGCTGTTTCCGTACTGAAATTCGGACGGAAGCCGGATTGGGATGGGTGGAGCAGATTGTTAGACTCCAAGAAGTTCGACAAGACGCCATGAACATGTTTCTCAGTGATCTTGGCCAAGGCCGGGAGAAGTGAAATTGGCCTGTAATTGGCCAAGACCTCGGCATCAAGACCAGGCTTTTTCAGGAGGGGGATCACCATCGCCCTCTTCCAGGAGCGTGGGACACTCCCCTCGCTCAAGGAGGCATTGAGGATCGGGTTGACCAGGGGATTCACCACTGCCGCCATCCCAGCCAAAAATTTGGCGGGGCAGGGGTCGAGTGGGGATCCAGATTTAAGACTGGCTAACAGAGTCCGGGACATGTCACTGGAGACAGATGGAAAGTCCTCCAGGATAGCCACAGGCGTGGCCGGTGTTCCAAGTCCTGCCCCAAGATCACAACAAGCCTCCGCCGTGCTCTCCGAAAAGGAGGCCTGAATAGCCTTAATCTTGTCGGTGAAAAAGGTGGCAAGATCACGCGCCCACGCATCGGGTGACACAGACGGGGGTAAATAAGAGGAGGGAGACGTGAACTCCTTCACAATCGTGAAGATCTCCTTGCAGGAGTTCGCTGATGCCTCAATCCTCCTGGCGAGGTATTCCCGCTTGGCAACAAGAATATCGCGATGATAGGCCTTCACCGCCGACCGGTAGGCAAGTTTGGCCTCCCCATCATATTGATGGCGCCAGGCCCGCTCAGCAACCTTGCATAGGCTGCGAGCCATACGTAGCGCCTCTGTGAACCAGGGCGCAGATTGCCGTTTCACCGAGGACCGGGGGGTTACCCGAGGAGCAAGGTCATCCAACCTCTCAGTCAGCCATTGCTGCAAGGCCTCCGTGTCTCTTTCCGGATCTCCCGAGAGAGAGCAAGGATGTTCCGTGAGCGCCTGCTCTAGCATGGCTGGCGTCACTCTATGTAATGCTCTCGAGGCCGATCTGGGCACCAAGGGGGCGCAGATGTCAGACCGTCCCTTCTCTAACACAGAGAACCCAATCAGCTTATGGTCCGACCAGAGCACAGGCCGCGTTTCAATGTCGACAATAGGGACAGAGGAAAACACTTGATCAAGGGTATGCCCTTTCTCATGTGTAGGCCCCGACACAAACGGTGCCAGACCGAGCGGTGAAGTAATATCCAGCAATTTTGCCCCATCCGAATCGTCCGTGATATCTAGATGAAAATTGAAATCGCCTGCCAGCAAACAGTGCTGTGCAGACAGCGCCAGCTCCGAGATGGCTGTCTGTAAGTCCCCCCAAAAGGAGCCCACCGGACCAGGAGGCCTGTAAACTAACAGACCCTTGAGCGCTTGGCCCGGAGACAGTTTAAGCATAAAAGCGAGGGATTCAGAGCCCCCAATGGAATTCACGGGAAGAACAGAGCAAGAAACGTTCTTCCTAACCACCACCGCGACTCCGCCCCCCCTGCCCTTTGCTCTGTCTTGGCGAAAGATGTTATAGGTTGGAGGGATCGCAGTGAAGATGTCCGGGTTGGATGCCTCTCCTAGCCAAGTTTCGGTCAGGAGTAGACAAAGAGGATTATCCCTGACCAAAAGATCATAGATGTGCAGGGCATGTCTTCCTAGCGACCTTGTATTGAGTAACAGACACAGATGCTTAGCATGCACCTCGGCCCTCATAGGGGCGGAGCCCAGCGTCCTCGTGGGCGACCAGCCGCAGGCCGGACAGTGTCGCTTACCCTTGTACCGACCAGGGAAGACTGAGCAACACAGGCAAGATGAAGTGCGCAAGGCGCGGAGCGTCGCCGAAGAATAGTGGATCATCCTCGCCCGACCAGAGTCCTACGCCGCCCTGCCGCCTCCGGGACGCTGACGGGCGCAGACGGGCAGGACTCCGGCACGACTCAGGCTAAGCGAAGGCGTCCACCTGCGCGTCCCGCTGCGCGTGGGGAGCGACTTTAAATAGGCTCTCCAGTGAGCCCTTGGCGCGCGCGACCAGTCCAAAATGGCGGCCGTCGCCGAACAAACAATCCCCAATCCAAAATGGCGCGTGAAAAGGAGCCCAGGAACCCGGACCCACCAAAGTGGTGGTGCTTTTGAGGCACAGAGGTGCACGTTTTAAATGCGGTAAGGGGAGCGGGGCGCTAGCTGCAAATAGCGGATTTTAAAAACAGGGGTAATTTCTAAAGCAAGCAGTAACTGAAATACCAAACGAGGAAAGCTTAAAATAACACAGCGCTGGTACAGCGCAGTCGCAGCAATGTGGTAGATGGTCAGGAGCGACGCCCCTCGAAGGACCGCCTTAAATAGGCTCTCCAGTGAGCCCTTGGCGCGCGCGACCAGTCCAAAATGGCGGCCGTGGCCGAACAAACAATCCCCAATCCAAAATGGCGCGTGAAAAGGAGCCCAGGAACCCGGACCCACCAAAGTGGTGGTGCTTTTGAGGCACAGAGGTGCACGTTTTAAATGCGGTAAGGGGAGCGGGGCGCTAGCTGCAAATAGCGGATTTTGAAAACAGGGGTAATTTCTAAAGCAAGCAGTAACTGAAATACCAAACGAGGAAAGCTTAAAATAACACAGCGCTGGTACAGCGCAGTCGCAGCAATGTGGTAGATGGTCAGGAGCGACGCCCCTCGAAGGACCGCCTTAAATAGGCTCTCCAGTGAGCCCTTGGCGCGCGCGACCAGTCCAAAATGGCGGCCGTCGCCGAACAAACAATCCCCAATCCAAAATGGCGCGTGAAAAGGAGCCCAGGAACCCGGACCCACCAAAGTGGTGGTGCTTTTGAGGCACAGAGGTGCACGTTTTAAATGCGGTAAGGGGAGCGGGGCGCTAGCTGCAAATAGCGGATTTTGAAAACAGGGGTAATTTCTAAAGCAAGCAGTAACTGAAATACCAAACGAGGAAAGCTTAAAATAACACAGCGCTGGTACAGCGCAGTCGCAGCAATGTGGTAGATGGTCAGGAGCGACGCCCCTCGAAGGACCGCCTTAAATAGGCTCTCCAGTGAGCCCTTGGCGCGCGCGACCAGTCCAAAATGGCGGCCGTCGCCGAACAAACAATCCCCAATCCAAAATGGCGCGTGAAAAGGAGCCCAGGAACCCGGACCCACCAAAGTGGTGGTGCTTTTGAGGCACAGAGGTGCACGTTTTAAATGCGGTAAGGGGAGCGGGGCGCTAGCTGCAAATAGCGGATTTTAAAAACAGGGGTAATTTCTAAAGCAAGCAGTAACTGAAATACCAAACGAGGAAAGCTTAAAATAACACAGCGCTGGTACAGCGCAGTCGCAGCAATGTGGTAGATGGTCACATAAATGAGGGAAGAATTTTGAAAGGGTTTTTTGGAAGATCGTAGTGGCAAAGTGAGGTGTCGGGTAAGCCAAGGAGGGATAGACCATGGAGTCCAGAAAGGTTTTTTTAGACTATAGTAGTCGAATGAGGATTGGAATGAGTCAGAGAGTGGAGGTAGAGGATCTATTGAGAGAGGTATAGGGTGGGACAGAGTAGTGCATTGGAAGAAGTCAAAGTTTTTTGTTCTTTGGTTCTACCATAGGAGTAAGTAAAGTAATAAATTTATAGATACATAACTACATAGAAATTATATAAATGTATAAGGAACATAATATGGTGAGATTTAAAATTGTATTGTATAAACTCAGACTTTCACGTGTTGCTGAACTTGAAGCTTGGGGGCTCATTATGATGTCGGGCGGATCGTCGCCACCAGGCTGGCAGTGGAGATCCTCCCGCCATCATAATGTGATTCACCCACCACCAAATTAAGATGGCTGTGGGAATCACATTGGTTTCCGGACGGATGGTAAGTCAGTGCACCATGGTCCCGCAAGGTGGTCCTTTCTCACCCGCCTTTCGTAACCAGGGCATCATTGAGGCGGTGCCGTGCAGGCACCACCGTAGATATTAGTATGAGCCCTTCCGCCTGTCTTTTTGCAGTGGATATCCTGCCGCAAAAAAAAGACAGACAAAGACTGGCTTTGGGGGCCTGTTGAGGGCCCCCTCTGGGGGGGTGCACTGCGGGTTACCCATGGTACCCCCAACATATCCATGCACAAGGTGGCAGGCACTGCATGGAGCCTGTCACGTTGTGAATTGAAATGCACATCGTGGCATTTTCACATTGCTGACAGTACTGCAGTCAGCAGCATCATCGGCAATATGAATAGGCCAGGATGTGCCAGCCAGTGTGGCGGGGGCATCCTAATTGGGCTGGTTGGACCGCCGCACATCTGGTGGGCAATCCCATCAACATTATTATGGCAGGCGGACTAATGTCCGCCCACCATCATAATGAGCACCTGAATTATTTGTGTATTTTGTCAACTATTTTTTAAAATATTAATATTATAAATAAATGTTTATTTTAATGTGTCATTTTCCTCAATATTTAAATATCGAAGCACCTGTATATAAACTAGTTATATTTGCATATTGTGATACATAAATAAAACAGAGACCCCTAGCATTCTAATCATAACTTGTATAAAAACTATGCGTTGAGCATCATATAATATATATACACACACCTGCATACTATATATTAGACATGTTTACATACACAGGGATAAGTTGTACATTAATGTTTGAGTATTTTGGTTATGTAGGAAAGAGCCAAATCTTGAGTAGTTTGCTGAAGATGAGATAGTTATCCATGGATCTTATATTTAGGGATAATGAATTTCATACTTTAGCTGCTTGAATAGAGAAAGATGTACCACCTATGGTATTTTTCTTGTATGGTGGGTTTTGAGGCGAGTAATAATGGTATTGAGGACCTTTGCAGATTTATAAAAGCATAGCATTCTCCATTTGTAGAAGGTGGGAGTGCAAAATTGAGTTTTGAGGACATCGAAGAGTGATGTATGTTTCAACAAATATGACAGAGGGTGAAAATCTAAGGGAACTTAAGTGTGCAAATGAAGGTTTCACTTGAAATGTGTTAGGTGAGAGGAGTAAGGTCATGACATTTTTGTTTTAACCTGGGGATCAGGTTAATATCTTATTAATTAGGACATGTTCGGAAAGTGAGGGGTTAATTGTAAGAGTTGTGAAGGACACCAAAGGTCTATTGTGTGTAACAAAAAGGATATGCAAGGGAATTTACAACTCAAAAAATACTACTACTAGACAGCCGTACTATTTCCCTGGATAGGTACTCACTATAATCACACTTTTCAGTGCTGAAAGTATCCACGCTGCAGAAAACATACACATAATAAGTTATGTTGATGACAGCCTGCACTGTACCAAGAGTAAACATCCAATGGAGGATTTGGTTAAAACATCAAATCACTTTTCCTGAGGGATTTTTATAGAGCTCTAAAAACCATAAGGGCTGAGTGATTGAAAAATGCTACTCTTTGGTACTTGTCCAAGTGTCTATCAACCTCAGGATAAAGTAATAACAAAGAGGAAGCACCCGAACATGAAGAATATAATGGTCTTGGCAACTGGATCACCATCTTGCATCCATCAACTTTATCCCCTTCCCTGCTGGTGACGGAACCACTCCGTCATCAGCCGCAGTCGCGCTGTGCTGATGACGGAGCGGTTCCGTCACGGCCCGCTCGGCACGCCTGTGCGGCGCAGATTCCGCGCCTGCACTGAGCGTTCCATTGAGCGGGTGGGGCCGTGACGGAACCGCTCCGTCATGAGCACAGCGCGACCGCGGCTGGTGACGGAGCGGGTCCGTCACCAGCATGGGCGCGCCGCACGCACCCCCCCCCCCCCCGCCCCCTTAGCACTGCGGCAGAATAGCCGCCGCAGCGAAGGGGTAAAACAATAAAAAAGAGACTGGTTAACTAAACAAACGGGGTAGAAACTAACCAGGTGGCTCATAGCACCTCAACAATTGCATACACATGTAGAACAATCTTTGCTGTCATAAGGTGCTCTTGCAAATCAACTGCCTTTCCTTTTTCCTCTAATACGAGAGCTTATGTTAAATTTGAAACCATTGTAAATCACTTTGCAGATTCATAACTCTTTAGTTTGGTGGTCTACGCCTAATGCAGTTTTGATAGCTTATTTGTATAGAGGTTTATGCTTAAAATAATTGTACTTGGTAATTTACGTTTTTAAAATCAATAACAGAGTGTTTTTTAAAAATAAAAAAGCAGACGTAGGTTTCCTGAACAACTGAGAATGATCCTGCTACTTGTCAAACAAATAAGTGATACAATAACTGAAAAATGAAGCACACACTGAACAACCAATAACATTAATAATGAAGGTGAAACAATATTGCAGCATCACCGAAAGAAATCACAGAAAACAAAATAGAGGTAAGGTCAACCATAGGTTTAAGTGATCTCAAGCAGAATAAAAAAAAGATCGTGTTTTTTTAAGGGTAGGAAAAGAGACAATTCAAACAGCTAGTATGTACATTTCCCCATATAATTCTGCTCAAAGATGTACAGCAGCTTCCGATTGTCTTAGCCAGCAGTGAGGCCACAAGAACAGCTTCACTTCAATCTTCGTATATCGCCACTTCCAAAAGTTGCTTGCCACTTCTCTATTAACTACAGGTAATTTGTCACTGAAGGTAACATACAAGGACTCTAAACAATTTTTGCTTAACTTGGACAATTATGTGATGGTAGCATTGAGAAATGTTTATGAAACCAAATGTGCAATGTTTAGGAAGACAATCTTTATTTTAGAATTATAATTGGGGAATAGATATGTGATTTGCCATAGTATCGCACATGTTATACCTTCAGAAAATAACATTCACTGGTAAATGCATTAGATTTTGCCTACGTGATTCGGATCTAAATGCAACATGTTTCCCATACACATGAAAGGGCATCCCCTGGACTCATAAACAGATAAGCAGAGACAATCTCTGCATAAAACACGATCCTGCAAATCAGGTGACGCTTGACAGGCAAACATGCAAGATATGCATGGCAGGTGGGTGTAGTCGGGTGCCACTGCAAACAACATTGATGGCCGGAGGTAATTTTATATACATAGGGGCAGATTTATGATGCCGTTGCGCCTCTTTGCGCTGCAATTGCACACTTTATTTGACGCAACAGCGCCCTATTTACAACGTGACGCATCTAGGAGATGCGTCACGTTGTAAAGCACTGCGCCATAAGGAGGCGTTCCTGCGCAGATTTCACTCAGTCACTTTCAGGGCAATGCTGCGTCAAAACCCTGCGCCTGCTTGAAGTAGGGGTAGGTCTTGACGCAGCATTGTGCAGATGGTGTACCCCCGAGCCTTGCTGGAGCTGCATCGCGGTTGCGACGCAACTCCAGCAATGCGCCCCATTTCCGGCACAGATGCGTCACACATCTGTGCCGTTTTTGCACCATGGGTGGCGGAGCTGTGGTGCACTGTGGCGCACGTTAACTGGCGGATCCCTGGGGATGCACCAGTTAACATAAATCTGCCCCATAATCTGTTACCAAATGCACTGCATGGCCCATTGGGCATGTGCATTCAGGAGGCTGTGAAGTCACGCAGGAACTGTGGCACATCAGAGCAGTGTGGGGGAATGTCTATGTGAAAGGGCAGCAATAAATAAATGCTGTGCATGCAAAAACTTGGCCTCGAGCAGTCTCTGTGAGTACCATGCCCAGATCTGCATTTCTCCCTAAAGTGTCTCTGGCTGCTGCATGTAAAACCTGGGGGGCGTTCTCAGGGCTGAAAGTGAGGCTTGGTAATGAAGTGTTCCAAGCCTTGTGGAAGAGAAATGATAGTTAAATAGCAAACACGCAAACTGCCCTTTGAAATGAGTGCTAAAAATATTTAAAGGCAAGACATTGGAGAAAGGAGGAAAAACAAGTATCAAGAGAGTGGAGAGGATGTGGCGCAGTGGCCAGAGCTGCTGACTCGAGCGCTGGTGTTTCGGTTCGAGTCTCCTGACGCAACTTCATGTGATTCTGGGCAAATCTCTCCGGGTGATAAATTAGACTATATACCTCAGCTAATTTGATTTAAAGAATCACGCAAACGGAAAATTCAAAAAGAGGAAAAACTCGATGTAAAAATAGCTCCACCAAGGCAGATGGTATGAGCAGTATGAAAAAATGTTTTAACAAATATTTCTTTGTAAGCAGTTTGCTTAGTTTCCCAATTTTCATTCAGCCTAGTGTCCTGCCTGTGATAGTTAATAATATTTATAAGTATTTGTTGCTTCTTAGCCGCATTCGTTTTGATTTTCACATCTTTATTCATGATCTGCAAATGTCCTGACTGTTACCTCATCTCATCTCTGAATTTTAACTTAAGCATTTATTTTTCATTGTATTTAGTTGTCAATGTATTTTTGTTTATTTGTTACAAACGTGCTTGCATCTCAATATTTTATTTGCTTATGTTTTGGTAGGGTGGTTTTTACTCGAGACTGGCTGTTTTTTACTCTAAAGTGAAATCTCTTCAGCTAATTACAGATGTATCATTCACCACTGTCCGTGTACCTACTTCTGGCTCTAGTTAAGTAGTCCTGACATTTTAATTGACAATAAACTGTTTATTAGTAGCGCCCACTGTTTACATTGCTATTAAATTACAACACTGGGAAAGTTAATGCTGTGTAAAATAGATAAATGACCATGTTTGCATGCTTTTACTATGGGTGTAGCAAGAACTTCTTGAACTAAATTCATGTGTTAATGTTCTCTTCTCATTTGCGTGACTCAACCGGCAATCAGAGCTGCAACTGACACCACATGGTGAAAAATGGCCACTGAAGCAACAACTCCAACGTAACTAACTGCAGCTGAGTGATTACAGGACCATCCCTCCCTCTTCTGTATGTCGAACGTGGATAACCATTTTATTTTGTTTCGATTACCAACGCATTGCCTGCAATGCAATAATATGAGGCAATCCCTGCACAAACTCTGCAGCTGCTGAATCCAAGTCATGAGCCTGAAAATTGACTACAGAGTTCCACATCCATCTTCTTGCTTATGCTCCAAGTCTTTGCAGCACAATATATAGAATAGTGATGCTTTAACATATGTAATCAAAGAAAGGATATCTTAAGAATGAATTGAGGTTTCCCTACTGAGTGTTTGTGTGCAAACCTTGTAAGTGTTAAGAAGAACATAAAGTACCAGCACTAAATCAGGGGGCTCTGTGTGTTACGTGTGACTGATAACTGGCCATATCAGAATTATTCTAATACCACCTGCACAGTAAATCGGTATTCCATTTCTGTTTTCATGCACCATATCTTCGCCTTTGTATTTTCTATAAAACATTAATGCAATCTATGTTTTATTTATAACGCAATGTTTTCCCATCCTTACATTCACCCTCCACCTTACTGCCTTCATGTGGGGGTTTTGTTCTACCCAGAAGCTGTGATCTCTATTTCTTATTTATAATTCCACTGATCACCACAATGTTTTAGTTTAGTTTCCTATACTACTGCAAAGCCTGAGAGGAAATAAAGCATATTTACTAACTCAAATTGCCATTTTCAAAAGACAGTGGATCTACATGCAAATTCTTTTCAATGAGCAGTTGTGTGTTACTTCTGTCTCCGGAGCCAACAATAACTGAATATTCGGGAGTGATTCCCTAATAGAAATTCCCAACCAAGTCACCTTAGCCTGGAGTAAAACACACCCACTCTTTGAAAAAGATTAGTGGACTTGACCTAATATATGTATAAGCTTGCCCAAAACAGGGAATACGCTTTTCTAATTTAACATCGGGAAGATAGTCTATTCAAATGTTTTGAGTGCCTTTTGAGTACATATTGGTGTTAATTTCTATAAATTTTGATGGTGTTCATTATGTGTGACCCTGGCTGAAAAGGCAACTGAATCGTGTACATATTAGCCTGACTCACACAAAAGTGTAGTCTCCCATCTCTGGCATTCTTATAATGTCAAACCACCATCAACAAAGAATTCAGAAGGTCAGCAGATTGAAAGATGGAAAATTAATATTATGTCTGCACAGAAGGTTCACCTTATTTTATTGCAGAATGTCAACAGTAGCTATTAAACAATTACAAAGAAGAGCATTACAGTATTAACATTTCCTTAACTTTTTATTTCAACTTTCGAAAATTGCAGCTACACTAACAACAGAGATACATTTGACTTGCCTGAGGGAAAAGAACAAGAAACAGCCTCATACATAAAATTCCTGTTCTGTTTATTGTGGATTAATATTTAATACTGTAACAGGCAACACATTGATCCTTATGGGCATTGAAGCACTAATGGGTATCTAATATAATGAAGATTATTTTTTCAAGGCAGCAACCTCCGGGGCGAACAAGAATTAAGAAAGAAACTCGAGCCAATGTTTGGTAGATTAAAGGGGAATGATTTTAAGAAAAGCATAGTTTGTGTATCGCTTCATGCGATGAATGGTGCCAGAGAAGAAAACAGCTGTGCCTGTTTTTATCATTATCAGACATTTGTTACACTCTGCATTAACCTGAAGATACGACAATTCGGTTATTCCATAAGTAAAGAGTTTGCTCGTATTCTACATAGACACATTCCTTAGGTGCTGAATGCTTTCTGCCTGGTTGATGCCACTTCATGATAACGAATGAAGATCTTTAATTTTGAAGGGACTGAAGTTGTCATCAATGGCATGTACTGTAAATATAGATAGATGTTTAAGTGTTTAACAATGGTGACTGAGATTTCACTGTTTTGCTGCGATTTTCAAATCTTTGTTCTAATTCTTTATGATTACCCTGTCCGGGCTCTCCATGCAGGAAAATCTGCCTCTAAGTCTACAATCCATCCTAAATATGGTAGGTCTCTCTCTGTGCTAGAATGGTGAAGATCCGGTGGGCAAGGGTGGTGTGCCAGTGGACCCAGCTGAGGATCCACTATGCACAATCGGCTGTTCCTCCACCTCTAAATGGACAGGGCCAACCACTAGCCTTAACCTATGGAAGAATCAACAGTATACTCCCCCATAGATTTTGGAAGGTGTTTCAGGAGAAACTCTTTCCTCCTCTTCATGCCATGTGCTGCCAATTGCTTAGCACTGCTACAGTTCCCGCGTGTTGGAAACTGGCGGTGGTCTCCTCTCTTTTGAAGAAGGCTACTCTGGACCCGACATGTGTGGCGAACTACTGGCCAATATCGTTGCTTCCATACCCCATTAAGATCCTTGAAAAACTGGTCACAAAACATCTGTCCAGGTTTTTGGAATTCAGTCACTGCCTGGATATGGCTCAGTTTGGTTTCCGGCCAGCTAATGGCACTAAGTCTGCTTTGGTGGTAGTGCTGGATGACCTTCGTTCGTGTGTCGGCTCTGGTCGGGCAGCCTTTTTTGTGCTGCTCGACATGTCAGCCGCGTTCGATACTGTCAGCCGTGGGATACTCATCAGCAGACTAGAGGAAGCCGGGGTGACACACCTGGCCCGGGATTGGTTGGGCTCCTATTTGCATGAGAGGCACCAGGTAGTGGCTTTGCCACCTTTTAGGTCTGCCCCCAGGATAGTGGGGCAAGAGGTGCCCCAAGGGTCGGCTATAAGCCCTATACTTTTTAATTTATATCTTCGCCCTTTGGTCAGGCTGATAAAATCATTTGGTAGCTCAGTTGTGAATTATGCTGACGATACCCAGCTTATCTTTTCCTTTGAAGGCAGGGATGCTGTGTCACAGGAGACTTTTCATCGGTGTATGACAGCCACGGCGAACTGGCTGCGCCTAAATTCCCTCCAGTTTAATAGCGCTAAAACGGAGGTACTACACTGCTCCTTGGACCGCACCCCTCGTCCTCTGCCAGCAGATTTCTGGCCACTTTCTTCCCAGGGCACCGTGGCGGCGGCAGACTCCGCGCTATATTTGGGCGTCCTGTTTGGACCCAATCTCCAGCTGGATGCCTCTGTCAATAAAACTGTTGCCACCTGTATGATGCTACTGCGTTCTTTGCATAAAATTCTTCCCCTGCTGTCGACCTTAGTCAGACCAGAGGTAGTGCGCAGCATCATCCTTATTAGATTAGACTACTGTAATGCGTTGTTGCTGGGTGCCCCTGGCTGTTTGATCTGCAAGCTGCAACGCATTCAGAATATGGCAGCTAAGCTGGCCCTTTCCCGATTGCGCTCGGCATCCTCCTCTCTAGCGCTGAAGGATCTGCACTGGTTGCCCATCCTTCAGCGTATTGATTTTAAAGCATCTTGCATTGTCTTCAAGGCTCTTCATGGTCAGGGGCCTGTACGGGTACAAGAGCTTTTTTCCTGGTACACCCCAGCCAGATATTTGCCAGATATTTGCCGTCCTCATCAGCCTATCTAGTGACGGTGCCTAGAATGCAAAGGGTGCGAATGGGTGGCCGTTCCTTTGGTCACCCTGCAGCCAAACTTTGGAATTCTCTCCCACTAACATTAGGGAGCATTGACAATCTTGCTCATTCAAGAAAGGCTTGAAATCCCATCTTTATCCCATCTTTATCCTAGGGATGTGTACTTCCTTCTGTTGTGTGAGCTAGGTCAGTATGAGTCAAAGTGCCAGGATACCCTCTGGGTGATAGTTGCGCTATAAAAGTATGCTTACTACTACTACTGTGGGATTCCCTCGCTACCAAACCATGCAAAAATCCCTATAGGTTTCATTTTACGCCATGCAGAGTTTAAAGAATGCTGTCTACAAAGCTCATCTATTACAACATTCTAACAGCTGTTCTTTTACTTTTTACTATTGGATCAATTTCCAAACCTCGCCAACTCTGATTCTCTGTTCTCCCAGTGATGTAATCATACATACCATTGTGTTTTTACGATCCTGATATCTATGAATCCATTATATTTGCTCATGTGTATTACATTTCTGATATATTTGTTAGTCAGAAATTTCATACCGCATTTTCCAGTTGAAATTCAGCTTTAATTAATGACGTTCTGCTTTAATAATTGTAATATAACCTTTTGTATAGAATTTGCTGTTTCCTAAAGAGTGACTGTAAGAAATGGGGTTACTGGTTGCGAGGGTTAAACCCTACTTAAGCAGCAACCACTATGCTTGTCAGGGTGAAGACACAAGCAAACCCCAAATTAACCTGTGATCAATCACTCGGGGAGCTTGGGACAGAGCAGTCAGGCTTAACTTAGAGGCAATGTGTAGTAAAGTTTCTATGCAGCACTTCATAAACTAATAAAGTGAAAGCACAACACAAGGAGAATGTCACTTCAGATTAGACAAATATAGTATCATTCAATAAATAAAACAAGTCCAGAATGACAAAAACCCAATCAGTGAAACTGGAGATATGCAATTGCAAATGCTCTGTGGATAAATTGCCAAAAAGCGCAAAGTTCCAACTGTGGTTATCTGATTGCACCAGACTTGGACAAAGTTACAAGTTCACGGCACTGCAATGGATTGCAGGCCAGCTACAGGGACCCAGTTAGGTCCACTGAATAGAGTAATTTAAATCCTGGTTGCTGAGCATTGCGAGGGCCTGTATTGAGGATGGGTATTGCAGCCAGGGCGTTGTCAGGTCAGGGTCAAAGATGCGTCATGCAGTACCAGTTCTGAGGACCTGCAAGACAGCAATGAGAGGTCCTGCGTCATTGTCTAGAATGTTGCCTATAAAGGTGCTTCTTGATGTGAAGTCCTGCAACAAGGATGCGTCATGCACTGACTGGTTCCACGGTAGCTATGGAGTCTTGTGACATCTTTGAAGAAGCTATCAATGAGGGGCTTGCAATGCAAAGACCTGCATTGAGGATGCATCACACAGCTGTAGTTTTGATGAGGCTGTGGGCGGAGAAGTAGATGTGAAGTCCTTGCCATGGGTGAGTCTACATTGCAGAGGCTATACAGCTTTTCTGTTGGGGGTTGTTGGTGTTCAGCAGAGGAGATGAGTCAGTATCGCTGGGTCCTTAGATGGCTTGCAGAGCCTCCTCATACCCACTTCCAAGGGTCCAGGACTGGGGTGGCATCACTTGGCAGAGTAGGACGCACAGTTGCAGTGTTCAGTACTAGGGTGGCACCCCTTGCAGAGTACAGGCACTGGTTAGAAGAGTCTATCCTTTGGCATAACTATGGTGGTCCTAGGTACAGGTTACAGCTCTAGTTCATCTCCCCCAGGCAAGAGTACAGCTGGGCAGCAGGTCAGCACAGCAGGGCAGTAGTCCTTCAGGGCAGCAGTCAAGGAGTGGCAGTCTCTTCATAGCACAGCAGTCTTTCTTCTTGGCAGAGTCTTCCACAGGTCCAGAAGTTTACTGAAGATTTGGTGTCTGAGGCCCATTATATATACCTGGTGCCCACTTTGAAGTGGGAGAAGCTTCCAGAGGACTCCTCACCCTCAGAGTTGCTTGATCCTCTGCTTACCTTCCTGGCACCAGATTCCCTGTGGTCATAACAGACTAGTGTCAAACGTCTTTGTCAGAATGCCCAGGCATGGCCTTTGTCATGTGCAAGTGTGGTAGGTGATAGCTCTTCTCCCTCGTTAATTCATAGTGGCACATCCTGCCAACAACTAGCTTCCCTCTGTCTCACTGTCTGGGAGCAATACACAAAGACCAACTACCAGCTACACCTAGTCATGTGAATCAGGATACAGGCAGCAGACACAAAATGATTGGGACAAAAAAATGCCACCCTTCTATTAAAAAAGGTATTTTAAGAATTGTGATTGGAATTCTGACTCCACCATTAAAGAGGACCTTTAATTACAATTCTTTAGACATCAAACTTGACCTGTCCACCTGCTTTTAACTGAATGTTATCACATATTCAATGTAATAAGGTAACTTCAAAGTTACCCTGTGGGAGAGGTATGCCTCACAGTTGCGAAAAAAAAAAGAAATTTAGAGTTTTTCACTACCAGGACATGTTAAACTTAAAAGTACATGTTCAACTTTCTAAATAAACTGCACCCTCCCCTCTGTGATGTATAAGGCCTACCCAGGGCTGACATATGTATTAAAAAGGAGGGTTTAGGCCTGGCAAAAGGTTTAATTTCCAGGTCAAGATGGCGATTTAAAATTGCACACACAGGCTGCAAAGGCAGACTTGAGGCATATTTATAGGTCTACTTAAGTTGGTGGCACAATGAGAGCTTCAGACCTACTAGTAGCATTAAATTTACGGGCTTTAGGAACATGTAGTATCACTTTACTAGGGATATACAAGTAAATACAAGTAAATTAAATAGGCAAAGAGGGTGCAAGCCAATTCTACCTACTTGTAATGAGATAACGCTTTTGCACTGGTTAGCAGTGGTAAAGTGCACAGAATACCACAAGTGAACAAAAATAGGTTAAGAAAACAAGAGAGTGAAGGCTAAAAGCTTGGGGATGACCCTGCCAAAATCTTTTGGTACTCCCTTAAATACCATCCTTAGTAGGTTGAATCCTGTGACTTTGGCTAAAGACAAATAATAGGCCAAACTATTAGATAAAATCATAGCATCTCTGATAGGTTTCTATCTTCATAGTGAACATGATGGAAAGGAAAGTATTAGTTATTACTCAGTAGTATATGTGTAAAGAGACAAAACGTAGCTATGGACCATGTACCACACCACCTGTAAGTGCCAATAAATATGTTCACTTGCTGCCCACCTCTATATGTTAGCTACCAAATAATCCAACATAAAGATAATTTGTTTAATTAGAGTGGCACCCAACAAAGTAAAAAAAATATAACAAATCAGATTCACAACTTTGATCAAGAGACTTCTTATGTTTTGAATTATGTATTCTTCTTCATACACAAACAAAGGCGCAATGAAAGCAGTTTGCCAAAAATGGAGGTTCATCAAGGCTGCAACATGTAAAGATATTAAAATACATTCACTAATTCTTTTAAAAACTGCATAACAAAGTAACATAAAAACCATCAAACATTTAACTGCATAGTTGCCCAACCAACAGTGTTACAATCAAGAATACAAATAAGGAACCAAAAAGTAGCATTGACCCCTACACTCAGGGTTCTCTAGACACTGTAGATACATGTGAGCCCACTGTTACATAAGTCTCATAATCTCTGCTGTTGGACTTGGCCCTTTTTTCAGGGTCATCCATGAACTTATTGCCTTCCTCGTGGTATTTTTCTGACCTGGTGTTGGTGGTTTTAGGACTCTGGGCACTTTATCACTGCTCTCCAGTGTAAAGTGCATGTGCCCTCTATGGTAAACGTAGTCTACACCAGTTTGGCGTATTTACTTTACCTATCAGTTCCCTGTAAAGAGGTATCTCATATACCTGGGAGCAGTAAATTAAATGCTACTGGTGGGCTTGCAGCCCTGCTTGCGCCACCCACCAAACTAGCCTTTCAAACCTGCCTCAGGCCTCTGCCATTGCAGGGCATGCACGCACAGTTTACTGCCGCTGTGACGTGGCACATAAAGTGGGTGCCACGTCTGTGGCTCCCCTTTTACTACATATCAGTCACCACTAAGGTAGGCCCCAGTTAGCCAAATGGGCAGGCTGAGCTGTAGGTAAAAGGATAGACATGTGCCTTAACTGTGTGGCATGTCCTGGAAGTGACAAACAACCATTTTGGTTTCTCACTACTGAGAGGCTGCCCTCCCATAGAAATGCATTGGGGATTCCCTGAGATGTGTTTCAGTGGTAATTCCTGATATGATCAAATTTGGTATGTTTGAAATAGTGTAATAATTGGTGTCCGCAGATTTATTATCACTATTCTAGAAATGCCGCTTTTAGAAGTGGGCATTTTGTTGTGCTATGTGTCTTTATGCCTGCCTGTTGTGTATTGCATGTCTGGCTCTGGAGTGACAAGGACTAGAGAGATTCAGTGGCTCCAGAGGGGCTGGGTGAGTCAGCGCTAGGCTGAATACGCCCATCTGCATTTGAAGTAGTGGGAGCAGTAGCACCTGACCCTGAATAGGACTGGCCTGCCTTCCACAATGCTGGCTCCGCCCCCCTGAGTTGTGTCTGTGGCCAGAGCCTACACTAACAAAGGAGGTTGTTGTGCACTGTAAATGTGTTTTCCAGTGACCCCCGACCTAGTTTAGACAAGACACAGAGCCCTGTGTCAGGGGAAAAACAAAGACATGTGAGGTATAAATATTGGTGTTGTGAATCCTTGGTTGGTGAATTTTGTGCAGACTGAAAGCTGAAGCACTACTGGGCAAGAATGAACAGCTGTAGGACCCAGCTGCTGTCTCCTGGGGTTTCCTTTGTGCTGGCCTGCCTGTGCCCAGGTCTGCCCTTCTGGACTTTGGGAGTTGGGGCACTGCAGGAATCCTAGGTGTTGCCCCCCTGGCATGGGCTTGACCCGAAGCAGTGCTGGTGAAACGTTTCATGCTCTCTGCCTTTGTTCCTGGGGCAGTGCGTGCTGTGAGGCAGAGTGCCCAAGGAGGGGGTTCACTCGGTGCAGCACGAGAGGAGCACTTGTTGGCCATGTGCTGCCCTCTCCTCCGTGGCCAAATGGTTAGTCCTGCAGCTGGGGCTCTGCTATGTGGCCCTGGGCTGCGAGAAGGGTGCAAGTGGCAAGGATTGCCGGCTGGGGATTACCCCCACAACGTAAGGAGAGAGAGAGTGGGGGGTGAGGTTGTTTGTCAGCGAGCCCGCAGGAAGCCACTGTGCCATTTCTAGGCACAACTGAAGACATCTGGACATGGATGTGGCTCCTGGAAGGAAGGCGAGAGCCCCTCATGCCACTTCCGCTTGGTGGTAGGAGGAACCGGCCACCGCGATAAGGAAGTCAGTCGGCAGCTGCCTGGTTGGGGCGGAACTGACTTCCGCTGATGAAGATGTCGGAGACTTTGCTCTGGGTCCTGCACCTGTTGGGCAGGAAGCAGCAGCCGATGAATTCTCCTTGAAGTCGTGGTGCCTCCACCGGAGCCGTCCTCAGGGGGCCCCTGAAAACGCCCCAGAGTAAGACCCTTGGGGGCAGAGTGTCCCTTAATCCGGTTCACACTGTGGAGGTCTCACCCAATAAGAGAAGAGAATAGGGTGAACAACCGTCGGTAAATTTCACAAACAGTCCATAATTTGGACCTCATGTCCATTGTCCATGAGGATCCCTTTTACAGACGCCTTTTGTCCGTAATTTTGGGTATTGCAGAGAACAGCACTGTTCCCTGCATGAAGCCTCAGCTCCCTGATGGGCCACCTCGCACTCCTCGGAGCACAAGCGCAGCCCCCCCTCACCCATTCTCATTATGTCTGCGGTTGATTGTCACATACAGAATGACAATCGGGCAGTCTGGAGTGCCACTACATGTGTGGCCTCCTCCTGCCAAGGTCAAGGGCAGGCATTCTGTTAGAGGGAATTAATGTGCAAACATGCAAATGCTGCTACAGAATCCAGGTCATTCAAAGAAGCTGGTGAAACAAGTTGAAAAGGGGCTTGAGTTTTTTCAGTCACAACATTTTAGAAAAGTGCAGTTTCAAAATGATATTATATTCAACGAAGTAATGGTTGCTGGATTTTTCTTTTATGCAACTAACAACCATTGACAAAGCCAATAGTACTGGCTTGTTGTAGGTGTAATGTTACTTATTGTTTTATATATCTGGATGCAATGACAGAAGAGGCAAAATACCAGTCCGACGGCACACTATGCTAGGCACAGATGTTTAGCTTAGGTGTTTGAAGCCCGCCCTTAATTACATCAAACGCCCCCTTTTGAGAGACCCCCTCCTTTTTTTCATCCCACTTAAAGCCCTGGAAACAACACCATGTCAGTTACTTTATGGCATGGCACTGTGCATCATGCATGACTCATGTCTTCCACTTGTTCAGACTGCCTATGTGCATGGGCAAAGTAAACCCCACCCCCACCCCACCCCTTGCTTTAGAAACTACAACAAGGGTGACATTCTTGATGGGCCTTTTCTGTATGCAACTCAGCAGACAAAGGCTCAGCTCATAATTAATATGAACATGTGAGTGAGTGAGTACGTGAAGGGATGGGTGGATGACTGGATGGATTAGTGAAAGGGTGAATGGATGAATGAAAGGGTGAATAGATGAATGAAAGGGTGAATAGATGGATAATGAGCAAAAGGATGGATGGATGTGTGAAAGGGTGGATGATCGGTGAGCGAATGGGTGGATGAATGAGTGAAAGGTTGAATGAGTGATAGGGTCAAGGGATGGATTCATGAGTGGATGAGTAGAAGGATGGGTGGATGGATGGAAGGAAGAATGACTAAGGGAAATTGTCAATGGAGAGAGAAAGGGAAGATGGATGGATGACTGAGAAGGTGAATGGGTGGAATGATGAGTGACTGGGTGGATGGATGAGTAAGTGAAAGGATGGCTAGATGGGTGAAAGGGTAAATAGCAGGATGGAAGTGTGGATGGCTGGGTGGAAGAGTGGATGGATGAGTGCACGGCTGGGTAGGGTGAAAGGGAGGATGGATGGATGAGTGAAAGTGTGTATGGAGGGATGAATGAATGAAATGATGGATGGAAGGATACATGATGGATAGGTTTGCAAATGGATGAATATGTTCGGATATAGAAGAGATTACTTATATACAATTGTGTGACCTCTTTTGATGTGTCTGTAAAACGTACCTTTTGTCCCGAAGACTTGTCCTGAATTTTGACCACCTGTCCTGAATTTTTGTCCTGAATTTTGACCCTTTGTCCTGAATTTTTACACTCACCGTCCTGAATTTGCACCCATGCCAGTTGATCACCCTGGAAGAGAAGCCCCTGTGAGTGTGGCCTACAAGGCACACTGTTGGTGCCTGTTTGTGCATGTTTCCCTGCAAGGGTAGGCCCCGGCGAGGGGTTTGAGAGGAGACAAGGGTGAGTTGCAACCCACCCCCAATTAGTTTGCGGATATTTTTGTGGCATTGTTTCGGCTGCATCTACGGCCAGGGGGCTAGTGGAAGTCCCGCGTCCGGAAGGTAGTGACACACAGGGCTAGGAGAGCCCTGACTTTTTGGGACACAAGGCATTGCGGGGCAGCCCAAGTTGGCCCCCCGAGGAAGGCCAGTCGTCCTGAGGTTAATCCTATGTTTTGGTGGGTCGTAAGGCCCTGAGGTGTTGTTTGCACCTCATTAGTGTTACTGTGGTGCACTAGTAAATCTAGGATGTATGCCTAAGATGTTATGCATAATGTGTTTATGCTAAGTGCTTTTACCAGTAATTACTGGTTGTGCTGATTTCACTACTGGTGTGTGCTAATGGTTATGGCAGTGGCCCGATTGGCCCTGTAATGTATGTAACCCCTGTAAAGAGATACCTAGTGCCAGGTGGCACGTTGTATATATGTGATTATGCTCTGATGTGTATTATGGATAATACAAAGCCTTTTTTTCTATAACCTTTTGTGGAGTTTGTTTTTGTGGTATGCCTAGTGTGTCGCTGCTGTGTGAGTGTGCTGCGCAAATGCTTTACACATTGCCTCTGGGATAAGCCTGACTGCTCTACTAAGATACCAAGGGGGTGAGCAGGGGTTATCTTCGGTGTGTAACTCCCTTGCCCTGACTAAAGTGGTGGTTTCTGCCTGGCTTAGGCACTTGCCCTAGCCAACCAGAAATCCCATTTCTAACATCACCATCTATAAAAACAAACCTGTTAGCAAAAGAACTGAAATACAATCTGAATATAGGTGTCAATTAGCATCCACAGCCCTATTGATGATATCCTGTATTTGAATCACTAAGGAGTTTTAGACCAGCCGAACAACATCACAATAATGAATACCAGTTAAAATATCTTGGTATTGATACTAAAACCACTTTAACCCCTTCGATGCTCATGACGGAACGGTTCCGTCATGAGCATTGGTCGAGCTGTGCTCATGACGGAACCGTTCCGTCATGACCACACCCAATAACATTGGGGCTCAGTACCGGCGGTAAATCAGGGCAGCACGGATGTGGTTAAATTCGCAGATCAGAGAATGTAGTTACTTAGAAGTATATGGTACTACATGTATACAGGGCCTGTAAATTAAATGCTGCTAGAAGACTGCATCACACATTGTGCCAAACACTAACCTGGCGCTGTAAAACATGTACTTAGAAGTATATGGTACTACATGTATACAGGGCCTGTAAATTAAATGCTGCTAGAAGACTGCATCACACATTGTGCCAAACACTAACCTGGCGCTGTAAAACATGTCTCAGTCCAGCCATTGTAGCATGTGTGTGCAGTTTTAAACTGCCGTTTCAAATGAAACCTTTTTGCCCGCCCTAAACATTCCTTTTTAATTTTGACATGTCACCCCTAAGGTCAACCCCAGAGACTCATAAGGCAGGTTGTATGGTATTTAAAAAGCAGGACATGGTTGCCTACATTTTACATGTCCTTACACTCAAAAACTCCTAAAGTGTTTTTCCACCGTTGTAATGTTACCTCTCCCGTAGACTAACTCTGTGTTACCTTATTACATTTAATAAGTGCTGGAAATGAGGACCTATTGTTGGCAGTGGTTTGCACCTTTGTCCAAATAGGGACCCTTGCTTCTAGTCAGGGTAAGGGAGTTATGCACATTGACTGCACCTGCTCACTCCCTTTGTAGCTTCGCACAAGCAGGCAGGCTTATCTCAGAGGCAATGTGTAAGGCATTTGTGCACATACACAGTAACACAGTGAAAACACTACAAATGGACACCACTCTAGTTTGAAAAATATGAAATAGTTATCTAAACCAAAACCACTAACATCCACCATATATTTATCAGGATATGACTTTGAAAAGGTAAAAACAGTTCTGTCCATAACAAACTATGGATGTGTTGCTTCCGATATAAAGTATCTGGGATGCATCAAAAATCACAAGCAAAACCTGCCGCAAGGAAGGTGATGTGTAGGTTTGTTTCATGCATGGAAGGTGATGCACCGGTTCCTTGCTCCAGGGGAGGTGATGCGTTGGTTCCTTACTGCTACAGAGGGGGGGGGGGTGCATTAGTCCCTTACTGAAGATGCCTTTGTTTCTTACTGTGTGGGGAGGTGATGCGTCGGTTTCTTACAGCGGCCCCGGCATTGCAGTAGATTTGGCACCCAGGTGCGATGCTTTGCGCATCGGGAGGGAGGCATCGCTTTGTGAGGCTTCACATCATCTGGCGTCTGTGCTGGGGACTGCATGGCGAGGCTTTGTGGGGCTTTGCATTGTCAAGCATTGGTTGCAAGGAGTGTACATCTGTGCAGCTATTTCTAATGTCACACACATTCCTTTCTTAAATATGATACACCTTTCCTTGTGGGCAGCAGGGTGTGCCTAAATATGACATTTGATATTTAAAATCAGATTTTCACACCTATCAATAGACAGATCAGTGCAGCAGGATTCAAGATGCTGCTGTCAGGCTACACGAGATAGTGATGAAGCTATGTTTTCACTGCCCAATTTAAATGGCAAAAAGGGTGCTGCAGTCCACCAGTGACTTTTGACTTGCAGGCCCTGGGTACCTTTTCTATAATATTATTTAGAGAACTTTTGGAAATGTTAAATACATTAATTTGACATAAGCCAATTTACCCATGTTGAAAGGGGGACCATGTTACTGTATTCCTGTTTCGCAGGGGCAACAGTGCAGAGAGTTGTAAATCCACCAAAAACAGAGTTCAGCAAAATGCAAATAATCTGGTATGACTATGCAGAAATGGTAGATTTCCCATACCACTGTTAGAAAGAATGGTAGGCCTTTTGCCCTTGCAGGGCCTTCTATGTGCTTAACTTGATTTAAGCATCCACTAGGAGTCAGTGGATCACTCTTGGAGCAGATCTGATATGCTCATACTTTTTCAAGTAAGGCAAATTCTGACCCCCTGGTTTGAAGTCTTTATCGCATGGCATTCAGTCACATGAGATCTGTGCAAATGATGTTGCAATAGTCTAAGTATACCATCACTAGGAATATTTTATTTCAATCCAACTGTCGTTGTGGAAAACTGTTTGGATTTTACAGAGTCCAGAGTGCTGTAGGTTTATGCCTTTAACTAATTCCTTGTCTTGGGAGATATGAGATCAGCATCACATATGGTTTCATGGGATGTCTTCAATCCTAAAATCTTTTCCATAAGCAGGAACTTAGAAGCAGGGTTTGCCTTGTTTTGAAGTGCTTTCCATGACACCACCATTTTTTGTAGTCCATGCCCTGTATTTACACAGTGAAGGATGATGCCCTTAGCTGATGGTAATGAAAGGACTGATGGATTCGGTGATGATGTGGTTAAAGTTTGCTATGGCAATCCCGGTTTACTAATTTTTTATCCCTGGCATATGTCTGTGCCCAGATTAAAATAAAATGGTGAACTAACTGGGTATTGTATCGTGGTTGCGCTGTTTGGTCAACATGCTTCATGGCTCGGGTCTAGGGCATTTTCAAAAAGACTTGCAAAAAGGAAACCCTAATCTACTACTGGTTAGGTTTCAACACTAACAATGTAAAGGAGGTGCCCATGAGTAGCCTAAATAGTAAAAAGGTGTGTGACAGGCAAAACGTATGTCAGATCTCACTTTAAAAAAAGTCCTTGGTGCCCCCATTTCTTGTAAAATAAGAAAGGACAAAGACAGCATGTAACACTTCAAAATGGGATAATATGTCCTGATGTGGCATCATTTCGCACCATATTCATTTTGATGCAATAACTGCAATTGTATGCAACGCGTGATCACAGCTAATGGTGGCAGAATGTTTGCAACGTTATCTCTCTATTTCCATGTACACACTACCTCGGATATCCTGTCACAGGCTGAGGCACGAGGGTGTTGCGGAACAGAACACTTTCTGTTATTGTGAATTCTGACATATCCATGACATGTGACAGAAGCCCTGGGTTGCAACCAAGGATAAACCGGTGTAAGAGATAAGCTGAGATAGTAAGGTATTTTTTAGAAGATTAGCTACCTTTAATATTCTAGTACGGTTCGATCAGCTCTTTAGATCCATTTAGCCTCGGATTTGTCAATGTATTGCTTAAGTGTGCTACACTGCAGTGCTGCACAATGCTAAACAGAGGCCTTCTGCCGCAGACCTATTGTATTCCAGGGCATTCTTCTCAAGGCCGTGTATTCTGCTATTCCCCACTGATCTGTGGCATAATGACTAATCCGCTCTGCTAGCGAGGTAAGAGGAGGAGGAATGTTCCAGAACATGCCCGTGGGTTCACAGCGCACTGACTGAGCCATGCATTTATAAGGGGTCTTATCTTCTATGGCTGAAACAGCTTGTTCAGGTGACGTTAATACCGCAGTGCACAAAGCAGGAGCACCTGATACATTGTGCAGATGTCACGATATCTGTGCCTAATGTCCTAGGTCGAAAGAGGCTATATGATGAAAAGGAACAATGCCCAGCATTGTATTGCAGAAGGCGGTGACGTGGCACTTGGATGGCAGCATAAGAGGACCCCACACAGCCTGTCTGGGCACGGGCAATTCGGCTTTTATATGAAATCGGCCACCCTCTCACAGGTGAGGCCGTTAGAAATACAAATTGCACGTTTAAGGATGAGAAATTGGCATCCAAATGTTTGCATTTTTTGTCTAGGGTTGAAAATAAGCCTGGAGCCCTTTTTGTGCGCGCGTCGGAAGAGCAAACCTTAAGTCAGTGAAATATACTAGCACAAAACCATGTTGTGCACCCTGACTAAAGTAGTAACTCTGATTTTGAAGGATGGTTGATCTTCACGTGTTACTCAGGTGAAACTCTGTCCTGAAAACCAGCACTGGCTTTCTTTGAAATGAGACAAGAGCCCACGTGGTAGCAAACAGTGACAGAGACAATCGTTTGGCCTTTGCATAGTCCATGCACAGAACCTCACAGGTACACACGCAGGCGGCAAAACGACTACACCTGTTTCAAAATGTCAACAAAAAATACAGATAGCTATGCACATTTATATGCTGGGATCAGACCAACAGTTTCCGTGACCATGCACAACAGGGCGCTTATCATGATGGGCTTCGTGGCACAGCGCAGAGCTGAGCGCCTGTGTCTGTGCACCTCCAGTGTCTAAAGTCCTCTCTCACCCGATATTTCTGAGTTACAGCTTTATTTTCGGACAATAAAGCTCTGAGTAAGATTTGCCTTTATTGTTTTCTGAGCTGCTCTATGTAAACTAATGCACTAACTCAGTCAAATATTTGATATTTTAATTGATTTTTTGATATAATGTGGCCGGCCAACCTGGGCCCTGTTCCGACCCCCTAAGACCCAAATAAAAAGCCTGGGTGTCTAGCTGGATCAAGACATGACATTCAAGGTCCAAGCATGTAATGTTGCAGTCTCCTGCTATGGCGTTTTAAAGATGCTCCGCAAAGTCCTCCCATTACGCCCCTTCCAGGCAAGGAAGCTCATGGTCCAGGCACTCATTCTATCGTGTCTGGACTATGGGAATGCCCTCTACCTGGGGGCCCAATGCGCGACCTTCTCAAGACTCCAGACTGTACCAATTTGGGCAGCCAGAACGCTTCTGGACATCCCGAAATGCCAATCGGTGAAATCAGCCCTGAAATCTCTTCACTGGCTACCCATCAGGAAGAGAGTTAATTTCAAGGCCATGTGCATTGTACATAAGATGTTAGCCGGAAAGGGCCCTTCCATCAATCTTTCTATTGTTCGGCCCTACCGTGCTAACCAACACCTCTGCTTGGACGATCTGCATCTTGCGGCAGTTCCTAGGATTATGAAAGCCAGAAGTGTGGGTCATCTGTTCTCCTACAATGCCACCAAATTTTGGAATACTCTCCCTCTTCATTTGCACAAGGAACCCAACCATCTTGCCTTTCGTAAATTGTTCAAAACCTGGCTTTTCCCCATGTCTGGTTGGTTCTTCCCTACTTGCTGCTACTCAACGCTGGGATGCCCCTGGGTAGCCATTCGCTTAATGAATGTATTTTTCATTAATAAATGTAACTAAGAAATGAAATAAATGAAACTAAGAAAAAGACGGTTTCCTCAAACCAGTTGATTTTAACCGGAGATAAATTCCAGCCATACTTAAGCCTTCCTATGTCTAACTATGATAGATTTCTTCTCACACGTTTCAGATATAATATTATTTTAAGGTTACTGACTTTCCCTGAAATGAACTCTTGGTCAAATGAACTGTCTTTGTGCCCTTGTGATGAATTATCCGTGCAATCTGATATCCACGTTTTATTTTTCTGTAAATTTTATACTTTGCCACGTAGGAAATTTATTGTCCCTATCCTAAAAGAGATTAATTTAAATAGATGTCGCCCAGCGTTTTTAGAACTGCAAAAAATGGACACTGTTTTTATTGTTGCATCATTATCAGAGTTTTTTAAACATGTTCTTAAATTCCGGAAATCAATTTGTATGGATGAAATTTAAATTGTTTATACTACGGAAAACAAAGACTGTGACATCTTCTCCTTACATAAAAAGCTGTTTTATTAATCACTGTAAATGGAATCTTATTTTTCTTGTCACTTTTATGGTTATTGTCTTTTTAACCGAATAAAGTACTTTTTGAACTTTGTATGTTTCATTTACCCATTGCAGGTGCATATGATCTGCACTGAGGTAGAGGAGTCCATCATGAATCAGGCACAGTGAGGGGCCCTCGGGGAGATCAAAGTGCTGCGGCAGTGGAGGGCCGCTGGTGCACCTCTGGGGAAGCATTGACTAGAGACTTAGGGCACTAGTGATGGGACACACCACACCACGTCATTTATTTTATTTATTTTATTTTATGTAGCTTATAAAGCGCACAGCTACCCCCGGAGGGGTGTCCCGGCGCTGGAACCTGAGTCCTAGAGGGGAAAGAAGGAACGGACAGGGGAAGTGACATGATAAATCAAAGTCTAGAAAAGAGCCAGGTTTTGAGTCTGGCCCGGAAGACAGATTCAGAAGGGCAGAATCTGAGATCGACTGGCAGGGAGTTCCATAGTTTTGCAGCAATGACACTGAACCCTCTGCCACCCATTCTGGACAGTCTAAAGCGGGGAGAGATCAGAAGGCATAGGTCATTGGATCTCAAAGATCTGATGGACCGGGATATTGAAACTCGTTTTTTTAGATAGTTTGGTCCGCGATCATTAATGGCTCGATGAGTCAGAGTGAGGATCTTAAACTGAATTCGGCTGGCCACAGGTAGCCAGTGCAGTTCCCTACGATATGCGGCAACTGACTGACGATAAGAAATATTACCAATCAGCCTCGCCGCCGCATTCTGGACAATCTGCAGCCGGTCAATCAGGTATTGGGGAGCTCCGGCATAAAGGCTATTAGCATAGTCCAGGTGGGACGTGATGAGAGCGTGGGTAACTGTCCGGCGGGAATCCAAAGGGAGATAGGGGAGGATTTTCCTGATCATGCGTAGCTTCAGGAAGCAGGCCGAGGTCACTTTTTGAATCTGAGTCTTGCATGATAGAGAGTCATTGAAATGAAAGCCCAAGTTGCGGGCCGAATGGACGGGAGAGGGAGCGGGATCGAGTGCCGTGGGCCACCACCAGGAGGAGGGGATGGAATTTTTCTGGTTAAAAAACAGCACCTCTGTTTTGTCTGCGTTGAGTCTTAGATGGTTTTCAGACATCCAATCACTGATGTTGTTAAGGCACCGGCGGAAGTTGGAGAACGCGGAGTCAGAGTGGCCTCTAAAGGAGAACACTAGCTGAGTATCATCAGCATAAGAGACCACCCTGACTCCGTAGGACTCCACCACGCCGGCCAGTGGGGCAAGATATATGTTAAAAAACAGAGGGCTGAGGGCCGAGCCCTGTGGCACACCGCAAGATAAGGGTTTTTCCTCCGATCTGAAAGGCCGCAACAGCACCCTTTGACTTCTTCCAGAGAGGAAGGACTCGATCCAGCTGATGGCAGTGCCGCCAATGCCCATATGCCGTAGTCGGTCAAGGAGGATGGAGTGGGATACAGTATCGAATGCCGCGGACAGGTCGAGGAGGACCAGCATGGCCTCCTCGCCTCTGTCCACGCACTCTCGAATGGTCTCCGAGACCTCCAGCAGAGCCGTCTCCGTACTGTATCCCGCCCGAAATCCAGATTGCGAGTCGTGCAGTAGTAAGTTGTTCTCCAAGTACTCCGTGAGTTGCAACTGCACGGCTTTTTCCAAAACCTTAGCAGGTTTGGGGAGGAGGGATATAGGGCGGTAGTTGGAGAATACAGTGGGATCGGCATCTGCCTTTTTTAGAATTGGGATCACCAGGGCTTCCTTCCAGGTGGTAGGGAAAAAGCCATGGTGCAGAGAGGCATTCCAGATGGAGAGGAACGGGTCGGCTAGCAGGGGGGCCAATTCACCCATAGTTTTGGCCGGAACGGGGTCAGAGGGTGCACCAGACTTGCAATGAATGAGTAGTCTGATAGCATCCTCCTGGGCAAGTTTATTGAAAGCAAGAAGGGACGGAGAGTTAGGGGGATCGGTAGACGGAAGCTGAGGTATTGGCCCTTTAGGGAAGGAAACGCAGAGTTTATTGATCTTTTCGAGGAAAAAGTCCGAGAGTCCTTCACATAGTTTCTGGCTAGCTAAGACCTGAGTGGTCCTGGCCGGAGGGGTAATAAAATCTTTAACGATGGAGAAGAGGGTTTTTGATGAGTTTTTGGCCTTGGCAATTTGGAGCGAGAAGTGGTCTTTCATGGCTGTTTTTTTATGTTTGAGAAATTTTTTCAAGGCCGCCTTGTAGGCAAGCTTAGCTTCAAGATCGTAATTTAGCCTCCACTTCCGTTCGAGTGCTTTGCAGCTACTTTTTTCCTCGCGGAGGGAGGTGGAGAACCAGGGAGCGGAAGGACGGGATCTAGTGGAAGTGATGAGTTTCTGGGGGGCAATGTGGTCAATAGCGTTGATGAGGGCGGAGTTGAGCCTGGCGATATTAGAATCGATGTCCGGGGATAGATGGTCCGTCTGGAAATGGAATATCGGGTCCAGGGAAGCGCAAGTGACTTTGTGCCACTTCCTTCCCAGCTCTTTCCTGGGCACAGGAGAGATAGATTTACGGTCTAAGGCCAAAGAAAAAGGGATAAGGTAATGGTCAGACCATGTAAGAGGAAGGGAGGGGGAAACAGTAATAGTGGGGAAATTAGCAAAAATGAGGTCCAGGGTGTGACCCGCCACATGAGTAGGACCGGTGACAAGTTGAGTGAAATTAAGGCTATCCATGATTTCCAGTAAATTATTCGCTTTTGCGCAGAGGGAATTATCGACGTGAAGGTTAAAATCACCTAAAGCTAAAAAGTATTGATGTTTCAAGGCTAGATCAGCTAACTGGTGGGTGAGAGCAGTAAGAGACAGGGAAGCCGCCGTGGGGGGGTTGTAGATTAAAGAGCCAGCCAGAATAACAGCCGCGGAATCGGATACTGAGAAGTAGAGTGCTTCAATAATACCAATGTTGGTAAGTTTGGTAATGGTCAGCTGGAAATAAGATTTAAAGATGATTGCTAGTCCGCCTCCCGATTTTCCCCCTGCACGATTGACACATTTTATGTCATAGCCTGATGGAATGGCTAAATAGATGTCCGGGGAAGAGGAGTCAGTCATCCAAGACTCCGTGAGGAATAAAATGTCCCACTCCTCGGAGGAAATCAACAACCAGATGTCATTGGCATGACGGGGGAGAGACCGGCAGTTGACTAAGCCTGCTTTCAGCGTCCGATGATTAGAGGTTGAGAGTTGCGGCGTGAGATCAGGTAGCGAATGGGGAAGGAAGGGCGGGAGAGTGAAGTTGCATTGAGGGCAGTGAAATGGAGCTGATTCAAGATGGGTAGGGTTGCAGGTAGTGACTGCACAGAGGGAGGGATTAAGAGAGTGGAGCTGGGAGTTGGTCCAGCACAAACGTGCGGAATCAGCAGCATGGACAGGGGGACAGGCCCTGGGCCCGGTCCAGGCCCGGACGGGCCCAGACGGGCTTGCCTTTGGCGCGCCTTCGGCGCGCTGATGGCGCGCCCGCTGCGCCCGTCCGCTGCGCTTCCTGGCGAGGCACATGATTTATACCTAAGAGGGAGGACGTCACGGGGGCGTGGCCAGGTGAGGTGGGCGTGTCTAAGTGACGCTCAAATATTAAAAGCAATGACATCTAGCTCCCGGCTTCCGCCTCAGGAGGTTCGTGGGTTCTGGCAGGCAACACTAGTATGCAACGTTAAGTACCTGCTCGAAAAAGGGGCGTGGCCTCCAAGGGGGCGTGGCCTATCGGCACGCCGGTAATGGCGCCGTGAATGTTTTGAAACCCGCTAACAGCGTAGAGGCAGCTGTGCGGTGTGTTCAGGACCGAGTCCTGTGGAGCCTGGGCAAATATGTGTTTAAAAACAACAAATTAATCAAAGTGACGCTCAAATATTAAAAGCAATGACATCTAGCTCCCGGCTTCCGCCTCAGGAGGTTCGTGGGTTCTGGCAGGCAACACTAGTATGCAGCGTTAAGTACCTGCTCGAAAAAGGGGCGTGGCCTCCAAGGGGGCGTGGCCTATCGGCACGCCGGTAATGGCGCCGTGAATGTTTTGAAACCCGCTAACAGCGTAGAGGCAGCTGTGCGGTGTGTTCAGGACCGAGTCCTGTGGAGCCTGGGCAAATATGTGTTTAAAAACAACAAATTAATCAAAGTGACGCTCAAATATTAAAAGCAATGACATCTAGCCTCTTTGAAGCACATGGTAGTGCTGGGTGTGAAAGGTGTTGTGCATGATGTGTGTGGGGTGTTGTGCACGAGGCGTGTAGCAGGTGGTGTGCATCAAAGGATCACAGGTAGCTGATGATTTGAGGAGCACAGGGAGGTGGACATTTCTGAGGAGTGAAAAACAGGAAGTATGTTGAGGATTCCATCGAATCTGAGACTTTGGTTCAGAAACCTTTTGTCTGATGGGATTCTTAAGCCTATAATTATAATTATAATTATAATTATAACTGAAAACCACATGTTCAAAATGTGCAGTTATACTAGCTAAAATACCCAAACTAGCTGAAAGTGACTATGTGAAAGCTACGCACATGGAAGCATAAAAATAATTGAAAATTGACCATTTTATGGATTTGACATGTTCTTGCTGCTTTAAAGATTTCCTAAATCTTGGTTTCATGCATCCTAAACAAAAACGTGTTTTTTATGTACTTTAATTTACTCTATTTCTCTAAAACGCACTATAGCCATTTTCTACATTTCACACTGGACAACAATTTCATCAAGCAATCAAACTTTGTAAGAGGGTGTGAGAAACATAAGGGCTCACTCTGTTGCCATCAATCAATGGACTGCCTGAGTTTAATGCTTTCTGTAAAGACCAACGTGCCACCACCCTGTTACAAATAGCCTTTGGCAGTGGCACTTGTAATCGGGCGGACGGGATGTCCGTCATGTTTTTGACAGAGTATCCCGCCCACTCAACACTAAATAAGGCCGTAAGTTTATGTTCTGCCTTTGCTATACCAATAAAACATCAAATGTTGAAAAGAAAATAGTAGAGACCTACATTTCTATTCATGATGCCACACCCGGCAGGTTAGTTAATTGAAAAAACAGTATTTCAATTTCAAGCATCTCTCCCCATGTTATCTTCATAAGTTTCTGGGATAGAAATACAACTTTGCAGTATTTTAAAGTCGAACCTAACAAAGTATCATCATGCTTATTGTGGATCTAAAGTGACAAAAAGAAGGCGTTTTCAATAAGCAGTGTTTACATTACCTTCCAGAGATTATGCAAACAATCTTAGATTTTTTTTTGGACTATGTGTAGTACTTTTAACTGTCAATACAATTTTAGACGTGAAGAAAGTTTGTATTTCCAATTTTAACAGTGAACAGGTTATGTTTATACATATTAATGTATCGGATAATTCAAAAGAAAAGCTTTAGGACTGGTTGTGAACGCCAGATACACAACTCAAAAGCGTGTATGCATGGAAATCATCGCACCTATAGTCACCATTACACACATAACGGAGATGACAACAGTAACTGACCAGACGACAGAGGAACAGAACATATGACTGGAATCACATCAAGCTAATACAGGTTAATTGTCGAATGCAAATGACGAGGTTTGTAGTACATTTGGCAACTGGATAGTTAGTTACTGAAGGCTCTCACTCTTGCATTGTTTCAGAAAAAAGTCTCCAAAAACATGGGTAGGAAATCCTCCCACAAATGAATTCCTTCACCTACTAAGCTTTAGGCCGATGCAATTGATGAAACACATGAAATGAAGTGCGCAGAGGATCAACAGGGGGCAGCGTCTGACAGCCACAGTAATAGTACGCTTGATCCATGGAAGATCTCTGGGCTCAGATGGAGACAGGAAGTGATTATCTTCGTTTAACCCCTTCACTGCAGCGGCAATTCCGCCGCAGTGCTAGGGGGTCGCACGGCTCACCTGCGCTTGTGACGGAACCGCTTCGTCACGCGCCTCGGGTGAGCTGTGCTAGTGATGGAACGGTTTCGTTACGAACGCGCCTGCTCAATTGAACGCGCCGCGCAGGCGCGAAATCAGCACCTAGCAGGCGCGTCGAGCGGGCCGTGACGGAACCGTTCCGTCACTAGCACAGCTCACACGAGGCGCGTGACGGAACGGTTCCGTCATAAGCGCCGAACAGGTTAAACTGAAAGGATGTAAGGGCCAGGAAAGACTTACCCCTCTCCATTAACCATGCCATACACGCGAATTGTGTTAAGTTGGATCACAAGTGAAACATTGGCTATAAACACAAGATTCAGGACACACAAAGCTAGCATGGACCACAAGATCGATGCCAAGCACTGGTGTCGCAATAAAGGTCATGATATGAACAAACAATGGTCCGAGACCTATATCTTTCTGAAGGAACAATGAATCAGAGCTTATCCAATTAGAGAGCATGTATTATTTAAAGCAGCTCTACTCAATTAATGATAAACATAACAGACATAAAAAACGGCAACAGCAACAACGTCCAAATTATATGCAATATTTTAATCTATTGTCATATTCAAAATTTGAAGCACAAATCACAATTTATATATATATTTTTTAATTTTATTGCCCCGTATAGAGCGTGCAGTATAGCAAAGGGTGTCAAAGAAAGTGAAAGTGATGAGGATGAAAGGAAAAGGAATCACACAAAATTTGTAAAAACAATTTCAATAGTTTCAAACAAAACCAGCCAATGAATGCTGGACCAAAAACCTGACCACTTCAAATAGTCCAAGGGGACTCTCTAATATTGTTTTCAGACATAGAATGTAATGATTGTCTGCACTATATCACAAGGAGAGGGATATAGGTAGTGGTCCACTATATATATAAATTGTGATTTGTGCTTCAAATTTTGAATATGACAATAGATTAAAATATTGCATATAATTTAGACCTTGTTGCTGTTGCCGTTTTTTATGTTTTTTATGTTTATCATTAATTGAGTAGAGCTGCTTTAAATTATACATGCTCTCTAATTGGATAAGCTCTGATTCATTGTTCCTTCAGAAAGATATAGGTCTCGGACCATTGTTTGTTCATATCAATTTAATACCCAGGTCCAGTACTTTTTGGGTTACCCCATTTCTTTAATGGTGGCAATAAAGGTCATGGCAGTCAAATAATGAAGGTGATAACCCAGTGAATCTTTCGTGTTACATGTTAATGTAGATGAAGGTGTCAACGTGGGTTTCCTCCCTTGCTTTCCTCTTGATGAGGAAGTTAGGTATAGAACACTGCAATCGATTTCAACATGAAAGTTAAAGAGTTGTGATACCCAATCATTGACGTCGATTCACCAAGATATCAGGGGTATTGAAGGGATGTCAAGGACACTTATATCCCTGATGACTTCAAATGGGTTAACCCATATTTCAAAATTTTCTCTCAACAAATTTGCTGAGGAGCCGACAGAGGAAAGCCAAGGCTGTAAACTACAGAAAGTAACTAAAGGCCTGTTATCTAGTTATGTCTGTTGTAGGTATAGAACAGTGTCGCGGGTACAAACTGCAAACCAGGTGTAGCATCTGTCATCCCTGCCAATCCTTAACTGGCCAACATGCATCAGATGTGTCAAAACAAAATAATGATTACGCAAAGTAACTAGGAGTTGAGAGGCAGACAGGAGTGTTAAACTTAACTGACGATGTGCTAAAAAAAAGATGTTCGACACAAAAGACAAACAAAACCGTTTTTTACGGATCAGAATTCCAAAACCTAATTTGAAAGCAAAATACTGTCAGGACTGATTAGAAAACCAGACATAAATGTCTCAAGAGAAGGTCGTTTATGTTTCTAGGGAAGGTCTAAACCTAATTCTTCTTCCCCAGGACCTCTTGATCAGAAAACCTTGGAAGGAGAAGGCCTGGCTTTATCAGCTATGAAACGAAGACAAGTGATCCACGTGGTGACACATTTCTATGCATCCGCCTTTACTGTTTTACACTGCAAAGGTATGTTGTTTTCTGTCTACCACCCCTCACCGACTGAACAAGAGCAGCAACCCAGTCTTGTGAATTCAAAGATCCTTCTGCATGTCTTTTGTGGCTCTCACCTGTCACTGCTGGCAGGCAGCATATTTGTTGTGTGCATTGTTGTATTGCAGTCTGAATTCCATGAACACGCTGAGGCTGCTGTGCTTAAGTAAGCCTTATTCCGGATTCTTCTCCTCTGTAGCAGAATAATGTGGTTAAAAAAAAACTTCAATGGAAAAAAATATTTTGTGGGTAACTGAAATTTTTATTTCAATCCCCAAAGAAGCCTCTCTAGTTACCAATTCCGTTTGTTCCTAAAATTTGAAAAATATTTTTGGGCTGTGGGGAAGAGGAGTAGCCTTTCTTTCTCCTGCCACCTCAGGCACAGCAATGAATCTATAGTAATGTAGAATTCCTGTCATAAATATAGGCAAAAAACCTGGGAAAGAAGGATGTGAATACATTGGATTCTGCAGTCTCTGTGTAAAAGGCCATCTGTAATCACCTTTATTACGGGTGACTTGTGACACAACGAGTTGCCTCTAATAAAGAAATAACGTAGTTGCTCAACCATAATAACGAATTACAGTTGTGTTCTGACATCATGGAAACGTGTTTATTTTATTGCACACAAGGACATTTTAGGAAAGATAGAATCTCTCTGCATGTTTCTTTTTTTTTTTTAAAGAAAATCAGACAGTGTTGTCGTGGAAATCAAAACACATACATACAACAGATTTCATAGGCTATAAGCAACAGCATAAAAAGAAAAAGAACAAATAATTGCATCAGAATTAACAGTGTAGTGGGGCAGTAGGACAAAGAAAAAAAAGAAAGGAGAAAAGAGAGAAAAGAAACATCGAGAATAAAAACCAAACCGTTCATGGAGCAATAACATATAAAAGTACACAGCTTATATATAATAAAGACCAAAGTTATTTTAACCAACCCTCCATGGGGCCCAAATTTTACAAGCTAGCTTCCACCTACGCCTACCCTTTAATGTAAATACCGAGGACTCTAGGTTATAGGTAGCTAACAACATAGCTCTCCAATTAATGAATGTGGGTGCTTCAGGACTTAGCCATTGCGAAGTATTGCAGAGACAGATCAAAGACATGGGTATAAACAAAAAGGCAGATGTATGCCACTAGTTTCTAGACACCGCCGAGTCTTCAACACCCATTATCACCATCTCTGGGGACAATGAGCATGGGATGCTGAGCGTAGAATTCATAAATCGCTCAACATCGGACAAGAAATCGCGCCAGCTCGGGCAGGAATAGAACATGTGGATAGCGTCTGCTGCATACATCCCGTATCTTGCACAATGATCGCCCTTTCTACAGCCCCATTTCGCTATTTTTGCAGGCGTGTAGTATAAGTCGAACACTGCCATATAACTTTGAGTTTGAAGGCTTCCGGAGACCAGAACCTCACTAGCTAGCTCCAATGCAGGTCTCACATCAGCCCCAGTCTTACCGAATTTACCTTCCCATTTGAGATTTTGCACCTCAAGGTAGTCCGGAGAGCAAGATAAAAGGTATTGATAAACAGTTCCGATTCTGGCCTTTTTTTTAACCAACTCAAAAATCAAATGCTTGTCTAGCATTGAGGTATTTACAACAAGGGGTGGTGAGGGACAGAGTCTCTGAATTAAGCAGAAAACTCTCACCCAGTCAAGAGATCAGGGCTAGATCCAACACCGTTTTTTAGCTCACTGCACCATCCCAGTTTCAGAACCTGGCTGTATGCAAATTAGTCTGTTCCTGTCCCAGTGCATGATGGGAACAGGGCAAACCAAACTACAAAAGCCAATTCTTACACTGGGAAGGAAACAAGCTCCCGGGGACCGGTTTCTGGCATTACAGCCGTCTTCGGCCTGGTTTGCTTGAATCCTGATGGTGCAATGAGCAAGGGACTCATGTCTGAGTATACCCTTCCACGCTTAGGGTGGACAAAAATATTTACAACAAGGGGTGGTGAGGGACAGAGTCTCTGAATTAAGCAGAAAACTCTCACCCAGTCAAGAGATCAGGGCTAGATCCAACACCGTTTTTTAGCTCACTGCACCATCCCAGTTTCAGAACCTGGCTGTATGCAAATTAGTCTGTTCCTGTCCCAGTGCATGATGGGAACAGGGCAAACCAAACTACAAAAGCCAATTCTTACACTGGGAAGGAAACAAGCTCCCGGGGACCGGTTTCTGGCATTACAGCCGTCTTCGGCCCGGTTTGCTTGAATCCTGATGGTGCAATGAGCAAGGGACTCATGTCTGAGTATACCCTTCCACGGTTAGGGTGGACAAAAATATTTACAACAAGGGGTGGTGAGGGACAGAGTCTCTGAATTAAGCAGAAAACTCTCACCCAGTCAAGAGATCAGGGCTAGATCCAACACCGTTTTTTAGCTCACTGCACCATCCCAGTTTCAGAACCTGGCTGTATGTAAATTAGTCTGTTCCTGTCCCAGTGCATGATGGGAACAGGGCAAACCAAACTACAAAAGCCAATTCTTATACTGGGAAGGAAACAAGCTCCCGGGGACCGGTTTCTGGCATTACAGCCGTCTTCGGCCCGGTTTGCTTGAATCCTGATGGTGCAATGAGCAAGGGACTCATGTCTGAGTATACCCTTCGACGCTTAGGGTGGACAAAAATATTTACAACAAGGGGTGGTGAGGGACAGAGTCTCTGAATTAAGCAGAAAACTCTCACCCAGTCAAGAGATCAGGGCTAGATCCAACACCGTGTCTAGCATTGAGGGGGATACCCTAAGACGTTTGAGGATAAAGCTTCTGAGCTGTAAGCATTTTTAAAAATCATGCGTGTTCAGCTGAACCTTGTTTCTCAAGGACGAATAAGATAATACTTGACCAGCCCCCACTAAGTCCCCTATAGCATGAATACCAAGTGCCTGCCATTTAAAAATAGTCTGGTCCTGGAAGATACCTGGTAGAAGTCTAGCGGGTTTGAATGGCATATAGATGTTTAGGAACAGACAATTTCTGCCTAATCTTTTGCCATATTGAAAACATAGCAATGGCCACCTTAAACCTGGTCTTCTTAAAATAACTCAGCTCTAGAATTTGCGTCAGAATACCCTTGGCACTTGAGCCGAGACCCAACTCGAAAATAGTAGGTCTATTGCATGGCTGGACCTCCGCACTGTACCCTAACAATGGTAGTCCCAAAAATGAAACCATCACAGACCAATAATATAATACCAAATTGGGTACTACCAAACCACCCAGTTCGCGTGGGAGGCACATCCATTTAGCCACTCTTTGCGACCGGCATTACCCCCACATAAACCTATAGCAAATCCTATGGTCCTTTACCCGACTTTTTTGCGAAAGCTCTAGAGGGATTGTCCGGAAAAGGTACAGATATTTTGGGAGCACCTGCATTTTAAGAACACTGTAACGGCCATAAATAGAGAGGTGTAAATGATCCAACCGTTCTAGCTTAGTATTTACAGCCTCAACCACCGTTATGATGTTCAAATCCGGGATAGTCCCTACAGCAGCAGTGATTTTTACTCCCAGATAGATTGCTTTGCTAACTACTGGAGCATTGGAGTACGACATATTGGGTGTTTGTACTACCTGAGTTTTTGCCACGTTTAGCTTGTACCCCGATAGTGATCAGAATTGTTGCACAGATGCCTTAAGAGCCAGAAATGCGGAAGGGACGTCTGATGTTAACACAACAATGTCGTCAGCATAGGCCAATGCACGATACTCTATACCTTTGATCCTAACAGGCAAAATCCCCACATGTCCTTCTATTCTACTCAAGAACGAATCTATGTATAGAGCAAAAAGCAAGGGTGAGAAAGGGCACCCTTTCCTAGTGACTCTGCTAATATCAAAGTACCCCAGCTCCTGACCAGAAATGAGAAGCGCTGCTACTGGGGAGGTGTATAATGCCGAATTGCCTGGATGAACTCGTTACCAAAACCCTTCCACCGGAGCACGGCCCACAAGAGCCCCCAGGAGACCCTGTTGAACGCCTTCTCAGCGTCCAACAGGATCAACCCTAGGGGAGGGGTCATGACCGGGGACCAGTCCAAAAGGGCGATGACATACCGGACGTGGTCCACAGTGTCCCTGCCCGGGATGAAACCATGTTGGCGCAAAGATACCAATGGGAAAATCACCTCTATCAACCTAGATGCCATAATCTTAGAGTATATTTTACTGTCGCTGTTTATTAGGGAGATAGGTTGATAGTATGACGGACTCAGCCCATGCTTTCCCTTTTTTTTAAACAAGACGATTATTGTTTGACGCAATGAATTGGGGTCAGTACCTTTCTGCGCAGCCCTAAGAGTAGTTAATAGGTCGAGACGGACCTCCCCAAGGAAGGTCTTATAAAATTCCAGGGGAAGGGCATCAGGTCCAGAGGCCTTCCCATTGGCTAAGGCTTTTACCGCTAGTTCCACCTCCTCCCATGAGATAGGGGCCGTTAACCATTCATTATGCTCATGAGGAATCTTTGAGGTATCCAATCCCAGCAAAAATTCCTCAGTCTCAGACTCCCACTGAGTGGCTCTGCTGTCTTCGGTATAGAGTGCTGATTAAAACTTCTGAAACACATTAGCCACACCCTCCTGGGTGTCCTGGACTACCCCGACTTTGTCCTGAATTTTAATAATGCGACCCTGCACATTTTTCTGTTGAAGCCTCTTGGCCAATACCATACCGAAATTCTCTCCATCTTCGAACATTGTTGTGCGATATTGGAGATATTTGATTGCCAAGTCCTGACCAAAAGACTCCAAGAGTTTAGACTTTAGTATGGCGACCTTCTGCCAGCACTCTTCTATATGAGACCCATTCTGAATTTTAGATGTTAATTCTAACTCTGCCAGCCAAAGCTCCTCGATTTGGCTCTTAACCAGCTCCTGTCCTGCATTTTCGGCGATAGGCTGCAAAGCTCTTGGTCTCACCGCGAACTGCGGCCTTTAATGCGTCCCAGACCATATGATTGGATGCTTTTCCCCTGTTGACATCCAGAAATTCGACAAACCACTTTCTCATATGGACCTGGTAGGTCTCGTCCAACAAGAGTTTTCTTTCGAACATCCAGGTCCTTGGAGCTCTGGATGGATGAGTCCAGGGGCATTCCACAACCAACGGATTATGATCCGACAAGATTCTAGGAGGGGCAAAGATAGAAGCTTTTTCGACCTCCTGTTCAGAAATAAAAAAGTAAACCAGTCAAACCATTTTTTTGTGAGGGAAAGAATAATATGTATACCCATCTTTAGCTTTATTGTGCAAATGCCATAGATCGTTAAACCATGTTCTTGCACTAGGGTTTGCAGAGCCTTAAACACTCTGGGTTTTCTCCCAGTATACTTCAGATCACCTGCCAGATTGAAATTGCTGGGCAAGTTGATGTTCTTGTCCCTACAAATAAATAGAGGAGAGGGCCAACTGGCTAATTCCACATTTAAATATTTAAACACTTCAGGGTCATCTAAGTTTGGCCCGTAAATCGTACATATTGTTAATGACCGGTTATCAACTAATATTTCGACAATAATCCATCTACCTATCCTGTCCTCGTGGACATTAGTGCAGACACCCACTCCTCGCTTTATTAAGACAGCAACGCCCCTAATCGTAGAAGTTGTTTAATCAATCAATCAATCAATCATAACATTTGTATAGCGCACTACTCACCCGGCAGGGTCTCAAGGCGCTTGGGGGAAGGGGTCCGCTCTTGCTCGAACAGCCAGGTCTTGAGTTGTCTCCTGAAGGCGAGATGGTCCTGGGTCAGCCGACGATGGATAGGGAGGGAGTTCCAAGTCTTGGCCGCCAGGTAGGAGAAGGATCTACATCCGGCGGTGGCTCTTCGGATGCGCGGTACGGCGGCGAGGGCGAGGCTTGTGGAACGTAGCTGGCGGCTGGGCGTGTAGAAGGTCAGGCGGTCGTTGAGGTACTTGGGGCCCAGGTCGTGGAGAGACTTGTGTGCGTGGGTGAGGAGCCTGAACGTGATCCTCCTGCTGACAAGGAGCCAGTGCAGGTCCTTCAGGTGGCCGGAGATCTGGCTGCGTCGGGGGATGTCCAGGATGAATCGGGCGGAGGCGTTCTGGATGCGTTGGAGTCTTTTCTGTAGTGTGGCTGTGGTTCCGGCGTAGAGGGTGTTTCCGTAGTCCAGTCGGCTGGTGACGAGTGCTTGGGTGACCGTCTTCCTGGTTTCGGTCGGGATCCATCGGAAGATCTTGCGGAGCATGCGTAGGGTGTTGAAGCATGATGAGGAGACGGCGTTGACTTGTCTGGTCATTGAGAGGGAGGAGTCCAGGATGAAGCCTAGGTTGCGTGCGTGTTCTGTTGGCTTGGGAGTGGCGCCCAGGGCGGGGGGCCACCAGGAGTCGTCCCAGGCGGAGGGCGATTAGGTTGAATCCCGGTAGCTTTAAACAGTCACGCCTCCCCCAAGGTATATGAGTTTCCTGTGTACATAATAGATCTAATTGCATAGTATTAACCATTTTAGAGAATAATGCTCATTTTTTAGGATCATTAAGTCCACAAATGTTCCATGAACTTAAGATGAGTTTACCCTGCCTCATTCACACAAAAAAGGTTTAAGCCTGACTGTGCATTTTCCAGTTTTTAAACATATAGGTTGGTTTATAGCAACATTGATCAAATTTCAAGCCACGACAAACACAAATATCCAACACCGTGATAGACTTAGACCACCCACACCCCCATGACCCACCCCTTCCCCTTAACCTACCCCCATCCTCAACCTACACCCACCCCCTACAACCCCCTTAGCTGGCAACAGGACCTAGGTCCTTGTGATGAAATGAGCTGATGGCCCGTTCTCAACTGGACCCCCTCATAGCTATAACTGAAAGATAGAGTTGATTGCAATAGCTAAAAACAAAAACAAAAAACAATATAGGGGTAACCCCCCCTGCAATCGGCTCACCACAGCGCTACTCCTGGGACCCCACTAGGAATAATAATTGAAAATACACGGAGGAGGCTTTTAAAGAAGCAAAAACAAGACCTACATCCGTCTTAATTATATAGTACCCAAGTACTCCCTGGCCTGAATTTCAGAAAGAAAGAATCTGGTCTGACCCTGGTAGATTATTTTCAATTTAGAGGGGAAGAGTAAAAAGGCTTGGGCCCCCTTTAACTGAAATGGAGATATCAGCTGGTGGAGCTGCCACTTCCGCTCAACCGTTGCAGGGCAAAAACCGGGGCGGGCAAAGAACTCACAATCTTTCCCTACCCTTTTTCTATCAGGTCTAGTTAGGTCATAAATCTTCTCTCTCGCCAGGAAGTTATTGAGGCATACCAAAATTGCTCTGGGTTTATCCCCTGATGATCCTGATTTCTGTCTCTGATTAAAAGGAAATCGATGTGCTCGTTGCACCTTGAGCTGCCAATCCCATTGCTTTACATCGGGAAATGCCTCTGTAAAAAGCTCAACAACAAATTGCCTGACATCCCCTTCTTCATGACCCTCAGGGACCCCCACGATACTAAGAATGTTCCACCTAGCCCTGTTTTCTAAATCAGTCAGCTTCCATAAGATATCGTCTTTTTGTGCACCAATCATATCCGTTGCAACCTTCTGTGTTGCTAGGGCATCCTCCAGATTAGAGATCCTCTCCTCTGCCTCTCCAATTCTGGCAGCTATATCCGTGCAGGTTTTGGCCACTCTGCAAATAGAATTTTGGACTTTGCGGTAAGCCCCCTGCGTTCGAGCATTCTCTTGCTGAGACTCCTCTTGGTGTGCCATGATAGTCTGGTTGATAACAGCTAGTGTTATCTCTCCTGGTGGTAGCTCATCCTGATTAAATGGTGAATAATCTCCCTCCCTTAGTTGTAGCACTCTCCCCCAAGCCAATTTGTGCAGAGAGCGGGCTATCCCAAGATAATGAACCAGATACAGCGGAGGCCTTGTTTAATACATCCTGGGTTTTTAAGTTATTTGCTTTTAATACTGTGGGCGGACTACGGGGTGACGCCTCATTACAAAGGACCTCTTTCAATCGCCAATCTCCAACATCGCTACCATCGTCAGTCCAGTCTCTATCAAGGTCGTCCTCATCCATGGAGGACCCATGTGCTCTGATAAGGAGAACATTTTCTCTCCCCTCAGGTTCCCTGGAAGATTCACCCCATCAGTAGCGCAGTCAGAATCACAAATAACAGTATCCTTGTGCTTAGGGAGGTTAACAGAGGGAGGAGAACGAAGATGAACTGGGGTTAGATTGCTTTCCTTTGGCAAAACCACAGTTCCCATAATCCCACTCAACGGGAGGCTGGGCATAGGCTGCGAGGCTTTCATTGTACTTTCGTTCTCCAAAGTAGTATACGCTGGGCATTTTGTAATGCGCCCCTGTTGCCCTGTGTAATCTTGCTCCGTTGTAGCCACCTACACAGCGCCCCCCATTCATGTGAAGAATAACGCCGTCTCCTGGTGTCTGTGACCCATTGATAGTCTTTGGTGGGCTTGAGTGTACCTGCTTACTTCCACCGATACCGGCCGGTGTTTTGCCTTTGGAAGACGCGTTTTTAAAAAGTGCAGGCACAGTCTGCTTGATCTTACTGATCGTCACCGTGCAGGCAGCCGCAGAGGCAGCCTGATTGCTATTCCAAGGGCCATCTCCGATGGCGTCTCCCCCTTGCGAGGCTCTGGCAGCATCCAATTTTGCTGGGCTGTTCAATCGAGCATTAATGCGGATTGAGCACTCGCGGCTGCAGCCGCAGCCTTAGCTGTGATTTTTGGAGCCATGCCGCGACAGAGATCCCTCCAGGGACGATGCTTACAGGGGAAGACAGCACCGCAGGGAGAGACCAGCAAATATAAGGCAGGGACCCGCCGGATTCTGTCAAATACAGCACTCGTGGAACTCGAGGAGCACAACAGAAATCCTAACATTGAGGCATTTAAAACGCGAACAGCATAAACTGCTCAGCTTGCCGAATGGGATTACGTGGGGTCCGCTTGAAAGAGCTTCAGAGGAGGTGATTCATCCAGGTAAGGTAGACCTGCTCACACAGCCGAGCACTCGGCCGCCATCTTGCCCCGCTCACAAAGGACATCCCCCCTCTCTGCATGTTTCTATACATTCTGAGCTACAGTGCTGTTTAGAGTCTGACTCGGATTAAATTGCTTTGAAGATCTATTTGCAACAAATATCTAAAGGCTTTTGGGGTCTTAAATTGTGACTAGAGGTTTTATCTAAATGGTGTAACCATGTATTATAAGTAATAAAGTGCCGCAGCTATACATTATAAGGATATTGCAAGTCACTTCCGAGTTCCATGGCCTTACAAAAAGAACTCAGATTTTGGCGTCATTCCTCAATGTGGTCCAAGAACTCCTCTGTGACTTGCAATAACATTATAATGCACAGCAGGGGACACGTATTTCATACCACAACCAATTACTGTGCAAATTGAACTTTGAGCTGCGTGCACAAAGGTACAGCATAGTTCCAGATGGAAAATAGAGTGGACTAATAGTATAGGTAGCCAAATGAATACAAATAAAGCATCTAAAATGTTTAAAGAGAGACTGTCACCACCACATAGAAGGCATTTTACTTCTCAGTGAAAACCTTTGAACAAAATATCAGAGTTTCTTCTTTTCTACTTGGGGTTGAGGCTCCCATACTGAGTTAAAAACAAAGAACAATTATAGCAGTGCTGGGAAAAATTGAATTTCGTACATCGGATAGGTGCTAAAAACGGATGCATTGTGCAATGCTCATGGAATAACGTGAGGGAAGTTATAAACATTATAAAACTATCTTATGTGCCTACAAACAATTGAAGAAATCTAAACAATTCTTCAATGCTTTAAAAGGAGTGATGTTGCTCTGAATAATGTGTTACCCCAGGGCACAAAGATCTTACCATCACACATTCTGACTTCAGTATCAACTTAAAAACATGTCCCAGTTATACCATTGCAGCCTGAATGCAGTTTTAAACTGACAATACAAATTAGCAATATAACCCATTTGCCAAGCATTAAACTCCCCTTTTATTACATACTAGCAGCCCGCCCCAGCGTTGCCTGGGGCAGAAAGGGGCTGGGGGCAGCATTTCAGGCTTGCCCGTCCGTCGGCCCGTCCCTCCGCCCGTCCCTCCGTCCGTCCCTCGGCCCGTCCCTCCACCCGTCCCACGGCCCGTCCCTTCGCCCGTCCCTCCGCCCGTCCCTCCAGGTTCACTTACCTTACTCGCCGCTCTCACTGGTCATTACCGCTTGTCCGCCGCTCCTCCCTGCCTGTCCGCAGCTCCTCCCCGCGATCATGTCCTCCGCTCTTCCTGTTGCTCCTGAACGCCGCTCCTCCCTGTGCTCTCAATGTCATGACGCAAACATCGCGGCCGGCGCTTCTTTCAGGGGACTACTTTGTTTTTAAAGTGAATTTTTTTAATTTACGTTTTATTTTAATTTTATGTAGCCTATGTCTATCTACACACCCAGACAATTTCAAGGATGTATCGGGTGTGTGGATTGGCACTGTGGTTCCCGAGTTTACCTTGCCAAAAGGGTTGTGTTCTCTCTTTATAATAGTAGTATAGATGTCACCCCTAAAGTAGGCACCAGGTAAGTCATAGGGCAGGGTGCATTATAATTAAAAGGTTGGTAATGTGCTTTTAAGTTTTATATGTCTTGGTGGTGAAAAACCTTCAAATTTGTTGTTCACTACTGTGAGGCTCATCAATCTCAGAGGATAACATTGGGTTCCCTTATTACATTTAATAAGTGCTTAGGTTTGATTCGGGCAGATAAGCATTTCATGTTTGGTATCTATGAAATTGTAATTACAAATCCTCTTCATGGTAAAGCCAGATTTTATATTAAAAAAATTAAAAACATGCCACCCTAAAAAAGTTACAAAAAGAACAGTCGATGGACAGAATGCAGAACAATGGCATATATTCACCCCTGTACAGGGTTCTGGGCCTAAATCCCTCGTTTTTTTGCTCACCATGCCATTCCAGTTTGAACCCGGCCATATGCAAATCAGTCTTGACCCTGTGCCTCATGGGAATAGTCCAGCCCGAACTGCCATGCCAGGTCCTCCCTGGACTGGAACCAAGCATCCTAGGACCGATTTCGGGGTTTCACCCCTCATCAACGAGGATAGCTTGACTCCAGTGGCATGGAGAGAATGGGACCCACGTCAGGGCATGTCCGTCCCACTCGGGTGACAAATGCAAAAAGAACAGTTGATGGACACAATGCAGAACAATGTCATATATTCACTCCAGTACAGAGATCTGGGCCTAAATCCATTGTTTTTTTGCTCAGCATGCCATTCCAGTTTGAACCCAGCCATATGCAAATCAGTCTTGACTCTGTGCCTGATGGGAACAATGCAGTCCGAACTGCCAAACCAGGTCCTCCCTGGACTGGAACCAAGCATCCTAGGACCAGTTTCAGGCTTTCACCTTCATCAGCCAGGATAGATTGACTAAAGTGGCATGGAGAGCATGGGACCCACATCTGGGTCACTACACCACTGGATTCAAGCTAGCCTGGCTGAAGAAGGGTGTTGCCCTGAAACCGGTACCAAGCTGCTTGTTTCCGGTCCATGGAGGACCTAGCTTGCCAGTTCGGGCTGGACTGTCTCCACAAGGAACAGGCATGCAATAACAAGGTCCCCTGATTCTAAAAAGCCTTCTAGGGCAGGGTCAAACAGTGTGTAGGTATCTCCCTAGACGGTCTAAACAATACATGTCAGTATATTGTCAAAGGTGTGGCGAGACACACCTTTGACAATATAATGCACTGTCTGAATAATGTACTCTTTTAATGATTATTTTTTTATATTCATTTAATGCATACTGTATATCATGATTGAATACTACATGTACTGCATTTTGAGATACAAAGATTTTAAATCTTGTTTGCTTTTAATATAAATTAATATCCTTTTTTATACAATAATTCAAGAACTTTTGCATTTAGCTTTGTTTGTTCGACAATTTACTTGCTAGGCCTTGCAGGACATATCCATGTATTGTTTAGACCGTCTAGGGAGATACCTACACACTCCACAAGGAACAGGGTCAAGACTGATTTGCATATGGCTGGGTCCAAACTGTGGTGGTGTGGTGAGCAAAAGAATGATGGATTAAACCCAGCTCCTTGTGACTGGGGGTGAATGTTTGCATTGTCCAGCATTCAGTCCATCAATTTGTTTCTTTTGCACTTTAAAAAAGTTGTCATTTTCTTACCCATAGCCAATTAGTGCCTGCAGCTTCCCCTGGGCCACATGACCAGACGTAACTGACAGTTAGACTTTGTGAATTCCTCTCAGATAGTTACACAAAAGATAGATTAAGTGTGCTTCAATGGGCAATATGCTGACAGGACAGGTGGGCAGTGCTGTGCACAGCACCACTTGCAACTGAATAGGCTGTGCTCTGTCTTCACACAAAGGGCTTGTTTACCACTGCATTGTTCCCGCTGCCAGCTTGGAGCGAGGGGTGGGGAGTCAGGAAATTCAAGCACTTCAAACAAAAACCTCTAGAAACGTTTCCCAACTTCAAAGAAGGCACCAGGTGTAAAAATAGCACCTTCAAACCCACTCTTCAGTTCACTTTCTGGACCTCTGGAAGGGTTCCTAGAGGTATGCCTGCTCCTATGGCCTGCTTTGTACTCCACAAGGCTGCTTTGCTTCACCTAGAAGGACTGTTTTGCTTCCTGATGTGTGCCTTGAATGATCAGAGACTAGCCCTAATGCTTAAGCCGCAACTTCACCTGTATCCAGGTCTACCATAGCGACTCCAAGGGCTAATCTTCTGGCCCCCTGTTCAGAGCTACAGGGACACAACAAACATCTTAAACCAGCACCTGGACCAAACTGGAGTAAGTTTGTGATCCTCAAGTGGGGCCCCTCAGGCCCAGGTACTTAGTGTACCCTCAGTTGAACTCTCCTGAAGTTTTTGGGCTCTTTGCAATGGGAAAGTTTGCACTAAAACCTTTTTGCCGCCACCAACTACCAACCGGTGCAACCGGTGGTGACCGTCAGTCTGAAGCTCCAACCCTGATAATCCATGACTCCTGATCTTTGCACTACAGTGACAGCCGGTCCGCACTTTGCGCAATTTCAACGGGCATCTGCAATGCTCTCCCTGCTCCTCACAGCCCTGTTTATCATGAACTGAACTCATTGCACTAGAATATGAAGGTGACTCTTTCAGCAGGATTAATCTGGTCCCTGTCTTCAGTCTCTGCCATCACAGTCAGCCTGATCTTGTGACTTTTTACTCGGTCTCCAACGACCAGATAGTACCAAGTGGTGCTTTGTGCTTTTTGCTGCTATTTTTACCTAAATCTTTCAAAATTCAGAACTCCCGATCTATTGACTGGATTTTTGTCATTTTGGTGTCCAATAATTTATAAAAAATGTACTCTATTTTTCTAAATTAGTGTAGGATTATTCTTATGTTATGTTTTCATTTTATTACAGTTTGTGTGCTGCATACATACTCTACACATTGCCTCTAAGTTAAGCCTGACTGCTTTTTTGACAAGCTACCCTGGGTTGAGACCAGGCTAATTTAGTTATTTTTTGTGGTTCGCCCTACCAGGGGTTTTGGCTGTTGCTTGTCCAGGGCTCACACATACTTGGGTTGCCAAACAATGACTTGCATGGGATTGACATGATTCTAGCAACAGAAAGAGGTGGAGATAAAGTCCAGCCAATTTGAATTAAAGTACATTATTTAATTGGAAAACAATGTACCATTTGGCATGAATAATGATGACAAATGTGCAGACAGTGATAGGCTTAGTAATAATCAATGAAGAATTCGAAAATGCAATAAATAATAAAACATAATATCAGTTAACTGGCAACAAGGAGCAAGGATATGAATGATACTTTTTGCAGCCGAGGTGCATGCAGGCAACAGTGGTGTGGCGGTGAGGCCGGGTAAGAGGGGATTTCGAGGGATGATCCGAGGGAAAATAAATTATTTATTTAATTTTCCCTCATCATCGTCCCTCGAATTCCCCCCTTACCCGGCCCCACCGCTGTTACCTGCACGGACCACAGCTGACTTTTTGGAAGATCCGGATGTAGTAAGGTCATAAAAAATATGAAATACAGGAATTAGAAAAAAGACTCTCATCAAAACAAAAGTTCGGAGTATCCATATTACCAACCTCTAAAGACAAAATTAATTTGAGGTCGAGGAGCGTAAACTTAAAAGCGAAAAAATTTGAAAATATAAGTTGCCCACTAATTGAGGTTTAATAGTAATCAAAAAATGATGAGATTATTTTAAAATAATACATAATTCCATCCACAACACCGGAAACATAACAATGTTACAATCATCAAAATCACAAGTTTGAAGGCTGGAATAAAATTATACTGTCAACAGCAAAGTAAATAGATCGACGAATCAAAAACAAAATACATTAATTCATTCTGATCATGATATAATACATTCATCCTACATAAATCCTATAGAGAGTCCGCCTAAAAAAAACTGGCGTTGACTTGAAACTGCATTATGACCAAATGTAAAATAGTACATAGAAGCTTTAACGAGGGCGTCCTGCTCCAACTAAATATTATTTAAGGAATGCTGCTGATTATTGCTCAATAATTGTAGTACTTTCTAATGTCGTTGACTGCAAAGTAATTGATTAATAGATGCATTGTAAATATGAACTGCATTGACTTTGTAATCAGGAGAAAGAACTACATGGCGCAATGCAGCTCTTATTAAACCACAACACCGAGAATGCTTCATAATGGTCGAATGGACTATTGGTATCGAAATGAATTAGACAAAGCGCACACCCACCGTTATCAAGACACTTGTTCGAAACATGACGATTATTAACCAATAGATATTTGGTTTCGTGGAGTGTGGCGTTTTTCAGCTTTTGGAGTGGATTTGTGAGAGGCATTTGGCGAACCGTCATAACTGTAAGTACGGCCAGCTTTAGATGGCCACAATGCTGAACCATATTTCAGAAAACAGAGGCACCCGGCAAAATCACTAAAGGTTGGGAGGGTTTCTTCAGGTAATAAAAATGGCACACGACTGCTGTAACGAAGGAAATGCTTTACAGATAATTTTGCTAAAGAGACCCGAGTTTAAACGGACTCCCAGAGAACTGAACAATTTGAAAGTGCCTCCTCATTACGAATTAAGAGGGCATGGGTATCTTGCTAATATTAACGAGGAGTGTTTAACCAGCCAGCCCTTTGGGGAATACAAGTCGTCTGCTTAAAACAGAATTATGGCAGCAAGAGCAACAAAACGCTCAACAAAAGCAGAATATTTCATCACAAAGATGGATGACACAACGTTATTGGAAGGTAACAAAGACAGTGATATGAATCAAACAATGACATTACAACAGATGTTTACATAGTTCCAACGCATGTATAGAAAGGAGTTAAATAGAAGCTGGGAAATAATCACCTTAAATTAACATAGAGGTTGAACTGTCCCAAGAGATTTGTGAGTGTTTACAATGCCAAATCATCCAGGCATCAAATCGAAAATGTTGCACGAATGGGGTGAGAACATGAGGTGCTCTAAGAATATGGTGTTGAAATTAAATGAATATGCAAAAATGGATGTGGAGGAAAAACACAGGACCATCACAATTCCAGAGGATACAATTAAGGAAAGCACATAAAATGATAAAAGTAATTTAATAATGGAAATGGAAAACAGATTATATAAATAGTAAGATGAGATGCAAAAACACAGAAAATTTGTGCAAAGTGAACAAACTACCTCATGGAGTAACCTTTACGTTTGCCAGATTTGACTTTTAAAACAAAAACATCTAATGGACTTAACAATGACAAAGTCACTGCTAGCCGAAGAAACAGGCGAATCAGACATCAAACTAAGCGAAAGAGAAAGTACATCAACTTCTAAAAAACCCTTAGGTGTTTTTTTAGACTAAATGAGATTAATACATTTAGACTAGCAATCATCAAAAATGAAGGGCCCGTGCTCAAGGTCAAGGAAGGGTAAGGGTAGGAGGATAATCAAAAGGAAAACAAGAATAGGAAGTATGAAATCTGCAATACCTTCTACGCAATTGTAACAAATGAAAGAGAACAGCACTTTATGAAAGGAGAACCTAGTCATCAATCTATCGAACCACTCATTAAAAGTGAAAGAACAGAGGGCTGTCTTTTTATTTACCCCGAAACACAATTCCTATATGTTAAAAGCAAAATAAGCACCTATAAATGTGTTCGAAAATTAAAACTATCTGCCGCAAAAAAAAGAGTCTGCAGATATAACAAATAAGCGCAGAATCTCAAAAACAGATTTGACTTTAGAACAAATGCCTACTCAAAAAACCTTTATTGTTTAGTGCATGGGAAAATGATGATAAAAGTACAGAAACGTAAGTTTTGGAGAAATTAAATGTAGATACTAATTAACATGTATATAGTAATGCAAAGAAAAAATCAAGATTTTGTCCAACTTTGACACCAGGGAATATATTTAATCTCTTCTATGAATTGATCTCAACAGAAATAGAAAACTAAAGAAAATAAGTCAACAGAAACACAATTAGATTTAGCATGCAAAGAGAGAACAGCCTTTGCCTTAGTAATTAGCAGGTTGTTAAAGTCCTATATATTCACTGAAAAAACAAAGGTTAAATAAAAGTTATATTTAGGTGACATTGTCTGTTAAAATAAATACAATTTTAAACAAAAAAAACACTGAAATTAATCAGTTATAGTTCACTGAAATAAATATAACTTGCACAGTTGCTATGCATAATAATGTCATTTCATATGTTATCCGTGATGTCATCAATGATACTATAGAACCTACTGTGAGTGTAGTTTTATGTAATATATCAAACTTAACTATCCCAACTACCTGGACTGCACAGCCTGCAGCACTACACAGTAAGGGTCGGGCACAGGACATGGCCTGGAGCCAGACTCTATTCCAAAGAAAAGAGAGCATCCAACTCCCCAACACCAATGGGCAACCACCAAACTTTTTTAAATCTTTTTTTTGGGGGGGTCCCACAGTAATCTTGTGGTAATTTTGCTGTACTTCCTTGATTTTTTTCAGGGAAGGGGCCTCAGTGATGTTAAACCGTTTTTCTATTTTTTTCGCACTTTGAACCAAGGGGTGGTCCCTTTAACCACTACCCTGCCCTATGATATGTTGTTTTATTGTCATTTTCAGGATATGGGGAGAGAGTCGCTCAGACCAAAAGTAGCAGCTGCAACATTTCTCTTTGTACTGTGGTCAGCCAGTTACAGTGTTTGTTATCGTGAGACTGATCCCAGCCCTATGGAACCAACCAATAAGAAGGCTTCATTTGCTGCTTTTTTCTTCTCCCTCAGTACTCCCTTGTTACTTCCTCGAGAGTACTGTGGAGTGGAGTGGTGTGGCTCACTGGTTAGAGGCGGCAGACCCGGAAGCAGAGAATGGCCCGGGACCAGGGATCAATACACAGCAGGGTCGTGGACCAGGGTCAGTGGACTCGATAGTTCTCGCCTCAGTGCCTACTCTAACCAGGGATCACACTCGGCAACTCCGGGCATTAGCTTGCCTCATCTTTACAACGGCCCCCCCACATTCGCCGGGGATGCCTGGTTTCACCTTGGAGATACCTAGTAGGGACCATCTCACAGGGATAGCCAGGATGGGTTCCCCAGCGGTCTACAGCGCCACGACGCCTCAGGGCAGCAGTGCGCTTTACAAGACCACATACATTACATTACTGTCCAGGGCCGGACTGGCTACCGGGCAGTTTGGAATGCTGCTGAGCTGGGGGCTGATTTTGTTCATGGAGACCTGAGTGTGCTAAACGAAATTCGTTTTGCTTTAATTATTTCGAAGCACACGCAGGTCTTCATGAACGAAATCAGCCCCCACTGCAGCATTCCAAACTGCCCGGTAGTCAGTCCGGCCCTGGTACTATCCGTCAGTGTTGATGTGAAAATATTGTTTTTGCACTTTGACCCATAGGGGTGGTCCCTCTTGGACTGCCAAGCAAAGGCCAGCGGTTTGGGTAACGCTACCCTGTGCCTCCAGATGTTTTATTTTTTGGAAAAAACAGTCCCCTGATGAAGAGAATTTGACTCGAAATGCATTGGGATTATGTTGTATTTAGCCTGTCTCTTTTCTGTCTGTGGGATTTCATTGTCATTCACATGATGTCATCACTAGAACCACTAGAACCTTTGGTGACATCATGGAGTGTTGGGGGCTTAGCCTGATAACAACTGGCAGTTGGAGCCAGGCAGGCTGAGTGACAAGCAGGTCACTCCTGGTGGGTTTTTTATTATTACAATCTTGATGACAAGACCTGAAATCTATCTTGAATAAAACAACCTAAATAATACCAGGCTCCAGGCATCTATTTACAACAGATTATCCATGGGAATATCCATACAGAGTGTTGGCACTTCAAAAATAACGTTTAAATGAAGAAAAAATGGTACATGAGATGTATCATTATGATCAGCAATAAATCAATAAAAAATATACTTTTTTGGATTTAAAACATTTCGAATTAATTTGTGGAATTTTTTTAATTCAATAATGTTTTACAACCACCAATGGTGTGCAACAGAGGGACACTAAGTACTTACACTTAATGCTGTATTCCCTCTCTCCAAGCCCAAGAAGACTATTTAGTATGAAAATGAATGCCGATGCAACCCTGTTACACCCAACCCTTCCTGAAACATCAAATATGGCAATGCTACTTCTTTCAGATCAGAAATTACCTCTTAAAAATGTTAAGGGAATACCCAATGCTAACCTATGAAAGGAGCAGCACTCACTATACTGAAAAATAAAATAGGGTGTTTGTCACTATCCGTACATACCACAAAATGAAGGCACATTACCTAACTTTTACCTACAAAACACCCTGGTCATATGGCTACCTAGGCCCTACCTTAGGAGTGATCTATATGTAGTAAAACAGAAGTTTCAAGTGTGGCAAGTAACTTTAAATGATAAGTCAATGTTGCGGTAAACTGCACATGCAGGTCCCACAGGGACAGAGGCCTTAGACAGGTTTGAAAGGCTACTTCTGTGGGTGGCACAAGCAGCACCACAGGCCCACTGGTAGCATTTAATTTACTGGCCCTGCAAATATGGAATGCCACAGTACAAGGGACTTAAAGGTACATTAAATATGCCAAACAGGTACAAGCCAATCATACCATTTTTAAAGGACAGAGCACATGCACTTTAGCACTGAATAACAGTGGTAAAGTGCTAGGAGTCCTAAAACCAACAAAAACAGATCCGAAAAAATAAAGAAGGAAAGAAAAAAACTGGGGATAGCCCTGCAAAAAGGGCAAATAGAAGCATGGGAATAAATGTGTATTGTGTTTGTAAACCAAGAACTGCAGAATAATATTAGTGGAGGTTTAAAGGTCAGGGGATTGTTTCACTGTCACATTAGACTTAAAAGTCCTTGTACGTTAATGACAATGACTGCCCTCCTCCCATTCATGCTTATTTAAGAGAAAAACATCAATTATCTAGCTATCTAAGACACATCAATAGCATTCTAAAGGCATATGCGTGCCCCTTAAAGTTCAACCTAGGCAGCTGAATAAAAAAACGTCATTACAACTGTGTTGAGGGAATGACTTTTTGTGGAAGCCCACAGTTTCTGCCAAATCAAAACATGTACTCCTGGCTCTCAACATCTGCTCCCCTCTCTAGTGATGCTAGCATAAGTGCCTGGTGACATCTGCATTGTCAAGCCTGGCCATAAAAAAGCCGGTCTGTGGGTCTGGGAAAACGTGATCATATTGCCTTGATTGCTTCTTAGTCTTCCACCTGCAGAGCTACAACTGCTTCACAAATACATCACTGACATATAAATATAAACACCAACTAGCACTGTAAATCATAATGTTGTTCAATATCAGTTGCAGCAGCGGCTCAATAGCTTGGGTCTTCAGTTATTGTTCTTTCCAAATTTCTGTCTCTTCTCGAGAAGCAGAAGTCTATCTATTTATCAACATTATGGAGTCTATTAACCTTCAGTTTCTGGGGCTGCAATATGATCCTGCATAGCACATGTACACAGGTGCAGAAGGGAGCTGTACACCCATTGAATAAGAATTCTGCAGGTTACTCCATGGGCTGCAGGTGGGCAGTACGACAGGTGGTCACCGCGTTCTGCTTCTGCGCTGTCCAGCGCTCTTGCTTTAACTTGCATAGTTATTAAGTCAGTGCTTCCGCTTTCCTACAACTCGATTGCTTCAAAGATGGGTGTGCAGTTCCCTTCCGTGTGCATACGTAGGAACAGGACCAGATCAAGGTATGGTCCACGCAGAATTGCACACCTTCTCGAAACTGACCATAAGGCACTGCAGTTGCTGTCCTCGCTAGGTTGTCACAGAAGTCTAGACAGGGCTCAAGTCGGGGTACCACAAGGGTGGACGGCGTCCCCCCACTTATTTTACCGGGTTTTTACCGGGTGGACGCCGTTCCCCCTGCCCAAAAGCGGGACTTCACTCTTTGGCCTCTCTGGATCGAGATCGGAGCTCATTCAGAACGTCTGTCTACCTGTATTCACTGCGGGGGATTAAACGCAGCCCCCGTGAGGCAGGATGCAGACCACCTTTCATCTAAAGGCATATGAATACCCATGAGATTCCTGTTGTGACGTCATTTCCGGTGACAGCGTCCCCCCCACTTCTTTTTTTAGGACTTGTGCCCTGAGTCTAGATAACGTTTTGCTATGTTGCTTTAAGGAAGTGACGTCACACACGCACACTTAGTCAAATGAATAAGTAAAATATTTGGCCACATTTACTTACATAGCCCTTATGTGTTATGACACGCCTTTAAAACGGCGCATTATACTTCAGAAAAATCCGTAGATCTGTCGCCACCGAGCTGCCTGGTTTACTAGACTGCAGTGTGCAAAGATAATTCAGAAATCTCTTCCCTTGGCGGTGACAGTAAATAAATATTTACTTTAACAAACTAAACAGTGCTCTGTTCCACCGCCAAAAATAATTAGTGGGTTGATGCAAGGTGCGTGGAAAAGCCCTTATTTCTCTTTCGCTTTCTGTTTATTCTCACGTCTCTTTATTTCTAAACCTGTCTGTGTATCCACTCTATTTTAATCAACCTTTTCGTACACATCTCAAAGCGAGAAAACATGTGAATTATACCGGCAACAATTACACTGAAAGGAAGTTGTCAAAATAACATTAATTGGAAAATCATTACCTGAAATAATTTATAATATGCACTTTTATATTGCTTAGGACTACAAGCATAAACAGAAATGACAACCGTTTCCTTTAATAAGATTTTTTTTCTACATTAACACATGTACCTCAACTATATGAACCATAGCTGATATACAGAAAAAAGCTTTTTTTTTTTTTTTTTGATTTCACTGCTCGTCTCAAAGTTCAGCCATTGCTGCTTGAACAAAATGACGAGACACTACCGCGTGGCATGATTACGCATGGGTGAACTAGCAAACCACACACTGACAGTGTATGACCATGCTTTATGGTGAACACTCTTCAAATCTAAAGATTCTATTTGAAAAATAAAAATACATTTTAGGATATATTTTACCTCTATTCTGTTCCAGCTTAGATTCCAAAATAGAATTAACATTTTGACTTTCCACCTGTCTCTTAATTCCTCGACTCTTTAACAACAACATTTAAATGGAATAACATTAAAGAAATATATAAATAAATCATCGCTTGACAAGAAAGTGGTAAAAGTAAAAAAAAAAAGTACTTAACTGGCCATGGACAACACCCTGCTCTATCAATGGTCTTCGTATTCGTACCGAGGTAGTCTATGTATGTAAAATTGGAAGGAACCTTCATCAAATTTTAGAGGGAGGCGTACACAGTGTTGGTTGGTTTGCTGCCTCACAGAACCCTATGCAGCCGCCTCTGCCCCATTTGCCTGGTTCGGTCTCAATGGGCCATGCTCCAGCTTGGGCTTTGAGGGTGTGATTCAGGTCAGTTTCCTCACTTCTTTTCTCTCCTTGGTGCTCCTGGGACTCTCCTGGTTTATTCACAGTTGCTAAACACACAAGATGATGAAAGGAATGTTGCACAATGGCAAAACATTCACCCCCAGCCAATAATCTGGGTTTAATCCATCGTTATTTTGCTCACCAAGCCACCCCAGTTCAGACATGGCCATATGCAAATCAGTCTTGACCCTGTGCCTCATGGGAACAGTCCAGACCGAAGTGCCAAGCCATGTCTTCCCTGGACCGGAATCAAGCATCCATCCTAGGACCAGTTTTTGGCTATCACCCGTCTTCAGCCAGGATAGCTTGACTCCAGTGGCTTAGTGAGCACGGGACCCACGTCTGGGCATACCCTTCTCACATAGGGTGTACAGCAAAACACACAAGATGATGGGCGGAATGTTGCACAATGGCAAAACATTCTCCCCAGTAACAGATCTGGGTTTAATCCATCGCTATTTTGCTCACCAATCCACCCCAGTTCAGATACGGCCATATGTAAATCTTATAGCCCAGGTTAGATGTCCTGCACTTCTAACCTGGGCTTCTATTGGAATTCTATCATGCATATTAGCAAGCCCATTATCGCAGTTTTAGTGGCAGTTTCCTGCTGCTAAAACTGTGATAATTTTAACGAGGTTCTTGATAATATGCCCCTATCTTTTTAGTATGCACCCGATTATGCCTTGCTAGAATCTGAATAAATAATGCTGGCCCAAGTATTTGTGAGATGTGGGCTTTACTTAGACAGGTATACGAGATGGAGTTCCCTTTGGCAAAGGCCATAGGGTCTCGTTCTTGGCTAAAATTTTATAGGACATGGGCTAGCCTTCAATGGGACTAATAAGGCACAGTCACTCTAGTATACTCATATATGTTTTTGTATTGTGGCTCCCCTTTTTATTACAGATGTATATGTTTTTTTTACATATATCCTAGTCCCTTTGCTTAGTGCTCTAACTAACTTGTTGAATTAGGAAAGTATGGATTTGTTTTGAATAATTGAATTATGTTTAGCTTTCCAATTTTAATGAATAACTTGTATACAATTGACATAATATTTATATTCTTCCTTTTTTTGTTTTTCTCTTAGTTCCTTGCCGATTGTATTATACGGTGTTGTGTTTATGGCTCAAAAACAATTAAAAAAAAAGATTAGGAGGAGGGAAGGGACCTACCTATGGCAAGGGGGATGAAGATAATGAGGAATAATGATAATTCAATGCTGTAAACATTGTTCTTCACACTCAGTTGTGTATCAATGCAAACAATAAAAACAGTTTTAAAAAAGACAACATTTTACCCGTTTTTCATTTGGAAGTTACAGCTTGTTAAATGTAATAAAGTAGCTCCAGTGTTAACCTATGGTAGAAGCTGGGCTTCCAATAGTGGTAAACACATTTGAGTTTTTCAAATGTGTTTTCCCCATTTGAAAAACTCAAATGTCCTACATTTTTAAATGCATTGCATCCTGCACTGTGGGCTGTTTAGGGCCTACTGTAGGAGTGGCTTATATGTATTATAAAGGCAGGTTGGAGCCTGGCAAAAGGTTTTTTGGGCCAGATTGAAATGGCAGTTTAAAACTGAGCCCACATGCTGCCATGGCAGGCCTGGGACATGTTTGAAAGAGCTACTTAAGTTGGTGGCACATTCAGTGCTGCAGGCCCACTAGTAGCATTTAGTTTACATGCCTGGTACATGGTACCACTTTACCAGGGACTTATACATAAATTAAATATGCCAATTGGGAGGTAAGCCAATGTTACCATGTTTTAAGGTTTGAGCACATGCACTTTTGCACTATTTAGCAGTGGTAAAATGGACAGAGTCCTGAGGCCAGCAAAAACAGGGAAGGAAGGCAAAACGTTTCAGGGAAGAACACCCTAAAGCTGGCAGGTCTAACATCTACCAACATAACAGCTTCTTTGTGACTGGAGCAGTGATGTCAGAGGGAGGGGATGGCGAAGGGTCTATTCTTCTCCATGCTCCTTACAGTTTGAGGGCACACTTTTGTGCAACAAACATTTATTTAAGGATTTTAGAAGAAAACGACATTCTTTATAAATGCAAGGCAGCTAACACTGCTAATTCCACAAGATGGCTCCAAAATTTTAATATTTTCAGGTTTCTACTTTCCATACAAGACATTTGCTTTAAATTTAGAAACAGGTCTAAAATAACGCAGAGGGCAAAACATATGGTCTGGAATGCACCTATGAGTTTCTCAATTACCAAGATTCCTTTGAGCATTACACCCATCATCTTTTTTTATTTTCCTCAGTGTGACATCATAAGTGCATTGCTCATGCGCTCACAAAGCATTAGGAAACAAGCCATTTCTCATTGTTGAGATCGAAATAAGGTAAAACTAGGTCTGGGATTGTTTCTGTTCCCACTTGGAGAGTACCTGTCCTAGCTGTTCAGACTGGATTGTGTCCTGTCCTAGCAATTCAGACTGGATTGTTTCTATTGAAGCAGGTCCATGGTTGACTTGTATGTGATTGGTTTCTGTATTTCACCTTTTAAGAGAAAAGAAGAAATTAAGGCTTTAATCCTCCTTAGTCATTCATACAGCTACTGTTGCTTCATGGTTGTTCCGCTGTACCTTTAACAAGTGTACAGGATCATGGATTCATTTAAATCCTTTACAACCTGGGACCTTTTGCCAGGATCTGGACTGCTAAAGTGTAGTGTATTATCCAGATTCCTAAAATACCTCTGATTGCACGTACTCTACCTGTGCATGTGAACTCAGGGTCACTCTCACCAAGGCCCCAACGCCTAGCTTTGCGTCTTGCAAGTTATTGTTAATTCATTTTTAGGTCGTGCCTAGCGCAGCGCATACGCTGCACTAGGAAAACGACCTCTTGCAATCACTTCAGCTTTTTTAAAAGCCTGTGCATGTGGGGCTCACAAGCCATTGACCTTTGCGTCTAGGCGTGTGGATGACCCAGTTTGTTTTAAAAGGTTTGCTCCACGAGCGTTTTGCTCTCAGGAGCCTGCAGCAGCGCGCAGGGACCATGTGGTTTGATTCAGGTTTCCTTGCCGCTTTTATTAGAAGTGCGCACTCTCGCTAAGCAGATGGCTGGGCAGGGCATCGGTTCAGTATCATGGTCGCTTTCACTTTCGCTGCCGTATTTGTTGTAGCATCGATATTTAGTCAGCCATACAAACAGTAATAGTAACCCCTGTAGGTGGCGTATGCCCTCACAAGTGTCCTACAGCCATAGCGTTTGCCTTCCATCTTCACAATGCCATATAAGCACAACTTCTGACAGGTAAATAAGAGCATGAGAGATGCAAGCATGTGCTCCGGGGTCTCATAAAAATAGACCCAGCCAACGCATAACTAAGAAACAGCACGTCTCTCTCTTTCTTTCTCTGTCTCACTAAAGTCCTCCGCTTTCTCTGCTTTGTCTCCCTTTACCTCTCCTGTGTTTCTATTTGACTGTCTTGCCCTGTCTCTCATGCCGTCGCCCTCTTTCCTATCTCGTCACAGACCCGACTCCCACTACCCCCCTCGCTCTCCCGCCCCGCACAGCACAACATCACACATAGGGCAATACAAAGTTTGAACATCCATGAACTTAGAAAGGGGATCTTTATTTAAAAAGTATGAAATAAGATGATCTGATAAGTTCAGAAGGGACGCGTTATGCTTCAATTATACATACATCCCTGAATGAATGAATAAATGAATGGATTGGTTGCTGGATAGACGGGTAGAGGAATGTATGGATGAAAACAATAACGAACAGGGCAACTGCAAGGCGATATCCATGTACACTTCACAGATCAGTGCTGGCGCTTCTTCACAAGAGGCTGCAAGGCGCTATCCACTGGCAATCGACAGATCCGATCTAGCACTTCTACATGGGTGGCTGCAAGGCGCTATTCACTGACAATTGATAGATCAGGACTAGCGCTACTTCATGAGGGCATGTAAGGTGCTATCCACTTATACTCGACAGATCAGTGCTAGCGCTTCTCCATAAGGGTCTGTAAGGTGCTATACCATTCCAATCAACAGATCAGTGCTAGCGCTTCTTCACGAAAAAACATGGACTAGAAAGTAGAAAGGAGCTTCTTTAAAGGCGTGGAGGTGGTCTTTGACAGGTCGATGCTAGAGGTCTTCACAAAAAATAGCGTTAAGATGTGACGGGAAGTTAATCACTTACAGCCACGTGAATAGAGATGGGGCTTTGTCACAAGAAATGGACTGGAAAGGCGCTACTTTCAAGCCATTGAGCATTGGCTTTGGGTCGAAATAACGTGTTAGGAGGTCGAGAGGTACTACACCCACTTACAACCTCTGACCAGAGGTAGCAGGTAGAAGAGGTAGCGCAAGGAACAGTACCCTGCCCGCTGACAGATTGGATCTAGTGCGTGCTCAGAAGAATCTGCACTGGAAAGGCATTACTTTCAGCTGCCAGTTGCAGAGAAGTGGGCTTTGGAGGCAGTAGGAAGAGGAGACATAGTTATTTAAACTGACAGATCACACCTAGCGCATCTTTGGATGATCACAAACTGAAAAGGGGTTATTTTTAAGGCGCTGTGGATGCAGGCTTCGGGAAGAGTTAAGGCGAGGTGCTGAGTTCCTCTCCAATTCCATCCTGACCATAGGAGGTAGTGAAGGGAGGCTGCAAGACACAGTTTACTTACATGCTGACAGATTACAGCTACTGATCGTTCATTGCACTTGGATGGAAAAGGTGCTAGTTTCAAGGCGCTGGCGGCGAAAAGGTACAGTAGCTTGAAAAATCAGGAGGCAGGGAGTCCCTATTCACTTACAAGTAACAGACAGAGCTAGCCTTTGTTCGCACGCACATGGAAGGCGCTGCTTTTAAAGCGCTAGAAGTGGAGAGGGCCTGCAGCATGAGGTATCAGGAGGCAGCGAGGTCCTATTCACTAACAAGTGACAGACAGACCTAGCGCTTGTTCGCAGGCACATGGGAGGCACTGCTTTCAAGGCGCTGGCATTAAAAAGGGCCAACAACATGTGATGTCAGGAGGCAGCGAGGTCCTATTCACTTACAAGTAACAGACAGAGCTAGCCTTTGTTCACATGCACATGGAAGGCGCTGCTTTCAAGGCGCTAGAAGTGAAGAGGGCCCGCAGCATGAGTTGTGAGGAGTCAGCGAGGTCCTAGTCATGTCAAGTGAAAGACCAGACCTAGCGCTTGTTCGCAGGCACATGGATGAGGAAGGCGCTGCTTTCAAGGGATCGAAGAAGCGCTTTAGGAGGCGAGGTTGGGAAGTGACAAAGCACTGTCCATTCAACAGGTCAGACCTAGTGCTTTTTGAAGAGGCAGCGAGGCACGATCTCCTTAAAGCCGCTAGTGCTTCTCTGTAAGAGGCAGCGCTATGAGGCAGCAAAGAAGGAAGATTAATTTGGCACCAAATGTGAACTATGCAATGTATTGTATCATTATAATACAAATGTAAATTTTCTTTTTCAATACAATCTTGGGTTCCTCTTGCTGTTAGTAGCAGCCTAGGACCCTAACAAAATTCACACAATACCCGCCTGGCGATGCGAATTCTCCACAAGGTGGGGTGAACAACACTATACAAACTGAGCATGAGGCCACTACCTCCTGACCTTTTACCTACCCGGCATGCCTCTGCGACCTCACTGTAGCTCCTTGAGGTGATGATCTGGTGAGCTGGCGTCTGTTTACTAGAGTCCGGTTCTCCCCTGCCGCCTGACCTTTGACCTACACAGCATGCCTCTACAGCCCCACTGTGGCTCCTTGAGGAGAGGATCTGGTGAGCTGTAGTCTTTTCACCAGTGTCTGGTTAAGGACACAGTTGACAGTTATCTGGGGCCCAGGAACCTGCTAAGGTGACTGACGGAAATAGGAGGCAGCTCCCGCCACTGAATCCCAAGGTTGCCTTTCCTAACGTATCTATAATTCAAACAGTGGCAGGCGCACCCACAGGACTGGGGGTACCCACTCAAGTCACTGGTGACCCCAGTTCTAACTGAACACATGTCCTTTAGGGTCGGCCATCGACCCCTCCAGAACACAAGGGCTAAAAGATGGTTTAAACTGCCCTAGAAGGAGGGTAACACCCTCCAGTCTGGGGCATGAAGGCAGTCTGCCTCCTGGCCCCCTGTGGACACCCCCGAGGCACAGGTAAGCGACAGATGGTGAAGGCACAACCCTCATGCTAGCCTCGCTTCCCCCTGGGTAGCCGGGTTGTAAATTGTAAATTGTAAATTATAAAGGTTGAGGCAGCCTGGCGAGTCCAGGGAGGCTCGGCCCATCTGTCCTCACACAGGTGCTCCAGGCAGGTGAGCGTTAAGCAGGTCTGACAGAAGCAGGTCACTCCTCCTAGCAGGTGCAGTCCAGCTCTACAGCAGGCACCAGGACCCCGCCTCCTCAGTAACAGCAGGGCAACTACTGTATGGCCATGTCTTCTCACCCACACTGGCATGCATGCCTAAAATAAAGATGTTGGGGTCCAGAAGGTGAATGGGCAATGAAGCTGCCTATGCATTTTTTTATTTTGTTACAATTGCTGTCTTCAGAACGAGAGGTCAAAGGTCAGGCTGGCTGTTGATAGACTGCGTCTTATTCTTTAGACCTGGACAGTGGGGTTTACTGTCCTTTCTCCAACTCCAAAGTGGGAGGATATTTTTGTAAAGTGAACTATGGGTCAGTCTTCCTGAGACAGAGAATGTGAAAGGGAAGGTTCCAAGATGTCAATTTGTTTCTAACACACAACACAAGTTAAATCCTTCTAAATGACCGGTACACATATTTCAAACTATAGCAGCAGTTAAGAAGTGAAGCTCATTTTTAGGTAGAGCCTAGCGCAGCGCATGCGCTGCTTTATAGGGAGGCTTCTTGTAAGCACTCCAAACTTCCCACAGAGGTCTCTCTGGGATTTTGTCAACTCCCACAGATTTAATTGGCCATAGCATGTGTCTTTTTAAAAAAAGAAAAAGCACTCAAATGGCCGAAGGCATGTGTTTGTCCCACCTTTTGTTGAAAAGTTCCATCCCATGGTCTATGGGTCTCGGGAACGAGCATTGTCGCAGCTGCATTCCTTACATGGTGCCATCGGTTATGTATCATGTTACAAATTCTGTCCATCAATTGTTCTGAAATAAAGCCACTTTCAGTGGTTAATTTGCAAAAAACAAAAAAGTGCTGGCGCTCTTGCTAGGAGGCAGCTTGCAACAAACCATTTCTCTTGTTAGCACTGCTTAAAACAGAACCAACTACTAGCCATGGAATTCGGGAGAGGCTGTGGCGTAATGGTCAGAGCTGCTGACGTTGGAGCTGGGGAACCAGGTTCGAGTCTAGGAGTCAGCTCAACATCCTGTGATTCTGGGCAAATCAATGAATCTCTCTGGGCCCACCATAAATGAATGTGTCTTTAACTGGTGCTCGTGAAAAGCGCCAGAGTTAGTGAATAATTGCCGGTGCTAAGCACCAAAAAACACTGGTTCAAATTAAAAGCAAAAGTTACACATTTTAACTTTCCTCAGTTCATTTTGACTTTATAAAACAGAAGAAAAAACGTGCATGATTATTCGAAGATGTTAAGAGTGTGTGGGCATGCCAGGGGGGATAATGTACTGCAGTGCTAAACACTCATAAGGTCCCAAAGTCGAGACCTATTGGCTATGCCAATGCTTGTTATTTGTAGCTATGTTAAAATCAGTTCAGGGAGATACCACATTTACTAAGATACCACAATTTATTTGATGTTCTGCAACGAGAAGGTTAGCAAAGTGAGACAAACCGGTTTTCCCATTGTTAAACTGTTGGACAGAAGCAGTCAGCAGATCTGTGACATAATTTACATACACAGACACATTAAGAAACCAGTGGGTGCCCCGTTTTAAATCAAGTGAGTTCCATGCATTTAGCTTTAGTGTTGCAACCCTTAATTATATCATTGTCATTCCCGAGTAGAGGTTTAAAGTATAAAAACGCAGAAAAAGTACTCAAGAGCCTTTGACAGCAATTTCTTTGCTCTCGAGGCGAATAATGCAACCTACACTTAAACCGTGCTACACATTTCTTAGCTAATGTATGTCACACAGCAGTTAGGATATAAAGCTGATTGCTTACATTGATCACAGCAATAACATCTCAAATACGTACCTCGCGACCAACCAGCTTGTTCATAAAAATAAGTCTAATTGTCTATTCATCTTCGATTGCTATTTAGATGGTTCCTCAATGCATAGGTTGCAAAGCACCCTCTGCTTACCTTTTTAAAACATTCAACAGAAAATGTATTTTCCTATTGATCCACAAGGGAGAAGCCTACGGTCTGCGGCAGGGCCTACAGCAAAATGTATAGTCAATTTCCATTTCATGAAAAATTGCACACTTTGATACATCCGCTTCTTTGTTCTGATTACAAAGAGATTGAAATTATGAGACTGTGATTTTGCTAATATTGCAAATTATGTCAACCCGTAAAGAACTTGCATAATAGTGAGGGCAGTCCAAAGGCACAAAGAGTTCCGAATAGGACTGTAATTGCATATTGAAGAAATGAATGGGCAGGCAGTTTACAGTCTCATGGGATATCATGAAAGACATGTTCTGATCAGTAACTTTCTTTAAGCACTTCTTTGTTGTGTTGAAAGAAATAGTGTGGGTGAAGGGATTTCAATGCATCTTCTGCATTATCCAATAGAGACAGAGATGGGCGAAAACGTCCTCATCCCTACCTATTTATGTGATCATGAAAGAGGCTTTTGGCATTTGGAATTGCAAAAAATATGAAAATGGTGTTACTTGTGCTAATAATTATCGTTATCCTGTATATCTGGAGTGGGTAATATCTGAATATTGAGCAATAGGTAAATAATGCAATATTGCTTCGAAATGAACTGATCATTTCGTTAAAATAGTCGGCATTTCCAGACGTATTTCTATTAATATACAAGAGAATCGAGAGTACTTTGAATAAGGCACAATATTTCACACTTTATATTTTATCATTAAATTACGTTGTAATCTAATAGGCCAGTTGCTGGGATCTGATCAAAACTGTATGTTCTCGCATGATGTTAGTACTCTGAAAATGAAATTAATTGACAGATTTGCCAACAAGTGGATTCTCAATGGCGCAGAACTTAAAGACTCGAATGCTGGTCTTGCAAAATTACACATTCATCGAGTGGAATTTCCAAGACGTGCGTGTAGTCAGAGTTTCTCCAATCAGACTGATTATTTTTTAACACACAGGAAATATTTTAAAACTGTTTATGCATTGCAGATTTTTAAGCATCAACTCTTACAATAAGTATACACTGACCCAGACTGGAATTTCCTTTATCCTGGGATAAGCTTGCATAATTTCCACTATTCCACATTAAGGTTGTGGCTGCATAATGCCCGGGTTCACGCCATTAAGCCACATCACCAAGATTTTGTTTGTGTAAAAGTTGTATCGCAAGAGCATAGGGAAAGATGCGAAAGAAGCAAACGCCAGCCACCAATAATGACATTAAAAAACATAAAAACTAATTTTAAGTTGAATTTATAATTGAGTGGACGTTGTGGGTATTTCTTGTGTGAGTGAAATGCACCTTTTATTTTATTTTTTTCTATTATGAAAGTACCATAGAGAGTGAGTCTACTGTACATACAGCATCAAGTTTCTCTTCCTGTACCGAAGATTCCTTCCTGTTCTTTGTTGCGGATGTAGTGATTTTGGATTTGCATTCTGGAGGGAAAGTGTCATTCATCCTTTGTGTGCAATCTCTGTTACATCATCCACCAGTGGGGTTTTTACATTTTTGGGGCTAATCAAGTGCTTTCAGTGCAGCACTTGGCACAATGTTTGATGCTTGAATGACAGGAGGCACCACTATTATTCCCTTTTGGATTTTTCTTTGTTTGGTTTGTTGCTGGATTGCCCAGAATTTGACTGAAGGGGTGTAAGATAGGCCCATGTGGGATTAAGGGCAATGGACTGGAGGGTCAGGGCTCACTCAGGTTGAGTCCAGGTGCAAGCAGTTGGGAGAAAGACTGCCGCTTATAACAGGATTATCTGATCCCAACAGGGTGGCAGTCAGAATCTCATTCCCAAAAGGAGACATTGCCAAGGTAGGCATAGCCATCAGGATTACGATATCCTTTTTCGATTGCCTATTTAGATCGGAAAGACTGATATGAAAAAGCTGTCAGAAACCTATTTTGAGGGTTCCAAACAGGGGCCCACACATATTGGGCCACTGTAAAGTTGCCAAGGGGCACATGTAGTGCCCCCACTCACCTCCATGCACTGTGTGCCATGCACCACATGGTGCATGGCACATGGTGCACGGATGTGCAGGAAGTACCCCTTTTCATGACAGCTTGTGCTGCCGTCCAGGAAAATGTTGCTACTAAAGTCAAACGGGGTAAGGCTGTGTACAGGCGCGCAACACCCATTGAACTCACCGGGCTTCAGCCCCCCCCCCGTCGTGTGTGGCTGCCCGGGATGAGACAGATCCCGGGCACACACACAGCCGCACCCGAACGTTTTACAGGTCGTTTAAAGACCATTTGAATGTTAATTAGGCATTGTTATTGTTTCAGCCCTTGTAGGAGCCCCTGCTCTGCGCTCCACTCTGCCTACTGATTAAAGTTCAGCCCCGCCTGAAATTTTTTCTTAGCCCCCCCCCCCCCCGAAATGTGGCTCTAGTTGCGCCTCTGGCTGTGTACCTTGGAACCTGAGTAGTGTCGCTATTGACTACAAAATAGTTCTGTGGGGTAGCAAATAATTCCTTTAGAGCAATAGAGCTTTTTTAAAAATAATTAGCAAATTGTTCTTTATCTAAAGCACACACAGAGGCTTCTTAGATTTGAATATATAATTTACTTTAAAATATCTTTTTTAGTCAAGTGACAGACTGTCATACAACATGTATAAACACTGTGAACAATTAATTAGTGACTGATCTGACATGTGGTGAGAAAGGTGAAGCAACTGTCAGTCAAAACACAAACACATAAATGATAAAACATGATAAAACATATTTTTAAATATAACTCTATCCAGGTATTTAGTTCAAACAGTCAGCCGAAAAAATCAACTTTGTATTGTTTACAATGACTAAGGACATGAGTCAATGGAACATCGACATTTCGACCCAAGTGTCTGTACTATAAGGTCATCACGTAGGATCATCTTTAGGACAAAAACAAAGTGACAGCCGGGTAAAAGCAAGTAACACTCATCCAGTCCTGGATGGAGTGAGTTAGGGATCTTTTCAAGTCATCATGAGACACTTTGCTTGTCAAAAAGTTGTCTTGAGTTTGTGCAGGCAATTGGCACTTGTGAGTCATCTAGGTCAATGTGGTCAAAGGCTCAAAAGATTAAGCTGGCCGGTCACAGGAGTAATTAATTGGTTAGATGAACCCTCGAGAGGGGACAAAGATCCGGTTGATTCATGGATCAAAAATGGAACGGAACAATCATTTTAGGAATGTCTTGTGAGAATACAAAGTTGCATTGAATGCACACCGGAACCGTCAGTGCTTCATAGTCTATTGAGCTTGGCCCCAAACTCAACCCCGCTGTACCCCGGTAGATGTACTTCAAGTCATGCTTGATGCTGATCTTATGCTTGGAACACAGGCTAACCTAATTATAAAGTCTTTGTCCTAGCATCTTAAGGTACTCAGATGCAAGTCTCTTTTCTTGGTTTCTTTCATTGTTATTCAACTACCATCAACTGGGTGGTCTCTTTTCTGGAATGTACTGGTAGATCCTCTAGTCCCATTTCTGAATACTGCCTCTGCAAATTCCAAAGGGCTCCTTGCATTGTGAGTAAACTCCTATTCCACATGGCAACCTGCACTCTTGCAATTGCCTTCCTGTAGCAAAGAGGTTTACCTCGAAGTTCTTTATGTTGCAAAATTGAACTCTTCTGGTTATCACAGTCACTTTAATACAAACTGCCTTTTGCCTATCATCTGATATAGAGCCTTACTGCATATTCCACCTCCAGAGCGATATAGTTAACCTCAGCAAATCTCATGTAAAAGGTTCAATATTTTTATTGCAAACCCACAGAAAATATTGTTTCCTTCTGACATACTTTAGTGATGTTTACAACTGCCTTGCCTTCAATGGGACCATAATACATGATTGCTCCATGCCACCTAATAACTACCTCTCTTTAAGTAAATTATGTATGGACAGCTGTTAGGTATAGCCCATATATCACCACAAGACACGATTTTGTAACTAGTTTCTGATTGAAAATGAAGTGACAGATTTACACCTAACTTAACCTTTACCAATCTAGAGAGCTCCTCAGCTTCATTTGCCTTCCTTCTGCAAGAGTCGCTGCCTATCTTCCGTGTACACTACCGCGCTGTAAAGCATCACCAACAATGCCCTGAACACTGCCAACTACTAAGGTTCAACACAATACTCCAGATACAGATATCATCCTTGGTCTGACTCCATACATAACACTCAAACCTCTTTGTTGCCAACTTTGGTTGCATCTGCATGACCATGAAAGCCTATGTTGAAACCTGCACCACGCACCACTGCTAGTTTGGGATAACTCCGCTTTAACTGTGTCATTTATTATTATATGCCCAACATCATATTGAACTCATCTGGAGTACTTTTGTTTAAAATTAGTTTACAGTTTATTTTTACATTTCACTTGGGCCTCCCTTGATTTCTGAATAGGACCCTGTGGAATTTTGATAGAAGTTCTCAACCTCTAATAAAGTGAGAACTAATTTCAGGAAAATATTGCATTGGCCTTATTTATTTAATATCACTTCACAACATTTTTGTATGACTTTCCTAAAGGTGTTTTCTAACCAAATCTACCAGCCATTATTACACTTACACTTACACCTTAATACTCTCACAAACACCGTAATACATGCACACACACCTTAGTACACTCACACACAAGTTAATACACACACATACCCTAATACTCACACACACCATATACACAGCTTAAAACTCACACCCAAGTACTACCAGTCCCCTGTTGTGTGCTTCCTGTTCTGCATGCATTCCATTAGTGCTTCTTCCTCAGGGCCGGACTGACTACTGGGCAGTTTGGAATGCTGCAGAGCAGGGAGCTGATTTCACTGTGGTGGGGGCTGATATCGTTCATGGAGACCTGCGTGTGCTTCGAAATAATTAAAGCAAAACGAATTTCGTTTAGCACACGCAGGTCTCCATAAACAAAATCAGCCCCAGCTCAGTAGTGCGGGGAACGGGATTTTGATATCAATTTATAATTATGATAAATTTAATAAAGAATCCCATTCATCTGTTTTTGGATCGTTGCTATCTGTCATTGAGGAAAGGACCACCCCCGCATTGGTTAGACAGACCCCATTAACTGACGCCACTCTGAAGAACCACTTACAACTGATGAAGTTTCAAAAGTTTATATAAAGATTAATTTGAATACGATACAATCCACTCAGGATAAAATCTCAAAAGAATACAAAATACAAAATCAAGTAATATCTCAGCTGCTTAAGCTTCGATGTGAAGTGGTTCCTCTACGTCATCTGCAGTAAGATAAAACAATAATCAAGTTAATCTGTCCCTACTCTATACTATGTGACAATCCTACTTCGCAAGTTTCTTCCCTAAAAAGGTGTCAGCAGTTTGACTTCCAAAGAAGTTCAAACTCTCTTAGCCTCTAAAGGAAATCTTAAGTTTCAGAAGCAGTACCCTATCTGCCTACCCATCCGCTCTCTAAGGGTCCTCGGCCTACTGCTCCCTTGCGCTCTGATGTCTCAGCGCATCTGCTCAAGGCATCTACCCTTGCCTTTGCTCTCGCCTTAGCCTAATGCTAATTGCTCTCTCCTCCCCGGGGTGCTGTCCCTAAAATACACAATCACCGTGTGGGTGGAACGCCCCTTGACGCCCACCACGGACTTTCCCCGATGATGTCAACTTCCTGCTTCTTCCATTCGTCCACTCCTTGCGTCGTCCGTTAAGTTGACCCTTCTCCTTTGGATGTCATCTTCATCATTTCATCGTCGACATTTATTGATTCTTTCAGATCATGTAACATATGAATTTTAGACAAGGCCTTAACTCTATGTCTCTTAACTTGACCCTGCTAGGTCCTGTGAATGGTCTTGTCAAAACATAGTCTATATTCAAAGTGTCTCTCCTCACGTTCGAGCAATAAGCTCCGTCCGGCATTGTCACCTTAAATCTAACAAGTGCTAGACTTCTCGGCTCTCATGTCCACATCAAGCTATTTACGACCTTCACAAGACCACTAAATTACATTCATGTGACTATGCTCTCTCGAACTCTTGACCAGTTAGGTTATAACCACAAATGACCTAAACTCTTCCAGCATTTCTACAAAAGCCCTCTACACAGTATAACCTTTGGCATACATTTATATATTCGTATTTTAGCAAAAGCCCTAGTTATACTTAAACATTCTACATCAAATATATACTACATAGAATACGACTGTATAGAATATAACCTATACATTTCCTTGGTTACATCTTTATGTAAGTTCTCTTATACATTTATCCACGTTTCTCCACGTTTACGCCTTTCCACGTTATTTTCTCTTCGCTTCTCCCAATGTAAAGTTACACATTTAAAGTTATACACGTACACGAAGTCTGCTGTGCACGTTTCTACATTTCCTAAGCATTTCTACACATTTCTATACATTTACCCTTCATGCATACGGGTCTTCTAAATCTAATGCAGTTTAACGTATGAATACATTTATATTTCCTATATCATGTTATCACATCCATTGGCCTTTATGCTATAGTCGCCAACTTTACATTACGATATGCGTTCCATTCCTATGGTTATAACATATACGTCTAGATATGGCTACTATATACTTTCTATTCAAATTGCGCTCTCTCAGTTCCCCCCTTTGATGACTTTTAGGAGTCATCACTAAAACAATTTGAATATCTCTTTTATACCGAACTAGTTACATCAGTTCCTCTTTTTATCGATTCAAGTGTTCTCAGACTTTTATACTGTTGATCTTGTAGAACAGCTAGTCTCCTTTCTTGGTCTCTCATCGATCTTTGTAACTGGTTCGACCTATACCATTTATACAATTTTACTAATCCTAATAATGTAATTATACAAATTACTACTATTAATACAGGCTTCAAAATATACCAAAATATACTTTTGCCTAGATTTGCAAACCAACTTCCAACCTTTCCCACTCCATTTCCTACTTTTTCCCAGACATTTACTTTTGATAAATCTTCAATTTCTTGATGAATCTGTGTAATGTTCTGTATGACTTTCTCAAGTGGTTTTGAATTATCAGGAATATAAGTACAACATTCCTGAACTTTCAAAGCTTTACAAACTCCGCCTTCTTTTGCTAATATTACATCTAAAGCAAGTCTGTTCTGTAAAACCATTGCTCTAATCGACTGCATTTCACCCTCTACTAACATTAAAGATCTTGCAGTGCTGGCAGACAATCTATCCACGACTGTCGCTAACCTTCTAATCTTAACATCGTTAAGAATCAAACCTAACAATGGAAACATCGCTCCAAATACATCTCCTACTACTTCTGCATCTCCTACTTCCCTTTTCGTTCTCCTCGAAGCCTTTCCTTCTATGATCGCTAAATCCTTTGCATGATATATTTTGGGGAAGACAATTGCCAAGTAACACGAACCATACCAATTGTCTGGAAGTTTTACATAGGCATTTCTCCCACATACAAAATACACATTCGGAATAGCTTGCATCCCTTTCATAAAATCCTTTGTGTAGTACTCCAGTCTGAAAGAGTGCTCACAACTAACTTCACCTACAAATTCACTCTCATAATACGTTTTGCTTCGAGTTAAACATAACTTTCCTTTCTGCGTTCTATCCAATGCTATTGGACCATTGCTACCTTTCTTTTTGTGTGCCTTCTCTTCTTCTGTCCAGTCTATTTTCCATTGTCCTGACATGTTTAGAATCCTTTGCCGTCTGCATCGATCATCTACTTGTGCTATAAACCTTTTCTCTACTTCTGATACTTTGCAAGTCAGATTATTTCTACGTGCATATGATGTATCTAATGTATCCCAAGGAAGAAAGAATTTAGCCAGTCTATCTTCCTTTTTGTAGTAGTCCCACTTATTCATTTGCTTATAATTCGGAACTTCAGGCAGTACCGAATCATAATTTGAAAAGTAGTACTCAAACCCTTCTCTACCATAAAAAATACTAAGCAGTAAACTACATGTGATCCCATAAGTCAATGGGAGATGGTGATACCTAATGCCTTCATCTACAGAAGCCGGCAATTGCATACAAACGTAGCAATCTTTGGCCTCCATGGCATCGATATATTCATACAATAATTTGGCATATGCATTTGACCTAAAGTTTCCCTGTGACTCGTCTATGTGTAATCTACGAGCTTCATCTGCAAGTAACGCCTTTTCACGTATAACATTGCTCTCCTCCTTCCTTCCCACGAGAGCAGGTTTCAAAGTCGTTACAATTTTTACATTTGCTATTCTTTTATCATTATCATGTCCTGTCATGTAAGATATCGTTACTACTATGATTATGAGAAATATCACTATTGCTATAAGTGTACCTACTATACATCTAGCTTTTCTGTTTGGGTTGCCGTTCTCCATGTTATCAAAACAGCGTACCTCGTTCTCCAGCGAAAGTTCTCTTTCCAGTCTTTGGTTGTTTGTTTGCTTTCACAGTCTTTTAAAGTGCTTGTTATCAACAGGTGTCTTTTCACCACAATGTCTTTTTCTCTTCTTAGCAGCAGACAACCCTAGCCCTTCTCCGTCCTCTAAATGTAATCCCTAATTTTATTCTTCTTTCCACTCGGCGCTAGGTTATCTTCTTCTTTATAACATAAGTACAAAAGTCTTTTATGCATCAACAATTATTTTCGGACCTGCAGCTTTCACAACAATGATCAATAGTTCAAAACGAATAACTTTTTCTTCTTCTTCTGTCATTTGCTGACCAACTGTTGGAAATTGTAGTCTTTTTAACACTAAATCTTGAATTTTACTCAAACGTGGGGGTATGGGAAGTGTGAAAGTCAGTAACCCCTCAGTCTCAAGCCCAGGCGCCAACATCCATATCTCCACTGTCACGACTGGATCGAGAGCGGTTACTTTCACACTCTTCACTCTCCCAGATTTCTGTCCCCAATACATCTGCTAGATAAGTCCACTCTGGGGTGGCGTACCTTCTGCAGGGCACACGTACCCTTCTTGATCTTCGTGGACTCTCAGTTCCTGAATCTGTCGTCTCGTCCTCCTGATCCGATTCTTCAGCGATCGGGGCAAGAGTTCTTTCCTTTTTCCTTTCCGAACTTGGCCTTTTCCTTCTCTCCGGCCAACTGGCTTCTTCACTCTTTGTTTTTCCGCTCCTTGTTCCAGGAACTGTCTCTTGGTCACTCTCAGTTTGTCCGATATCTGTGTCGGATTCCCAATTACTTTCTTCTCCTGAGGCAACTTCGGTCCCACTCGTGTCCTGACTTTCGTCGCCCTGTTCCAACACAGTTTCAGCTTCTTCGATCACCTCCACAGCTTGGCTTTCCCCCTCTATGGCTTCTCCGCTTCCCGCCGGATTCTCATCCGAGAGAGGAGCTGTGTCTTCTGGAGGTGTTGGCACTTTTCGGGTGTGTGAGGCATGTATCCAGTTTGGCAGACCTCCACACTTCACTGCAGTATTCGTTACAAGTATGACTTGAAACGGCCCTCGCCAACGCACGTCTAAGCAATTCTTCCTGACATGCTTCTTCACCAGGACCCAGTCTCCTGGACTCAGGTCATGGCACAAGTCTTGTATTGATGGAACCTCTGCAGCCTGGACCTGGAGGGACACAGAATTAACGGCATCAGATAGTCCCTTGCAGTAGTCCAAGATCAAATCGTCTGTGATGTTCACTAGCGCTGCAGTCGGAACCGATGGCAATCTCATAGCTCTCCCCATTAGCACTTCATGTGGAGAGAGGCCTGTTCTTCTATCAGGTGTGCTACGTATACTCATGAGAACTACTGGAAGTGCGTCTGGCCAACTCAGGGATGTCGATGAACAAACTTTAGCCAGTCTGGACTTGATAGTACTGTTAATTTGCTCTACGATCCCTGAGGCTTCCGGTCGATAGCTGCAGTGTAACTTCTGATCGATATTTAAAGCTGAGCACAGCATCTTCACCACTTCGCTATTGAAATGAGTTCCTCTGTCCGATTCCAAAGAGGATGGCACCCCAAACCTCGGTATCAACTCTCTAAGTAACAATTTTGCTACTGTAAGTGTATCACACCTACGTGTAGGGTAAGCCTCAACCCATCTAGAAAATATACAAACAATCACCAGCACGTATCTGAGTCTGTTGCATGGAGGCATTTCTATGAAGTCAATCTGCATCCTATTGAAAGGCCCCCCAGACCTTCCTACGTGACTCAAGGTAACTGGTGTTCTCTTACCCACATTTAGTTGCTGACAGATCGTACATCGCTGACACACTGCTTCTGCCGCTACTCTAAATTTAGGGTTAAACCACGTTTGTCTGAATACTCTCACCATAGCATCTCTTCCTATGTGTGCTGATCCATGCAATTTCCTTGCCATGGGACTAACAAACTCATTTGGTAATACTGCCCTTCCGTCGGCAGACACCCAGAAATTCATTTCACCTTTTCCGCACCCAGCTGTTTCCCAGCCCTTTTTCTCCTCATCTGGTGCATTTTCCTGTACTGCTCTCAATTCATCCCACGTATCTACAGTGTCTAACAACATAGTCAATTCAGTCATTTCCTGGATTCCCCCCACTTTTGTATCAGTGTGAGAATATCCCTGCTCTGCGCAATAACGCGCTACCTCATCTGCATATTTATTTCCTAGTGATACAAAATCCGTGTTTTTGGTATGAGCTACACATTTGACCACAGCTATGGCCATTGGTTTTTGCAAAGCCTCTAACAGTAGTTTCACGAATTCTCCATTCCTAATAGGAGAACCCGAGGAGGTCATGTAACCTCTTTGAGACCACAACTGCCCGTAATCATGAACTACGCCGAAACCATACTGACTATCGGTGTATATAGTGACTCGAAGTCTATCGCCTGCTAAGCAAGCACGAGTCAAAGCCACAATTTCAGCTACCTGTGCGGAGTGTACTCCTTCCAGGCAAGCGGCTTCTATAACTCTGGTAATCGTGCATACTGCATAGGCTGCTCTCAGCTGACCGACATCGTTTCTTACACATGAACCATCAACGAAGAAAATTTCGTCTGGGTCTGTCAATGGCTCATCTACGATATCAGGTCTCGGTTTGGTACATAGTTCAGTCACATCGAGGCAGTCATGTTCTGTACAATTTTCGTCGTCCACTTCATTCGGAAGTGGCATCAAGGTTGCAGGATTCAAGACAGAGCATCTCTTTAGGGTCACATTCTCGGCAGCCAGTATGACCTGCTCGTAGCGTGTGAGCCTGCTGTTCGTCAGATGCTGAGTCTTCGTCCTTGTCATTAACAGTTCTACAGAATGTGGTACATACACTTCTAACGGATGACCCATAACTACGCTTTCAGATCTTTCAATGCTGACACCCGTTGCAGCTACGGATTTGAGACATCCGGGCAACGCTGCGGCTACTGGATCTAATGTAGCCGAGAAATACGCCACTGGCCTGCGCGCATCTCCATGGACCTGTGCTAATACCGCTAAAGCGCATCCCTCTCTCTCGCAGCAGTAAAGCAAAAAAGGTTTCTTATAATCTGGCATTCCTAAAGCCGGGGCGCGACATAAGTCCTCCCTCAGCTGCAAAAACGCCATCAAACAATCTTTGTCCCATGGTACCGGATCACTTACTCCTTTGTGCGTCAGTTGTAATAACGGTTTTGCCTTCAGCGAAAAGTTTGCTATCCACTGTCGACAATAACCAACCATGCCTAGAAACATCCTGACTTCTCTTTGTGTTGTAGGCGCGTTCATTTTCATAATCGCCTCTATTCTGTCTGGAGACACCTTCCGCTTTCCCTTTTCAATCCTATGGCCCAAGTATTGCACCTCAGTCTTACAATATTGCAACTTACTTGGAGACACCTTGTGTCCGTTCTCAGCCAAGTGATTTAACAAGGTGATGGTGTCTTCCTTGCAAGCTTCCTCAGTTTCTGACGCAACTAGGAGGTCGTCTATGTACTGGACTAGAACTGAATTCTTGGGCAGTACTAGACTCTCAAGATTTCGTTTCAATAACTGGTTAAAGATCGATGGGCTCTCTGTATACCCCTGAGGGATACGACACCATGTTAAGACGCGATCTTCCAGCTTGAAAGCGAAAAGATACTGGCTCTCTTCGTCTAACGGTATCGAAAAGAAAGCCTGACACAAATCTATCACGGTAAACCATTCAGCTTGGAACGGTATCTGAAACAATATGACTGATGGATTCGGTACCACTGGACAACATGAAACAACAATGTTATTAATCTTTCGGAGATCCTGCACTATCCTGTATTTTCCACTAGGTTTCTGCAAACCCATGATCGGGGAGTTACATGGACTTCCCACGATCTCCTTCAGTATTCCCTGCTTAATCATGGATTCGATCACAGGCTTAATCCCTGCAATCGTCTCTGGCGTTAGCTTATACTGTGGTGTTCTTGGATACTCAGCATGGGGTCTTACCAAGATTTTTACCGGGTCTACTCCTTTGATCAATCCTATTTCTTCCCCAGTAAAATCCCATACCTCAGCTGAGACTTTCTCTCTCAAGTCTTGTGGAAGCTCCTCCACTGTTAAGGTAGGATAAAGTTCCACACATTCCCTTGAGTTTACAACTTTGAAATCAGCGTCCTCATCATTGGTCTGCACTTCTACCCCCTCAGGTGTGCAATATATCGTGCAATTCAGTTTGCACAGCAAATCTCTCCCTAATAAGCACACAGGACTAGAATCGCAGATCACGAACTGATGTTCGTCACTGTAATTCCCTATCCTTACCGACACTGGTTCGGTCAAGGGATTTGTCATCCTTTTGTTCGCAACTCCTACCACCTGTACCGTTTCTCCTGACATTGGCAGACCCGGGACTACCGCAGATCTCAACATAGATCGAGTGGCCCCTGTATCCACCAAAAAGGTTGTAGGACATCCCGCTATTTCAGCCTCTACGTATGGTCCTCTCTGATCTACTTCCAAGGCGGCTCCTAGAGTACAGTCTTCGTCCCTACTCGCCCGCTGCCCCGTAAGAGGATCAACGTAGTAACATTCCTCTCCTCCTACAAACAATGGCATCTGTCTGTAGGTTTTTCCTCCGTTCGTGATGCGAGGTGGTTGAGGAAACGGGGCTCGAGGAGTCTGAGTCCCCCCTTTGACAAGCCTGCCCTTCGGGACTATGGCTCCCTTAACCACGTTGTTCTGGACCTCTTCCTCCTCCTGCTCTAATTCCCCTGACTCAACATTGTAAGGACACTCGCGTCGCCAATGTCCCACCTCATTACACTGATGGCATCTCGTCGTCTTTTTCAGTGTCGCGATATCCATTCTCGGTCTCGGTCTTTCTTCCTCGTCTCTGCTCTGATTATTCTGTTTCTTTGCCTGCGTTCCTATTCCCTGCTGCCGCGGTTTATCCTTTCCAGCAGCTTGCATTTGCACTAGCATTAACTTTTCTTTAAGCTTCTTTGCCTTAGAGTCTATTTCGTCACTACAATACCTTGCGTACCTCAGAATTTCATCTAAAGGTTTGTTCTGCCAACAGATCAGATGCTGTTGGATCATTAGGCATATTTCTGGTCTTAATCCTAAGACAAACTTTGAAACAAACTGTCCTATGTCCTTGGGATCCATTACATCTAACCCGCTGTATTGTTTGAATGCTTTCAGCAATCTTTCGTAAAACTCATGCACTGTCTCTTTCGGCTCTTGGGTAGTCCGATCTATCTTTACCCAGTCTATGTCTTGTACCGGCACTTTCTCTTTTAGCCATGTTATTACTCTCTCGTACTTTTCCATGACTCTATCAGATGGACCATTCGTCCGGGTATCTCTTGATGGCTCAGAAGTGGGCCATTCAACACTACGCTTGCACGCCGTCCACAAGTCTCCGGGTACTACGATATCGAACAGTGTGTTCAAATCGATCCACAGTACCTTCGAGATCTTCACGAATCTCTCTACCTGCTTATACCACTCGACAGGATTATCCCTAAGCTTTGGGAAGGAATTGGTGAATGCCGCCAAATCCCCCCTACTCCAGGGCACATGAACGTAGCTTCCATTCGCGATTTCTCGCAAAGGGAAGGCTTCCATTCGCATCAAGCCTGTGTCCTGGGAGCCCTCAAGTACACTCCGTCTAACAGAGCCCTTTCTGGACCATCTTTCCTCCCATCTATCTAGATCTCTCCATATCCTGATACTTACGATCAATTCCCTTATGTGTACTTTCAGCGCGATCGTTCTGCGATCATCCAAATCCTGATCCGTGCAAGTTAGCCTGTGGTTACTCTGTAAAGCCTTAGTTCGTGACAGGTCTACCATGTACCTGTTTGCTAAATTAGATAAGTTCTCATGAACTGACCTCGCTCTTCGAGTAATATCTTTGGATAGAAACAGTATCTCATCTGGTGTATATGAGTTTAATCTCTCTAGTTGCACTGTACCATCAATCAATTCATCCAGATCTGCCTTCAAACTCATCACATCAAGCCGTTTCGCTTTTATTTCAGCTTTCAGCATTTCAGTTCTATGTTCTTCTCTCATATCCCTCTCACCTCCACTATGCGCCCTACGCCTGAGTACAGGTGAGTTATGAGGAGTCTTCCTTCCATCTCTTCGTTCCCACCCTTCTAGATCCCAAGCCTTTCCATCGTCCCGTGGGGTATGGTGGAATAAGGCTCCTTCCCCCAACCCTACGTTCCGATTTTTCGGTTCGGTTTCTCCAGATGTGAGATAGGATCCACCGTTCGGTTCTAACCCATTATAACTTGCTTGTTTTCTGGTGTCACTTAACAAAATGAAAGGCCCTCGCCGATCTTCCGTGTTCCCGTGATCTCTTTCATGATCACCGGATGCATGGCGAGATGTTTCGCGACTCCCTGAATTCTCATGACTCCTTCCGCTGTCCCCGGATGTATGTCGAGACGCTTCGCGACTCTCCATATTTCCGTGACTCCAATGTCTCGCATTCTCACCTGGGGCATGGTGTGTGCACCTGAAGGTATTCCGGTACTCCTGTGTCCTATGTTCCCCTTCACTGAAGGTGACACGAGGCACTTCGCCACACCCTGCACTCCTGTCTTCGCACATTAGCCTATTGCTGTTATCAGTAGGATAAGTATCTCTTCTGCTCTCTTGGCTTCCTCCCTCCCACTCGGGGCTGCTTTCGCCAGCTCCACAATGGGAGAGAATCCTGTTATCCTGCTCTCTCCACTCGGATCCCGTTTCTAAACTTCTATTCCGAGCCTCTTCGGCCGCATCCCATTCTCTCAGGTATTCCCTTAATTCCTTATGGGTTTTTGGTTTTGGTCCCCTTAAGTCCATTGGTCCTCTTCGACCTCCCTGTTCTACCCTGGGACCTGCTGCGGAATCAAATGGGGTACTCCGACTTATTGGTGCCGTATCTGCCTGTGGGGATTCATTGTGGCATTCCTATTCTCCTCTTCTGCTCTTTCATTATCCCATCGTGCCTGTTCCTCCTGCTGGACCCCTTCCGGGTTGTAGATTGACACAATAGGGCCTATGGTGACCGGGACCTGCAAAGCGTCCGGCATTTGGTATGACCTAGCGCATTGCGTCTCCGGCACCTTCTGGACCACAAATCTTCCCACTACTCTCTGTTCAGGACTAGCTTGGGGTATTTCTACGGTCTTAGTAGCGTCCCACTCTGATACCGGGATCGACTTATACTCTCCCCACCTAGTTCCGTCTACTTGCGGTAATATGGGACTCGCAAGTTCACCGCTATATGGAGGTGGTCTATCTGTTAACAACCTTTCTATTAGATCCTCCTCCGACTCACTTTCCTCATCTTCCTGTTCTAGGGGTTTCCTTTCTCCCGTAGCCTCTATCATGGTGAACAGTTTGTCCGCTTCTATCTTTTGTACCCTCCATTTCTTAGCTTCATCGTCCCATTTAGCATCCTGCACTGCTTTTACCGATCTTCTCACTCTTTCTTGTCGCCTCTTTACGCCCCTTTCGTGTGCTGTTCTAAACCACACACCAAGAGCTTCAAATTGTGTTGGCCTCGGTAAAGGTCTCATTGAAAGCATTGTCGCCTTCAGTTGGTTCAACACTTCTAATTTAAACGTTCCAAATCTTGGAAACGCTAGTTCTTTTTGCCCTTCTGTTAGCCTATGCCACTCGGAAATCCACAGTATTGAGTGTAAGCCTACATTTACTGCCATATGATATGCTGGTGTGCCTTCTGGTGGAGCTTCTTCTCCGGCATATAAATTTCTCCTTTTCTTTTTAAAGATTTTTCCTAAACCCTTGAAACACTTCATTTTGATCACGTATGATATTTCTTACTTATTTGCGTCTAGATAACAACCGCCAATCCCTGTGCGACTCTCGCTAATCAGCCTATCCCAGCACGGTTCTACGCTGACGTCACTTCTCTCTTCTTCAGCGGCTTCCCTCGTTTCTCAACTCGTCTCACGATTTCACATGCGTTTTCATTCATACATTGAAAAATGACTACTTCCGTCCAAGCGATCACTTTTCTCTGACTGTACGGCCACAGTCTACTGTAATTGCTACCTCAACTGGCACAGCGTCTTTCCTCTTACGGTCGGACACTTGCCTTAACTGATAGGTTACTTACACGCAGTAAACGTACGACCAGCGTCCGCTACTCATTCACTCACACATACGCTCCCCCTATCATCGGTCTGTCGGGAAATCAATGGTACCTCATGACCCCCTTTCAATGGTAGACAAATTACTCTAGGTGTTCGATACACCTGAACCACTTAAGTCCTCTGGACATAAGATTTCATCCAGTTGCGCGCGCTCACAACTTTCCCTCAATCACACTACAGGCATTCAACTCCGCTTGACATTACAACACAGGAACAACATAAAACACCGCAATCTTACAACGCATGACCCTTATACTCACTCTCGACCGACTCTGCTGCTTTTCTCTCGACGCACCATCAGCACCGTCTTCGGCTGCAATTCTTCTTCTGGTCGACGATGACTAGGGACCTTGGGGTAAACTAACCTGGCCTAGGTCGTCTTCCTCAAGAAGATAACCATCAAATTCTGCTACCAACTGCGGGGAACGGGATTTTGATATCAATTTATAATTATGATAAATTTAATAAAGAATCCCATTCATCTGTTTTTGGATCGTTGCTATCTGTCATTGAGGAAAGGACCACCCCCGCATTGGTTAGACAGACCCCATTAACTGACGCCACTCTGAAGAACCACTTACAACTGATGAAGTTTCAAAAGTTTATATAAAGATTAATTTGAATACGATACAATCCACTCAGGATAAAATCTCAAAAGAATACAAAATACAAAATCAAGTAATATCTCAGCTGCTTAAGCTTCGATGTGAAGTGGTTCCTCTACGTCATCTGCAGTAAGATAAAACAATAATCAAGTTAATCTGTCCCTACTCTATACTATGTGACAATCCTACTTCGCAAGTTTCTTCCCTAAAAAGGTGTCAGCAGTTTGACTTCCAAAGAAGTTCAAACTCTCTTAGCCTCTAAAGGAAATCTTAAGTTTCAGAAGCAGTACCCTATCTGCCTACCCATCCGCTCTCTAAGGGTCCTCGGCCTACTGCTCCCTTGCGCTCTGATGTCTCAGCGCATCTGCTCAAGGCATCTACCCTTGCCTTTGCTCTCGCCTTAGCCTAATGCTAATTGCTCTCTCCTCCCCGGGGTACTGTCCCTAAAATACACAATCACCGTGTGGGTGGAACGCCCCTTGACGCCCACCACGGACTTTCCCCGATGATGTCAACTTCCTGCTTCTTCCATTCGTCCACTCCTTGCGTCGTCCGTTAAGTTGACCCTTCTCCTTTGGATGTCATCTTCATCATTTCATCGTCGACATTTATTGATTCTTTCAGATCATGTAACATATGAATTTTAGACAAGGCCTTAACTCTATGTCTCTTAACTTGACCCTGCTAGGTCCTGTGAATGGTCTTGTCAAAACATAGTCTATATTCAAAGTGTCTCTCCTCACGTTCGAGCAATAAGCTCCGTCCGGCATTGTCACCTTAAATCTAACAAGTGCTAGACTTCTCGGCTCTCATGTCCACATCAAGCTATTTACGACCTTCACAAGACCACTAAATTACATTCATGTGACTATGCTCTCTCGAACTCTTGACCAGTTAGGTTATAACCACAAATGACCTAAACTCTTCCAGCATTTCTACAAAAGCCCTCTACACAGTATAACCTTTGGCATACATTTATATATTCGTATTTTAGCAAAAGCCCTAGTTATACTTAAACATTCTACATCAAATATATACTACATAGAATACGACTGTATAGAATATAACCTATACATTTCCTTGGTTACATCTTTATGTAAGTTCTCTTATACATTTATCCACGTTTCTCCACGTTTACGCCTTTCCACGTTATTTTCTCTTCGCTTCTCCCAATGTAAAGTTACACATTTAAAGTTATACACGTACACGAAGTCTGCTGTGCACGTTTCTACATTTCCTAAGCATTTCTACACATTTCTATACATTTACCCTTCATGCATACGGGTCTTCTAAATCTAATGCAGTTTAACGTATGAATACATTTATATTTCCTATATCATGTTATCACATCCATTGGCCTTTATGCTATAGTCGCCAACTTTACATTACGATATGCGTTCCATTCCTATGGTTATAACATATACGTCTAGATATGGCTACTATATACTTTCGATTCAAATTGCGCTCTCTCAGTAGCATTCTAAACTGCCCCACTGCCCCAATTACCTCTCTCCCCTCGTGGTCCCTCTCTTCACCTTCACGCTTGGATCCACTCTTCTCCTTCTTCAAGCGTCTTAAGAGCAGCACGTCGTTGTTTGGAAACGGAAGCGCCTCCTTTTCCAAGCAACGATGTGGATAGTCCGCAAAGTATTTCACTTTGCGAAGTAACGGTAATTGCGTAGTAACAGCATGCTAAGTAAAAGCATGCATACTAAAAGTTCCTGCGAACTAAAAAATATGCACTAATAGAAATACGTAGGAATGCCTACAAAGTAAGAGTAGATTACCCACTGAAAGTTGCCAGGAAGAACAGGGCCGGACTGGCTACCAGGCAGTTTAGAATGCTGCTGAGCTGGGGCTGATTTCGTTCCTGGAGACCTGCGTGTGCTTCAAAATAATTAAAGCAAAATGAATTTTGTTCAGCACGCGCAGGTCTCCATGAATGAAATCAGCCCCAGCTCAGCAGCATTCTATGTTAAGAGAAGACTAATGTAAATTGAATTGGAGTAACTGCCTAGAAATGTTCTTCCATTGTAGTATTACCCTGGCCTAGGAGTTCTAGAAACACTACAGCTGGTCCTTGATTTTTATATCAATCCCCTGTATTCATGCAAAGCTCCTGTTAAAGAGTTGCGTCCTGAAATTTTTTTTATGTGGTTTCTAGATTGGCGACATGCAATCTGGGAACATTTGGAGACTGGTTAGTTACTGAAGATTTGTTTTTCTTGAAAAGCAGTCCAGCCATGTTTCCCGCCACATTGGGTGCAAAGTAGGTTGTTGTATCGTCAAATTACATCCATCTTGAGGACATACCAACCTTTGCAAATTAAATGTATGAGGGAGACAATTTGAGTACTTTTTCAATCTATAGACAGGTATAGAAAGCAGGGACAATGTGCAAAGTGGCTGAGTTAAGGAAGAAATATCGATAGACAGAATTCAGAAAATTGTCATACATTCACCCCAGTACAGAGATCTGAGCCTAAATCCATCGGTTTTTTTGCTCACCATGCCATTCCAGTTTGGACCCATCCATATGCAAATCAATCTTGACCCTACGCCCAACGGGAACCATCTAGCCCGAACTGCCAGGCCAGGTCCTCCCTGGACTGGAAACAAGCATCCTAGGAACGGTTTCGGGTTGTACCCCTGTTCAGCCAGGATAGCTTGATTCCAGTGGCATGGAGAGCACGGGACTCACGTCTGAGCATACCCGTCCCACTCAGGGTGAAAATGCAAAAAAAACTAATGATCGATAGAGTGCAGAACAATGTCATACATTCACCCCAGTACAGAGATCTGGCCCATAATCCATCATTTTTTTGCTCACCATGCCATACCAGTTTGGACTCAGCCATATGCAAATCAGTCTTGACCCTGCGCCCAATAGGAACAGTCCAGCCTGAACTATCAGGCCAGGTCCTCCCTGGACTGGAAACAAGCATTCTAGGACCGGTTTCAGGGTTTCACCCCTCTCCAGCCAGGATAGCTTGATTCCAGTGGTATGGAGTGCCCGGGACTCACGTCTGAGCATACCCGTCCCACCCGGGGTGACAAATGCAAAAATAACTTTTGATGGACAGAATGCAGAACAATGACATACCTTTCCCCAGTACAGAGATCTGGGCCTAAATCCATCACTTTTTTGCACACCATGCCATTACAGTTTGGACCCAGCCATATGCAAATCAGTCTTGACCCTGTGCCCAATGGGAACAGTCCACCCTGAACTGCCAGGCCAAGTCTTCCCTGGACTGGAAACAAGCATCCTAGGACCGGTTTGGGGGTTTCACCCCTCTTCAGCCAGGATAGCTTGATTCCAGTGACATGGAGAGCACAAGACTCACGTCTGAGCATACCCATCCCAATTGGGTGACAAATGCCTGGCTAATGAAGGTTATGAACCTGAAACTGGTCCCAGGATGCTTGTTTCCGGTCCTAGGAAGACATGGCTTGGCAGTTCAGGCTGGATTGTTCCCATGAGGCACAGGGTCAGACTGATTTGCATATGGTCATGTCTGAACTGGTGGGGTGGATTGAGCTAAAGAATGATGAGTGATTAACCCCATATCAGTTGACTGGGGGTGAGTGTTTGATTTGCTCAAACGCTCAGTCCATCATCCCCTTTGGTATTGCTTTGTTCGCCCTAAGTTGGCAGGGTATGCCCAGACGTGGGTCCCTTGTTCGCGTTGCCACTGGATTCAAGATAGCCTGGCTGATGAGGGTTATGAACCCGAATCCGGTCCCAGGATGCTTGTTTCCAGTCCATGGAAGAGATGGCTTGGCAGTTCGGGCTGGACTGTTCCCACAAGGCACAGGATCAGACTGATTTGCAGATGGCCATGTCTGAACTGGGGTGGTGGAGTGAGCTAAAGAATGATGATGGATTAAACCCGGATCAGTTGATTGGGGGTGAGTGTTTGATTTGCTCAAACGCTCCATCCATCATCCCCTTTGGCATCGCTGAGTTCAGGAAGGTCTCATCTTGAGGACCAGTTTTTAGTCATACAAAGTAAATGGGTCCAAGAAAATAAAGTGAATTTAACTCCAGAAAAATGGCTGGAAGCTTCTGTTGTTAGTTCTAACTCTTTTTGCGGACCTAACTTTTGAAAATTCTATTGTATGCTCAATGGATGATGTATTATACCTCTGTATTGCTGCATAAGTGGACGGTGAGAATCCAAGAGCAATGCCCTAGGTGTTTGGAGCCCCGCAGCAGAATTCACATTATTTGAGAGCGTAACAGGGTGAAATCCTTTTGGGAGTGGGTTTTGAGGTGCATGAACAAGAATAACATATTTGATTGACTTAAGTGCAGGTTATTAGGCTGTACTAAGCATTTGGGAACGAGAACAGCCCTGCTACCCTATTGGTGGTTCAGCGCAATGTCAGTGGCAAGTTTAATAATTACTGCACTTTGAAAATCAGCCAAACCACCTAAGCTGCAAGCATGGTTGAGAAAATTATTAATGTGTACCCTAAGGAGTTGGTGTATGCAAAATGGGCACGGGAAGGAAGTCATTTTTTTAAAGTGTGGACGTATTCCACAACATTTATTTGTAGTTAAAGTGGTGGGGGAAATAAGACTCTGGAGAGTGAGATCCAAGTGTCTGAAGTAGATCTCTGTTACACGTTACCGAAATAACACACTTTAGCATGGTCTACTTACATTGCCCGCTCTTTAGAATGTGGTTATTATGGAATATTGGTTGGAATGAATTTGTCACAGGAGTATAGAAGGCAGTGATTGTAGGCTGCTTGAGTACATTTATGTTCTGGAAATTTGTTTGGAAATCTATTGTGAAATGTAAACAGTACAGGTGACACTTTTGATACTGAGGGCCTTATTTGGATGCCAGTGTGACCGCCACAGGCTGTCTGTTTGTGCGGTCCAACCGCCGGATTATGATAACGCTGGTCGGACCATTTGCTGTGTCCCCTGTGGGCCACTGTTGGTCATCACCACAAATCAATGTGCCTGTGGACTTTCTGGATTGATAAAGTTATTGTACCTGTAAATACTGGCCATTTCTGAAAGTTCTTGATTCTCTTCTGGTAATGCTTTGCTCTATGCGTGATCTCTTTTTGGTCTGTAAATACTCCAAAGGTGATGCTAATCTTTATAATCTGAACTCCAGTTGATCGTTTGGTGATGGTTTATACTATTTGGCACACACAGTAGTTTTTTCTTTATAGTTTCTCATGGCAACTTTTGAGTAAACCGACTCTACCCACAAACTGTTATGCTCAGTGCAATAAACTGTTATGTTCAGTGCAATAATGTACATATATCATTTTTTAAATGAATTGATGAGTTAACAGTCCTATATATATTTTCTTTGATCAATAGGATATATCTTTGTGGCCCTCCAGATAAAGGCACGCTTTGTGCCGAAACGCGTGTTGAGAACTCTCAAGTCAAGTCAAACTTTATATAGCACACTACATACCCAGAGGGTCTCAAGGCGCATGAGGAAGGGGGGGAGGTTTACTTATCGAATATCCAGGTTTTAAGCTGTTTTCTGAAGGCTAGGTGGTTTTGAGTAAGGCGGAGGTGGATGGGAAGGGAGTTCCAGGTTTTGGCCACTAAGTAGGAGAAGGATCTTCCCCCCATGGTGGCTTTGTGGATGCGCGGAACAGCGGCGAGGGCCTGGTTGGACGAACGCAGCAGGCGGGTGGGGGTGTAAAAGGAAAGGCGCGTGTTGAGACAATCGGGTCCAAGTTCGTAGAGGGCTTTGTGTGTGTGGGTGAGGAGACGGAACATTATCCTCTTGTTGATGGGAAGCCAATGAAGGTCTTTCAGGTAAACGGAAATGTGGTCTGTGCGGGGGATGTCTAGTATGAGTCTGGCTGAAGCATTTTGGATGCGTTTGAGTTTTTTCTGCAGTTTTGCGGTGGTACCGGCGTACAGGGTGTTTCCGTAGTCCAGACGGCTTGTGACCAGTGCATGGGTGACCGTTTTTCTTGTTTCGGTGGGGATCCAGCGAAATGTTTTTTTGAGCATGCGTAGGATGTTGAAGCATGATGATGTGACGGCGTTGACTTGTCTGGTCATCGAGAGTGAGGAATCCAGGATGATGCCCAGGTTCCGTGCGTGGTCCGTCTGTATGGGAGCTTTTCCTAGGGCCGTCGGCCACCAAGAGTCGTCCCAGGCGGAAGGGGATGCACCTAAGATGAGGACTTCCGTTTTGTCCGAGTTCCGTTTCAGACGGCTGTGCTTCATCTACTCGGCTACTTCTTTCATCCCTTCATGTAGGTTGGTTTTGGCGGTGTTTGGGTCTTTGGTGAGTGAGAGGATCAGTTGAGTGTCATCAGCGTAGGAGATGATGTTGAGGTTGTGTTGACGTGCGATGGTTGCGAGGGGGCTCATGTAGACGTTGAAGAGGGTAGGGCTGAGAGAAGAACCTTGTGGGACGCCGCAGATGACTTCGGTGGCCTCTGACTTAAAAGGGGGGAGGTGGACTCTCTGAGTTCTTCCAGCGAGGAACGAGATGATCCAGTCCAATGCTTTTCCTTGAATTCCGATGTTGTTGAGGCGTTGTATCAGGGTGCTATGACAGACTGTGTCGAAGGCTGCAGAGAGGTCAAGGAGGATGAGGGCGACTGTGTCTCCGTTGTCCAGTAGTATTCGAATGTCGTCTGTTGCTGCAATGAGGGCGGTCTCAGTGCTGTGTTTGGCTCGGAAGCCAGACTGTGAGGAGTCGAGTGATTTGTTGGTTTCGAGGAAGGCGGCGAGCTGATTGTTGACGGCTTTCTCAATGACTTTGGCAGGGATTGGGAGGAGCGAGATGGGGCGGTAGTTTTTGAGTTCGGTGGGGTCTGCTGTGGGTTTCTTCAGAAGTGGGCTGAGTTTGGCGTGTTTCCAGCTTTCTGGGAATGTGGTGGAGTTGAGGGAGCAGTGGATGACGTCTCGGAGATGGGGTGCGATAATGGAATTTGCTTTGTTGAAGATGTGATGGGGGCATGGGTCTGTAGGGGATCCTGAGTGGATGGAGTTCATCAGGCGAATGGTGTCTTCAGTGGTGATTGGGTCCCAGTCGAAAAGGTTATTCGGAGGGGGTACAGGTTCGGAGGTGAGTGGGGTGGACTGGTTTACGGGTTGGTTGTCAAAGCTGTTATGAATGTCGGCGATTTTGTCATGGAAGAATGAGGCGAGGAAGTCGCAGAGGACTTGAGAGAGGGTGATGTCGTTGGAGCTGGCGGTGGGGTTGATGAATTCTTTGATGATGTTGAAAAGTTCCTTGCTGTTGTGGGCGTTGTTGTCTAGTCGGTCTTTGAGTGCTGATTTCTTGGTTGTCCGGATTAGTTGGTGGTGTTTGCGGGTGGCGTTTTTGAAGGCGGCTTGGGTGATAGTGTTTGGGTCTTTTTTCCAGGTTTTCTCAAGGGAACGACAGAGCTTCTTGGATTTCTTAAGGTCATCGTTGAACCAGGGGGCCTTCTTGCTTCCTTGCTTGATTTGATGTTTTTTCAAGGGTGCTAGTTTGTCGGCGGTTTGGGTTAACCATTGTGTGAGGTTGGTGGCGGCTTGGTCAGGGTTCGATGAATAGGCAGGAGGTTTTTGAAGAAGCGATGTGGAGATCTGGTCGATGGTGATTTTGTTCCAATTTCTTCGCAGAGTAGGTTGAGGGTGGTTGTGGATCGTGGTCTTATTGTAAATGAAGTTGATGCAACTGTGGTCCCTCCAGTGGAGGGCTGTGGTGTGAGTGAAGGAGATATGCTTGCTGGAGGTGAAGATAGGGTCGAGTGTGTGTCCTGCGTAGTGTGTGGGGGTGTTAACAAGTTGTTTGAGTCCGAGATTGGCGAGATTGTCCAGAAGGGTGGTAGTGTTACTGTCGTTGCTCTTTTCCAGATGGAAATTGAGGTCTCCCAGTAGAATGTATTCTTCGGAGGGGAGGGCGTGTGGGGTGATGAAGTCAGTGATGTCTTCACTGAATTGTGTACGGGGTCCAGGTGGCCTGTAGAGGAGGGTGCCTCCGAGTGTGGTCTTGGGGTCGGTGTGGATCTGGAAGTGAAGGTGTTCAGCGCTAGCGAGGTTGTCTTCTCAGCTGGTTGAGACGCGGATGGTGTTCTTATGGACGATGCCTCTTCCTGTTTGGTTGGTGCGGTCCTTTCGGATGATCTTGTAGCCATCCGGGATGGCTATGGTGATGTCTGGAGCTGATGAGGCATTCATCCAGGTTTCTGTTAGGAAGGCGATGTCCGGAGAAATGGTGTCGAGTAGATTCCAAAGGTCGATGGCGTGTTTGTGAACCGAGCGGGAGTTGAGAAGGATGCATTTAAGGTGGTTGGTGTCGGATCTCTGTTTGGTGTTTGTGGATTTGGTGTGGGTCTTGATGCAGTCGAATTTGCAGGAGTGGCAGGTGAAGGGTCCATGGGTGTGTCCCGGTGCGACTTGGGCGCAGTTAGGGAGTCGGCCGGGGTTATGTGCTAAGAGGGTAGAGGCGTCGTATGAAAAGTGGGGGGTGTGGGTGATGCGGGGACCAGGGGTTCTGGCGCTGGGCATGGTCCAGGCGTGGACGGGCGTAGACGGGATTACCTTTGGCGCACCTTTGGCGCGGCCGCAGTGCGTGGACGCTGCGCGTTGGGCCATCTGTCTTAAATGGATAGTGGAGGGGGCGGAGCGTGGGAGGGGCAGCTGGGAGGCAGGAGCGAGGTGGAGAGAGGGTCTGGGACAACAAACAAAATGGCAGCAACAATAACAAATGCTGCAAGGCAGGGCGAAATTGGGGCACATGCAGTGGGAGCAATGGGGCACTATGAGGGCGAAATAAAGTTAAAGATACTGCAGCAGTGGAAGCGGATTGAAGCGCAGAGTCAAAGCGCTATGATAATAGGCAAAATAATACAAAATAATGCAAAATATTACACAGCCAAAAATAATGCCCAGAAGTGCGCGCTAGCGGGACAAATCACAAATGCAGAGTCAAGCGCTACGATACCAGAAGTATCAGGTGAGGAGGAGGCGAGGGGAGCGACCGCTCGTGTGCAGGACAGGATGGTCACAGCTCTTCGTGAGGGCGAGGGCGGCCTGTAGCTTGAGTGGGTGGGAGGGGCAGCTGGGAGGCGGAAGCGAGGTGGAGGGAGGGTCTGGGACAACAAACAAAATGGCAGCAACAATAACAAATGCTGCAAGGCAGGGCGAGATTGGGGCAAAGGCAGTGGGAGCAATGGGGCGCTATGAGGGCGAAATCAAGTTAAAGATACTGCAGCAGTGGAAGCGGATTGAAGCGCAGAGTCAAAGCGCTATGATAATAGGCAAAATAATACAAAATAATGCAAAATATTACACAGCCAAAAATAATGCCCAGAAGTGCGCGCTAGCGGTACAAATCACAAATGCAGAGTCAAGCGCTACGATACCAGCAGTATCAGGTGAGGAGGAGGCGAGGGGAGCGACCGCTCGTGTGCAGGACAGGATGGTGACTCTCATCACCCAGCCACACTATATCAGTCTTACGCTATAACTGTGTTTTTGATGATAGGTTTGTTGATGTAATGATGTATATGTTGATATTTAAATAACATTGTTTTGGATTAATTGCTCACCAACTGTAACCTGTGGTGAATACATTGTATCAGATGTATAATGCACCAATGTGTATGAACAAATGTATTGTTTCTTTTATCATGTCTCAATTTTTAGATAAAATCCCAATAAAGAAAGAATTTTATATGTTTTAAACAGTTGTCGCTCTATGCACTGTGTTTGGGTTATCCCCCATATGATGTTATGTTATGTTAAGAGTAGACTAATGTAAATTGAATTTTAGTAACTGCTTAGGAATTTTCTTCCATTACAGGGGTTTGATAGCCATTGAAATAGTTGTTTCTGTTCAGTTTTAAAGGCCAGAATCTTGCAAAATCTTATCTTTTTTTGGAATATTTTCTGGGAGAAGAATAGGATTTAGATTAAATAGGACTCCATCATACATGCCAAAAGTCCTACTTTTAGCCAAATTGATGTATCTCGCACTATTTAATATGTGGGCCGCAAAATAATACACTTTCCATTCTAAGATGGATAACCACTCTTGCTCAATGTGCAACATCAGCTTTTTAATGCAGATTCATGGGTTGCTTTTTTCAAAATGAAATCAAGATCAGTGCATTCAGCTGCCTCAAAAATGTATTATGTAATACACAAGGAATTGAAGTGAAAACAAAATTTGACATAGGCAGGATATGCATTTTAACTAATGTCACTCTAACAATTATAGAGATCACCACTCTTCTCCACCGATTGATCATATTCAGAATCTTTGCAAGTATGGCAAGATAATTTAAATTATATAAGTCTTCAATTCTCTTCGAGACTCTTATACCCAACCACCTCTCTGGCTTTTGCTAATAAATATTCTGAAAGTATTGAGGTAGAACTGTCGCCTTCATAATAGAAAGTAGAATCTTGGTTTTGGAAATATTGACCAGGCAGCCAGAAAAGCTTGAGAATTTAGAAGAAATACCAATCAATTCTTAAAACACCCTCCACTCAGTTGCCAAATACAGCACTAAGTCCTCTGAATATAGTTTAAGTTTAGATTTCCCAGGAGCTATTGCTTTCACCTCACTACTCGGGCATAGAAAACAGGCCAGGGGGTCAATAAGCAAGAGAAAAAGAATTGGTGTCAAAGGACAGCTCTGCTTTGGGCCCCTGGAAATCTGAAGAGGGTAACTTTAGAGATATAGCAGCAGATGACCCCTCATACATTGCCACTATTGACCTTGTGAGCACTACTGGAATCCCCTTACCTCCATTACTTGAAACAAATAATCCCAGATCACAAGCTCAAAAGCTTTCTCAGCATCTATGAACATGACTCCTACTGGATTCTTGCTAAGATTGAAGTAACCAATTGCTTCGGCTGGATAATTTGTTTTATGGTACAGTTGGCTCCCAAAAATAAACCGATTCGGAGCTTTCCCGATAAAAAAGGGCATAGCCTCTGCACCCTAGCAGCTTAAATTTTCATTAAGATCTCATAATCTGCATTGAGCAGCATTATCAGACAAAATAAGTTTGTCTTCTGGATCTTTGACTTTCTTGGGAAAGCAAGTGAGGAAGCCTTTACAAAAGGAAAAAGGTACATGGCCACCCATCAGCATGTTAAACATTTTTTTTTTTACATCTGCATTTAGAACCTGGTACCACTCTGATAGAAACCTACAAAGTTACTTTGAGGGGTCCCAAAATGTATCTATGGCATTCTGAGCTTATCAAACTCTGACCCGGAAGTATAACAGCCTTCTGCTGACTTGTCCTTCCTTCTATAGTTGTTATCCTTAAGTTCTACTATTTATAAGTTGCTTCTCCATCAAAAACTCCTGCAGCTTACGCTTCGCTAACACTCTTGCCTTAAAAAGTAGTGGGTTAACTCCACCAAATATAGATCCACAGACTGAATTTCGCTTTTGCTAACTTATTGAAATTGACTTGGAAAGCCATAATCTCCCCTCTCATAGTTGCCTCAAATGCTTCCTAGATATGTTCCAAAGAAGTGTTGCTTTTCCTTAAAGAAAAAAATAGCCCATGCCTTACTGTTCGATAAAAGATTCTTCAGCAAATAATGCTGTATTTAAAGACCAGCATTCTCGTTGGTCGACCTTATTGGAGAAAAGCATGCCTAAACTGATAACGACACGACCTGATAGGGAATTTAATTTGAAAAAGTAACAATTGTGATATCCTTAGAGGTGAGAAGGTAGTCTATTCTCAAAGCTGAACAATTACGAGGGGAAAAAGGAGGTATACCACCTAGCTATTGGCTTATCAATTTGCCAAGTATCAATCAAGTTATGCTGTTCCTTAACCTGCTGCATTACGCTTGCCATGTTTTAGGTTTGCACTGAGGAAAAGTTCCCAATTTATATCAACATCTGTTTTTGAGCAAAGTTAAAATCTCCCCTTGTTATATTCTTAGAGTAATTGGCCAGCTGGAGAGACAGCTCTTTCATTACCTGGTGGGTCATCTAAGCTTCAGCTTTAGAAAGAAACTAATGAAAATCTCTCTTTAATAATATAAATATCTGCCACAACCTATCTCATAGAGCTATCAGGTGCTACCTATCTGACGGTCCCTGAATTTCCTACTACTGAGAGATGCTGATGCCCAAGAGTCACATATTAGTTGAAAGGGAAACCAATGAACTGAAGATATTTTGGATTTCCTAAAATGTGTCTCCTGAAGCAAGGCAGCAGATGCCTTCAGCTCAGCAAGCCATTCAATAACTGCCCAAGCTTCAGAGGATTGTTCAGACCACTAACATTTACTGAGACTTCCCTACAGTTCCAGCCAGGAACCCAATTAGACATGCTCAGTTTCTGAAATCAGAAACTTCAACAAATGGCCGCCATCTGCACTCCACACTTCAAGTTTGATTTCTTTTATTCAGCCCATTATTGCAAGAAGCAATGGTGTCCCACACCTCCCCAACCCCACAACCTTGTGCCAGCCACCAATTGTTGCATTCAAATCATCACCAATCCACACCCCTGTGCCTAAAACCTTCTGTCATTGCCATATTGCTGGGTTACAACATTGTCCCCCCTGCAAACAGTGCACCCCAGCACCCATTCACCATCCACCCCTGTCCGGACCACATCACCCTGTTTCGGTGTCCCCCCTAATTACATGAGTTGCAATTCTTGCACCCTGCTTGGTATCCAACTTGGCCAGAGCACTACCCGCACTCCCTCCATTGGCCTACATAGACCCCCCCCCCAAAAAAAAAATCCTTACATGCAGATTAACATAAGGATTTTAAAATACAAATCAGGTAATCTTGTATACTTTCAACCAAAAGGTTCAAAACCCATCACTATTTCTTAGATTTAATTTCACGAAGATGCCTTTGTGCAATCAAAACATCACTAAACTCTTTAAAGTTCAGATTAAACAAAGTTCTCAATCTAGAGGGTTGTAAAATCCTTGCTTGCCACCCGGCTACTTTGAATAAGTGTAGCGTTTGCTGAAATTCCCTTTGTCACTTTGAGGTCTCAAAGGACATAACAGGGAAAACCTGTACAACAAACCCACCTCTGATTTTAATGCCTCTTTGTTTTATTAAACAGCTCAACATCTTCTCACACGTCCTGTAAGCTTCAAAGTTCACCAGCATCATATGAGGATGGGATCTATTCCGGCATTCTAAAATCTGCGTTGGATGTGCATGAGTAATAGTCAAAACCTCTGTGGATCCTGTCAAAAGATGAGTATAAATCAAATTGCCCATGTAATCATTCACCTCCTCCTTTTCAGGTATGCCAAGAAATCTAAGCTAAGACCTACTTGAACAATTTTCTTGGTCCTCAAATTGCGATTTCACAGAGGCAAGCTCCTTTTGGATGATATAGTTCTTTTTTGACAGCTCACTCTGGCTGTCCTAAAGATACAATATTCTAGTTGTGTTTACTTTAAACTGTGTCCCAAAACATTACATTTTATTTTCAGATTCTGCCATCCTATTTTCCAGATTATGAGCTAAAGGGTGTTGACAAGCTTTAACCTCCTTAACTTCAGCCAAAATGGTCCGAAGTAAAGATTCTATCTTTAAATCTGTCGAGCAGCACTCTAGCTTCTCTAGTCAGTTGGGATGCCGTGAAATTTTTTTAGGTTGGGTCCGATCTCTACACTTTCCAAACTTGAAGGCATTTGCCCCGAGTCTTGATCCCTTAACTGAAGTACCAATTGATCCCCCTCCCAACTGGACTGCTGCCCTTTTCAGCTGCATTGTTTCCACCCCAAGAAACTAACTGGCTTTGTGGCAGTGTTTTCTGTTTTATCAAATACCATTAAAACTTGTTCTGCCTGTGCCCCAGTAGAGTTGGTTGGATTTTTTGTAAAAGGGTGGAATTCAGGGTTGATACCAGCGGGGAATAGTAGTCTTCTGCCTTTGACATCTATCCCCCATACAAATGTCATTATAGATGGGCCTTGTCATACCCACAGAGATCCATCAGTCCAACCATTGGCTTGGGTCCCCTCCATCATTGCCCCTTCTTTGCTCCCTTCCTTATTCCCCCGACATAGCTTTTGCGGCCATGCTATCTCGGGACTGGAACCTAGGAGCATGCCATTGAACTGTTTCTCTTTCATGAAACTGCTGATTTCCCTGGCTGGCCCCAGCATTCTTGGTGGTTACTAACATTGAATCCAGTGTAATCTGGGACATCTTGGAGAGTTCAATATTAGCAGAGAGGTTTCACATTTTTCCATATAGTTGAGGCTTTCTACTCCAGAGCAGTTACCTCCTTTTGTTTATGGAGGAATTAATGTACTTTTTGCAGAGGTACAGAGCTTGTTTTTTTGGTGCCCGCACCCCTGACCTTTTCCCTTGTGCAGGAATCCAGATTTGATTCACAGAGAGCCCAGGGGATTATTACACGATTTATAATTCAACATACTCAGGTGTGTAAGACTTCAAACAGTGTGAGAAAAGTTATACAATTGATATCACAACTAGGGAAAAAAACAGCATGTAAAGCACAACAAATAATTAAAAAGTACAACAAATAATTAAAAAGTACAAAGTTGAGTTTATTTCTAAATATACATATTCATATTAAAAAGACTCAGTGCAAAATCATATGCACTAATTAATTCTAAAAAATCAACAGTCATACATAAGTAACTTATATTCAACAAATTTACACAAATTTATATATAATAAAACAGTGGCGAAAAATACAAAACATTGACGCGCGTTTCGGCGTTATCAACAGAACGCCTTCATCAGGAGCCACAATCAATCTAGGAGAAACACGGGATGAGTGTTCTCTAATTATTCCTTGTAGATATATCAACACCTTTATTCTCGGTGGAACTACACTTCACCTGGCTTACTGTCTAGGCGTCAAGAGTCTTGTCAGATGAACAAGGTTGTCAGGTTATCAGATTATTCAAGCCGGTTGCTACTATCCTGCACTTTGTGTCAAGATGCCTAAAAAGGTAAAAAGCGAGCAATTGTATCAACCTGCGGGAGCTTCAGTTACGATATCTGTAGGCTCCTCACAGCCGTTGGAAAATACAGCCACGCTAAAGGCGGTGACGGTTGAGCCGTGTCATCCACCAGGGAGAACAGTTACATCGACTCATCGGAGCTACAATCAAGATATATGTTGGCTCCCACATCCGTTGGAAAATGCAGCCGCGCTATAGACGGTGAGGGTTGAGCCGTGTCATCAACCCGCGGGAGCCGTGTTTACAATCTAAACCAGCGTCCCGCAGCCGTTGGAAGTGTTGAGTAACCAGTGTAAGACTTCAAATACATTTGAAAATAATGCCACAATGCAGAACAACCGGAGTCTCACTGTGCCTCATCGTGCCTTACCTGAGCGATTCCTACCATGTGTACCAGCTTCCCAGGAGGATTCTGGTATTCCCCTTTTTCCCTCCAGGCAGGCCTAGTGAGGAGATCAAGCCCTGTGCAGCACCTTAGGTCAACTAGGTTAAGGCCTATTAGCTGGAATTTAAGCAACATCTTTTTACAGACATGGGCGAGGAAGATGTTTGTGAATTTATTGAAAGAGTGTTCTCATTTAGCCTCGGGTGCACTAACAATATTTTCTATGAAAAAAAATGTGATATGTTGTGGTTCATAATCATAACAGACCAGCAGAGGATCTGTGTTTTGATGGTAAAATCACCTTACAATTTACCATGATTCCAAAAATGAGTGCTCACAGCGAATACAATTATTTAGATTGCTACTATGGTTAGTTCACACCCTTCCTACATGTTTCTCTTTTTTTTGTGACCATCAAAGCCAGGCATTCACTGCAATCCATTTCAAAAGAACAAATATGACAAAGACAATCACCAAAAAACATACCTATCAGGTATGCGTCTTGTAATCTTTCTCCTAAATAGTGCTATAAAAAAGATAGCATCCTACAATCAATTTTGTGAATTTCACCTCAAATTGTAAGATTTTCGTTTATAATAACAGTAAATTTTAATAGAGGAAGTGATCCCCCTGGTTCCTTTAGCTCTCCATCTCCACCCTGGCAATACCTGCCTATGGCTACCCGTTCCCTTGAATAATGCTGCTTATGTATTCTACATTTAAGTTTTGTTTCAAAGCGTAATAGGGTGCAAATACAGCTATTTAGCATTCAGCATCGTCTTCCAGTGATTACTATAGTAGGGATTTATCACGTGTTAAGTAGCGATAATCTAATAAATTTAGCTCGATAGCAGATATTAATCTTCTTGCAATGCTGCAGCATACATACACAAAAAGGAAGTCCAACCTTGCACGCTGTACCTAGTTTTAGAATGCAGAAATACATTTCAGAATGATTGCATCAAAATAAAACTTCATTTCATGCTCAGAACCCAAATGAATTACCTGCAAACGACTTTCTGGGATTGATTCAAGTGCTCATTTCGAGACTGCAATCCATTTCCCGGCGCGGATGAGAAAGAGAGCAGGTACAGTAATGCAAATGTGGTTTAGGAAAAATGCATGAGAAATTAAAATGTGTCCATTAGTTTTGCTATACATCTTTTTTCTTGTTTAGGCGTCGAATTTGCAAGAAAGACATATGGTTGTGTATACCACAGATGGATTACCAGAGGCTTGCTGCGGATTGGACAGATGGTAATTTCGTTTTGTGTAATTTTGGTATCAAGTACATTCTTTTGAACAGAGCTTCTACCACGTGCTGCAGTGTGAACATCCCACACATTCTGCACTGATTAAAGGTTGAATGCCAAATAATGCACCGCTTGTTCCTTAATTTACTTTTCTGTTCTCTTACCTCTATTCTTCTATCGATAAGACATGAAAGCTAACACCTACAAAGACTAAAAAGCATCATGCTTCAAGTTAAAAAAGGCGCGGAATAAATAATCACGAGTTAATTAATCGAATATTAAAAGACTGGCAACAAGAATGCACAACAGACACAGAATGATGCTGGCAGACATATTTGCAGGCAGGACCCTTCTTCTGTTTATTATATATATATTTTTAATTACAAAGGCATAAATCACTAATTAAACAAATTTAAAAACTAGACGGGCACAAAATTACAAATGTATTGTTTTACAGTAAATTACAAAACGTTTGTAAACAGCGCGGACAGGAGTTTTTGTGTTGTCTGAAATTCGTGCATAAATTATGGGAAAAAATCATTTTGATTGTCATATCAGAAAATAGTGTAATGTACTAAAGCTGGCAGCTTCTACTGGAGTATAAATAAGGCGGCTTAAATTGCCTGTGGAATACCGCTTGCTGCTTTCCCCTAGCATAAGCCGTTCTATCTCTTTGATCTCCCACGTCATCCGTTTTTATTCCTTCGATCTTGAAACTTTCTACTGAAATCATTCGTCCCTTCCTCACAACCTCTCACGCCCTCATGCCCTCCTCTCAAGCACACTTCCTTCACATCACTCTCAGTCCTCTGCTCTGACACTGCCCTCCTGTCATTTCTCAACTGACCAGAGACCAGTAACCACTCAACAGACGGGGAGTGCACTCAGGGCCGGCTTAAGGGCAGTGCGACTGGTGCGGATGCACTGGGCGCTGGCCTGTAGATGGGGCGCCGACCTTAGGTGGGGGAGCTGAGTTTAGCAATAATTTGTGATGGAGAGATGGGGGGCACTTTTGCCCGGTGAAAGTGAGGGAATCGGAGGAGGCGGGCATGTGGTGTTGGGGCCCCAAAAATTACTGTTGCACCAGTCACCACAAGCCTAAAGCCGGCCCTGAGTGCACTCGATGTGTGCCACCGAGACCCTACCTGCACCTCAGTCCTTCAAACACGCCCCCAGACACACATTGGATTATCATGTACTGAGCCAAAAATGTTTAAAAAACAAAGTAAATACGCTCTCAGAGGTGAAGTGGGGACATGGGTGCACATCCCACTAATACATGAAGGGACCATTCTTGTCCCAACAAAAGTTTTATCGTTTATCCATAATTGGTATCACACTGTTTTTTCAACCAATGATTTCACCATACCACTTTCAAAGTATTAACCTCTGCAATACTGAGGGGATATTCACAAAGAAGTGGCAGTGAGAGGCGTTTGCCTCCTTGGCTTGACGCCTCTCACTGCCACTTCGGAAACGCTAGACTGAACCCTATTCTCAAGAATGTGGTGCAGCCTGGCGTTTCCCCCATCGCCGGCGCTAAATCTCATGACTTACCGCCAGAACAGGCACCCTTGCACCAGAGCGCAAGGGTGTCTGCGAGCAGGGAGGTTTGTTAATGCACAGGGAGGTGTCCTTTACTGTACATTAACAAACCGAAAAGGCCATTTTACTTTTTCCATGTGTGCTGCTACAGCTACATGCAGCACACATGGAAAAAGCAAAAACGAGGAGAAATAAAGGTTTTTACCTCGTTTAGCCACATTAAGACCTGATTTATCTAGTCTTAAGTTTGGTGCTGCCACCTATCATCGTCGACCTTGATAATAGGCGGTAGCGTAAAAGTGAATGGGTGTCGCGGTGGTACACCCACTGCAACACCCACTGCACGCCCCCTTTCATGCTAACTTTAGAGTTAAAGGAGCCCTATTATCAAGGCAGCGTTAAGCCACTTAACTGGCTTTAAGCCACGTTAAGTGCGTTAACGCTGCTTTGAGAATATGTCTCTGGCCCTATCGCCAAGGGAACGTCAAAAGAAGAGACGTTCCAGTGGCAATAGTCAAGTCAAGTCAATTCAGGGACATTTGTATTGCGCACAAACCACATCCGGAGAGTCTCATGGCGCTCGCAGACGGCTCTGACAAAGGAAATATGTAAATGTAAATGTAAATGTAAGGTGTTTTGTAGCGCGCTCAATTACTACCGGAGTATCCTGGCGCGAATGACCGCTGGGGAACCCGTCCTGGCTTTCCCTGTGAGATGGTCCCATGCTGGGTATCTCCAAGGTGAAGCCAGGCATCCCCGGCGTCTGTGGGGGGCCGTTGTAGCGATGAGGCAAGCTTAATGCCCAGAGTTACCGAGTGTGATCACTGCCCAAAGTGGGCACCGAGGCGAGAATTATCAGTCCGCTGACCCTGGTCCTCGACCCTGCCGCGTCGGGAATCGAACCCTGGTCCCGGGCCGTTCTCAGCCTCCGGGTCTGCCGCCTCTAACCAGTGAGCCACACCTCGCTACATAGGATAGTGTAACTTGCAAAAAGCCAGTTTTTCAGCTTTTTTCGAAAGAGGCTGTGTTCAGGGATAATGCGAAGACATGGGGCATTTTGTTCCATGAGGCGGGGGTGAGGAAGGAGAACGCACGGCCGCCATTTCTGGAGGTTTGTATTCTTAAAGGTGTCAGCCCGGACTCTTTACTGGATCTGAGTTCTCTTTGGGGCTGGTACCATCTCAGTGTTTTGGACCAGTATCTTGGACCATTTTTATACATATGTTTGTGCACCAGGCATAGAGTTTTAAAGAGAATTAGCTTCTTTACCGGAAGCCAGTGAATACTTTTCAGGCAGAGGGTTGATGAAGATCTTCGCGGAAGGCTGAGGACCAGCCGACCCTCAGTGTTTTGAAGAACCTGGAGTCTGTTCAGGTAGTGTTCGTTTATGGAAAATAAAAGCGCATTCCCATAGTCCATTCTATTTATGGTCAGACCCTGCACTAGGGGTTTCCTGGCCTCAACGGGAATCCACTTAAAAATCTTCCTCAAACTACGCATTAGTCCAAAGCAGGAACCCACAATGTGATTGATTTGGTTTTACCATGGACAATTTATTATCCATATAAAAACCCAAGATCCGGACAGACCCCTTGCGCATTGGACAGCTGCCTAGTTCAGTTGGCCACTAATCATGAGTCCAATGTTCTGTCGCTTTGTCAAAAAGCAACATTTCTGATTTGCTGCCATTTAACTGCAGATGATTGGCGTTCAACCATGACTCAACATGGATCAGGCTGTTTTTGAAACTTTGTTTGGTTTCATTTGGCTCTGGGCCCAGTATGATTAAAATCTGGGTATCGTCGGCATAAGACAGAACATCAAAGCCGTAGGCCCTAATCATTCTAGCCAGTGGTGTCATATAGACATTAAAAAGCGTTGGGCTCAAAATAGAGCCTTGTGGCACGCCCATCTTGACAGGTCTTTTTTCTGCCGTGTTTTTGTCAATCTGAACAGCAGTTGACCGATCAGATAGGTAGCTGGAAAACCATTTTAGGGTGTTTCCTCTGACACCAATCTCCCACAGCCGTTGGATTAAGATGCGATGGGAGATGGTGTCAAAGGCGCAGACAGGTCGAACAGGGCGAGGATAGTTGATTGGCGATTATGTAACGCCAGTCTGATATTATCAACAACCTCGACCAATGCTGTTTCCGTGCTGTGGGATGCCCTAAAACCAGATTGTGAAGGGTCCAGGAGTCCATGATTTTCAAGGTGGCACACAAGCCGTGTGTTGACCAAGGATTCAAGCATTTTTCTAAAATATGGAAGTAATGAGATGGGCCGATAACTTAACAGGATGTTAGGATCGGCTATGGGCTTTTTTAGGATTGGTTTAATTTTTGCTGCTTTCCATATTTTAGGGAAGTCTGCGTCTGAGAGTGATTCATTAAAAAGGCTGGTCAAATGTTCTACTAGCGCAGGGGTTAGTATAGAAAAGAGTTTGGGGGGGATTTGATCAGAGGGTGACCCAGACTTTATTTTCAAACCGACTGAAATGGTTGCATCTCAGTTGAATTTTGCTAATTCGTTCATTACATGTGACGGATCAGGTAACAGATTTGCCATAGCTTCAGACTGCTCTATATTTTGATTAGGAGGAAAAGAGTGGTGGATGGCCTTTATTTTATCCTCAAAGAATTTTGAGAGAGCGTTGGTCCACTCTTGAGAATTTGGTATTGCCGACAGACTTCTATGGATGGTAAATTCTTTTAGGATTTGGAAGAGTTCTTTAGATGAGTGTTCCGCTTTATTTATCGGCTCAGTAAGAAATGCTCTCTTTTTCACCTTTACGTCATGCATATAACTAGAGTGCAGTGATTTATATGTTTTCCGGTCGGCCTGATCTTTGCTCTTCCGCCTTTTTTTCTCAGCAGTTCTACATAAAGATTTTGTAGTTTTTAATTGATCTGTAAACCAAGGTGCAGTTCTAATCTTACGCTTAACTTTACTCTAAGGGGCAATTTTATCTCTATGGCATTTTTAAAATGTTGTGCTGCGATACTTGCACTCGTAGCAGATGGTAATTCATCTGGGTAAAAAGGTTTTAAAAATAAGGGTACTGTGATTTTTTTCAGGGGCCTACCAGTACGAGTTCATTTTCCAATGCCATCTTAGTTGTAGTCATAGGGAGGGAAATTTTTTATAGATGGTGGTCTGTCCAAAGTAATGGAATAGAAGCGTCAACTGTAATATCAGGGGAGTTCAAAAAGAGGAGATCCAGAGTGTGACCAGCCTGATGCCCGGGGCCAATGACCTTCTGAACAAGGCCCAGAGTGTTCATATTGGAGATTAGCTTTTTAGTGTCTAAATTAGATTGTATATCCACATGAAAATTAAAATCACCTATCAAGAGAAATTTATCAGCGGCCAAGACATGTGGTGCAATAATCTAAAGTAACTTATTTGCAAATTCTCCTTTAGCACCAGGGATCAATATATTAAAGCTCCTTTCCAGACATTATTTGCTGATCCCTCAATCTTGAACACAATAATTTCTATGTGGTTAGAACTAAGGTTTTCCAGGCTAACAACATTTAAATTTTCGGTGGTTGCGATTAGTAGTCCTCCCCCTCTGGTTTCTTTCCTATTGAGCTGTATTATTTTGTACTCTGGCGGGAAGGCAGTGTGTACGTTGGGAGTGGCATTTTCGTGCAACGAGGTCTCTGCAACAAAACAGATATCTGGAGCTTCTGAATCAAGAAGGCTCCAAATTTCTAATCCATGTTTGGGAATTGAATTTAAACTATATAGCCTTAAGTTGTACGATGGGTTTATCAGTACTAGAAGGACTAGGACTGAGGGGTACAAAAATCTCCGTCTTGTCAACAGGGAAGGCTGTGCAAGAGATTTCCAGACATCTAGCTATTTCTGCTGCAAGAGCCTCAGTGGTTTTGATCAGAGGAGAATTCATTTCTCTTATTTCTTCACAGGAGTATCTTAAATTAGTCATGTTTTCAAAACAAGTAAAAGAGCAAAAGGTGTATTACCGGAGGAAAAAAAGATGCAGTGGTCCTGGCATCGTGCGTCGGTCTGGCGCGGACGGGTGCAGACAGACTTGCCTTTGGCTCGCCGCTGCGCGCGTCCGCGCCCTGCTCCTCTTTAAGTAGGAGGTGGGCGAGAAGAGCTAGGAACCAGCGGCCAGATTCATGAAAGACCCGTTTTGCGAGTCTGAAATAGCGATTCATAAGGAATCGCTCTTACAGACTCGCAAAACGGGATTCATGTAGGAATCGCAAAATTAAATGCGATTCCTACAGATTCCTTATTTGCGATTAGCAAATTGCTAATCGCAAATAAGGAATAACTCCACCTTCATTCCTATGGGCCAAAAGGCCCGTAGGAATGAATGGGGAGTATTCCTTATTTGCGATTAGCAACTTGCTAATCGCAAATAAGATAGCGATTTGAAGGGTGCCAGGGGTGTCCAAAGGACACCCTGTAGCACCCCTGAAATGCACATTTCAACAGGTGTTGCGCACACACATGTCCAAAGGACATGTGTGTGTGTAACATGCAACTTAGAAAAATGCTTTTAAAAGCATTTTTCTAAGTTTTCGCTATTTACCACGAGGTTTGACCTCGCGGTAAATAGCGGCCGAAATTTGCGATTTCGCAATTTTAAAATGTTTCAAGAATAGCATTTAAGGAATCTCTAATAGAGATTCCTTAAATGCTATTCCTCGCAAATTTGCGAGTTTCTAAATAGCGATTTTTGCATTTGGGATGATGAATCCCAAATGCAAAAATTGCACTCGCAAAGGGCCAGATTCTCAGAATCTGGCCCTTTGCGAGCGCAAATATGATTGATGAATCAGGCTGCAGGTTTGATGTTCCGGTAGTGCAACCAGAAGTGTATAATGCCAAAAAGCAGACCCTCCGTACAAGCGGCACAAGCCGTGACGGACCGGGGTCGATGGCAGTGAAATAGAGGCAGAAGGTATTAGCGGCGCAAAGATTAAAATAGTACAGTGAGAGCCTGAGTAAAAACAAAGGACCAATACGTTCTGCTTATACTGGCATTGGATTAAGCATTACCTGATTTTAAACAATAAGAGCAAACAGCGAGGACCTCCAGTCAGAGGCGCCGCCTCAATAGAGGCTTGAGAATACGTCCCTGAGTGTTTTGACAAGAATGTCATGAATATTTGGAAAATAAAGAATTGTAAGAGAATTTTCAAGGCAGGGAACCTGTTTTATTGACCATAGCACTGGTTTAAAAAAAAGCTGATTGCAGCTCTAAGTACTACTCAAATATTTTCGTAAGTTACAGTTAGGTGTTAGACAATCCTCCCCGTGATTTGGCGGCGTGCTCGTAATCAGTCCTAGGGTCCTCACTAATGGCAGTGTACTGCTAGGGGAAGGGGAAAGCAATATAAGCCTATAGGGAAGGAAGCACTCTGTTTGTGGTGTTTTTAATGTTCAACAAAAAAAGAGCTTATAGTTCTATTAATCAAGCAATGGTCAACCTAGGAATGCTATTAAACCTCATCAGTGATAACACAGGAGAGAACGAGTCGCATTAAGACGTTCTTTCTGCTCTAATTCTATGCTCACGTTTGTGATGATTCACCTGTTATTTCCAGACTTGCTCCTTGCATTCACCTGCTGGCATTCGTCTTCCTTAATCCCTTGATCGATCGCTGCAGTTTCAGTCAAATGAATCTCCATTTATCGATGAAAATTAGTCATTCGGATGGAAAGTTCGCAGCTCTTTACAGAAGCAAAGCTTTTCCCCTATTTTGGTGCTGATAAAAGTAATCGAAGACACAAAAACCTGACCTATGAATCCGGACACAAATTACCAGAGCGCCAATGTATTTGATGGGCTGTAATAAATTCATTACAGTCACTTGTCCAGAAGAGTGCTCTACAGTTCAGCGTTAGAAACCTATTAACAGACATTCACAATAAGGTTCTATTTCCATTGGAGGCTCTTTGGGTCCATCTGGTTTTGCGGCGGCGTGCGCCTCTTGTAAGGTAAGTTTACAATATAATACAGCAGGTCACCCCTCTGGAAAAAGAGTGCTACTGTGTGGAGTTCTGTACACAATTCATTTCACCTCGTCAATCGTGTTTTCCTTTTACATTCGAGACGGCTTTCCCCATCTGCCATTAGAAAGTTTCAGTCACGTCATTTGGAGTTTAATTCTCTCTGAATTGCTATTTGATGTGTGGTACTTATGACTGCAATTCCTATTGTTTGAAATATTGACTGGAGGGATTGGTATTCCTTCTCCTACTCTCTGCAGCAGTTACAAAAAGACCTGGTTGTAATGAAGAGTACACATATACATTGAAAATGCACGTATATGGGCGGTGTAAACCAAAAAATCACACCTGAGTGACACATTTGTATGGCTTCCCCAGTCACTTTCCTGACACACCATGGGATATGCCAACACATTTAGAGAAAACATAAGCATGAGTAAATTAGGCACATCGTTGTTTCACACTCATTTCACTGACTTCTGCCAGTTTCTGCAATTTTGTAAGTACAGTGTAACTTTTGCAAGCATAAGGTATTCGTATTTATAGTCCTAATTCGGTCATAGATGTGTTCGTTAATGAAACCTTCTGTGCTGATATGTGTGTGCACATTTTGGTCCTCCCAGCACAATAAATCATTATCCTCATCTAACAGAGGCTCAAACTAAACTCTCCGTCCCTCCTCCAGTGAGAGCTAAAAATAATCACTGACTCAGATTTATTTGGCTTTTGTATCATTGTAGCACAGGCTGAATCATCCACATCCATACATCCCTTTAGAGATATGCCTTTGTACTGACGTGCTTACACAGTTCTCAGGGGATATGGGCTACCTCGTAAAATGATACCACTGCCCATGCGCCTCCAACAGTCATGTTCCTGATGGATGCAGCTTATTGATTGACGCTTGCACGTAGGCGCTTGCGGATGCCTGCCATTTATCTGCAACCCGCTTCCAAATAGTTATAAACAAATGTCACGTTACAACACATACAATTACCATGTGGTTTGTTACAACGCATGCAAAGCAATGCATTGTATCTTCACAGTGTATTGGTTTACAACGTTTCCAGTTTGCATTCCGGGCTGTAGTTAGAGACCACAAGTACATTTCACAGTGGAGAAGGGGAGTGACTGGACCCCGGTAGTAAAACACATCTTGCAGTGTACTTCTTAGACTAGAAAACAGCCAGGTTGTCCTTTTCAGAGCCTCTTTGCTCCATTCAAAAGTTTGAAAATTAGAGTGATGGTTTGCCTCAGGAATACCTCTGACATTCACTCTGAGTGGAGATAAATTTCCAGTCACAGTGGATGATCCACCTACATAGAGCGGCTAATCTACCCAAGATTCCTAAGGTTGGTGTCCACTACCGACAGGCAAATTGTATGTGGGACAGGTTTCATACAGACACTTATCACAGTTCTATGATTGGCTCTCGCGACTTTTTGTTAAGACTGTGCCATCAAACCATGAGAACATACAAGATGTACTCAGCATAAATAAGGAACTTTCTTTCAACACCGATAATGAAATTTTGATAACCATGGATGTAGAGTCCCATTACACATTACACTAATATCCTGCAAAATGCCGTACTAACTGTAGTGAGAAAGATACTTAGCGATACAGATTGGCAACACTAAATTCAAATATAATTGGTGTTGTATTTGGCTAAGATAGCCTTAAAAAAACGTTTTCTGGTTCACAAAGACATTCACCATATAGTGGCACTTTAATAAGCAGTACAATAGCCCTTATTCTGGGACACTTTTATAGCTACAATTTTGAGATGAGAATGTATATTACACCACCAGTCCATTTCGCAATAAAAGTGGTTAATGAAATCAGTACATAGCAGTGTCTTCATGATGGGAAGGATAATAGAGATGAAGTGAGACTATTAGTGGACTAGGCTAATAAGAGGTGTTTGGACAAAATATGGATTTTGAAATATCGGATGCAGAAATATCAGAAAAAAAACGGTGACACAATAATTTCGTGATGCAGGAATATCATAGTCAATAATATCAATGTTATTTTTGGTTTAGTGTTTCTCTCTTTAGGTAGGTAATATCGCTTTCGAAGAATATTGTTGTTGTAAATATCATTTTCAATAATATAGGGCCGGATTAGGATGTCGGGCAGACCCCCATCGACAGTTCGTCGGCAGTGGTCTGTCTGACAGTTTCTGTCCGGGGAAGAACATCGCCTCCGGCAGGCTCAGACGGCTTGTCGGGGCGGCGGTTGGATCCTAATCCCTACAATGGGGGCGGTGCCTGCAGAGGCACCAGAGAGATTAGGATGGCTCTTTCCCTCAGCATTTACGTGGCCCTAAGGGGCCTCCGCTATGGGGCCAGGAGACTCTCTGTCTATTGCGGATGTGTTCCAGCCCTTTTTAGGGCTGAAGCCAAGCCAGAATAGAAAAAGGCATGTTTACGACCACCTGCTCGGTGATCATTTTGTAAATGGGCTCGGGACTACCTAAACCTTGTCTGATGGTCCCATGCCCTAAACGCTGCTTCCGACCACCATAGTAATGAGGCCCATAGTTATAAAAGAAATAGTGTTTTAATAACTTTTGTATGTTAGTTTATACATTTATTTTCTGGTTTATTGTTTGTATAATTGTTAATAATATTTTTAACTGTAGTTTATAATTTCAACTGATTAAAAAATGTAGATGTAATTATAATACTAATTTATGTTGTCATAGCTTGTTTGTGGGATGTAAAATGGGAAGCTAATTAGGTATAATTGCTAAATACTAATTTATTGCTGATTATTTAATTGATTATTAATGATGTAAATTGTGTAATTATATTATTTTTATTTATTTGTTAGGTGCAGTTTGAAGGGTCAGTAGGGGTATAGGGTGGGAAGTTAATTATGAATTTATTAGTACATAATTGATTTATTAATTAACTGATTACATAATAACTTATTAAGTATTTATTTAGCTATTATGTTAATTGTTACATTTATTTATTTTACTTATAGTTTAAGTGTGGGATGCTAGGTTGTGGGGGTATAGTGTGATAAATTAAGTAATAAATAAAAGCCAATTTGTTTTAATTGATTAATTATTACATTGGATAGTAATTATGTTGTTTTTTCACATATTTTTTTGGGTTAGTTATTATAGTTCATAATAAGAGTTGTATATTTTTGTGGAGGGAATAGGGGTACATTCCATATGGTATGTGTTTAAATTGAAGTACTTATCCTATTGTTGCTTAGACCCTCCGGAGTTCAATGTGCTCTCTACTGTTGCACCTGTCCGTCTCCCACCCTTCCAATCCAAAGCCACCGACATCATCTGCGGCGTCCCCCAGGGCTCATCCCTCAGCTCGACGATGTTCAACATCTACATGGACCCCCGCGCACAAGTGGCCCGCCAGCACGACCTCAACATCATCTCCTATGCCAACACCCAGCTTATCCTCTCCCTCACCAAGGACCCTCACACCGCCAAAACCAACCTCCACGAGGGAATGAAGGCCGTCCACGACTGGATGAGAAGCAGCCGTCTGAAGCTGAACTTGGACAAGACGGAGGTACTCATCCTCGGACACACCCCCTTCAGCCTGGGATGACTCCTGTTGGCCGACCACACTGGGAACAGCACCAACACCCACCAACCGTGCACGCAACCAAGGATTCATCCTCGACTCCTCCCTCTCCATGGCAAAGCAGGTAAACACGGTCTCCTCCTCCTGCTACAACACCCTCCGCATGCTCCGCAGGGTCTACAAGTGGATCCCGACCGAAACAAGAAGAACAGTGACACAGGACCTCGTCAGCAGCAGACTGGACTACGGCAACGCACTCTACGCAGGAATCCCTGTGAAACAACTATGACGACTACAACGCATCCAAAACGCCTCCGCCCGACTGATCGTCAATGTCCCCCGCCGCAGCCACATCACCCCCCACCTGAGAGACCTACACTGGCTCCCCATCAACAAGAGGATCACCTTCAAGCTCCCCACCCACGCACACAAAGCACTCCACAACGCCGGACCAGCCTACCTTAACAGCAGACTCAGCTTCCACACCCCCACCCGCCACCTCCGCTCCGCCAGCCTCGCCCTTGCTGCTGTCCCCCGCATCCAATGAATGACCTCCGGCAGCAGATCCTTCTCCTACCTCGCCGCCAAGACCTGGAACACCCTCCGTAGCCACATACGGCAGACCCAAGACCTACTCACCTTCAGAAGACTCCTTAAGACCTGGCTCTTCGTGCAGTAGCAGCACTTCTCCCGTCAGCGCCTTGAGACCCTCACAGGTAAGTAGCACGCTCTAAAACTACTCTGATTAATTGATTGACAGACTGGAGTGGGAATAGTAAATGTTACCCCTCTGGAGTCCAATGCTTTCCCTACTGTTGCACAGACTGCAGTGGGTATAGTATATTTATTACACCCAGATTTTAATATTTTTTTTGTGTGTATGTGTACATTTCCCTTCTCCCTAGCAACCTGGGTTTCATGTTCTTACACCCATGTGATCCCACCTCTACCACCCCAGCAATGAGAAGAAATTTACATACATATATATCCTCCATTGATTAATTGATTATCTGATGGAAAAATTGTGAATCCAGAATCTAAACTTGCTGACTTACAACGGAAAAAAGATCCCCCAGCCATCCTAATCTGGCGGGGGGTCTTTTTTCTGTCCGCAGCGGTTAATCCGCATCCTCCGGGCCGGCGGTGGCTTCCGCCGGCCCGGAGGATGCGGATTAACCGCAATCCTAATGAGGTCCATAGTTAGGACTGTTTAGATAACTAGCAAAGAACAACTGAAAGTGGTATCATTTAATGTTAATGGCCTCAATAATCAGAAGAAAATGCGGGCCATAGAAATGTGGATCAAAAGAGAAAATCCCTCGGTAATTCTCTTACAAGAGACTCATATCTCATCTATAAAACTATTTGATTTCTCTATGTTTAGGGCCTGGGCATCATACCGAGGTTTTCCTCATCCTCGGCGTCCCATAGAGGGACAGCTATTTTCTTAAACAAAAACATTCAAGCAGAAGTTATAAATTCTGAAAGCGATCAGTTGGGGCATTGGTGTTGGGTAACATGTACAGCTAAACATAGACAGAGACCTATAACCTTTGTTAGTTTCTATGCGCCGGTCAAAGACAATTTTAAGATTTATGAAGAGCTCTTTCAATCTGTTTATTGACTGTTATAGGTGATGTGATAATTGGGGGTGATTTTAACCCCTTGCATGCTGATGACGGCCGGGAGCCGTCATGGCACACAGTGCTCGTGTGCTGATGACGGCTCCCGGCCGTCATGACCGCACCCGCGATCGGAATGTGCCGCAGAGGCTCGGAATCGCGGCAGCATGCAAGGGGTTAATATTCTTATCAACCCTATAATAGATTCCTCTACTCAGACAAGAAGACAGCTAAAGCCTAAGGGCCCGATGTAGGTAAACGGGATTTTCCGATTTCAAAATACCGAGGCGGGCCGAATCGGTATTCTGAAATCGGAAAACGAGATGTAGGAAAAAAATACCGACTGAAAACCGATTCGGTCGGCATCGGTAATGAGATTCGGTACGTTCCGATTCAGCTCGGTCCGAATCGGAAATTACCGATTCGGCCAACAACGAATCGGAAAATACCGAATCGGCTACCACCGAATCGGATATTTCCGATTCGGCGAATACCGAATCGGTAAAAGCCGATTCGGTAAAAACCGAATCGGCAATCATAGACCCATGGCGAAAAAGCCCATAGGAATGCATTGCATGACCCGATTCGGCTTTTACCGAATCGGATAATACCGAATCGGATTTTACCGATTCGGATTTTACCGAATCGGTAAAAGCAGACTCGGCAATAGGCGATTCAGCCAATGAGGTGGCTCCCCCTCCCCCACCCAAACAGGGAGTGGCAACCTTGGCAGGTGCAGCCAATTAAGAAGTTTCTAGAAGTTTCTGGAAAGCCTGCCTGAGCCCAACACACAGTTAGCAGCAGTGGGAGAAGGAGGTTGCAGACTGAGCAGGAGCAAGAGAATATGGCAGATCAGGCAGGAAGCCAGAAGTCCTCCCAAAAGAGGAAGCCCAAATTCACCACCACAGAACTACAGGTGCTGGTTGAGGAGGTGGTGAGGGTGCACCGCCAGCTCTTTGGCAAGCTGTCCCTCAACGTGCCAGACAGCACCAAGAGGAGATTGTGGGCAGACATCGCCCAGAAGGTCAATGCTGCTGGAGTCACCCCCAGGTCCATTGAGGAACTTAAGAAAAGGTTCTATGACCTCCGCAGCCTCACCAAGAGGAAGCTGGCCGACCTCCAAAGGCAGGCTGGACTCACCGGAGGAGGCAAGAACCCGGCGCCACCCCTCACCGAGCTGGAGGAAATTGTCTCCAGCACCATCGAGAGGGAGAGCATTGTAGGGATCGGGACCCTGGACAGCACTGCGATGGCCACAGCTACAGGTAAGAAGCATGCGCATCATGACACACCCTACCAGACACCTCCCCATTAGACACAATGCATAGGCAAACACCAGCACTGTACTGTCACCAACATACAAGAGACAAGCATCATGGTACATGTAGTCAGCAGAAGTTAGCCAAATATGTCAGTGCAGAATCACAAGACAGGAAACAGTGTGACACGGTGTAAGGAGATGCAAGGACATGTGGAATGCCATAATTGTACTGACTGTAATACATCGGCACTCAGTTTACAAATGCTTCTTTGTACTTAGGTTTACAAAAGGGGGTGGTGATGAACAGAGTGTCTGAATTGAGCAGACCACTCTTACCCAGTCCAAAGATCAGGGCTTGATCCATCACCGTTATTTATCTCACTGCCCCATCCCAGCTCAGAATCTGGCTATATGCAAATCAGTCTGTCCCTGGCCCAGTGCATCATGGGAACAGGGCAGACTAAACTACCAAGCCAATTCTTTACCAGAAAGGAGACAAGCTACCGGGGACCGGTTTCTGGCATTTCAGCCTCTTCGGCCCGGCTTGCTTGAATCCTGATGGAGCAGTGAGAAAGGGACTCATGTCTGAGTATACCCTGCCACACCTATAGTGGCCAAAATCGATTTACAAAAGGGGGTGGTGATGAACAGAGTGTCTGAATTGAGCAGACCACTCTTACCCAGTCCAAAGATCAGGGCTTGATCCATCACCGTTATTTATCTCACTGCCCCATCCCAGCTCAGAATCTGGCTATATGCAAATCAGTCTGTCCCTGGCCCAGTGCATCATGGGAACAGGGCAGACTAAACTACCAAGCCAATTCTTTACCAGAAAGGAGACAAGCTACCGGGGACCGGTTTCTGGCATTTCAGCCTCTTCGGCCCGGCTTGCTTGAATCCTGATGGAGCAGTGAGAAAGGGACTCATGTCTGAGTATACCCTGCCACACCTATAGTGGCCAAAATCGATTTACAAAAGGGGGTGGTGATGAACAGAGTGTCTGAATTGAGCAGACCACTCTTACCCAGTCCAAAGATCAGGGCTTGATCCATCACCGTTATTTATCTCACTGCCCCATCCCAGCTCAGAATCTGGCTATATGCAAATCAGTCTGTCCCTGGCCCAGTGCATCATGGGAACAGGGCAGACTAAACTACCAAGCCAATTCTTTACCAGAAAGGAGACAAGCTACCGGGGACCGGTTTCTGGCATTTCAGCCTCTTCGGCCCGGCTTGCTTGAATCCTGATGGAGCAGTGAGAAAGGGACTCATGCCTGAGTATACCCTGCCACACCTATAGTGGCCAAAATCGATTTACAAAAGGGGGTGGTGATGAACAGAGTGTCTGAATTGAGCAGACCACTCTTACCCAGTCCAAAGATCAGGGCTTGATCCATCACCGTTATTTATCTCACTGCCCCATCCCAGCTCAGAATCTGGCTATATGCAAATCAGTCTGTCCCTGGCCCAGTGCATCATGGGAACAGGGCAGACTAAACTACCAAGCCAATTCTTTACCAGAAAGGAGACAAGCTACCGGGGACCGGTTTCTGGCATTTCAGCCTCTTCGGCCCGGCTTGCTTGAATCCTGATGGAGCAGTGAGAAAGGGACTCATGTCTGAGTATACCCTGCCACACCTATAGTGGCCAAAATCGATTTACAAAAGGGGGTGGTGATGAACAGAGTGTCTGAATTGAGCAGACCACTCTTACCCAGTCCAAAGATCAGGGCTTGATCCATCACCGTTATTTATCTCACTGCCCCATCCCAGCTCAGAATCTGGCTGTATGCAAATCAGTCTGTCCCTGGCCCAGTGCATCATGGGAACAGGGCAGACTAAACTACCAAGCCAATTCTTTACCAGAAAGGAGACAAGCTACCGGGGACCGGTTTCTGGCATTTCAGCCTCTTCGGCCCGGCTTGCTTGAATCCTGATGGAGCAGTGAGAAAGGGACTCATGTCTGAGTATACCCTGCCACACCTATAGTGGCCAAAATCGATTTACAAAAGGGGGTGGTGATGAACAGAGTGTCTGAATTGAGCAGACCACTCTTACCCAGTCCAAAGATCAGGGCTTGATCCATCACCGTTATTTATCTCACTGCCCCATCCCAGCTCAGAATCTGGCTATATGCAAATCAGTCTGTCCCTGGCCCAGTGCATCATGGGAACAGGGCAGACTAAACTACCAAGCCAATTCTTTACCAGAAAGGAGACAAGCTACCGGGGACCGGTTTCTGGCATTTCAGCCTCTTCGGCCCGGCTTGCTTGAATCCTGATGGAGCAGTGAGAAAGGGACTCATGTCTGAGTATACCCTGCCACACCTATAGTGGCCAAAATCGATTTACAAAAGGGGGTGGTGATGAACAGAGTGTCTGAATTGAGCAGACCACTCTTACCCAGTCCAAAGATCAGGGCTTGATCCATCACCGTTATTTATCTCACTGCCCCATCCCAGCTCAGAATCTGGCTATATGCAAATCAGTCTGTCCCTGGCCCAGTGCATCATGGGAACAGGGCAGACTAAACTACCAAGCCAATTCTTTACCAGAAAGGAGACAAGCTACCGGGGACCGGTTTCTGGCATTTCAGCCTCTTCGGCCCGGCTTGCTTGAATCCTGATGGAGCAGTGAGAAAGGGACTCATGTCTGAGTATACCCTGCCACACCTATAGTGGCCAAAATCGATTTACAAAAGGGGGTGGTGATGAACAGAGTGTCTGAATTGAGCAGACCACTCTTACCCAGTCCAAAGATCAGGGCTTGATCCATCACCGTTATTTATCTCACTGCCCCATCCCAGCTCAGAATCTGGCTATATGCAAATCAGTCTGTCCCTGGCCCAGTGCATCATGGGAACAGGGCAGACTAAACTACCAAGCCAATTCTTTACCAGAAAGGAGACAAGCTACCGGGGACCGGTTTCTGGCATTTCAGCCTCTTCGGCCCGGCTTGCTTGAATCCTGATGGAGCAGTGAGAAAGGGACTCATGTCTGAGTATACCCTGCCACACCTATAGTGGCCAAAATCGATTTACAAAAGGGGGTGGTGATGAACAGAGTGTCTGAATTGAGCAGACCACTCTTACCCAGTCCAAAGATCAGGGCTTGATCCATCACCGTTATTTATCTCACTGCCCCATCCCAGCTCAGAATCTGGCTATATGCAAATCAGTCTGTCCCTGGCCCAGTGCATCATGGGAACAGGGCAGACTAAACTACCAAGCCAATTCTTTACCAGAAAGGAGACAAGCTACCGGGGACCGGTTTCTGGCATTTCAGCCTCTTCGGCCCGGCTTGCTTGAATCCTGATGGAGCAGTGAGAAAGGGACTCATGTCTGAGTATACCCTGCCACACCTATAGTGGCCAAAATCGATTTACAAAAGGGGGTGGTGATGAACAGAGTGTCTGAATTGAGCAGACCACTCTTACCCAGTCCAAAGATCAGGGCTTGATCCATCACCGTTATTTATCTCACTGCCCCATCCCAGCTCAGAATCTGGCTATATGCAAATCAGTCTGTCCCTGGCCCAGTGCATCATGGGAACAGGGCAGACTAAACTACCAAGCCAATTCTTTACCAGAAAGGAGACAAGCTACCGGGGACCGGTTTCTGGCATTTCAGCCTCTTCGGCCCGGCTTGCTTGAATCCTGATGGAGCAGTGAGAAAGGGACTCATGTCTGAGTATACCCTGCCACACCTATAGTGGCCAAAATCGATTTACAAAAGGGGGTGGTGATGAACAGAGTGTCTGAATTGAGCAGACCACTCTTACCCAGTCCAAAGATCAGGGCTTGATCCATCACCGTTATTTATCTCACTGCCCCATCCCAGCTCAGAATCTGGCTATATGCAAATCAGTCTGTCCCTGGCCCAGTGCATCATGGGAACAGGGCAGACTAAACTACCAAGCCAATTCTTTACCAGAAAGGAGACAAGCTACCGGGGACCGGTTTCTGGCATTTCAGCCTCTTCGGCCCGGCTTGCTTGAATCCTGATGGAGCAGTGAGAAAGGGACTCATGTCTGAGTATACCCTGCCACACCTATAGTGGCCAAAATCGATTTACAAAAGGGGGTGGTGATGAACAGAGTGTCTGAATTGAGCAGACCACTCTTACCCAGTCCAAAGATCAGGGCTTGATCCATCACCGTTATTTATCTCACTGCCCCATCCCAGCTCAGAATCTGGCTATATGCAAATCAGTCTGTCCCTGGCCCAGTGCATCATGGGAACAGGGCAGACTAAACTACCAAGCCAATTCTTTACCAGAAAGGAGACAAGCTACCGGGGACCGGTTTCTGGCATTTCAGCCTCTTCGGCCCGGCTTGCTTGAATCCTGATGGAGCAGTGAGAAAGGGACTCATGTCTGAGTATACCCTGCCACACCTATAGTGGCCAAAATCGATTTACAAAAGGGGGTGGTGATGAACAGAGTGTCTGAATTGAGCAGACCACTCTTACCCAGTCCAAAGATCAGGGCTTGATCCATCACCGTTATTTATCTCACTGCCCCATCCCAGCTCAGAATCTGGCTATATGCAAATCAGTCTGTCCCTGGCCCAGTGCATCATGGGAACAGGGCAGACTAAACTACCAAGCCAATTCTTTACCAGAAAGGAGACAAGCTACCGGGGACCGGTTTCTGGCATTTCAGCCTCTTCGGCCCGGCTTGCTTGAATCCTGATGGAGCAGTGAGAAAGGGACTCATGTCTGAGTATACCCTGCCACACCTATAGTGGCCAAAATCGATTTACAAAAGGGGGTGGTGATGAACAGAGTGTCTGAATTGAGCAGACCACTCTTACCCAGTCCAAAGATCAGGGCTTGATCCATCACCGTTATTTATCTCACTGCCCCATCCCAGCTCAGAATCTGGCTATATGCAAATCAGTCTGTCCCTGGCCCAGTGCATCATGGGAACAGGGCAGACTAAACTACCAAGCCAATTCTTTACCAGAAAGGAGACAAGCTACCGGGGACCGGTTTCTGGCATTTCAGCCTCTTCGGCCCGGCTTGCTTGAATCCTGATGGAGCAGTGAGAAAGGGACTCATGTCTGAGTATACCCTGCCACACCTATAGTGGCCAAAATCGATTTACAAAAGGGGGTGGTGATGAACAGAGTGTCTGAATTGAGCAGACCACTCTTACCCAGTCCAAAGATCAGGGCTTGATCCATCACCGTTATTTATCTCACTGCCCCATCCCAGCTCAGAATCTGGCTATATGCAAATCAGTCTGTCCCTGGCCCAGTGCATCATGGGAACAGGGCAGACTAAACTACCAAGCCAATTCTTTACCAGAAAGGAGACAAGCTACCGGGGACCGGTTTCTGGCATTTCAGCCTCTTCGGCCCGGCTTGCTTGAATCCTGATGGAGCAGTGAGAAAGGGACTGCTTTGTTTCCTTCCCAGTGTAAGAATTGGCTTTTGTAGTTTGGTTTGCCCTGTTCCCATCATGCACTGGGACAGGAACAGACTAATTTGCATACAGCCAGGTTCTGAAACTGGGATGGTGCAGTGAGCTAAAAAACGGTGTGGGATCTAGCCCTGATCTCTTGACTGGGTGAGAGTATTCTGTTTAATTCAGAGACTCTGTCCCTCACCACCCCTTGTTGTAAATATCTTTGTACTTAGGGGCACCATCAGGCGGCACCACTGTGGCAGCAGAGGGAGCTTCGACATCACATACTGCAGTGGCAGGGCCGAGCACCAGCCAGCCTGGCCAGGAGGAGGAGGAAGAGGATGAGGAAGGAGACACCCCAGGGCTTGGAATGGAGGGAGTCCTGGTGATTGATTTCCAGGCAGTGCACTCCCCAGTACTGCCCAGCTCACCCCCCTTGCAATTTTCACCATACAACTCCCCAACAAGGCAGACCATTCCGCCGACAACAGCTCCTGCCACAACCGTGGCCTTGCCACCCGTCCTACCTGTCCTGGGAGCAGGGGCTCCGGGACCGGCCAGCACCACACCACCACCAGTGGCACCCCAGCCCACTCAGCAGGCCGGAGGCAGCAGTGCCAGACGCCGTGCCACCACCACCACCACCACCACCACCACTGCTGCACCAGCACGGGAGGGCAGTGTGTTCCTGGGCCTGGAGGGCCAGATGGTCAAAATCCAGCGCCAACAGGCCAGATCCACCATGGCCTGCCAACGCCAGCTCCTGCAGCACAACCTGCAGATGGGGGAGTTGGTGAAGGGGTTCCAGGCTGTTGTGGACAGCAACAAGGAGGTGGCAGCAGGGTTGGGCAGGCTGACCACTGCCATCACCCACTCCTCTGCCAGGCAGGAGGAGCATGAGGTTGCGCGCAGGAGGGATGCCCGGGTGCTCAACCGGGCCATGGCCCGCCTTGCAGCGGCGACCGCACAGCTGTGCCATCGTAGCTCAAATCAGGAGTCGGTGCAGAGTCAGCATACTGCTGAGCTGACCAGGGGGATGGCCAGGATCACCACGGCCATGGAGGCCATGTTAATATCAAACGCCGCCTCCAATCCTGCCCTGGACCTGGGTGATGCTGGTGACAGCAGCAGCCGCAGCAGCCCGGCCAGCGCTGCATCAGAGCCAAGGAGGAGCACCAGGCGCTCCGCTGATGCTGCTGGCCATTCGGAGGGGGCCGAGGGACACTCCAGTGGGTCTGGAAAGCGGGCCAAAAAATAGGCTGGCAAGGGGGGATGATCATACCAGAACCCTGGACTTTATTTGTTTTGACAGACTCCATTTTTTGATGCACTTCAGTGATGTAACTGTGGTGCATCACTATTAAAAATTTTATTTTCCAAGCAACATTTAGCTGTCTTTGCATCTGTACTCAGTCAGAAATAGTTCTCAGTGATCTCCTCACGTCTGTATCTGCCATCACATGGCGTACACACCCCAGCTGGCTGTGTCAGTGGCACAGCTTCGTCGTCGTCATAGTCCTCGTAGTCAGACAACTCCACCTCAGTGCCCTTCTTGACCGCAAGGTTGTGTAACATTGCACATACAGCTATGATCTTGCAGCAGGTGATGGGGGTATACTGCCTTGCACCTCCACTCTTGTGCAGGCATCTGAATCTACTTTTCCAGATGCCAAAGGTCCGTTCAACAACATTCCTGGTGCGTATGTGGGCACGGTTATACCTCCTTTGGCTGGGTGTGGAGGGGTTGAGGTAGGGGGTGAGTATGAATGAGCGGAGGGCATATGCACTGTCGCCTGGAAGAGAAAGGGGTCACATTAGACACATGCATACATGTATTACACCTACCTACTATGTGTTATGGGGGTCTGATGATGTGGCTCACCTAGGAGGTATCCTTCTCCAAAATCGCCAGCCATCAGCCGTGCATATATGCCGCTCTGTTGGAATATATAGGAGTCATGGGTACTCCCTGGAAATTTTGCTACCAGGTCTGTGATGGTGCACTTGGCATTGCAGATCACCTGCACGTTGATGGTGTGTGTCGATTTCCGATTGCGGTATATGTATTCGGTGTCCGCTGGTGGGCAAATCGGAATATGCGTGCCATCTATGCAACCGATGACTTGGGGAAAGTGTGCCATCTGGTAGAAGTCCGCTTTGGTTTGTAGCAGTTCTGCGTGGGTTGCAGGGAATGAGATGTATTGGTCCATCCTGTCTATCATGGCGTCAAGGAATATGTGGAAGAACCTTGACAGGCTGCTCTGGCTCACCCCTCCTGCTGCTGCTACTCCACTTTGATAGCTGCCAGACGCTACCAGGTGTAGGCTGCATAGCACCTGGACGTGCGCAGGGATGGCGTGTGCCCTTGGGGTGTGGTGGTCCAAGTATGGCTTAAGGTCCCTGATGAGCTCAAGTATGGTGTCAGAGTCCAGCCTGTATCTCTGTAGGATCTCAGCCTCAGTGAGCATGAACAGGGTTATCCTCTGTCTGTAGACCTGTTCATTTCTTAGCCATTCCCTCAGTCCTTCCTGCTGTAGCCGTAGCCGCCTCGCAATGACATAGAAAGCTGCCATCCTGCAAGTTGCAATGCATTTTGGGACTGTTTATATGGGTTGGAGTTGGTTACCACCTGATTGCAATCCATGGTAAATACCGAGTGAATTCTACCGATTTTGAGCCGATTTCGGTGTTTCTGTGCCTCCCTACATCTCCCCAACTGTCGGAATCGGGGAATTTCCCGATCGGAGATTCATACGAATCGGCATGTTTTCCGATTCGGAGCATGTCCGAATCGGTTTTTTTTCCGATTCGGTACATGGACCGAATCGGTGATTTTCCGAATCGGTGTCACTAACGAATCGGTAGTAGGACCGATTCGGTGATTTTCCGAATCGGTGTCACTAACGAATCGGTAGTGGGACCGAATCGGTGATTTTCCGATTCGGTGTCACTAACGAATCGGTAGTGGGACCGAATCGGTGATTTTCCGATTCGGTGTCACTAACGATTCGGTACATGGACCGATTCGGTCTTTGTAACCGAATCGGTGTTTTTCCGATTCGTTACATATCCGATTTTCGGTATGTACGTATCGGATTCTTTCACATTCGGTACACATTCCGAATCGGTTTTCTATCCGATTCGTTCTGTTTTTGGTTCCCTACATCTCGATGGCTGTTTACCGATCGGTAAGGGCCAAAAATCGGTATTTTCGGCCGATACCGATCGGTAAAGCCCTACCTACATCGGGCCCTAAATCCTTAAAAATTCTGCAAAATTACGGAGTTACCCTTGATTTGCATGATCCTTGGCGTATATGTTTTCCAGCTAAAGCAGAATTTACGTGCTGGTCAGGCAGATTTAGGTCCTCATCACGTATAGATTTTTTTTAGTCTCTAGAAATCTTTGTTTTAGTCAGCAGAGATTTCTCTATGATGGATTTTCGGATCATGCTATGCTAGAGATTCAGTTAGAAAACTCTGTAAAAATACCCAAACGATGGGTGTTTAACAGACAATATTTAAGTGATAAAGTCTGGGTTAAATTTATGAAGGTAGAGATTTAAAAATTCCTTATTCAAAATAGTGAGTCTGCTCTGTTAAACACAGTTTTGGACTCACTTAAGGCCTTTATCCGTGGAATAATCATCGGAAAGGATGCAGCCAATTTAAAGGAATTTAGAGCTAAGAAGAGAAATTTAGAGCAAAAAGTGCAAGCACTTAGCTCTACAATGTTATATAATCCATCTATAGCCAATCAGCATCAGCTTGATCAGGCTAAATGTGATCTTAGTGCTAATTGCTACGCTCAGAACGAAGCTGTCTTTCGGCAACAACATCGTATGAAGAAAGCAGATTTTTGGCCTGGCAGGCTAGGGAACATTCTGCTGCGAACCAAGTTAAAGTGTTAAAATGTCCTCTCAATGATTCAGTGACAGATGACCCGATTAAAATAGGAGATATAATGCTTAAGCACTATGAATCTATCTATGGCCAGCACCAGAGAGTAGATACCCTTTTGTGAGAAACTTTCTTACATAATAATGAACTACCTACACTTTCAGAAACAGAACAACAATCCATGACTAGTTTATTTTCTATGGAGGAATTAGAGAGAGCTATTAAAGATCTTCCTAATGGTAAGGCCTGCGGCCTAGATGATTTTTCATCAGAATTTATTTAGGTCTTTTTTTTGTGCATTTGCTGATTTTTTTCTTACACTAATAAATTCCATGCTAGAGGAAGGGACAATACCAGAATCCTTCAGACAGGGAAATGTAGTAAGTTTCTTGAATAAGGGGAAGAACAGCAAAGATCCAAATTCTTGTCGTCCGATAACATTGTTAAATTCGGATTACAAAATAGTAAGTAAACTACTATCATTACGTTTTAATCAATGTACGGCGAAATTGATCCATCCAGATCAAAATGGTTTTATCGCGGATAGACAGTTAGTTACTAATAATCATTATCTAATTGAGGCTTTGGATTATTTTGAGACACGTGGGATACCTGCTTTAGTTTTTCTATTAGATGCTGAAAAGGCTTCCGACCTTGTGGTGTGGGAGACATTGTTTATTATTTTAGGTCACTTTGGGGTTTCTGTTAAAATGATATCCTTGATTCGTAATTTGTATGCCAATGCCAAAGCTAATGTAATCATCAACACCTCAGTGGCTGGGTCAGTCTTAGTTAAAGGAGGCACAAGACAAGGATGTCCTTTATCGCCAGTCCTTTTTGCTTTTTTCATTGAACCTTTGGCAATAGCAATAAGGAACTGTGCTGAAATACCCTCTCCAATTCCATCAATGGCAAAACTGAAATGATATGCGGATGGCATCATGCTTATTATAAAACCTGAATTGAGAGTCCAAGCTAAAGTATTTCAGCTTTTTGAGGACTTTGAGGCCTTAGGGGGATATCGTATAAATAAAAAGAAAACCGAAATACTACAATGCGGGGGCGCAGCTTTGGATTTACATTCTGACATTCTCTCTTGTACCAATACTAGACCCAAGGGATATCTGGGAGTTTTTTCCCGGCATCTGTCAGGGATTTATATCATCTGAATTTTGATCCCCTCCTTCGAAGGGTTCAGGCATTGTTTTCATGTTTGAATTCTCTGCCATTATCTATTTTAGGCTGTGTGGCTTTAATCAAAATGTGTGTTCTTCCCCTGTTTAATTTTTTGTTTTCAACCATTTCATGTTCTTTGAAAGGCTATTTTTTACTCGAGTTGAATCCATGTTTACAGCCTTTATTTGGGCATAGAAAACGCCTCATATTGCACTTAGCACCTTATATGAAGATCTGGACCAGGGAGGGCTTGCCCTTCCTATTCTCAGGGATTATTATAACGCATATTTTGCAAAGTACTTATCCAGATTTAAATTTCAACTACAAGCAAAAAAACTATTTATAAATACTTTTATTGATCTAATGTGCAATGAAAATCAGATACATGCTCCTCTACAGATGTTTAAATCTCACAAATTAGTTCGCTATAAGTCCCTACAGTGTTTTTTAAAAAAAAGTCAGGCTCTGTTTAAAAGATATTTTATCCCTGTGATTAATTCAGCAACCATATTATCCAGCATTCTGCCACTGGCTGGTGTTACACAATGTTCAGATCTAACTGTTACTTGGGCTGCAGTAAGATTTTTGAAAGTCTCAGATTTTCTGAGAAATGGGAAATGGATCACTCTGGTGGAAATGTCTCAATTGATTACTAGGAACTTCATTCTACTAGGGTCATATAACATTCTGTACAAATTCCTTGCTCAACTGGATATTACTCAGTTGGACCAACAAAGTCAATTAGTCACTGAGTTATTAGTTGAAGTACCTGGTAGAAAAAACTGGGGGTATGGAAGCTTCATCTTGCTCAAAGCAGGAAGGTGGATCTCAGTCAGAAGGCTATTAAAAAATGGCTGGATCAGGAAAATCAGGCCATGCCTCTGAATGTTTGGTCAGTGGTTAAAAAATTTATTTTTAGCCCATTACGAGGGGCAAATTGGCGGAGAATGCTATTTTTTAGTAAGTGGCTACTTTACCAAACACCTTTTTCTATCTCCAAAATGTATCCTAATCATTCTCCACATTGTTTTCGATGTAATCATCATTCTCCAGCTAACTGGTCACATGTTATGTTTCATTGTGCCAAGATCTCTAAATTTTGGGAAGAGATTTTCTGCTATCTTGAGATCGAATGTTGTATCAAGATGGTAGTGAATGAGAAATTAATTGTGTACGGTTTTGATCATGATCTTTCTTTTCCTGACCAGATGGTTAAATTGGTATACATTGCCATGGCAGTGGCTAGATCGCTTTTATTACAACAATGGCGTACAGAGCAGATTCCATCTATCTATGAGCGGCTACATAAGATAAAAAGGGTTAAACACAGTGAGCGGACCTTCTTTTTACAAGTGGGAGGTACTAGAAAATTTAATAAGATCTGGGGGGCATTTTTTGATTAAAATCGAGAGGAATTATTGATATTACTTGATGTAGTAGTTTTAAAGCTCTACAGCACATTAAATGCTTATATTGTGATTTTAATTAATTCCCTGCTTTTGGATTGCTTGGTGTTTGGTATATGACTTATTTATCAGGCTTATGTAAATGTTTAGTATGCTAAAAGAGTTTTAGAAGTGTCGATTGGCTGTATATTATTTATAACTTTGTATTATTATACAGGACTTCATAAAAAAAAAAAATCTACACTTAGGGCCCTAATATAAGATTTTGGTGGGGTGGTGGCGCGGCGGTTCAAACCACAGTGTCATGGCTCCGCCAAAGCTTGCGCTGCCCACTCGCCAGATTATGACTTGGTTGTAGTCTGGCAGGTGGGCAGCACGGCAGTTCCCCTGCAGTGTCCTTTAAAAGGAGGAGGAAGCTTTTAAAAAGGCACTGCAAAGGGAACGCCTCACAAGGTTCCTGCACGGCATGTACTCGTAAGTTCATGTCGCGCAGGAAGCTATGCGCATGCACACAGGGGAACACATGTTATGCCCCCCCTGTGTGCATCCACATATGTTTGAGGCACGGGGGACCCTGTAGGGCCCCCTTTGCTTCCTCTCCACCAGGCTTTTCATGGTAGTGGAGCCGCCATGAAAAGCCTGACAGGGAAGAAACTCTTGAAATGCTTGGCGGGACCGTGGCGGTCTTATTGAGCACTAGAGACACAAGAGATCGGCTGATCTCGAAACGCGTTGGGTGTTTTTGTCTGTCAAATAAACTCTGACAACACCGTTCTACAATTGGGCCCCGACTCTGGTTTTTGTCAAAAGGAACACGAACCTGGAGTGTGTGAAATTATAGGGGGCCATCTCAGTGTGTGTCGAATATATATATATATATATATATATATATATATATATATATATATATATATATATATATATATATATATATATATATATATATATATATATATATATATATATATATATATATATATATATATATATATACGGCTCCAGTCGCCGAGTCACAACCACCGCAGCACCAAATCGAAGAGTGCGTCGTCGTCAAGGACTGACACGACCAAGTCCTTATGTATAAAGCAATCCTCTACCCACAGGCACAGGAAGACGACGCCATGTTCTGGTTTTGTCAAAAGGTTTTATTTTACAAGTCGGCTGCTGGGGTGTAAAATAAAACCTTTTTGACAAAAGCAGAACATGGCGTCGTCTTCCTGTGCCTGTGGGCAGAGGATTGCTTTATATATATATATATATATATATATATATATATATATATATATATATATATATATATATATATATATATATATATATATATATATATATATATATATATATATATATATATATATATATATATATATATATATATATATATTTATATATTTCACAACAAAAGCACCCATACTTGGAGGCCCACTTGCAGTGTTTTATCCTTTTATTTCTGCGTGGCAGCTCAAAAACAACATCCTTCTACACAGAAAAGTTATTTGGCCATCATTTTCCTACGCGTTTCGTGCGTCTCCCGCCCTTCTTCTCAGGTGGTGGCATTACATGGACCAGCAGCCGGCAGGTAATTAAGTACCATAGTAAGTCCCACCCAGTGGGCGTATGCCGAATGCATTGTGGTTATTATAGTTCTTTGAAGTTTAAATCCATAGTGGACTGCCACTGCCACGTCCTTTAGTGTTTTAAAAAAAACCCCAGTGGGCATTCTGATAGTCGGTTGATGTCCCAGAGCTGTATGATACTCCTTGCAGAAAACAACGCTGCTCCGTTTGCGCTGCACTCGTGGCCGCACTGGAACCACTCATCCGCGGTCGGGGCTCTCCGCGACCAGGCAGGCCGCTATATAATTCACAACAAAAGCACCCATACTGTCAAATAAACTCTGACAACACCGTTCTACAATTGGGCCCCGACTCTGGTTTTTGTCAAAAGGAACACGAACCTGGAGTGTGTGAAATTATAGGGGGCCATCTCAGTGTGTGTCGAATATATATATATATATATATATATATATATATATATATATATATATATATATATATATATATATATATACGGCTCCAGTCGCCGAGTCACAACCACCGCAGCACCAAATCGAAGAGTGCGTCGTCGTCAAGGACTGACACGACCAAGTCCTTATGTATAAAGCAATCCTCTACCCACAGGCACAGGAAGACGACGCCATGTTCTGCTTTTGTCAAAAGGTTTTATTTTACAAGTCGGCTGCTGGGGTGTAAAATAAAACCTTTTTGACAAAAGCAGAACATGGCGTCGTCTTCCTGTGCCTGTGGGCAGAGGATTGCTTTATATATATATATATATATATATATATATATATATATATATATATATATATATATATATATATATATATATATATATATATATATATATATATATATATATATATATATATATATATATATATATATATATATATATATATATATATTTATATATTTCACAACAAAAGCACCCATACTTGGAGGCCCACTTGCAGTGTTTTATCCTTTTATTTCTGCGTGGCAGCTCAAAAACAACATCCTTCTACACAGAAAAGTTATTTGGCCATCATTTTCCTACGCGTTTCGTGCGTCTCCCGCCCTTCTTCTCAGGTGGTGGCATTACATGGACCAGCAGCCGGCAGGTAATTAAGTACCATAGTAAGTCCCACCCAGTGGGCGTATGCCGAATGCATTGTGGTTATTATAGTTCTTTGAAGTTTAAATCCATAGTGGACTGCCACTGCCACGTCCTTTAGTGTTTTAAAAAAAACCCCAGTGGGCATTCTGATAGTCGGTTGATGTCCCAGAGCTGTATGATACTCCTTGCAGAAAACAACGCTGCTCCGTTTGCGCTGCACTCGTGGCCGCACTGGAACCACTCATCCGCGGTCGGGGCTCTCCGCGACCAGGCAGGCCGCTATATAATTCACAACAAAAGCACCCATACTTGGAGGCCCACTTGCAGTGTTGTATCCTTTTATGTCTGCGTGGCAGCTCGAAAACAACATCCTTCTACGCAGAAAAGTTCTTTGGCCATCATTTTCATACGCGTTTCGGGTGTCTCCCGCCCTTCTTCTCAGGTGGTGGCATTACATGGACCGGCAGCCGGCAGGTCATTAGGTACCATAGTTAGTCCCGCCCAATGGGCGTATGCCGAGTGCATTGTGGGTATTGTAGTTCTTTGAAGTTCAATAACGACCCCGCCTCTGGCTATTTTGATTCTCTGTACATCAAGGAGACATAGATTATTTGACTTCAATTTTCAGTTGGCACTGTAGGGATTGCTGAGTTGACAGAGATTCTGCAAACCAGACTGTATTGTTTTACAGCATTCTGAATGATTTGCAATTTCTTGACAACTGATAGTGAGCTGCCTAAATAAAGAAAGTTGCCGTAGTCTAGGCTGATTGAATAAGAACTGGACCACTGTACTAAGTGCTTCTATGTGTACATATGTACAACTCTCTGATCTGAAACGAGTAACTCACACCAAAAGTGTAAAATATGTTTGTTAGACCTGACATCATTGGCGTGAGTCTCCCTTCCATTTTTGACGGATTGCCTCCTCTGTTTTGTTATGTTTTTGCTGGTTGTATGTTTTGGGCCCTGTGCCACTGCTAATCAGTGCCACTGTGCAAGTGCTCCCTATGTTAAATTGATATAGGAGGAGCGCCAGAGGAAACCCTGTCTGTGCCCGTCCGTGCTCTGTACGGACTTAGGGCCAAGACCCCTGCCGATTTCAGATATTCCAAGGACGAGCTATTGGCCATAGGTAAGAGTGTGGAAGGAACATCTCTAAATGCTCTACCACAGTCCTCCTTAATGCTGGATTGTGGGCTGATCAATAGCAGATCCCTGGTAAAACATCACCAGGAAGTGTCAGACTTACTAATTGACATGGACCTAGATGCCCTATTCATCACGGAGACGTGGACTAGTGTGGACACCTCTGTTGAGTTGGGCTTGTCGTGCCCGGAAGGGTACAAGCTATTCCATAAACCTAGGCCACTGGGTAGAGGAGGGGGGCTTGGAATGATTTATAAAGACAAGTGGGATTTTTCCCCTCTACAAGTTGACGGGGTGGCGGGGGTGGAGCTACTGGGGTTCTCCCTGCAAGAACCAAAAGCTAGGATCCTGACTGGATTGTTATGCTATAGACCACCAGGTGCGATCACACAATACCAGGCGCTGTTTGACACTATTGCTGCCCTTGCCCTGTCTCACTCCAGAATGTTGATTCTGGGAGACTTTAATCTATGGGACAATGGGTCCCTGGGGAGTCATCTGAGGGATTTGAAGGACATTTGTGGTAACTGGAGTCTTGATCAGCTGGTACAAAAACCAACCCACTCAGGGGGATATATCCTAGATATGGTCTTTGCTAACCAGACTGAGACTATGGTGACTGATATCCTACTGCTGGACCGACCACTCCCTAATCCATTTACAGATCTCCCTACTCACTGAGGGGAACGGAAGTGAGTGCCCGGTGACTTATAGGAAGGGACGGAATTGGTCTAAATTACCACAGGATAAAACAAAGCCTATCTTTATAAGCAACATATCCTATGATCCAGAGGAATCGGTAAACCTGAACTATCAGAAATACTGCAAACACATCATAAATACCCTGGATACATTTGCTCCTCTGAAAAATATACAAAATAAGAGGAAACCATCTGCTCCCTGGTTTAATGATAAGCTGAAATCCCTACGCAATGCACGCCGACAGGCAGAAAAGAAATGGCGTAGATGCTATTCGGAACTGGATAAAAAAAACTGCTGAAAATGGAACAGGCAAAATATAAAGGAGCTATTGCCAAAGCTAAGGCACTCTTTTATGCCACCACTATTCTCCAGTCCCCTAACAGTACTAAAACCCTTTTTAACATCATAAGGGATCTCTCACACCCCACTTGTACAAGCAACAAGGTGGTTGCTACCCAAGAACTATGTGATGAGATTGCATTCCACTTTGAGGAAAAGATTGCTAAAATTGTAGGGGGACTGAAGGAGGAAACGACTAACTGCAAAGAGGTGCAGATAGAAGAAGAGGAACCTAAACCAATTTCGTCATCATTGGAAAATGTCATCCCTCTTACAGAGGAGCTCTTTTTAACCCTGGCCCATATTGTGTCGTCAGGATCGCCTTTATACCCCTTCCTCACAGGATCTGGAAGGAATATGGGCCACAGCTGTTCCCTTGGATGCATCAGATTTGTCGCCAATCCCTTGAGGAAGGCACAGTGCCGGAAGCATGGAAACAGGCAGTGGTTACTCCCCTGTTAAAAAAGCCTTCGCTGGACCCTACTATTCCGGCACACTTCAGGCCCATATCCCTCCTGCCCTACCCGATAAAAATCGTGGAAAGGCTGGTCAGCAGATCCCTGTCAGGATATTTGGAAGACAATTGTCTACTGGACAAGTACCAATTTGGCTTCCGCCCAGGCCACGGAACAGAAACTGCATTGGCAACCATGTTGGACAACCTTCGAATGCGAGCCGACATTGGCAATTCCTCAGTCTTGGTGCTGTTGGACATGTCGGCCGCATTCGATACGGTTAGCCATGCAGTTCTGCTAAGTAGGCTGGAAAAACTGGGCGTGAAGGGCAAGGCCCTGAGGTGGATACAATCCTACCTGACAGGCAGACAACAGATAGTGACTCTAGCACCCTTTTCATCTTCCAAGTCCCCAGTCAGTCATGGAGTACCTCAGGGCTCCTCGATCAGCCCTATTCTTTTTAATATCTATTTGCAGCCTTTGATCCCTATGATCAAATCTTATGGAATAGATTTGATAAATTACGCTGACGACACCCAACTGGTGTTCTCCTTAGAAGGACGACAGGCGGTGACAATGGAGACCTTTCAGAAATGCATGAGCAGGGTCTCCAGATGCCTGAAAGTAAACTCCCTCCAATTTAACGAGAGTAAGACAGAGGTAGTCTATTGCTCGTCAGCCAAACTGAGTCAGCAACATTCCTACGAGATCTGGCTTGCGCCGGGAGCTGATCCTTGCATCCCAGTCAAGACCGTGCGTAATTTAGGGGTAATGTTTGATGCGGATCTCCAAATGACCTCTCAGACCAATAAAACCATCAGTGTCTGCTTTGGATTGCTCAAAGCGCTCAGACAGATTTTGCCCCTTCTGCCTGATGAGTCTAGACCGCTAGTGGTTAGGAGTGTGATCCTGGCCAGACTGGACTACTGTAACTCCCTATATCTAGGGGCCCCCTTATACATCTTACAGGGGCTCCAGAGAGTCCAGTCCATAGCGGCCAAGCTGGCACTTAAAAGACCTCGCAGCTCCTCCACTACGCTGGCGCTCAAAGATCTACACTGGCTGCCAATCGGGAGTAGAGTCGCTTTTAAGTCCTTATGTATTGTGTATAGAGCCCTGCACAACACGGGACCTATTCCTTTACAGGAAAGGCGCAATGGGTATAAGCCTACCAGGTCCCTGCGTTCCTCTAGCCTGGGTTTGGCAGCAACCACTAGGATCAGGAGATCGAGGATGGGAGGCAGAGCCTTCTGCACCTCCGCATCTAGGATGTGGAACGAGCTTCCCCAGAACATCAGGCAAATTGACACCCTATTGGATTTAGAAAGAGTCTGAAAACATGGCTGTTTGCCAAAGTTTAATCCCCTTAACTCCATTTAATGGAACTGGCGGCTGTTTTACATGTCATGACAGCCAATGTATTGTTGTTCCATCTGACTACTTCCTGTTCGGGCGCCAGGATACCCGTAGGGTGACAGTTGCGCGATACAAATACAAATACAATACAATACAATACAATATACTGATGGGATTCCATGATTGGCTTATTTGATTTACTGTCAGCCCCTAGTACAGTGAACCATGTGTGCCCAGGGCTTGTAGATCAGATGCTGCTGGTGGGCTTGCAGCACTGGTTGTGCCACCCACAGAAGCAGCTTGTAAACTGTGTCTCAGGCCTGCCACTGCAAGGCCAATGGGTAGTCTGTGACTACCATGTCGACTTGGCGAAGGGCACCCCCTTGCCAGTCCGTAAACCTTCCCTTTGCTTCATATTAGACACCCCTATGGTAGGCCCAAGGGCAGGGTGCATTGTAAGTATAAGGTAGGACATGCTCTGATGTGTGTATAATGTCCTAATAGTGAATTACAGCCGGAATGGGCAGTTAAGATTGTTACATTCCTACAATCCTAACTGACTCAGGGAACATGGTAGAAATTCGAGTTCAGCATGCCTGAACTTATAACAATAAAATACATATTTTAGTAAAGTTTATTTTAATATCCTGTGTTTGCAAATACCACTTTTAGAAAGTAGCTATTTGCTTGCCTAACCATTTGAGCGCGCCTCTGCCGACTTGTGTATTCCTTGTCTGGGTTTGTGTGTGACAGACTGGGGTAAAGTTTGGAGTCCTAACTTTACTACTACTAAATTGAGAAAAATCCTAATTTTAAGACTTTTGGTATTCACAGAAGGCATTTAAGAGTCCTAAAGTTAGTAGTCCTAACTTTACTACTACTAAATTGAGAAAAATCGTAATTTCAGGACTTTCGGTATTCACAGAAGGCATTTAGGAGTCCTAAAGTTAGGAGTCCTAACTTTACTACTACTAAATTGAGAAAAATCCTAATTTTAAGACTTTCGATATTCACAGAAGGCATTTAGGAGTCCTAAAGTTAGGAGTCCTAACTTCTGTGAATACCGAAATGAGTAAGTTCATTCTGTGAATGCCAAAAGTAGTAAGTTCATTCTGTGAATACCAAAAGTAGTAAGTGCAATCTGTGAATACCAAAACAGTAGTAAGTTTAGGATTGAGTCTTAAATTCATTCTGTGAATCGGGCCCTAAATATTTCTACCCTCCAGAGCCCTTGTTCAAAATCACAGGTTCAGTGAGTTTTGATATGATAAAAAGCCTCTCCTGGGTTCATAATTATAAGATTCCAGGAAACTCATGGAGATTTTTCAGAAAACTCTTCGGGTCGGAGGTTGCACCTCCAGTAGCCCTCCTACAGCACTAAACCCCAGTGGTAATAATCCTGTCCCTTCTTGGGGGCACCTTGAGTCCATTATTTTAAATTTTTGAAAGTACACAGGTGCCTATGGGGCAATCCCTCACCTCGCAGCATGCATAATAAAGGAGAAACTTTTCCTAATAAGCCACATAATGCACCATATTTTCTCTTGAGTTCTGGGTGCCCAGGTCCACTAAGACTCTCTCAGCCTTGTTTGTTGGGGGACTTGAAGAAGCCCAAAGACATCCATCCAACATCAACAACAGCTCTAACACCTCGAAAGCTGTATTCAAAATTTTGAAAGATCTTACCGCAAAGAAAACGGCCAACACCACTATCTCCTCCCCTGACCTCTGCAACAATATGGCCAACTTCTTTACCAACAAGATCATGAAAATCTACGACACTTTTCCTAAAGGCCCGCAGCCATTGGCCATTTTTGATCCTACTAGGCCCTCTCTCTCCTCCCTACCCACGCTTGAGCGAGAGAGTTTCCAAAAAATCTGCAAAAAGATTAAATCGGGCTCCCCGGCAGACCCCCTTAAACCGGATACCTTCTGTGAAGCCCATGAATCTATCACTGAGCACATCCGAGATATCATCAACCGGTCCCTTTCGACCGCTAAAGTTCCCTCCAAGTGGAAGCAGGCCTGGGTTTCTCCCATTCTAAAAAAACCCACTCTAGACCCCTCGCTCCCTGAGAACTTCAGACCTATCTCCCTGCTTCCCTGGCCTGCCAAAATCATCGAGGCACACGTCAATAACATTCTGACAGATTTCCTCCTTACCAATAACATCTTGGATGACTCTCAACACGGGTTTAGAGCTGGCCATAGCACTGAGACCGCCTTGCTCAGTGTTTCAGAGGACCTCCGTACCATCCTTGACACCGGAGGCATGGCAGCACTGGTCCTGTTGGACCTTAGTGCTGCCTTCGATACGGTGTCACACGAGGTCCTCTTGATGAGATTGGAGGAAATTGGTATCACAGGGTCAGCTCTGGGATGGTTTAGAGACTTTCTTTTCAATAGGTCTTTTAGAGTCTCTACCCCTCCACACATCTCTGAGGAACATAACATAGGACAGGGAGTACCGCAAGGCTCTTCCCTGAGCCCTACCCTGTTCAATGGATATGTCCGCCCCCTGGCAGAGGTGGCTAGAAGAAATGGACTTGCCCTGGTATCTTATGCAGACGACACCCAGTTGGTGGTGTCACTTATGGACAACAGTGGTCTGGAGGCACAACACTTTAAACAGACACTCACTGACATCACCAACTGGATGACGGTGAATTTTCTTCAATTAAACGCCGGGAAAACGGAGATTCTCCTCCTGGGCAAAAACACTTCGTCCTGGGGTGACAACTGGTGGCTGGAGGCGCTAGGCCCCTCCCCTACGCCTAAGGAATGTGTCAAAAACCTGGGAGTTTGGGTGGATTCTGCTCTAAAGTTCACGCACCACACAAAAAAGGTTGCCGCCACATGCTTTGGCGTCTTGCGTAACATCAGGCCCATTCTGAAGTTCTTTGACTGCTGCACTCGCCAACTAATCGTCCAGGCGACCATCCTTTCCAGACTGGACTATGCCAGCTCCCTTCTATTGGGGGCTAATCTAGCTGAAATTACTAGATTGCAAAGAGTTCAGAATGCGGCGGCCAGGGCTCTGGTGGGTCTCCCGCGCCAATCCTCGGTATCTGGAACCCTGAAGAAACTGCACTGGCTCCCGGTGGGCAAAAGGGTCCAGTTCAAAGCATTGTGCCTCGCTTTCAAAATCCTTAAAACTTCCTCCCCCCCAATGCTTCGCCCACTCCTGTCAGAGTACATCCCTAGGAGATCGCTCCGGTCAGAGGGGCAGCATCTTGCGATCATTCCCCGCATTAGATTGGCCAGAATGGGCGGCCGCTCTTTTAGCTTCCTAGCGGCCAAGTTATGGAACAGTCTTCCCGAAGCTATCCGTGGGATGCAAGATCTCCTAGCCTTCAGAAAGGCTGTTAAAACACACCTTTTTCAACAATAGTTTCTCCCTTAGCGTCTCCACCTCACTGTAAACTGTACTCTGTCCTTCCGCAGCGCCGGGACGCCCCTTCGCTGGGGCAGCCGTGCGCTATACAAATCTCCATAGCATAGCATAGCATAGCATGGTGTCAGCCGGATTCCTGCGTGAGCGCGCAAAAGCTGACACATCTGATGTTCTGCTCCCACATAGCGAGAGTAGTTTCTCTCTGCTCCCACCAGTGGGAGGGAGCGGGGATCTCAATGAAAGAATGGCAGGCCCCTCCCTCCGACATTGGCAACACATCCAACCAAAAGAATTCATAGTAGCCCTGGGGAAACGGGGCATACATTTGATGCACTGCTCTTCTGCAAGTTGGGGGCCCCAGGCACAAATCTGTGCTTAAGGGAGGTGGCTTCATGCACTCCCTCTTCCCCAAAATGGTAAAGAAGGAACATTGCACTGACCCCCCAGTCCTGACCCATCCATGGATATTTTGAGAAATCTATTCAGTTTTAAACTTCACTATGTACCTTGCCCCCTGGAGGACCAGGCTGTTTCTCAGGGACCCAAGGGCCAATTTGTACAAGTCTGGCGGCTATTCATCACCATTAGGAGTATTTTCTTCAGGCCGTCTAACCTCTACAGGGTTGCTTTTTGTGGGAAGCTATATTTTCTGGCTCCCTGCACCAGACCTGTCCTCTATCTAGGCTCCTGGTGCTCTCTGGGGTTTTTTGCCCAGTCGCTAACCAGCAGAACATCACCCTGTTGCAATACAGAAATGTCAAAGTCTCCTGGCTACGTGAAGGGTACCCATGTGTCAACAGAGTCAATGGCCCGTGCACAGATATCCCAGTGGCACAATTCTGGGTCCCCTAGCAGATCAATCCCCCCAACTCTACCTTAGGGAGCAAATTGGGACCATCACCTCTGGCCTGGAGAAACTATTTCCAATCCAGTAGTTATCTGGAGTCAAAATCCCAAGGTCCATCCTTAAAGGGTCATCAGGTGACCTCTCCTCCTTTCTGGGCATGCTTTCCACTTGGTCACTTGCAACTGCAGTGCCTTCTCAATTGTGTCTCTCTTTTGCAAGGATTTTTAAGTAAGGTGCAAAGTTGCCAATGCTAGGGTGCCGTCTCATCACTCAACATCTAGCCCAACGCTCCTTCAAATCATTCTGGAGCAATACAATATGGCGGCCTCCACTTGTCTGGGGAAAGAGCTTTCCTGAGAGCCTAAGCATTGCCTCTAGCTGACCCTTCTGCCTTCTGCATCGTTCCCCAGTATAGGCAACATGGGTACTAGGGTACACATGGAAGGGGTGGCTCTTGAACCTTCTGTCCTCCAATGGTTTTCTTCAAAATCCACTGAGGAGGGTCCTTATTCATTAAAATCCAACCACAATTTACCCGTAGAGTTGTACAGAGCACGCAGTTGTATTCCCACACTGCACACGCTCTCCGTGGGGTCATTATCTACTCACCTTGGGTGGGTTCTTGGATCCCCTGCACTTCTATGTCCTCATGACAATGTCTTGACCCGAGTTGTGGTTCTTACACGACATTCTTAGTATATGGTTTGGCCCCCCCTTGGGTCCACTGTGTTTTACGTGCTGTTTACTGTGATTCTTTGCTAAAGTATGGTGTTCATTGTGCATATCTCCAGGTAGAAGACATTTGTATGTGTTAGAGAGTATTATATAAAGAATAGATATTTTTATAAATACTTTGTGTGGTTCTTTTTCACGTAATCTTTACTATAAAATTGTACTCTGGTAATACAAGCTGCTTTACACTCCTACTGGACTAAGCCTGGAGACTACTCTCCACAGCTACCACTGAGAGAGCATCTAAGGGTGTCTAAGACCACTCATATCACCATAAGGGTTGACTGAAATGGTGTAAGGCACCCACTTACATTAGTGAACATCATATACCAGGCCAGCTTCTCACACTTGTTATAAGTAAAGGTCCAAAACTGGGTAGTAAAATGAGGAAAAATCCTAGGGTAATAAATAGTTGGAAACCATTTTCTACACAACCATTAAGTGTAGAGAATAAACATCTATTTTACCAAATTATGAATCACTAACAAACACTAATAGACATTCTAGAAAGTTACTTAATGTCAACATCTATTGTGATATTATTCATTGGATGACCCATTTAAATAAAAACTAGGTTTGTAATAATCCAATAAAAGCATGTAGATTGTCACTGCATTGGAAACCGGGTGGAAAAAAAGAAAGCAAGATCAGTGTTGTTCTTAAAAATGTTTTATTGATATATAGCTAGCCGTTGAACAAGAAAATAACATTCAAGTGAAGTGAAAGAATCTGACATGCAAATGCATATTTGAAGGCTTGCTGTGTGCTGCTTGGGACATTTGTGTCTTTGTTTTTAAAGGCCATTTCATGTGTGACAGATGGCGTGCTGCTGAGTTCCAGTGTCTGCAATAGGGAAGTAGATCTAAGTGAATAACACTGTACTGTCAATGTCTCCACTCTCTGTCACCACTCTTTAGGTAGATGGATATAAGGGTTGACCCAGTGTGTGTAGGAGCATATATCTCTGTATGCACTGACTTCAAAATCAGAAGTGTGCTGTCTTTTTAACAGTAGGATTGCAAAGTAAAATAGCATTACTGTCAGGCTAGGTTGGGAGCATAAAGGCCATTATTTAACATGATGCAGTTTCTCTCTTTGCCTATGATACATGCTGCAATCAACATTGTCATTGCCTTTAACAACTGTTGGTCTTGGTCCTCTCTACGTTTTTGTTAGCTTTTAGGACTCTCTGTGCATTACCACTGCTAACCAGTGCTGAAGTACTTTTCCCTCTCCTTTAAGCATGGTAAAATTATCTCACACCTAATTGGCACATTTAGTTCACTTGTAAGTTCCTATAAAGTGGTACTACATGTACGCGGACATGTAAATCAAATGCTGCTAGTGGGCCTGTAACACTTATTGTGCCACCCACTCAAGTAGCCCTGCTAAACATGTTACAGGTCTGTCATTGCAACCTGTGTGTGCAGTTTAAACTGCCATTTCGACACAGCAAATTTGCCAGGCCTCAACCTTCCCTTTTAATATATATGACGTATAAGTCATCCCTAGAGAAGGTCCCTAACAGCCTACAGAGCTTGGTGCAGTGTATTTTAAAATATTCAACATGTACATTTAACCTTTACATGTCCTGGTAGTGAAAAACTCTTATATTCGTTTTTTTCTACTGCAAGGCCTGCCTACCCATAGGATAACATTGGGTTACCTTATAACATTTAATACTTTATAACTTTAAATTGGGAGCGGGTGGGAATGTCATGTTTGGTGTCTAAATAAATGTAATTTAAACCCCTCTTTAAGTCAGAATTCGGAAAATGCCACATGACTAGGTGTATCTGACACTTAGCCTTTGTGAATTGCCCCCAGAGAGTGAGATAAAGGGGGGAATAAATGTTGACTGGATGGGCCAATTTTGGTTTGATAGACGTATTGCACGTACACATCACAAAGGTTTTGTCTCAGCACACTCATAAAGGGTTTTACACTAGTCTTTTGTGCCCCAGACAAGCTGGTGCCAGAGCAGGATGGAAGGAAATTCCAAACACAGTGCATGATCCCCAGTCCTTCCATTATAAAAACAGTGAGAAACCTTGATATTTTAATAGTTGGAGCTGAATCTAGGATTTGCAAATAGCCTTGATGATTAAATCTTATTTTTTTCATTTAGCAATCTGGGATATATATGTCCTTTTGGTTTTTCCTCAGAAACTCATAGCGCTAAATGTTTTGTCTAGTTCTATCTTGTCTTCAGTACCAGAGTTGAGAATAAATAGACGGCTGTTGATTATAAAACAATCCATGTAGTGCCCATCATCTCACCCTCTCGCCTTCCCAAATTGTTTATTGTTGAAAGTGCAACTCATAAAATGCATTACCTCAGGCGCGTAGTTGTTTGTCCCACTGACCACTCCCAAAAGCACTTTCTTCACATTTGCAAATAGGAAGGAGTCACACGGAAACCCTCTTTGTGAATGGGTTGCACCCTCCTTTGACTCCCAGAGGAATATACAACCTCTGTATGATTTGCAACCAAAGATTTTGTCCCAAACCATTGATACGCTGCCTTCAGAATTGCATTTTGGAAGGTACAAAGTAAACACACCTCTTTCCAAAGAGTAATTAGTTGTACCTTTCTAACCCCATTTAGCAATTTGATACCCTGTTACAGAAGCCTACAATAGGTTTAATGCATTTTAAAAAGCCATTTTGCGGCGGCAAGCACTGTGATTTAGCAAATCACAGGCTTTGTGAACACTAAATGTCTTTGTACATCCATCCCTCAGCTCCCTATTACCACATCTAAGATATCTTTTGGGGTGATAAATACCAGAATATGTTAGTAAACTGTAATCTGATTTGTTCTATTATTTGAAATAAATAGCAACAAGATACCACCTCTCCTTTTCTGGTGGCCCACATGTATTACATAATTGTTTTATTGTATATGTCTACTTGTGCAACCTACATACAACAAACCGTCCAAACATTCCATTATACACATACGTCTGTAATTAATAAAGGTCCTAAAATTACGTTATTTGCCATTCCTGCTAAAATCTCCGCTTCTCTGACTCTGTTGCACCAGTTTTTTTTAGTAACACTGTGGGGAGAAAGATTCCTACTAAATTTAACCCTAAGGTTTTCTGTTCAAAAGAATATTACACTATGATATGAATATATACAAATCTTCAATATATTGTCTGATTTTAAAAGATGTACGTATTTCTTAAATATCTAGAACAAGTTAATTCTTTGATGCTAATGTCCTATTAATAATCTCATATCTGTACGAGGTTTATAATCTGCAAATGTGGATTTAGGATTCTAGGAGTAGATACATCAGAATTTTTTTTCTTTTTAAACCAGATGCCTATTTGGTGTTAATGAGACATTTTGCATAATATCTATGATCCTTAAATCAAAGTAACAGTCTATTTGGGGCTTCCGAAGAAAACTATCTGATGAAAGAAGCACATTCAAAATGTAACTGGGAGACCGATATTAAACCTGAAAAAGTTAGCCCGCATTTCGAATGCCATTCGCCACTTACACAGGCTCCCAGTTAACCAGCATATTCTATTTAGCAGAATTTTTTGGGTGGAGTTTTATATAGCGTGACCTAGAACCGAAGTTATCAGAGCCCTTTGCATGAGCATCAGTTACATTACAAACGGACACATTCATTTTTGTTAGCTACAGGGAGATTAAGAGCCATATGTATGAAAATGTCCATTTGCGATTCTCAAGTAGTAATTTTTTGCGAATCGCTATTTGAGAATCACAAAACGCTATGTATGTAGGATTTGCAATACATTTTGCTAATCCTACATATTTCTTAATTGCGAATTGCAAATTGCGATTTGCAATCAAGGAATACCTCCCCATTCATTCCTATGGGGGCCAGAGGCCTTTAGGAATGAATGAGAAGACATTCTCAATTTGCTATTCTCAATTTCATAATCGCAAATTGAGAATGCAATTTCAAGGGTGCCAGGGCATCAAAAAGACACCCTGTTGCACCCCTGAAATGAGCATGGGTGCAGATGTGGCGCACATGCATGCCCTAAGGGCATGTATGTATTAGTCACATAACACTTTAAAAATGCAAAAAAGTGAATTTTTCAAAGAAATCGCAAATTACCACCAACTTGAAGTTGGTGATAATTTGCGATTCCTTAAGTCCAAATTGCACTTTTTCTGTGCTTCTTCCATTGCATTTAAGGAATCGCAATTTGCGATTCCTTAAATGCAATCGCAAAATAGGGAATCGTAAAATTTGGAATTCCATATTTTGCGAGGGGTGTTTTGTGTCATACATTGGACACTGCTGAATTGCGATCGCAAATGCCAATATTTTCTGTGTTTGTGATAGCAAAATTGCCTTCATACGTATGGCCCACAGTGATTTGCCCGAATCACAGAATGTTGAGCGTCGCTGCTGAGACTCGATCACTGTTCCCCAGGTCCGAGTTCTGAGGTTGACCATCCTAGCCATTAGGCCACATTCGTATAAAGTGAATCTAGTATGAAAAAGAAATAACTAATGCTCAGTGGGAATATTTTCATACGCTCTCCACATTTGATACTTTTGAGATCTCGCTCCTCGCTTTTTATAGTCTTGTAAAACAAAGTGCTATGGTTGATCCTTCAGAGTGGGTACCCCAATATTTTGGAAACTCATCCCTCTTTTTATTCAACCATAACCTCCTCTGGTACACTTTAGCATGAAATTGTAACCCTGGCTCTTTTAGTTACAGTGCAATTGAACAGGCTTTGTTAATCTCACTGTTCACCAAGAAACCATGTATAGGTGACTATTTGTGTTTTGTCAATACTCAGATAAGTAAATAACAATGGACGTTTTGGTGTAGTGTATAGGGGCCCAAGATGGTCTCAAACTGTGCTGCAATGAACTTGTGAGGGAGGTTTATGTGTGATGGCTACTAATGTCATATGGCCCATGCAGGCCCATTGTCGTTTTCCCTATGTTAGCCTGGGCACATTGTAGGCTGCACTCTGCTTTTCACACGTTACTATACAAACTTATTTTGCTTTCTGCCAATCTGTACTTTCACACAGAAACCTGCTGTTGATTTGCGTTCTGTTCTTTCCTGGGATTTAGTTTGAACACCTTAGACAAGGTCAAACAAAAATGCCTCTTGTTATTCTGTTCTTGTCCAGCTATAGCACCTAAAGAAAACACTCAAATGTAGCTGTTGTTTGGGAACACGCAGCTTTTGTCATACAGGTACGCACAGACATGCAAAACACATACTTGGAGAGAGATTTAGAGAGAGGAGATCGTGACTACACCTGAGATGTAGAACTTTCATCTGTGCAGCTAAGGCATGGTGTCTTCTGAAAACACCCAGTGATCTTCTGATATATAATCAATTTGCTTCTGTAGAAGGGGGGTGGGTGTTAGTTTACCCTGTCTAATAGCATGACAGCTACTTTTATGACTTATCGATAACTTTTTAAGCTTACCGTATTTGTATTAGGCATTTTTTTACGTATTGTGGCATGTATACTCCATATTAGAGCACGATCGTTAACATAAATATTTTAAACTATTCTTGTATCTCTGTCAGATCTTATTGTGGACAAGTGCGAGAGTGAAAGTGTGTGTCCTGTAACCGCATTCCCTGAGAGCGTCAGTAGTATTGTGCTCTGAGGTGTCTAATCATTTGTTCCTCTGTGAGTGAGTAGGAGGGCAAGTGAGACACTATATTTAGTCTGTCCGGGGCTCAAGGGAAATAAGGTGGTGGGATGACTCAGTCCCTGCCTACTAAGACTCTATGGTCCCAAGATTAATTCTCTGACTTCGCAGAATCCCTGAAACACTAAGAGGTAAGATCAATTTAAAGGTTTCCATCTTGCTTTAAATAGGGATATGTTAATAATTCCATCTATCCAACATAGAAATAGTTGGAGGCATGTGTATTGGGCTGGAGATGTGCTCCAATCTTGTGATGATCTTGCTCTGAAGGTGAAAACTCCAGTATTACAAAATAGTTTATCAAAAGATCACACATTTGTCTAGCATGTGATATACATTGTGAAAAATGCATGATATTTTTGGTTAAGATGCTTAGTTTTTACCAAATAGTTTCCAAATATATGTAGATCAGATATAGGTGTGCTAGGTTGATTAATGTCAAGTTATGGAAAAATGAAAACTGAGAAAGCCAAACCAAAGAAAACCAATTTTAAGAAAATAAAACAAAATAATAAATTAAAGGAATGGTAAAATTAAGGAACAATCCAAACTTACTTTAAACTTGGGTGGAATTTTGGGGTAGTGAGAGGCTTTTGGATCTTCAGGGACGGTGATATTTAGGAGTGATGATGGGTGTTTTGGGGCTGGGGATGGGTTTAGTTTAGGTGTAAAGAGATAGGATAAAGAATGGGTGGAGTTTAGGGGTGGGGAGAGACTTTTACGGTTTACAGATGTGTGGTGTTTAGGGGTGGTGGAGAATATTTTTTAGAGTTTAGGGTTGGGTAGAGTTTAGCTTCGTGAGGGGTTTTAAGGGTTCCTGGGTGGTTGGGGTTCGTACATAAATAGAGATTATAGAGTTCAGGAATAGGTGAAGTGTAGGGTTATTGAGTGGTTTTAGAGTTCAGGGATAGGTGTATTTTAGGTTCAGAAGGGTTCAGGGATTGGTGAGTTTAGGAGTGGCAATGGATCAGCGAATTAAAAGCATCTTAAGTAAGTGCTTGACAATGTAAAATATATGAATCCAAAATAATTTCTTTTGAAGTAAAGCACTGATATAAAGGCCTCCAACAAAAATGTTTCTGAAACTGAGAACAGCAACCATTTGCTTTTATACCTTAAAAAATAAGCATGCAAAATCCAATTTTGAAAAAAAAAGATATTCAATTTATTGGTATCTGAAATGGTAAATGCCATTCATCCAGTAAATAAATGTTCATTAAACATTGTAGTTGAAATGGTTTCTCACTAATAGTATTCCATTAAATTGTTTTTCAATTATATCACATGCAACCTATACTAACATAATACAACATTATTAGGGAGTTCTAAACTCTTCATATTACTAAGTACTCTACAAATACATGCAATGAGAATGTTGACCACAGCTTTTATGTGCATGCATATCAACCATGTATAATGCCAGTTGCCTTATTAACTCATATAAAGTCAGTGCAATAATACATTACAATGCATTTAGAGGAGCACTTAACTAATTTACAATCTTTACTGATTAAGTGCTTATGCTTTATGCTATATCCTAATGATTGTATCTGCGCTTTGACTTATGTTGCATGCTGTTCAGCACTTAAATTACCTAAACAGTCAGTGGTGCTAATTTCAAGGGACATAGCAGTAGTGGTAATTTCCACTGTGAGATATTATTGCACCATATTACATATACTAAGCGGTCTTGAATAGACTCTTCGTTTCACTCCAAGTATCATTAAATAAACCTATTATGCATTATTATCACGTATATTTTTCTATTTTATATGGCTCCACTTTGTACATGTGCTGTATTTTTTAATATAAAAAACATTATCACAGTATGTAATGGGGATTAATTGCAAAATGTCTTTCTTCCTCAGTGAAACATTAATTTACCTCCGGGACATCAGCATCCATCATCTCAAACAATTTATGCAATAGATTTATGTTTGGTATTTCCTGCTCCACATACTAAGTACCTGGAGCACTTATTAAAAGAAAAGGAAAACGTCACCAGTGCATACAAAACTCAAAATTACAGCTTTAACAAACTATATCATGTCTTTAGTCTTCCTTGTATTCTAACAAAATGTTGTTGCACTCAACACTTATATGTGCAATCCACAAAGGAAGCAGTTCTTAAGTAACGTCACATTAAAGGTTAATCATGCCCCGTTCATTATTTAGACGTCCATATAATCGTTTTGCTTTTATAAATTGCCTTTGCCTGTGTTGTGAATGCTTTGGTTATTTTATCCTTATCCTTTTAATTTGAGATAATTGATGCTGATGTCTCAGAGATAAATTAATGTTTCACTTTTGAAGAAAGTACTTTTGCAATTAATCCCCATTACATACCATGTTAATGTTTTGAATGTTCAATGGCCAGGGATTTGTCTGGAGAAGTTGTACCTGCTTGTCTCAAATAAACTTATTCTTGGATAATATTCTTGGAGGATCCTTCTTTACAGGATTGTTGTGTTTTTTGGGGGGCATAACACTATGTTTGAACAATATTTTTAATATAAGCAGCAAAGACATCTATTTGACCTTTGCTCAGAGCTGTATTCTGGTACAATACTGCTTAAAATTATATGTGAAGGTTTGTAGGTGCTTGATTATACACATAATTATCTATTTAGTACACCAATCAATACAGCACTTTTAAGTGTGATCTCAAGAATTCATGGACATTTTTTCAAGATGGAGGATTCACCTAAGGCACTGGCAAATAAATGGAGGCCGAACATGGCAGATAAGATAAGGTTGTGCTTTAAATTAGAAAATATCAATTTGGTGGTAGACAAGTTTCAAGGAAAGCATATTATGTGCTTCTATGGGGATAGCAGTAGTCATGGGCAATGCAAGATGTGGTGGATGTGAGCTGTGAGGCAGCTATGTGGTCGCCTCTGTGTGAGTGCAGCAGGTCACAAAGCTCCTATCTGTTCACCTTCATTTGCAGCAAAATTGTAATGCTAAAGCCAAAGCTATCTAAAGTATAATAACTTGGTAATGAACATAATGGGGAGAGCACATAACCATTTGCCCAGTGTCTTTGGAAAGGAATATAATGTTGTTTAGCATGCTTTTCACATTCAGTTCCACAGAAAATTCTACACGTATTCTACACAAATATTTCTGAAAATTGTATATCATATCAGTGGGTGGCAAAGTCTTAGGTTCTCCTGACTCACAAATATGCGCATTGTGTCCAAATCATATAAATTAAAAACAAAAAGCACAACGAATCAAAGAAGTCTTCATGGTATATTTACTGCACTTTTGCCATGCATTTTTCATTCAAAATCACTTATTGTTTGTGAAATAAATAAGAACCACAACACTACCAATATAATTGGATCAGTTTTGCAATCAATACCCTTCGAAGACATGACAGGAAAAACAATTCTACAGATTATTAGATTGTGTTTGTTAAGATCTATACTCAATTATAAAAAGGTAGCATCATTATTTTGAAATATTTAATTTAATATGGGAGGAAAAAGCCATTCGATTCTTGGCTGATATACAATTGCTTAGAGATGGATACCTATTTTCTGGTTGAACTACTTGGAAAACACAGGTTAATAAATGCCACCGTTAAGGCACACAGACCAGGTAAATGCTTAAGACTGGGCTTGAATGCAGTTGACTGCTAGACGCCTTGGAAAATATGGTATTTTGGTCTTCATGCCATTTACATTTTCATTAAGTACTTCCAAAATCTGACAAACTAATAGTGAAATATAATTCTGTGTGATATATGTTCCAATTGAATCCTCACTGTAGCCAAATGATCCTGCGTGACCAACAGACACCTCTTTTTCTCTCTCTCGTTCTCGTCTGTCCCTTTCCTCTTGTCTGTTTTATGCCCCTTTTCATGGCAATACTTCTTTTTTCTGTACCAGTTTCATATTTTATGTTTTAGAACCTTTTTGAATGTGTACTATATTAAAGTTGTGAGAATTTTAAATGTTTTGAGAAGAGTAACGTCAAACTGTTACATTTCCAAGCGATAATTTTAAATTCTTAAACCATTACCTTATTTTTTTACATGTACACATTACATAAGAGGATTGCACTCTAGAAATATCCTTATTCTATCATATATCAGTGCAGCTTGAACGACAATGTGCTTTTCTCCAAGGTTTTAAAGTATAGAAATATCAGTTTGTTCCGGAAGGTGTAACTGCTGTTTCTTATGGCGCTATGTTTGCTTGTGGGGTCTTATGACATCATCAGATTGTGTTATAGAGCAACAAAGTATTCTGTTTTTCAGATGGGTTTCTGATGGACAGTTTCTATCAGCTGTCTTTTTGGCTACAGCACTGTGCCCCTCTGTGTAGGGGGCAATAAAGGTAAATTTCTTCATATGATTAGCGTCTGTGCTCTTATTAGTGGCAATGTGGGCCCTTTAAGAACCCACACTGATAGTTATCACTCCTCAATTTGCCATTTCCTGGTGGCAGACAGAACATCTGTGAAAGGAAGCCACCTTCTAAGCTGGACTTTCACTGCATTTCGAAGGTGAACATGGAACCCTCCTAATAACGGATTCTGCTAATAGTTGACTCTTATGGCAGTCAAGAGTCCTTTCTTTTTACACATATGTAGCCATCACAATAATGCGCTCCATGTCAGCAATCCGTGGAGTGAACCATCAAGACGTCATTGAACATGTGCAATCTTTGGCTGATCCTCATTGTAGTTGTGTGCAAAGGCAACTGTTGTGTCGGGGGCCCTAGGCCCACATGATGATTATGACTGGACGCAGACACACACTGGTTGCTGAGTTAATGAGCCTCGAGCATGTGCACTCGGCTCCTTTTATTGACTGTGTCACGTGCACTCGTGACATCAGTGGTGGGTGGATGTTAAGTGTAGGTTTGCAGGCTGAACAACTAGAATATGTCCAGCAGGACACAACAGGCAACAATAACGTGTGTATCTGCATACATCTTGGCAGCGTTTATTGTTCCATTTAAGTGGATGGTCAAACCTTGCCGAGGGTAAATGACATAGTTAGTCGATGTTGAATCTTTGACGAGAATATATGGTATGGTGATCATATTGTTCTCTGTATGCATACTATCGAAGCTGGACCTAATTTAAACCTACCACAGAGTCGTTTTAACAAAACAAAATTAGATATTTCACCACTTTCATAATGCCTGAGTTTTTTTTCCATTTCTTCTAATGCTGCACAGCTTAGAATCAGCGGATAATAATGCATGTCATGGTTTATTTATTATTTATTTATTTATGTTCTTGTATAGCGCTGGAATTCAACCCCCGAAAAGGTATCTCCGCGCTTTCACTTTACTAAGAGGCTAGAACCTAGTTCTGAACGGTGAAAAGGAAGGGGGGAGAATCCTAAAAGGCGACGAATAGAAAAGTTTTCAGGGACTTCTTGAAGGATTGAAAATTGGTAGTATTTTTGAGGGCAGGGGGCAGTGAGTTCCATAGGATGGGGTCCTTGTAGGACCAGGTTGAGGGAAGGAAGGGTTTCCTTTCAGCATAACATTCTCGTAATGGTTAAGACCATTTAGAAAACAAGAGGTTTGATACATTGTTGAAAGTGCTGGAAAAGATTGTATTGAAAGTATAAAAGAGGAACTGTGCCTTCAGTGTCACTGAAATACAACATTTAGGTCATATTGTTTCAGGGGCAAACAACCATGCGTAGGTTTGTTGAGTGCTCTCAATGAGGTCTTTCCAACTCTCTTTATGCATCATGTGTTATCAGTTTGCCACTAGAAACCATGTGAATCCAGCTGATATCATATTACATAAGGTAGCGTCATGTGAGATGACACATGGGGACATCATCTCTGTATGAGGCGCATTGTTGGAGGCGCTTACCTTACCCGGACCTGCACCAGGACCTCGCCACACCCGCTCCGCGGGTGCCGCATCGCCGCTTTTCGAGTGGGGAGTAGAAGTGAGGAGGACTTGTGGCTAAGGGCTCCAGCAGGGCTGCGAGCGTTGCAGGGACTCCATTACCCAGGAGTCCCTGCGTGACCGTGTGACAGCTTCTGGTCCGCTCTCCCTGTTGGCCCGCCCCCCGCCCACTGGAGGGCTTCTTAAACTCCTCTCACTCCCTGTATTCTTGGGACATCATCTCTGTACGAGGCGCATTGTTGGAGGCGCTTACCTTACCCTGACCTGCAGCAGGACCTCGCTGCACCCGCTCCGCGGGTGCCGCATCGCCGCTTTTCGAGTGGGGCAGAATCTTTGGAGTTTGCTGGGGAGTAGAAGTGAGCAGGACTTGTGGCTAAGGGCTCCAGCAGGGCTGCGAGCGTTGCAGGGACTCCATTACCCAGGAGTCCCTGCGTGACCGTGTGACAGCTTCCGGTCCGCTCTCCCTGTTGGCCCGCCCCCCGCCCTCAGCAATTCTCCCCTATATATAGGAACGTCCCTCCCGCAGCGCGGGACGCAGCTCGGGGCGGTTAGAGGCTGGGAGAGACTGGACTGGGCCACTCTCTTTGGCCCTAACCCTCGGTAATATCTGCACTGCCAGTTTGAATATCTGACCAGCCACCATGTCAACCCGTGAGTACAAAGATAGGGCAGCTAAGTCCAAACTGAAAAATGGTACACTAGATGACTTTATCACCAGGACCCGCACAGTCATTGACACGGAGATTGCCAAAATGCAGCACAGAGTGTCCATCGAATTAGACGCTGCAAGAAGATTATCACAGGAGTCAGCAGCGGCCAAAAAATCTTCCCTGGGGTCTATAGCTTTCGCTAAAACACCTGACCGTCCAATTGGTCCTGCTCCTACCCTGATCTTAACCGAGGCAGATATTCACCAGCCACTAGTACTCACTACATCTATACCAAAGGGGGGGTCGCCACTAGTATCCACTAATTCTTTAAAAACTTCAATAGTCGGGCAGATGGGGAAGAGAAGGAGGGTGAGGGCGGCCCTTTGGGAACGGCGCCAACACCCAAATCTATGGAATTGGGCGGGGAGAATTCTTGTACCCTACAACAAGGGCCACACAATAAAAGGAAGCGTAATAACATAACAGCATACGCAAGGAAAAAAGCCAAGATTGCGAAGGCACAGCTAGCCACCAAGGCACCATCTTTGCTACCACTAGATCCATCCCCAGTGGGTAACACACAGCCACCTGAACTAAGACCAGAACCCAGCCCTGAATCACTGGCAGTAACTTATGAAAATAATAATCTCGTAATAGAGAGCGAAACTAGTGGGGGTCCACTTTGCATCATAAAAGGGAAAGATGTAGAATTTTTGACTGTTGTGTGCGAAACACTCAAGAAACTGTTAATTCCCCTTGAAGTGAAACTCTCACATATAGGATCTCAGCTCTTGGAGATGGAAAAAAGTATTTCGAACCAAGACAAAAAACCAACCTATACACAAGATAAGGATCTTATGGCCAGTCTAGAGAAGCTGGTAAAAAGCATGCTGACTCCCCTGATGGAAAAATCCCAAATTATTAACCTAAAACTAGATCAACTAGAGTTCTTAACATCTAAAAATACGGCTCTACTGGAGAGTCTTGTAGATAATAGTAAACAACCTGCTGCTACTGGGGGTAATAACATTACTACAGTAAAAAAGAGCGCTAAGAAAAGCCAGCCACAATCTCAGCAACTGAAAACTGCAGTATCTGCAGATCCTAACGGTATTACCCCTCGTATAGTGCCAGCTACTTTGTCTAAAACTACTGTGGGATCTCAGCTAAAGAACTCTTTGGCGGTAGCAACACCAGTAAATACAGCTGCCCCAGCCCTGCTAAATGCTGAGGGGAACGAAACTCCAGTTAGCAAACCCTTAGCCCCTAGTAAAACACCCCTGCCTGGTAAACAAATCTATGTAAATATACCCCCCGAGGCTGCTCCCTATATGGCAATTTCGACAGGTGTTCCATTAATCGCAGCGAATAAATATGAGAAAATGGAGGACCTTCTAAATAAAACAAAATTTTGGCTAAATAATAACAGGCCCCTTTCCCAAGACACTGCTACAAAATTTTTAGTGTGCGGAGGGTCCCCTGGGTTGGGCCAAGCAAGAAAGATCTGGAGGGAGATTGTATCCTGATTAATTTTAGAGACATCTGGGTTAAGGATATGATCTGCAGTAAAGCAAGGTTCGGTAGGATGGGGGACTTCCAGTGTGCGGGACTTGAATATTTTTACCCAAATCTTTATCATACCATCTCAAACCCCAACCACCGCGGGCAAAGATCACACGGCAGTAATCATTCGGGTTGGGCACATAACTTGACCATGAACCAAGGCACACAAAATTATTGTGGCCCTTGGCATGATGTAAATGGCCCCTTTATGGGACCACCGAGTATGGGTCCTTTTACACAAGTCCCGTATAACCCACGAAGACCAAGGTATCAGGGTGAGGAACACCCAGGATGGATCTCAAATAATAATATCCCATTGAGAAACCGCTTTGATCCATTAATGGGTATGGACGGTGTAGATTGACCATCATCTAGGTCTGAGGGAAATGCGCCTTCCGCGCTAGACTTGGGAAAGAGTAAAAACACAGGGATAGCCCGCAATAATAACCAAGTTGCGGTGACTGGCGATTGTGATACTGTGAGTATCGTCCCCTCAAGTGCAGAGAATGATGTTACTTGTGGAGGAGATACCATCTTGGGTCGTGAGAATCACACACTACCGTCTGGACAAGACCTTTCAAATACAAGAGACATCCTGGGAAGCACTCATGGGAAACCGGGGCTGTCTCTAATATCTTGGAACATTGCTGGACTTGCAGGCAGATTGGAGGATGATGCGTGGTTGGATTATGTAGGAGCCCAGGGGATCCTGTGTCTACAGGAGACTTGGACTAGGACTGCCTATGACATTGAGGGCTTTCAATCATTCAATGTTTTGGCCGTTCCATCGGCATCTGGGAGGGCAAAGGGTGGCATAATGACAGCGTTGTCCATAAAACTACAGAAGTTGACAACTTCGAAACTGGTGGACACAAATTGGTACCAATTGTTGTTATTAGAGCATCTTTTTCCAGAACCTGTGTTGTTAGTCAACTGGTATCACAATATCTTTAATGGTCGTGATACATCGATAATCCAAAGTCTGGAGGACGTAGTGGGCAAAGTACGAAGCGAGCATCCTTTATCGTCTATCATTTGGGTTGGCGATTTTAACTGTTCGTTGTGCAGTTTTGGAGATTCGAATGTGTGTGGACTGGAGGATTTAAACACACAGCCCTTGATCCACTTCAAACACACACCCCTGGGGGATGCTTTGAACAATATTATTATCTTGAATGACTTGTGTGTGGTGGAACCTTGGTCAGCCCCCAACATACCGCAAATACCAACTTTCCAGGGTACAAGGGGAGAGATGAGTACCATTGATTTTGTCCTGGTATCCAGTAGCTTTCTTAAATATGTTGAAAAGCTCGAGGTGGCGGCTAATCCCGCAAGTGACCATAATCCCCTAATGTTGTCATTGTGCCTCCCAGTACAAGAATCATCAAAGACCTGGGACCAGTAAATTAAGTACAGCAAGAATCAGGGAGTTAGTTTAAAATGGGGGAAGGTAAATACGACAAAATTGGAGGAAGATATTTTTGTTCGCTGTAAAACGGAAATGGAATCATGTCTACTCCCAGTGCCTGACCCCCATAAGGTTATTGAGAGTTTTGAGAAATTGTGTGGGCATGTAGCAAAGCACCTTAGGAAACCCAAGGGAAAGGGTAGCCAAAAGGCCTTTAGATGGTTTGACTCTGTTTGTTCTGCCACACACCAATCCCTAAAACTAGCCTTGCGCCAAAAACCAAGAAACAGGGAACTTGTAAGAACTAGTAGAAAGGCTTACAAGGAGGCTATTGTAAAAAGAAAGCAGGACCTAAAAAACATTGCTTGGAAAGACCTTGAAAAGGATGCAGAACTAAAAGACAGTAGACTCTTTTGGGAGGTCCTAAACCGCCCCCTTTTTAAGAATGACAATAAAGAAACTATAGTTATGCAGGTCACTGCATTTTACTAAGATTTTTAATCCTAATTCTATTCCAATAACGGCAAGTTTGGATAGTATAGGGGAACTGGCGTCATCTCCCTCGGCTTTGACCCTCAGCTCTTCACTTACACTGACAGAGATTGAGGAAGCTATAGGGAAGGGTTTATCACTAAAAGCTCCAGGCCCAGATACTGTCCCCTTGGACCTTTTTAAACATAATGTTAATTTGTGGGCACCCCTATTATTGAATGTATTTAAGGCTGTTGTGGTCGGGCGCATCCCTGGTTCCTGGAAGGAGGCAATTGTAGTGCCGATCTTCAAGAAGGGTGATAGGTGCGACCCATGTTGCTATCGTCCTATATCCCTAATAGATGCTTCATGCAAAATCTTGGGCAGGGTTATCCTAGCCAGATTAGAAAGCTGGGCAGACTCAACAGGTCTCATAGTTGATTCCCAATATGGATTTAGGCGAGGAAAGGGGACTGTCGAGCAGTGCCTGAATTTGGCACTAATTATAGGCAAGTACATGAAGGCAAAAAAGTCTGAAATACATCTCGCCTTCATGGACCTGTCAAGTGCATTCGACACTGTTTGTAGACATAAATTGTGGCAGATGATGGATGACATGGGCTTCGAAGAACCATTGGTCACATTGCTTCGGAGGCTACATGCAGCAACAACTGTATCAGTTAGATTTGGCCCTGGAGGCGAAATGACAGAATCGATTCCATCAACTGAGGGTGTGCGTCAAGGATGCATTTTGGCGCCTTTCCTTTTTTTGGTATACACAAACGGGTTAGAAAAGTACTTATTAGACCAGGGTTGCGACTTTCCAAAAATGAATGGCAAAAGTATTCCCATGCTTTCCTATGCGGACGATACGGTCTTAATGACCTTAACTGGGAATAGCATGCAAGTATGTTTAGATGCCTTTAATACTTTCATGCTGGACCTCGACTTAACGGTAAACTTCGACAAATCTTTTGTAATGTGTTGTGGTCCTAAAGGGTCAAACATCAGGAAGTTTGTGGTAAATAATCGCACAATTGGAAAGGTGGAGAAATTTAACTATCTAGGTAATTTGTTTAATAGCAAACTAAGCTGGACTCCAGTTATGAAGGTTCGAGCCCAGAGTGCGACCCGGGCAATAGAGGGCATCTTCCGTTTTTGTAGCAAATTGGGCCAAAAACATGTTAAGCACCTCAAAACCCTCTATATATCTAAATGTCTATCGGTGGCCACTTATGGGGCAGGGGTGTGGGGGACTGAAACACCAACTGTGATACAGGTGGTGGAAAATAATTTCATTAAACGGGTTTTATCAGTCCCCAAAGGTTGCTCAAACATCTTTTGCCACAAAGAAATGGGAATGGTCAGTGTTTCTGATACTATTTGTTTGTCCCCTTTATTGTTATGGGGCAAAATATGGCGATCTGAAGACTTGCACCTTACTAAAGATATCATCATCGATTGCATGGCCTTAGAAAATTCAAAACAGATCCCTTGGCTGTCCTACGTTTGTAACATGTTTAATAAGATTGGCTTGGGTTCCTTTTATGACAATCCCGAAAAAATAGAGGGAAACCAAAAGGCGGTCATAAAGACAATGTACTGGAAATCATTGAATTCACCATCTTTGGACGATGTCAATGTTTATGTTCGTAAGCCCCAACCTCAGTTGTACTTAACATTTACTCTCAATGTTCAATGGCGATTCTTACTAACAAGGTTTAGACTGGATATTCTGCATTTTCTGCTTGCTTTCCCGAAACAAGGGGGTTGGTGTGAGAGGCTGCCCACTTGTCCATGTAATAACAGGGTTAGCCAAAGCACCATACATGTGGTCCTCTTTTGCTCCTTATACCAAGAGCCAAGAATCCGGTTTATCAAACCAATTCTGAAGGGGCGGCAACCTTGCACTTATAAGGAAGGGTATGATTACCTGTCATCACTATCCTCTGTTGAAACCTGCTGTGCCATGTTAAATTTTATCAGAGTTTCGCTAAAGATTAGGAAGGGCTATGGCTAGTACCAATATGTATATAATGTTCTCTGGCCAAAACTATGCACTTATATTCTTATAATGGAACTTTTATTATGTCTTTTATAAATTTTGGTAAATTGTGTACTTAAAATGCTCTTTTCTTTTATGAGGTACGATGGTTTGTATGTTCAGTACTTTTATGATCCATTTTATGAATCGAATAAAGTTTTGAAATGACACATGTTACTGTCAGAGTTAAGATCAGACATGAGCAGTGATAGCTTCAGATTGGAGCCAATTGATAACACTTCCCCCTGCCTTACTACAGTAATCATATCCCTAGACCAGGCATTTCCAACCATTTCTGTAATAAGAGCTACTTATATTCAGTAAAAATCATTGGGAGCTACTAATATTATCAGTGGTGTTCTAGTGACCCCTACAGCCATAGCTGTAGTGCGCTTAATTTCTATTAAGTTTCCACAACACAGCATGATTTATCTCTCAAAGATCAGCTTTAAATATAACATAACATGCATTTGTGAAGTACACATTCATCCTGAATGTTTATTGTAACCCAAGTCAGCGATTAGAAACTTGGAATTCAATATTTATCCTTTTTCCTCCAAACATACACTTGTTAGCCCTACAAAATACACACATTTTCATCTCGAAAATACATTTTTCAATTTGGTTTTAAGTATATTAATTCAAAACCAAGCAAACAATTCTAATTTAGAAGTCTCACAGGAGAGCTACCAACATGTAGCTGGAGAGCTACCAGTAGGTCACGAGCTACTTGCTGAAGAAGCCTGCCCTAGACCATTGCCCTGTACCAATTGTGCTGCTTCTCTTTGCTAGGTTTTCCCAAATACATACCGCTATTTGCCCAAACCTTTGCCCTTTACTTTATAACGTCTACTGACCAATTGCCCTTATGTGTGAAGGTACATGCAGTGTAATTTTTTGTGCTGATGACTTTCTCCCAAAGCTAACCATGAGCTTTCTTTTTTTAAATTCTAGTTTTGCCTTTTATACAGGAATGCATTCATTTGTTCTTTAAATAGATTGTGCATAGTCTGACCAAAGTTCAAACAAAAAAGAGGCTTGCTCTTTAAAACTATGTACCCAGCCTCCTGCTTAGCTACAGAAATAGATTTCCCTGGACTTCAAGGGTTTAACAGCCTGGTGAAGGGGTAAACGCTCACTTGACTCCATCAAGTGGCATTACAGAAATGCGCTAAACTGGAGGCCAACAGACTTCAAGGCTTATTTCTGAATCCGAACACCATTTTGATGCTCAAACCGTACCAGAGATTATGTGCCCGGAAAACCTAATTATTACTGTCCTCGGGGAAAGAGAAGAGTGTGCCAAGTTCAAGCAAGGACAGCCACTCGCTGCATTAATGGGCACTTTAGAAATTGGAATTGTACGAAAAAGCCCAAAAGTATAAGTTGTAAGTTAATTGCAGGGGACAAAATCCTGACACCTTTACCACTTTTAATAATTTAAAGTTAAAAGTCACTGATCCTGTCTTAAAAGACGATACAGGGTGATAGCCAGAGCCAAGGGGCGCCGTGAATGGCAGATGTGGGGAAAGAGAAACCTAATTAGCGCGCAAGTGAAAACACCTGTGTATTATTTATTCATTTGGCAGGTTGCTGCGTTTCATGTGCGCACTGGCAGATGTGAAATGTGCCTGTGGCCGTTGGTTGAGTGACTAGAAAGCATCATTTCACAGTGGGCAGAGGGGCCACATCCTGGAGGCCTTAGCATGAACCGGAGAGACCATTCATGGGATTAAAATACGATTTTTGGAACAAATTACGTGTCATAAGTCATCTAAATGACCAGCATTTGCACAGCGTCTAATGCTGGAAGCTACCCTGTTTCCAAGCTGTTTTTAAAAAGAAAAGATAATTTTGCCAAATAAGAGAATCGGGCTAAAGGGCGATACACCGATTTGCAAAGGATTACACAATTTGGTAAAATGTAAATTAACCAAACTAATAAAACTATTTCTATTCCTACAATATAGTGCACGGCCACCCAAGGAGGCTTCCCAGCGCTACATGGATCAACGCCCCCAAGATTACTCATAAAGAAAGCTTAGAAAAGCCATGTTTTACACCTCTTGCAGACACAGCCCCCTGAAAGGCAGCTCGGCCAGCTCCATAACTGTAAAGGAAGGGAATTACTAGAAGTTAAGAGCCACTTTAGAAAGAAAGCCCGGTCAAAGTGTAGCACCTGATCCAGGCAGAGATGGGAGGAGCGGAGCGACCAGGTGGAGGCCGGAGGGAGAAAGCAAACGCCCGAGACCCGAGTCTTCTACAGTCTAAAGTTACTGCTTTTTATTGCTCTTTTAAAGCTAGGAAATCATCATCGGATCTCGCATCTCCTGAATCCACTGCTGATACAGTGACTGTGAGATTTTACCTTCTGCCCGTTGTACTGCAGAAAACAGTTGTGATCCGATGTATACAAGGTTCATAAGAACAGGAAAGCGTATTTGACATTATTTATTTCCCTAATCAAGGTACAGCGTGATTGATAGATCATTTGCACTGCGTGGAAGAAACAAAGGATCCGGCAAAATACCTTTTGATGTGATTGTAACTGATTTCAAATGGAGATGTTTAATGCACAATTTAACTATAGGGTAATTGAGGGTCTGTTTCGCTGCTGGAAATCATTAGTAACAAATCAAATGTGATGACAAGAAGTGCACCACCCAAGTTGCTGTTCTGCTCTTTAAGTGCGATTGCTTATCTACACATGACGTTAATTTAGGCAAAGCTGCGCATTTTAAACTGTAATGAAACTTGCCAGCCACGGTGTGGACTTCTGGGTGCAGGAAGTTGGGAGTGAGAGTTGTTCTGCTTGCCCAATATAAACATGCACCTGCCGAAATGCAATGGCGGTTTCGCTACAGACCAGGACAGCACTACATGGCACCATTATGGCCCAGTATCTGCGCAATGATTGCGCCCCAACAGGTCTTATAGTGACAAATTCCCCTAGATTGTTTCTCAATGATAAAGAATTTTTGAAAAATTGGGCACTCATAGCCTGGAGATGCACTAGGGACTGGCTTATTTTAATCATCCAAACCTCCAAACGCATAGCCGATGCCATATTAATAGAGATCCAGGTCTTAGAATCTAAAATTAAAACTACTCTATCTTCAAAAGCCTTCCAAAAGAACTTAGACGATTCTAACAAAAACAATAGGGAGTTTAAGGAATACACACTAACAGCTAAGATGGATAAATTAAAAAAAGATCTTGACAAGTTCAAATTCGAAAAAGTGTATCCTTATTCTAGCGACACCTACACCCCCCCAGACTTCAATACTACTGGTCGGAAAACAAGTTCAACATACGGCACATCAAGCTCCGACGATGACACCTCAGGCAGCGATTCTGGTAGTGAGAACTTCAATACACGAGGCCGAGGACGAGGAAGCCGGACAGAGCAGTGCAGCTCCGGAATAGTAATGAACTTAAGTAAACACATCCTGACTCCCACTGAGGAAGAGGCCCTTAACAAGGGACTTGGGTTCGTACCTACTCATCGGAATGACGAGTTTGAGACCCGCTTGGAACTAGCGAGGTTCCTAAGGAAAATCAGACTACATTTCTACTTTGCAGAAAAAGAAGTCTCCTTACAGGATGAAGAAAATACCAATACAGGGCTGAAGTGTAAGCCCACTTTCACACCACCAACTCATTTGATGCCTCCACAGGTCTTGGCCTATGAACAGGCCATGGAGAAAGAGATGGACAGCCTATTCTCTGAGAACAACAAGGTCTTCTACAACCTGCCGAAAGCTCAGCATCTAGCGCTCAAATCCTTGACTGAAAATAAGGAACTAACCATCAAACCGGCTGACAAAGGCGGATCAATTGTCTTACTTGATACCGACACCTATCGTAATGAGTGCTTAAGACAACTTGGCATGAGGAATGCTTATCTCCCCCTGGACCATGATCCCACTGATGAGTTAAAACGTACCATCAAAATGATGGTGGAAGAGGCATTCTCAGAAGGATGGGTTACACAAGCCGAAGCCTCCTACCTGTGCACAGAACACCCGAAAATGCCTTATTTTTATACCTTACCCAAGGTCCACAAAGTACAACGACCACCCCCAGGACGTCCAATAATATTGGGCATAGGGTCGGCCCTGGAACCTTTGTCCACATTCGTGGATCACTTTCTAAGACCGATGGTGCAAGAAATGCCCACGTATCTTAAAGATACGACAGATCTACTAAGACTACTACCGGACATTGAATTCAATATGAACACCGACCTTTTGGTCTCTTTTGATGTTGAGGCACTTTACACCTCCATCCCTCAGGACGAGACTTTGGATGTCATTCATCAATTGCTAGACTCCAGGGATCTAAACAGTATCACGCCAGTCCAGTTTGTAATGGCCTGCGCCACATTGGCTATGAAACAAAACTTCTTTCAATTTGAAGAGCAGATTTATTTACAAATATCTGGAACTAGCATGGGGAGCGTTTATGCTCCCAGTCTAGCGAATTTATATGTTCACTCTTTCGAACAAGAACATATCTTCAAAGACCTGAATCCCTATGTCGATAACCTGAAGACCTGGAAAAGGTATATCGATGACATTTTTGTTACATGGAGGGGCACTAAAGAGAAATGTCTTGAATTCCTAGGATGGCTTAACACCAGAAATACCTATCTAAAATTCACCATAGAGCTAGGTCAACATGAACTCGCCTTCCTTGACTTAATGATCATTGCCAAACCGGAGGGTCTACATACAGATACATACATACCTGCCAAAGTGAGACTCTGCTCTCTTGCCACCGGGTGCTTCTCTTGCTGCTATTTGAACCCACGACTCACGGCCCCCGCTTCGCGGGCGCCGTTCGAGTGCCTGACATCAGCGGACTCTGTCAGCCTGTAAGGAAATCGACGAGGGAAGCTACAGAGTGCTAGGGACTGCGAGGACCAGCGGGCGCTGCGGAAATCAATTCGCCTCAGCTGGCCCTCTTCCCTCCTCCTCCCGCCGGACTCAAAAGCGGAGGTGTAACGCAATAGTCTGTACCTGCCAAAGTGAGACTCTGCTCTCTTGCCACCGGGTGCTTCTCTTGCTGCTATTTGAACCCACGACTCACGGCCCCCGCTTCGCGGGCGCCGTTCGAGTGCCTGACATCAGCGGACTCTGTCAGCCTGTAAGGAAATCGACGAGGGAAGCTACAGAGTGCTAGGGACTGCGAGGACCAGCGGGCGCTGCGGAAATCAATTCGCCTCAGCTGGCCCTCTTCCCTCCTCCTCCCGCCGGACTTAAAAGCGGAGGTGTAACGCAATAGTCTGTACCTGCCAAAGTGAGACTCTGCTCTCTTGCCACCGGGTGCTTCTCTTGCTGCTATTTGAACCCACGACTCACGGCCCCCGCTTCGCGGGCGCCGTTCGAGTGCCTGACATCAGCGGACTCTGTCAGCCTGTAAGGAAATCGACGAGGGAAGCTACAGAGTGCTAGGGACTGCGAGGACCAGCGGGCGCTGCGGAAATCAATTCGCCTCAGCTGGCCCTCTTCCCTCCTCCTCCCGCCGGACTCAAAAGCGGAGGTGTAACGCAATAGTCTGTACCTGCCAAAGTGAGACTCTGCTCTCTTGCCACCGGGTGCTTCTCTTGCTGCTATTTGAACCCACGACTCACGGCCCCCGCTTCGCGGGCGCCGTTCGAGTGCCTGACATCAGCGGACTCTGTCAGCCTGTAAGGAAATCGACGAGGGAAGCTACAGAGTGCTAGGGACTGCGAGGACCAGCGGGCGCTGCGGAAATCAATTCGCCTCAGCTGGCCCTCTTCCCGCCCACGTGTAGTATAATAAGGCACTGATAGACGCGCCAGCGGGACGCGCCCGGAGCTAAGGCCGGGCAAAGGGCGGGCCCTCTGTGGCCCTCAGTGGCCGAGGTAGGCCGGGCTGGGTCCCGGTATTTTGACTCTTGCAAGCGTTTATCTATGTCAATAGACTGCGTTATTTTAAGACATATTAGTACTTAATTTCTAATAGAAATATAGGTTCGAATGAGGTGTATGGTTAGCTTTTCTCCCATTTACATTTTATATTTTTGGTGTGTTTATATTCTTCTTTTTTATTTACTGATTTTATAAGTCCGGGGGTTTTCTTGTTTGCGTTTTTTATTTTTAAGTACTATGGAATCTAAGACATTACGATCCGGGAAGGTTGTTATGGAGACCCATGGTACGGTTCATGGGTCGAGCCTTTCGAGGAAAAAACAAAATGTTAATGTTATCTTGAAAGGTCAGACGCAATTGACACAAATCTGGGAGAAAAGCTTGAATGGATCGCTTGAAGCCCCTAGAAAAGCTGATAAAGATCCACTACAGCTATTAAATCCCTGTCCCAATAAGGTGGAAAATAGTGAGGTGGAGCCTATAGAGGAAATGAAAAGGTCACTAAGTCAGACTAGTGGGGCAGTTCCTCCAATTGATTCTGAACTCCCGATCCTTGGTGACTCCCTGCTAATATCACAAAATTTGTTACATGACGATCACAGGGGGAAGGATATATTGGAAGAAGTTAAGGGTGATGTCTCCATAGCTACTAGTATTGATTTTGAACTTTGCGGAAGATATGTGGATAAGAACTGTCTTCCTGCTACAGTAGTTAACAAAACACCTTGTGGAGAAACTCCTTCTGGTCTGCTATTATATAGCAGTACCCCCTCCATTAAATCCACAGACAATTTGTCACCGCCAAGTAATGAACATTCTCCTCATTTCAATTTATCAGGAATTTGTCCCCTTACTTCTACAAGTTACCCGAAAAATGACAAACCGATTTCTGATTCACTCATAGCTCTTGAGCAGATTCTTTCTTCCATATTACTGTTAATGGGAAAATTTGCTGTAAATTCTGACTGTATTTTATCTTCAGTTACGGAAATTTTACAGGCACTGTTAGCACAAAATGCAAAAAAGGTTGAAAATGTATCTAAGACCCCTGACTCCCCACCTAATCTCCCGCCTGTTGTACTTCAAGAGGTGGCTTATCCTTCTGAAGGGAGAGGAATTGCCCCTTTGGGATTTCCTATAGAAGTGGTGATCCATAAATCCCCTAATAAATGCGCCTCAAATGCTCTCCCGTTGAGTATGGAACCATCTCTAGCTGAGCAGGAAGAGGAAGTCGATGAAGTAGCTCAAAAGGGGGGTCAAGATCTCTTTCCCATTTTTGTGCATGAAAAGAAGGACTCAGAAGTTCTCCTAGGGTCTCCTCGCGTTATCAAAAAGATAGCTAGAGGAAAAAAGGGGAAGCCTATACGCAGATACAAAAAGAAAAGACCTAGACAAATTATCTTTCCTAAACATGTAATAACTGAAAAGCCAGTCACTATAGGAAAAGGGTATAGCCCATCTCCTGATAATTCGGATAATATGGATGGGGATGAGATCTTAAACGATACTAATGATACCCCACTTATTTTCTCTACGAACAGGGGGGTTTCAGAACCTGTGATGGAGGCTGCTGTTGAGGTAACCTCGAATGGGGTGGTAGCTGGAATCACAAGTGAAATCCCTGTTTCCCTTCCTATAAGTGTGGCTGTCCAACACTCCCCAATTATAACAAGAGTATTCAATCCATTAGCTCCTATTTTTTTGCCTCAGACAGATGTAGCTAGGAATGTAATACATCCGACGCCAAAAGATAACATTTCTTATGTGGATACGTTGACTTTGGATTTTCTCCCTTTACTTGACTCGGACTTAAGAATGAATAGATCTTGGCTACTTAGCTGTTTCAAAGAAATAGAAAGTTTAAAATTGGTCCTAACGAATGATATTGATCTAGTTTTACCTATAAGATCTATAAATGGCCAACGAATAAGGGTAAAGTTTTACTCTAAAATAATTACTAACCTGGTGCTTCAACATGCAGAAGCTTTCCAACGCAGAGGAATAGACGTGGTACCTTTTCTTAATAAAAATTCATCTCTTTCTTTCTCCGAAAGAAATATAAAATGGTCCTCTGGACAGGAAGATTTTCTTGTTGGTAATAATGACCTGAAGATTTGGCTCTCCAGAGGCAAACGAATGGTTTCGCAGGTATTTCCTCTAGTTGGGTGTACTGATAAGCCTCTAGCTGATGATGTTTCGATGTGGAATTGGTTACCGGGAGTTCTCTCAAACACCGCCTCGAGAAACCCACGACCATCTGCATATCTTTAACCAGTGTTTAAAAATAGTTTCTTGGAACGCTGCTGGTCTGTCTAAATGTCCGGAGAAACTTGATTATCTTTTTTCTTTGAATGCAGATGTGTATTGTATTCAAGAAACATGGTGTGATACTCTCCCCTATGGAGGGAATGATTACTTCATCTTTGAAGTTGCTGCAACGCCTTCTAAAAGGGGCCATGCTAAAGGCGGAATCGCCTGTTTGCTATCCAATACACTTCAATGGCAATTTTCCCATTACAAGGATGAGAGTAATTTATTCCAATCCATAACTATTTCTAACCTGGATAATAATGTACAACGATCTTCGTTTATAATTTTAAATGCCTACATTCCCCCCGAAGACAATTTTACCCCAGTTTTAAAGCGTATGTTTACATACATAAAACAGTTATTAGAGGGGGATGATCCTCCATATCTATTATTGGTGGGGGATTTAAACTGTAAAGTCTCCAATATTTCCCTTGACATATTTAGAAACAAGGTAAAAGAAGAAGTATTTAATATTCCCCAAGCTCTCTTCCCTAATAAAATAAAAACGAATAAAAGGGGTAAGATTCTTCTTGGGGAGCTCAGTGCTGTGGATGGAATTATCATAAATGGCAGAATGCCTTCCGATTCCCCAGCAAACTATACACATGCCTCTATTAGTGGAGAATCCATTTTGGACTACGCTATAACTGATCTCGATACGTTCTCTTCTTTTAAAGACCTGGTAATCTCTCACACTCCGCTGAGTGACCATAAAATTATAAAATTATCTATTTCACTAATTCCTCCTGAATCTGACCGCTGGTCCCTAAAGAATAAAGGCTTCTCTATAAATTGCCAATCTGGGAGATGCTACTGGGGTACCAGTCATTACAAGGATGTGCAAAACATCCTTATTCAATCTCTAACTGAACTCGACTCTTGGCAAGGTAGGGAATTTAGGTCCCTCGAAACGCTTATTCAAAAAGTTACTGAAATGGCCAGGAATCGAGGAAGGTTTAGAAAGAAGTCTTTCTTACCTAGTACTCTCTTAAAGATAAATAAAGAGATTAATAAATTGGTTAGGTTGCAGTACCTTAATAGATCAGGAGAGATTCGGAGACAGTTAGCTTTGGTAAAGAGAAGGAGGGTGAGATTGAGAGCCAAGATCAAAAGAGACAAAGAGGATATGATTTGGATCAATCTTAGAGAAGCTTCAAGGAGCAAAAACTCGAGAGCCTTTTGGTCCATCATTAGGCAAGGATGTGGTGTTGTAAAAACATCTACGCCGATTGCCATTTCCGAAGAAGTCTGGACTCAATTTGTGCTCACTCTATATGCTGCTAATGAGACAGAAGATGAGGCTGTGGCTCCAGACTGTAATATTGTTAACCCAATGGAATTACCCACTGAGGACACCATAGCTTCCGCAATTAAGAGCATGCGCTCGTCCGGGGCCATGGGTCCGGACGAAGTTCCCATGTCTATAATTAAGCAAGATATAACTACTTGGAGCAGGATTCTTCTTCCAGTGTTCCAGGCATGCTTTAAAAATCGATCAGTACCTGCGTCCTGGCGGGGAAGCATCTTGATTCCAATCTTTAAAAAAGGAGACCGTGAAAATCCCTCTAATTATCGCCTAATTGCGTTATTAGATGCGATAGGAAAAATTTTTGCCAAACTCCTACTAATATTAATAACAGACTGGGCATTCTTAAATAATATTATTCCTAGGGAGCAGACAGGGTTTCGAAAAGACCACGGAACTTTAGATAACCTAACTATGCTACATGTAATCGTAGATAAATATGTGCGGGTTCGTGGTGGGGGCATATACGCAGCATTTATAGATTTCTCCGCAGCATTTGATAGGGTTGATCGGCCGACGCTGTGGAGAAAACTGATGCTGTTGGGTATGCCGAGATATTTATTAGACTTAGTTAAGTCCTTACATTGTAATACCTGGTGTAGAGTGTTACAGGGCGGAGAAAGGGGACTTACTCAAGCAATTCCCTCCCGAAATGGTTTAAAACAGGGATGTATATTGGCTCCCACCCTGTTTTCCCTGTATATGGCCGATTTACCTACTACAGTTGCTAAATGTGAGGGTCTCCCCCCAACTATAGGAGGGACTGCCATATCTATTTTAATGTATGCCGATGATATATTAGTTTTGGATCTGACCCCTAAAGGTCTCGCTAATCGTCTTCATACATTGAATAACTTCGCAGATAAACACTACATGAAAATTAATAGCTCTAAAAGCAAGATCATGTGCATCTTCGGTAAGAAGAAATGCAGATCTAGGAGCTTTAATTGGTCATTAAGCGGAGAAAAACTCGAGGTAGTCAACTCTTATCCATTTTTGGGCAAAATAATATCTTCCAATCTTAGTGAAAAGCCTCACACTGAAAATAATACGAGAAAAGCTATGGCTCATGGAATGGGTCTACGATCCTTTTATAATGCCACAGGTAAGAGGCACTTCTCGTCCTGCTTAGAGGTATTTCGCGCAAAGATCCCTTCCACCCTCCTTTATGGAATGGAATTGGTGGATTTAAAACAATGGGATTTTATGCAAAAAACGGAGGGAAAGGTATTGAGGAAAATTTCCTCTCTTAATTCAGCGTGTTCCACATCCCTATGCAGACTGGAATTTGGTCTGCGGAGCTGTTGGGCACAAGGTTTAGCAGCTTTGGTAAGGTGGGTAGCATCCCTGGCGAGAGCTAAACCTGGAACCCTACGCGAATTAGTAAAAATGGAGCTTTTAGGTAATTTCAATGAGTTCTCGCAGCTGGTAAAAAACTTCAGAAAAGCTGTTTTTCTATTAGAACTCGATGAAAGTACGCTATTTTCTCTTTCCCCATATGAACTAAAGTTAAAACTAAAAAGTAGGACCTGGGAATTGTGCTATAAGATGGATATAAGGGATCAACAGAAGTATAAAGAAAGGGAAGCCTTGGCCCTAACTTATATACCCAAACAAGCACAGCAATATACAAGGTGGAATATCCCACATGGTGTTCGGAGGGTATGGTTCCTCCTACGGCACAATTTGCTTCCACTTAATACATTGCTCGCTAAATGGTATGGTGTGTCTCCCTTATGTAAGCTATGTAATTATGTTGCTCAAGACCTCAACCATGTATTGTTTGTTTGCCCGATATTACGTCTATTGCGCAAAAAATGGATAAAACCGATTTGTCTTGAGTTGGGAATTCTGAATATAACAATGTTCCGTAATGCTCTGTATTCCCCCCCTAACGAAATGTTTTGTTTCAGACTTTTTAATTATTTTAAAGAATTTATGGACATATATTAATGAGAGTGGGAGATGCTGATGTGTGCATTATTCGGCTAATTTCTATTGTTTTCTTTTGTAGCTATATGTAATTATTTCTTATTCTGTCATGTTAATATGTATGTTATTTTATGTGGCCCTCAATGAGAGCCAAATCATACAATAAAAACTTGAAACTTGAAACTATACAGAGCTCTATAGAAAATCCACCTCTAGGAACTCACTTCTATTATTCGACAGCCACCATCCGAAATCACTGAAAGAGAACCTTCCTTTTGGTCAGTTTTTACGGGTTCAAAGAAACTGTTCCACAACTACAGCATATAAGAAACACTCCAGTGTTCTGAGCACCCAATTGCTTGTCCACAAGTACCCCCCCCCCCCCCCAGACTAGTTAAACAGTCCTTGAAACGAGCCATGTACAACAACCGGCAAGCTCTGTTGGAACCAAGACCACCTAAGGCCCCAGTGGAACGAATGACTTTTGTTCACACTTTTGGCACCTTATCCAATAGAATTCAGAGTGTGGTCAGGAAACATTGGCCAATTTTGAACTCGGGACGTCTGACTCTTTCACGTCCCTTGTTCTCCTTCAAAAGGGGCCCTAACCTGAAAGATAGGCTGGTACACACCAGACCACTTGAAGAGCAACCTAGAGCTGTCGGGTCACTATGGAACCTGCCTCCGGTCACTGGACATCATCCCTGCGGTAACTGTCAGGTTTGTGCACAGACAACCAAATCTGTCGAGATTGACATTGGTACATCAAGACCCTGGAAGCAAGTAAGGTTTACCAACTGCAACAGTGATCGCTTGATCTATCTGATCACTTGCCCCTGTGGATACAAATATGTGGGCATGACCACACGGAAAGTCCGCATAAGAATATCGGAACATAAAAGTACCATTCGGTGTGCAAAACAGGCCACAAAATTAACCACCCATTTCTTAGAAGCCAAGCACTCCTCTACGGAGTTCCGATGGACCGTATTAGAACAACCCTTCATTCCTTCACATACAGCGGACGTGGCAAAATACCTATTGGTTAAGGAGCAAAAATGGGTATTGAAGCTTAATACACACCGTGAGGGTCTAAATGATGACATTCCGTGGTCCACCTTGTAAATGGCCTCACTCTTCAGACGATTCAATTCTGTGATGTTTCTAACCCTGAATCTGCTGTTTTTCAGTCTTGCCAGTTCATTTAAAACTATGATCCTGGTTTATGATAAATATTAATTTCTGACTGAACAATTTGCTCGTTATTGCAACCTACAGAATGCCAGGTCTGAGTTAACATCGAGTCTTTGGGACGACCCATATATCCCTTGTAAAGTACTTAGGATAGCACAAGATACAAATTGAGAAACTTCACTCATAGTTTTCTTCAATGCCAGGTCTGAATTAACATTGAGTCCGTTAGACGACCCATATATCCCTTGTAAAGTACTTAGGATAGTACAAGATACGAGTTTACAAACATCACACGTTGTTTTTCTTTCATGCTCAGCGCTCCACAAGACCTGGTGACAATACTCGAATACACGTAACCTAGGCAACACTATTTATAAACACATCCTTTCAAGACCGGCAGCGTCTCTTAAACATCCCGATCTCATGTGACCTGTCCGCCTATTACGAGTGATGTTAGAAAGAGTTGCACCAATAGATGAGGCTGATAGCCAACTAGAGCGTGAACAGCCAATGGCATCGCTTGACCGCGTACACCACATGACCCCGCTTCCAATGAGAGTACGCCTGATAAACCACTCTGCTCCTGCCGTTCGGTACCTCCCCAGTCGGCTAGGACGCTGGCTACGGATCACCGACGGACAGGTCAGAGGGGCTTTATGATTCGGGGGCAAAGCTTTTTCACCTTCATTTTCACCATGACTGTTGTTGTACGCTTGCTTTATGGGGCGATAGCACCAACCTACGCCTCGGAAGATTTAGCCATTTAACACTGACTAGCCGGGTTACTATCTATCGGCTTGAGGTTTGCTTTCCTTCGGTCATTGATAGGAGGAGAGTGTATGGAAGCTGTTTGTGCACACTATGTGAACATGTCTTTTACATGTTTTTTACATGTTTTTTACGTGTTTTTTAGAGCGGTGCTTCACTCTTCCCCTGAGCCACTGCCAGGTGGGGTGAGGCTATCCTGCCTTACAGATTAAGGTAAGACATTTACAATGTTTGGATTGTAATAATTATTTCCAAATATAATACAACTGGCCCTCTGTCTAAAACAGAGCGTGTGTCAAACATCAGTTGGATGTGACATAATTGTTGATCCATAGACCATGGACTAACATAAGAGTTCAATGGGTGTTGGTAGCCTCATCTGACACTCATTTCCTTTACTTCATAGTGAACTACACTAACTGTAACGGCATCTGGATCCAACAGGTGACTTTTTGCACTTGTTCTCCTCACATTTGTTGTTGTCACTTTTTATTTTCTTCACTTCTGTGCAGTAGCACTATTTTCTTGGTCCTGATGAAAGCAAGGACGCAATAGTCCAACTTTGCTGAAAAATGTCGACCTGATTACACCTTAGATGGTCTACCTTACTTGACTGTCTCAGGATATACTTTTTAACCTTGGTATTGCGAGCATCCATTGAATAAAGGTTGTTCTGTGTTCTCTAAACCAATTTTAGCACACTTTTTGTTTCCTTTATTCTTCACTCACTGTTTTTTGCACTGCACACCCCAGTCCCATGATTTCTCTCCACTCGTTCCATTTTTGAGTGGTAGACCACACCGTAAGTTGGCACAGCAAAGGAGACTTCCTAACCACCAGGTCTCCTTGTGACTGTAATACAAACATTCTCGCACGGGTGGTCCGGATAAATCCCAAATGATGAAGGGCGGATCCGAGTGGTGACTGATGGGTATTTTCCTCATCCACTTGAGATGTTCTGTGTACAACACGCTGTTCTCTAGCTAACCAAGGAATTTTTGACTGTTGGGTGGGTATCCAATACCTTTGAACTCTTCTCTTCTTTAAAGACCCTCTGATACTTGTTGTAATTGTCAGTTTCGCTACTGGACCAGTTTTAGTCAATACGTTTACTGTATATGCTAAGCTTTAAGTAGGTACGTAAATAATTTAGTGCCTGGTCATTAAAACTATTTGTAATAAGTGTGAAAAAAAATTACATATGAACAGTCCTTAACTTCTGGAACACGTTATAAATTTAAAATATAATGTATTTTGATCGACCATAGTGCTTTTGTGGTATGCTGTTTAATGTTCTTGCTCTGTCTGTGCAAGTGCATATGATGCAGTGAAAAATGTCATTGTAGAACCGATATGTCTATTAGTTGGGCTTCGGAAACACATGCATGGGACATCTTTATCAATCCTTACACCGTTTGCTAGGATCCCTGGGCTTTATTTATGATGCCGTGCATCACTTTTACGCCGCTGGTGCGTCACTTTTTTTGACGCACCAGCAGCATAAAAAATGTGCCTTGTTGCACCATATTTACAAAGTGACGCATCTAGGTAGGGATGCGTCACTTTGTAAACCCCTGTGCTACATTATACCTGCGCCAGGTATAATGTATGCAGGGGGCGTTCTATCGCAAGAAAGGGTCATAGAAGTGACGCAGTGAAATCTTTAAGATTTCACTGCGCCACTTCAAGGACACAAATGCGTCACTATCTTATGCCTGCCTCACAGCAGGCGTAAGACTGACGCAGAAGCTTTCACATGGGCTTGCCCCATATTAAAGGACACATTGCTGAAGTTGCCTCACTTTTGTGACACACTCCAGCAATGTGTCACTTTTGCGCCATACAGATACGTCAGAAAGACAGACGTATCTGTAACTCCTTGCGACATGATGCGTCATACAGTAAATATGAACCATCAATCATGTCGCAAGGAGGGCGCACTGAGAAGTGACGCATCGCTGCTTTCACGCAGCGATGCGTCACTTCTCATAAATAAGGCCCCCTGGTTTTGGATACTTCTTCAAGTTCATTACATCGGAGCAGAGACAAAGGATGTGCTCGAGTACTTCAGCGGCCCATTTACACAGGCCACAATCTCTGCCACTGTTTGAGGGCTGTAGTCCAGATCCGTCCAATTGCAGTTTCGGAATATATCATTTGGCTTGAGCGTAAAATTCCGTTGTTAAATTGGCAAATTCAAGAGTAGAAAATCCAACACTAGACCACCTCCCGGCAAGATTTCTCAACACTGGCGTCGCGTCAGGTGGCAACTGCTTGTGTTTAGAAACTTGCTGCTCATGCTCAGGAAGCTGCTGCACTCTTGGACTGGATGTGGTGCTGTTCGCACTGATTTTACTGCACAGGACAAACTCCCAGTGCAAAAAATCCGCACGAACATCACAACTTACCTCATTCAGCTGCTTATCAAACTCCATGTAGCTCGACTGAATTTTTTTGTCATTGCTCACAGTTCTGCGTAGCGGAACTCTGTGAACTCCACCCAGACCGAGAATATATAGCAGTCTGACTCTGAGAACTAGGGTTTGAATTGCTGAGTCCAAACTGGAGTCTAAATAGGGGTCCTTTGTGTTGTATAGGTGTTTACAGTATAATACATTTTTTATATTTGTTTACAGATTCCATATCTTGATGATGGAAAGCAGTTTTTTTATGTTTTTCTTAATCAAACGTTTTCAAGTCTTTTTTTCTAGAACTCCTAAAGTGATATGGGTGGAGGAATAATATTTTTCATTAAAGGCATAGAGAGCACCCAGAATAGTTGCTGCCACACCTCCAACAAGGGATTTCCTAGGACTGCCACCTGACTGGTATCCTCTGTTTCAAAGTGTGAAAGGATCTTCTGTTACATACTATAGTGTCATTCATTGTTGCAGTTATCAGAAGACTCTAGTCAGTACCACATATAAATAACATAGCACTACCACTCAGAGGATTATTGAGAAATTCAAGTTAGGAATAGGTCTAAATTAAAGTTATGGTGTAGATAAAAAATGCCAATTAAAGTGCAAAACAGCATCAACATGTTGTCTTTCTCTGCAAATAAAACCTACAAGTCCCTCAGTTGCCTTACTGGTAACCCCTCTAAACTCCCACTCTCAAGACGAGGCCCGTCCAACCGCTCAGCACCAGATTACCCTTGCTGGTGATAGATTGCTTTGCAAACACACATAACATCACACATCACCTCCTTTAAAGGGGGAATCTTCTCTTCTGGTGACATAGCGTAGAGCTAGTAGATTCAGCCAATGGGCAGTCATTGAAATTTATTTTTCAATAGACAGTATTTCTAAAACCTGGCCTTGATAAAAGTATTAGCAATCAAATTAGAAATTACATGTCATACATTTAGCTTTTCCTTATTTAATGACATTATTTTAAATCATCAATTGCTATGCCAATTACCAGTCTTATTTTCACAAATAAATAAACTTGCCCATAGCATTGACATGATTCCCTTTTCCACTAAAAGTTGATCATTAAAATGTTAGTCCTTTCTTTGATCAGACCGGTGCTTAGTTTATGAATGAATAAGTGGCAGGATCTGAGAAATTGTTCAGAAGCCCTCAGCTGGCACTACAAACTTTCCGGATGTCAAATTCCAAAGCTGCCCAGTCTTGTTTCCACATCATGCCACTTTCATCCGCCAACAGATATTCCCTGCCTCATTATCTCACTCTTCAAAAAAGGGGGTGGTGATGAACAGAGTGTCTGCAATTTTGTATTTTCTCTCACTTGCTCTGGATCAAAGTCTGACGAGTTCAAATAAGTACTGCTACCTACAAATGAGTGCCAGTGGGCCCCACCTGCAACCACCAGCCCCAGGAAAGCACTGGATCAGACACAGGAACATTGTACTTCACAAACATCCTATCACTCCAATTCGTATAACAGACATTTGCCATGACCGAGTAAGTATGCCCAGATGTGGGTCCCTTGCTCACTTTGCCACTGAATTCAAGCTAACCTGGCCGATGAGGGCTGTTAGCCGTAAACCGGTCCCAGGATGCTTGTTTCCGGTCCAGGGAAGACGTGGCTTGGCAATTCGGGCTGGACTGTTCCCATGAGGTACAGGGTCAAGGCTGATTTGCATATAGCTGTGTCTGAACTGGGGTGGCGAAGTGAGCTAAATAATGATGATGGATTCAACCCAAATCTGTGACTGGGGGTGAGTGTCTGAAAAGTTTCAGCACTAAGTCCATCTTCTACTTCTGTTTGCTTTGTTCTCCATCAATTGGCAGGGTATGCCCAGACGTGGGTCCCTTGCTCACTTTGCCACTGGATTCAAGCTAGCCTGGCTGATGAGGGCTCTTAGCCTGAACTGGTCCCAGGATGCTTGTTTCCGGTCCTGGGAAGACATGGCTTGGCAATTTGGGCTGGACTGTTCCCATGAGGTACAGGGTCAAGGCTGATTTGCATATAGCTGTGTCTGAACTTGGGTGGCAAAATGAGCTAAAGAAACATAATGGATTCATCCCGGATCTGTGACTGGGGGTGAGTGTCTGAAAAGGATAACAACCTCTTTCACACGACGCAGACAGGGTTTAGGAGAAATCAAGGCACCGAAACGGCGCTCATTGCAGTGGTTGAGGAGGCAAGGAAGATCGTAGACAGTGGGAATCATGCGGCCATACTATTATTAGACCTTAGCGCGGCCTTCGACACCGTCAACCACTCCATTCTACTTCATAGGGTGGAGGAAGTCGGTGTCTCGGGCCGCGCACTACAGTGGCTGCAATCCTTTCTGGCTGATAGGACTTTGTGGTATTTGAAAATGAAGCCTCCTCCCCTCAGATGTGTCTTAACTGCGGCGTACCCCAGGGCTCATCCCTCAGCCCCACCTTATTTAATATCTATATGAGGCCATTGGCTGAGGTGGTGCTTCCCTGGGGAATACAACTTGTTACATACGCAGATGACACACAACTGATCATCTCACTATCTACCAATGATGCCCCTTTTGAAAGACTCTCCAGCTGCCTTAATAAAGTTCAGGAATGGATGGATGAATCCTTCCTTAAACTTAACGGGTCAAAAACTGAGGTGATGATGCTGGGACATAAAGCACCTATCCCAGTGGGTGGTTGGTGGCCGGACAATCTGGGCCAACCACCCAAACCTAAGACCCAAAATAAGAGCCTTGGAGTATGGATTGACTCAGCTCTTAATTTTTCTGTGCAGGCCCTGAAGGTAGCTGCCACATGCTACGCACTTATGAGGCTTTTGAGGAAAATTATCGTTCTTCTCCCCTTTGAAGCCAGACGGATATTAGTGCAGGCGTTGATTTTATCACGCCTTGACTATTCTAATGCACTTTATCTGGGCTCCCCCCAAGGGACAATCAGGACACTGCAGACTGTTCAGAATTGTGCTGCACGTATGCTGCTGAACATCCCACGAAGAACATCTGCCAAACCTGCACTCTGCCAGTTGCACTGGCTTCCAGTGCAACAGAGGATCGAACTTAAAACCTTGGTGACGGTCCACAAAGTAATCCATAAAAAAGCACCCCTATTGATACAATCATTTTTTTGTCCTCACCTCCCTAGCCGGGAATTAAGATCCTCCAACAAGAACCTTCTCTCAATCCCAAAAATTAGAAAGGTGCGGATGGGTGGCCGACGTTTCTCCCTACAGGCTTCAAGACTCTGGAACAATCTGCCACTCGATCTGAGAATGAAAGTAACCATCTTAGTTTCAGGAAGTCGTTGAAAACCCTGCTGTTTGTCTGAATTTGGTGAATGAATGTGTCCAAAGTGCTGGGATGCCTCCGGGTAGCCATGCGCGATACAAATACGTAATCATTCATTCATTCATTCATTCACTCATCTCCTTGTGTTTGCTTTATTCACCCTAAGTTGGCAGGGTGTGCCCAGATGTGGGTCCCTTGCTCACTTTGACACTGGATTCAAGCTAGCCTGGCTGATGAGGGCTGTTAGCCCGAAACGGGTCCCAGGATGCTTGTTTCTGGTCCAGAAAAGACATGACTTGGCAATTTGGACTGGACTGTTCCCATGAGGCACAGGGTCAAGAATCATTTGCATATAGCTGTGTCTGAAATGGGGTAGCGAAGTGAGCTAAAGAATGATGATGGATTCAACCCAGATCTGTGTCTGTGACTAGGGGTGAGTATTTGAAATGTTTCAGCATTTCGTCCATCATCTCCTTGTCTTTGCGAGTAAGAAAGACAGCATTTAACTAGATTTTAAAAGTGAGTAGGGTTTTCTAAGAGCCTGATAATGATGTCGGTCAGACCGCCACCAACGGCCCGCCGGTCCCAACGCTGGACTGCAATCCAGGTGGTCGGACCCTAAATGGTCGGGGAGAAGACCGCTACCTCTGACAGGATCAGTGGTCCTGTCGGCGGTGGTCAAAATTGCAATCCTGAATGGAGGCGGTGCTGAGGCAGGCACCACTATCGGGATTAAAATATCCTTTTCCAACAGCTTTTTCATGTCGGAAAGACCGCCAGAAAAAAAGGCTGTCGGAATCGGATTTTGAGACCGCAAAAAGGGCCTTCTTCTATTGTGGGCCACTGTAAAGTTACCCAGGGGGCACATGTAGTACCCCCACGCACCTCCATGTACCGTGTGCCATGCACTGTATTATGAGAGAAGTAGAAAAAAGGGCTAACTATAGAGAAGGGAAAAAACAGTGTCCTGACCCAGGAAATAAAATGGTACCATGTTGCCAGCGTTTTAGCAAAATAAAAATACCTTGGCAACATGGCGCCCATGCAATACGCCGACCGCGACCGATTAGACGCGCGGAGACTCTTATATGATTAGTGGTGAGTACTGGAAACTAGTGATATTCCTCATGTAAAAACAAGGCTTTTTCATTTGTAATGTGCCAGTATTGGTAAAGGTATAAGCAGTGGGGCAGAATTAATGTCGATATATGGGAGGTGGTTGATTTCTTGTGTTTAATACTGGACTGGCTATACACGTAATATCAATTACGAGGTCTTTTTGGGATAATCTGATTGGTATAATATCGGTCATAAGGGAGTTTTTGGTTAAGGTGTTTTGCTCATAGTTCTTATAAAATAAGATAATGATGGATTATGTATATAAATCTTTAGTTTTTAGATATGTGTCAAATCTGGAATTTGCACTGAGACGAAGTACAATTGGACTGATTGTGAATTGAAGCCCGTGAAGAAAGTGCAATATTGGTGGCTTATGTATTCATTTAAATACTTAATACAGAAATTTAACTTGGTAAGAGATGTATGTACTTTTTGATTATCAAATCATTTTCCTAATATGTGGTATAAATAAAATAAGGATATACATTGTACTTATTTTGGATACAAAATGAAGGATTTACTGATATGGAAAAGATGTCATTGTGGTAGTTACAAATGGGAAGGACAGTCTAGGGTGAGTTCCAATCTTCAACATTAAGAGAAAGTGTTTTAACCACATTGTAAGTTGTAGCACGGAGGTGTGTGATTAAATGACGTTCTGATGGTATGTAAAATATGGATATCAATAGATAGAAGTTATGAGATCTCTTCTATGGGACTTTCTGTCTATTACGTGCACGTCTTTGGTTGCACTCATGGGTGCTTTTGTTTTTCTTTTCCCACTTTATCTTATTTTTTGGTGGTGGTACTGATAATTTAGTCTTGGCATACCTATTGGAAGATTATAGTTAGTTCAATATCTGTTGTTACAGCCCTAAGGAAGTCTTTGGGTCCCACCCTTTGACAAAACACGTGTTGGCAGTTGGCTGTTGATTGTATTATCAAGTCTCAACATGTGTATCAACAAGTCTTCTTGAACATCTCTCAAATAAGAAAATAAAATACAAAGGACTGAGGACTACAAATGCATGTATATGGACAATTGATTTGAACAAAAACTTTTATTTACATTCGTGAATACTTTTTCTAAGCTCAGGGTTCCTCTTTTGGTCTAATGTTATAACAACAATTGTTGTACTATAGGAATAATTCATCTTACATATTTGCTGCTTGGGCTATGCGCTGAGTACACCTCACTACCTGTTTGTGCAAATTGGTAAAAATAATCCACTAATAATATAATTCGCTCATCGTGTTCATCCTTATACATTTGACACATCGGACCCACCAATTCAGCTATATACAAAATGCTATGTTCAAAAATACTTTAGTGCTAACTCACATTACAATTTGCAATGAATGTATTTGTTTGAAACTATTTTGGAATTACTACATTAACAGGTAAGATATTTTCGAAAAAAAAATTGCTTGGTCTTGGAATTTGTACTGATAGATACGAACTTTTGAACATTCATAAGGTATAGTAGGTGCTGTAAAACCCCACCACATATTACTTTTTGCTCCGTGAGTGGTACCAAGTCATGATGGACTGAATGGTTGACAACTGCAGTATGATGCATTTAAATGCTGAGAACTTTAAAATCTTCAAAGATAATATGATATAGACATTGCATTTTGTTTGTTAAAATATGTTTTCAAAAAATATCTGTAAAATTCTATAAGACTGAATGCTTAGACAGCACAAAAATTAATGTATGAATTGCTTCAATTAGTCTCCACCACTGATAATTATTCTGCTTTGCCTTTTTGCCAATATGTTTAGCTAAACTGGGCCATTAAATACTGTTTCCAGTGATATGCAAATCCGTCTTGGATACACACAAGGTTAATTTTAGCCCGCACTGCCAGGCTAGTCCCTAGGAATAGGAACCTTTTCAACTTCTGAATGGTATCAATCTTGTTGGTCCTTATCAGTGAAGTAGATCATGAGCTGTATGGCTTAGCAAGATTGAAATTAAAATTAATTTCTGGGCATACTGTCCTACTCGGCAAAACTCACTTGAACAACACAGACATTTTGGATGGAATGCTTCAATAATTCTTAGCAATTGGAAATTACTCCCTGCAAATTTTGTCAAAAATGGCCTGATTCTCTTTTTGTTCCCATCCAGAGCAGATGCGATCTGACAGTTTGAGCTGGATGAGCCATAGTGGAGGAGGATCAGGGCTGATTGACATACAATTTGGTGCCTGTCTGCAGTGGTACAGTGAGGTTGAATATAAACAACTAGAATGTGGCTCAGAGTAATCACCAGTGGCTGAGATGGATCCATTCCCCCCTTCACCTTTTCAATTTTCTTAGACTGTATGGATCAAACAGCTTCCACCGGCTCCTTGTTTTCTTTCTCTGTACCTCATATGTTAACACTTGCATCAGGCAATTGCATTTCTGCTCTCAATGATAATCAATATCTATTGTGTGTGTAGGGGTTAAGGTATGCTCACCGGATGACAAACTCATAATGTCATCCACAAGTGTTTTGGTATCTGCAGTGGGTGATATATGTAGTAGCTAGAACTTTAAACTGAAATTGTACTTTCTTAACCATAGTTTGTAAAACAATTTTAAATTCAAACCCTTAAGCATCAATGCAATTAACGTCTAAACTCTCCCCAGATTGCTCAATCATGAGAAATGAAAATGAGCCATAATGTGTAGAAATTTTCCTTACCCATTTTTAAAAGGGAGCAGTGATTTTTGGATGCAGAGAGCAGCCCCTTGCTAACACCATCCTTAATATCATTGTTTTCAACAGTAAATACCACCTTGTTTACTGGAGCTTTGCCCAATAAAAAGGCTCCCTACTTGAAAGATATCAGAAAGTGGTTTATTAGTTAGGTTGGATTGGTATCTATCATATGTATCAAATCACTATCTGGGTAGGACCAGTCCAATGTTTCAGTAATTGAAACGTGAGCTCAATCCCAGGTAGCTATGGCACATAGCAGAGAGCCATAACTTACTGAAAATGTGTAAAGCATTTAGAAGTTAAAATATCACCAAAAAGTACAAAGCAAAAAGTGCCAATAAAAGTCATTGATTGGGGGCCCTAAGCGTGATTTGATGCCAATGGTGATTAAGCACAAATCGGACACATCAAGTAGATTGGCCGTGTGAGGGATTGGAAGTAGAAAAGTTTGAAAAAGTTTCTAAGTCCCAATCTGAAAAAAGACTGTTGCTTTCTGAGGAAAAACTCTTCTCCGTGTGAGACAAACATGAAATGTAATCTGATACCGAGGAACTGATGGCTGGATACTTTTTTTTGTTGATCTCCTAGAAGCTCTGAAGCTCTGGAGGAAAAGTTTTCAAAAACTGCCCAAACTTCTTAAGGTGGTCAACGAACCTCAAGAGTACAGTTCCAAGACCGCCGGGACCTGAGGCAAAGCACTTAGAGACTCTCAGGGTGTCAGGCAAAGAACAATAACAAAGTCTAGTTCAGCTCCAGTTGCCACTGGTCAGCTGGGTTCTTAACCAAAATGTTCTCTTCAGATTTTTGTGTTCCTGGAGTTGCCCAGGGTATTAGTCTTCTGATCCTTGGACATCTTTCTGTCCTTGTGTTTCAAATTGAACGAGGTAAAACCTCTTCACAGCCTTCTCACAGGTCACAGATTTATTATTATTTATTTATTTAGAGAGTTTTATATAGCGCGAACGTGACCCTTGGGTATCAGAGCGCTTCACAGTTACATATACATGGTGTAGAAATATAATTCGCATAGCACTGCCATACAGTGAGTGAGGTAGGTAAGTATAGAGCTATATAGTAAACATTTTCCTGAAAAGAGGTAGGTAGGCATTCTAAGGTATAGAGCTATATAGTAACAGATACATATACATAGAATTTGTATAACAGTCTAAGGTATAGAGCTATATAGTAACAGATACATATACATATAATTTGTATAACATTACCATATCGTGGGTGAGGTAGGTAGGTACAGCGATATGTAGTGAACATTTCCCTTGACAAGAGGTAGGTGGGTATAAGTCAAAATATAGAGCTATATAGTAAACATTTTTCGTTGATATGAGGTAGGTTAAGTAAAAGTCTATAAGGAAGCTATCCTAGCATATGTACAATGGATTCGTAGGAGTAGTCCTTTCTATATGCTATAGACTGCGTCAGCCAGGTTACTCTACTAGTCTAATATATCTGTATGTTATATTTCTGTACACATGATCAGCATTGTCTTTAATCTGTGTATTCTTCATCTCAGTACTGGGGAAATACAGCCCCTCAAGCTTGCTCGTCTAAGTAGACGCTTTCTCTTTTTCCATTCAAGGTTCAGATTTGACGCTTTTAGTACGTGGTGGCAGTTAGGTCTCTTCCTAGCTATGTAAGGAACCTACTCATTAGGAAGATCTTTGTTTCCCTTTTGAATGCTGTAGTGTTTGTAATTTTTCTGATATTTAGAGGGAGTGAGTTCCATATTCTGGGGGCTGCCCCTGAGAAAGCTCTGTCGTATGTTTTCTTTTTCCGGAAGATGGGTGGTTTCAGCATCATCAAATTGGCGCTCCTTACTAGTCTGCTTCCTCCCGACAGCTCAATCTTCTGGGCCAGGTATCTTGGTGTTTTGTAGTGTAAGGCTTTGTGGGTGACACATGCCATTTTGAATTGGATTCTGGCTTCGTATGGCAGCCAATTTAATGCTTTTAGATGTGGGGAGATGTGGTCGAATTTCCTCAATCCGGTAATGAGCCTTGCTGCTGCGTTGAGGCATACTTTCAGTGGTGCCGTGGAAATTTTTGGTAGGTCTGCTAAGGTTGTACATCCGTATTCAATCCTTGAGATTACTAATGATTGTATTGCTAGTTTAAGGTCTGCGGATGAGATGAATGGTTTCACTTTCCTTAAGTAGTTCAAGTGAAAGCGGGCATTTTTTCCATTGAGTTGATGTGAGCTTTCATGTCTAGGTTCTTATCTAAAGTAATTCCTAATGATTTCGCTGAGTCCACTAGCGTAGGGGTGCAGTTCAAAGCTGTGATCAATCTGGTCCATTCTGCTGCCTCCGAGTGGTTCTTTGGTGGAGAGATTAATAGGAATGCAATTTTTTGTGCATTGAGTTTCAGGTGATTAGTTGTTAGCCAACTTAATGTCAATTTTAAAGTCTCATTCATTAGCTTGATGTCTTCCAGGGATTCGACCTTGATGTAAATTTGCGTGTCGTCCGCGTACTTGTGGTAGGATATGTTTGCGTCGCGGAGGATTTCTGTCAGTGGTTCAACGTACAGGTTAAAAAGAGAAGGAGATAGTGTTGATCCTTGGGGGACTCCAATCGAATTCGGACATGATGTGGAAAGTGTCTGGTTGACCCAAAATCTTTGTGATCTATTCTGCAGGAAGGATTCAAACCAATTCAGCACCTTTCCCGTCATTCCCATCCTGTAGTGGAGTCTGTCTAGTAGTTTTTCATGATTTACAGTGTCGAATGCCGATGACAGGTCAAGAAGGACTAGTAGACATGTCCTATTGTGGTCAAGGGCCTGTACTGCGTCATCGACGATATGTAGGATCGCTGTTTCCGTGCTGTGACCTGATCTGAATCCCGACTGGCAGTCATCTAACAGCGTGAAATTCGTGATGTGTTGGCTCAGTTGGTTTTGTACACATTCCTTGATTAGTTTGGCCAGCACCGGAATATTGGTGACTGGGCGGAAGTTATTGGGATCTGCTGGGTCCGCTGTTGGTTTCTTGATGATCGGGACCACTTGGCCTGTTTTTAAGCATTCTGGAAGGATCCCTTGTGATAGGGAGGCGTTTATTATTTTTGTCCATATTGGGATGATGATGTGGTTTATTTTTTGTAGACATTTGGAGGGGAGTGGATCATTATAATGGTTATTCGGTTTGATATCCGCTAGTGTTTTGGTGATGGTATTCTGATCATTTAGCTTGAAGGTGTCCCAGTGCGCAGTGCGCTTTGTTTTTTGCTTCATTGTGGTCGAATGTCGGTGTGGCAGTGATCAGTTTGGTTGTGCAGGTGGTCCGCTACCGTCTTGAGTTCTATTTCCAGCTTGTTGGCCTTTTCGGTGAAAAGATTTGAGAATGTCAAGGGGGGAAAACATGGCGGCCGGCTAGGTAGCAGGTCGCGGACGTCTGTGGAGCAGTGGTGATGTCGGCTCGCGAGTGATGGTCGGTTCCTGATTTGTGATTTTGCGCATTTAGGAGAGCGGACAGTAGAGAGCAGAGACGCTGTGTTGTTGTCTAGTTGACTTTCTCTAAACATAGCTATTCGAAGGGGAGCGGAATACGGAGACCGGAGACGCTGCGGCATCTCAGCCCGCATGCAGCAGTCAGCTGTTTTTCATAACACAAACGCATACACTTACTTGAAGCGGGAGCGGAGACCGGACACACAGCGGAGACACAGCGGGCATCACGGCAGGATACCGGCTAATCTTGGAGGCCGTCTGCCGGCTGGATCCAGGCAACCTACAGCGGATGGCGGAGAGTTCAGCTCTGCAATCCGCCGAGAGTGAGGGGGCGGAGTCACGTCATTTGCCAGCCGGGAGCTGGGGAAGAGCAGCGTTGGGTGTGAGCAGAGGCAGAAGAGTGTTAGCGAAGATCGGGACACCGGCTAGTGGTGGCAGAGGTCGAGGAGTGGAGTCCCTTACGTCCAGCCCTCCAAGGTATTGCAGTACTACCCGGACTGAAGGCATAGATTTCGGTGAGGAAGTCAGCAAGGGGGCAAAAGACGCAAAAGAGGCGGAGGAGGGCAGAAAAACAACTAGATATCAGCTGAGGAGTAATAGACCAGGGGGGCAGACTTGTTTGTTGGAAGGGAGTATTCTTGGCATTGGTTCATCCTCTATCTCAGCAGAGTGTAATAAGGGTGACAGAAACGAGGGGATAAAAAGTGACACCTTTTCTAAATTGACTTTTTCACCCTCAAAGAAAGAGAGAAAAAAGAGACAAAAAAAAGAAAAGGCTGGGTTCAAAACCTCAATAAATCCCTCACTTAGTTCATATTTTAAACCTGTCCCTAAAGTTTTGGTGTTGAAACCTGGTTCCACTTCCCAGCCCCAGCTCCAGCTCCAGCCCCACTTTAGGGCTGAAGAGGGAGTAGAGACTGCTGATCAAGACTGGTCAAACCTCTTAACCCCTAACCCCTTCCAGGTGCTGAACACGGAAATGGAGGCAGAAAATGTTGTTAGCCTCGATACAGATCCAGCAGACCCATCTACTAATCAGATATTCCAAACTAACACTTTAGAATCATTAGATGCATTGGAATCATTAGCGGGAAGCCCAGTTGGGGCCTCTACTGAACTGCGAGAGAATGCAGATATGGATATATTTACAAGGAGAGAGGAAACTTCAGTTAAAGGGAAAAAGACTTTCTCAGAAGAAACTAGTCCTACACAACATGAGACTCATACTTCAGCAGATCTGTCTGTTATGGGACTCTTAAGGAAACTCGAGAAAGATATTCATTTAGGTTTTGAAGCCTCTAAAAAGAATCAAGAGCGTATAAGCGCTACATGCACATTGTTAGAGGACAAGATTGATAAGTTGACTATACGTGCAGGACAGATGGAATCTGAGATGAAAATGGTGCAGGGAAGAGTTCTAGATAACCGCAAAGAGATCGAGACATTATACTCTCAGGATAGGGAATTAGACGAAAGGGTAGAGAGGTTGGAAAACATGCAAAGGCGCAACAACCTTAAAATCCTTAAACTTCCAGAAGGAAAAGAGGGAGCAGACATAAAGGCTTTTGTTGTACAAATGCTAAAAAAAGAGCTGACACTAGATGAAACCGAGGAGATGTTGGCCCGAGACATTCAACGAGTGCATCGCGACCCCTTTAGGTTAAATTCAGATCGAGTAAAGCCAAGAAAAATTCTAATTAACTTTGCAACATACACATTGAAGGAGAAAATCTTGCAACTTGCTCTAAAGAAGAAGTCGATATTGATAGATGGTGTATCAGTAGACATTAGGTCCGACTTGTCTCCGGCTACAGCGAATAGGCAATGGGAGATGGGAAAACGCTTGTCACCCTTAAGGGAGCTAGGAGCTACGGCCCAGTTAAAATTTCCCGCCTTCCTAAAAGTCATGTGGCGTAACAAAATGTATACATTTCGCACAATTGAGGAAGTAGATGCCTTTTTGGATATTACTCAAGTAGCATAGCATAGTAATAGCTTAGAAAACAGAAACCTGACCACAAAAAAAAAAAAAAAAAAAGCAGAACATAAAAAGAAGGAAAATGCAAAAAAAAAAAATACATACTTAAAATGTGACATCACCACTGAGACGTCCACTGGCCTGGGCCATGGGAGTAATGGTTGGGTTTTCCGGGGAGGGAATTGAGAGTGTGGGGAGGGGAGGGGAGGGAACAGGGTCAGGGAGAAAAAAAGAAAATATTCCTCATGAGCTAGCTTGCTGCGTCCTAATTAGTAGGGAAATCTTGTCATTATATGATAAATATCATGAGCAGGGCTAATAAAAAGGAGCTAAAGTTCCTCACTTGGAATGTTAACGGGCTCCGAGTCAAATCAAGGAGAATACTAATTTTGAAATACTTAGAAGATTCGCCAGCACAGATCATTATTTTGCAGGAAACACACTTAACACAAAAGGAATGTAAGGATATATTCACTACTCAAAAATGGATTGGGAAGGCTATTTACACATCGCAAGACTTGGTTACAAAGGGAGTGGCTATTCTAATTAAAAGAGGTTCTGATATTGTAGTGGAAAATAGTTTAGTAGACAACAGAGGGAGATGGGTGATATGTAAGTTACGATTGCCGGGAGAAATACTAGTAGTAGTCGGTTACTATGGCCCAAATATTGATGATCCTACAATTTTAGAGAAAATAGAAGTTGAACTATTGGACTTCTCAGGTAAAATTCTCATGGCAGGAGATTTTAACACAGTACTAGATGCTAAGTGGGATAGAACTGGTAATCCTAGGGCAATAGTGAACAGTAAAATGACTGCTAAAGTGAAGTCACTTATGGCTCAGTTAGGGCTCTGTGATATTTGGCGTCTTAAAGCAGTAAATCAGCCAGGATACACGTTCTATAATAAGAAATATAAACATAGTTCAAGGATTGATTTTTTCCTGACAGATATTAGGATCAAAGACCAAGTTATCAGTGTAGAACATATAGGGGCACATTTATCAGATCACTCTGCTGTAAGTCTAAATTTAAGCCTGAAACCAGAAGACACGACCCCGGTTTGGAGATTAGACCGCACAATTTTAGCGGATTCTGAAATCTTAGAGACTCTTATGGAAGAGACACAAACTTTTCTGGAGATTAACCTGGGATCGGCTAGGGAAGACATAGTGTGGGAAACATGTAAAGCTTTTATGAGAGGAAGAATGGGAGCTCTAGGTGCAAAAAAACGTAGAGCATATTATAGTCAAGTTTCTAATCTAGAAAAAGACATCCGAGAGGCTGAACTTATTAGAATTTCACAAGGAGTCAACATCCTAGATGGGTCATGCGAGAAAAAACTTTTAGATCTCAGGATTCAACTTACTGCAACACTCACTCAAAGAGTTAAGGAGAGATGGGAGGCCAGTCAGTTGGCACACTTTTCATACGGAGAGGGATGTGGTAAGCTACTAGCGTGGAAGGCCAAGAAAGATGCTACACGGAATCAAATTAAGGAGATCAAGATACCAGGGACAGATCAAGTTATTGTAGAAAATAAACAGATTGTAGAAGCGTTTCAGCAATACTTTGTGGATGTTTATACAGAGGACCTCTGCCCAGATCAGTTTGAGATTGATTCCTGGTTGCCCCTAATCCCACCGCTTTCAAATGAGGATATGTTGGAATTAAATAGGGAAATAACTCAACAAGAGTTGATGAAAGTTATCAAGGAAGGCAAAAGAGGGAAAGCACCTGGACCAGACGGTCTACCTGTGGAGGTTTATAAAGCTTTGGGAGATACGGTGGCACCCACTTTGTGTCTTTTGTATAATAAAATCTTTAGAGGTGAAGTGGCAATCCCAAGTTCATGGAACGAAGCTACTATTGTTTTAATATTAAAACCAGGGAAATCTCCAAAAAGTATGGATGCATATAGGCCGATTTCACTCTTGAACTGTGACTACAAATTTTTTTCCAAAATCTTAGCTGATAGGCTAGGAAAAGTCATTCATAAATTGATTCATGAAGATCAAAGAGGTTTTATTAAGAAGAGGTACTTAAAAGATCTTACTTTTTCGCTGATAGGTATGATTGATGTAGCCTCTAAATATGATTATCCCTTGGCAGTCATTGCGTTAGATGCTGCCAAGGCTTTCGATCGAGTCAATTTTGCATACTTAAAATCCCTTTTGCACCATCTTAATTTAGGTGATAAGTTCACACAATCTATTTTTTCTCTGTATCATGCACCTACATCAAGAGTATTAGTAAATGGAACCCTCACACTTCCCATTAGAGTAATGCGGGGAACCCGACAAGGATGCCCCTTGTCACCGCTGCTTTTTAACATATATATAGAGCCTCTTGCATGCAAAATTAGAGCTTCAGCAGAGATACCCCCCTTTGTTGTGATGGACTGGTCCAAGAAACTTGGACTTTATGCGGACGATATTGTGGTTTATTCTACTGATTTAGTCGGAACTTTGAAAAATTTAGTGAATACGACAAAGGAGTTTGGTAGGATTTCTGGATATCAGTTAAATCAAGACAAAACTGAAATAATGACTTGGAACCTTGATACTGAAGATGTTAAAACAACAAAAGAGATGAGGTACTTGGGAGTTAGGATTACTCAGAAAGTCGAAGATATGGCTAAAACTAATTACGATAAGGTGAGGAAAGAGGTTGGCGAGACGTTAAAAGGTTGGATGAATTTACCCCTGTCAATATATGGAAGATCTAATCTTGTTAAGATGGTGATTGTACCTAAGATTACCTTTTTATTTGAGACTATTCCGTTGGGCTTTAAAAAGGAATGGCTGGCGAAGTTACAAAGTATGATAACATCATTTATATGGGCATCAAAATCCTCTCGAATTTCGTGGAGGAAAATCAGGAGGAAAGTCGAAAAGGGAGGTCTGGCGGCTTCAGATATACGAATATATGCATGGGCTTTTTGTTTAAAAAATTGCAGGATGCTGTTGGGTACCCCTGTTAACTCTCAGATTGGAGGCCTTTTTGCGATAATGCTGAAGAGATCAGGATATCATGAGTTTGGTTTTTTGTATAAGTTTGGAGACCCTAAGTTTTTTAAAAAGGTGAAACTCAAGACACTGAGAGACCTTGCGGAGACATGGTATAAGATTAGAAAAGTATCTAATCTCTCGTACTTTAGCCATAGTGCACCGATATGGGATTCTCCTGGAGCCCCCTCTTGGACAAGAGATCTGCTTGCTTTAAGTTTGAAAATGGAGCCTGATCTGCAAAGGTGGAAGGACTTGTTTCAAGATGGCAATTTAATTCCTTGGGATAGCTGCCGACAAAAGTGGGGCTCAGTCTTTTCTAAATATAAGTATTTACAGATTCAAAGCTGGGCGAGCCACCTGGAAGTAAAGATTGGAGTGGAAAATGAGTTTGAGTCAAAGCTGGAGACGGGGTCATTTGAGAAGGAAGTAGCCTTCTGGTATTGGCGAATACTAGATTTGGAGGATGGAACATTTGATTTGCCAGAGACCCTGTGGAAGGAAAGCTTGCCAAGGATCGCCACAGAAGACCAATGGCAAGTAACTATGTGCATGCTATATAAAATTGTTAAACCGGCAAATCTGAGGCGAAATCTCTTGTTTACCATTCACAGGGCATACTGGTCTCCATACAGGCTTTCTAAATTTAAGGATGGAGGGATTGTTGGATGTCCAAAATGCAAAGCTCCAAATGTTGACGACCTACACATGTTCGTATTTTGCCCAATTATCAACAATTTCTGGTTAGACGTGAGTAATTCCCTCTCCAAAACTCTGAATCAAACCATTGAGGTAAGCCCTGAATTAATTATTACCGGGAGAATGGATTTACAAAATAATTTTCTGAATAATAATGTTAGACTTATTTTTTACGCTATGTTGTTGGCACGTCGAGAGTTATGTAAATTGTGGGTCTCACCACTTAGCCCCACTTTATTAGATTGGGTTTTAGCCATGAGGTATACGGCAAAGCTTGATATGCTAGATCCCTCTAAAAGAAACAGAGGATTCTGGTTACCCTTCCTGCAAAAGTTTGGTTAAAATTAATTTTATGTTAAAGTCCAATGATTAAGCCCGTGCCTGTCTCGCTGGAACTTGTAACTATCCCAGTACGATAAAGAGAGTTGGTGGAGGACACACATCTTGGGTCAGGCTGGGAAGAAGGACAGTTCAGAGGAATGCCAGGCCCAGAATATGTGGTGTTCATGCCCTATTACTCTGAATCCAGCACAAGAGATAATAACAGCCCAGAGGTGGATTAGAGAGAAGAAGGGGCGGCAAGACGGCAAATGAGGATAAAGAGAAAAAAAAAAAAAAGAAAAGATTTGAGAATTCTTCACAGCTTAACTGGGTTTTAGTGGTTTCTTGGGCCGATTTTGCTAGTTTGTTGAATTGTTGCTTTAAGATTTCAAATAGTTTCCGTGGTCTGTTTTTGGCGTTATCCAATTCTGATCTAAAATATTTTTTTTTGGACCTGAGGATCTTTTTGTTGTACTCGTTTCTGATTTTTATGAGTGATTTCAGGTCTGGTGTTGCAGGGTGTTCTCTCCATTTTCTTTCGGCCATTCTTAATTTCCTTCTATCATCATTCAATGAACCATTAAACCATGGGTTCTTGCCCTTTTCTGTGAATCCTTTCAGTTTTAGTGGCATTTTGGTGTTAACTATGTTTGTTACTGTCGTAGTGAAGTGATCCGTTAGATCATTCACATTCTGCAGGCTGTTAGGTGGTTTCAGATCTTTCTCACAATTTTCTACTAATCGGTCAATATTCGGGTCTTTAGTGTCCCCTGTCCACTTTTTGAGTTTGATGGGCTGTGATATCTTATTTCTATCCAGTGTTGGAATTTGGAAGATTATGGCATGGTGATGTGACCAGTCGCACGGCACAACTGAGTCGACCACTAAGTTCTTGTTTCTTGATAATATCCAGTCTAGTGTTGCTCCTTTTGAGTGTGTTGGCTGTGTGCAAGCTTGGGATAGATTTAGCTCAGTCAAGAAGGTTTTAAGAGTGTTGATCTGTTTGTCCTTCTTGTCTTCCCAGTGTAAGTTAAAATCGCCCAGGAATATGTTGTTAGAGTGAGTGTTAGAGTTGTCCATAATAATCTCCATTAGTTGGTCTATGAAAGTCTTATTGTTTCCTGGAGGATGGTACATGGCATGTAGTGTGCATCTATGATTGTCTATTGTTTTTAATATTAAGACCTAGATATTCACATGATTCAGGAGGGTCTGATTGTATTTGTTTAATTTCTATGTCTGATCGGTGGATGCAGGCTATCCCACCCCCTATTTTCTTCCGCCTATCTAGTCTCACTATGTTGTATTGAGGGGGCACTAACAGATCTATGCAGGGAGAGGATGATTCCGAGAGCCATGTTTCTGTTCAGATTGCTAGGTCAATTTCCTGGTTAATGATAAGTGCAGCGATGTCTGACGCGTGTTTTACTGCGGATCGACAGTTGAGCAATAGGCATTTCAGAGGCTTTCTTGTATTGCTTGGGTCCCCTACCAGCCTGTTGGAGGATAGCTGGACTTGATGTAGGTTGTTAAGGTTTGGTTTCCTTGTCTTATGTTTGGAAGTTCTATTAGTGTCAATCGGAACTGTTTTAATTTTCTCCCCTCCACCTTATTTTGTCGGCTCGTATGTCTGTAGTAACAACAGGGTTTCTTCTTCTGTTATGTAACTAAGGTTTCTGTCTGGTCGATTGTATCGATCTGTTACTGGCATGTCCCTCTCATTCCTAGTTCCTAGCGCTTTCCGCACTAATTCTTGGATGTGATCAACTTTGGATTGTGTTCCTGCCGTAATTTCCAGGATCTTTACCATTGTTATCAGAGTCTTTTGAATGTCCTGTGCTATTTTGTCAATTTGTGTCTGTATTCCTTTAATGTCTCTCCGATGTCACAGATGCCAAGTGCAACAGATTCAATTGGCCTGCTATCACTTTGCAGCTTAAGCACTGTTCTGATGAAGGCTGGGTGATGGTCCAGCTTTGTAGGGTTCATCAGTCTATGGGTGTCTCAAACCTTAACACCTTCAATGCTACAGCAATTCATCCCGGATGCTGCACTTCCTTGAATCCCATTGTTCATGACAAACTCAGCTCGTCATGAGCACACGAGCAGTGTACTGCATGATGAGCTGAGCTCGTCATGAGCATGGAAGGGTTTTACTCTCCTAATTCCTCTCTGACCTATGGAATAAATGTTCCCAGACCCTGATCTAAATGCTTTCGCAATAGTTACTGTTTGCATTACTTTAAACAAGGCCAACATCTCATGTATGAAGCGAAATCTAAGATGGTAAACATCTTTAGACACACTACACTAAACTTGGGGTTTGAGTGCTGGGTGTGTGTAGCAAGTGTGCTAAGGTAATTCTAGTGTCCTGCACATCTCACACATAAAATCTAGTATAAAGCAGGTACTGTGTCAGCAACAACCCCAGAGACACATCTGGTGAGACAAAAGCTGAGACCTTCAGCAACTGAACAGGCAATACATGAGAATTGCCCTAGAATCCTGTTTTTTCCTTTTAAATGGCAAAAAACCTTTTCATGTGCATCACAAAAACGATCATGCAGGATTTGACACTGCAGTATCAACAGGTGGGCACAGCCCCACCTTGTAAATTCTATTGAGCTCAGAAAACTCATCTCTGGTCATTCAGTTCAGCATACTTCATTCAAGACTGAGCACTGGCTAGGAGTTTGCAAATTGGCCTCCTAAGCTCAGGCAGGTAAAGGGTAACTTACTAAATGTTACTTATCCTTCATATTTTTTTTTAATCCAACTTCACCATGGAATTGGATGTTTAATAATTAAAATAGTGGTTTAATTACTTTTTTTCTAGTGAGTTAGCAGTCTGAGTATTTTAATCTGCACTCTACAAATGATAGCAGCCCTGCCATGGTGAAAATGGCTTTAGTGCCTTGTCACTGTAGGGACAAGCTAGAATTAATATCTCTAACTTGTGGGCTCCAAGGCTTACTTAGGGGTGACTTACTAGTTGTAAAGGAGAGCTTTCTACCCGCTCAAATGGCTATTTTGACAGGTTGAGCTGCAGGTTGGACAATGCAGCAATCAGTCTTTAATGAGAGGCTTGTAGCCATAGTTTACTTGTCAGACTAGTGGATGGCACGCAAGTGCTGCAACCAGAGGTGGCATTTAACTTTTCATGCTTTGACTACATTTCAGCAACATATACTGTGGCCTTACGGAAAAGTTCAAGATGTCAGTCATGGATTAGTCAATTTCTACATGTTTTAGGGATCAGACCACGTTCACTGGCCACTGAATAGCAATGCCTCTGTGTGCAAAGCTTCAAAACCAGCAATAGAATTCAGCAACAAACAAAAAAATGCCATTGACGATGCAAAAACTGACACTTTCTCATAGAACACTAATTGGATATTGAATATTCCAAACATAGATTTTTATTGACTATGTTTTTAGACTCTTTAATGTACTTGCAGTGAAGCGGGTTGGAGCAATTTTTTAGATTATGGTTGCTTCTATTTTCAGCATCTATTGCTTCTTTTCTTTGTTCAGTGATTCATCTGTAATATTTCTGAAAGTGCTTTCCCAAGTTTCCAGCGGGAAACAGATCTGCAATTCATCTCTCACTGAAAGGCTTCCTTTAAGGTCCCCAAGGATGCCCACGGACTTCTAAAAGTAGACTTCTAAGTTTAACCTCTTTCTGTGAAGCTTATATATTCTACTGAGTTTGAGTTACATCTTATTGGTGCCTACTTTCTCACATGTAGCATTTGCTTTTCCTGTTTAGCTTTGACTATTGTCAGCCATGTCTATTTACTAGATTTCATTCCATAACCAAAAAAGAAATAGTGTCTAGGGAAGGGGGTATAGCCCCGCCCCCTTTTTCTTCTGCATGATTACTGCAGCAATTTATTTGACTATCCTGCAGTTGTGTTCATCCATGTAAAGAGGGCTTCCAATGCAGTGCAAAGATGATAAAATATCCTTGACCAGCAATGGAGACTCATTTAAGCAGAAATCACCATCCTGATGCTGCAGAATATATGGTTTTCATGTTTCAAACATTAAAAAACAAAATAAAAATAAATGTTGGCATCTTCTAGCTTAATTTAATCAACAAGTGATACTTAATATATAATTGCACAATCCCAATAATTGAAGGCAAAGAGATGTCTGAAAGAGAAAAGCCATATAACACGAATTTTGTATGAAAATATGTTGTTTATATAATGTAATCACATTATTTTAAATCCAGTGCAAGGTGTCCCAAGTGGTTGTAAAACCAATATTTCAAGGTTGTGACACTTTGTGACATAAAATCAAGGTTTCATCAAAATGTACAAAGATGACCATTAAATCAATACATGATATGTGTTTGCAGCCTACTATTACAATAATAGTAGCTAAAAAATGGTTCGCTTCAAATAGTCTACGACATTTAGACCCACTTCCAATGTGGGGTCTCATCGGGTCTAGCAATGAAGGGGCACCTGGAGATGACTGTCAGACAGTGTGGTGTGCACTGTGTGGGAGTGAAAAGGAAGAAGGGTACTCACATATGGCCCAGCCGGGCCCCTATAATGGAAAGTAGTACTGGCAATCTGAAAGGCTCATGGATGTTGGCTATAGTAGTTTTGAAGGGGCGAGAAGATGTTAACAGGATAATTTTCATGTTAAAAGGGCTGCACTCTAAATTGGCCTCAAGTGAAAATCTAGTGACTGATACCGGTCCTAGAATGCATGTTTCCAGTCCAGGGAGGACCTGGCCTGGCAGTTCAGACTGGACTGTTCTCATTGGACGCAGGGTCAAGCCTGATTTACATTTGGCTGGGTTCATACTGGAATGGCATGGGGAGCAAAACAACGATGAATTTAGGCCCAGATCTCTGTACTTGGGTGAATGTATGACATTGTTTTGCATTCTGTCAATCAAATGTTCTTTTCACTTTCTAAAAGTTGCATTTTCAAACATTCAATTAAAAAACGTATTTACTAAAACGATATGTTATTAAATTCTGAGTTCAGAGAGCCTAAACTTTAGTTCTCTATCTTGTCCCAATGGGAAGATGTCACAACACATTTCCCATTCTATTCTATGAGGCAACATAACCTTTCAATACTGAAAAACTAAATTGGTAGGGTTTCACTATCAGCACATGTCACACGTACCAGTACATGTCCTACCTTTCGCATAAACTGCAGCCTTTCCCATTGGGGTACATTGGGTCTATCATATGGGTGCCTTACATTTAAGAAAAGGCAAGGTTAGGGCCTGGAAAGTGGGTGTGCTTGCCTAGTCGACATGGCAGTTTAGTAAACAGTGCACAGACACTGCAGTGGCAGGTCTGAGATACTTTTTCAGAGCTACTCAGGGTGGCACAATCAGTGCTGCAGGTACACTAGTAGCATTTGATTTACAGGGCCTTGTACACTGCAGTGCACTTTACTAGGGACTTACCAGAAAATCAAATATGCCAATTAGGGATAACCAATTGTAATCATAATGTTCACAGGGAGCACTTGCACTTTAACACTGCTCAGCAGTGGCAAAGTGCCCAAAGCATCTCAGCCAACAAACACGAAATCCAGCACAGCATCAAAAATACAGGAGGTAGAGGCAAAAAGTCTGGGAAAACCACACCAAAGATGCCAAGTCTAACAGTTTTCAATTGTATTTTTTTTTATTAATTTAGTTTCGGGTTTATGTAAAGCGTTCCTAATCACCATGTCGAAACCTCAGGGTGCACATAAAAGTGGCACCATGATGGTTCTCAAAATAACCAAATATATTTAAGAGACTTTAACTCCAAGCCAATACTGATCCCACTAGGAATAGAATGAAAAGACTTTTACAAGACCTGGCTGAAGGGGCGGCTCCAGCTCTGGATTAAGGCTCAGAGCTGATTGCGAGGGCCCAGTCTTCTAGTGAAGGGCAGGATTACAGGGTTGAGAGGCATTGGCAGACTTAAACTTGAAGACCCTAATATGGGAGTATCAAAGGGACGGATTTCAGTTCATGAATGAATGTATTGCTAACGTTGCAGATCACGTTTGAAATGCAGGATTTACAGTTGAGACAGGAGAGAAAAAGCAGCACTAAGTTGAAGAGGGAGGCTATGGAAAGGATAAAATCTGAGCAGGAGAGTTAAAAGGAGGAAAATGAGCTAAAAGGTAGAAAGTAGGCAGACAAGAGGGAGCGGAAATGCATCGTAACAAAGGATCGGAGGATTAAGGCAGTATGTTGAGTTCAGGTGGCCGAGCTTCATGTGCAGGTCTAGATACTTCATGAGTGGGCATATTTGCTGGGCAACTATATGAGGTTGGATGCTTTGGGGATGAGTTGCTGGTTCACATAGATAGCTCATCTCACACCTCTACAATCAGGAGGACAGACAAAAGTTAACTTGAGGCCATTTGTGAAGCAGAGATTTACATAATTACAGAACGATGGGATGCGTTAGAAAAGCTTTGCATATTTCTCCCATCTCATTTGTAGTAAACTTAACAGCAGAAAACATTGTAAAACGAGCAATTTATAGGGGAGCATCAAAAATGGAATTTAGGAAACTGTATGGCCAATCTGTCTTCTTGATTAACTGTGAAAATATGTCATATATTATTAATCCTGTAAATAGAAAAACTGAACTAAAGTATTTTCTGGTTAAATGACGTTGTTCCTTAGTAGCTCTATCGTTTGTATCAGATAAGAGAATACAGAACCACTGCAAAAACACGAGGAAAAACACCATATATGTCCTTTGTCCATAAAAGACCAGCTGAATGGTGCAAATTGTTCAGGAGAGAATGGGCTAGCAGGGCTGAATGGCTACAAGAATTTTAAATTGTAGAGACATTGTGGACCCCAGGTTCATTATCAAGAGTGTGAGGCAGAGGGGTAGTCAATGATAAATGGTAAAAACAAGTGTCAGGGATGCTTTATTAATTTGGTAGTGGGTACCTCTACAAACTTTAAAAATCCACTCAAGTTAGATCAAAATACATTTCTAAAATAATCTATTCTTAGACTTCGTTAGCGGTGGCACAAGCAGCAGGCAGTTTCCAAGTGAAAAAGGTGTTAAATTCAAGCAGTATAAGCAACTGTAAAGAAAAGAATACAAAACATAAACATTCCTGGACCAATTTAAAAAGATAGGTAAAACGTTAATGAGGGAAAACACACCAAGATCGCTGAAATAGGTTAGGGAGAACCGAAAATATGATTTTTCAAAGTTTTACGGCAGAAACAAGCAAAGAAATTTTGCACAAGGCAAGTTATTGTTCATTGTTGACCACCACATAGGCGTAATTTCAGGCTGATGGCAATGGAATTGATGTTGGATATAACAAGCAGCCTGCCCTGGTCAATATGTTTACCTTTAGATTTAGTCTCTGAAATGGAACTCAAAATCAAAGCATTGGTATGTAATGGTCAAATGTAGTCAAGTAAGCCATCATTGAGTACCAGTCGAAGCTATTGGTTTTCATGCCAAACACTCAGAGCAGGACAAATCTGGTGTTTTTAGCCACTGAGGTCGCTCCGTGGGTCAGATGGATTTGCTGCTTGGCCTCGTTCTAAGGATTTACCTTTAGACTTAGTGACTTTTTAAAGTCAAAATACTTCAGTGGGGCAGGCTGGAAGCTGCAGCTGGGCAGAGCTCCACAAGGCTGGATATTTTCACCACAAGATCCAGCTGAACCAGTTTTCTGCATAGCAAAAAACTCCATGTGGGATGAACCTGGTTTTCATGCCCGCCTTTGGTGGCACCTCCAGAGTCAAGCCTTAGCACCTTGTTCATTCAAGAGGTAGAAAAAAATGACTATGAGCCTGGTTTAGACTTCGGTGGATGGGAGCTCGATCACAAATGTGACAGATATCCTGTCCACTGGGGAATAAGTTCATTATTCTTAAGGCACTTATAATACAGAGGACCAACCGCAGGCTATCTATAATGTTTGTGATAGACTATCCCATCTGATAAACTCTAAATCAGGCCCTAAGTCCCACCTTGTTGAAAGAGCTAAAAAAGTTCTTCCTAGTCAGTCTTATAGCCGAACGTTTTTAAAAATTGTAGTATATTTTAAACTGCCCGGTTTTACCTGCTGACAAAGTCTATTTACTCGCGCCTTGATTAATATTGGGCCGAGGACCCCCGAGGACATTGCCTGACCGGTGCAGCCGATTTTAGGGCTGACGCCGGCAGGTCAGAAAGGTCGCCATCTTGGGGAGGAAGGAAGGAAGAGGGTAGCGGTCCAGTTGTTAGGACGCTTCTCACCCCCCCCCCCCTACTGGATATAAGGATGACATCTTCCCGTCCGCGCAGCCAAAGGCCAGAACCCCTGTCCATTCCACCCCGACTGCCATTACCAATATGACACACATTAAGTATACCACTAAGGATTTGCTTTACATACGTCCCAATGTTAAAGATAGCTGTCGCCATAGTATGTCAGTAGACTCTCCCACGAAGAACTGTGCATCCTGCCACTTTACGATTAAGGATAGAAAAAATGGTGAGTTAAGAGGGAAGATTTTGAAAATGTCACTACTCAATTGTAGATCCCTCAAAAAACACAGATTAGAGATACATGATCTTGTGGTGGATGGTGAGCTCGATGTGCTCTTTTTAACAGAGACGTGGCTTGACACAGCCTCGACTCCAGAAACCTTGGAGGCGGTCCCGATAGGATAATGCTTGCTTAGAATTGACAGAGAAAAACAGATAGGAGGAGGATTGGCTATAATTCATAAGAGCGACCTACACTGCACTTTAGAGAAGACTACCTTGCCGAACAGTGAGGGTGGGTTCTTTGCGATTAAAACTAGTTCCAAAAGCAATATTAATGGACTTTTAGTATATAGGCCCCCTGGTAAGTCCTCTCAATTTGCTACTCAGCTGACAGAATTAATAACACAACATGCGCTCCGACATAAGAAATTTCTTATTTTAGGAGACCTTAATTTTCATTTTGAAGATCGCAAATGTAGGGAGGCACAGGCCGTGATACAGGCTCTGAAACCATTATCATTAACACTGCAATCCACATCTCCTTCTCATCAACTTGGTCATCTTCTTGACCCGGTTTTTGCTAACTGGGAGGATCTTAAAATAAACACCCCGTTGCAAATTACATGGTCCGATCATTTTGTTATCCCCTTTGAGGTGGAAAATGTTCTACAGGAATGCAGTACGACCAACTCTAATGTGCCCAATTCTAGACCCTTAAAACGCAGAGACTGGAAGAACTTCACAGAGGAAAAGTTTAAATCTGCCCTATGTAGAGAACCTCCTCCCTCTAACGACACTCTGCTCAAGGCATGGGAGGGCTATGAAAAATGGATGTCCAAAGCTCTGGACACAGTAGCACCATGGACATCTAAACCCCCTGTCAGAAAGACTTAAACGGCTCCTTGGTTCTCCAAAGAACTTCAGGAAGCTAAAGCTAAATGTAAAAACATTGAACGTGGATGGAGAAAAAACTATGATCCAGAGGACAAGAAAAAATACAAAAAGGAATTAAAAATGTATCACAAACTTATAAGAGCAGCGAAAGGTGTGCATTTTAAAGAATGTATTGAATCTGCAAAAAACCCTACTAAGGAACTTTTGTCAATATATAAAGAGCTCACGGTGCCCACCAGACTTGAGGCTCAAGATACATACTCTAATGAGTTATGTGATGAGATTGCGGACTTTTTTGTGAAAAAAGTAGAGCTAATACATGCCACTTTCACAGACAGCTCACACGACTCTCAATCCATAGTGAGAAATGCTCCCGTTACCAAGCTCCAGTTAACAAGCTTCTCAGTCCCTAAGAGATCAGACCTGCTTTCCATGAGAGGAATTCATTCTGGATCCCCCCTGGACGTAATCTCCCCTAACCGCTGTACAGGAGTTCTTGATAGTATGATCGAGCAGATTGAACAGCTTATTGCTCTCTCTTTTCAGGAGTGCCATGTGCTGGAGGCTTGGAAAACCGCACAGGTTATACCCCTGAAAAAGAAAGCAAATATTCATATCTCCCAACTACAAAACCTCCGCCCTATATCCCTCCTCCCCTTTTGCGGAAAAGTTGTGGAGAAGGTTGTGAATAAGCAACTTATGAAATTTATTGAAGAGAACTCCCGTCTTCACCCAACCCAGTCAGGATTCAGAGCAGGATATTCAACTGAATCCGCGGTCCTCTTTTCCATTGAACGCCTGAGACAACTGGTTGATGGAGGGCAGACAGCAGCGTTGGTACTTTTAGACCTTAGTGCAGCATTTGACACCGTGCTGCACTCAACGCTGCTGTCACGCCTCTCCGATATGGGAATAGAGGGTCCAGCCCTGGAGTGGATAAAATCCTTTCTGGAAAATAGGAATTTTCAGGTGCATTGCCCTCCTTACAAATCATCTCCTCGTAAGTTGAGGCATGGAGTTCCACAAGGCTCAAGTTTGAGCCCCACGCTGTTCAACATTTATATGGAGCCTTTGGCACATATTGTGGAATCCTATGGTGTGGATATCGTCACATACGCTGACGATACCCAATTAATAATCCAACTTGCCAACAACCAGCCTGAGGAAGCTGCTAACTTTTCCAATTGTATGCGGGCTGTGGCAGGATGGATGAACAGCAACTGCCTCCGCCTAAATGGCGATAAAACGGAGTTGTTGGTGGTCGGTAAGTCCCCCTCCACCTGGTCGCAGGACTGGTGGCCAACGGAATTAGGGCCAATCCCCCGCCCAGCAGAGGTTGTCAAAAATTTGGGAATTATGATCGATGCGGAGCTTTCCTTCAAGCAACAGATTAATAAAATCACTGGAAAATGCTTTGGAATATTGAAAACTCTCCGCAAAGTTCTCGATCTGCTCCCCTTCGGTGCCAGGAAGAAACTTATCCACGCCCTGGTCACGCCACATTTGGATTATGGTAATGCCCTTCTTCTTGGCCTGAGCAAAAAAGGCATTCAACAGCTACAGGGTGTCCAAAATGCCGCGGCCCGCTTGGTACTCAATCTTCCACGCAGGGCATCCGGTAAAACAGCATTGCGTAAACTTCATTGGCTCCCGATTGTGGAGCGCATTAAATTTAAGGCACTATGTATGGCTCATCGTATTGCCCAGGGAAAAGGCCCCAACTATCTGAAAAGACTCCTCACTATCCATCGCCCCACCCGAAATCTCAGATCCGCCGGAGTGATGTTATTCCAACTTCCCCGTGTTCACAAAACCAGAATGGGAGGTAGCTCCTTCCGTTTCTTGGCTTGCAAACACTGGAATAGCCTCCCCCTAAACCTTCGTATGGAGCCCTCCGAAACAAGATTCAGACAATATTTAAAAACTTATCTCTTCCCCAAATAAATAGTACTCTGGTTCTTTCTGTCTCATCTGGGAGTAGTAGCATTTCAGCGCGGGGACACACCGTCATAGGTGTAACCAGGCGCTTTAAAATGGCTTTATTATTATTATTATTATTATTATTATTATTATTATAGCCCCTAGCTCCTCAGGCAGGTTTCTAGGGACCAGGTACCTGTGTAGCCAGGTCTCCTGTAGGGGAAATCCCTGTGACCCCTTAGGACAACTCCTTTCTTTAACAATAGATAATGCAGACCTCACCCTGTACCCCATGCTGTTTACCTAAACGTAGCTGCAGTTAGTCATTTACAGCCCAATATTACACAAAAGTACCCTGCCACTTCTAAGGAAAGTCTGCCTCCTCTTCCCTCTTTATAGCCTCTGATGTTACCCCATCCCATCTAGCAGATGCCAGCAATACACATATGTTGTCTGTGGAAAGCAACTTCTACTCCATCTATCTTGTACACTGGTCCAGGCTGGGATCTTCTAAAATGGAACCCTCAGGCCCACATCACTCGTGCATGGCACACTATCAACCCTAGCAGACATGTACCAAGCATTGGATGTTGTGTTCAGATTTCTGAGTTTATCGTGAGCACCAGAACTTTAAAAGAATAGGCCTATATGTGTGCATTCATGACTTACTATAATTCACTTAACATGCTATGCTTCTACCATCATGCCCCAAGCATGAAATTTACAACAGAGATTGTAGCCCTCTATCACTATGAGAGTGTATACTTGGTCATTGTCCAGAACATATAGTCGTCAAAGACCAGACTAGGTAAATGCATGCATGTGGGATTACTGTGAGGGATAATCAAAAATCAAAAACCAGTGTCGAAGGTGCATGCAGTTCATGCACACAGTGCAGAGGACATGACTGTACATCATACAGGAGACATTCCCATCAGGCGCGCAACACCCATTGGGCTCACGGGGCTTCAGCCCCCCCCCGTTGTGTGTGTCAGCCCGGGCTGACACAGCTTTGCGGGCTGGCGACCATCCAATTGCAGCCGCACCCGAGTACTTAACAGGCCTTTAAAAGACCATTTACTTGTAAATTAGGCGTTTTTGTGTTTTCACCCCTTCTTTCAGTCACTCTGTCTATGGTTGGAAAAATGAGTGCCCCACCCCGAGAAATATTTTTCAGCCCCCCCCCGAAATTTGGCTCTAGTTGTCCACCTGATTCCCATCCCAAAACCTTACCTGGCACTTCTGAGTAAAAAGGGGTAGTACTATAGCTGCCCTTTGTTCTGTCCTCTTTTGTATTGTATTGTATTGTATATTGGATTTACATAGCGCTTATCACCCAGGGGTCTCTAAGCGCTTGCCTTGGGAACCCGTCCTGGCTTTTCCCTGTAAGATAGCCCCTACAGGGCATCCCCAAGGTGAAAGCCAGGCATCCCGCCACGGGGGGGTCGTTGTGCAGATTAAGCAAGCTTAATGCCCAGAGTTGCAGAGTGTGAACCCATGATTAGGTCAGGCACCGAAGAGAGAATTATCGAGTCCGTGGACATTTGAGCTCAAGACCCTGCAGCGTCGGGAATTGGACCTTGGTCCTGGGTCTGACCTCTGCTTCAGGGTCTGCCTGCTCTAACCAGTGAGCCACACTTCTTATCCTGTCCACTTCCAGTTAATAAATTCCCACTAAAGAGTAATCAATTAGCGCCCATCTGCCCTTTCTGGTCTAAGAGGTAGGCCAGTATTCCCTCTATTGCAGGATCTCTAAGTCTCCAATCCAAAGATCTGTATTCCATCACAGGGGTGGCTGTGTACTAGAGACTGGTTTTAAGCCACTTTTGGTTCAGGCCACACATAGTATACTTCTTAAAAGCAACATTTCCACCTATTTTATCAAAACTCTGATTTAACCATTAATTCAGATTTTGAACACGGAGTAAAAAATAACTTTGGAGTGTTTTCTAGCATTTTCCCCCAGCATTGCGGAACATGACCTGTTCAGGGGAAGAAGACCACTACAAAGTATTCACAATAAAATGGCTTATAGGTTCTGCTTCACTGTGAAAGCACACTAATACCAACCCCAATATGTAATGTGCCCAGTTTTTATAAATGAGCAACCTCCACTGTCAGTTTACAGGGCACACTTTTCAAGTGACCTTTTAATATATAAAAAATAGGTTTTCCTATACGCCAAAGATACTTTTCAAGGGTACAGTGGTGCTCTTCGCAGACATTTGTTTTGTCATACACGTGGGTGGTGTAAACATACTATGCATTCCAGACAGGACATTTAAATTCTATGTCATAGGTGCATTGTCTGCACCAGCAACAATGGGCGTTCAGGTCAGACTTCTAGACGTGTTTGGGATGAGAAGACAGAATGATGGCTGTAGAATCAGTGTAGATACTCTCCGATTTAATATGTTGCTTCAGTGCTGAAAAGTACAGGCACTCTCCCTTTCACGTTAAAAAAGTACTGCTACTCGGTATTGACAGTAGTACCTGCTCATTTAAAACAATGGTTAATACTTATACAGTTGTGTGTTAGAATTCTTTGTCATCAACCTAACCTGAATTTTTAGAAGCAAGAAAGGTTTAGAGATATTTTGTATGTGCTATTTCCTTTTTAAAAACATGTTCTTATTTGTTTTTAACCCGTTTAAAATTCCAAATTGTGATATCTCTTTAACTTAGGCCGCAGTATTTACAATAATTACCATAGCAATTAGGAAGCACTCTGAAACACTGTGTCATGTGGTTCATTTTTATGTAAGATTCAAATATGTTGTTGACTTTTTTGTATTTTTTCTGAAGCCAAGTTAAATTATGATGTCATTGAGGTCATACAAATCTAATAGTTACACAGGGACAAAAATACTACAAAACATATTTTCCACCATGTCCACAACTTCAGAAAATTGGGACTAAAGTAACGAGATTTTGCACCAGTGGACACTACATAAATATGTGTGCACTTAGGAATAAGGAGTAAAGGCATTTTTCACCTTTGCAGTCTAAATGCAAAGAAACAGAGACAAATGACACTACCTTCTTTATAGTCCAATAATTTTAGGTTTGAAAAGCAGTGAAATATATTTACTCCCTTCCTGGTTATTTAAACAGAACGATAGCGCAAAATCAACTTGCAATCCGTATTCAATATTGTTCTGGTTAAGTTTACTAGAGCTTTAGCAAGTGAATTATTGTTTTTGTTTAAATTTGGATTTTGATCTTGCTGCAGCATATGTGACTATGTATATGTAGTGTAAAATTCCAATCACCTTTCGAGACGTTGCTAAACATTTTTCTGATCTGCTTAATAACTTGATTAGTCTGCATTCAAGTATAATTGCAGTTGTGATGTGATTATTGGCATCCATTTTGGTTCGCTGACTTCCATAAATTGCTAATTGTATGTTTGTTTATATATTGATAGTGTAAAGTAATTTGGCAGGCACTCTACACCAAGTGTATAGAAGTTTTGTTGTTCATTTGCACAGCCCTAGTAGATAACCTATCTGACCTAGTGGCAAGGTTCATATAGTGCTTTCTATTGCACTGGGTTGCCCCATTGAAGTAATTCACTCATCAACCGCACCTCGTGAAAAACTCACTTGACTAAAGAGATCCCATCAGCATCTACCTTATTGAAGGGCTCTTTTTGAACTTTGCAATCCTGAAAAAAGTATTCACTGCCCAGTTTTAGGATCGTGTATATTTTCACAAAATCCTGAATTCATTCTAATCTGTACCACCTCAAATGCAAGAACCCTAGTCACAATGTGGGATACTTTGCTAGAACTAGCAGACCAAGCATGCACTTGCTCTGAGATCCCTTAGCCGCTTTTTATAAAGTGGACACATCCTCTACCCATGCACCAAAAATGCTGACTGTACGTTTCATTTGATAAAAGCCAGACTAAGGGACAAAACATGTCAGGCAGCACTTTACTCACTAATTGCGATTTACACCATGCATTTTTGTTCATCAATAAATGGATTGAGACTTTTTCCAATATATGGAGGAGTATTAATGTCTTAATTGCTGAGACACTGGAATTGTGAGCTAAACACTAGCCCTGGAAGATGGAGGATTTCCACTGAGGATGTGCTGATTATGCAAAGACCCCACTCCAAACACTGCTGCAGAGGGTCAGACTCCCTATGCTTTCTTGTTACAATATGAGGCTTGCATTACATATTGGCCAGGGCTGATTTTGGTTCCCATCTTGCCGTACAGAGTTCTTCATAGAAAGGAATCAGCTGAATGAAAATTGCATTTAACTTACAGTTTTGTGTGCATGGTTTTTAAAGAGCTGCATATTCTTGTTCGTGCTAACAAACAAACATTATTCTGTAAAGATTTTATGTGCTTGCCCTCTGTGCAATTGTTGACCATCTCAAACAGCTTACAAAATATAACGGCTTTTAAACTCTGTTATGTATTACCTTTATAAAGTTGTGAGACATATATCAATGTGCCATCTCTGTGAAGTCGATTAATCTGGATATAAACCTGGTCGTATAAAGAAGTTGACCAGTAACGTAAAGCAACAAAGACCTTAATTGGGGTATTAAACCTTGTATTGTTTTTAGCTCCAAAAGTAACCAAGGCAAATGCATGTGAAATTCCTCACAGAAGATAAGAAAAGTACATTCCAGAATTAATTCACATATATTGAAATTGTACACAAAAAATTTATTACAATATAACAGTGACAAAAAAGTTGTGAAAATGTTATGGCGTGCATATCTAATAAAATACTACTTATATATACACGAGCAGAATCAGCAAAACATTAATGAATTGTTCATAGATATGTAATGTTCTTACCATAACCCTAACTGCAAACCAATTCCTTAACTTAACCTTCATCCTGCCCTTGTCCCATCCCTAATCCTTATCCCGATCCTAACACAAATCCATTCCGTAACCTTAACGGTAACATTTTTCCTTAAACCACCCCTTCCTCTAACCTTAACCATAACCAAACCCTTGAAGATAACCAAAGCCAATATCTTACCGCATGCTTAACTTTATCCCAATCCTAAACCTTTGCCTACTGTGACCCTAGTTTATACACTGTACTGTTAACTCAAACCCAATTCTAAAGCATAACCTAAATCTGATCCTAAACGTCTCTTTGATCACATTTTTTTTACCCCAATCCTAATCCATTCGTTTGTTCGAAAATGTATGTTATATTTTTGTAATCTAATATGATTCTTTTTTGTTGTTAGTTTCTTTGCTATACCTTTCAAATCATGATTTTTATGCACATGGACACATTATTCCATCTGAGGGCCATGATTTGATATAATTTCCAAAACCAGGGCTTTGCTGGATGTCTACCCAGTAGTGGCAGAGCAGCAACTCATGTCAAATATGCATCATACAACCTGCTGTAGTGTGTGCAGGGGGGTGTTATGCAGAGTGCCCACAACTGTGCTCCTATCCTATTACAAAGATGTGTAATAGCAGGAAAAGGAGTGAGAAAAAAGGATTCTTACATTGTACATTATTATTGTGTTGTACCTACTTGAATTGTCTCTACAAAACCCACCCACAAGGCACCAGAGAGCAGCCCATGGCATGCACTAAACACAGGCATTCATGTCAGTTGTTTTCAGTGGGGCAAACAAGAGAGAAATTTAGCCACAGTGTAAGGTCTGAGCAACAAAACTGTGACTGAAAGGAGTGCAATATTTACAAACAACTAGATCAATCAATCAATCAGTGACACTTATAAAGCGCGCCACATACCCGTAGGGTCTCAAGGCGCTGGGGGGGGGGGGGGGGGCCGCTACTGCTCGAACAGCCAGGTCTTCAGCTTCTTCCTGAAGGAGAGGTGGTCTTGGGTCAGGCGCAGGTCGGTCGGGAGGGAGTTCCAGGTCTTGGCGGCCAGGTAGGAGAAGGACCTTCCTCCTGTAGTCGCTCTTCGGATGCGGGGGACGGCGGCGAGGGCGTGGTTGGCTGATCGGAGGTGGCGTTTGGGAGCGTAGAAGTTGACTCGGCTGTTGAGGTAGCTCGGGCCTTGGTCGTGTAGGGCTTTGTGTGCGTGGGTGAGGAGGCGGAAGGTGATTCTTTTGTTGACGGGGAGCCAGTGAAGGTCTCTCAGATGTCCGGAGATGTGGCTGGTTCGTGGGATGTTGAGGATGAGTCTGGCTGAGGCGTTCTGGATCCGCTGGAGTCTCTTCTGGAGCTTGGCGGTGGTACCGGCGTAGAGGGCGTTGCCGTAGTCCAGTCGGCTGGTGACGAGGGCCTGGGTGACGGTCTTCCTGGTCTCGGTGGGGATCCACCAGAAGATCTTCCGTAGCATGCGTAGGATGTTGAAGCACGCCGAGGAGACGTTGTTGACTTGCCTGGTCATGGAGAGGGAGGAGTCCAGGATGAAGCCCAGGTTGCGTGCATGGTCTGTTGGTTTGGGTGCGGTGCCCAGGGCGGGAGGCCACCAGGAGTCGTCCCAGGCGGAGGGTGAGGAGCCCAGGATGAGGACCTCCGTCTTGTCCGAGTTCAGTTTCAGGCGGCTGGTCGTCATCCACTCGGCTACCTCTTTCATCCCTTCGTGCAGGTTGGCTCTGGCGGCGGCGGGGTCGTTGGTCAGGGAGAGGATCAGCTGGGTGTCGTCGGCGTAGGAGATTATGCTGAGGTTGTGTTTGCGTACGATGGCCGCGAGGGGGCTCATGTAGACGTTGAAGAGGGTGGGGCTCAGAGATGATCCTTGGGGGACGCCGCAGATGACTTCGGAGGCCTCTGACTTGTACGGTGGTAGGCGGACTCTCTGTGTTCTTCCGTCGAGGAAGGAGATCATCCATTCCAGCGCCTTGTCCTGGATTCCGATGTTGCTGAGGCGCCGTACTAGGGTGCGGTGGCAGACCGTGTCAAATGCCGCGGAGAGGTCTAGGAGGATGAGGGCCGCTGTTTCTCCATTGTCCATCAGGGCTCGGATGTCATCGGTGGCGGCGATGAGGGTGGTCTCGGTGCTGTGGTTGGCTCGGAATCCGGACTGTGAGGGGTCGAGGGATCCGTTCGTCTCGAGGAAGGCGGCCATCTGCTTGTTGACGGTCTTCTCGATGACTTTGGCTGGAAAAGGGAGGAGCGAGATGGGGCGGTAATTCTTGAGGTCGGTGGGGTCCGCTGTTGGTTTCTTGAGTAGAGCGCTGAGTTCGGCGTGTTTCCAGCTCTCAGGGAAGATGGTGGTGTCGAAGGATGTGTTGATGATGTCTCGCAGGTGGGGTGCGATGACAGCGTCGGCCTTGTTGAAGACGTGGTGAGGGCAGGGGTCGGTCGGTGATCCGGAGTGGATGGAGTTCATTGTGCGGATGGTGTCTTCGGTGCTGATCGGGGTCCAGGCGTGGAGGGTGGTGGTGGGGGGTGGTTGTTCGGTCATGGTGTGCGTTGGTTGGTTGTTGAAGCTGCTGTGTATGTCCGCGATCTTGTTGTGGAAGTATGAAGCGAGGGAGTTGCAGAGGTCTTGCGATGGGGTGATGTCGTTGTTTCCTGCGCTGGGGTTGGAAAGCTCTTTCACGATGTTGAAGAGTTCCTTGCAGTTGTGTGCGTTGTTGTCCAACCGGTCCTTGAATGCTGTTTTCTTGGCGGCGCGGATCAGCTGGTGGTGTTTCCGGGTGGCAAGTTTGAAGGAGGTCCTGTTGTCCAGTGTCGGTTCCCTTCTCCAGACTTTCTCGAGGGCTCGGCAGTTCTTCTTGGAGCTCTTGAGTTCGTCGGTGAACCATGGGGCATTCTTGCTGCCGGGTCTGCTAGGCGGGGTCCTCAGTGGGGCGAGTTCATCCGCGCAGTTGCTGATCCACTTCGTGAGGTTGTCGGCGGCCTGGCTGGGGTTCGCTGAGCTGGCAGGAGGGTGCTGGCTCAGGGAGGTGGCGAGCTGGTCTGCTGTGATCTTGTTCCAGCTTCTGCGGGCGGCCTGTTGCTGGTGTTGGTGGGTCGTCGTTCTCTTGAAGGTGAAGTGGACGCAGCTGTGGTCCGTCCATTGAAGCTCTGTGGCGTGGCTGAAGTCGATGTCTGTGCTGGAAGAGAAGACTGCGTCGAGTGTGTGTCCGGCGAGGTGGGTGGGGGTGGACACCAGTTGCTTGAGTCCCAGGTTGGCAATTGTCGAGCAGGGTGCTGGTGTTGCGGTCGTTGTTGTTCTCCAGATGGAAGTTGAGGTCCCCCAGGAGGATGTAGTCAGCGGAGGGGAGGGCATGCGGGCTGACGAAGTCGGCGATGTCCTCGCTGAATTGCGTGCGTGGTCCAGGGGGTCGGTAGATCAGGGTGCCTCTGAGGGTGGTGTTCGGGTTGGTGTGGATCTGGAAATGCAGGTGTTTGGCGCTGGTCAGGGTGTTGTCGGTGCTGGTCGTGAGACGGATGGTGCTCCTGTGGATGATGGCGATGCCTCCTCCCATCTGGTTGGCGTTTCGGTCCCTCCGGACGATCTTGTAGCCCTCTGGGATAGCGATGGCGATGTCGGGAGCTGAAGAGGCGTTCATCCAGGTCTCCGTGAGGAAGGCAACGTCAGGGGCTGTGGCGTCTAGGAGGTTCCAGAGTTCGATGGCGTGTCTGTGGACGGAGCGGGTGTTGAGCAGGATGCACTTGAGGTGGGTGCTGCTGGTGATCGACTTGGCGGGTGCTGGTGCGGGGCTGGTCTGGATGCAGGTGAACTTGCAGGCTTGGCAGCTGAAAGGTCCGTGGGTACGTCTTGGAGTGGCTTGATGGCAATCTGGGAGTCGGCCGGTGTTGAGAGCGGTGAGGGTGGCGGCGGAGTACGTCAGGCGGGTCGGTCGGGGTCTTCGGGGGCCAGGGGTCCTGGTGCTGGTCGCGATCCGGTCGCGGACGGGCGCAGACGGGCTTACCTTTGGCGCGCCTTCGGCGCACAATCGGCGCGCCCGCTGCGCGTGACCGCTGCGCGTTCGCACGGTCGCCATTTAAGGCGAAGTGCGCGGGTGGGCGGAGCAGCTGGGAGGCGGGAGCGGGGAGGGTACAGAAAAGAAAAAGGGGTGGGGAAAAGCGGCGGTGGCGGGAAGGGAGGGCGGAGGGCGGCGCGGTAGGCGGACAACAAGGAAGGAAAAGCAAAACACGGGGAAAGTGAAAATGTACAAAACAGGCACAAATTATCGGCAAAACCAGGGCAAAACGAGAATAAAACAATACAGGCATAAATTATCGACAAAACAAAGGGCAAAAACAGCCGCAGCGGAGGCAGCCGGCAACCGGCAAACGAGGCAGCAGCGAGGCAGAAGGCAGGCAAGGGGCACACGCAGCAGCTGGTGGCCGTGCGGCGCGGGGGTGTCCCACAAGTGGGTCACACTCACCTGCGTCGCACGGTCGCCATTTAAGGCCAAGTGCGCGGGTGGGCTGAGCAGCTGGGAGGCGGGAGCGGGGAGGGTACAGAAAAGAAAAAGGGGCGGGGAAAAGCGGCGGTGGCGGGAAGGGAGGGCGGAGGGCGGCGCGGTAGGCGGACAACAAGGAAGGAAAAGCAAAACACGGGGAAAGTGAAAATGTACAAAACAGGCACAAATTATCGGCAAAACCAGGGCAAAACGAGAATAAAACAATACAGGCACAAATTATCGACAAAACAAAGGGCAAAAACAGCCGCAGCGGAGGCAGCCGGCAACCGGCAAACGAGGCAGCAGCGAGGCAGAAGGCAGGCAAGGGGCACACGAAGCAGCTGGGGGCCGTGCGGCGCGGGGGTGTCCCAAGAGATTACGAGCTCTAAATCTACTTAGCTAGCATGACCTGGCATTGCATGAAATCCTAGCATAAATTAAACCTGGCTCAAACAAATCAACTAGTGAAAAACTGTGTGATTTTCTCAAGCGTAACGTGATTTCAGTGAAATTACACATTATACATGGCTTACCCCTTTGGTGATTATCTGTACATAGAAGGTTATAATGGAGAGGGTGTCCCTCAAATGCAAATCTTACAAGTAACAACACTGCCTTGAATACACAGAGATGATACAAATCATTGTGGTGTACTAGAAGACCTTTTTTTGTAAGCCGGCCAATTACATCATCAACATGCAATGTTTTGTAAGTTTGGTGCAGTGCAGTTTTACAGCAGCATTCCAGCTGGTCAGTGTGAGCGTGAGCGTGAGCGGGAGGAGGAAGGAAGAGTACGCCAGCAACCCGCAGCCCTACTCCACAGACTTCGGAGGCTTTGCTGACTTCCAAAAAACTGACGAACAGCGGGACCTACCAAGGCGTGGTAGGCACGGTGGACAGGCAGGCTGGTGGGCGGGAGGCGCTGGCTTGCCGGTTTACCGTCACTCCCGAGACACGGAACCATCGAAGTCTCTGTGCCTTCTCCCGCTTGCTATGTCAGCCTGAAGCCCGAAGCTTCACTTGCTGCACAGCACCTGCTATCAGCGAGGTGAAAACTGCAGAAAATAAGGCGGAGACACCAGGACTGTGGGCTGCGGGCAGTGTGCGGTGCTGACCCCCTCTGGCTTCAACTTGCTTCAACTGCACCCGCCCGTGGTATTCGGCAGGGGGCGCGGTGGGATAGCCTAGAGCTGCACGGAGCACGGAGTGGCTGCTCAAGTAACGGGAGGCAACGGAGGATACCCCCAGATCCTGCCCTACACTGCCCTTCACTTGCCGGAGCTGAACTCTCCCAGTGTCTGCAGTGCCTGCAATCGGTAGGCTGCCATCGCGCTCCTGCCATCTCCTGCACCCAGGTATTGCCACTAGAGGGGAAAATACCAACCTAAGAACTGAGAACTGAGATCTCCCTAAGCACCCCCTGCCCTTCCAACTCATCCACACCTCTCCGCCACGCAGTGACACAGGAGTGAGAGGCTCGGGACTCGAGTCGAGTCAGGAGCTGCTTAAGGAAACAAGCATTTACAATGCAATGGTTTTGCCTTTGTTAAAGTTAGAGCTATTGGCATTGCTCTTGACATTATTTTTATTTATGTTTTTTTTAACATAAATAAATGGCATTGTCATTTACAATGCCAATAGCTTAATCTCTTGCAAATGCCACACACAAACACCCACAGAGAGCCCCCCCACACACACACACAGCGCCCCCCCACACAACCACACAGCACCCTCCACACATACACCCACACAGAGCCCCCCCCACACAGAGCAGAAGTATGCTACATTTAATGCGAGTCACAGGGCTTTAGATCTCATCCACAGAGGATACCAGACCCTTCTGGTGTGCATTAGTTATCATTCTGCGCAGTCTGTATTCGATCCATCAATCTCGGCGTCACTGGAGAGCGCGAGATACCCGGAAAAATAAACTGCGCGCGCATGACGCAGCCCCCACCTCCCAATCCTGACAGGAGCCGTTCAACACCCCCTTCGTACGCTGCGCTAGCCTCCAATTTTAAAGAGCAGTTTAGCTAAGAAATGGCACTTAAGTGAGGCACACTGATATATCCGCGGTAAACACAAGTACAATAACCGAGAATATGAAAATATATTTTTTTTAAACCCAGCAATAGAAGCTAAAGAATTGAAGCACTGAACATACAAAGTAAACTGTCGTAGTCGGTGAATGCACAACAATACACAGTGGGCAAAACTGGACTGCAAACCACAGGAAGACTGTCACAGATTGGGACGTCCTCCAGGATGTGAACAGGAGATACCACGCCACCAACAGAGATAAGAACACCACTTCGCCGAGGACACAAAGCAAAACGCACTTTAATAAAAAGCTGCCAACAACAACATTACTGTTTAAGCCGGATTTGTTTATTTTTATCTGTGTGCCTGCCAAAAAAGCTGCATTTCTAGCGCGACTACCACGCCCCGGGTAAAATTATTCCCTATTCTGCTTAAAATAACGTTTCCCATTCAGTGAAGTAATTTTCGGGGGGGGGGGGGGGGGGGGGGGGCGGGGGGGCGGTGGCCCCTCCACGCTGAATGTGTCCTTTTATCCATTTCAAAATTCAGATAAATGTACTAATAAACACGGTGACTCAAAGTGGAGCATTTCCAGAATAACAGTGAAAAACGCAGGCAACGCCTGATGACAGATCTCAAGTGGTCACGTCAGGTGTGGATTCGTTTCCGGGGACTGTTTACCTGGGAATTCTGGAACGTGTGGTTGTGTATTTATTGCCATGGCGAAATGCACGTGTACAACAAGACGTTTGGCTTTTCCTGGCAAAAAAATGTAGTTTTCCAACAACAACTATAACTGACATAGAAACGACTGCATGAGCTTCTGACGCCTGGCAACTTGCGATCTTCGAGTGCTGACTCACAACTGATACACACTTACTGGTGATAGCAGCGGTGCGTGCGCTACAGACCAGATTTCCTGGAACACGCCATTCTTTCCCAGGACCATGAACCTTTAGCCCTGTACAAGAAACAGCAGCTTCAATTTTCATTAAAAAGAAATAATTTCTTTCAGAGTGAAGGGCAATTCAACATCACGCAAAGAGGAGGTCTCTCGTTAACTGATAGAGCTATGTGTGTCTATATCCTCGAGCCACAATCAAAACAGCAACACGAGGGTCCGACTGAACACCAACCCCCATCCCCACAACATTAATAGACAAGAGCTGGATTGTAATCAAAAGTACTTGCAATGCCTGTTGCTCAGCAAAAACTCGCTCCGGGACCACGGTTGACACGAAGAAAACAGACAACAGCACAAGGCAAATTAGCTGTAACCCTGTTACTGCTGCCTGGTGTTTCAGGCAAGGAGTTTGTTTACACTACAGCATGTGATCTAAACTTGAACGCCGTACACTTTACGGAAACGTTACCGGTTTCCAGGGAAGAAAAAGTGAAAGCGCGATAAACAGGCTTCTAAAGCAGGCACACGCATTCATTGTTTGCCCTTTTTTCAGACTCAAGTCAAGTAAGTAAAGTTCAGACTTGGTTTTGGAGATGTCTGGCTACGTACACACGGAGACACTTAGGCGGTTTCGGCTATTTGAAAGCGCGAGCCACCGACACACACCAACCAGCAGGAAATAAAATATGTCCACGGAAAAAAAAAACAAATCGACTCACCTGCACCTTGCGACGGCGGCACTTCTCCGGTCTCCCTCTTCGGCATGGGAGACCGGCAACGTCGACGGCGGCAATCTCTCTGGCACTTCTCCGGTCTCCCTCTTCGGCATGGGAGACCGGCAACGTCCTCCGCATCTCCCAGGGTTCCCTCCAGGCCACGGGAGCCCCGCGGGCGCCGCCATACTTTTTGCCGTCTTCCTTCTTCCCCCGGGCTGCCGGGGGCGGGCACTTCCGGCCGGCCGCGCTACGATTGGCCGGCCGGCCAGTCACGGGGCGGGAAACGGGGGAGGAGAGACGCAGAAGTGCCGGCAATGCCGGAACAGATTCGGGGGCGTTCCCGGCTTTCGCCTGACGTCGCGTGACGTCGGCAAAAGCCAAAGAATGTCGGGAACGCCCCCGTGTCTGGTCCGGCATTGACGGACAGGCCCCTCGTCCAATGGCTAGGCTCCATTTATGGAGCCAGCCAATGAATGACGAGGGCCGACCCAAAGCCACACTACAGTTCTCATCAGGTTTTCGCCTGCGCGAAAAAGATGCGCAGAGCGCATCTTTTTGGCGAGGCAAAACCTAAAAAGCACCAGCGCGAGTGAGGTGCACGGTGTAAACTGCACTGCGTGTCTGTGGAATAAACACACACTGCTCCAGGAGAGGCAGGGGGCACTGGGGGTGCCCGGGGCAGTGCAGGAAGTTCGGATGACATGGCTGTCGCTGGCACTTGGCACCACAGACGCCTCTGTCCAGCGCCCGAAAATAGGCGTCTGAGAGGCGGGAGGTGTCAGGACATGGCCCCGGGTCATGTTCACAAGAAGGGCCGGGGACTAAAAAGGGAAGGTTGGTGCGGGGTCAACTCCTGAAAGGACGGGCTGTGCTGTGCTGGGAAGCTTAGAGCGGGACAGCAGCGACAGGGCGGTGGGGGGAGGTGGATGCGTAGTGGCATCTAGCACAACATGGCACCGAACAGAGGGCGGGCACTCGTCCCCTGTTAGAGAGCAAGTGACAGAGGATCCCAGACAGTGCGGCATGGGAAGGGGCGATGCTTGGAAATGGTCGAGAAAAATAAAATCACAAATTTGGAAATGTATAATCATGTGCCATTTGCATGCCAACACATGTCATAACTTCTATGGTGTACTAAACACTACAAGGACTCAATGGCTCGGAATTAAGGGACGGAATTTGCTAGACAAGAATGTGTTTTTTCATAGCGCTTTATAATGTATTTATTCGGTTTCTGAGCGCTGTAACAGGCTTTAGTCTAAGCACTTTAATTAAGAGACATTACTTTTACCCAATATGTAGCACTCAATTTCCCGCCTCGGAGGGGTGGCTCAGACTTCCTTGCCATCCTCTGGAACTGGGGCTCCCTGGACCATCATGCAAACCTAATGTATGTGTTTTTAATATTACTGCCCGGGCAAACGTGAATAAAAGACATATTCATAGGCATAACACTTGATATTGGAAACTCGCTTCCTTGCCTAAGGTAAAATGAAACATTATTTGGGCCCAAAACTTCAATGGGAAACGTGTGCGCATTCCAGAACAAACATTCTTTAAAAAAAAGAAAAAGAGGGAGCAAACACAGCAAAATATGTCGATGTAATATCAGGGTTGGACATTCACCAGTGTGGGGCTATTAAAATTCCACTGGCTCTCGTCCGCGCCTGGTCAGCGGCTCTGGTGCCCCCCAGGGCGAAGGTCGCGTCACGCCGCCCACGCTGACGGATAGTGTGTTGCTGGTTGCTGCGCAGTGTCGTTGGTTCTAGGAGCGATGACGTAGGACAGTGATTCACGAACAAAGCACAAAGAAGGGGGAGTGTAGGTGCCCTGTGACCCTGGGCTCCTGGCTGCGCGCGCGGTACACTGTGGATCAATAGTTAATTTGTAGAAAAATAAGTGCCGGGGCTCTTCTCTGGCGGCAACTTGCACCAGCCCGTTTTTTTCCTGCCAGCCCCGTCTAAAACAGAACCAACTACCAGGCATGAAATAGGGAAGAGGTTGTGGCGTAATGGCCAGAGCCACCGACTTTGGAACAGGCGAACCAGGTTCGAGTCTTGGCATGGTCTCAACATTCTGTGATGCTGGGCGAATCATTTAATCTCTCTTTGCCTACCATAAATGAATATAAATGTGTCCTTAACTGGTGTTTATGAAAAGTGCCAGTCTTGATGATTAAGTGCCGATACTGAGCACCTGAAACAACCGGGCTCAAATTATGCAAATCTGTGGATACGGCGCCGTCAGTTGAATTAGATACCCTATAGGCAAGCTGTACATTCTATCAAACAATATTACATTAAAATGTTTAGCAACAGGAGACTTTTTACTTTGGCTTTTTCTGCATTTTCCTCCTGGAAGTAAAATAATATTCCCAACAGATGAACTTATCCGCCAAGACCAGCGGTTTTGTTTGTCCCTCTCAGGTCGATTTACATCCTCTTTTATTTATAGCGCCGAAATCCCAAATAGCAGCGAAAGCCAGCACTATATGAGAAACGGAATTAGAAGCAGCTTCAGCAAAGCTCCAGGCGGTGTTGTAAGCGTCGACTCTGGCGAATAAAACCGCTGCTTTATATTGGGTGTTTACTGCCTGGGTCAGCACTGCACCGCACAATAAATTTACAAGCGGCGTTCAAGAACTATTTTATTTTATGCAAATTGTACAATTATACTTACAACAAAAAGAAGGCTGCTGAATAACTCAGAACAGGAGAAAGTTACTTCGTTTCATGAATTCAAAATTGCAAAAGCACATTCCCTCAAACTTCCAGTCCTGCCATCAGTTCTATTACACGCGTGGGTAACTGGACAGTAGATATGCAGGCAGGCTGTACATTATTCTATGTTTTGGAACAATAATACTTATCAAAGAGTTTCTGGGGGCATGATACCACTAGGTCAATTATGGTACACGCCTCCAGGACCTCGAAACAGATGTCCTCAACAATAATGCACGCCATAATCAGCACTTTTACATTACACATTTTAGGCACCGTTAACTTGTAAAGTAGCTTGATATCACTTGTATCGAGGTGGGGCATGTCTATTAAAATCGGTAGGTTAATAAACCAACATATTATCTGTTTTTTTGTAGTGAAAAATAGAAAAATGTTAAATTATGTTTTATCAAATGCTGGGACATCAGCAAAGACGCGTAGACTTGTTAAGGGCTTCTCCGTAGTTTTGGCGGGTTTTGCAGCTGCTCTCTGGTTTGTTCCGCTAACAAAGAGGGATTTTCAAGGAGGGAATGTTGATTAAAGAACTATTTAAATGCATTGTCATGCTTATTGACTAATTAGCTGGCGAGATGGGAGTCGGACGCAAGGAACATGACTGCAGAACGTCGAATCAAAATAAACCAAGAATTTACCCGAAGGATATGATGCAACATTGTTCAATTGTATAGTGTCATCGATGTGAAATGTGAGCTTCTGAACGCTTGAGCGTACGTGGGCAATTTTTTTTTTGTTTGTGTATTCTGATTGTAGGGTCCTAGCGCCCGAAGGGTCTGGAAGCGCTTCCCGTCGAAAACTTGCGGACCCTCTGCGGATTCCATGAACATCGACTGATTACTTCAAGGGAATAAGAATACAATATCGACTGCTTGGGTATAGAAGCAAGGTCAAATGTACGTGCGCCACACCCAGAGACCTCTGCTGAGAGCCAAGCTAATGAAGTGTAGTTAGTTATAATGCATTTTCCAGAGCACCTATCCAGTGGATGCTCTACAGGTTTCTCCCAGGGATCTGTCTGGCATTATTGGCCCTCTATTCTCTTGAATCGCGGCTGAGCCGAGTCTGGAAGGCTCGCGGGTTTCGCCTCGAAGCGCTGTGCCCGACATCGCAGAGACTCTATGGAGCCGCTGAAAATCCGTTTAAAGGCAGAGGCAGGCAGGCTCCAGACCCCGCTCCCGGCTTTCATTTCCCTGCTCTCGATCAATCAATGTGAAGCGAGTGAGGTTGCTCTGTGCGCCTCCTCAGCGCCCAGGTCGCGCCGCCGCCCCCACAGAGCCCCCCCCCCACACATACTACTACAAATTACAGAGACACATCTGCCCCCTTTCAGGCACAGAAAGGGGACGGGGACGGGGCCGGGGTCAGACCGCACACAAAAGCCGACAAGCCTCCTGAACAAAAACACACAATAATAGACCTTATTAAGCTGTCATCAGCAGAGAAGTATTGGCAAACAACAGATCCCCGGCCTTTAGCGGCCTCGGGGAAAGCGGCTTCGGAAAACGAAATAAAAAAAAAGAACTAGGATTGGCCGGCCGGCCAGTCACGGGGCGGGAAACTGGGGAGGAGAGACGCAGAAGTGCCGGCAATGCCGGAACAGACTCGGGGGCGTTCCCGGCGTCGCGTGACGTCGGCAAAAGCCAAAGAATGTCGGGAACGCCCCCGTGTCTGGTCCGGCATTGACGGACAGGCCCCTCATCCAATGGCTAGGCTCCATTTACGGAGCCAGCCAATGAATGACGAGGGCCGACCCAAAGCACACTACAGTTCTCATCAGGTTTTCGCCTGCGCGAAAAAGATGCGCAGAGCGCATCTTTTTGGCGAGGCAAAACCTAAAAAGAAAAAACCTAGAGTGGCTGAGGGGCCAAAATAAAAGGGGTGAAACTGCTGCACCGGCAGTGACAGCACACGCTGCAGCTGCAGCAGGGGGCCACTAACCTTCGCCAACTAACCCTCTCGAACTCTTGGGGAACCTCTCCTAAAACCCCTGTCAACCCCCATTAACACCTCTTTACTAATCCGAAAGCAGCCAAGAGAAGAGGGAAGAGGGAAAAAGGAGAGGAAAAGAGAGGCAAAAGGAGACATAAGAAGATAACACAAGGAGACCTAAGGCATAAGGAGAGAAGGAGAGAAGGGTACGAAATAGACAAAGGACAAAGGACAAGGGATAAAGAGAAGAGAAGAGAAAAAACGCGAAATGAGGTCTGGGAAGCCAAGGAACAACGTGGCAACTACAAATCCCCCAAAAAGATTAAGAAAAGCTAAGAAGAATCTTAAGAGGGATCTAATGGATATGTGTAATGAAGGTACTGGAAATGGAAATGGAAAGGACAAGGGAACGAACGAATGTGAGGAAGGAGCATCCTCCCTGATATCCCCCCTGCTCACCAGCCCCGGAGGCTCTAAAGCCGGTGACCACACACATAACCCTACCAGCAAAAATCTGAGTTTTCAACCCAAAATTTATACAAAATTCACATTCATTAAAGATCCCAATTCAGTTCTCTACTTAAATAACGCCAGCACTAGCGACTTACCAACACCACTCCAACCAATCACAACAAACAGGTCAAATCCTGTAGAGCAGGGGCTAGAACAAGCGGCGAAGGAGGAAATGAACCTAGCGGATCCCAAAAAGAGGACACACACCTTTGACAAGGGCGCATCCGCAATCAGCGGAGAAATGAATAATGGATCTCTGGGGGTCCTATCATCACAGGCATATGGCAAAAGACAGGAGTGGGTTGATTTAAATGCAGAAAAAACAGCAAAAGGCACAGCGCAAGACCAATCAAAAGAAATTATAACAGCATACCTAAGGGTGAACCCATCCCCCAACCTCCCACCAAACCTCCCATCAAAAGCAAGCCGGGAGATGCGCCCCATATCCCCCATAAGCATTATGAGACAAAATGAAACACAGAATGGCACTGAGGGGGCATACCATGAATGCCCAGCTCCAGCACCACAGTGGAGAACGCAAGGCATACCAAGAACCCCTGTGGGCTACGGTGGACCAGACAGGTCAACAAACCGGGGGCTCCGGGATCTCCCCTTGAAGGATGACACGCAGATGAGTGAAATCAGGCAGAACACAGACCAAACAACACAAAAAGAAACATCAACTGGCAAATATGCAGTGACAATGCCAGCGGACACACAAGTAATGTCATCATCCGGGGATACGAGAGATTCAACAACAATAGCAGACTCTGTCGCAGTAGGGCAATCAACCACCAAACTAACACAGGAAACAAGAGATCAGTGCCAGAGCTCATTCCAAGTTAATGACCAATCACACGAGGCTCTCAACAAACTTGAGCTGCAAAATGGCGGCACTGAGCATGGCCATGCTCCAATATCTACTGGAATAAAAATCCTGAGTCAATTAACTGCCCCCAACACACAACCCAGCACAGGATTTACAATACCCAGGACAAACGACCATGAAACCTCGTACCTCACCCCGGAGGAGTGGGAAGAACTGGTAGCATCCTACCCCGTGGAATCGAAGCAGGAACTGGCAGGTGAGTCCATCTGCGAAAATCCAGAGATGGTAAGACCAAACGCCAAGGAAGACATCTGGGCATCCCTCCTACACACAATGCAACTAACAGCAAACGCCATCCAATATCAGTCTGATAAGATGGACTTACAACTCTCTGTCCTTAATTCCCTGTCAATATTTGTTGCTAATATTGACGGTAAGTTAGCAGAGCTGAACGGCATGATAAAAAGGGTGCAAGGTGAGACACAATTAATAGGGCCGAACTGCTCTTGCATTGCAATAGTGGACAAATTGGTAACACTTCCAACAGCGCTGGACAATCTCCTCTCTGACATCAAGGTCGCAGTTAAAAACAACTATCCATGTAAGCACGTCGGGAGCAGACAAGAACCTGCCCTGTCTTCGCAAGCAGAACCACAATCTCTAAACCAGGAGAACCTAAAGATAACCTTAGACCCACCCCCGCCTAGGAGAAAATTAAATGATAAGACCACATCGGCCAATAACAAACAACAACCTGAAGGAGCTGAAACTCCCCCCACAGAGAGCATAGCGCACTCTGAAAAAACCCGCCAAAAAGATGGAGCATCAACCCCTCCCCAACAAGGAAAAGTGGGAAGAAAACAGAAAAGGAAGGGAAGAAATCAAAAGAAAACAACAGGGGTTATAGCATGGTGCAAGGGCACCTCCAATGAGAATCCAGCGGCAAACCCAATACAACCCAGCCCGATAGGAACTAGAGACACACAAGATAATGAGTGTACCAACACAGAAAACAAAAAGGGAACAGGGAAAAAAGTTGATACATACCCGTCAGTAGAGACAAGGCCTACCAATAGCCCACCTACCGAAAGCGAGACAGCTACACCAAACTTGCCACAAGCATTGAAGAAGATCGGCAAAGAAGATACGCAAAAGGGGCCCAATCCACAAGTAGCCACTGACCCAACTGACAGGGAAAACTCAGATAGAACCCAACTGTGCGAGCAAAGGCATACCAAAAATTCCCCTCAGATAATGGAAGTTAAACAATATTGAACAAGCAACCAGTGGGCCAAGACAACCAGGGTAATTACCACTAGACAAGAACTGAAGAAAAGCAGCAAAATGATAGACAAAAGCAATGCAGCAGGAACTGAGGAACCTCTGAACCGAGGGGAAGCCACAATCAATAACACCGGCAATATCCAGACATGCGATAGGGGGCAAGTCGGTACAACCATAGTACTGTTTCACCCAGAATATCGATCAAGAGGCCCAATGGATATCCTAAACAGGGGGAACATACTACGGCTACTGAAAACCATAGATAGCCTTAACACCATATCAACAACTGACTTGGAATCAGTAGAATTTTTGGAACCCCTGGAGTACCCCGGAGCAGAATCAACAAAAACTACATGGGTCACTACAGAATTCCCGGAGAGACTTTTAAAAGAAAAAGCAAAGTTCGACTCCTGGGGAATAAAACTACAGCCTTTTTACCAAACAAGATACCCAGATCCTCTACTGTATGATAGCCAACAAAGGGACAAGACAAAAGAACTGTACGACATTCAACAAAGGGAAAAAACAAAAGAACCATCCACCAAAAAAACAGTCCTAAGAGGAGCTCGAAGCAAAACCCCAGAGAACCTAGTGCTCAGAGACCAGCACGACAACAGAACAACGGTTAACGACAGTCTGCCCTCGCCTAACTGGAGCTGGCTCTCTAGGACCCTAAATGTGAAAGAGTCAAACCATTGACAAAGCAACACAAAACCAACAAACACAATCAGTACCCTAAGCTTATGCTCATGGAACATTAACGGCTTAGGAGATAAATTCTCAGATATGGGCCTAAACACCTACCTGAAAAAGTACACAATTATCTCCTTGCAAGAAACCTGGTCTGACTCTCCCCCAGCGCTGCCGGGATTCAATTTGAATTTCCTACCGTCATCCCAGAGCTCATTGTTTGGCCATAAGAAAGGTGGTCTGGCCACCTACAGCGCGCTATCAACGATAACAAAAGTAGTCCCATTAGTTTACAACTTAGCCGCCCCAAACGCAATACAAGCATTACGCTTGTCGCTTCGTGAGCAAGAAACAAAAGAGGATATCATTTTAATAAACCTCTATTTGCATCCCAGGGAGAAAAGGAAGGGAGCACAACAGCTGAAGGAAGAACTAGTAAAACTGCTCAAAATCGAGAACACGAACAACATAATTGTCACAGGGGATTTCAACCTAAATATGCTCAGCCGATCGGCCCAGGAAAACACCGATGAGGAGGATCCGTTTGCCTGGGAGCAAAACCGTCAAGACTGTACTTCGGGAAGTAGAAGCAAAAAAACAGCGAGGAGCCTGCTGGCCAAATTTGAAGAGCTGGGCCTCAGGGCACTTAACGGCAGATTCCCAGGTGACAGACCACAATCCGCAACATTCCACAGTACACTGGCAAGCTCTACAATTGATTTTACATTCCTCTCCCGCAGTTTGTACCACAGGGTAAAAGACTTTCAAATTTGCCCGATGGACTACAGCGACCATCTGCCCCAGGAAACAAAGATAGAAACATCGGAAATACCAAGTCCACCATGCGCCAGCAAACTGGGCTTGGACTTCACAATAAACGAAAGACGGGTAAAGTGCAAAACTAGCGACCCACAAAACCTATTAGCGCAAGCTAAACAAGCTCTGGCGAAGGCACAATCCATATCTCCAAACCTAATTATACGCTGGGAGGTATTTACAAAAAAAATGAGAGACATAGCTGAAAGAAGTGGGCACACAAAGTCCGATGGCCAGGGCAGCACCGTGACACATAAGAGTCATTATGATTTCAGAAAGGACAGCAGGCTAAAAAGGCTGAAGACTCAGATCAACCACACACTGCGAAGAGTAAAAACAGACCACACCGCCTGCCAAGCGCTGAGAAAGCTAAAAGGCAACCGCAGGAAAATAATATGGCAACTAAAAAAGGACGCAGATGAGTCCCTTTGGGGAAAACTCCTACATGATGCGAAAACCAACAACAGCGCACAGTTTTGGCAAACAATTAATAGTGTGATTAATGAGCAAAGCCAGGGGATTGACTCCAATGTGACGGAAGAGGCCTGGATAACTTATATCAGCACACACTTTAGTGACACCCAAGAACTGCCAAAAGAAAATAAAGAACACATGCTCCCACACAAAGAAACCCCCAGAAGTAACAGGGATTTACCAATCACAAAGCTACAAATAACCAACAGAATCTCGAAAGGGAGAACAGAGGGAGCCCCTGGCCCAAATGGCATACCACCGATCATATTTAAGCTAGAACCAGAATACTGGGCTATTGCCTTCAAACCTATGTTTGAAAAAATATGGCAGACCTCAATAATTCCACAATCATGGAGGGGGGCAATAATTTCACCAATATTTAAAAAAGGTGACAGAAGAGACCCTAGAAGTTACCGGTTAATAGCCTTACTGGACAACGAGGCAAAGTACTATGCAGGCCTCTTACTTCAGGAGCTGACATCGTGGGCGGAAGAAACATCAGCAATCCCATTCAACCAAACCGGCTTTAGGAAAAACATGGGAACGACTACAAATATTCTAGCCTTGTCACTTCTGATTGACTCAGCGCTAGAGGGAAAACAGCCCCTATACCTGTGCTACATCGATTATAGCTCGGCCTTTGATCGCGTAAATAGAAATCTGCCGTGGCAAAAACTAGAGAGAATGAAAATCCCTTCAACTCTGCTGAATCAACTAATCCTCCTACACAGTGACACGTGGGTCCAAGTCAAACTAGGAAATGGCGACTTTTTAACTAAGAAAATTCCAACCAGCACTGGAGTAAAGCAAGGATGCGTGCTAGCGCCAACTTTATTTAACCTTTTCATGGCCGAACTGTCAACTGTACTAAATGAAAACAACTCACACGCACCCAAATTAGGGGGCACTCAGCTGTCTAATCTATTTTATGCAGATGATCTGGTGCTAATCAGCCGGACCCCGATTGGCTTACAGCGGCTCCTTGACATTACCTCGCAATACTCCAAAACAAACAAACTCAGCATCAATTACAACAAAACAAAAGTCATGTGCCTTAACTCCCACAAAAAGACATCAACATTCAGCTGGTATTGGGACGCAATGAAATTGGAAGTTACAAACAAATACCGTTACCTGGGAGTGATTATAGATCATAGGGGGAGCTTCACACCACAGCGAGAGGCGATAAAAAAGAGAGGCCTAATGACAGCTGTTTCTCTAAGGAATCTGAAAAACAAGATCACTGGTCCAAACTTCACCCCACTACTAAAACTGATCCAAGCAAAACTGATACCATCCATTACATACGGAAGTGAAGCAATGAGAGGCAGGGATGCTGGAACATTAGAAGGAGTAATAACAAGAGCGTTGCGGATGTTGTTTGGCCTCCCGAAGTACACTTCCCCGGCGCAGATCCGACTCGAGTTTGGGTTGGTAAAGGAAGAGCTTGCACGCAAGGGAGCATACCTCAAAAGCTGGTATAAAATCAGTAGGGGAGAGGCAAACACCCTCAACGCACTCCTATGGAGAGACCTACAAAGAAAGGACCACAGCCCAGCAAGGCTTTTTCTGGAGGAGGCAATAACACAACTGGGGGCGCAACAACTGTGGGATCTGCAAGGGAATCTGGCAAGCTTCAAAAAAGCAGTAAATAACACTGTCAGGAAAGAATCTCTCCTAAAAGACAAAGCTTCACTAACGGAGCGAGCACACGGCTGGTTAACTATACAAACGTACAAAAAACTCACACCACAGACATACCTTTTGACCAGTTTTAGCAAAAAAATAAAAGAGTCATTCCTAAAACACCGGCTAGGAGTTTTGCCCTCAGCAGACCACATGGCCCCTTGGCTACGCCCACCAAAGCCAGCAAAATGCCGCCTGTGCGGGAACCACGAGGAAAATATTGTACACCTCATCACAATCTGTAAAGATCTGCAGCAAGACCGCAGGAACCTGTTGAGACCCCTATTCAATAAAAAAGGAATCAGGTCATGTAGACAGGCATCCCTGGCCTGCTTCTCGGGCGATGATGTCCAATTGGCCTGCCGACTGGTAAAATACTTCAAAGCCGTAGAAACCAGAATTAATACAAGGAAAGAACAAACGGACAAAGACAGTGCCCCCTCCATACTCCTAGAAACAAAACATTAAGACTGCATAGAGTCATAACCGGCTAACGAAACTAAACAACTGCGGATCACTAGAAGTTACGAGCACACAGGGAAAAGGATGGGCTTACTTCCATAAGGAATGCGGACCTCAAATAGGCCCTTGAACGGGAAAGGAGGCAAGGACTGACAAAAGGAACCTTCTCCGAGGAAACGCAGAAGTTCCCAGTGGCAGACAAACACTTCCTTTTCTTTTTTTTTTTTTTTTTAACAAATTTTAATCCAATTTTTACTATTATCAAAAATGAAGCTCTTGTCTCAAAAATGTTCTTAACTTTTTATTTCTGTCGGTTTTTGTAATGGTTTTTATTAACTGTACAATAAAGTTAAATTCAATTCAAATTCAGTGCAGTTTTTTCGAATTTGCACAACAAAGTGCTGGAGACATTTATGCTTCTCTGTCCTCAAGGACTTTTTAGTAAATCTGGGCCAAAGGGTCCACCCAGAAACAACAGTGTGATAGCCCCCAGCACAGACGGCTTACAGGCAAGGCAGCCAGCGTGAATGTCCTTTAATGGGATCATTCCAGGATGGGTGGGGGAAGGATAAAGGCCAGCATCCTAATAGATCATAGAGTCCTATTGATGAGTGAGAAACTGAACTACAGTCATACAGGGGAGGACTTCAACCATAGTGAATCCTCTTTTGAGGTCTAACCAAGAAAAATAGAAGAGTAATCTGCATGCATGCACTTGTTACCGACAGCCAGCAATGCCGAATTAAACGCTGTGGAGGCCCCCAGTAGGCAGTTGATTTTTCGCCAAACACCCGCCCCATCCTGAAAATTATCTCCTAATTAACCAATGCACTGGATTTACTTTTTTTTACAAACTAAAATCTGCCAGAAGATGAGCTTTGAAGAGACAAACTGTTCTGTGGAGCTGATCTGATGTGTTTGGTTTATGTACTTTCAGTTATACTTTGATACGTTGTAATGGCCCCTAAAAGGAGTGGGGCCCTTAGGCCGAGGCCTACTTTGCCTATTAAGAAATCCGGAACTAGCAGCCAGGCAGTGACCCAAGGTTACAACCAGAGGTGCAGGTGCACAAAGAATCAAGGCATAGAAGTGACAGACAAATGTGGCAAGTAAAAGAATGAGAAGCATATGGCCTAACGCCCAGTCTACACAAATAACAGTCATTGCTAACTACAACTTGAAATGCTTAAACGTGGGCCAAAATGTATCTTGTACACTCAGATTCCCTCCTGGTGGGACTGTGAGGTACACAATGTGAATACCCTCGCTGCCGATGTGAGGCCATTTTATAGACAGACAGGATGCAGGGGGGGGGGCACGTGACCTTTCTGACAGCGTACTTCCTGTTTGTGCCATAGTGGTATGAGATGGGCCTAGATGGATGGGAGCAGAGGCCTGGAAACATCCTGGCCATGGTGTGACAAGAACTTCCGGTGTGTGATTATTTATAACCATCACAAACAACCACAAATGTAGGGAAAGGTTCAGAAATGCCAATAACTGCTGCCAGTCGCTCTCTGAGGTCATGTAAACTATTAGCCTCGTGTAAATGCAGGTATTGACCTGTCTCGGAGCACTGCAGTACTGCTGCAGAAGTACTCCAGAGGCCAGTGGTGCATTAGGACTTTCTGATGTCATTGCATAAGCAGAGGTGGACATGTGGTCACTTTGTTGTGCACCTATACACCGCTGACAGCATACGCATATAGCAAGCCTTGTTTCTGAGACCCTTCAGGACCCCTGTTTTTCAGAGGTACCCCTGAAATTAGCCTGCAAAGTTCAGTTTGAAAATCCGAAATTCATTCACAGATGGGAAAACTCTTTAAAGTACGCGATTTATTTGCTTTTGGGGGATTTTCACAAACATTTCCTCGGTGTGTGGCATATCTTTGTGTGGTGTATTTTCGTGGAACTCACCGACCAATCACTCGGCACGCTATTTTTCTGCTGCATACCTTATCAGTGATAAATTAACACATCGTGACTTTTCGAGATAAACTGAGTCTTCCTAACCACATCTGGCTGCGGATATTTTTAATGACACACAATTAGAGGGCGGTTGTGCGTGCGGTCGCATCTCGTGCCACCCGGATGTGAATGTGCAGAGGCTGCGCCTCCACCCCAGACCTGCCTACGACGCGCAGCACCTTCTGGTTGCGGAGAGGGGGCGGGGAGCACGTGCAGGCGAAGCAACAGCTTCAAGGCCGAGCGCACAGCAGCTCCCTTAATTACATTCATCAGCGGTGCTGGCTGCACTAATGACAGCCCGGGCGCTCGTGCGGCCGCTTTCATTTTACGCTTCACACCCCACGAGCGGCCCGTGCCCCAGCTCTCCCGTGCTCCCAGGATCAGACCTACTGTAAAACGAACGTCATTATGTTTTCATTACTCGGATGGGCGTGTGACACCTCTTGAATATCGCGCACGTTGACAGAAAATGCCAAAGAAAAACTTCGAGTCCGAGGGCTCTGCGCCTTCACTTTCTCCTTCATTGTTGGTTGTTTTAGGTTGGACTTCAGAAGTTAATGTGAACGTCTTTATATATTCATTTTTTAACTGTATGTTTTGGAGTGTGCCCATCAATGTTATGCAGCTATGTAGGTCCAATGTGATTAGAAGAACATAAGAATGGTCCCACGCGGTCCAGGACAGCCCTCCTTCTCAGAGTAAGGTGAGGCCCTCGTGGATATCGGATTCAAGCGGGACATTGTTTTGCGCTGGGAAACTCCTAACACCAGTATACGGAATGTAAATATTAAATGCACCATTATTTCTGTAGGCAGCTGAGCTCCGTGCATACATTTGGGAGCAGGTGCATGACTAACATGTGCGCCCAATTACACCTACTACTCTGAGGGGCACCGTAGTAACTGTGAGGTGTCTCCGGGGTCGAGATACTACTCGTCTCGTGCCCCGTTTAATTAATATGTAAGTTATATATCTGGCTTCTCCAATCTCCATGCATTAAGGGTCTCTCTCTCTGAACAGCATCTCCCTGTCTGAGCTGCTGACAGTCTCTCTCCATCACGAGCCCCGGATGCAGCGGACCAACTGCGGGGTCACCCGTGCTTAAAGTCCAGCCAAGACGCTCCATTTCGCAGTTCTCAAGGTTAATTGCAGCCCATAAGAGAGTCGCCAGGCGCGCGATCACAACGCCAGCTCCTGCGCGCGGCACTGGGCCGTCCATCTTTCCCTTTCGCGCTCTGGTGACAGGATGTAAACATTTAAGGAAAAGAACAATGCCGGGCGAGGGATTGATGCTGGTTGATGGGTGGAGGGGCGGGTGTTAGAGTGCGCTTGCTGCACAGTGACAGCAGCCTCCAGGAGCTGCGCTGTGACTAGCTAACTGCAGCCGGGCTGTCACAGCTTGTTAGAGGAAAACTTCAACCGGGGTGGAAAAGCACACTCCGTGGCTGGCTAAGGGACAGGGGAGGATGCTGACAGCTTTGAGCCATTTAAGGGAGAAAAAAACTCCCATAAAATAACTTTTTTCATGAAGTACGTTGCCCAGTACATTCTGAATTGGAAAATCGAAGTGAAAAATGACTGATGGTTTCTATTAGGGTCAGACGATGGGGTGTTAACAGGTGAACTAGAAAGTATGCGAAAGATGCTTCGGTACTCATAGCCTAGAATGTTTTCTCTCCAATTAAAACTCTCCCTTTCGAGTTACTGTCTTATGTTTTAGCACCTGAACACAGGAAGCTCCACAGAGAAATGCGGGGGCGTCATATAGACCTCTGGGGCGTGAGGGGGGACAACCCTTCGAGGGCCCCCAAACCCTTCAGAGGTGCAGCATTTCGCCCAAGGCCAATGAATATTTGTGATATAAGGAAAACTCAGTCCCCCTCTTCACGTTCTGCGTGGGGTATTATTTTACTTCACGTCCCTGGATATATAAATACAAATAAGCAAATAATACTGTCCTATCTGAAAATTCCAGAATCTTAAAATGCCTTTATGGCATGTTTTATCTAAAGCGCCCACCAGCCCCCGACTCGTGTGATTTCCTTTTTTAGTGAAACACTCGGAAGAAGTCACATGGAGTCACGCAGCACTTTATTAATAATATAAACAAATACCAAGAAACATACAAATGCTAAAATATACAATGCGGTTTTACGTGATCGACACTGTAACGTAAAGGATTTCATTGCATGTTTACTTCACCCCTTCGCTCTCTCCCTTGTTTTACCAGCTTCTTGAGTGAAGTGCTGTGAAGCAGGTGAGTCGACTAGAGGCATGCAACCCTTTGAAATCAAGAAAGGATAGTAGACAATACAAATATACACATATGTCTAATCTTTCTGGACAGTGTGCTAGATGACGGGGTTTTATGGCCAGTAATCGGTGTTTCCTACAAGAGAATTGATTGCGCTGCACTCTGTTTTATGTATATAAAGCGCAATCGATGGGGGCCGCGACAGAAAGCGGATTTATTTGGCGGCGAGCTTTGCAGTACATCTTTCTCGACGGAGCCTCGCACGCCTCCTACCTCTCAGCAGACACATCTGGATTCGCATCTGTGATGAGCTGCGAGTCCGGCTTGCTTTTGTCTAGCGCCTCCTTGTCGGGCGGCTCCTCGGCGCTGCTCTTCGGGGTCTCCTCGCTGGCCTGGATGTGCTCTATGAGGTTCTGCGGGGGCCACGAATGCACGGCCCGGTGGTGCACAGGGGTGGGCCCTGGCACCGGTGCCAGTATATTGTGGACGGGGCTATTGTTTTTCTTCAGTCCGTTCCTGTCCCGCGAATGGCTTTTCAGCCGGCTGTGAACCGGAGTGCCTCTGTGCTCATATCCTTCCTGCTGCAGGCAGCCTCCGGTGCCGGCGGAGCCCTGAGAGGGGTGGCTGAACCACCTCCAGCGCAGCCTCAGGATCTGCTTCACATCAAACTCTTTCTTCCCAGACACAGACATCTTTGCATCAGGAAGAAAGAAGGCGACTGCGGAGAGTGGTCCCTGGGAGGAAATAGTGTCTCTGTTACTGTCACTTGGGCTCCGGTGTCTCTGCGGTGCAGAGCAGCTAGCCTCGCTTCCCTGGCTAGTGCGCCGCGAGTCCCTCACGCCGTGGCTAAGCCGCTGCTGTGTAGGTGGGAACCCATACTGACAGGATGATGAGGTCAGACCTGAAACAAGTACACCAGCTTAGCACAGGAAAGCGGCTCCCATAACACTGCCCGGCTGCTAAAGCGCGCTCTCTCGCAGCCCCATGGCACGGGCTCTCTCTCACACACAAAGCCTCCCTCTCACAGGATCCCGGGAGATGTGAGCCGGCGACTTAGAGATGCAGGAGGACGCGTAGAAACAAAGTGGCAGGACACGCGCTCCCCGGGGCTCGCGCCGGCTAATACGCCAGGCTGCGCTTCGCCAGAGATTTATACTGCGCACATTCTGCCACGGCAAATGTCCCTAATGATTCATCGAGAAATCGTTGCTCACAGTCACTCACGTCGTTTCAGGCTTTCCAGGTTTTCGCGCCTTCCAATTAGAACGTACTTTGCATAGAAAACGCATTAGGAAGTTGTATAATAAATGGTTTGGGGAGTGCTCTGCTTATGAATCTTAACGCGTTTTGCGATCAGGTGTAGCGGTGTAATACATCGTCACACGTGTTAAGCCACCTCCTGAGAGGAAAACCGTAAATATGATAATGCGCAATGCAAGCACGATGTCTCTCTCGCCTTATTCTGCATTTGTGTAAATATAGAGTGCTATCCCATCGATGGCACGTGACAGGCGATGATTTAAGTACACATCATAAAGCAACACACTTGAGGAATATACAATTTTTAATGCAATTATGAAACTAGAATCTACATGCTTCCAGCTTATCAGTTTGCGTTCCATACGTTCTGTTTGTTTTCTTTGACCATTGAAAAAACAACAGAACGTATGTACTCTAAGCGCTTGCCTTGGGAACCCGTCCTGGCTTTTCCCTGTGAGATAGCCACTACAGGGCATCCCCAAGGGGAAAGCCAGGCATCCCGCCACGGGGGGCCGTTGTGGAGATTAAGCAAGCTTAATGCCCAGAGTTGCAGAGTGTGAACCCATGATTAGGTCAGGCACCGAAGCGAGAATTATCGAGTCCGTGGACATTTTAGCTCAAGACCCTGCTGCTTCGGGAATTGAACACTGGTCCCGGGTCTGACCTCTGCTTCAGGGTCTGCCTGCTCTAACCTTCAGGAAGCAACTCAAGACCTGGCTGTTCGCGCAGTAGCGGACCCCCCCTCCCCTAGCGCCTGGAGACCCTCTGGGTGAGTAGTACGCTCTATAAATGCTGTGATTGATTGATTGATTGATTGATTGATTGATTGAGCCACACTTCTATGTGCTCGAAAAATAATAAAAAGGTGTGACCACTCAAAGAACCTTCAGAATCCACATCTTGATCAGAGACCTCATAGGTGTGATGGTGAAAAAAGTAAGAGAAAGAAACAGAAATACCCAAGATCTGGTCAAATACCTAATAGATAACACCACAAGTGCAGATATAATGGTCCGTGCTGTTTATCAACCTACACCAAGAGTAGATTTAAAGTCTAACTGTAACTTACATGTTTTCAAGAAATTAATGGATGTCTTTTCTATATCTCTGGATCGGTGTTTCGCCGTATTATCTTTGGATACGGTTCGCAAAGGATTAAATGAAGAAATAGTATGGGTAGTAACAACCTGAGATATATACAAAGATTAGCACATCAGCTTGGGAATGACATGTTAAGATCTCTTGTACATTCTTTTAGAATGATTTCCCCACACCTTTTTGTGTCTGCCCGCTTAATGATTATCGGCATGGATATCCCTTCCTTGGATATACATATCAGATCTACTTTTTCCAGGGCAGTAGATTACAAAGCAACGTTCCCCTGTGCCAACTTTCCGATGCCCAGTCTAAGCTATTGAACCTTGATGACCTGCGGCTGCATGTATTCTATGTTGAATTAGTATACTGAGATCTTACACACTGTCTGTAGGTCTCTGGGCTTTGAATTGCCGAATTCCCTTTTCTTTATTTCAGGGCTTATTCGGACAGATGGCTAGACTATACACATATACCCTGTTCATGTACAGAGATGGGACACACATCTTCTTAAATCAATATCTTTTTTTTCTCTTACAGAATAGTTGTTTTCACTTTATTGCACTGATTTGGGTAGAGTTATATAACCGTTTATTGTGCACGTCAAGGTCCAAGGTGCAACTCCTTCCTCCCATCTAGATGCAGATCTCTCTATTCACCACTGGGCTGACTCATCCTGTCTCTTGCAATCCCCAGCCCTGTCACTCAAATTCCAGACAAAGAATACACAGCCTAGCAGAGGCAGGCTTGGATAATTAGACAAGAAAATACCTACTTTCTAAAAGTGGTATTTTCTATCACAGAATGTTAAAACCAACTTCACTAAAATATGTCTTTTATCATTCTGAGTTCAGGCATACTAAACTCGAATTTCTACCATGTTTCCTGAGTCAGTTCGGATTATAAAATGTCATAATCTAACTGCCCATTCTGGCCTATGGAGAACAGGTAGTCTTGCAATACTCAAAAACAAAAATGGCTGTAATTCACTATCAGGACATGCCACACACATCAGGGCTTGTCCTACCTTATACATACAATACACCCTGCCCTTGGCCCTATCATAGGGATGTCTGACATGAAGAAAAGGGAAGGTTTAGGGACTGGCAAGTGAGTGCACTTGCCTAGTCAGCATGGCAGTACCAGACTGCACGCAGGTTCTGTAATGGCAGGCCTTAGACACATTTTACAAGGCTGCTTCTGTGGGTGGCACAACCAGTGCTGCAAGCCCACTATCAGCATTTGGATTACCAGCCCTGGGCACTCCTGGTGCACTGTACTAGGGACTGACACATAAAACAAACCAGCCAATCATGAAATCACTAATTCATACTTCATAAAACCAGCAAAAACAGGTCAGACAAAATACAGGAGGAAGGAAAAACATTTGGGGATGACCCTGCAAAAAGGGCCAAGTCCAGCAGTAGTAATACAGCAGAAAACATAGATTACCACATTATTGAACAAATATATGGAGTTAGACCTAGCACCTTGGCGTGTATCTCCCTTCCATTTTTGCTGTTGCCTCATGTGTTTTTGCTGGTGTTAGATGAGTTGGGCACTGTGCCACTGCTATCCAGTGCCACAGTGCAAGTGCTCCCTATTGTAAAATAATATATGAATTTGTGATTCCATGATTGACTGATTTGTTTTACCTGTCCGACCCTAGTACAGTGCACCCGGATTGCCCAGGGCTTGTAAACCAAATGCTGCTGGTGGACTTGCAGCACTAATTGTGCCACCCACAGAAGCAGCCTGTAAAAGTGTGTCTAAGGCCTGCCATTGCAGAGCCTATGTGCAGTCTGGTACTGAAATGCTGACTGGGCAAGTGCACCCACTTGCCAGTCCCTAAGCTTTCCCTATTCTTCATGTCAGACATCCCTATGGTATGCCCAAGGGCAGGGTGCATTGTTAATATAATGTAGGACAAGCCCTGATGTGTGTGACATGTCCTAATAGTGAATTACAGCCATTTTGTTTTTCACTATTGCAAGGCTAACTGTTCTCCATAGTCCAGAATGGGCAGTTAGATTATTACATTTTATAATCCTAACTGACTCAGGAAACATGGTAGAAATTCGAGTTTAGTATGCCTGTACTCAGAATGATACAATACATCTTTTAGTGAAGTTCATTTTAACATTCTGTTTTTGAAAATACCACTTTTAGAAAGTAGGTATTTTCTTGTCTAACTATCCAAGCTTGCCTCTTTTAGGTTGTGTATTCTTTGTCTGGAGTTTGAGTGACAGGGCTGGGGGATTCCAGGAAACAGGATGAGTCAGCCCAGTGGTAAAAAGAGAGATCTGCATCTAGATGGGAGGGAGAAGTTGCACCTGGGACCTGAATAGGCCTGTGCCTTCCCTCCACAATGCTGGCTCCACCTCCTGTAGTGTGTCTGATGTCTCTGACCTGCACTGTGAAAGGAGAGGAGGAGTCATGTCAAAAGAGTGCTCCAGTGCTGTGCCTTTCCTCCACAATGCTGGCTCCACCTCCTGTGGGGCGTCTGATGTTTCTGCCCTGCACTGTGAAAGGAAAGAAGGAGTCATGTAAACAGAGTGCTCCAGAACTGGTTTGGACCAGGCAAAGTCCACACTGCCCTCAGAGGACAAAGTATTTTGGGGTATAAGTATTGGGACCCTGATCCCAAGTATTTAGATCACTTTTGGACAACAAGAAGAAACCTTTGCTGAGGATTGGAACCAGAGAGACTGAGGAGAGTATATCCCTAAGCTGAAGTGCTGCTTGGGGATTGGCCTGCAGTGGTTGCTTGACTGCCAAAGGAAGGAGAAAGGAACTTTGTGTACTTTATTTCAACTTGTGAAGGATCTCCAAGGGCTTGGAACAGAGCATGCATCCTTCTGAAGTCTCAGGGACAACAGACTTAAACTCCATCTCCCCAGAGTTCTTTGGAAGTGCCTGCTGCTGTTTTGGGCCTTCTGAGGGACTGCGTGTTGCAAGGAGCTGGAAGCGCGACTCAAGAGGGAGAAACATGTTGCCGTCGCAACCGCTGCTGTCGCATCGTGGATGTCACCGCTGTAGCTGATGCATTGTACCGCATCTCAAGAAACTTCCCACAACCCCGAAGAAGCGTGTCACCGTCGCAGCCGCTGCTGTTGCATCATGGATGTCGCCACTGTAGCTGGCGCATTGAACCTCATAAGGAGAAGCGTCTCGCCTCGAGGAAGTAGCATGTTGCCATTGCAGCCGCTGCTGTCTCATCTCTAAGTAAGGATGTCGCCGCTGTAGCTGTCGCATTGCACCTCATCACAAGAAGCACCTCACATCCACGGAGAACCGTTCCGCTGTCAGAGCTGTTGCCTTCGCATCACTGAACAAGGGTGTCGCCGCTGCAATTGTCGCATCGAGCGGAAGCATCTCACATCATAGGAGAAGAGTGTCGCTGCTGAAGCCACTGTCATCGCATCACTGAGCAAGGGCGTTGCCACTGCAGCTGACACATTGAGTCGAGACTTCTCGCAACATTGGAGAAGGAAGAACTTCACGTCTTTATTTCTTTGCACCAAATCTTTGTAGCATCTTCATCTCTGTTATGTTATGTTATGTTATGATATGTTATGTTATGTTATGCTATATGACTTTGTAAAGCGCACTGTTACCCAAAGGTGTCCTGGCGCTGCGCACTGTGTACCTGAGAGCATTCATCCCTGCAACAGAGCTAAGGCTGAGCTGGAAACAACCATGTCTTCAAACCTTTCCTAAATGATAGGAATTCTGTTGCAGACCTTAGATACAATGGAATGGCGTTCCAGCCCGTGTTGGCTCTGAGGACAAAACTCTTACCGCCCCAAGAGACAGAACCCCGGCACTCTAAATATTTCGTATATAATTTGCAGATAAATTGTTACAGCAATGAAGGCACCAAAAGATAATGAGAGAAACGTTCCGTCACAGGAATAATGCATACAAAACTGTGATTTATTTCCTCAGAAACACATAAATAGTTTTTCAAACAGTCTTGACATTTACAAAGAATAAATTCTGTAATGTAATTAGAAATCCTGTTCCTTGTATTTGTAGCACGAAAACAGCCAACACGCATTTCGTCACCACCGTGACTTCCTCAAGGCTGTAAAGAATAAACATGTATACAATAGTTGACACATGTATCCAGAAAAGAAAAATCCAAGACCTCATCATTGTCTCTTTAGACAGTAATAAAAAAAAAAAATAAGCGCGGGGGAATTAGTATCACACAAAAAGGAAGGAATGAAAATGAAGAACACCCAGAGCAAGAGAACCAGGAAGTGTGGGAATGCCGAAAAGATAGATGGAACTTAGCGTCATATTGCTTCAGTAATATGCAGCTTACCAGGTATAGAAACCTTTCATCATAAAAGGAGAGTTAGAAAGGTTAAAACAGGAACCGTGTATGTGCAGAAACACTAAGTATAGTTCCAGAAGTGATCCATGTACCCAAAGCGAATTTGAGCAGAAAAGTATAGTAACCTTATATTGTAGCTTCAGGGGAGCCTGCAAACTTGCTCTCACTTTGACTTCAGAAATATTGAACTATTGGCAATCCTTTGTCGAAACTAATAGCGGACAAATGAACACAATTAGTGCCGAAATGGCATTCACACAAAATGAGCCCATAGTCAAAGATCTACTGTGTGATTTATACGTAAGGAAGCATATTCCCAATGCTTCAAATCCTATCTTGTTTAGTTCTGTCCTGGGCATTGAACATTGCCGTTGATTGTTTGCTGGGCAGTTGAGACCTATTAAAAATAAATTAAGGTCAGAATGTCCCTTCGCGATATAAGCCAAAGTACTTAAGACTAATCTCCCTATTATCAGAAACGTACTCACAGTCTATCAACTTGTAATTCTTCCAGTTCGAGTTGTTTTATAGATTTAGAACTCAGATATCAAACATATAGTGAAGTTGCTGACGAAGAATTCCTGAATAGCAAGAAATAATACATCACAGAAAGAAATTTCATTATTGTAACTTGACTACAGACCTGATGCAATAACATAGTCTTATAGATATCAGGAATCATATTGTCCCGAGAGACTTACACCAAAAAACAAGTTCAGATCTGTGTTGTGGTTGTCCGTCCGACAAAGAAAAAAGGTCCAGATCTTTGGTGTATCATGGTAAAGCACTGTGATCTAAAATAAATCAATAAATATGTTGAACCTTCCGAATAAAACGCCACAGGGGAGATCCATGTATACAGTACATGTTTACTAAAAACGTACACTCGTGAAGTAGCAGTCTTTTTTTTAGTCAGATCAGGAAGTAAGAAAGTTCCAGTATTTTGGGTACCGTAATAAGACCCTACTGTCAAAAAGATGTGAGACAATAAGATTCATGCATAGGTTGTTTGGTCAAACTTCTCGGGACGCAACTGACTCCAAAGTTCTACTAAACAATAGCCAACAATTAAGTGAATGAGGTATCAGGCTGATCAACGCATGATAAAACCTCTTTCATGTTATGCGATTCCTGTCTCATTAACACACACACCTTATTTGGCAAGTGTGAAAGGTAATGGTAGCCCTCTGAGAACTATACGTACACAATTAAAATCAGGTGCATATAACACAGTGTTTGTACCCCGTCTGTCAAACTCAATAGAAAAATCCCCCAATATCAAAACAAAGGGGAATAGTCACGTACGTTAACACAAATAATCTCTACGTTATGGAACTCCATCCTCTATGTTACTCCTCAGTCATGTGAGGGAAAACTATATGTCTCAAAAATTGTCTTAAAAAACAAAGCAACACTGTAAAATAAATAGAGGCACACAGTCACTAAGGAAATAGTAGCGTCCCTCCCGTTGGGCTCAGAAACATGCCATCAAGTAAAAAGCAAGAAGGAAAATAGAGACTTCCCACACCTCATAGACTTGAATTAATTCAAAAAGAGAGTACAAGTGTAACTCAATGACACATGTATAGGTACTTTTATTTATACCCACTACTCATATTCTTTTATGTTTTTTTGGATTTTTGTTTTAAAAAACAAGAAAACGATGTACCCACACAATCAACACAATAATTATACAAATATAACCAATTTTGAAAAACAACAATTCATGAAATACGTAAATACACAAGACAAAAATATTGAGCACATTTAGTGATATATGGTTACAAATAAATTCCTGTTTTGAGACAACCAAAGCAGAGTGAAAGAGCAAGAGCTTATACAACGTTCATTCATTAGCATAGGCACATTTAATGTTTTGATGCGCTCTTGCGGAGTGCCAACGCTTTTCAGGTTCGAATCAAACGTGTTCGAACCCTCATCAGGGCTTTGTGAGTTGTCTGTGTAAGAGAAAGAATGGAACAATGTTGAAAGCCAAAAACTCACATGAATAAGTGTAATTCATGAGGTCGTGAAAAACCCTCACGTGAGGTATAAAGATAGAATATCGACGGGAAAATAACGACTAGCATTAATATCGTGGTAAGAATATCGAATGTTAAAAATATCGTATTAGTAAATATCGTTGTAAAAAATATCGTTTTGTGAGAATGACAAAAATATCGTCAAAAAAAATATCGATGAACAGAATATCGTTGATTAAAATGTCGTTGTATATAATATCGACACAAAAAAATAAGGTGTTATAAAAATTATAAAAAAATATGTATTATGTTTTTAAAAAACTTAGAAAACTCCTACTAGTAATAATAAGTGTTAAAAAAACCCAAGTTGGGAAGCTATGTTCAAGGGTCATATATAGGGCGGAAAATGCATACAAATGTGACAAGAGAGGTGTAGTATCTAGAAGGAGGAAAGGGGGGAAAGAGTAAGATACCAGGGTATTTTGTAAATACACCAGAGCGGAGAGGTGCGAAGGAAGTATGTACATATATATTCAAGGAATAGTCTGACACACAGATTTAAACATGTTGAAATCTTTTTGACAGTGTTAATTTCATTTTACAACCACAATGTAACAGGGCATAAATAACCTCATCAAAAAGCAAGGCAATATTTTACATACATCAATGGAACATCCCTCATATGATCGATATTTAAGTTATTGGTACCCCTAACAGCCACTTAATATATTACTTCAAGACATTTTGCAATGTCATAGGTACTCAAACAGATCTCGTTGATAATGACCTGGTATGTTAGTTCCTATTGAAATTACACACAATTACAAACAATTCAGATTTTCTTGGTGGAATTAATGTTACAAGCATGTGTTAGTTCTTTCTACAGTCTTGTACAGGTATATACAGTTTGGATTTTCTTGGTAGGGCCTGATCTCACAATCGCAGACTCTATCCTGGGTTGGCCCTATCCCAGTCATATACAATACATACAGCTATAGAGAACAACTTATTCAGATAGGAGCACATTTAACTCTCTGTCAGAATTAAGATCTTGTTCCACTGCTCTCAATTTAATGATCCATTGGGTTTCTGACCTGCGTAGACTTAAAAGTCGGCCTCCCCCTCTCTGATTCGACTGCATCTGGGTGACACCGTGGAACCTAAAATGTATACTGGTCAGGGGGTGTGATTCATTAAAGTGTACTGCGAAAGGGTAGTCTGTGTTGTTATTTCGGACGGTATAAAGATAGAATATCGACGGGAAAATATCGACTAGCATTAATATCGTGGTAAGAATATCGAATGGTAAAAATATCGTATTAGTAAATATCATTGTAAAAAATATCGTTTTGTGACAATGACAAAAATATCGTCAAAAAAAATATTGATGAACAGAATATCGTTGATTAAAATGTCGTTGTATATAATATCGACACAAAAAAATAAGGTGTTATAAAAATTATAAAATATTTTTTACAAAAGATTTGTTAAAATTCTAGTAGCGCGTTATTGGTATTATAGGGGATAAGGGTGGGTAGTAATTTAAAATTTAGTTTTAAAAAAATTTATAAAATATAAACAAATGCAAAATTAATTAAGAAATCGAAATTTTAAATTGAAATTTAGAATTGTTCACGAAATTTAATTTGTAATTATATATTAAAATTTCAAATTAAAATTTTAGGAGCGGGTTTTGGTATTATTGGGGATTAGGGTGGGTAGTAATTTAAAGATGTAGTGTTAAAAATTGTATAAAATATTAATAAATTAGAAAATTATCATGAAAAAAAATGTAACATCGAAATTTAAAATTTTACACGAAATTTATTTTTTAATATTATTAAAAAATATTAAATTAATATTGAAGAAGTGTGTTTTTGGAATTATAGGGGAATAGGGTAGAAAAAAGAATTTAGATAGAAAAATTTATATGTTTTACTATCCTGCACATTCCCTGACTTATGTTGGATTGGAGTTAGAATAGTAATTTATTATGGTTTACTATCCAGCATTATCACTGAGTTATATTGGATTGGAGTTAGAATACTAATTTATTATGGTTTACTATCCAGCACTTTCCCTGACTTATGTTGGATTGGAGTTAGAATAGTAATTTATTATGGTTTACTATCCAGCACTTTCCCTGAGTTATGTTATGTTTGGAGTTAGAATAGTAATTTATTATGGTTTAGTATCCAGCACTTTCCCTGACTTATGTTGGATTGGAGTTAGAATAGTAATTTATTATGGTTTACTATCCAGCACTTTCCCTGAGTTATGTTATGTTTGGAGTTAGAATAGTTAATTATAATGGCTTACTATCCACCATTTACCCTGACTTATGTAGGATTGGAGTTAGAATAGTTAATTATTATGGTTTAATATCCAGCATTATCTATTTACTATTTTTTATAAGAATCATATATGTCATGTTGTAATATTCATTTCAACAATATAAATTAAAAACATTTTTATAACATTTTTACATACATATGACAAGTTTCTAAATTAAGAAACAAATGTAAAATTTTTTTAAATTTTTTTATTCATAGTTTACTTTGTTACTGCAAAGATTTTGAACATTTTATAAAACATTTTACATAATTTTTGGTAACAAATTATATAGCAGTTTTGTACATAAATACAGTTTCAATTATGCATAAATTAGTATATTAAATTTTAATAATTTTTAATAAAATTTAATATATTACATTTTTTTATGTCATTGTTTTTATCAAGATATGTACATAACATAAATTTACATTTTGTAACATCTGAGAAAAGTATTTAACAATGAAAAACAGTTTTTAATATACAATAAACAATTACTACATAATTCTATTGAACATATTAATGTATATTTTACAATATTCATATGTTTTTTAACAAAAAAAGTAAATTATTACTAAACATGGAAAATATTATGCTATTTAATACAATTTATTTTTGATCTAAAGGGTATTTAGTCCTATTTTAGTTTTTATTATGCAGCCATTTTGTTTTTGGAACTTCACTTTTTACTCTATCAACATCGTTGTTTGGGTCATTTTAGAAAACGGAACCTCGCGGTTAGGAGCTGTTTCTTGTTGGTGAAGGTAAGTTTATTTTACATTATTTTTAAAGATATTTAATTTTATTTTAGTGATAGTTGTAGGGTGTACGTGTCGATATGTGTAGTACTTTACTCATTATGTGCGAATTACGTGTTACTTAGCGTCGTTATGGAGAACGTACTTTGTGAGGTAGTTCGAACACAAGTAACGTTTACTGTTGTATTAATGGATGAATTCAGATGGTTTCTTATGTTTTATATGCTATGTGTAGGCTATGTGTATTTCCTATGTTTTGAGGGTGCGTTTTGTTTCGATTATTTACAGGTGTTCGTTTTGGGGAGCAGATGGACTGTAACGCTTTTTTTTTTAAAGCAGGTACATACTTTTTTACTTTCCCTGCTTTTTCGGGTTTTCTACTTTTTTACTTGTGAAGATTTATCACCTTTTTAATGGTTTCAATTTCGAGAGGATTGCGACGGGGGACTATTATCAAACAGTTGTATTTTTTGCATTTTTTTGGGATTTTTAAACACTATATGGATAGCGTTTGCTATTATTGCTGTGGAAAGTATCACCGTGGAACATATTCTACAACAGCAGAACCGTAAGTAAAAGTGATCTTTACTTTTGTGTTGCATTGTGTTATAGTGTACTATTTAGTTAAATGTAATATTATTATGTCTAGTAATAATATATTACTTATATTTTTACATGACATAATGTTACTAAATTTAACTACATAGTATATTTTGTTATGCTTTGCTCACTTTTTTGGTATTTATATTTAAAGGATGGATTTAGCTATTAGGTCTAAGTATGCTAGACCTTCTATACTTGGGTACATTCTAGTTTTTTGCTGGAGATATTCGTACATATTTAATGTTTGTTTACTTAGTTTAGGGCCAATTTTAGAAAGGGATTGCTCTATTCTGAGTTCTTGGTAGCTTTGTTCTTTTTTAATGCTTTGGATTAGTTTGTGAAGTGTTGGTTGACTTCTTCCTAAAGTGGCTTGGAAGGCATTATGCCATCCTTCAACTGCGTTGTTAGTTTTAGCTTTCTGTGCTATTGTACTAGCATACACATTCCACCATGGAATTTGAAATTTAGGTTGTCTACGGTGGCCTGAACGATGTAATCTTCCAACCCAGGTATCTTCAAAGTAGTCCAAGAAGGGAGTTAGTTTTTTCTCATTGGTGCGGTAGAAAGGGCTGTCAATTAATAAATTGTAGTAGTTAGCTACTTCTGTTGTTGGTACATATGCCAATGCAATCAACTTTTTTATTTGATAAGCAAAGTGACTGTTTGTAGAATATTCAATGCTTAAAGTAGATTTTTGTAAGTGCCTCCATATGCTTTGGTTGTAGTGATAATAACAACCTTGTATTGAGGTATGGGGATATATTTTAAGGATAGCTTGAATCATGGCCATTTCAAAGTCAATTATAATTCTTTGAGGATAGTAATTATCAGTTAATTCTTTGATCGTTGTTAAAAGTTCAACGTAGGTAGTATTTGTTTTGTTTGGCAGCAGAGTATAAATTAGAGGGATATTTGTATCTTGGTATTCCCCATGGATGGTGTAAAGATGATAGAAAGGTTTGGGACAAACTTTAAAAGTCCCGTCCATCATCCATGTTTCACATGATTTAAGTTTTTGCAAATTACTATTAGTAGCAAAAAGTAAAATTCGTTTGTCATGACTGTGGTTGTCATACATTAAGAATTTATCCTCATTATGTGTAATGGTATATTCAGGATATATTTGTATATCCTGAAAACTTTCTGGGGTTGGTGGAGTTGGATCTGAAGCACGTTTAGTTTTTGCAATTAATCTTTTTAAGTTAGGAATAGAAGGTAGCTGTCCTGTCACATGTTCTGGCTTTTTGCTTAAAACATTTTTCAAAATACTAGTGCTTGTTTCTTGTGATCCTGTACTAGCATCTTTCAATGTTTCCAGTGCTTCTCTAACTTCCACTTCAGTTACATTTGGTGGGTGGTTATGCTCACGTACATTTACCACATTGTTATCAACAGTTGTTGCTCTACCATAGCATGCACTTGAGTAATATTTACTACATTTCCAATGGGTCTTATTCGCTTTTATTCTTTCTTGGGTGTAGGTGTAACCCATGTAGCTCAGCATTAGTTTCCCTTTTTGCGAAGTAATGAAAGTAGCTCCAGTTGCCATGTCTAAGGTAGATCTGTGGAAATATATATATGTATTTTTAAGAACATTGAACACGATTTATAGAGGTGTGTATAAGAGCAGGAAAAAGCGTGAACATATACTTACTATGTGGCTTCACTGGTAATTCTTTTATTCTTATTTCTCTTTCTGAATTTTCTCCTTTTTAAGTTCTGTAGTAGTGTTAAAGAATAATTGAAAGACATGATTTAGTGTAATAGGTGTTTGATTTTACTTTCTGAATTGTTATACATACAGTGACTCTACTTACTTGATGTAGTAGAAGATGTTGGTAGTGTAGTTGTAGATAGGCAAATAATTTTGTAGAGTCTGTGGAAAAAAATATCATTGTGTTACTTGTGGTATTTGGATGATAGTAGTTGTTAACATATGAAGTCAATTGTACATTTACTTAGCAAGTTTTAATAATTTTTATCAGCTATCTAAGTAGACATGGATAAGGTAGTTTATAAATGTTTTTACATCTAAGTTTCTGGTCGTTGTTGATAAGTTCAACATGTTTTGTTTTCACTCTAAAGAACAACAGTTTTTAAATTAGGGAGTTTATCTACTTTTAGCTAAGTTCGAATGAAAAAAGCAATGGGATTTAACTTACTTGAAGTGTAGTATGACGTTTTGTAGTTGTAGTCGTAGGTTTGTATTCTCTTCTCTCAGCAAGGTAACCGTTTTTCTCCAAGTTTGGGCCAAAATGGTAAATTACGTTAAGTGTGTAATTGTTTTTATATTAGTGAGTTAATTAATGGTAGCTTTTGATTGGTTCAATTAGTGAAATTTCAAAATCATTGGTTGAGAACGTTATATTGAATTAGAAAACCGTTATTTTCGTAAGAGTTTGTTGCATCACTATTTGTTTGTTAAAGTACATAGTAAAAAGTTTTATATGTGCTTTTTTGTTTTATATGAAAATAGTTTATATGTAGAAAATAATGAAATGTGTTTCACATTTAGGCCATCGGAGTGTATGATAGTATCAGTAAATGTAAATTTTTTTAACCTATATTATTTATTTTGATATAAATAAGTAATAGAAAACTAAATAATTATATGTGTGAATAGTTTTGTAAAGTAAAATAATAAAAAAAATGATTAAAATAAAAAAATAGTGAATATCGAGTTGGTAATAAAAAGACAATATTTTTTGTATCTTTCTATAAGCAGATAGGTCGTTGATGTTAGTGTAGTCGATACATATGTCTAAGGTAATGTTATTTATAAAAAAGTCGATAAAGTAGTAGTCGATATTTATGATGTCGATATTAGTGTGAACGATATTAGGGTTGTCGATAAAAAAAAATCGATATTTGTGTGAATCCTTGTTTAAGTATAGGATGACGATATTTATGTAAGCGATATTTTAGTGACGATATTTATTTCTGACGATATTTATGTTAACGATATTCCATCATGGAACCATTTCGGACTGCCCTAATATGTTCTTGAATCCTCTCTTTCCGGGGGGCGTAGTGTGCAGCCTTTGTAGATGAGTCCACATGCACAGATTAGGCAGTAAACCACATATCTGGTATTACAATTTATGAACTCACGTACACGCTGTCTGATAGGTGTGTTGTATTGGAAGTCAACAAGTTTGTTCAAAGCATAAGGGCAAACACTGCACTTTTGCATTTGAAAGAACCTACTGGTTTGGTTGGTAGCCAAGTTACAGTCTGTCTCAACAGTGGAAGGTAGCTGGGGCTTAAGATGTTGCGTAAGGTGGTGCCTCTCCTGTGTGACACCCTCGGTTTCCTTGTGATATGTTAGCATAGGGAATTGTCTAACTGCAATAAGTGCCAATGTCTATGTAAGATTTTATAGATCTTGTGACTCTGGGTATTGTAGCTGGTGACAAAGGCCAATTTGTTATCACTAATACATTTGTTTCTCTTTTTGTGGGTGTTATATATTAGTAAGTCTCTAGGAGTTTGTAAAATTCGTGTTTTGGCCTTTTTGCGAATATCCTCTTTGGACAAAGCGTTCCTCTGAGTTCTTCAACTCAGAGAGAAACACAGACTGATCGCTGCAGTTTCGCCTGATTCTTGTCATTTCCCCCATTGGGATGGCATTGATTTGAGAATTGGGGTGAGCACTGGTCGCATGCAAGACAGAGTTGCACGCTGTCTCCTTCCTGAAGAGTCTGTACATGATCCTGTTGTCCTCTATGTATATGACAACATCAAGAAAGTCAATCTTAAGTGTGCTGGACTTATGCGTGAAACTTAATTTGTATTGATTGTTGTTAAGATGATCCACAAGTCTTAGTAACCCCGCCCCTTCTCCTGGCCAAATCATAAAAATGTCATTGATGTAACGTGATCCATAAATAATGTGTTCAGTAACTTCTGGGGGGCCTGTTCTCCAAAGATGTTTTCGCTCAAAGTTCCCCATATACAAATTTGCGTATGATGGCGAAAACTTTGAGCCCATGGCAACTCCTACAGCCTGTCTGTACCAGTCACTCTCGTGTAAAAACACATTATTTTCTAGTATCAGGCGGGTCAGTTCTAGGATCATCAGGGTGTGTTCAAAGAATGTTGCATCCCTTTGACAAAGAGCCTCACTCAAGGCATGCAGACCCTTTTCCAATGGTATACATGTATAAAGTGACATGTGGCGTCACTAAAGTGAATTCATTTGCCCACTCCACATCCTTCAAATTGTTGAGAAGATCCCCAGTTTCCCTGAGGTAGGAAGGTAGATTGTGTACTAGCGGCTGTAAATAAACATCAATGTACTCAGAAATACACTCAGTGGGAGAACCGATGCCAGAAATGATTGGTCTCCCCTGCGGGAACCTGCTGGGCTTGTGGATTTGAGGCAAAATATACAGGCACCGAGCTGTGAGGGAGGAGTTGAAAAGATATTTATATAGTCTGTGATGAGTCCTTGTGCTCTGAAATGCGTTCGTTTTTCTCGTATTAGACTTGTCACCTCATTCATTGGATTGCTCGCAAGTTTGATATAGGCTAATCCATCAAAAAGTTGTCTCTCAATCTCCTGAATATAGTCAGTATGGTGCAGTATAACTATGTTTCCACCCTTATCCGCCTCCTTTATAACAACATCTGTGTTACTGGAAAGAAGTACCTTAAGGGCCTGATGTTCTTGTCTTGTGAGGTTGAATTTAGGGGACTTGCGACAGAGTACAGAGGCGTCCTCTAGTTTATGCAAGTCACTAGTGACAGCTTTCTAAAATTCATCAACCAAGTTATCAGGTGGAAATGGCGGTATGAATGAGGATTTCTGTTTGAGACCGCTATCTAGATTAAGATTTGGTACGATGTCTAAGTCAGACATAATGTCTAACATTGATGTGGGATGGAGTTCCATATTGTAGAGATTATTTGTGTTAACGTATGTGACTATTGACCTTTGTTTTGATATTGGAAGATTTATCTATTGAGTTTGACAGACTGGGCACAAACACTGTGTTATATGCACCTGATTTTATTTGTGTATTTATAGTTCTCAGAGGGGTATCATTACCTTTCACACTTGCCAAATAAGGTGCGTGTGTTTATGAGACAAGAATCGCATGATATGAAAGATGTTTTATCTTGCGTTGATCAGCCTGATACCTCATTCACTTAATTGTTGGCTATTGTTTAGTAGAACTTTGTTGCGTCCCGAGAAGTTTGACCCAACAACCTGTAAATGAATCTTATTGTCTCACATCTTTTTGACATTTAGGGTCTTATCACAGGACCCGAAATACTGAAACTTTCTTACTTCCTGATCTGACTAAAGAAAAGACTACTACTTCACGAGTGTATTTTTAGTAAACATGTACTGTATCCATGGATCTTCCCTGTGGCTTTTTATTCTGAAGGTTCAAGGTATTTATTGATTTATTTTAGATCACAGGGCTTTACCATGATACACCAAAGATCTGGACCTTTTTTCTTTGTGGGACGGACAACCACAACACAGATCTGAACCTGTTTTTTGGTGTAAGTCTCTCGGGACAATATGAGTCCTGATATCTATAAGATTATGTTATTGCATCGGGGTCTGTAGTCAAGTTACAATAATGAAGTTTCTTTCTGTGATTTATTATTTCTTGCTATTCAGGAATTCTCCATTAGCAACTTAACTATATGTTTGAAATCTGAGTTCTAAATCTCTAAAACAACTTCAACTGGAAGAATTACAAGTTGATAGACTGTGAGTAAGTTTCTGATAATTGGGAGATTATTCTTAAGTACTTCGGCTTAAATCGCGAAGGGACATTCTGACCTTAATTTATTTTTATTAGGTCTCAGCTGCCCAGCAAACAATCAACGTCAATGTTCAGTGCCTAGGACATAACTAAACAAGATAGGATCTGAAGCATTGGGGCTAAACTTCCTTAGGTATAAATTACACCTTAGATGTTTGACTATGGGCTCATATTTGTGTGAATGTCATTTCGGCACTAAATGTATCTGATTTTATAATTGCAGTTTGTCCACTATTAGTTTCGAGAAAGGATTGCCAATGGTTCAAGATTTCTGAAGTCAAAGTGAGAGCAATGTTGCAGGCTCACATGACTCAACAATATAAGGTTACTATACTTTTCTGCTCAAATTCGCTTTCAGTATATGGGTCACTTCTGGAACTATATTTAGTGTTTCTTGACATACATGGTTATTCTTTTGTAAATGCAAATGTCATGGTACTTATAGAGCGCACTGTCACCAGACGGTCACCTTGCGGTGTCGCCTATTCGGCTTCCTGGCGCTGATACTCATACCGCTTTGGAACCCCTCCTGGCTTTCCCTGTGAAGTGTCCACTCCTGGGCACCCTCAGGGTGAAGCCAGGCATCCTTAGCGCTGTTGGGGCCGGTAGAATAGGCACCGAGGCGAGAATGAACAGGTCCAAGGAAATTGAGCCCGAGACCCCGCCGAGGCGGGATTCGAACCCTGGTCCCTGGCCAGAACTCTGCATCAGGGTCTGCCGCTCTAACCATTGAGCCACACTCCTCCATTGAGCCACACTCCTTTTGACCTATCTAAATCTCTTCCTGCTAGTCTGTTATGAGGAGAGGTTTCTATACCTGGTAAAGCTGCATATTACTGAAGCAATATGACGCTAAGTTCCACCTATCTTTTCGGAGTTCCCACTCTTCATGGTTCTCGTGCTCTGGGTGTTCTTCTTTTTCGTTGCTTCCTTTTTGTGTGATACTAATTCCCCCTCCCTTATTTTATTATTTTTTATACTGTCTAAAGAGACAATGATGAGGTCTTGGATTTTTCTTTTCTGGATACATGTGTCAACTGTTGTATACCTATTTATTCTTTACAGCCTTGAGGAAGTCACGGCGGTGACAAAACGCACGTTGGCTGTTTTCGTGCTACAAAGACAAGGAACAGGATTTCTATTTACATTACAGAATCTATTCTTTGTAAATGTCAAGACTGTTTGAAAACCTATGTATGTGTTTTTGAGGAAATACATCACTGTTTTGTATTCATAATTCCTGTGACAGAACGTTTCTCATCATCTTTTGGTGCCTTCATTTGTCAGGTTAGGCCGTAGCCAGATTCCACAGGAGCGAAGATAAATACTTCCAACTTCCAAAAAGCAGCCTCCAGAATGGAATGTGAAAACTCACTCTTAGGTACTGCTCTCCAAAAGTATGGGGGAATTAAAACCAAGGAGTAACCACCACTCTCCCCATATGTGGATGAATGATGTCGGTGATTGGGACGGTCAGGAGGAGCAGATGCTGGAAAGGAAATAGTAATAACAATATACAATGCTTTTATATATTCTAATTCCTGTAGTACATTGATATGTGTTCAGAGCCACTTCACACTCCCCCAGGTTATTCTGTAGGCATACCATATAGGTGTCTCAGCAGCAGGACCGAGAGGGATCCGTAAAAGAGTCTTTCAATTGGTAAGTGAATATCAGGAACACTGCCAAAGATCAGGTACGGGGGGTCTACTGGGACATTCATTCACCATTCATACTGTGGGAACTATGGTGGATCAAACTAACAACATAAGAATTGCCCAAAGTATAATAAATATGGACTTGCAATAGAACTTAGATGACGGCCGAAATACTAATGACTTTGATACTAGGGGAAGGGATTGAGGTGTTCCGGCTGGCTCTTCCACAAGGAAAGAGCGGAGCAGACACACACTCAAGAGGTGTGCTGTCCGGCTCCATTGGGGGGGGGGGGGGGGGGGGCAAGTGGAGCGGAACAGCAACACGCTCGAGGAAGGAATGGGGAAGAGGAGCCCTGCTCAAGAAGAAGTGATTGGGCAGAGCCGCAAAATATCAGACAGGGGTAGGCAAAGAAAAACGCCAAAGGCTGGCTCACACCGATAAGTCACACAGCAAGACAGCGTGAATAGGGAAATATTGCAGTGAGGGAGAAGCGCTGCCAAACAATACCGCTGTGAAGTCAGGAAAGCCTCCGACTTTGAGGAGAGAGGAGCCAATATTGAGCAAGCAGCACAAGAAACGCTGGAAACTACAGGAGATGCTGAACGCCAAACAGGGAACAACGCGGTAGCAAGGAGGGGCGGGGTCACGGACGGGGTCAGTAAGCCAAGCATCAACCTGCTTGAGAAGCGTCTCTTTAGAGGGTTTAGGGAGCGTGTACAAAGTGTATACCTCGTGAGTGCGGCCCAGCTCCGAACACAGCTCAATGTCTTCCTCTTTGCCCCTGAGCCCTAACAGTATCCCCCGCAAAGGCCTCTTTCCAGGACATGGTTTGGTTGGATGGAGGGCATGAAACCTTTTAACCAATCGAGGAGCATGAATGTTTTCTGCTGGCTCCCATGATCTATCCTCAGGGGGATAACCAACCCAATCTATGAGGTACTGGATCTTGCCTCTGCGTCTCCTGGAATCCAAGATTTTATGGACTTCATGCTCTTCTTCTCTGTTTACTAATGTTGGGTGTAGAGGGATTTCTGGCTGTAGAGGAGGGGTATACTTTTTGATCAAGGAACAATGAAAAACAGGGTGAATCTTCCTCTCTGGAGGGAGTTGTAACTTTATTGTCACAGGGGTAACAATCTTTTGTATTTGAAAGGGACCTATAAACCTGGGTTGTAACTTCTTGGGACCCTCTAACTTCAAGTTTCTTGTAGACAACCACACTTTCACGCCCACCATATATGTTGGCTCTACTTTTGTGTGTTCATCTGCTTGTTTTTTCATGGCTTCCTTAGCTTTGTTCAATTCTGTTTTTGCTGCTTCACATACTTCTTTGACGTTCCTATGATGGTCTTCGAGGGCAGGAAGGTTTTATAACCCCTTTTGGAACGTGGATATTTAACATTCGGGGATGGTGTGCATAATTGAAAAAGAAAGGAGAGACTTTGATGGAGGAGTGAGTGGTGTTATTGTAAGCAAATTCTGCCAATGGAAGGACTCGCACCCAATCAGTTGAAAGTTAAAAGACATAGTAAATATTGCTCCAATGTCTGATTAGTCCTTTCGGTTTGACCATCTGTCTGAGGATGGTATGCTGTGGACAGGCGATGGTCAATCCTGAGAATGGCACACATGCCCTGCCAGAACTTGGACACAAATTGAGGGCCTCTATCCGAAATGATAACAGAGGGTAACCCATGTAACCGCACTATTTGGTCTAAGAAAACCTGGACCAACTCTTTAGCAGAGGATATCTTTTTCAGAGGAATACATTTAGCCATTTTGGATAGCATGTCTACCACTATGTAGATAGTGGTAAAACCTTGACAAAGAGGAAGTTCGGTAATGAGATTCATACTAATGGAATGCCATGGTTCCCGTGGAATGGCTATAGTTCTCAAACAACCTGTAGGCGCACAATGGCATGCTTTCTGTCTAGCACATGTAGAACATGCCTGAACAAACTTTTTGATATCTTGTGTAATGGTCTACCACCAAAACCAACGTTGGCAAGTGTTAATGGTTTTATTAATCCCTGGGTGTCCTGCTAAGGAACTATTATGACACCAGTACATTACTTTTAACTGTAAGGGGAGATGAGGAATATACAACTTGTGGTCATGATAATACAACCCCTCCTTAATGGTGTTTGAAGAGTCCTGCCTCCATTAGGTGTAAGATATCTTCTTATATTGAGTTTGTAAACCATCTAGGAAGCCTTGAGGGTGATGTTCTTCTGCCCCTAGGATCTTATGGGCAGGAATCATAAGGTGAGGTTCTTCCTTAACCATAGATGTGGAATACCCCAAGCATGAAAGCGCATCCGCTTTCCCATGTTGGGGTCCAGGACGATAAGTGATCACAAAATCGTATTCAATGAAAAAAGACACTCATTGCATTTGTCGAGGTGTGAGAGCTCGTATGGATCTAAAAAACTTGAGGTTTTTATGATCTGAGTAGATGGTGACAACATGAGGAGACCCCAACAAATAATGCCTCCAATCTTGAAATGTCAATTAAATGGCCAGTAATTCTCTCTCACCAACGGTGTCATTTTGCTCCGCAGGCAACAAGGTTTTAGAAAAATAGGCTACAGGATGTAGTTGTCCTGAACCTCTATTCCTTTGAGATAAGACCCCTCCCACAGCTTATTTGGATGCATCTGATTCTACAAAATATGGCAAAGTGTTATCAGCATGTTTGATAATGGGAGCAGATGTACATTTATTCTTTAAGGAACAAGATGCTTGTTCAGCATCCTCAGTCCAAACAAAGGTCACTCCCTTCTTTAATAATCTGGTTATGGGAGTGATCGTCTCGGAGAAATGATTGATAAATCTGTGATAGAAATTTGCAAATCCGAGGAAGGACTGCACTTCCTTAACTGAGCTGGGACTAGGCCAATGAATCAGGGCATCACTCTTTTGAGGGTCAATTTGAATGCCTTCAGGAGAGATAATGAATCCTAGAAAATCAATCTGAGTGGTATGAAATGTGCTTTTATCTAGTTTAGCGAACAACTTGTGTTCCTGTAATTTGCTCAGTATTTTCTTGACATGGATGACGTGTTCCTGTTCTGTCTGAAAATATATCAGAATGTCATCTATATATACTATGAAAAAAATATCCAGGTATTCTCTAAAAATATTGTTGATGAAATACTGAAAAGAAGAAGGCGCATTGCATAAACCAAATGGCATTACGCAGTACTCGTATAGCCCAAATTTAGTCCTGAATGCTGCTTTTTATTCATCTCCATGTTTGACTCGGATTAGGTGATATGCCCCTCTTAGATCTATTTTAGCAAAAATCTTAGCCCCTATCACTTGATCTAAAAGAACAGAAATGAGAGGGAGAGGATACTTGTTCTTCATAGTAGCTTTGTTTAGGGCGCAATAGTCCAAGCAGGCTCTTAAACTCCCTTCTCTCTTGTCTATGAAAAACAAAGGAGAGGACACAGGGGAGGTGGAATGTCTGATGTATCCCTTCTTTAACATGTCATCCAGATATGTTTTTACCTATTCTGTTTCTGAGGGGGTGAGAGCATACACTCTACTGCAAGGCAGTTCAGCCCCAGGTACCAAGTCTATCCTGCAGTCGTAACTGTGATGGGGTGGCAGTCTCGTTGCTTCTACTTCATTAAAGACAGACTGGAATTCTTCATATATGTCAGGGAGCGATGCGGTGGCAGCACTGATCTGTCCTGCACAATACAAAGGATAAATGTCTTCTCGAGCTTCCCGATAACAATGTAGCATACAATACTGAGACTTTAAGGTTACTGTTCGGGCAATCCAATCAATCTGGGGATTGTGGTTTTGAAGCCATGGGACTCCAAGTGTTGTAAATAAAACAGCGATAATGTTAAGAATTCGCTGAAGACATGCTATCTTGTCTTCGTTCTAGTTTTCCCGCGCATACTCGAAAATATGGCCGGACTCCATTTTGTTTTCTGGCATCCATCTTGTATGCTACGCTCCGCCATGTGCTCGCCACGAGGCAAGTCCTACTTCACTGACCATCGCCCCTGGAGTTTGCCCAGCAACAGGCTATAAATAGTTCCAGCTTGCCTAGCGCATGCCCAGTACGTGTAACATCTGTTTCTGCTTAGAGGGGATTGGAATGTGCATTCGGTGGGCTTCATGAACCGTTAACTCCACCCATGTATCGATCATGTTTGAGAAATATCCATATATGGTTGTATATCATGCTTCTGAGCTGTAATCGCCCACTTATGAGCCCCTTCTTTGTGTATAAAAGGGGACCGCATGTCCGAGTTCTTTGTGCTACTTTGTACAATACTGTAGAGTGTTGTGTGGGTTGTAGTACCACCTTTAAAGGTTTATTAAACTATGTTTTTGTATTTCCAGTTTCCGTGCCAATTTCTTTTGTAGTCTGTGGACCATCCGTACAGAAGGGCGAACCCTTTCGCACTCGCAGGCCTTGCTGAGGCCTGTACTCATCAATTGGCAACCGTTATGTGGGGCTCATCGACGACTCGGATGCTCGAAGGATTGGTCGTGACGAAGGATTGGAACCTTGCCGGGGATGTGATCACTGTAAATGGCGCCTTTAGTCCTGGCATCCCGAGGTATTCTTCCTTCCCTTCCGATCTGACCATCTGGGTGGCGCCGGTCATCGACTGAGACCTCTTCTGTCGGTTTGCCGCATAGTGGCCGTTTGGGCGAATTCGGAACTTGGTAGTTGGAATCTGGACGCTCTTGATTGGTAAGAATAGTTGTACGATACTTGCTCGGAGCCTTTGATAGTCTTGTTTGGCAAGGCAGTTTTATACGCTTGCCCGACTAATTTGTTTGTTTGGAATGACTAGTCATATTATTGATCCAGTGAAGTTATATATGAGTTGCAACCCATATAGGCCGGCAATGTGGAGATATTTCTTTTGATCTGTGAATTTGAGCGGCGCAACATTTTAAGTGCCATTTAATTATAATACTGCATATTCTGCATTATTTTTTAGACATGCCTGTTTTTAGCGCACTCCGTAAGTGGTGCTGCTGTTTTGGAAATGACCGGTTGGTACTTGAAGAATCACAGCCGGCTTCCCCAGAGGGGACGCCGAATAGGGACATGTATGTAAAATTTGGTCTTTCCCCCATAATGTACAGCACGTTGTGGCGGAAATACACAAAGAAGGATTCTGAGTTGCGATGGCCTATGTATGGATCGTTTGATTTGAAGAAAATTGAGTATGTGGAGCAGTGTATGTGTAAGCGACGAGTGAGGCAAGATATGTTTGAATGTATACGAATGTGGGTGAAAGAAGTGCGAGAGCGTGAGAAGCGTGAGCAAGGGCTGATTGAGAAGGAGCAGCGGAAGAGTGAACGTGAGAAAGCGCATGAGGTGAAAAAACATGAAGCAAAGGAATTAGAAGAGAAACAGGAGAAAGAACGTCGGTTGCAAATATTTGGCCAGTACCCTGTTCGACAGCCTCTTTATCCTGTCCTTAATAAATCGGATGATGATTTTTCGTTACTAGATCGCTCACCGCCCCGTACGTTGGTCCTTCTGCCCCGAGAGGAGGAGATCAAGATTCTAGGCCGCCCGAACAGAAGGTGGATACGCGGTCTATGTTATCGGCCGACCGTATGGCTGATCTTCGTAAGATTGCTTATCGGGTCACTAAAGATACTATTCCCCTTGCCGATCTTTTGAAAGAGCTTGAGGCATGGGAAGATAGGGAGAAACTATATTTTGTTGATTTTCTTTCTAATGAAGTAGTGTTAGCTTTTCGAAAATATTCCAATGTTCTTGAACCGGCTGATGTGATAGTTGATGCCAAAGAATTGCGTAAAGGTCTTTTTTTTTCTTCTCAGGTGCCCGCTGCGATCCGACGGCTATTTGCGTTGCGGGATGAGACGTTTCGGCTACGGGACGAAGCACGGAAACGGAAAGATGGCGAGGAGCAATTGAATCCGACTGGCGGCGAGAAACAATAATCCATCTTTTATTCAGATAAGATCGATGCCGTGCATGCTAAACCAATGCGGGAGGCGGTGCCTTTGTATGTTCCTCCTAATGGAGCGGGTACTAGTTCGGATAGAGGGTCTCCTGGAGCTCAAGGGTATTTTATCTATAAATGGGTTTATACTCCTTGGAATAGGGCTGACGTTATGACATTAAAGGCAGCATTACCTGATCCACGGAAGAATCCTGCAGCCTTTTATGAGGAAGTTGAGGGGCTTTGAATTCCTGTACTATGACTCTGGCTGATGTTGATTTATTTTCGGGCTTATATTACCCCCAGATATGTGGAGATCAATACGAAAGGTTGATGATCTTCAGGCATTCAAAGCACGATGGAGGTATCTTGAGGATGAGAACAGGGAGAGAAAACCAGCACAGAAGCCACCCCAGTCGATTTTAGACCTTCCTGCTGCTATTGTAGCTAAATTGAAAACGCTTATCCCCCCTAAAAAGATTGATTGGACTATGCTAGCGTCATGTAAGCAGAAGGTAGATGAATCAGTTTCAGACTTCTTTACACGATTTGAGGAAACTTTTCATGATTTTAGAGGTCAGTCACTTACGGACGACACGGGCCGACACCTTTTTGTTGATAAATATGTTTCATATTTATTACCAAGTATAGCAGCTCGACTAAAAGCGAGCAAAAGCTCTTGGACGACTTCGACACCAGCATCCCTCCTGACGATGGCTCAGTATTATGAGTGTCAGGAACTAGAAGCGAAGGGTAGTGAGGAAAAGAAATCTAAAGATCTGAAAACGAAGGTTATGTTAGCACAAGTATATGGGACGCCTCGTAGAGGTAATGATCGGGGCGGCAGGAATTTTTTTAGCTCTCCTTCAGGCCATACTGATTTGGCCCGGGATCAATGTGCGTATTGTAGACAGAAGGGTCATTGGGCGAACGAGTGTCCGTTGTTGCGTGCACAGGGACAGGAGCGCGGGCAGGGGTCTATGAGGGGTAGAGGAAATTTTTCAGGCCCTAGAGGCAATACGAATGATCGAGCTAGGTTTGAGTCTAATGTGCGACCCTGAGATGGGTCCAATGTTTTTGACTGACGAAATCAGTACCAAATGTCTGATTATGCACCTCCCGAGCAGCATGATTCACAGTATGCATAGGATTGCGTAGGATGGGGTAAGGAACCAGTTGAAGTGCCAGTAGATCAGAGGGGTCCTTATGTTACCGCACATGTTTTGGGCTCTACTGATCGGTTCCTGGTTGATACAGGAGCTACTCGTAGCGCTTTGTCCAAAAAATTGGTTCAGAGGGCTCCCCTGTCTGGCTCAACAATTACGTCAATTGGGTTTGATGGAACGCCTTCTGTTAGCCCACTATCACAACCTCTTGCACTTTATGTAGATCAGTTTGCTGCACCATGCCCATTTCTACTGTCCCCGAAAACTCCTGATAATATTGTTGGCCTAGATATGCTTAAATATTTCCGGTTTACAAAAGGGGGTGGTGATGAACAGAGTGTCTGAATTGAGCAGACCACTCTTACCCAGTCCAAAGATCAGGGCTTGATCCATCACCGTTATTTATCTCACTGCCCCATCCCAGCTCAGAATCTGGCTATATGCAAATCAGTCTGTCCCTGGCCCAGTGCATCATGGGAACAGGGCAGACTAAACTACCAAGCCAATTCTTTACCAGAAAGGAGACAAGCTACCGGGGACCGGTTTCTGGCATTTCAGCCTCTTCGGCCCGGCTTGCTTGAATCCTGATGGAGCAGTGAGAAAGGGACTCATGTCTGAGCATACCCTGCCACACCTATAGTGGCCAAAATCGATTTACAAAAGGGGGTGGTGATGAACAGAGTGTCTGAATTGAGCAGACCACTCTTACCCAGTCCAAAGATCAGGGCTTGATCCATCACCGTTATTTATCTCACTGCCCCATCCCAGCTCAGAATCTGGCTATATGCAAATCAGTCTGTCCCTGGCCCAGTGCATCATGGGAACAGGGCAGACTAAACTACCAAGCCAATTCTTTACCAGAAAGGAGACAAGCTACCGGGGACCGGTTTCTGGCATTTCAGCCTCTTCGGCCCGGCTTGCTTGAATCCTGATGGAGCAGTGAGAAAGGGACTCATGTCTGAGCATACCCTGCCACACCTATAGTGGCCAAAATCGATTTACAAAAGGGGGTGGTGATGAACAGAGTGTCTGAATTGAGCAGACCACTCTTACCCAGTCCAAAGATCAGGGCTTGATCCATCACCGTTATTTATCTCACTGCCCCATCCCAGCTCAGAATCTGGCTATATGCAAATCAGTCTGTCCCTGGCCCAGTGCATCATGGGAACAGGGCAGACTAAACTACCAAGCCAATTCTTTACCAGAAAGGAGACAAGCTACCGGGGACCGGTTTCTGGCATTTCAGCCTCTTCGGCCCGGCTTGCTTGAATCCTGATGGAGCAGTGAGAAAGGGACTCATGTCTGAGCATACCCTGCCACACCTATAGTGGCCAAAATCGATTTACAAAAGGGGGTGGTGATGAACAGAGTGTCTGAATTGAGCAGACCACTCTTACCCAGTCCAAAGATCAGGGCTTGATCCATCACCGTTATTTATCTCACTGCCCCATCCCAGCTCAGAATCTGGCTATATGCAAATCAGTCTGTCCCTGGCCCAGTGCATCATGGGAACAGGGCAGACTAAACTACCAAGCCAATTCTTTACCAGAAAGGAGACAAGCTACCGGGGACCGGTTTCTGGCATTTCAGCCTCTTCGGCCCGGCTTGCTTGAATCCTGATGGAGCAGTGAGAAAGGGACTCATGTCTGAGCATACCCTGCCACACCTATAGTGGCCAAAATCGATTTACAAAAGGGGGTGGTGATGAACAGAGTGTCTGAATTGAGCAGACCACTCTTACCCAGTCCAAAGATCAGGGCTTGATCCATCACCGTTATTTATCTCACTGCCCCATCCCAGCTCAGAATCTGGCTATATGCAAATCAGTCTGTCCCTGGCCCAGTGCATCATGGGAACAGGGCAGACTAAACTACCAAGCCAATTCTTTACCAGAAAGGAGACAAGCTACCGGGGACCGGTTTCTGGCATTTCAGCCTCTTCGGCCCGGCTTGCTTGAATCCTGATGGAGCAGTGAGAAAGGGACTCATGTCTGAGCATACCCTGCCACACCTATAGTGGCCAAAATCGATTTACAAAAGGGGGTGGTGATGAACAGAGTGTCTGAATTGAGCAGACCACTCTTACCCAGTCCAAAGATCAGGGCTTGATCCATCACCGTTATTTATCTCACTGCCCCATCCCAGCTCAGAATCTGGCTATATGCAAATCAGTCTGTCCCTGGCCCAGTGCATCATGGGAACAGGGCAGACTAAACTACCAAGCCAATTCTTTACCAGAAAGGAGACAAGCTACCGGGGACCGGTTTCTGGCATTTCAGCCTCTTCGGCCCGGCTTGCTTGAATCCTGATGGAGCAGTGAGAAAGGGACTCATGTCTGAGCATACCCTGCCACACCTATAGTGGCCAAAATCGATTTACAAAAGGGGGTGGTGATGAACAGAGTGTCTGAATTGAGCAGACCACTCTTACCCAGTCCAAAGATCAGGGCTTGATCCATCACCGTTATTTATCTCACTGCCCCATCCCAGCTCAGAATCTGGCTATATGCAAATCAGTCTGTCCCTGGCCCAGTGCATCATGGGAACAGGGCAGACTAAACTACCAAGCCAATTCTTTACCAGAAAGGAGACAAGCTACCGGGGACCGGTTTCTGGCATTTCAGCCTCTTCGGCCCGGCTTGCTTGAATCCTGATGGAGCAGTGAGAAAGGGACTCATGTCTGAGCATACCCTGCCACACCTATAGTGGCCAAAATCGATTTACAAAAGGGGGTGGTGATGAACAGAGTGTCTGAATTGAGCAGACCACTCTTACCCAGTCCAAAGATCAGGGCTTGATCCATCACCGTTATTTATCTCACTGCCCCATCCCAGCTCAGAATCTGGCTATATGCAAATCAGTCTGTCCCTGGCCCAGTGCATCATGGGAACAGGGCAGACTAAACTACCAAGCCAATTCTTTACCAGAAAGGAGACAAGCTACCGGGGACCGGTTTCTGGCATTTCAGCCTCTTCGGCCCGGCTTGCTTGAATCCTGATGGAGCAGTGAGAAAGGGACTCATGTCTGAGCATACCCTGCCACACCTATAGTGGCCAAAATCGATTTACAAAAGGGGGTGGTGATGAACAGAGTGTCTGAATTGAGCAGACCACTCTTACCCAGTCCAAAGATCAGGGCTTGATCCATCACCGTTATTTATCTCACTGCCCCATCCCAGCTCAGAATCTGGCTATATGCAAATCAGTCTGTCCCTGGCCCAGTGCATCATGGGAACAGGGCAGACTAAACTACCAAGCCAATTCTTTACCAGAAAGGAGACAAGCTACCGGGCCTAAGCGTGGAAGGGTATTCTCAGATGTGAGACCCTTGCTCATTGCACCATCAGGATTCAAGCAAACCGGGCCGAAGACGGCTGTAATGCCAGAAACCGGTCCCCGGGAGCTTGTTTCCTTCCCAGTGTAAGAATTGGCTTTTGTAGTTTGGTTTGCCCTGTTCCCATCATGCACTGGGACAGGAACAGACTAATTTGCATACAGCCAGGTTCTGAAACTGGGATGGTGCAGTGAGCTAAAAAACGGTGTTGAATCTAGCCCTGATCTCTTGACTGGGTGAGAGCTTTCTGCTTAATTCAGAGACTCTGTTCCTCACCACCCCTTGTTGTAAATATTTTTGTCCACCCTAAGCGTGGAAGGGTATTCTCAGATGTGAGACCCTTGCTCATTGCACCATCAGGATTCAAGCAAACCGGGCCGAAGACGGCTGTAATGCCAGAAACCGGTCCCCGGGAGCTTGTTTCCTTCCCAGTGTAAGAATTGGCTTTTGTAGTTTGGTTTGCCCTGTTCCCATCATGCACTGGGACAGGAACAGACTAATTTGCATACAGCCAGGTTCTGAAACTGGGATGGTGCAGTGAGCTAAAAAACGGTGTTGAATCTAGCCCTGATCTCTTGACTGGGTGAGAGCTTTCTGCTTAATTCAGAGACTCTGTTCCTCACCACCCCTTGTTGTAAATATTTTTGTCCACCCTAAGCGTGGAAGGGTATTCTCAGATGTGAGACCCTTGCTCATTGCACCATCAGGATTCAAGCAAACCGGGCCGAAGACGGCTGTAATGCCAGAAACCGGTCCCCGGGAGCTTGTTTCCTTCCCAGTGTAAGAATTGGCTTTTGTAGTTTGGTTTGCCCTGTTCCCATCATGCACTGGGACAGGAACAGACTAATTTGCATACAGCCAGGTTCTGAAACTGGGATGGTGCAGTGAGCTAAAAAACGGTGTTGAATCTAGCCCTGATCTCTTGACTGGGTGAGAGCTTTCTGCTTAATTCAGAGACTCTGTTCCTCACCACCCCTTGTTGTAAATATTTTTGTCCACCCTAAGCGTGGAAGGGTATTCTCAGATGTGAGACCCTTGCTCATTGCACCATCAGGATTCAAGCAAACCGGGCCGAAGACGGCTGTAATGCCAGAAACCGGTCCCCGGGAGCTTGTTTCCTTCCCAGTGTAAGAATTGGCTTTTGTAGTTTGGTTTGCCCTGTTCCCATCATGCACTGGGACAGGAACAGACTAATTTGCATACAGCCAGGTTCTGAAACTGGGATGGTGCAGTGAGCTAAAAAACGGTGTTGAATCTAGCCCTGATCTCTTGACTGGGTGAGAGCTTTCTGCTTAATTCAGAGACTCTGTTCCTCACCACCCCTTGTTGTAAATATTTTTGTCCACCCTAAGCGTGGAAGGGTATTCTCAGATGTGAGACCCTTGCTCATTGCACCATCAGGATTCAAGCAAACCGGGCCGAAGACGGCTGTAATGCCAGAAACCGGTCCCCGGGAGCTTGTTTCCTTCCCAGTGTAAGAATTGGCTTTTGTAGTTTGGTTTGCCCTGTTCCCATCATGCACTGGGACAGGAACAGACTAATTTGCATACAGCCAGGTTCTGAAACTGGGATGGTGCAGTGAGCTAAAAAACGGTGTTGAATCTAGCCCTGATCTCTTGACTGGGTGAGAGCTTTCTGCTTAATTCAGAGACTCTGTTCCTCACCACCCCTTGTTGTAAATAAATATTTCCGGGCCACGATACGGTGCTCCCCTGAGGGAGTACGTGTTAATCTGAATGATAATTATCCACCAATGGAGAGGGTGTACATGATTACCGTAGAGGCTGAACTGGCCTCTTTGCCTGAATCTTTGTGGGCCACGTCCGTTACCGACGTGGGACAGATGATCATCCCTCCAGTGCACATCAGTGTAAAGGAGGGAGCTGTGCTGCCACGTCTGCCTCAGTATCGGATATCACAGGAGGGGGAGGAGGCGCTCACACAGATAGTGCAGGACTTGATTAAAGTAGGGGTGGTTGAAGAAGTTCCATATAATGTGTGCAACAGTCCTATTCTACCGATTTTGAAGAAAGACACTGACACCAGGATTTATCGATTCATTATTGATTTGAGGGAGGTTAATAAGATAGTGATACCTCAATACCCAGTGGTTTCGGATATTACAACACTCCTCACTCTGGTCCCACCAACTGCGACAACGTTCTCTGTTATAGACTTGAAGATCGCCTTCTTTTCGATCCCTATTCATCCTGACAGCCGATATCTTTTCGGTTTCATGTTGAATAATAGATCGTACAGATTCTGTAGGGTTCCTCAAGGCTATACTGAGAGCCCCAGCATTTACAGTCAGGCATCGAAATGACAATTGGATTATTTTGTTTTAGCCGACGGTGAGACGCTTATACAATATGTCGATGACATCTTGTTGGCCGCCAACACCCCTGAACAATGTGAAGAGTGCACTTTGTCTTTACTTACCTTCTTGGCATCCCTCAATCACAAAGTATCGAAAAAGAAACTGCAATATTGTAGACCAAAGGTAACCTACTTAGGTCACCTTTTGTCTAAGGAGGGGCGTGCACTCACACCAGATCATATTCAAGCCATTTTAGACACACCAGTACCCTCCATGCAGAAAGAAGTTCAAGCCTTTTTGGGTCTCACCTCCTTTTGTAGACAGTGGATATTAGGGTTTTCATATAAAGTTAAACCACTGTTAGCCCTTCTGACAAAGGATACCCCAGATCCCCTTCCATGGACAGATGAATGTGAGAATGCTTTTCAACAATTACGTCAAGCTCTTTGTTCAGCACCAGTGTTAGGCACCCCTGATTACACAAAGCCCTTTACATTGTACGTGCATGAGAGAGATGGGTGCGCGTTATCAGTGTTAGTGCAGATGCACGGTGATAAACAGCGCCCTTGTGCATACTTCTCGGCAGTGCTTGATCCTGTTGCTCGAGCACTGCCTGGATGTTTTCGCTCAGTTGCAGCGACAGCTGTGTCAATACGTCAGAGCGAAGGGATAGTCTTATCTCATAAACTGTTGGTGTTGGTCCCCCATGCTGTTGATGCCCTTTTGAATCAGACAAAGACGCAGCATTTAACCAGTGCTCGTCTGACCAGATACGAGCTGACGTTGTTGGCTCCTCATATAACTTTGAAGAGATGTGCAACATTGAATCCAGCTACATTGTTGCCCTTCCAAGCGACTCAGCCTGAGGCGCAAGAGACACATGACTGTGTCTTTGTGACAGAGGAACAGACAAAGGCTCGTATTGATTTGCAGGATACGCCCTTTACAGATGTGGATGGAGAGCTGTGGGTGGATGGGTCCTGTTTAAAGTTACCTGACGGAACCACTTCCGCAGCATATGCAATCACTACACTGCACACGATAGTGGAGACAGCACGCATACCACAGAAATCAGCTCAGGCAGCAGAACTGATAGCGTTGACACGAGCTTGTGAGATTAGTGCAGGATTATGTGTGAATGTCTACACAGAAAGCCGCTATGCTTTCGGAGTAGCGCACGATTTTGGCCTGCTCTGGAAGGAAAGGGGCTTTTTGACATCACATGGAACCCAGATAATGTATGGAGAATTAGTTTGAAATCTCTTGCCTGCACTGACGCTCCCTAAGAGGATAGCTATAGTGAAATGTAGTGCACACAAGAGAGTGACAGACAAAGTGGGACAAGGAAACGCTTTTGTAGATCGAGTGGCGCGTGAAACTGCGATGCAGCCTGTCTCCACTTCAATGTATGTCGTGAAGTCAGAAGCTGAACGGTGGGACGATGCTAGGGAAAAAGTACGAGAAATGCAAAAGACTGCTACTGAGAAAGAACGAGACCAATGGTCCAAAGATGGAGAGTTGGACGATGAGGGTTGTTGGAGGAATAAACAGATGGATAGGTGGAAGTTACCCACAGCCTTCGTACAACCTATGGTTCAGATGACACATGGGCTAGCACATGTTGGAGCTTCAGCAATTGTGAAATTGCTTACGCAAGTTTGGGAACATCCAGAAATTGCTAGCACAGCTGAGAGAGTGGTACAGACCTGCATGATTTGCCTTAAATATAATCCAGGAAAAGGGACGCGAACTCCAGCAGGAGGATTTGCAACACCCACTACACCTTTTGAAGTATTACAAATGGATTATATTCAGCTGGAAAGCTGCATTAATCTAAAGTATGTCCTTGTCATGGTTTGTGCATTCAGCGAGTGGATTGAAGCATACCCTACTAAGGACAATACCCCAATGACTACTGCTAAGGCACTTTTGAAGGAATTCTTTCCTCGTTTCGGTGTTTGCAGATTGTTGTGGAGTGATAACGGGCCCCATTTTGTGGCGGACGTTATTAAATATGTCCTGACGGGATTAGGCATTTTGCAAAAGTTCCATGCAGTATTCCACCCTCAATCGGCAGGATTGGTGAAAAAGTACAATGGCACGCTTAAATTGAAAATCGCGAAAATACAGGCTTCTACTTCTTTGACTTGGCCAGATGCCCTGCCTTTGGCGTTGTTGTCTATCAGATCGGTACTACACTCACGGACGGGCTTAACGCCCTACAAAATAGTTTTTGGGCGCCCCATGAATTTATGGGGGGTGCCCAAACCAAGTTCAGTGTATGATGTACCTTGTGTTTTAATGAATGACTATTTGGCACAATTAACTGATAGCTTGGTTTCCATTCATCAACAGGTTCGAGAAGCACTCCCTGATCGGTCCACAGGAGAAGGTCACAATCTCCGGCCTGGTGATTTTGTCCTCGTGAAGTCCTTTGAGAGGTCGAGTAGTCTGGAGCCGAGATGGTGTGGCCCTGAACATGTCCTCCTAGCCACAAGAACTGCAGTACGAGTAACAAATTGCTGGAATTGGATCCATTCTATCCACTGTTGAAAAGTGCAACCTGATCTGGTGGAACCTGCTGTACTGACTGACCATCGAGATATCCTGACTACAGAGAGAGGCCGTGTTGTGGTACCTGACGATTCTGAGGAGTTCTTCACGGACCAGACAACGCCTGCATCGAGAAGATACAATCTACGGCCAAGGAAAGAATCTGCAATTGTATGAGAAGTTGTCAGAACGGTCCCTAGGTTAGTGAAACGGAGAGCCAATGAGGCAAGGGGGGGATCAGCCATGCATTAGAGTAGTGACACCCGTCTTGGCCCGATGGTGAAGAAAACAACAGCTACCTAAGGGGTAAGAGTTCTGACAACACTTTAGTGTCAGGAAGATACTGTGTACATTTGCCCGAGATGGATAAAAGAATGATTTTTGGTTCTGTAGGGTTCATTCTCGTTATAGCTGTCATTGCTCCAGTCATGTGGTTTGTTGAGGAGAAGGCTCCTGCCCGTGAACTGTAAGTTGTTTCTACTCCAGTCCCTGATGAGCGCTTTTTCTATACACTCCCATATCAGGAGCTGAAACATTGACAGTCATATTTGAATAATACCTTTATTCAGATGTTGCATAATACCCACGTTGCTACAAACGCCACAGATTGCTGGATATTTGGAATGATGCCGGCTCATCAAAAGAAAGGGAGGACACCATTCATACCACTTCCCTTTTCTCACAATGGCTCTTGTAGAGGGTGGTACACTTTGCTTTTTGCTACAAGAAAGCCTACAGTAGGACGACTGATTTTCAAACTGAACAAAGAATGTCATCAAGATAAAGACGGTACAAAAGGGGGTGATGATGGACGGAGCATCTGAATGAATCAAACACTCACACCCAGTCAAAAGATCTGGTCTTATTCCATCACCGTTCTTTAGCCCACTCTGCCACCCCAGTTCAGACATGGCTATATGCAAATCAGTCTGACCCTGTGCCTCATGGGAACAGTCCTGCCCAAACTGCCAAGCCATGTCTTCCCTGGACCGGAAACAAGCTTCCGAGGACCGGTTTCTGGCATTCCAGCCGTCTTCAGCCCGGCTTGCTTGAATCCAGTGGCAAAGTGAGCAAGGGACTCACGTCTGAGCATACCCTGCCACACTTATGGTGGCCAAAAGCGGTACAAAAGGGGGTGGTGATGGACGGAGCATCTGAATCAATCAAACACTCACACCCAGTCAAAAGATCTGGGTTTAATCCATCACGGTTCTTTAGCCCACTCTGCCACCCCAGTTCAGACATGGCTATATGTAAATCAGTCTGACCCTGTGCCTCATGGGAACAGTCCAGCCCGAACTGCCAAACCATGTCTTCCTTGGACCGGAAACAAGCTTCCGAGGACCGGTTTCTGGCATTCCAGCCGTCTTCAGCCCGGCTTGCTTGAATCCAGTGGCAAAGTGAGAAAGGGACTCACGTCTGAGCATACCCTGCCACACTTATGGCGGCCAAAAGCGGTACAAAAGGGGGTGGTGATGGCCACCAGGAGTCGTCCCAGGCGGAGGGTGAAGATCCCAGGATGAGGACTTCCGTCTTGCCCGAGTTCAGTTTCAGGCGGCTGTTCTTCATCCATTCGGCTTCCTCTTTCATCCCTTCGTGAAGGTTGGCTCTGGCGGTGGCGGGGTCATTGGTGAGGGAGAGGATCAGCTGGGTGTAGTCAGCGTAGGAGATGATGTTGAGGTTGTGCTGGCGTGCGATGTCTGCGAGGGGGGTCTAATGTAGACGTTGAAGAGGGTTGGACTAAGCAATCCTTGAGGATCGCCACAGATGACTTCGGTGGCTTCTGATCTGAACGGGGGGAGGCGGACTCTCTGTGTCCTTCCGGCGAGGAAGGAGATGATCCACTACAGTGCCTTCTCCTGGATTCCGACGTTGCTGAGGCGCTGAACTAGTGTACGGTGGCAGACAGTGTCGAAGGCCGCGGAGAGGTCTAGGAGGATGAGGGCTGCTGTTTCTCCGTTGTCGAGCAGGGCTCGGATGTCATCGGTGGCTGCGAACAGGGCGGTCTCGGTGCTGTGGTTGGCCTGGAAGCCAGACTGCGAGAGGTCGAGGGATCCGTTCGTCTCGAGGAAGGCGGCCAGCTGCTTGTTGACGGTCTTCTTGAAGACTTTTGCAGGGAATGGGAGCAGCGAGATGGGGCGGTAGTTCTTGAGGTCGGCGGCTGATGGCTTCTTAAGTAGAGCGCTGAGTTCGGCCTGCTTCCAGGTGTCGAAGGAGGTGTTGATGATGTCCCGCAGGTGGGATGCGATGACAGCGTCGGCCTTGTTGAAGACGTAGTGAGGGCAGGGGTCGGTCGGAGATCCGGAGTGGATGGAGTTCATCGTGCGGACGGTGTCTTCGGTGCTGATCGGGGTCCAGGCACAGAGGGTGGTGGTGGGGGGGAAGCTGTTGTGTATGTCCGCATGTCTTGTTGTGGAAGAAGGAGGCGAGGGAGTTGCAGAGGTCTTGCGAAGGGGTGATGTCGTTGTTTCCGGCGTTGGGGTTGGAGAGCTCTTTAACGATGTTGAAGAGTTCCTTGCTGTTGTGTGCGTTGTTGTCCAGTCGTTCCTTGAATGCCGTTTTCTTGGTGGCGTGGATCAGTTTGTGGTGTTTTCGGGTGGCGAGCTTGAGGGCAGTCATGTTGTCCGGCGTTGGGTCTCTGCGCCAGGCTCTCTCGAGGGCTCGGCAGTTCTTCTTGGAGCTCTTGAGTTCATCGGTGAACCATGGGGCTTTCTTGCTGCCGGGTCTGCTAGGCGGGGTCCTCGGGGGGGGCGAGGTCGTCTGCGCAGTCGCTGATCCACTTCGTGAGGTTGGTGGCCGCTTGGCTGGGGTTCGTTGTGCTGGTGGGTGGGTTTTTGCTCAGGGAGGTCGCGAAAACCGAATGTCTTCAGCAAATGCTGAAAGGGTCGTCTGTTGTAAATAAAACAGCGATAATATTAAGCATTCGCTGAAGACATGCTATCTTGTCTTCGTTCTAGTTTTCCCGCGCATACTCGAAAATATTGCCGGACTCCTTTTTGTTTTCCGGCGTCCATCTTGTATGCTACGCTCCGCCATGTGCTCGCCACGAGGCAAGTCCTACTTCACTGACCATCGCCCCTAGAGTTTGCCCAGCAACAGGCTATAAATAGTTCCAGCTTGCCTAGCGCATGCCCAGTACGTGTAACATCTGTTTCTGCTTAGAGGGTATTGGAATGTGCGTTCGGTGGGCTTCATGAACCGTTAACTCCACCCATGTATCGATCATGTTTGAGAAATATCCATATATGGTTGTAAATCATGCTTCTGAGCTGTAACCGCCCACTTATGAGCCCCTTCTTTGTGTATAAAAGGGGACCGCATGTCCGAGTTCTTTGTGCTACCTTGTACAATACTGTAGAGCAGTGGTTCCCAAACTTTTTTGACCCGTGGCTCCCTTGACCTAATTGGCAGTTGGACGTGGCTCCCCACCATGTTTTTTAATCGCACCGGGGTGCCGCGGCGCACCCTTTAGGAACCACTGGTCTACATGAAGATCAAAGCCTAGACGTGATGAAGGATTCAGAGAGTAGCCATCACTGTCATAAAACTTTATTTGCAACCACTCTGCCTTGCACCCTTCTCCCCTCCGCCTTGCAACCTTCTCCCCTCCGCCTTGCACCCTTCTCCCCTCCGCCTTGCACCCTTCTCCCCTCTGCCTTGCACCCTTCTCCCCTCTGCCTTGCACCCTTCTCCCCTCTGCCTTGCACCCTTCTCCCCTCCGCCTTGCACCCTTCTCCCCTCTGCCTTGCACCCTTCTCCCCTCTGCCTTGCGCCCTTCTCCTCTCCACCTTGTACCCTTCTCCCCTCTGCCTTGCACCCTTCTCCTCTCCGCCTTGTACCCTTCTCCCCTCTGCCTTGCACCCTTCTCCTCTCTACCATGCACCCTTTTCCCCTCTGCCTTGCACCCTTCTCCTCTCTGCCTTGCACCCTTCTCCCCTTCGCCTTGCACCCTTCTCCCCTTCGCCTTGCACCCTTCTCCTCTCTGCCTTGCACCCTTCTCCCCTACGCCTTGCACCCTTCTCCGCTCTGTCTTGCACCCTTCTTCCCTCTGCCTTGCACCCTTCTCGGCCACCCCCTTTCACCCTTCCCACCCAATGGAGGGGGCTGCCACCTGGAACAATGGCACCATTTAAAAAACATGATGGACTCCCCGTGCCTAAAAATGAATGTGTCCGTCTGTAACGCAACTGGCGCTAATGTAAAGCGCTCTGATGCCTTCCGGTGGAGTTTGCGCTATATAAAACTGCAAAAAAATACTTGGTAGGGGGACTTGTGCTGCTTTTGGGGAGCACCTAATCGGATGATGTAGTAAAATTACAAAGAGCACGGCGCAAGAGGCTTTTCACATCAGCATAACTTCGTAAACAGCCTCTAACCCCGCACCCACCCACCAAACGCTCTCCACCAGGCATCTGACCCACTACCCACCCAACGCTCTCCACCAGGCCCCTGACCCCACACCCACCCACCTAACACTCTCCACCAGGCCTCTGACCCTGCCTGCTTCTATGTGGGATAAAGGCGATCCTATGGACTCCCCAGACAACTCCTTGTGGAAAACTAACATTAACGGCTAAATTACAACAAAAATGAAAATGAAGTAACAATTTATTCTTAACAAAATGCTCTCTCTCTGTGAACATGGAAAAATGTGTAGTCCCTACTTGTGAGATGTCTTTTCACTACGTGCATTCCCCCACTGAGGCAGTAAAAATAAAATAAAAAGTGTGAAATATCGAATAGGCAGAGTGGGGAGACATGGCATGTGATACTGGAATCAGTCAACAAAACAACAAATCCTCAAACCCTCCTTAACCAATTCCAAAGGAACGTAAATGCGCTTTTGAAGACCTGTAAAAAACGTATGTGTTAAGACGCCAGAAACAGCAGCTCGAGCTGCAGCAGCCCCATGCTCAGACACAGGCCGGACAACAGAGGAGAGATGGGAGAGGCAGGGGTGTTAAATTCCTTTTAGCCCCTACAAGCGTGTAGCCTGATCACATGTATCAGGAGGCAGCTACAGGGTCATCATTATGCATAGCGCTTTCGCGCGCTAATGGCCCTGTTAATCACAGAGGAGAATTTCCTTTGTCCCTTTGTCCCCCCCCACTCTTGTCCCCCGTGTGCACTCCAAACTCTGGGGGGATATATCCCCCTCGTCCCCACACTTCCTACGCCCATGTCTTTGGGTCTGTGATTACACCCCAGGCGTCCCGGTCGCTTCAGCGTAATTTAAGGTTTCCTTCGGGAAGTCCTGTGCGCACAGCTCTGTAATTTACCCTGAATGAATTGCAGCTCCAGAGTTGTATATCCACCAGCCAGCTATCGGCCTCCGACCGCCACTAAACCCTGGTGCTTCCCAGGGCTGTCCAGCCACAGCCCCACTCACAGACCTCTCTGCCCTCCCAAGACTGCGGGGCAATGTCTGGCATGTGTGAGGCTTTCTCCGTCATTCACACATTGAATCCACATCCTGCGCCGCGGCGCCCCTGGCTTCTAATCACGGCGCACCGGGGCGCCGCGGTGCACACTTTGGGAACCACTGCTGTAGAGTGTTGTGTGGGCTGTAGTACCAACTTTAAATGTTTATTAAACTATGTTTTTGTATTTCCAGTTTCCGTGCCAATTTCTTATGTAGTCTGAGGACTTTGCGTACAGAAGGGCGAACCCTTTCGCACTCGCAGGCCTTGCTGAGGCCTGTACTCATCACAAGAATGGCCCCAAATTCGGGGCATCAATCAGAACATATGTAATATGCTCTGAATGCCCTTTATCAAACACCAAAACCAACGGTGGCGTTTGACAAGTATTTAGGCCAGAGGATAATTCCGAGCCGTCTACCGCTCTGATCGCTTCAGGATGATCTTTAGCGAGGAAAAGGAATCCTAACTTTCTTGCCAAGCGAATATCAAAAAAGTTTCCGGTGGCCCCGGAATCTCAAAGAAGAGACTTTGCATGTCTCCCGGTAGCAGAGCATATCAAGGTGACAGTCAAGGTAAAATGCTTTACTATCCTTGGTACAGGGTTCTTAGGTTTTGAGATCAGATATGACTTTGTACTTGAAGAATCAATCTCGTCCTTCTTCAAGCCCTCTAGTTTTCCTGATTCAAGGACCCACTTGCTGCTGCCCTTGTCAATACCCGAGGGCGGACAGGACATTCTTTTGCATAATGCCCTCCTTTCCCACAGTAAAAACATAAGTTGTTTTTTCTTCTTTTCTCCTTTTCCTCTACACACAGGGGTCCTCTTAACCACCCTATTTGCATTGGTTCTGAAGTATCCTTGTTTTCTTTTTTCTCGGATCGCATCACTATATATTTGGGAACTACAAGCCTAGTCTTTTCCCCCTTTCTTTCGTGTAAAGAATGGTCTAGTTTGACTGTCAGCTCGATAAAAGAGGGGCAGTCTTCTGGTGGATTCAAGATCTGGGATAAAAGATCTTTTAGTTTGTCGCAAAGTCCTCGATAGAAAAAAGATGTTCTTTTATCCTCGGGCCAATGAGTTTCTGCCACTAACCGGTTAAAGCTAGTGATATACGTGAGGAGATCTTTGGACCCTTGTTTCAAATTGAGAAGGGCATTATCGCAAGCCTGCATATATGTATGTCTTGCAAAGAGACTCTGCATCTTCTCCTGAAATAATGTGAAGTTATACAATAGGGGATTGTTATTTTCCACCTACGGTACGGCCCATTCAGCGGCATTGCCTGCTAAGTAAGATATGATAAAGACTACTTTGGCTGCATCATCTGGAAAAGCTGAAGCTTTACATAAAAACTGTAGTTGGCATTGGTTCATAAAAATACTGAACTTTGCACTGTCTCCTGAGAATCTCTCTGGCATGGCAAGAGGCACTGGACTGGGAGTGTGTACTGTCACCTGTACAGAGAGGGGGTTTTCAGGCTGTTCCCTAGAACTGGAGCTCGAGAGAGAGAAGAGGGTAGTACAAATCTAGCAGGTTGGATGTAGTTTTTTGTGTCTTAGGGATGGTACCTTTCTCTCTGGCATTTGCTAACTCTTGGGCCTTTAACCGTATCACTTCCTCTTGCAATCTTTGATTTTCATTTCTTAACCTCCCCACTTCTGCCTGTAAATCCATTAATGCTACCGATAAGTCTTCTACCGTGGGAGCCTGTAAGCCAGAATGGAAGCCTTGTTTTAGACTAGCGCCTTCAGTATTCATCTTTGCTCGAGTGGATACATTTTCGTGGGCTTGGCTTTCTGTCAGGTAAGGCCGTAGCCAGATTCCACAGGAGCGGAGATAAATACCCCCAACAAGAAACGGGATTTCTATTTACATTACAGAATCTATTCTTTGTAAATGTCAAGACTGTTTGAAAACCTATTTATGTGTTTTTGAGGAAATACATCACTGTTTTGTATTCATAATTCCTGTGACAGAACGTTTCTTTCATCATCTTTTGGTGCCTTCATTTGTCAGGTTAGGCCGTAGCCAGATTCCACAGGAGCGAAGATAAATACCCTCAACTTCCAAAAAGCAGCCTCCAGAATGGAATGTGAAAACTCACTCTTAGGTACTGCTCTCCAAAAGTATGGGGGAATTAAAACCAAGGAGTGACCACCACTTTCCCCATATGTGGATGAATGATGTCGGTGATTGGGACGGTCAGGAGGAGCAGATGCTGGAAAGGAAATAGTAATAACAATATACAATGCTTTTATATATTCTAATTCCTGTAGTACATTGATATGTGTTCAGAGCCACTTCACACTCCCCCAGGTTATTCTGTAGGCATACCATATAGGTGTCTCAGCAGCAGGACCGAGAGGGATCCGTAAAGGAGTCTTTCAATTGGTAAGTGAATATCAGGAGCATGGACTGGGACATTCATTCACCAGTCATACCGTGGGAACTGTGGTGGATCAAACTAACAGCATAAGAATTGCCCAAAGGATAATAAATGTGGACTTACAATAGAACTTAGATCACGGCCGAAATACTAATGACTTTAATACCAGGGGAAGGGATTGAGGTGTTCCGGCCGGCTCTTCAGCATTGAAAGAGCGGAGCAGACACACACTCAAGAGGTGTGCCGTTCGGCTCCAAAGGGGGCAAGTGGAGCGGAACAGCAACACGCTTGAGGAAGGAATGGGGAAGAGGAGCCCTGCTCAAGAAGAAGTGATTGAGCAGAGCCGCAAACTATCAGACAGGCGTATGCAAAGAAAAACTTCAAGGGCTGGCTCACACCGATGAGCCACACAGCAAGACAGCGTGAATAGGGAAATATTGCAGGGAGGGAGAAGCGCTGCCAAACAATACTGCTTGTGAAGTCAGGAAAACCTTTGACCTCGAGGAGAGAGGAGCCAATATCGAGCAAGCGGCAAGAGAAACGCTAGAAACTACAGGAGATGCTGAACGCCAAACAGGGAACAACTGGTAGCAAGGAGGGGCGTGGTCACGGACGGGGTCAGTAAGCCAAGTGTCAACCTGCGTGAGAAGCATCTCTTTAGAGGGTTTAGGGAGCGTGTACAAAGTGTATACCTCGTGAGTGCGGCCCAGCTCCGAACACAGCTCAATGTTTTACTCTTTGCCCCTGAGCCCTAACACATTGCTGAGTGCTTGGGTTCTTTCTCTTGTATACTTCGAACAAGTCACTCCGTGTCTTGTTTCAACTGATACCCTGGGTAGTGGGGTATCTTACTCTGAGTGGCACCAACCAGAATTGTTGAGTTGTACAGCAAAATTACCTAATTTGTACCTGTATCTGAGCACATCTTCTTTAAAGTGCAACACTATATCCACCACAACCTTGTGTGATTTCTCTCTTACTGCCCCAGTTCGCCTTTTTAGCCCTTGGAACAGACACCCTCTTTGTGACCTTTGAACACAATGTTCTTCCGGGGACATACCATTGGATGCGTTTTGTTAGATCTTCCGGGCCAGTCCAACTCAAGGCCTTGAAAACCGTCCAGAGAGCCTTGAATTTGGCTTGTTGCCTAATTGGGAGCCAGTGAAGGTGGCGTAGTCCCTTTCTGACCAACATAAACCTTTTAGTGCCTGTAAGCAGCCTGACTGCTGCATTCTGTACCTTCTGTATTCTGTTAAGATGTTTATTATTGATAGTCAGATACAAGCTGTTTCAATAATCCAGGCAGAACAGAATGAGGGCTTATACAATTGTTCTGAAGGTTTCATCCGTAAGGAGGAGTTTTATTTTCTTCAGTGTTCTCAAAATAAAAAAGCTGGTAGACACCACGCCACTAACCTGGTCCCCAAATGTGAGGGTGTTATCCACAATCACTCCCAAATTTGTAAACTCCAGTGCAGGTAGTGGCGGGGGGCCCATTTCACTGGGCCACCATGCTGGAGACCAGAGGTTGGGACTGTTCCCAAAAAGAATCACCTCTGTCTTGCCTGCATTCAACTTCAGGCAATTGGCAGACACCCAGCTGGTTATTGCTACCATGCAGTCGTGCCAGCTTGGGGCCATTCCGCTTCTTTGCCTCTCTGCAGAGATAACATGATTTGAGTGTCATCAGCGTAAGAGGTTACAATAGCCCAAAAGATCTTAGAAGGTCAGAAGTGTTCTCACATAAATGTTAAAGAGCGTCGGGCTAAGTGAGGAGGCTTATGGAACCCCACAGGGGAGGGAAAATGGTTTAGATCTATCTCCACCAAGATCTACTGTCTGTACTCTGTTGGCCAAGAAAGATTTTAGTAGGTTCCAGGCGACAACCTGGACCCCAGCCTTCGATAGACAATTCATCAAAACATCGTGATAGACCATATCGAAGGCAGCCGACAGATCCAGCATGATCAGACTGGCCGAACCTCCCTGATCCACCGCCTCGCACACCTCCTCCGCAGCTTTAATCAAAGCTGACTCCGTACTATGACCCATATGGAACCCATATTGAGAAGGGTCCAAAATGTTGTTATTCTCCAAGAACAAGCTTAATTGTATGTTCATGGCCTTCTCCAACATTTTTGCAGGTAAGGGGAGGTGGGAGATGGGTGTATAGTTATTGGGATCACTGTGATCTGAATTGTTTTTTTTTTTATAAATGGCAGGATTAACGCCGTTTTCCAAGCAATAGGGCAGTGCCCTGCCCCCATTAGTGGAGAAGTGTGGCTCAGGGATTAGAGGCAGCGGACCTGGAGCTTGAGTTCGGCCCTGGACCAGGGTTCAATTCCCCGCCTCGGCGGGTCTTGGGCTCAAAATTCCACGGACTCGATAATTCTCGCTCCGGTGCCATCTCGACTCACGGGTTCACACTCTGCGACTCTGGGCAATAGCTTGCTTAATCTCCACAATGGCCCCTCGCGGTGGGATGCCTGGCTTTCACCTTGTGGATACCCTGCCAGGGTTATCTCACAGGGGAATACCAGGACGGGTTCCCTAAGCAAGCGCGGAGATGCCCCAGGGTAAGTCGTGCGCTATATAAGTTTCATTCATTTCATTTCATTTCATTTCATATCGAAGGCAGCTGACAGATCCAGCATGATCAGACTGGCCGAACCTCCCTGATCCACCGCCTCGCACACCTCCTCCGCAGCTTTAATCAAAGCTGACTCCAGACTATGACCCATATGGAACCCATATTGAGAAGGGTCCAAAATGTTGTTATTCTCCAAGAACAAGCTTAATTGTATGTTCATGGCCTTCTCCAACATTTTTGCAGGTAAGGGGAGGTGGGAGATGGGTGTATAGTTATTGGGATCACTGTGATCTGAATTGTTTTTTTTTATAAATGGCAGGAATAACGCCGTTTTCCAAGCAATAGGGCAGTGCCCTGCCCCCATTATCTGGTTAAGTAAGGAAGTTAGGGTGTTAGAGATAACGATCAACAAGATTTTCATTACAGCAGCTGGGCAAGGGTCTTTAGTGGAGCCCGATCTGCAGCCCATCAATAAATTATTAACCTTCTTATTCCCCAATGGGGTGAAATTATTGAGCTTGGGGGTGTTTGGTTTCAATAGACCTGAGTGCCCAATCGCTAGCCTCATCCTGTTTGTTGCAAAAATATAAGGAAATGACTTCAACTTTGTTTAGAAAAAAAGAAGCTAGGGAGTCACATAATTATGGGCTTTGGGGGGAGTTGTTAGATTAGTCACTGTTCTAAAAAGTTCCTTCACCCATGATTTTGCTCCGGCGATCTGTTGGGAGAGATAGGCTTTTTTTGCTTCCTGAAGTATTTTTTTATAGGCTATAAGACGATTTTTATAAGCTTTTTTGTTAGTCAGGCTGTACCCATTTCTCCAAAGACGCTCCAGCCTCTTGCACTTTGATTTCAGGTCATGTAGGTTCTGAGAGAACCATGGGCAGAGGAAAGTCCACGTCTAGGAGAGCACCGTTTGACAGGTGCCAGTCTGTAGCAGGCAGAGTCAATCCAACCCTCAAAAACCTTTGTGCCTTCCTCTAAGTTAGTGAGAAGATTAGGAATCGAGTCCATCAAAGCTTTGTCAAAGTAGCACCATTGATATTTTTCCAGGCTTGTGTGGCTATCTTCTCCCTGGCTTCAAGTTAGATACTTTTGTGGGAGACAGAGCACTAGCAAAAATGATTGCGGCATGGTCTGACCAAGGGAGTGGCAATATATCCAAAACGGAAAGTCTCGAGGAATTTGTGAAGATTCAGTCTAAAGTGTGGCCAGCCTTATGTGTCGGGCCTTCTTTCCATTGCGAAAGGACCCCTCCCCCCAATATTTGCAGCAGTCTGGAGGTATCTGGGTCGGAGGTGTCCTTAAGATGAAAGTTGAAATCACCCAAGATGGTTAAGGCTTTGGCACAGAACCCCTCCTCCAGCAATGAGCGCATAGATTCCAAATAGACACCTCTGGTGCCTGGGGGTCGATAAATGAGCATGGCTTTGAACGTATCTTGCGGCGCATAACTCACACTAACTGATAGTTCCTCACAGTCTGCATTAGACGCAGCCGCAAATGAGGGCATTAGGCTTTTGTGATATATAACAGCTAGGCCCCCTCCTTCCCTTAAAGGTCTGTAAGGGTATGACAAAGAAATTCTGGGGGAGAGGCTTTAATAATAGAGAGAAGGCATTTAAAATCAGTCTTGACCATCCGCTTTTGTATACCTACATCCCTGCCTCCATTCTGCCCCTGGCCAAAGAATTGCAGGGAAGCGCCAGGATCTGGGGGAGTGAGTGGCAGCAGTCAGTGCAGTACTTTGCCATGGCCTCGAGTTCGATACACGGCTGAAATTTGAGACAACAAGCTGTGCCCCCTAGTGGGTCTAATTTCCTCAAAGAATCGCTAGAATAGATCAGCCGGTGTGGTAGCAAAGAATCAGGGTTCCTGGCCCTGAGCCTGGGCCGAGCGTGGACGGGTGCAGACGGCTTGCCTTAGGCGTGCCTCTGCAACACTTTCGTTGTGGAAACGTGACGCATCTTAAGTTACATTGACTCAAAAGTGTCACATTTTAAGAACTAAAGAGAACTAAGCTAAAACTACCATTTTAGGTACAGTATTGTGGATTTTTGTTGTTTGTGGTCTTGTGATAAGTCTATATAAAGAATACTTATTTTTTATATAAAACCTTGTGTGGTGTCCATCTGTAGTGTTGTCACTTGCTTACTGTATGTGTCCACAAATGCTTTCCCACTGCCTCTGAGATAAGCCTGTCAGCTCGTGCCAAGCTACCAAGTGGTTGAGCAGGGGTTATTTTAGTAGTGTACCCCCTTACCTTGACTAGAGGCAAGGGTCCCTATTTGTCACAAGTACCTACCTGTGCCAACTAAAGAACCCCAAATCTAACATATGGCTTACATGCTTTCCTCTTAAATAGCAAGACCATTTACATTTCTGTTTCATTCACATTACTATCATGGGAGACATCCTTTACATTGCATGCAATATATCGCATGCCATTACAACGTGGTCGTTACAACGACCGCATTGTTACTTCGCAAACCATTACAACGCAAGTCGTAGGGGGCATAAGGTGTTATATTTAAAATCCAACACCTTCCCTACTGTTGCACAGACTGGAGTTGGAATAGTATATTATAATTTTCCAACATCCAGCGGCCCCTACAGCAAGTCACTGTAACGACTTGTGTTTTAATGGTATGCGATGTAACAACGCGGTCATTGTAACAACCGCGTTGTAATGGGATGCGATGTATCGCATGCGATGTAACATCCCATATTCACTATCATTTCTTTCATCAAAATGACTATTCCTTTTAACTGAGGGCGAGATGCAAATGTTGCCCCTCTGAGCATCCTGTTTACCCCAAATCAGGTCCCACAACCAGGGGCACCCTCTACTTTTATATACTGTTCTTTCAGCTTTCATACACCAATCCATATCTCGTTCCCACTTCACCAGGGTTGGTGACTCCACCGTTCCCAACTTCAGAGCTATCTTTTGTTTGGCAATTATAAGTCCCATATTGGTCCAAAGTTGCTCCATACGGATCATATCCGCTGCTTCCCATATGTTAAGTAAACATAGTTTAGGGGATGACTGAAAATCTCCACCACTGACTTGTATACAGGTCACCTCTGTATCCCAGTATATCTTAATTGCCAGGCAGTCCCACTGTGTATGGTAAAATGTGCCCCCTAGCCCACAAAGTCTTCCACACTCTGTTTTTTTTCTCCTTTCCATTTTGGCCAGAGTAGCTCAGGAGAATTATGTTATATGAGGTATTTTTAGTTGGATCAGTCTTAACCTAGACGAGATAGCTACTTCATGTGGGGAAGCGAATGCATCACGCCAGTCTTCTTCCTCCAGGTTTCCCACATTATCTGCCAGTGCTCGCGAAGAAGGTGAAGCGGATCGTGTAGATTATTTATTATTTTCTGATATGTGAGTGAAGTGGCCCTTCTGTCTATGTAGCCTGTCAGGAGTCTATCTTTAGTGGCGAGGCCTCCGGTATGTCATCCTCAGCCTGCACGGCTGCCCTTGTCGTATTTGTAAGTATCTAAACTTTTACCTGTCAGATAGTTCATATTCTTTCTTTAAGTCTCGAAAAGAGATTACATTCCCCCTTACCCATAGATCACATGTTTTTGATATTCCAATAATGTCCCTTTTATCAAAGCCCTGGCATCTACCCAATTTCCTCAAATTCTCTGCTTCCCCAAGGAACATAGATAAAGTTACCTTGTTATTCCAACCCAGTTTCTTGGTAACTCTGTGCCATTGGGTGATCGTTTGGGCCGTCAGTCCAGTAGGCACCTGCCTCTTCAGGTTTGTTTATAGGGCTTCTCTATGTCACCCATCTGTCGATTCAACAGGACGGCTCGTCCTGTGAGTGCTGCATCCATTTATTAATGACACATAACTGCGCGGCCCAATAGTATGCTTGGATGTTAGGTAGAGTGATCTTTCCATCAATCATACCATCCCCTGACCAATTTTTGAACCGCAATGCGAGGTGGCTTACCATCGCAGAGTAGGGTCCTGACCTCCCCATCTATTGTTTGGAAGTATGCCTCTGCAATCGTGTACAGTGTGTTTTGCGAAACGTATAGAAAACGTGGCAGTTCCATCATTTTAAATAAAGCGATACCAAAGGGGATGATAAACAGAACATTTGAGCAAATCAAACACTCTCCCCCAGTCAACTGATCTGGGTTTAATCCATCATCTTGCTTTAGCTCACTCCACCACACCAGTTCAGACATGACCTTATGCAAATCAGTCTGACTCTGTGCCTCATGGGAACAGTCCAGCCCAAACTGTAAAGCCATGTCTTCGCTGGACCGGAAACAAGCATCCTGGGACCGGTTTTGGGTTCATAACTCTCATCAGCCAGGCTATCTTGAATCCAGTGGCAGAGTGAGCAAGGGACACATGTCTGGGCCTACCCTGCCAACTTAGGGTGAACAAAGCGAAACCAAAGGGATGATGGACGGAACGTTTGAGCAAATCAAACACTCACCCCAGTCAACTGATCTGGGTTTAATCCATCATCATTCTTTAGCTCACTCCGCCACCCCAGTTCAGATATGGTCATATGCAAATCAGTCTTACCCTAAGCCTCAATGGAAGAGTCCAGCCCGAACTGCCAAGCCATGTCTTCGCTGGACCGAAAACAAGCATCCTTGAACCAGTTTCAGGTTCATAACCCTCATCAGCCAGTCTATCTTGAATCCAGTGGCAGAGTGAGCAAGGGACCCACGTTTGGGCATACCCTGCCAACTTAGGGAGTACAAAGCGATACCAAAAGGGATGATGGACGGAACATTTGAGCAAATCACATACTCACCAAACTTAATTTGCTCAAACGCTCCATCCATCATCCCCTTTGGTATTGACGCTGTGACAGGCAATAATCCAAAGTATGGCGCCGACCCCGAAGTGTGCGGCATTAGGTACAGAGTTATATGGACCCCCCCTTTCTAGTGCAGCATCAATACTGGAGGTGGAGACAGCATTGTGCAGAGGAGCCACTGCCATTTCAGGTGTAAGTGAAACTCCTCCTACCACTCTAAATGCAACCAAGGTCTATTCAGCTCAGCTCTGAGTCACCCAGGAAAGGCAGGACATAACTCAACCCCCCTTGTGGCAGTCTGCAGTCTACAGTGAATGCACATCCCCAGCCCCTGTCACTCCACACACAGATAGGCAATACACAAAATAGCAGAGGCACACAGAATGGTTAAACATTTTCTGACTCTGCACGCTTTTCCCCCTCCTGAGGCGGAAGCCGGGAGGTCTCTTGCCTTTCCCCTTTATTGTACTCGTTTTTAAATACTGTTACTCGCTTTTTTGCACTGCGTTTTTATTGTGCTTTAAAGGTGGTATTATCACTGTGTTATTCTGTGCAGTGACCCCCCTGCGCTTGTAGCGCTTTAGCCCCCTTCTCACCCTCTACCTTCTAGCACCGGACCTGCTCTCGGCTGAGTGTTGACGCCGAGGGCAGGCTCCGGTTTCTGGCCGCCATCTTGGGTAGGGTTGGGCTTTCTGACGCGATTTGCGGCGTCATAAAAGGGACGAGAGGGCGAGTGCAGGTAATTTCTGACTCTGCACGCTTTTCCCCCTCCTGAGGCGAAAGCCGGGAGGTCTCTTGCCTTTCCCCTTTATTGTACTCGTTTTTAAATACTGTTACTCGCTTTTTTGCACTGCGTTTTTATTGTGCTTTAAAGGTGGTATTATCACTGTGTTATTCTGTGCAGTGACCCCCCTGCGCTTGTAGCGCTTTAGCCCCCTTCTCACCCTCTACCTTCTAGCACCGGACCTGCTCTCGGCTGAGTGTTGACGCCGAGGGCAGGCTCCGGTTTCTGGCCGCCATCTTGGGTAGGGCTGGGCTTTCTGACGTGATTTGCGGCGTCATAAAAGGGACGAGAGGGCGAGTGCAGGTAATTTCTGACTCTGCACGCTTTTCCCCCTCCTGAGGCGGAAGCCGGGAGGTCTCTTGCCTTTCCCCTTTATTGTACTCGTTTTTAAATACTGTTACTCGCTTTTTTGCACTGCGTTTTTATTGTGCTTTAAAGGTGGTATTATCACTGTGTTATTCTGTGCAGTGACCCCCCTGCGCTTGTAGCGCTTTAGCCCCCTTCTCACCCTCTACCTTCTAGCACCGGACCTGCTCTCGGCTGAGTGTTGACGCCGAGGGCAGGCTCCGGTTTCTGGCCGCCATCTTGGGTAGGGTTGGGCTTTCTGACGCGATTTGCGGCGTCATAAAAGGGACGAGAGGGCAAGTGCAGGTAATTTCTGACTCTGCACGCTTTTCCCCCTCCTGAGGCGGAAGCCGGGAGGTCTCTTGCCTTTCCCCTTTATTGTACTCGTTTTTAAATACTGTTACTCGCTTTTTTGCACTGCGTTTTTATTGTGCTTTAAAGGTGGTATTATCACTGTGTTATTCTGTGCAGTGACCCCCCTGCGCTTGTAGCGCTTTAGCCCCCTTCTCACCCTCTACCTTCTAGCACCGGACCTGCTCTCGGCTGAGTGTTGACGCCGAGGGCAGGCTCCGGTTTCTGGCCGCCATCTTGGGTAGGGTTGGGCTTTCTGACGCGATTTGCAGCGTCATAAAAACGGGCAGGGATGACTCCGCGCAGCGGACGCGTTCAGCGGGCGCGCCGGATCTGTGCCGGAGTCGTGCCAGAGTCCTGCCCGTCTGCGCCCGTCCGCGACATGGCAGCGGTCGGCACGTCGGCAGGCTCTGGACACAGGCTTATTTACTCTGCTGAGGATCTACTTTCCTTTAACCCTAATTCCGCTACTTGTCGGTATGTTTTTCCTGGACGATTTAAAGGTAAATGCTGCTGCCCAGGATGCGGTTGGTATCCTAACATCTACCGGGCTTGTGAGGGTTCCCGTCCATCCCCGTCTAAACAGTTTAAGTGCTTACTACTTAACACCCGTTCATTGCACAGGCACGCTTTGGACATCTTTGAGCTACTCACCTCTGAGAAACCACTCTGTCTCTTGCTCACAGAAACATGGCTCTGCGAATCGTCTAATCCTGACATCGCGGCAGCCTTCCCACCAGATTATATTGTTTACAGACAGGATAGGACAGTGGGGAAAGGTGGTGGTGTTGCTCTTGCAGTTCTAAGATCTTTTGCCTGCTCAATAATTCCATCTCTGCCTATTCCTGGCTGCGAATCCCTCGCCTTTTCCATTGCACTCTCCCCGCATCAATCCTTTACCGGGCTTCTTGTTTATAGACCCCCGGGTTTGCGGGGTTCCTTCTTTGAGGACCTTCAATCTGTTATCACTTCTCTTTGCTTGAAGGTGGAAAATTGCATAATGTTAGGGGATTTTAACATCCATATGGACGTTGAGTTGGACAGTGAAACGGTAAAAATCAAGGACATTACTGCTCCTCTTGGTTTAATTCCCTACATCTCTAGTGCAACGCATAACAAGGGTCACACGCTTGATCAAGTGTTCTCCACTTTTCCCCTTATTATGTCCCAGCCTACCCCTGTTCTTTGGTCTGACCACACTTTGATCAGTTTTTTGATCCAGGGCAGAAGTAAAACTACATATACTAACTCAGACCTCCTCAGGCACCCCAGAAGACCCCTACATAAAATTACTCCTGAGAATCTGACTCAAACGCTTCAGGATTATCCCTGTATCCTATCCGGCCATCTGGAGAGGGACCTTGATACCTTCCAGGAATGGTTAACGGATAGACTTGATGATCTCGCGCCTCTTTCCACCCCTTCTTCATCCGCCAAGCGTAGCTCGGCCCCTTGGTTTTCTAAATCACTTGCTCTAGCACGGCGTAACTGTAAGGTAGCCGAAAGACTCTGGCGGAAGCATTATGATCAAGAAACCAAGTCTGCCTATAAACTAGCTATTAAATCTTATCACTCTGATATTCTTGAGGCCAAAAAGAACTACTTTTCAGATAGAATCGAGTCGGCGGCAAACTCCAGTAAAGAAATTTTTACCATTGTCAAAGAATTTACCTCTCCCAAATCTAGCATAGTCCAGCATAAGTTCTCCGAACTCTGGGTTAAGGAGATGGCCATGTTCTTTAACACTAAAATCAAATTGATTCAAGAATCCTTTCCACCTGCTGCCCCAATTGCATCTATGCCTGAATCTAATTTGACGTCCTTATCTCCTGATTCCTGCCCTACTCTATCGGAGTTTCCTCCTTTACTGGAATCTAATTCTCTGGATCTTTTACTCAAAATTAAATCTGGCTCCCCGCTTGACCCTTGCCCGGCGAGCTTTTTAGCCAGGAATGCCATGACTCTGAATCCCATAATCTTTCCCGTTCTGAACCTTTCTTTGTCCTGCGGCACGGTTCCACCAGCCTGGAAGAAGGCAATGGTCGTTCCCCTGTTAAAAAAACCAGGCCTCGATCCAGAGATACATGCTAACTATAGGCCCATATCTCTCCTGCCCACTCTGGCTAAGATCGTCGAGAAGCACGTTCACCTTGTGCTGTCTTCCTTCCTTGAAGACCATGGGTTACTCCACTCTACCCAATCTGGCTTCCGCTCCAATTTGAGTACTGAGACCGCTCTTTTGGAAGTTAGCGAAGCCATTAAGGAAGCTCTCGACGCAGGTGGAAGAGCAATGCTGGTGATGTTGGACTTGTCGGCGGCCTTCGACACCGTCCCGCATGAGGCCCTCTTGAGAAGACTTCACGAGATCGGTCTCAGAGGGACGGTGTTGAGTTGGCTGAGATCTTTCCTAGCGGGTCGCCGACAAGTGGTCTGGGCCCCCCCGTACTCCGCCGAAGTTCCGCCCATGGATGTCGGAGTTCCACAAGGGTCGGTGCTGAGCCCGACCCTTTTTACCATCTTCATGACTCCATTGGCGGTGCTGGCGGAGGCAATGGGTGCCCAGATCATATCATACGCCGATGACACCCAGCTACTCTTCACCTGCAAGAAGGGCATGGAATTTGACGGGGAGAGCATCCGTGGTTGCCTTGGGGCTGTCTTCAACTGGTTTCAGCGAAGCAGCCTCAAATGCAACCCTGATAAATCTGAGGTGCTCTTCTTCGGATGTCAGGCAGAGCCGCCCTGGCAGGAATGGTGGCCAGTGAGCATGTCCCCCCCTTCTTCCTCCTCTTCGGTCGCTAAAAACTTGGGGGTCAAAATAGATAACACCCTCGCTTTGAAAACACAGATCACAGGTCTCACAGGTACCTGTTTTGGTCTGCTAAAAATGATTCGCAAATTCCTTCCTATGCTCCCTGTTGCCCATAGGAAGATGACAGTACAAGCTCTGATCTGCTCCAGGCTTGATTATTCAAATATCCTCTACCTGGGCTTGCCGGATTACCTCTTGCACAAGCTCCAGGTTGTTCAAAACTCTGCGGCTAGAGCCATCTTTGGCCTACCCCGGCAAGCCAGAGCATCTGAGTTGCTCGCCTCCCTGCACTGGCTTCCGATTAAAAAGCGAATCACATTCAAAGCTCTTACACTGGCTCATAAGGCACTCCATCTGGTAGGGGCCTCCTACATTCGGAAACGGCTTTCCTTTTACAAGCCCACCAGATCTCTCCGGTCCGAAAATCTCGGCTTGGCAATGGTGCCTCCAATTAAGAAAGCCAGAATTGGTGGACGCTCTTTTAAACATCTTGCCCCCAAACTATGGAACTCCCTTCCCGTTGATCTCCGCCACATCCCCAATCTGCTTGCCTTTAGAAAGGCCCTGAAAACGTGGCTTTTTAATCAATAATACTGTTATGTCTGTTATCCTTCTCTTTTTTCAGTAATGGGTCAGAAAGCGCCGGGACACTCCTTGGAGTAGCCGTGCGCTATATAAGTTACCCATTAACATAACATTAACATATAATTTAAAAACCTTCTCCCTAAAAAAAGTGTTATTAAATGCTGAGTTCAGAGAGATTAAACTCCACTTCTCCAGCTGGTCCCTATGGATGCTGTTACCTGTAAGAGTTTACAAAGCAACTCACATTACTCTACGGGACAGATATCCTTTCAATAGTGACAAACAAAATTGCCAGTATTTCACTATCAGGACATGTAGCACACACTAGTAGATACACTTCACCCTGCCCATGGGGGTACCATGGGCCTACCTTGTGAGGTGCTTTACATGGAAGAGAAGAGAATGGAAGGTTGAAGGGAGGGTTAGAGCCTGGCAAGTGGGTGCAGTTGCGAGGTTGATATGGCAGTTGGAAACTGTGCATGCAGACACAACAGTGGTAGGTCTGAGATGCATTTACAGGGCTATTCATGTGGGTGGAAAAATCAATACTGCAGGCCTACTAGTAGCATTCGATTTACAGGCCTTGGCACACTCAGTGCTCTTTACTAAGGGCTTACCTGTAAATCAAATTTGCCAATCATGGATGTTCAATCATAATCACAATTTACACAGAGAGCATGTGCACTTCAGCACTGATTAGCAGTGGCAAAGTGCCCAGAGTCCTAAAGCCAAGAAAAACATACCAGGAAAAATAGAGGGAAGAGCAAAAGGTTTGGGGATAACCATGGAAACAGTACCAGTAGCCCTGTACAGTGCATTGTCTGCCAGTGCAGTTTTCAACCACTATGTTGACCTGGCAAGTGCACCCACTTGCCAGGCCCAAACCTTTACTCTTACTACATGCAAGGCGCCCCTAAGGTAGGCCCAAGGTACCTAAATGGGCAGGGGGCAGTGTATGTGAAAGGTAGGACATGCACGGGTGTGTTTTACATGTCCTGATATTGAAACACAGCCAATATCGTTTTTACTATAACAAGGACTACCTCTTCAATAGGTTATCATTGGGGCTACCTTGCAATGTTTTTGCAAGTGTAACTTTCAATTGGGAAAATATAGAGATTTGGAGTTTGGGCTCCATGAGCTCAGAATTTAGAAACACATCTTTTTAAAAAGGTGTTTTCGAAACTGTGTGTTTGAAAATGTCACTTTTAGAAAGTGGGCCTTTTCTTGCTTTACCACCCTGTGCCTCTGCCTGCCTGTGGAATCAATGTCTGGTTTAGACTGACAAATTGTCATATGCGCATTCACTCTAGACAGTCACACAAAGAAGGGAGTTGAGGTGTGCCCTGCATATCCATATGGCCTATCACAAGGCTGATGGGCCTTTCTGAGTTTGAGTAGTGGGAGGAGTTGCCACTGCCACCTGAATAGGGCTGTGTTTGACCTCTCTCAATGTTGTCCCCACCCACCTTTATTGTGTCTGCAGCCAAGGCAGTGCAAGGCAGGATCGCGTGGACAACAAAGACTTTTCTTTGAAGTCTGCCTTCTTCAAAGGCAAAAAGGGGTATAAGTATTGTAGATGTAACCCTATATTTACAGAACTTTTCTGTATTGAGGACTCTGCCCAGAAGAAGCTGAAAAGCTGTTAGGGGGAGTACTGCCCCTGTGCTGTGTGTTGCTTGTTGGGTTGGCCTGCAGTTGCTGATTCTGTCTCTGGACAGGGAAAGAACTGGACCTTGCTTTTGAATTCTGCTTTTCCAAAGGTCTCCAAGGGCTTGTGTTTGCTTGCCTCCAGTTGGAAGTCTCAGGGCCATCAAAGACTTTACCCGCAGCATCCCTGAACTCCACTCTGGGAGATCTGAACTGCCAAGCTATGGCAATTCCAGTTCTGGGCCCTCGGAGGTTGTTCCTGCTGAAAAGACTGCAAAATCGATGCACTGCCCTTTCCAGCGCCTGCTTTCCCGATGCAGCGCTACTGTGCGTGAGAAGTTTCCACGCACCGCCACTGTGCAGCCAAAAAAATCAATGCAGCACTTGTTCTCGGCCCAAAGAACCACCACAGCCTGAATTCAGAGCACCTTGTCTCTGACGTCTAAGACCACCGCACTCACTCTGAAGTAGGCCCTACTGTGCAGCTTAAAGAATCGATGCAGGGTTTGTTTGCCACTGCTGCATCGACCTCCAGTGCATCTGGATTTCCAGGCATCGCACCTGTGTGCTAAGGTTTTCACGGCAATACCACCAGACCAGAACCGTATTCGGATTTAAATGCATTTCTTCTCCTTACAGTCAGGAACCGACATAGCACTTCTCCTGCTTGCAGCAGAACTGACACTTCGCTTCCACAGGAACTCAAGAACTGATGCATTGGTGTGTTTTCCCACATTTCCCTCCTCTGCTGCTGATTTTTAATTTCATTCTTTACAGAGTTTTATATAGCGCAAACTTGACCCGAAGGTATCCGGTATCAGATCGCTTCACACAAGCACCAGTTGCCTTACATGAGGACACATTCATTGTTGTTAGGCATGGGGATATTAAGTGATTTGCCCAGAATCACAGGATGTTGTGTGTCCTTGCCGAGACTCGAACCTGGTTCCCCAGATTTTACTGCTCTAGCTGTTAGACTCACTCCATGTGGAGTCTGATGCATCAAAGGTACTTTGTGTAAAGCCACCACATCCATAGAGTTCTATAGTCAGAATTTCTTAAACCTTTAAAAAGTGATCTTTTTTGTTATGTATGTTGTATTTTTGTTGTTTTAGTCTTGTTTGGTTTAAATAAAGGTTGTTTTTTTTTAACTGGTGTGGTGTCCTTTTGTAGTGTTTTCACTGTGTTACTGTGTGTGGTATGTACAAATACTTATCACATTGCCTTTGAGATAGTCCTGACTTGCCATGCCAAGCTACCATGGTAGTGAGCAGGGGGTATCGTCTGTGGGTAACTCCCTTACTCTGACTAGAAGGAAAGGTTCCTGTTTGGACAGGGAGCATACTGACGCCAACGAGAGACCCCCATTTCTTTCAGTAGGCCTCCAAAAAAGAAAGTGATTATCCTTTTATGGTTGAATGGCAAATAATAGAAAACAGTTTCAATGTACTCATAGCTAAGTGTTCATGGCTATGACATAGATTTGTGGGGCACTCACCCTGATCAATTCCGAAGTAGAATACACATTAACAAATATGCTGCTTTCCACACCACGTGGGAGCTAAGTGGCCACTGTTGAATCTGGGTTTGATCATCAAGTTAAAGGTTTGAATTCTTCAAAGAGCAATACAACATTTCATCCATGCAGGATTGGTTGAAAAAAGGAACAATATTGATTGGGTAATAATAAAAGTGTATTCATATCTTCGTTGTAAAGTGATTTTTGTAAACGTATTATGTAAATATGAGTTTATTAAGCGGTTCTTAATGTGTGACTTGTAGGCCATGGAGATCTACAACACCTAATCATGGAATCTGCTATAATGTTTTGGAAAAAAATCATTTTAACAGCTTTGTAAAGTAAGTAAAAATAAAAATTGAAAATTGAAAATGTTAACATGCTCTGTAAATGTGATGGAATTTGAAATAGGTGGCTAAAATATTTAGTTGGTATTCTTAACTTAATTTGTGCAATCAGAACAAGTACATCAAACAGAATCTAGTTTTGATGATCGGTGGCCTGAACTAAAGTACTGTTATGTGCCAACAAAAAGACAGAATACATTAAGACCACAACACAAAGAAATATGGTGGAGTTTAGCATATCAATTAATAAACAAGCACAAGTGTCTGCTTTCATGTAGTAGTTTATAAATCTGGGAGCAAAAGCAGATGACCCTTTGAACCAATGGAAGCATAATTGAATACCAGACAGTTTAATGGGAGGATTTGCTCAGTCCCTGGTAGCCAGTGCACAAGCCAAACATGAGGCAATTCCCCACAGAAAAACAACATCAAAGTTAAGAACAGAACACAATACAATATTCAAAACCAATGTGTTAAAATGAATAACAATTAAACATGCAAAATGCTACTTAATGAATAAATGTAAGTTACAACAAAGACATGAATTTTTAACGATTTAGGGTAAAGGCAGCAAGAAATAGAAATAAAAATCAAGCTCAATGTTTGTGGTAGATCATGAGCTACGCCTGATTTTAGGCCAGCCACGATGGAGCGTTGATTTGGTACAACATGAGTGTCCCACTGAGTAAAGCTTTTATCCTGGGGCTTTGTTACTTTTCTAGTTCTCAGTGTGTTCCAGTGGGGGAAGACAGTATGCTAAAGCTGAATGTGGCCCGTAATGAAGTCAGATGCAGAATGCGGTCATACTGAAGCCTTCAGTATTGATGGCAAAATCTTGAAGTGGAACAAAGTCAGATTTGTTAGATGCCCAGTGTAGTGTCCTGGTCTAGGCCTACAAGATAGGGATACGGGACACATGCGTTACTGTTGGTGGCTGGTAACTAACTGACCACGCCCAGGGCCCTGGGCTCTTTATTAACATTGTAGCGTGTCCATGCTTACGTCTGGGCTCTACCACAGCCCTTTCACGCTTGGGGGGAAACAATTAGGAACAGTGGGAGGGGGCGTGTGCTGCAGTGGTACACCCCTCTGGCAGCAACACTACATTCCTCCTTTACCTAGGGATGAAATAAAAACAGGAAACAGATACACAGATGCTCAATAGTCTATCAGGCCAGCAAACCTGCTGTGAAAGTTGTGATTGCTGCTCTCAAACAAAGTTCACCAACTGTCTCTGGTTTAGTCTCTGTTCAACAGGTAAAACCCATAACATTTCGAATATCAAAACAGAACAGTCTTACTTTATTCTCAGCGGGGTCAGCCATCTCGATTGGTTCAACGCCAGCACTGTGCCACAAAGTCACGATACCTCTGGGAAGGCTTTGGACACGGACGCAGGCTGCATCTTGTTTGGATTCGGCCTTCCCCCGTGGCTGTGGGTGACTCTTCTGTACTTCTGTTCTCATTGACGTCGGGTTCTTCCGCTGGTTTCTCCGTCACGTGGATACTCGGGGTGGTGCCTTCTGGTTGGCCCGTTGCGGTGTCTGTTATCACCTGTCCTGATGGTCGGCGTTGAGGAGTTGGGTACCACTCATCCGGGTCGGGGTCTGCACTTCCCTCGGGTACTTGCTTGAAGAACGAGACGTTCCTTGTGACAGATTCTCCGTCCCTGACAGCTGTGACTATGGTCCCGTTTACTGCCGTCACAGTCCATGGGATCAGTTCGAAGGGCAGGCGGAACTTTCCTCCGGGGTGGCGGTCCTTCACCAGAACTGTGTCTCCGACTTGTATGGCGCTGTCTGTCGCTCTTCTCCGTCGGGACGCTTCTTGGTTGGTTTTGGTGCGCTGCTCCATGGATCGGTTTCTGGGGTTTGGAGCGAGTTCCCACGCTGGGTGGTGCGGGATAGTGTCTGCCATGACTCGATTAAAGGAGAGTCGGCTTGGGGAGACTCCAGTGGTGCAATGCGGGGTCAGGCGGTACTCTCGGAGGAATTGGTAGATGGCCAGCTCCAGGCACTGGCCGTCGGCAACTGCAATTTGTATCGTTTTGTTCAAAGTCCTCATTAGTCTCTCGACCTCTCCGTTGGCCTGTGGCCATCTTGGCGTTATCCGTCTGTGCTTGATGTTCTGGCTCTGCAGATACTCCGTGAATTCGCTGCCGTTGAACGGGGGTCCATTGTCAGTACGGACTTCCTTCATGAGCCTGTGGGGGGCAATTATCTTTTCGAACTTTGGTATTACTTCTGAGGCTACCGTCGATGACACAATCTCGACTTCCGGGTAGCGAGAGAAATCGTCCACCACGACGAGCATGTACTTGCCCTCAGGGAGACTGCCAAAGTCTGCACTCACTCGTACCCACGGGGAGGTGGGGCCGTCTTCGGTTACCACTGGCGCCGGAGGGTTTGGAAGGCTCGTCGCAAGACACACTGGACACCTATGGATCACCTCTTCAACTGCTCTGTCGAGCCCAGGGAACCACATCTTGCTCCGGAGCCTGTTCTTGGATTTGACGATCCCTTGGTGTGATCCGTGTGCTAGTAAGGCAGCTTGTTGGGCTAGGCTGCTGGGTAGCACCAGGCGGGGGCCTCTCAGGAGGCAGCCTTCGGTTGAGACTGACAGTTCGTGCCTGACTTGGTACAGGGCTTTCAGGATGGCTTGGGCGTCCGAGGTGCGAAAGGATGCTGGGCTCTGGAGTGCCTTCCAGTCCCCGGACTCTATGGCATGGATTGCGATTTGGAGGCAGTCATCGTCCTTAGTGGCCCATGATACTTCTTCCAGCGACATGGGACGTGGCCTTGACCGTTCGACGATTAGCCGGACGTATTCTTCTGTGGCGGCTGCTTCGGCTGCTTCCGCGTCGGTGACTGGACGGGCGTGTCTTGACAGATAGTCTGCAGGATTACGCGTGCCGGGCCGGTATTCCACTGTGAATTGGAACTCTTGCAGCTGCAGCACCCAATTCTCAATCCTCAGGGGCGGGCGAGAGGAGGAGCCTTGGAAGAGTGGTATGAGGGGCTTATGATCAGTAACTACTGAAAAAGGGTGTCCATAGAGGTAAATGTGGAAGTGGCGGCACCCCCACAGAATAGCGATGGCCTCCCGCTCAATTTGGGAGTAGCGTTGTTCGGTAGGTGTGAGAGTGCGGCTGGCGTACGCCACGGGGGCCCATTCCCCGCATGGTTGTCATTGTGACAGGACGGCTCCCAGGCCAGTGGGACTGGCATCAACTAGCAGTTGTGACTCGTTTTGTGGGTTGAAGTATGCCAGTGTTGTGTCAGCTGACAGGGCTGCTTTCGTGTTCACGAAGGACTCCTGTTGCTCCGGGCCCCACACCCAGGTGGCATTTGACTTCGTGAGGTCGCGAAGTGGTCCAGTTAAGTCTGACAGATCTTTTATGAAACGGCCGCAGTATGTCACCGTGCCCAAAAAACTGCGGACTGCTGTTATAGAGGTGGGTGCTGGCGCGTTGTGGATGTCTCTCACTTTTTCAGGGTCTGGGCCAACTCCTTGATCGGAGAACCTGTATCCGAAGAAACTTATATCTTTGCGCAGAAACTCGCACTTGTCTTTGTGGAGAGTTAGTCCTTTCTCCTTTAGACGGTTGAATACTGCTTGGAGGCGCCTGATGTGTTCTTCCAGAGTCGGGGCATGCACTAGGATATCATCGCTCACGTTTAGTACTCCGTCGAGGCCTTGGAGGACGTTGTGGATGATATTTTGAAACACCTCGGCGGCGCTTGAGATGCCGAAGTTGAGCCTCGTGTATCTCCACAGGCCGGCGTGTGTGGAGAAGGTCGTGATTGGACGTGAGTCTGGGTGAAGCGGGATCTGATGGTATCCCGATCTCAGGTCCATCTTGGAGAACCACTTGGACCCTGCGAGTTCCCCGATGATGTCATCGATGGTTGGCGTCAGATGACGTTCTCTTTTAATGGCCAGGTTGGGGAGGCGCATACCCACACATATTCTCACCGCTTCGGGTTACTTCGGTTTTTTGGCCACGACAATGGGGGATACCCACGGGGTGGGTCCAGTCACCCGTTCGATGATTCCGGCTTGTTCTAACATCCTCAGCTCGGTTTCCACTTTGGGCCGGAGGTGGAATGCAATCCGCCTGTGCCGAAGGGCTACTGGGGCCACTGAACGGTCAATGTGGAGTCGGACGGGGGGGCCTCGTAGGCATCCGATCCCTTCGAACAGCGAGGAATGTTCTGCGACCAGATGATCTAGGCCTTGGGCTTGCACAGTCAGGGCAAAGTGGATGAGTCCGAGTTCTCGTGCGGTCTTGCAACCAAGGAGAAACCCTGAACCTTCTTGAGAGACGTAGATTTTTGTCTGCAGCTGCGTGGAATTGTGAGACACGGTTGTTCGGAAAACTCCGCATGGGCGCCGGGTCCCGTAGGTGAACACTTGTACTCTGGTGGGGTGAAGCGTGGGGGCGTCTTCCAGGCACTGGTACACACTGGCGGCCATGAGGTTTATCGTCGCGCCAGTGTCGATGAGGGCTCTGACTGTTTGGCCATGGACATGGACGGTGCACATAGGTTCGTTTGACGACGTGGCAGCCAAGGTGTTAAGCATGCGCACCACGTGGACTGACGCGGCGTCTTCCTCGTCGTCGTCCATGTCGCTGCTGTTTGACATGTTCGGCAGTGGCGCCACTTGTCGCGCCCTTCTGGGTGGGCCGCTTTGTTTCTTCCGCTGCGATGATAGACAGACGCTCGCAAAGTGGTTGGCTTTCCCGCACGCGCTGCAGATTTTGCCTTGGGCTGGGCAGGCGCCTTTGTGTGGGGTGGCACCTCCGCACCAAATGCAGGTTCGATCGCGGGTGGGCTGGGGCTGATGTGGCTGGTCTTTCTTCTGAGGTCTCGTCCGATCGTCTGGACGTCGCGACTTGACCGTGCACACCGGCTCTGTCTTGACTTTGACTGCTGGATTTGGCTCCATGTGGGCTGCACGAGCCTTGGAGAGTTCTTTAGAGCGTCCTAAAGCGAGGATGTCGCGCATAGGCATGGCGTCCGTTTCTAGCACCCTCTCTCGCAGCTTCAGAGAGGCACACCCCTAAATGAATTGGGCGCGAATTTCGTCCTCCGCGTCCGGGAGCGTGCACGTGCTGGCTAGCTTCATAAGACGCGCGTAGAATACATCCACCGACTCCTCGGGGAGCTGGCGAGCCTGTCGGAGCAGGAAACTTTCGTAATCCGCGCTAGTAAAGGGCTCGAAGTACCTTGTAATGGCGTCTCGCAGGGTGGCGTATGTGTGTGGTGGGTCGCCTTCCGTGATGTCCTTGGAGATGTCGTGAATAGCCTCTCCTCCCGGGTGCAAAAGCATTGCACGGCGCCGCGCTACCGCAATGTCCGCTGCAATGAAATAGTTTTCAAGCCATTCCACCCACTTCCTCCATCGAGTAGCCTGCAAGGGTGGTGTGCCCGTGATGGAAAAAGGCTCTAGGGGCGGCACGTGGGCCATGGAGGCGGAAGTAGGACCAGGCGGGACACTCGCGTAGCGTCAGCAGGTAGAGGCGGGTTTTCTGAGCTCTCACACGCACAGTGGGGAGATGCAGGCACTTCTGAGGCACAGGCAGGCTCTGTCCCGCTGGAAGCGTGGTGATTGGCAGCGCTAGCGGGGCGAGGACACGCGAGATGCGTGAGGAAATGCCGCCGGGCGCCCACTGCGCATGTGCGTGACTGCTGGTGCGTCGCGCGGGCCTGGCGGCGTGTAGAGAGGCGTACGCGGGCCCAGGGATAGCGGGAGCGAGGCGCAGGTATGGCTCAGGGACAGCAGGACTGAGTGGGCGGGCGGCGGCCCGTACCTGCAGGAGGCGCACCAGACTACGCAGGCGAGGCGGCCGCTGGGCGGGCCAATGGGCTGACGGAGGCCGCGTGGAGGCACCGGAAGGTAGCGTGGGCAGCTACCGGCAGGCGGGTCTTCGCCGGGACCGAGGCGATGCAGGTCTTTGTGTCGCTGGGACGGAGGCGGGCCAGGTGAGGTCCGGTGGCGCTGCAGAGGCGGCAGGCGGCTCCGGAACGCAGAGTAGCGTGCCACGCGCAGGGTGGCACGGTGCAGGGCTGCGGGGCAGCCGTGAGTGACCGGCAGGGTCACAGTGCAGCAGGGCACACGTGGGCAGGCAATAGACCACCGTCGTCGCCAATGTAGTGTCCTGGTCTAGGCCTACAAGATAGGGACACGGGACACATGCGTTACTGTTGGTGGCTAGTAACTAACCGACCACGCCCAGGGCCCTGGGCTCTTTATTAACATTGTAGCGTGTCCACGCTTACGTCTGGGCTCTACCACAGCCCTTTCACGCTTGGGGGGAAACAATTAGGAACAGTGGGAGGGGGCGTGTGCTGCAGTGGTACACCTCTCTGGCAGCAACACTACACCCAGGTCACTTCAGTTTTGGGTTTAATTCTTTCCTTGGCTTGGCTTCTAGTGCTTAAACCGGACTTTGTCACTTTTTTAGTTATTGGATTTCTCCAGTGAGACAAGATAGAAGCTGTAGCTGACTAGAACTCCATGTGAACAAGCTGGTTTTCTGAAATCACGTGGTATCATCACTTGCCGGGTGAAAAGCTTTATATGAGACACACTGGCAATTTATAGTACCCATGTCACATCTTTCTCCAGTAGCTTCAGTGTCTTCTTCTTGGAATCCATAAGTCAGAAAAATAACTAATTTCCAATATTTACTGATGCTGGGTGCAAGAAAATGTCTCTCTTTGTGTGGTCACCCCAATTCACAAAAATAATTTTATTGCTGTTTTTAGAATCTGCACACTGAGGCAGTGCTGTCCAGTGCATGTGCTCTCAACGCTAAATATGTGTAAATTGGCTAATCCCTGGTTGGTGTATTTGACCCTCCTATAAGACCATAGTACGTGTTGTTGAAACTGCACTTACGGCATGGAACGTTAAATGCCAACTATATTAGTTAGTTATGACTTTAATCGATTTTCTTTCAAATCATAAAAGTACATAGAAAATACATCATGCAATGTAAACTATCGTATCCCAAATCTCCCAACATTCTATACAATATGTACATAAAATCCACTTAAAGATAACAATGCATGGAATAAAAATAGATCATCTCATTAATTAAACAACTGTCCTGTTAAAACCAGCCCTCTATAATTCATTTTCAGCGCCCATTGGCAAACCCTGATAAAACAAACGGGCTAAATAGTAACAAATAGTGCATTTTTTTAACATCTGGAGAAAGTAGAAAGCTGGCCACACTTGAATAAAATTCTTCTTTAACAGTGGAGGCCGGATAAAGATGTGGTGCAGCTGGTTAAATCTTGAACATCATATAGAACAATCAAAGCCTCCTATAATATGAAGACAATGAATTGTTGGAAGGAAATCTTATGAAGGGCTAAGGCTTCCCGTTCTGAAGTCGTCCTTTCAAAAAAAGACTGTTTTACCAAGGGAATGTCCCTCTTGATCATCCCTTCAAGATTGGAATACAGCTCAGGTCTACCAAAAAGACTTAAAAGCAAGCTTCATATAGGCTAGCCAAGATATACTCATCACTCCTTCCAACACCACACAATCATGTATTAAATGCCTATTAAGCGAGAGATCTTCTTTCAACCAGACTGATAGCCAGAAGATAAGGGGACGAAGGGGAATCCAGTCTTTTGTGTAACCAATGCCTATTTCCTCATGCAACATTTCTGAGGGGATGTTGCAGGAACTTTGAGGAGGCCCCTGAGAAAAGAGTTTTCGACCACCTGTAGTTGGTGACACGAAACATAATCCCAAATCTCACAGCTATAGCTGACCAATGACACTCATTTGCAAAAAGAACAATTGATGGACAGAATGCTGAACAATGTCATACATTCACCCCAGTACAGCGATCTGGGCCTAAATGCATTGTTTTTTGCTCACCATGCCATTCCTGTTTGGATCCTCCCATATGCAAATTAGTCTTTCCCCTGCGCCCAATGGGAACAGGTCAACCCGAACTGCCAGGCCAGGTCCTCCCTGGACTGGAAACAAACATCATTGGACTGGTTTTGGGCCTACAGCCCTCATCTGCCAGGATTGCTTGACTCCAGTGGCATGGTACCTCTCTATTCTGGATCAGATCTTTTCTAAATGGTCGAACTCAACAGGTCTCCCTTCAGCCATTTGTTTTGGAGGTGAAACCACTGAATTGTGGAGTCCCTCAGGGTTCCGCATTGAGCTCGCTATTCTTTAATATCTATCTCCCTCCTCTGGCTTCGGTGGAAGAATTTTATGGAGTCAGAGTGATTTCCTATGCTGACGGCACTCAATTGGTGTTCTTAGTTAGGGACCACTCTGAAGCAACCTTCTTAAATTTCAGACGCTGCTTGTGCAATGGTGTTCTTAGTTAGGGACCACTCTGAAGCAACCTTCTTAAATTTCAGACGCTGCTTGTGCAATATCTCCATCTGGATGGCACTAAACACACTGAGACTCAACTCTGATGAAACCAAACTGTTGTTCTTTAATCAAAAAAACCCTCCTCCACCCTTATTACGGTGGCCATTGGAGATGAACCACCTCCAGAACCTGTGGACTCAGCCAGGAATCTTGGATTTCATTACAAGACCGGAGGCTACATTATGCAATAACTTTTATTGCTGCTCAAGATATGCCGCCCTTTAAAGTGTAACCATTACATCATAAATAAGACATTCTACAGGACATGGACAAGTGTCCTAGCAACCAGTAAACATCCTCTTTTATTCGCTGCTCACGCAAAGATAAGTACTGCTTCTTCCTTTCTCCCCCTCTAGGGGTATTTTATACGCTATTTCATATTATTTTGATTAACTTAGCCAATGTGTTTTATTCTAACCAATTTGCCTTACAGACTGACCTGTTTTAGGTAGGTAACAGTCTTTATTTTCTACTTTTAGCCGATTTTCAATGTTTATGTCGCCTACCCTTCCAATTTATGGTCGGGTCGCTTTTGTATCGTTTCACGTTTCTTTTTAATTGCCCTCACCGGCTTTCTGTCACCAGTCTCTCCTTCTCGGAGATCGCCCCCCGCCTCGCGGGTTCCGGGGGGGGGGGGGAGACGTTGACAGCGCATTCAGAGTAAGCGCTTACCTGACAGAGTTCCGAGGAGATTCTCCGGTGCTCAATGAAGATCGGAACCTCTTCCGCTTCCGTTTTGCGCTCCCCTTCGGTGACCCGCTCACCAAAATGAGCGGCTCAATGCCAAACAATGCGGAAATTTGGGCCGAAGCGAAAGCTCGTTTCTAGGCTTTCTCCGCTCCTCGCGCTGTGCGTTTCCATGCCAACGCACTACGCAAAGCGACCTTGCGATCACATAACGGTCGCCTCCTACTGCCTACGCGGACTCTGGGATTTAATCACCAAATAGAGAGCCCCTTGAGGTACATGTTATTATCCTTTAAAAAAAAAAAAAAAAAAAAAAAACGCTGTGAGATGACTGAGAGGTCCAACGATGCCTGTGAGGCCCCTCTCACTGAAAATTCCCTTATGAGTCTTTTTAAGACCCAGCTGAAATCCTCCCTAAAGGAGGCAGTTGAGGCAGCATTATCTAAAAGAAAGAGGGATACTCCTCTTGAGGACTCTATCTCCTCAGATGAGGAAGACCCTCTCCCCGCCAGGGGCGCAAAGGCTATAAGGAAATCCAAACATCTCGAGACTAATGGTAACCCACGTGATACCAATGAGCAAGGTGTCCCAAGCGGCACAAACAGATCTAGCGTCCTCAATGGCGCAAAAAATACAGGTGTCCTTCGCGGCACAATTAGACAAGGTGTCCCTCGCGGCACAAAAGATGTCATCCTTTGTGATGATGACGATGATGAATATATGTCCCCTGACGACGTTTTTGATGCTGACGAATACGTCTTTGATCCGTCAGAAAAACTTGACGATCTATTGGATGAGGATTTGTCTCAACCCTCCACCTCATACTCTATTAAAGACCCCTCTGGGGCGGAGATGTTCAACCCTTCGAATATTACTCATCCTAGGGGTTCCGACTGGTGGCCCCTTGACCACGTAGCTAAATTTATTAAGCTTTGGATCAGGAAACCCCTTGAAAGGGACTCTCGAAACCTAATGAAGTCGGAATGTCCTAGACCATTCCTCGACAACAAAGCGGGTTTGACACCTATCCTAGATCCTGAGTTACTTACCTTCCTGTTTAAGACCGGTAGAGACCCTCGCAAGGGTGTCGAACGTTGTCTAAAACAGTGTCAGGATAAATTGCTAGACACCTTAGGCCCTCTGGCGAGAATCCTAGACCTTGCAGAGGAATCCTCTATTAATGGCACTCCGGTTGACACCGAACTCTTGAGGGGTTGGAGCCAACGTGCCTTATGCCTCCTAGGAAACGCCAACGCTAGCCTCACGTCCGAGAGACGTAGAGGAATCCTCATTAGGATGAATCCCAAGTTGGGGGACCTAGCCGATAAGGACGTAGAGGGTGACCCTAATGGTCTCCTCTTCGGGGACTCATTTATCAAAGTTCTTGGTAAATATGTATCTACTTTCTCTGCTTTTAGCAGAGCTCAGAGTAACATGAGAAGGATGTTTGGGGGCAGGCAAATTTTTGGAAGGGCTGACAGAGGAGGGCCAGCTGTCAGCAGAGGTTTTAACAGGTCCTTCTACAACCAGAACCAGCGTGGAAGATACTTTAGAGGAAACAACTCCTTCTTCCCTCAGAGAGGACGCAACTACCGCAATCGTGGAGGCGGAAACAACCGGGCCAAGTTCCAAGGACAAGGAAATCAAGGTAAGAACCCCTCCTTCTGGTTCTTCCCTTCCAAAGGTAGGGGGCAGACTTGCTACTTTCTGCCAGAATTGGCTATCAATAACAAACGATGCATGGGTTCTAGAAACAGTCAAAGGTTTCAAGATAGACTTCGTCTCCTTCCCTCTCCAGACCTCACCCCCCAGGGAACTAGTTCTAAACCGAGATCAGTCACCCTTAGTAGACGAGGAGATTCGCATGATGTTGGAAAAAGGGGCAATTTTCATTGTATCCAACCCGGGCCCCGGCTTTGTAAGCACAATTTTCCTTGTGAAGAAAAAAGACAAAGGTTGGCGCCCCGTAATAAATCTCAGACACTTGAATTCCTTTCTCGTATACAGACATTTCAAGATGGAAGGTATCCACCTTTTGAGAGATATTCTTCAGAAGAGAGATTGGCTCATCAAGCTAGACCTGAAAGACGCCTATTTCACTGTCCCTATGGATATCGACTCCCAAAAATATCTGAGGTTTTTATGGAAAGGCGTAACCTACCAGTTTCGATGCCTTCCTTTCGGCCTTTCTTCGGCCCCTTGGTGTTTCACCAAGATTCTAAGACCGGTCGTTGCATCTCTAAGGAGAAGAGGAGTTCGTTTGATTATATATCTAGACGATATTCTATTGATGTCCCAGAGTCAAGAAGAACTTCTTCTCCACATGAGGTGGACGGTAGACCTCCTGGAGTCTTTAGGCTTCATTATCAATGTAGAAAAATCTGTCATGACTCCTTCTCAAGATCTAGAATTTCTAGGTTTTCAGGTGAACACTTCCTTAGCCCAACTCCAACTTCCCTCGAAGAAACTGACCAAAATAAAGAAAGAAGTCTCTTATGTTTTATCAAAAGATTTGGTCAGCTTGAGGGAACTAGCAAGAATAGTGGGCCTCTTATCATCATCTATCCAAGCGATCTCTCCAGGACCGCTTCACTACAGAGCCCTTCAGAGGTTGAAATCCACGGGCCTGAGGAAAGGCCTATGGTATTCAGACCACATTCCCTTATCTCCAGAAGCTCGGTCCGACCTCCTTTGGTGGCGGAACAACCTAGACAGTTGGAACGGGAAAGCCATATTCGGGAATACACCGGACCATATCTTGGAATCCGATGCGAGCAACTCCGGCTGGGGTGCCAGGTTGGGAAATTTGGAAACTGGTGGGAAATGGTCCCAGGAGGAACTATTTCTACACATAAACTGTTTAGAGATGATGGCGTGTTTGAATGCTCTTATGAGTTTCAAATCAATTTTAATGAACAGCGTAGTCCTAATCAAATTAGACAACTTCACAGCCGTCTCCTACATCAATCGTTTAGGGGGAGCGAAGTCTGTTCTTCTAGCAGATCTGGCCAAGAAAATTTGGTACTTCTGCTGGGACCAGAAGATTGCGCTGAGAGCGGAATTCCTTCCGGGCCACCTGAATACCAGGGCGGATTGGAACTCGAGATTCCTCAGAGACGCAAGCGATTGGAAGTTGAATCCCCTTATTTTCAAGAAAATTCAAGACCTTTGTGGTCCTTTCGAAGTAGACCTATTTGCCAGCAGACTCTCCTTCCAATTAGATCGCTACTTCAGCTGGAGACCAGACCCATTTGCCTTGGCAGTGGACGCTCTTCTCCAACCGTGGAGCAATCTCAATTGTTATGCCTTCCCCCCTTTCTCCCTAATCCAGAGAGTCTTACTGAAGGTTCGTTCAGAACAGTCCCGAATCGTCCTAGTTACTCCCTTTTGGAACTCCCAGGTCTGGTTTCCGAGTGTGATGGAGTTGACCATGGAAATTCCCCGTTTTATCCCAGGGAACTTGGATCTCCTTCTGGGTCTAGAAGGAGATTTTCATCCTCTTCTCTTAGAAGGAAACATGAACCTTCTTGTTTGGAAGATTTCAGGGGTTCTACGAGATACTCAGGCCTTTCAGGGCAAGCTAAGAACCTTTTGGATGAATCATGGTCTCCCGGAACGAGGAGAAAATATACCAGTGCTTGGAAAAGATGGTGTGGTTGGTGCATGGAACGGAATTTGGATCCCGTGGAAGCACCTGTAGTGGATGTTGCTAATTTTTTAGCGGACCTTTTTAACTCAAACCTTTGTTATAGAACAGTCAACTGCTATAGGTCAGCAATTTCTGCAGGTCACTCCTTACTGAACGACTTTTCTATTGGTACCGATCCTTTGATTCGTAGAGTAATGAAAGGCATAAGACTTAAACGTCCTCCTAGGCCCAGATATAGTTCCTTGTGGAATGTTAATGTTATTTTTAATCTTTTTTCATCTTGGCCGGACAATTGTTTCCTTACGAGAAAACAATTGTCGATTAAACTAGCTACCTTACTTTGTTTAATCTCCTTCAGGAGAGTATCTGATGTTAAGGCTTTAGAAATTTGTAACAGATTTTACTCTCCTGATGGAGTATTATTCGAGATTTGGAAAAGAACCAAGACCATGTCTGAAAACATATTTTACCCTTATTTTTTAGATTCTCCAAAACTGTGTGTTGTTAATTGCATGAAAGCGTATGATCAGAAAATGAGTATTTTTAGACCTTGTAATGAAAATCAATTGTTAATTTCTTTTATCAAACCTTATAAGGCGGTCTCTTCCGCGACAATTGCCAGGTGGGTAAGAACTGTCATGTTTGAAGCTGGAGTAGATTTATCAAAGTTCGGCGCACACTCCTCTCGTGGCGCTATGGCAAGCAAGGTATTCTGGGGTGGGGGATCCCTTTCTGATATCCTGAAAGCAGCAGATTGGTCTAATGCATCAACTTTTGTTAAGTTTTACCTTAAACCTGTCGAACATGTGAGTAATGTTGCTTTAAGAAGCTTTGAACTTGCATAATGTAGCCTCCGGTCTTGTAATGAAATGTCGATTCTCCAATTAACATGCAGAGAGAATCTTGATTTCATTAAAGACAACGGAGGCTGACATTATCCCTCCCACCACTCCCTGGTGGATGTTGTCTTACTATATTCTTAAAATTTGTTTAATATGTCTTATATTTTTCTCCCTTCCGATACAAGTGTTATTCCTTGTGTTTTTTCCTTTTCAGATTCGACTTCTTTATGAACCTTTTAAGTGGACGTTGGAAGATTTTGAGTCTCAAGTCCTTTCCTTCGCAGCTCTAAGAGGATGTTTACTGGTTGCTAGGACACTTGTCCATGTCCTGTAGAATGTCTTATTTATGATGTAATGGTTACACATTAAAGGGCTGCATATCTTGAGCAGCAATAAAAGTTATTGCATAATGTCAGCCTCCGTTGTCTTTAATGAAATCAAGATTCTCTCTGCATGTTAATTGGAGAATCGACATTCCCGTTCAACAACGAGTTATCATGTAAATCGCAAATCGATCAGGTTTCTTCAGCCTTTTTCAGTAAATTGCACATGATTTGCTAAATTCTTCCTTTTCTACCTCAGGAATCTTGCCTTACCATTGTTCATGCCCTGATCACCTCATATCTGAACTATGCTAACTAGTCCGTACGCTGGGGCTCCTGCTTACCGGATCAAACGCTTACAAATTGTTCAGAATGAGGTGGCCAGGTTGATGTATAACATTCCATACCTCCACTCGATCTCTCCCTACCTGAAGAAGCTCCACTTGCTTCCAGTGACCAGGCGCATTCAGTTTAAGTCACTGGTTTTGGCTTTTAGAGCTTTGCAGGGTCAGGGCCCGGCCTACCTTAGAGTTCGACTTAAACATGCTCAGTCTAACCGCCCACTCAGATCAAACCATCTTCGCCTCGTCATAACTCCCTGTTTTCGCAGCTCCAGAATGGGTTGCAGAGCTTTCACAGTGATCACAGCCAAAGCATGAAACAGCCTGCCAATCTCCTTGCGGATGGCTGAATCTGAATCTATCTTCCGATGTGACATGAAGACCTGGCTGTTTTCCAACTCTTAGCCTTCTATGAGTACCCGCATTTACCGTCTGTTTGAGCACCAGGACCATCCCCCCCCCCACCCCCCTCCCCCCTTGGGGGTAGCGGCACGCTTGACAAGCTTAATAAACAAATAAATAAATAAAATAAAAATGGAGAGCATTGGGAACCATGTCTGGGCATACCCGTCCCAATCAGGGTGACACATGCAAAAAGAAAAATTGATGGACAGAATGCAGAACAATGACATACATTCACCTTGTACAGAGATCTGGGCCTAAACCCATCATTTCTTTGCTCACCATACCATTCCGGTTTGGACCCAGCCATGTGCAAATCAGTCTTGACCCTGCACCCAATGGGAACAGTTTTGAACTGTAAAGCCAGGACCTTTTCACCCTATCTGGGATAGGTATGCCCAGACGTGGGTCCCTTGCTCACTGTGCCACTGGATTCAAGCTAGCCTGGATGATGAAGGGCAATACCCAGAAACCGATCCCAGGATGCTTGTTTCTGGTCCAGTGAGGACCTGGCTTGGTAGTTCAGTCTGGACTGTTCCCATGAGGGACAGGGTCAAGACTGATTTGCCTATGGCTGGGTCTAAACTGGGGTGGCCTGGTGAGCAAAAGAACAATGGATATAACCCAGATCTCTTCAATGGGGCTAAATGTATGATTTACACCTCATTCCATCCATAATTTGTTTGTGTAGCACAATGACACTCATTTAGCCTTATAGGCCTTTAACATCTCCTCTATATTAGGTTGGCCCAAGCGTCTAGCTAAAAGGGCAACCCTTGCAGTGGCTGATTTAAGTTTCTGCAAATGTTTCTTCACCAGTGTTTGCCAAGCAAACCTGGAATCTAAAAGAATCCCCAGTTAGAAAAAGTGCTCTACCCTAGAGATGGAGTGACCCTTTCACACTAAACTTTTTAACCTGGTATCCCTAGGTCCCACCACCATCACATGGGATTTGAGATGGTTTGTGGAAAGGTCCACACCTTCCATATACCCTAAATACAGCTCTATCAATCATTGCATCCCATTGGCAGTTCTAGACATGAGGACAGCATCATTCGCATATAAAAGAAATTGGTAAACCGTGAGCACCTACTAATGGGCTGTCTGGATCTTGTTCCAACAAGGCAACGTCCAAATCATTGATATATAGAGTGAAGATAAAGGGGGCCAAGATACACCCCTGGTGCACAACACTTTTTGAATCCAGAGATGAAGTGCACTCCCCTCTGATCCAAAACTTGCTGTGGCCTCATGGAGGGCTTGCAGGAAAGAAAGCACGGCCGGCTCGACCCCCCATGGACCCAAGTTCAGGCCACAACTTATCTCATTTGACACAATTGAATGCTGAAGTAAAGTCCATGAAGGCGAAGTTGATTTAGCCTTCCTTTGCCATGGTATACTTGTTTGTCATCAACATAAGGTTGAGGGTCTGATCCACTCTCCGCCGGCCAGGCTTAAACCCCTACTGGGTCTCTGTGAGAATGCTTTCCTCATTAGCCCACAATACCAAACGATCCAACAAAACCATCCCCAGAACCTTAAAGTTGCTGTCCACCAGGAATACAGGACAATAGTAGGCTGGATTAGTCCTGCTCCCTTTCTTAAAAATTGGTACTATGTTGGTGCTTTTCCAGTTAGTAGGTATCGTCCCTCTAGTGGCTGTATTGAAGTGCTGAATGAGCAGGTGGGCCCATACATCCACCTCAGACTTGAACAAATCCCCTGGAATTCCATCTAGGCTCAGGGCCTCTCCTTGGAATGGCTCGGATGGCTTTCTTAACCTCTATTTGAGGAAATGCCAACTCTGGACTGCAGCACTTATTGTGCCATCCACTAGTGTGACAAGGAAAACATACCTTCATGTCTGCCATGGGATACCAACTGCTGCACTGTAAAACCTGTAATGTTACCTGTTAAAATACCCCTTTTAATGAGTAAAAACCTCAGTTTCTAATATCAGGCTATCACCAGTCTATAGACCTTGTAGTCCACAAGGTAGTATGTATGGTATTTAAAAGTGGAATATTTACAAAAGTATGTTAACGTGTCCCTACAGTGACAAGGACCTGATTTCACTGTGACAGGCCTAGCTGTCCTGTGTAAAGAATCAGAGTATAGATTAAAGTATTAAGTCTGCTTTCTCTGGCATGGTATAGTCTGTCATAATAATGAAAACACTATTTTTAATAGTGATTGAAAAATCCCAAACATTTCCTTTTTCCTTCCCGAAGTTCCTGAAGGCTTTTTTACATTAGCTCTCCAGCCGTTGCCAGCTCGACTCCATCTAAATAAGGTGTGAAATTCCCCTAGGGCTACACAATACGTCACTGTGATTGACAGGTTGACCTGAATGAGTAGGGGTGACTCCTTTCAGCTCAGCAGACGGGTGGCGAATGTGCCCTTCCAGTTGATACCACAGTGAAAATTCTGAAGGATAGGTCTGTTTGAGGCACCTTTAAAATATGTGTGTCCTAAAAAGGAAGCAAACAGAATGCTAAGAACATTCTTATGTATTTGTTTTCTAGTGCTGAAAGACCCTGCTTTTGCCCTACCAGACTTCTACCTTCTAGGTTGTTGTGGGCAAAGGTCCTGCTTCAAACTGGATTTTAGTATTAGTCGTTGATGGATGTGTATGATTTCCAAAGTCCACTCTCCTACAGATCCTAGCATTCATAGTCCAAACTTAGTGTGGCCGAAGACTACAGGCATCTTAGGATTGCCCTGTCACATTGCATTTTTAACCTGTTTGCAATAAAGCAGATAGAAATTATTGACAAAAAGAAGGTAAGTCATGCCATAGGAATGTTTATTCCATTGTTCACAGAGGGACTAGTAGCATCTTAGGGGGTCCCCTAACCACACGCAGGTAAACCCTACAAAGCTGGACCATCACCCAGCCTTCCTCTGGACACTTTTTGGACTTACAGAAGAACAGAAGAGGACTGGACCTGTTGTCTATCACCTGAGGTTAGCCCTTAAAGACTGGACTTACTGCCCCTTGTACTTATGAAAAAGAAGTAGGTTCCAAGTGTCAGTTGCCTGACCTCTTGTGTGGCTCCAAGGAAAAAAACAATCTGCATTTCCTGTAAATTCCATGCTGACCAGTGGCAACAAAACCTTGGACTTGAATTTGCTAATGGCTTCTGCCTGACACTCAGGAAGTATTTAAGTACCCTTTAAGATCCAGGGGGGCCTTAGAAGTATACCCTATGGTTGTGTGGGCCCTAGAAGAAAGATTTAAAATGTTTCCTCCAGACCAGTGACACTTAGAAATATTTTAAACTTTTTTGAGCTCCAAACATGAACCAGAACAAATCCACTTGGTGTAAAAAGTGTGTCAATGTTCAATAAAGGATGTCAAGTTTAAATGAGAGCATGTAAAATGGGTGTTTTCCTTGGACGTGAGGCAACTAAAAAGCTTTCTAAAAAATATGCTGCAAATATATATTTAATATAAAACCTAAAACCATAGAAAAATTGTGCTTTTTTAATATTAAAAGCATATAGAAACCAAAATGTAAGTTCAAAAAGGTAATAGAAAAACGGTCAATAAAACACTTCATTTCTAAAAGCAATTTTGCTAATAAAAACAAAGCTGAATAAAATAATCACCACTGCTCGAAACTGCCAGATTGTTTAAATGTTCTGAGGAGTAGACAAAACATTATTGTTCCCAGAAGCTCAGATGATTGTGCTGTACCCCCCTCACCAACTCCATGGAACACACAGTTGTGATTGTTGCAGGTAAACATGGTCGGGTGGTTGGGTGTTGGGGCGAGGCGGGCCGTGGTGGGTTTGGGGGTGTAAGTCGACATGCAATGGGAGTGAACGGTATCCCATTGTATATCAACTTCCGCCCTCCCACCCAACTCCACTGCGCTTACCTGCACTGGGAACAAATATGTTTAAATTCAACCCCCTCAGCAGTCACTGAAGGAGTAGTAGGCAGAAGTGCATCAGACCAGGAAAAGCCAGGCGCTTAAGAATTCCAGGAATGCTTATAATATGCATTCTGAAGCAGCGGCAGTCATGTAGTACATCTGTACAGGTGCTTCATTATGTGACCCACGAGTAGTGTCATGTCCGCAGAATGGATCAACTGCATCCCAAAGCATATATCCAGGGCACACTTGAAAGTGCCCAGCTGACAGGGGAATATGAGCTGCACACATGGAAAGGGGCGACCACTCGGTCCCCCCGAACGTATGGCGGAGTGCCTCGATCCCCCCGGGAAGCCATTTTTGGGCGGGAGGCGCGTCTCGGCTGGTATGCCCGAAGCGGCCGAAGCTGCGTCCGGTGCAGGTAAGCGGCCATTGCCGATTGCAAGGGACGAGTCAGCACCCTCTCGTAGAGAGAGATTGGGACAACATGTGCCTTTAGCTATAAAGGAAAAGATCTGGGCTGGGGAGTACGTGAATATTTTCTCCTTGCTTGTTGATCATTATGAGGTGGAGCATGTTAAAAGTCAGAAGGACCTAATGCATCCGAGTGTTTGGCGCGCAAAAATGGCCGCCTTTAAGGTAAATGAGAATATTGGCAACTGGGGCAATGCGTGGGGAATTTTTACATCGATTTTGGGGGAACGTAGGCCCGAGTTGCTTTCTGAATTTCCCATTTATCAATCACGAATTATGGGTTACTCTACAGCGTATCAAGGTAACCATTGGTTTTGTTATGACAATCTGTTCAGGAAAGAAAAGGAACATAACAAGAGTTTGACTTGGGATTGTTACGATTCTGTAACATGGGATAAAATGAAAGAATCAGGAATGTTAAAGATGCCATTGGTTGGGAGCAATGTTGTAGATTACTCCCGCCAAAATGTGGGGACGCCCTTTCGACCAAGTACGAGCACCGACGATCAGTCGAGGCCCGCAGGCAATACAGGGAGGAAGGGTTTCTGCTTTAATTTCAACAAAGGGAAATGTACCAGACCTCCGGGATCGTGTAAATTCAAACATGAGTGTAGTACGTGTGGGTCGTCCCATCCTGAGTCATCGTGCAGAGCCAGAACGGGTGAGAATGGGGGTAAGGGAGGCGCCAAACAGGTCTAAACTAGTCCGAGGGGCGCCTTTACCAACCCCGATTGATACCTTGGCAATGATTCCCTGGCTCAGTGAATACCCGGATCGTACTTCTGCTGGGGTGCTGCGGAACGGTTTTTCACATGGTTTCCGCATCCCGGTGGGGGACTTTCAGGGTGTAGGGATTTGCAAAAATCAACTTTCTGTTTTACAACATACATCTGTGGTGCAAGAAAAAATTCAGAAAGAGGTTAGCCGGGGACGGGTCGCTGGCCCGTTTAGTGTACTCCCGGTACCGGATTTTGTTTGTTCTCCGTTAGGGGTGGTCCCCAAGAAGGACCCAGGTGAGTTTCGTTTGATCCATAATTTGTCTGCTCCACACGGCCTTTCGGTGAACGACGCAATTGATCCAGAAGTGTGTTCGGTGCGATACGCATCGTTTGATGAGGCAGTAGCCATCTTGAATCGCCTGGGGCCCGGGACGTTGATGGCGAAATCAGATATCGAGTCAGCGTTCCGGTTGCTCCCGGTACACCCAGACGATCAGCGTCTTTTGGGATTCGGGTTTCAGGGGTCATTTTACATGGATAGGTGTATGCCAATGGGATGCTCTATATCATGTGCTTATTTTGAGCAATTCAGTACTTTCCTGCAATGGGTGTTCACTAAGAAAACGGGGTTCCGAAATGTAATGCACTACCTTGACGACTTTTTGTTCCTTGGTCCCGCCGGAAATCCCGAATGTGCTCAGGCCTTAGCTGAATTCTGTGTGTTGATGGGTCATTTTGGCGTGCCATTGGCACCGGGTAAAACCGTGGGTCCCACGACTTGCCTCGAGTTTTTGGGGATCGAGTTGGACTCAAGGGAGGGGTGTTTCCGTTTACCAGCTAGCAAAGTGTTAAAATTCAGGGCAGCCCTCCAAGTATGTTTGAATGCATCTAAGGTTACACTGCATCAGTTGCAACAATTAGTGGGAAAGTTGAACTTTGCCTTGAGGGTGATCCCAATGGCTCGCCCTTTTTCCCGCTCAATTGCCCAAGCGATGGTTGGCCTAAAGGAGGGTCATCATCGCACGAGGTTATCGGCTGGGGTCCGCCAGGACATGCGGATTTGGTTAGCATTTTTGGCGGACTTCAATGGCCGAGTCGTCTGGAACAAGCCAGCCGTGTCCTCAGAAGAGCTTGGGCTATGGACAGATTCAGCAGGAAGCATAGGCTTTGGTGCCATCTTCGGCACAAAATGGTCTGCCCAGAGGTGGCCCCTATGGTGGCACGAGAAGGGGCTAACGAGTAATATTGCTTTCCTTGAACTATTTCCCATTCTGGTGGCCCTGAGAACCTGGCCAGAAGGGTTCAGAGATCATTCTGTCGTGTTCTGGTCCGACAATATGACCGTGGTAGAATGCATCAATAGTCAGGCAGCCCATTGTAAATTGATTTTGAGGCTGCTCAAAAAATTGTCCTACTGTGTATGCAACTGAACGTGGTATTCAGAGCAAAACATGTCCCAGGGGTGATGAATCAGGCTGCTGATGCACTGTCTCGTTTTCACATGCAGGCTTTCTCGGGTTTCCTTCCTTCAGCGGACCCGGAGCCGGCACCCTTCCCCGAAGCTCTCTGGTCTCTCGGTGCCCCGAACTTCGTCACCTCGTGGGAGAGAGTCTAGCACCCAGGACAAGGAAGGCATATGAAGGGGCGTTCCAGGCCTATTTAGCCTTTTTGGGGGCAGAGAGAGGGGGACTTTGGGGTCAGGAAGAGTGGGTAGTACTTTTTCTGATGTCCTTACGTAGGGCTGGGAAATCGGTGGCTACGGCCCAAAGGCATCGTGCCGCCATTTCTTTTGTTGCCAGGGCCCATGGCATCCTGGACCCAACAGCGTCTTTTACAGTACAGAAAGCGCTGCGTGGGTGGCAACGCCTAGAGGGTCGCAGAGTAGACGTAAGACGACCGATAGGTCTAGACAGGTTGTCCCAGTTACTGGCCACACTCCCTAACACATGCTCGTCCCCTTTCGAGACCTGTTTGTTCCGGACTGCATTTACGCTGGCATTTCACGGGGCTATGAGAGTTAGTGAGCTAGTTGCAAGGAACAAACAGGATGTGACGGGGGGCTTGTGCAGGGAACATGTCCAGATCAGGGGTGATGCGATGATTGTCTCCTTTCTCAGGTCCAAGACTGACCAAGATGGGAGAGGGGACTGCACGATCATTCGCAGGAACCCCGAGTCATCCATGTGTCCGGTACAGTGCTTAGAAGATTACCTAGCACGAAGGGTGGCATCATGGGGGGGGACATTGTTGAGGCATGCAGACGCCACCCCGCTGACGAGGTTTCAGTTTCAGCGGGTGCTTGCAATGGCCATTGCCGCAGCGGGCTTGGACCCGGGCGAATTTGGGACCCATTCCTTTCGAATAGGGGCTGCCACTGAAGCTACAGCCAGGGGTCTTAATGTAGAACAAGTGAAACGTGTGGGGCGCTGGTCCTCCAATTGTTATAAGAGGTACGTGCGATTGCACATGTTGTGAAGCTGTAATCATGTATTCACGCTTCTTGTCTTTTGTTTGTTTTCAGTTGCGCAAGCCTACGCGGCAGGGCGGACTGTGCAGTCGACCCAACACCAGGCCAGCGGTCGCACGTCACCGGCTGTGAGGAAGGAGGTGTGGGTCGTGGGCCACTCATACGTGAGACGAGCCGCAGACGTATTCAAAGCAGGTGACATGATTCACGTACCTGGGGAATACGGGTACAGAGTGTCCTTCTACGGAAGGGGCGGTCTCTGTATTGACCAGTTTCAGGAATTTTTTGAGGGTTTGTTAGAGCGGATGAGGTCACCGCCGTCCATAGTCATAGTGCATTTGGGGGGCAATGATTTGGTCACCTCCGGTAGACGACTTCTCCTGGAGGCTATGCTTTCCACGGTAAGTTGGTTAGCGAGGAGAGTTCCGGGGTGCATAATTGCGTGGTCTCATATGATCCCACGAAAAGTGTGGCGGGGGGCTATCTCGATCCCTGCTTTGAATCATTCTGTTAGAAAATTGAATAACAAAGTGAGTAGGTTGTTCCGTTCCAAGACATTGCATTCGATCTCGCATAGTTGTATTAATGATGACAGTATGTATCTGGGGGATGGTGTGCATTTGTCGAGGGTGGGGAATGAGTTACTCATAGGTGACTTCTTAGCTTGGTTAAAATCGTTAAAACATGACCTTTAGGTAGGAGTTTTGTGGGGGATCCGGATAGCCGGTCAACTATCCGGACCTGTGGCGGTAAGGTCATGATCGGTGAGCACTAATTGGTAGATCCCTATGAGTGGGCGTCACCCAACACGGATGGGAGCGCTCGGGAGAGGTGGCCATTGGCCCCTCAATGGGGAGGCGGTCCCGTCTAAGGGCGGGTCGCCGGAAGTAAAGGAAAGGCGGTCAAGGCCCCTTCCTTTGTAGGAGGGGTTACAGCCCCCTCCTGGGGGAATTTCCCGGGGCCAGTGTCATCTGCGACGGCAGATGCGGTAAGTTGTGTGGGGTGGGGGGAGGTCCACGATACCTTCTAGATACCACACACAAGTCTTCGAACGACCTTTAAATGGCGTCGAGTCTTAAGTGCCCCCGTCAAGTCAAGGGAAATTGTTAGTAGTTGCACTTGAGGTAAGCCTCTGTGCTGTCGCCCCTCCCAAGTGGGAGGGGTAAGTCTGGTTAGGGATCTTGACACCGGTTATGACCTTGCCGTTGGCCCTTAAACGTTAGGATGTACAATTTCAGTGTTTCTAGAGAATGTTTTTGTAGGATGCTAGTTCGGCTAGGAGAACCTCTGTATTAGAGAATATGTTAAGGTTAGCCAAACATCGCAATGTGATAATGAAATTGTACATAACATGAAACGTTTAATGTTTTAATTTTTTGTTTTAATAAATACGGCCGGGAGGGTCACTCCCTCCCACATCCAAAAACTTTAAGAACTGTTTCCGGTTTCCCTCCTTTTGGGGATTGTGTTGAGAGGGGGTGGCGGGTATCTCAGCCATATGGAAAGGGGCGACCACTCGGTCCCCCCGAACGTATGGCGGAGTGCCTCGATCCCCCCGGGAAGCCATTTTTGGGCGGGAGGCGCGTCTCGGCTGGTATGCCCGAAGCGGCGTAGCCGGGGCGCGCCTTTTCCCGCCCTAGAGTGGGCTGGCCTAGACACCGACGTAGCCAGCCCCGCCCTAGGGGCAGGCAGGGGCGGGTTCTCGCCCGCCCTGAAGACGGATAAAAAGAGACGCAAGACCAGAAGACGTCCTCTTGTTCTTGTGCTCCGAAGCTGCACCTCCTCGCTACCCGTGAGCTCGGGACAGAACGAAGAGCCAATTTTGACCCACCCACCAGCCCCTGAGGACAGCAAGTCGTTGTGCAATAAAGTGAATTTTATAAGTATGTTTTCCGTTTCGTTTACAGGCTGTGAAAGTATCAGTTTGTGGTTGATCATAATAAAGTATGGTGAATATCGTGTAAGTTGTTACGATTAAAATGATTTGACGTAGTGTTGCATTTTAAGCATGTTCTTTCGGTCGTAGCGACCAATGTTTTCTTAGGTTTGAGTAAGAATTGTCGTATTTATTTTTGGTAGGCGGTAAGGTCATGATCGGTGAGCACTAATTGGTAGATCCCTATGAGTGGGCGTCACCCAACACGGATGGGAGCGCTCGGGAGAGGTGGCCATTGGCCCCTCAATGGGGAGGCGGTCCCGTCTAAGGGCGGGTCGCCGGAAGTAAAGGAAAGGCGGTCAAGGCCCCTTCCTTTGTAGGAGGGGTTACAGCCCCCTCCTGGGGGAATTTCCCGGGGCCAGTGTCATCTGCGACGGCAGATGCGGTAAGTTGTGTGGGGTGGGGGGAGGTCCACGATACCTTCTAGATACCACACACAAGTCTTCGAACGACCTTTAAATGGCGTCGAGTCTTAAGTGCCCCCGTCAAGTCAAGGGAAATTGTTAGTAGTTGCACTTGAGGTAAGCCTCTGTGCTGTCGCCCCTCCCAAGTGGGAGGGGTAAGTCTGGTTAGGGATCTTGACACCGGTTATGACCTTGCCGTTGGCCCTTAAACGTTAGGATGTACAATTTCAGTGTTTCTAGAGAATGTTTTTGTAGGATGCTAGTTCGGCTAGGAGAACCTCTGTATTAGAGAATATGTTAAGGTTAGCCAAACATCGCAATGTGATAATGAAATTGTACATAACATGAAACGTTTAATGTTTTAATTTTTTGTTTTAATAAATACGGCCGGGAGGGTCACTCCCTCCCACATCCAAAAACTTTAAGAACTGTTTCCGGTTTCCCTCCTTTTGGGGATTGTGTTGAGAGGGGGTGGCGGGTATCTCAGCCATACGGAAGCCAGACAGGTCGAAAGGACAAGAACCACTTGTCATTAAGTTCTTGATGCAAGGGTGTGCCAAAGGACTTTGTCAATCTCTCATGACACAGTAGCACATGTGATAGTGCCATCCCCATTTAGCTGCATGACAGAACATGGATTGCTGAGCAAATATAATAAAATCCGTGTCCCAACAATCAGGACCAGGACAAGCGGCAAGCCTACCAAAATGCTTCCAAGCATAGAGTGTATGAAAAATCGAATAACTCCGAAGACCGCCTGGATGGTACTAACCAATCCAGAGTCAATTGATTTAAAAAAGTGTGCTATCCCCACAGTAATGGAAATGTTTAAAATGTGGTGCGCTGATGGTCCAAAATGGTGTGGAAGATTGGTGCGAAGTAGTGAATGTATCTCAGAGGAAGACCTTGCAACTTGAAGAGCAAACATCTCCCTTGCAGATGTTGAGGCCACTTCCTTCTGAAACAATAAGGGTTTCAGTGTGCTTAAAGCATCAAAGTTCACATTCAAAATCTGTATCGAAGTCCACATTGGTGCATCCCTAACTCTGCAGGCAGGTAGAAACAGTACTAGTGTGCACAACAGGTCATGACCACAAAAACCATCACCAGATGCACTATTTTCGTTCTCATCCTACAGCAACCTCAACTATTCAGCACCAAATAACTCCTATTAGAGAGCAATCTGAATGCTGGGCGACCCACAGCAGCTTGGGTGCTTTTCAGATAACACGACAATTTCACCTTGGGCGCATTACATGCTCCATGGAGTGTAGAGTCCTTGCAAACTAGATATTGGCCTAAAGTATTCTCGCAGTTAGTGCCGCTAAGGAAGACCTTAGTTGCAACATTTCTACAACGATAAGTAAAAAGTTGGATCCCTGCCTCATGTGCTAACCCTTCTCTTAGAGTTTCAAATCTGCCTACTTGATGTTGTTGCAAGCAGTATTTGAAGTGAAAGGTTGAGACAGGCAGAGAAATACACCTGTGTATTATCCAGCATCCACTAGGCACTCCTCAAACAGTAAATGATAATTTTTCTAACTTTTCTATGTGTAACTTAGTGTATGACATGTCTTTCTTAGCGATCATGGTCTGTTCCTTTTTGAAGTTTTAGGGAAAGGGCAAATTAATGGCATTCCTGTGTTTCCATGGAATGCGACCAGTGCACAGTGTCAGTAGAGTCCAACTTAGTAGCATAACAGACCTAACTTGCGTTTGTGCATGTTGCAAAGAGGACTTGCTACTCTGTATGATGTCAATAGCAGAGAGCACAATGTTACCCAGGGAATACATCCTGGTGGATAATGTAGCCATGCCATTGTAAACTACTGCGAGAGACTTCTCTAAATTTGCTCTGTCAATCTCATGTAGGGCCAGATGTATCAAGATACATTTTTGCGATTCTCAAATAGTGATTTTTAAGGAATCGCTATTTGAGAAGTGCAAAATGGTATGTATGTAGAAATTTGCTAATTTTTAGCGATTTCTTAAAATTCCTTAATTGCGATTGCTAATTGCAATTAAGGAATAATTTCTCATTCATTTCTATGGGCCAGGAGGCCCATAGAAATGAATGTGAAATTTTTCTCAATTTGCGATTCGCAATTTGCTAATCGCAAATTGAGAATAATTTCAAGGGTGCAAGGGTGTCCAAAGGACACCCTGTTGCACCCCTGAAATAAGCATGGGTGCACATGTGGTGCAAATGCATGGCACTTTGAAAAATGCAAAAATGGGCATTTTTGAAGAAATTTGCAAATTACCACCAACTTGAAGTTGGTGGTAATTTGCGATTCCTTAGGGACAATTAGCATTTTTTTTGCATCATATATTGCATTTAAGGAATCCCAAATTTTGCGATTCCTTACATGCAATCGCATAATAAGGAATCGCAAATTTGTGATTCCTTATTTTGCACTGAAATTTGCTACATACATACCATTTTGCAAATTTTGGCGTTTGGGAACCCATTTGAGCTTCATACATCTGGCCCGTAGTCTCTCAGCAGCCTCCTGCAGTGAAACTTTCCACACTGCATTGTATATTGCATACAGGAAGCACTTTTGAAGTGAATTTTGAGGACCCATCAAAAAATCCTGAATTACATGTCATGCAAAAGAAGAGACAGGTGAACTTTCACCTCAGACAATGTTGAATGCTTTAGCCAGTCTAGACACAACTTTCCTATGATGTATGTTGTGACCACTCTGCATGTTCTGTCTACATGTAACGCAGGTCGGGCCTATTTATCCTAAACACTTTTGTGCTGTCAAGAAAACATGCCTGACATCTGTTGGCATCTAACTGCCACACTAACCATATCTCTCTTGATTGACACAAGAAGAATTGTATCTCCCATTTCTAAGCATGTCGGCAAATGTGTCCTCCGTGTAGTTTGTGAATCACTGCCAATTCACAAAGAATGCAAATGTGGGAAGGTTTGGTTTATTAAAATCATTTTTCTTGGACAAGCCTTGACAGGATGTCTGCTGCAGTTTTATTTGGGATAATAATTTTGTGTGGAATAAGGCATACTCTAAATACAGCCTTGTTCCCCTGAATCTGCCAATCTCCAATTCCCCATATGGATTTTAAATTGACATTGCTTTTCCAAAAGTCAAATCCTTGTATAGACAAATGTTGCAATAAAAGATGCAGAATAAATCAATTTTGTATCAGTGAGCAATGTTTTCTTCGCCCATGAAGGTGTGAGTTTATAATAACTGGACTCTGGTGGATTGTGACCAGAACAATATGCAAATGTTTTTCAACTATCCTGTGGTGGTGCAGGGGAGTGTTCCCATTGTGTGTAATAAATACAGCATGTGGAGTACTTGCTTTATGTAAATAATGGTGACCATAATGGTGAAAACAGAACATTTAATCTTAATTAGATGCACCATCATAAATTTCTTTACTATTAAAAACTGTGTAATTCTCTGGATCAGAAAGCATTTCATTCACTGTTAATGTTTAAATCGTCGAAGATAGTGCCAGGGGTGAAAATCATTTAAAGAAATATGAAATACATAAGATATTTGTAAAGTTTTAGCCTTTCTAAATATATCTTAGGATACCTTATCCCAAACAATTCCATCAGGGACCAGAACAGTTGAAATGTTCACCATGGAAAGGTCTCAACGCACTTTGTGTTATGAAGAATGAGGCTTCAAAACCGTGTTTAACAGTTCAACAGCAGAGCGTTCTGGGAGATAGTGTCCATTCAGAAGCAGGAAAAAGACAGTCCCAAAACCAATCCAGATGAACTGGAAAAGTAATGAAATTATAATCCAAATGTTTTTCCATGGAGGGATAAAGTATGTATTTTTGAGCCAAATGTAAAATTCACATGTTCTTCTCTGTGGAGGTAGATCTGTGTCTGATGAATCCAAAGAGAAGTCATTAAAGTTGACAAAGGAGCCAGAGGAAGGCTTGTGTAGTTGTGTAGAACTGGTAGATGACTCTAATGGCGGAACAGTGAAGTAGATACCATCACTGTCTGTTTGCAGATTTGAAAACTGTGTTTCCATACATGATGATTTTATGGTATCTGTTGATGTAACAGGAAGAAGTGATACGTAAGTGTTAGCTGTCCCCAGCCTTGGAGAAAAAACTTCTTCATTAGTCAAAAATGTTAACAGGACTTCTTGTATGGTAGTGAGAGGAGGCAAGTAACAACCTGGTAATTCTCGAGGCTTACTATGTAGAACAGGCCACATGATCTGTTTTGGTGTGATCAATACACACAAATCTCTTGGGTTTGCTACCAACAAGGGGCAGTAAAAGTACAGTTCTGGTAACTTCAACAGCCAGGATAGGTACAGGTGCTGTAGGATGTTCCAAATTCCTCCTTGTCAACAATTTTCTCCTTGACCAGATCACTGTTCTTTGGAATCCAACCATGAGTTGCTGGTGCTTCCTTCACTTCATCAGTGGCAGAATGCTTTTCTTGGACATTGCTTGGAGGTTCTCTGAACATGTTCAGGTCCTGTAAAACATCCAAACATTAACTTATCTCAAAAGGCATTTCCACCACCACTATACTGGAACAATCAAGGTCTGGATCCCTCATCTTAAACATGAACATGTTCTCATAGGAAGTCGGATCACCCAGAGATGTTGTAGGCAGATTATTTAGGTCTCTCTCAATCCCATACAGGTGGTGAACCCAACTGTGACTTGAACCTAGTTCTCTAGCTGGTAGAGACTGTTTTAAGTCCCAGTTCTTCCTCTCAACTACCTTGTGTCCCTTGGGATGATAGCAGGGGAAGTACTGCACAGTCACACACAATTTTCCCATGGTGTCTCTGTAAGACCTGGAGGCAAGCGCAGGACCTTGATCCAAATGGAATATGGGTACTGAATATGTCTTGATAATGACTTGCAGGTCTCCAGTAATTTGTTGAGTAGGGGCTTTGGGCACACAAAAGAAAACTACTCAGGCGATCCATTAAATAAGAACCCAAGCTAGAATGTTGGTGGTGCCATGTCATACAGTTTCAATTTTTTTTTTGTTGCAGAGTTACTTAAAACCATTGCATGCATACGAAAGAAGAAAACCAAGTACGAAAGGTTAATTCGCAATGATAACATTTTATCATAATTAAGTTATAAAAACACTTCCATTGCTAACGGGTTACAAAATACCAATTAAACATTCAAAGAACATCCACAGTAAGTGGACCAATCAATGCAGCAAATGTTACTCCCTCTAAGAAATTAAAATAGATTGTCCAATGGACCCATTGCCCCAGAAAAAAAAGAAAAAGTCATTAGTGACTATTTGGCATTTTTGCCTTGGCTACTTCAAGAACATGACTAATCTGGAGTTCAATTGTGGTAGTGCTGGATCGAAGCAAGCCAGAGCTGCTTGCCTCCTTGTCAGAACTCTCTTTGGTTGAAGTTTTTTTAGAAGTTGCCTCCTTTCCTGAAGCATTTCTATGTAAGAACAAACTGTATGGATAATGTTGCCCTGGCCATTTTTGCACAAACTGCATGCTGTAAAAATATGCACCCTTTTCCATGGTGGTAGATGCTGTGTGCATGGTATCACTCCCAGACATAGCTTTAAGAATTTTAGTTTCTGTGCTTTTGGATAGCCCAGGTTGAAATATTGTTGTGGGGCTAAGGTTTTATAAGAATTCAGAGTCATCCAGGCATGTGCTCTAGCTGAAAAAGCTGCTTTATTCTCCACCAGTAACTGTTTTGTCAGAGACTTCCAGACTAATTTCTTCAGAGATGAATGGTGGCACTGTGTGTTCTATAAGGATGATAAAACTGTGTTTGCCAGTGCCTCCTGAAGATACATTCTTGCAGGCGAATTCTCCCTCTGTTGGAGATCTTGCCACAGAAGAAGGTTTAGTGATTTAGGGGTTGATGTTCTAATTTTAATCCAGCAGTTGATGTATGCTCCATATCTGGCCCAAGTTTGCTTTAACAGGCCAAACTCCAGTCTTATTTGCACCGGCGAGGTATAGTTCAGGAGGCTAAACGTAGTTCTGTATGCTTTTACTATTGTTTTATCTAAAAGATTGGCATCTCTCCCTTGCAAAGCTTCGCTACCATAGGTGATTGTAGGTTGGATTTTAGCTTGTGCTGCCATTAACAGAGGGCTCTATTCTAAGCAAAATGATGCCTCGGACTCAACTTAGCACACTATTATTCAAGAATGGAACCCTAAATAGAGAATGATCACAACATTTTTCATTATGTATTCGATTTTCAATTTAATTGAAATGCAACTCAAGATTAGATTTCTTATTTTTTTCAGCCTATTTTTACCACATTTAGACAAACAAATATATATATACACATCACTTTTTACATATACATACACACTACATACAAATGATAAACTGATATTGTGTTATACCACGATAGCCCAATTTTTTACACAGGATGCTTGCTACTAGTACAGCCTCAGCATTCCTTAAACAGTAAGTTCCTCGAGCCCTGTAAACAAAGAGTATACCAGATCGTTTTTTGATTTTTAGATCTGTCTAATGTCCTTTTTACTCCTTGTCAAATCAATTATTTCATTTGTAGTTTTCCAAAGTTTTGGCTGGGGTCTTCTCTCAAATAAAATGGTGTCGACGCGTTTCAGCCCTCTCACTATGGGCCTCATCAGGACTTGGGCTAATTGCAATAGTCCATTCTCCTCGCACTTCTCTGGGGATTCCCAGAGGTAGTTAAACGTGGGTATTGGCCCTCTAAAAGTATCCAGTGTCCAATTGTTTATAGGGACTTTACGAGTATTAACTTTCGCTTGTACTCGCTTTCCTCAATTCTCGGCGGCTTCCCAGAAGAAGTTCAAAGCGGGTAATCGCCCTCTACCGGTATCTGGCGTCCGAATTAGTCAGTGGACTTGCCGAGTATATCCCAGCGTGTACACATGATTTTCTACGCTCGGGGCGGCTCCAAATGCCTGTCTTTCCTCCCGACATGACTTCCATCGACCGGATCCTGTTCCCAACAGAGGGCTCAGCTTTGGACCCAGTAGTTTTACTGATAAACTTTTCATAATTAAGACAAGGATCATCCCTTTCCTTTTGATCTCTACTTGATGATGGGTTAATGATTGTTCTTTGTCTAAGTGGAGACCCAGATACTTATAAGTCTCTACTGATTCAAAACGTGTGCCACCCAGATGCCAGAGGTGCCTTCTTCTTCGTTTGCTGTTGATTGTCATAATCCTAGTTTTTTTCAGGTTGATTAAAAGGCAATTTTCTTCTGCATGTTCCTGAAGTCCATAAGGAGGTGTTGCAAGCCAACTACCGTATGGCTGAGCAGGACTACGTTGTCCGCGTATAATAAGTTGGACAAAGTCATAGCCCCAGGCTGGGTGCGTGGGAGTTACAGATGTTAAGTGTCTGTGGTATGTCTGCCATGAATAAATTAAATGAAATAGGAGGCAACACGCAGCCTTTTTTGAGGTCCTTTTGTTGTTTTTACTTTTCTTGAGAGATGAGACCCTGATCCTAATCTCACCTGTCCCCATGTGTGGGTGTGTAAAAGCATTAACGGAGCAGAATGTAGCACACAGGCACTCGTGCTGTCATACCCCGCTGTTGCCAGCTTGATTGCTGAATTTGCACATCTCCCTCGTTATTTGCACTTATCAATTTTAAGCATTTTTTAAACTGTTTTTAATTGTAATGCGTATCTGCGAGTGTCCATAGTTTTGATTGCTCACCTAGGGTAATTCTCACGTCCCGCTCCCCGGTCCACCATGGCTTCTGAATAGCCAATTGTTGTGGAGGGAGCTGGGTAACACAGGTAGGCAAAGCACCACCGGAACTAGACCGCAGTGGCCGCCATTTTAGGTCGGTTGCCGCTCTAGACCCTCCATGCCTGACAGGAAGGGTATTTAAACTTCCACTGAGGCAGACGCGCAGCGGAAGGCAGCACACAGGCACTCGCGCTATCATACCCCGCTGTTGCCAGCTTCATTGCTAAATTTACACATCTCCCTCGTTATTTGCACTTATCAATTTTAAGCATTTTTTAAACTGTTTTTAATTGTAATGGGCATCTGTGAGCGTCCATTGTTTTGATTGCTCACCTAGGGTAATTCTCAAGTCCCGCTCCCCGGTCCACCACGGCTTCTAAATAGCCGATTGTTATGGAGGGAGCTGGGAAACATAGGCAGGCAAAGCACCACTGGAACCAGCATGCAACGGCCACCATTTCAGGTCAATTGCCGCTCTAGACGCTTTATTCCTGACGGGAAGGTTATTTAAACTCCCACCGAGGCGGACGCGCATCGGACAGGCGCAGACGGGTTTGCCTTTGGCACGCATCTGCGCTCGTGTCGCGCTTAGCGCCAGAAACGCTGGTGGTTTTTCTTCAGACAAAATGACCCTTACAATAGCTTACAATAGAGGCAAGCTCCTGGCACTCTCGAGCAGATCTCCGGAATGTCCTGGCCCAATCTTAGGAGGTCTCTACACATCCACAAGGGACAAGGGTCTAAGGGACAGTTTACCGACCTCACCAGATTCAATCCCCAATTCCACTATACACAATACATAAAAATCTGGAGGTCACTCTAAAAACCATTGAGAAAAGGACAAAGAAAAAGAGACAAAACTACCATAAACCATCTTTCTAAGACCATTGCGAATCAGTCAGATTTCCATCAACTGCCATATAAGGCCAGTGTCATCATTTGGATATCCTTCTTTACTCACCATTCAACCTCTTCAGCACAACAAGAGAGGATATGGTATGAATTTTGCATCGGTCTATGTGACCTTTATATGTAATAACACAGAGGAAAACACCAGTAACCTGCAGTGCTACTGAATCTGCTGATATATCTGAAGGGTATCTCCTCAATTGTGTGATGGAAGATAAATTAAGTGCAGTGCAAGTGACGTGGTGATCTAAAAAGGATATGTGGGATAAAAACCTTTTATTCTAACAACTCTCACAAACCTAATAAAATAATTGCAGAAACGACATTAACCAAATATGTCGCTGCTTGTAAAGAAGTGGTCGACTAGTTTCAGCCTTCAGGGGCTAGTAGCCCAGGCTTTCTTCAGGACCTTTTCTGACATTAAGCTACTGCATATGTGAAAACATACAATAAAACATGTAATTGTGTGCTTATCATATTACCTGCATATAGGCAGAGTGATTGTCACACCTATATGAGTGATTGTCACACACATATGACATAAATTGTAACAGAACATGGCAATAATGGATTTATTTACTCAGTTTCAATTATACACTCATCTCAGCGGTTCGTTTAATAAAAGAAGAAGAAGAACAACAGGTCCACTCACCTGTCCTATATGAGGTATCAACCCCACCTCACCCGGTAACCACACAGGCGTGTGAGACCCCGCCCTGTAAATGAGGTGAATGAGTTTTCAGGTGGGATCAAACTCTTCAAAGTAAGGAGTAGAATACAAAAACGTTTATATAGACCATCACTCTCGATCCCAAACCCAAATAAACAACCCAAACAGGTAGCCTCATCCTGTGGCAAAACCTATAGAGTCCACGGAGTATAGGTTAAAAATGTATATCTATGAGTGCTCTGTGGCACGGTGTTACTACTGATGTATATTTAACACTCATAATGACAATACTAGATTTGTTGTAGTGAACTTGGGTATACGCTATACAGATAGTATCACTCAGAGTGGTTATTAGTTGCTGCCTCTGCATTTGTAAAAAACGCTGGTGTCACTTATGTAGAGAGTGACCTACTGCGTATCTCATGGTATCTGCCAAAGTCGACTTACATGGGAAAAGTTACATATATATTTGTTTGTCTGTTTTACACGTTGGCAAACGACTGAACAGACCCACCTTCCTATCAAAGCCTAACTTAAAGATGTGTGTCATTGAATGTCCTATGAATGAATGAATGAAACAGTTCTTATAATGCGCAGACTTAGCCCAATGGGCGTCAAGGCGCCTAAGTCAAATGCAGAAGCTAGCACCCTCCTAAGTCCTATTCTCTCATAAGTAGGCCCTCTTGAAGAAGTAGGTTTTGAGAGCTTTTTTAAACGATTCGATGGAAGGGAGAGTTTTTATTTCAAGGGGGAGGGAGTTCCAAAGCTGAGGAGCCACCACGCAGAAAGCTCTGGCTCCCCATCTAGCAAGTCTGACACGGGGAACAACCAATTGACAAAGTCCCGCAGAGCGAAGGCTTCTTGTGGGGACGTAGCGCAGTAAAAGAGAACCAATGACACTGGAGGAGCCATCCTTCAGTGCTCTGTGGGTCAAACAGAGGGTTTTGAATGCGATTCTGTGCTGCACCGGAAGCCAATGGAGCTCCTTCCTGGCTAAGGTAGCAGAGGAGGCTTTCGGGAGATCCAAGACAAATCGTGCTGCAGCATTCTGCAAAATCTGCAAACGATGTATCAGGCTTTTATTGGTTTCCATGTACAGGGAGTTACAGTAGTCTAGCCTCGAGCCTACCAGGGCGACTGCAACCTGTTTGCGCGCTTGGGAGGAGAGGTATCCACGGATTTTATTGAGTGTCTTGATCACACCTGAACAGGTGGCCACGGTCCTGTTGACTTGCAGGGACATAGAGAGCAAGGTGTCAAATAGTACACCAAGATTTCTGGCAGATTGGGAGGGAGTGGGGCAGATGCCAAGAGAGGAGGGCCACCACTCATTCGACCACAGATCTTGGTCCTTCCCAAAGATCAGCACCTCCGTTTTTTCGCCGTTCAGTTTGAGGGAATTTATAGTCATCCAGTCTGCCACATACTGCATGCAGACCCTGAAACTGGCGGCAGATGTTCTAACAGAGGTGTGAGCTAGTGATATCATGATCTGGGTATCATCTGCGTAGGATACCACCTCCATCCCCTGAGATTTAACTAGTCTTGCCAGGGGGGCCACATAGATGTTAAACAGGGTCGGACTTAAGGCCGACCCTTGTGGCACCCCACACTGCAATGACTTAGCAGGGGAGAGGTGGTTCCCAAGCATCACTCTCTGCTCCCTTTCAGTCAAAAAGGAATTTAGGAGGCTCAGAGCCGGTCCCATCACTCCAGCTTCCCTCAGCCGAGATGTCAGAATGGCGGGGGACAGGGTGTCGAACGCGGCCGTGAGGTCTAACAACACCAGAACCGTGGTTTGGCCAAAGTCCACTTTGCGTCGGATGTTATCGACTATAACACGGTGTTGTTGCTAATGTATATATAGCTCTCATAAAACCACTTTAAGGTTCGTTGTAGTAGACTATGGTATATACTATGCAGTGTCTCTATTAGTCATTGCTGTCTATGCACTATTCAAAAAATTATGGTGTCATCTTTGTAGAAAGTGACCTGTCTCGTGGTATCTACCAAGAACACTCTCTTTGAAAAAATCTGTTTATCAGTGTACTCGACGAAACACGGATAAACTGACCCATCTTCCCACAGTTAGAAGTCATCTCCGCTGCTGCGCGTTGGACTTAACGTCATGCACACAAAGTCCAGAAAAAGAGATCCTCACTAACAGAACCGCCTTGCGCATTAGTGCTAGCGCAAAGTATTTTGCATTTAAAGCCTACACAATGTCTCTCCCCTATCCGTCGGTGCCTCGGGCTCCACCTTATTGTGTGGGAGGTCCCAAGGCACCATCTTGTTGATCCTTTTAGCGCATCTGCTCACCGTGCAATGTCACTGTCAGGCGACGGACTACAGGATGACGTCAGACTCGATGGTCCTGTAGTTCGATCGCAAATCGAGCTACACTGTACTGTTAAGTGTTTTGTAAATCTACAAGAATCCTGATATTAATGTTTAGGAAATATAGCCCGCGATAATAAAATTATGTTTTGTGTCAAACTTCACACTATCCAAGGTCATGTTTAAGTTAACCTGGTCCACCATGATGATTTTAATTAGATTTTAAAAGAGCTCTTTCCTAGTGCATGACTGCTACATGTAATCTATAATGCTGCACGGCATTCTTGTTCCACTAGACACTCCCTGCTGTGCTATTAGGTTCAGAATATGATTAAATTGCTGGTGGGATTGGTTGATCTATCAACCCATTTATGTAGTTGTCAATCTTGATATAATGAGAATGATGCAATCTAATAGTTATGATGGTTCCTTACCACTATTCTTTCTCATATTGAAGGATAGTCTTTGAAGGAAACGGAAAAGGAAAGAAAGCAAAATTGGCATGTCCTGGGTCAGAAATTATTCTTTTGAGTGGTTAACTCTCATCCTGCAGCAATCTAAAATTGGCCAGCGGGGTAAGATATTTGTTTGTATTTGAGTACCACCGGAAATAAATTGACTAGTACTGCTTAGATGTATCACAACAGGTCCACTGAATTGTGTCATTCAGGCCTTTGGTGTCACTGCTTAGTTTGAGCACCCATTTCTGTTCTCTGATAAAAAGGAACTTTGCTCTGTCACTCACATGTGATGGTATGTAAGGTTTCTCTAGGACTGTCCAGGAAAAGCTCTCATATGGATGGTTAAATTCTACGAAATATCTTGTTAATTTTGTGTTGGTCTTTCTGCAATGGAAAGTACTTTTGTGCTCTAGTATCTGTTGTTTCACCAATCCTAAGAGGCACAAAGAATACGAGGAAGCAGATCTGTCAATACTGCGACCTCAGGCTCTCAGACATCAAGTGTAAGCGCTATACTAAGCATGCCCCTACCAATATATAAGGATCATTCTGTACAACCAGGGAATAAGTCACTGCATATAAGATAAAATCATCCCAAGGATTGTTATGTGCACTACTAAATGCACGTTCACTAATCAAACATCAATTAAAATGTAATCAATTTGTTGACTCCCATGCCATGGATTGAATATTTGTCACAGAAACCTGGGCAGATGAGGCATCAGGTCCCGACTTGGTGACTGCAGTCCCACAAGGATTTGCGATAACCAGAAGGGATCGCCCTGGCAGAAAAGGAGGAGGACTAGCAATAATTTACAGAAACCACCTAAAAACATCCTTCAAAGACACCACATTAGACAAGGAAGCAGAGGTGCTTCTGTTTAAAATGTCAGTCAGCCATGTTTACTCATTTAATGGAACACTGGTCTACCGACCGCCAGGCTCAAGAACACATTTTCTACACACCATGAGCCAACTTCTGGAATTGAAAATAAAATCTCAGAACTTTACCATTCTGGGTGATTTTAATTTCCATTTAGATAATTCCGTTGTTAATGACTCTAAGGACCTCCTTGACTTAATGACAAGTACAGGTCTGGAGCAAATGGTGACTGGCACAACCCACTGAGCAGGCCACCTCCTAGAAGCTATATTTACAGACTGTGCATTGCTGAAATATAATAATACCATAAAACTTCACTGGACGGACCATGAAGCAGTGAAGTTTACCCTCACCCCTCATCCACCCATGATCACTCAACATGTTCCTGTGAGCAGTATATCAAGCTATCAATGGAATAAGCTAGATAGTAGGGACTCTTCTACACAGCTGAATAAAAACAAGCCATGCTTTAGAAAAGACCCTAATGCTGCCTCTGCACAATACCATCACTGGATAGCTGCAGCAGCCAGCACCACTGTCCCTCATAGAACAGGGAAAATCAGCAGGACAGGACCAACTGAACCTTGGTTCTTTAAAGAACTAAAGATCTCAAGAAGACAATGTCGCAGTTACAAAAGACGCTGGCAAAAACATTATGATCCTAAAGACAAGGAAATATTGAAGTTAACTCTTCAATATTATACAAAATACAAAGAGCTGATTAAAAAATGAAAATCAGCTATTTCTCGGAAAAAATTAAGGGAGCAAAAAATAACTCAAAGGAACTTTTTTCAACAGTGCTGAAACTTAGTCAAATACGTGAGACTAATAATGACACAAGAGACCAAAGGTTTTGTGATACACTGGCCTCCTTGTTCCATAAGAAAGTTAGTACCATCTACGATACCTTTGTCCTAAGACCAGTCAATTCCCAGGGTTCCCAACCTGTCATCACATGTGCTACCCCAGCCCAGCCCACTTCGGTAACCAATATCACTGAATCTCGTTTCTCTAATTTTACACCACTCCATCATGAACAAACATCAAAGCTTCGAATAGCAACAAAATCCGTCTCCCCCCTCGAGCCCTACCCCCCACGAATAACACATCTGTTAGTGGAGTCAATTGACGTGCCACTCACAGAAGTCCTCAATTCGGACATAGAAATAGGGATCTTCCCCATAATATGGAAGAAAACATCAATTTCACCCCTGTTGAAGAAATCTAACCTTGATAAAACTGAAGCAGAAAACTATCGACCTATATCCCGGCTACCCTTACCCGGCAAAAGTACTAGAGAAACATATGAATCAGGAACTGACAGTTCTCATCGTGAACAATCACATTTTGGATCCCACTCATTACGGCTTTAGAGCCCGACACAGCACTGAACTGGCATTGATTACTGCAACGGAGGAAGTCAGATTGGCGGTCAATAACGGAGGATCTGCAGTCCTAGTACTATTAGATCTATCGGCCGCCTTTGATACGGTGGACCACGGCATTCTTATTCAGCAGCTCCAGGCAGCCAGAGTAGAAAACCTAACATTAGCACTGCTTAGATCCTTCCTGCTAAACCGAGAACAATTTGTCGAAATAGGTCGCTAGAAATCAAAATGTTTTCAGCTTCCTTGTGGGGTGCTACAAGGCTCATCATTGAGCCCCACACTTTTTAACTTGTACATTGTTCCTCTTGCACGTCTGATCAAATCCCATGGGTTTGAATTGGTGTCATACGCGGATGACACCCAAATTATAGTATCAATCGCTAGTAACAATCCAAAAATAGCTCAGAATTTTAAGGAGTACATGAGATGTGTCAGCTCATGGATGGCCGAGAACTGCCTTAAGCTAAACTCCGACAAAACCGAGGTACTTCTCTTTGGGAAAAACTCTTCCTTTTGGTCCTCAGAATGGTGGCCAGCAGAGCTGGGGACCCTCCCAGCGCCAGTTAGTAAGGCAAGAATTCTAGAAATCATCATAGACACCACCCTTTCCTTTCAACACCAGGTAAACAAGCTCACTGCTGACTGTGTTTGTCCAGGTCTGCTCTACTCTGCTCTAGTTTAGGCAGACTATTGGTTTGACTATTGAAGTGGTAATTTAAGTTGCTTGCCCAGGTATCCTGAAAAATATAGGAGGAAAGTCCTCCATGATGCGGGTGAATAATTGTGTTTACTGATTTCCAGAAGCGTTCACTGGCATTTGCTTTATAGTGTACAATAATTTTGCCCAAATGTCTTGTTCTTTAGTTTGATTCTTAGTTGCGACACGGATGAAAGGAGCAGTGTATTCCCTGGATTGTGTCGCAGAGATCTTACAAAGCCGTCTATCGTTCTCTTAAGGTTTTTATTTGCACTCTTTGAGCCTTAGTTATCTTTTCCTCTTGAGGGAACCGGAGAACTCCTCATTTTTATTTCTGTAGCCTTTAAACTGCTAAGGTTAGTGGTGAAGCCTTCCCAGGTTTGTATCAGGTATTTTTCAAATGGTTGATAGAGTAAAAGATTGATTGCTGTGTCTGTTAAGGACTCTATGCTTTCTGCTGTGTACTTAATCCTCTTATAATTTATTGTGTAGCTTGAGCCTGTGCAGGGCAAAATGTATGCCAGACGGAGCAGTTGCTGCTAATGAGATTACTTGTGGACTGTGATCGCTGTCCCCCCTGTCTCCCATTCTGAAGCCTGTTACGTATGAGAACAGCGAGAGACTAACAAGCGTATGGCCTAAAATCGAGCTTGTTAGTTCTGTGTAATAGCTTGCCACTGGAGGAGTGTCATCGGCTGATCGTCCATTTAGGCCCTGCAATTAAGATGTTCTAATTCTTCCAATAAGAATCTGTTTTCCCTATTAGGCCTCCCATGCATAAAGGTTCCTTGTGTTGGTATGTTGTAGTTTGAGGATTAGAGGCAGACGTTAATGTCATTGGATGATTTCATTAAATGTTGATTCAAGTCACGAGATAGTATAAGGTTTGGAATTTCGGCGCTGCCAAGATAAGTAGTTATTTGATCAGTTAACTTGGCTGAATCGCTTGCTTTCCGTTTTGTCATTCTTCCTTAGAAAAACTGTATTTTAGTTGGACAACATAAACATCAAAACTGTTTGAGACTGAGTCCTTTCATGCCATCAGGATATGTTGGCCTAAGTCCTCGCTAGCTCTTAGTGCACCATCCATACCCCTAACTTGGCATGGTAACAGGCGGTTTGTGCAACCTCAGAACTTGACAACTCTGACTCCCCAAGAAAATTGTGGAAATAGTTCTAGAAAATTTTTTGTTTGGTAACTTGTGCATACCAAAAGAGATCCATAAGAAATGCATAAAGTGCTATTTCAATTTGTATTGAAGTTCTACAATTCTTTTGTAAAATTAGTGCACTGCTATAATTAATAAAAAGAAACAAGACTGAGTAGTCAGAATTAAGAGAATGGGAAAGAAGATGAACAATTCAACCATTGTGCTGGTACATAGAGTAAATGCTTGCAGATAGGCGTAATGCTATGTATGCTTCTACCTACCTAGCGCTCCCTATCCTAGTGTCCTTTGGGCGGGTGAATCTGCCAGCATCCCTGTAGTGTGATCTAACTCCCTGTGGGTAAGTGTCATCAGGGAGCCCGCCAGAGCTGGGCATTATCCCTTTCAGGAGGTAAACAGGATTCAGCTCGGCTAGAATTCTGGTATGGGTTGGCCTTGACAGTGTCAGCTAAATGCTCTACTGACTAATCAAAAGAGTGATGTCGTTTATATAATAAAACTCACCCATGTTGCCATGTTAAAGCCCCAGCCATGTTGTCTTATTGTTTCAACCCTGACAAAGCTGTCACTGAGCGAACAATTATAAACAACATAATTTTGCACACTGAACTTTAGCTTTCATACAGAATGTTTAAGGCTCAGAAAATGTACCTACAAAGATGTCTAAATGTTATTTCGTGGAAACATTATCCATACCAGCATGCAAACAAAAAGTGTATCAAATGTCAACATTCAAGAAAAAATGTCAAGTTTAAACATAAACAGGTACAATGGTGGTGTTCCTGCCCGGGCCTAATGTGACAACGACATCACACACATCCTTTGCAGTGAACTCCTTTAGGTGAGAAAAGAGATGGAAGGTGCAGTCGCCCAGGATCCTCCAAAAAACGGATTTCTGAGAGTACTCTCCCTAGGCATAAGGTTGAAAGGTCTTGGAGAAGCACTAGGCAGTGATCAAAGATTTCCTGAGTCCCAATCCTGGCAGAATTCCCACCAAAATGCAACCCTCTTTTTCAGAACCTCCTGTTTCAACTAAGGGCCTGATTACGATGCGGTTAGGAAAGCATTCCCGCCTTGGGCCTGATTACAATGTGGTTAGGAAGGCCTCCTAACGTAATTTGCTCCTTCTGAATTGGATCGGGAACGTGTGTTCCCTACTGAGGGCCAGAATACGCGGTTAGGAACATAGGCTCCCATAGAAGTCATGGGAGTCCAAACAAATCATATCTAGAAGCATCCGGATGCATCAGTCTCGGTCTGTCGGACTTTCCTGATCCGAGTTGGTCAGAAACCATTTCCAAACCAATTCGATTGGGAAGATTTCCTAACTGCATCATAATCGGGCCCATAGTGCAAATTCTCCCAGGGGCTTCAAAATGGCAGAAGTCTGGCTGCATTCTCAGGAGCTCTGAATCTCCATAGTCTGTTTGGCCGTTGGAGGCATGTGTCTGTGGCAGAGACAGAGTAGTATTCACTGTATTCACACAACTCTAAATGAGGTGGGGGACCTTCAGTTTGGCAGCGAGGATACCATGTCACTGTTGCAATGGAGTACCCTCGCTACCAAACTCTAAATTGGGAACTAAGGGCCAGATGTAGGTAATTCTGTTTTACCGATTCATAAATACCGAATTTTACCGATTCGGTATTTATGAATCGGTAAAATAGAAGGGGGGAGATGTAGGTAGAATCGGTAATTGAATTACCGATTCTGTAGGAATCGGTATTTACCGAATCGGTAAATACCGATTCAGTAATGCCCATTGATTTCTATGGGCATTGAAGCCCATAGGAATCAATGGGCATTACCGAATCGGTATTTACCGATTCGGTAAATACTGAAAGTTGCAAGGGTGCAGGGGGTGTCACTTTGACACCCTCTAGCACCCCGAATTTAGGCATGTGTGCCATGTGGCACACAGACAGGCCCTAAGGGCATGTCTGTCTGTCACATGGCATAGATGTGCATGCACACATGTGCATGCACACCTGGATTCGGTATTTTACCACCCAATTGGATTGGGTGGTAAAATACCGATTCTGAAAGGCCTGTGGGACTCAGAAGAGTCCCACCTACATCTGCAAGTTACCGAATCGGTAAAAATACCGATTCGGTATTTTACTGATTCGGAAAATTTACCGAATCGGTAAATTTACCGAATCGGTAAAATAGGGCCCCTACATGCCAATTACTGAATACTGGTCGGTAATGGCCGAAATCGTCTGTTACCGACTGGTATTTCGGCTCCTACATCTGGCCCCAAGTCCTTGAAACCTTCTCTATCTTGCATCTGAGCTTTAAAAGTACTTCAAAGAGTTAGACCTGCAAGGCTTTTGCAGATCTAGGGAGATAAAGACATGCTGGGAATTTTTGAAAAATAAGTAGGTGAATAGTTAGGAGTGTACTTTAGCTGAATGCTTGCGAGGAGGGTGATTGAGCATACTTACATCTGTCACTTCCCTCTTTCATGTATTAACTGATACCATAGAAATTGTTCCTAGCAATTGGCGTGTTTGGGAAAGACCATGAGGGTGATTTTAAGTTACTGAAAAAGTTTGGTCTTGGGGGATTTTGTATTCTCTTGCTGACGTTTCCCTCACAGCCACCTCTCCTAGCCAACAGGACCTCTCCAACCACCTCCCCTCATTTCCCCCAAACCTCCTACACTCCTATGACACCTCACAGTCCTCCCCTCTCCTTCATCCCCATCGTCTTGTTCCGCACCCATCCCCCCTAAACATGTCCTAAATTCCTTTCCTTCGTGCAATGCCAACGAGGACAACCAACCCCAGCTCTCAACCTCCACCTTTCCCCACCTGTGAACCCTATACCTCAACTCTCCTCCTGTCCTCCCACATCTCCCTGCCTCCCACCACATACACCACCCCCTCTTTTTGCCATCCAGACACCCAACCTTCCATGCTCTGCACTACTCTCTCTTGAAAATAAGCTATGCTCTCTTATCACCTCCATCTCCCAGCTTGGAGTTTCCATTTCACTTTTAAGCTCTAAGACTTCAACTTTCCCATTCTCATCAACTCCTCTGGAAAACGCTCACCCTCCCACGAGATGCACCTCACACCATTATAGCCAAGCATAACCTGTCATCTGCAAACATTGCTCACTCACACAAGCCCTTGAACGCCACCCTTCTTCAACCAGCATCTCTGAGTAACCCAATTACCTACCCTATTCCAACCATCTCCGCTGTCAGAACCAAGCATCCACCTAAACCCTCCCGTGCACCCCCATATAGATATAATATCCCTATCACCCTTCTTAGCCCAAGTGCCCCCGTCCCCAAAACAGTCTCGACAGAACTGCGATGCCTGCTCCACAAATGCTGATCTGCAATAAAACACAAACTCGAAATCTCTAAAACCATCACCCTTCACAATATTTGTAGGAAGGTACATCCTGACTATGGTTGCCCCCAACTTTTTGCCCTGTGTTTTAGCTGGTTTTTGACATAGTCGACCTGGGATCCTGCCAATCAGGACCCCAGGCCTACTGCTCTCTCTTTAAAATGGATTCCATGTACCTTAGGTGCATTTCCAATTGGTACTGGGCCACCTTATCAGACCCCGTAACGCAGGGCATAGGTGTACCCAGGGCCGCCAGGGGCTGCAGCATGTATTATGCCACCCCTGGCTGGCCTCCTAAATTTGACACAACTGGCTGCATGACAGCTGGGGCGAAGTCGTGTAATCACCCTTTGCTTTAGATATAGTAGCCCTATATCTAACCATACAATGGACACCCGAGTTCCTATCAGTCACTCCTATGGCAGGCCTTGACAATCCTGAAGGCAGAGTGCGTGGGCTCATGTGAACTGTGTTCTGGCCCGAGCCGAGCCCGGTTGCAGCTTGCGGAATCAAGACCCAATGGCTGTTCCATGATAACGCGTACCACATCGGTAACTTCGGTGTCGCGCTATCAAGGCATGTCGAGTAAGGTGTCATACGAATCGGGATGCTGCCCTCTCACCAACTCTGGCAACGAGGTTAGCATTCCGCCCTTCTAGAGGGACACGACATGTACGTAACTGTGAACCCCGGTTAAAGTTAACTAAAGCCTCAGCTCCACAAAATGGATGCTGCCACCACAGACACGAGTCTGACCTCCTGCTGCTGGGAGTCCTCCCAGCGAGGAGCGCTTGGACAAAGGGTTTCCTGTCGAGGGCGGTGTTCGCACCGTCCCAGACAGGGTTTGTGTATTCTGGGTAGGTAGGGCTTTTGCGAGAAGGTGACTGCGGAGTGGCACCCCGGTGCTCACTACGCATCTGCCGGTTAGAACCAGTTCCAGGGGCAACAGCCCTGGCCTGGGGAAAGTCCGGCAGGGGAGAGGGGTGTAACTACCCCCCTTCCTGGTCCCACCCTTAGGGCAGGACCTAGTCATGTACCCACCCCTTTCTTTAGGATAAAGACCGGAGCGGGGACCCTGCCAAATTAGATCATCTTTGAATCAAGAACTACTTTCTACGAAAGGACATTCAAGACTCTTCTCAAGATTTCTCCCTTGTGACTAAGGAGTAGTCACCCTGCATCAGCGGGCACCATCTAAGAACTCTGCGGTTTGCTGTAAGTCCTTCCTCAAGGAATCCGACGGCCCAGCTTGACGAGAACCGGCTTCCCTGGCACCTCTGACCTCTACCCACGTCATCAGCTCAGCTGTGATCTGTGGGTGCGACGAGACCTCGAGGGACCGGCCATCATCAGAACCTGCACGCTCTTAACCAGCACGACCATCGAAGCAATTCTCTGGTGAGTGCTCTGGGGTCCGAGAAGCCCCGACCCTGAGCCGCTCCAGCACCGAAGTGCAGTCTCCCAGCATCTCCACGATCTGCGTGGGGCCCTTCTGCTCGCTGCTCAGCACGTTGTCTGGTCACTAGCCGCTGGCTTGTGCCCTTCTGTGACGACATCCGACAATCAACACTGCTGGTCTGGTTGCTCCAGACTGGCCCTTGCTTCCATCTTTCCGAGAAGCACCCCGGACCCTCCTGGTCCACTCAAGACGCCATCTTAGGCCCACCACGTGGCCCTGAGATCTGCCAAGGCTTGTTGCCCCATCCTAGGCCCAGCGACGCCGACAGCATCATCCTTCGTGGGACAGCTCGCACCTCCACCGTGGTCGCCGACAACGCCTCCTGGTCCGTGAGACTGCAGAGCCTAGCGTCGCCCACTCACCTGGTCGAGGTGACGGCCAACCGGTGCCTTCCTGGTACCCTCTGACTACTGGCTAGTAGTACGAACTTGGTCCCCTCTGCTTTCAGGTATCATCAATCTCTGATCCAGGCTTGGATCTCTACGAACTATTCATCACTGGTCGCCGGCCAGCAACTCCTTTTCTTCCGGCTCCTGGCTCGTCAGCGAAGACCCCGACGCCTGTAAGACTTGTGCAGCCGCAGCCCTCGTGGCTAGGTAACTCGGCATTTCGGTGCCTGCATAGCCTCTTTACTCTAGGGTCCTGAGTCCCTCGCTTCCGACTTACCTTATCGGGTCCGCCCGAGACCTTAAACTTTCCGTGTCCTCGGACACTTGTTTTAATTGTGCACTTGAAGTATTCTCCTAAGAGATTTGGTTTGTGCTTAGTACCCTGTCCTCATAAAGAGTACAGGGCTGTTGTGAATCTTAATAAATATCCTGTTTATTTTCATAACACTTGTGTGGTGTCCTTTCACTTGGTGTTCAAGGGGTACATGTGTGGTAAACAGCTGGCTTAACACGCCCTCTCGAGTCTTTAGCCTTAGACTGCTCGTATCCACGCTACTAGGATAGCTGGTCTTTAGGTTGACTTACAACCAATCATCATAAGGGTCGTTTGGAACGATACATAGCGGTCGCTAGAATAGCGAACGCTGCATATCGGGCCAACTTCTCACATTGGTGAGCAGCGGTTGGGATTTGAGCTTGCTGTTGTTTTACCACACGTATCCTAAGAATATCTTGTTGAAAGATCACATAAGTACTGTTAGTACATATAACTAAAGCTTAGAATACTCTGAGTTCTACTGAACCAGCTGTTGCAGCTCCTCAAGGCTTAGCACACCTTGGCTGCAACTCTTAGCAAGGGATCAGTAGGTAAACACGGTATAGAGACAAAATATCGACTCCAAAATATCGACTGGACATAATATCGAGTTTTAAATATAGACTGGACAAAATATCGACTGGACATAATATCGACTACAAAAATATTGTTTTTCAGGTAAGTGAAGTAATATCGACTGTATAAAATATAGATAGCAAAAATATCGATTTTTTAATAATATATAATATTTTATAGTGTATTTTTATGTAATAATATGTGTGAATAGTGTGTATTAATGTTATAAAATATTTTATTACATGAATTTTGTTTTGATAATAATTGCGTAATGTAATTCTGTAGCGGGTTGTGGGTTTATAGGGGAATAGGGTGGGAAGTAATTTAATAATAATTAATTAATTAATATATGTTTGTTAATATTTTTAATTAATAATTAATTGATAATTAATTAATATTAATTAGTTAATTAATTAATATAATTTTGAATATATTTTCTATTAGTAAATAATTGTTAATTAATTAATTGTAATTAGTTAATTACATTAATTAGAGTACATTTTTTATATATATAATTTTGTGTTATTTTTAAGTAATTAATTTTGATAAAATAATATTAATTATTAAAATAATTACACCTAATGTTGTAATATATTTACTTTATTGTTATTGTTAATTAATAATTAATTGGTAATTAAATAATATTGATAAATTTTGGGTAAAGGAGCATTTTTAGGGTTCAGGGTCAGTTTTCAGTTCATGGGTAAAGGGGTATTTTTAGGGTTCAGGGTCAGTTTTCAGTTCATGGGTAAAGGGGTATTTTTAGGGTTCAGGGTCAGTTTTCAGGTCATGGGTAAAGGGGTATTTTTAGGGTTCAGGGTCAGTTTTCAGGTCATGGATAAAGGGGTATTTTTAGGGTTCAGGGTCAGTTTTCAGGTCATGGGTAAAGGGGTATTTTTAGGGTTCAGGGTCAGTTTTCAGGTCATGGGTAAAGGGGTATTTTTAGGGTTCAGGGTCAGTTTTCAGGTCATGGGTAAAGGGGTATTTTTAGAGTTCAGGGTCAGTTTTCAGGTCATGGGTAAAGGGGTATTTTTAGGGTTCAGGGTCAGTTTTCAGTTCATGGGTAAAGGGGTATTTTTAGGGTTCAGGGTCAGTTTTCAGGTCATGGGTAAAGGGGTATTTTTAGGGTTCAGGGTCAGTTTTCAGGTCATGGGTAAAGGGGTATTTTTAGGGTTCAGGGTCAGTTTTGGGTTTTTGGGTAAAGGGGTATTTTTAGGGTTCAGGGTCAGTTTGGGGTTTTTGGGTAAAGGGGTATTTTTAGGGTTCAGGGTCAACAAATAAGATTTTAAAAAATTATTTTTATTATTTTTATTTATTATTTTATTATTATAATTTAATTTAAGTCGTTTTAAGTATATTTTAGTAATTAAAATTTAATATTAATTTAATTTAACACTGTTTTTAATAAAGTCGATATTTTTTACATCTATATTTTTGTTAACGATATTTTGTACTCGATATTTTTGTACTTACCTGTTTGTAGATACAAAGTCGATATTTTGACTGTCGATATTTTGTCCACGATATTTTGGCAAGTCGATATTTTGTCAGTCGATATTATTTCAGTGATCCGGTAAACACATAGTGTAGGTAGGTGCATCACTTACACCACACTAGAAACAGTATGTCGGACAAAGGAGGAAACTCTGAGTCTCCCCTTGTGTCAGTTGACCCTCCACAGGTCATCCCTTCAAGATATACTGTGCTGAGCTTCAAGGAGTTAAGACAAGTGTGTCACTCCAGGAAGATCAAGCAGGGGTCTAACCCCACAACGTCCTTTCTGATTGGTCTCTTGGAGACTTATGATGCCAGAAAAGCTGAGATCCTTCCCAGCTCTTCTAATCCAGAAGGAGACATGCCTCCCCTCGAGGGAACCAGAGACGATCCTGACCTCATCCACCTCGCAACTGAGAACGAAGATGTGGAGGATGATGAGGATGAGGATCCCTCTGGGGATGAGGCAGATAAGGGACAGGTAGAAGTCGTTAGACTAAGCAAGTCCAACTTAAGCAAACATGACAGTGGTACTGGGGGACCCCTGGGGCCGCTATCAGGTCAGCTTAACATTGGGAATGGACGAGCCAGATCTCTGTCAAGAGACTCTGGCAGATCCCTTCGAACCAATGGCTCTCTCAACTCTTCTCACAGAGGAATGTCTTCCCCTAAGAGGAGAGTGTATGAAGCTGAAGAAAGGGCAATCAAACTGAGGATTGAAAGGGAAGAACTTGCCCTGGCCAAAGAGAGACTTGCCCTTGCTAGAGAGCAAGAATTATGTGGGCTACAGCCCACTGGTGGCAGCAATATACCTAGCAATAGGGAAAGGAGTTTTGATAAAAAGCACCTGAATAAGATAGTGCCCCCCTTTAAAGAAGGGGATGACATCCACAAATGGATTACTGCTTTGGAGAGAGCCTGCACTGTGCAGGGTGTTCCCCAAAGTCAGTGGGCAGCGATCTTGTGGCTCTCCTTTGATGGTAAAGGTAGAGATAAGCTCCTCACCACAAGGGTGGAGGATGCTAACAATTACCAAATCTTGAAGAATACACTGGTTGATGGGTTCGGTTTAACCACTGAACAATACAGGATGCTGTTCAGAGACACCCCGAAAACTCAGTCTCAAGATTGGACTGACTTTGTTGATTGTGCCACTAAGGCTTTTGAAGGCTGGCTACTGGGTAGTAAGGTTACTGATTTTAAAGGATTGTATAATCTAATTATGAGGGAGCAAATCTTAAATAATTGTCAGAACCAGTTATTACACCAGCACCTGGTAGACTCTGATCTGACCTCTCCACAAGAATTGGGTAAGAGGGCAGACAAATGGGTCAGAACCAGGGTCAGGCCTAAAAACCAGGGTGGTGACCAGAAAAAGGAATCAACCAAGCCTCAAGAGAAGGGTGGGGATAAATCCACAGAGAAGACTTCCCAAGGGCCCCAAAACTCCAACAAGGGTGGTGGGTCCCAGAACACTCCTTCAGAACAGAAGAAACCTTATTGCCATACCTGTAAACAGGTGGGCCATTACAAAAGTGATGCCAAGTGCCCTAAAAATAGCAATAAGGAAAACATACCCCCAAGTAACACTCCCAGACCTCCTGTTACCACTAGTGGTAATCCCCCACGTGGTGGGAGTGCCCCCAAGAATGTGGTGGGCATTACTTTGGGCAATCAGGAGGACTATGGCCTAGCCAGGTTCCCTAACCACACTCTTGTCTGTGAGACTGGCATGGGGTTTGCCAACTTCACTACTGGACCCCACATTTTGGGAAAGTATAGACAAGAAGTTTTAGTGAATGGTCAGAAAGTTGAGGCATTCAGAGACACAGGGGCCAGCCTCACCATGGTGAGTGACCATCTGGTCCCCTCTGCTCAACTGACCCCTGGTTTTACTTATCAGGTGACAGACATTCATGGAGTGAAGAGAAGGCATCCCATGGCAGTAGTCAAGCTCAGCTGGGGTAATGTCACAGGGCCCATGAGAGTGGCAGTGACAGATAACCTACCTGTAGATTGCTTACTGGGGAATGACCTGGAACTCTCAGCATGGGCTGAGGTGGAACAAGAAACTCATTCCAGAATGATAGGCCTATCCAGACAGGTTAGTGGGGCAGTAATAGCTACAGCCCCAGTCCAAGCATCATTCCTCCCTGAAAAGGTTGGAAGGGCAGTGGTAGCCACTGCCCCGGCTCAGACAGACTTTCCAGAGCAGGATAGGAGGGCTGTGACAGTCACAGCCCAAACACAGACTGAGTGCCCGCCTGAAAAGGTTGGCAAGGTTGAAATGGTCTCAGCCTCTACTCAGACAGATAGTGAGGTTGTGAAGCCTGAAACAATGGATCACTCCACTCAAACAGAGAGCATTGAGGAGGAAGAAGAGTCTTCCCCCTCCCAGACACTAGGTGAGAGCCAGCCTCCTCAGGGAACTGACTCTACCCCTATTGAAGGAACTGCCCCAGAGGTAGTCAGGCCTAGCCTGGCAGAGCCCCTGATGACAGTGGACCCTTCCCAGGTGGGACCCAGTCTGGAGCAGGTAACCTGCACCTCTCTACCCTGTCTCAGTCAGCCCAGGGCTGAAGAGATTAGGGAGGCCAGTGGTGGACCCCAAAGGGCCCCCTGTCCAAAAGAACCCCTTAATCAGCAGATTAGGATCACTGAAGCTGGTAAACCTAGCCAAGTGAAAATAGAACAGACTCCTGAGGGATCCCCCTTAAAAGTAGTTAGGGAACTCCCACAGCTGGACACTGTTGGGCACCGCCAAACATGGGGCCTAAAAACCCCAGACCTGACTTGTCCCTCCAGTAAGCCAAACAGAGGGACTCAGCCTCCAGCTTTAGGTAGCCAGAGGCTGACCCTGAGAGCTCAGTGCATCTCAGCTAAAGAAAGGAAGGCACACATGATGAATGGTGATTGGAGGAAGTTGAGCCCAAAGGTAGAGAAGCCTCACTTCAGTACTCCATCCCAGCATCAGCCTTCTTCTTTCCCAAGACACACCAGAGACAGAGATTCCCTATGGTGGAGACCCTCAGATACCCTTAGGGTGAGGGGTTGCCTAGTGGACCATGACACAGGGGGAAACCAAGCCAGAGCTGGTCCTTCCTTATATGGCCACTTAGGTAATAGAGGCTTACCTGGACAAGGATAGCCTTATCTCCTTTCGTTTGGGGGGGGGGGTTGTGTTGGAAGGTACATCCTGACTATGGTTGCCCCCAACTTTTTGCCCTGTGTTTTAGCTGGTTTTTGACATAGTCGACCTGGGATCCTGCCAATCAGGACCCCAGGCCTACTGCTCTCTCTTTAAAATGGATTCCATGTACCTTAGGTGCATTTCCAATTGGTACTGGGCCACCTTATCAGACCCCGTAACGCAGGGCATAGGTGTACCCAGGGCCGCCAGGGGCTGCAGCATGTATTATGCCACCCCTGGCTGGCCTCCTAAATTTGACACAACTGGCTGCATGACAGCTGGGGCGAAGTCGTGTAATCACCCTTTGCTTTAGATATAGTAGCCCTATATCTAACCATACAATGGACACCCGAGTTCCTATCAGTCACTCCTATGGCAGGCCTTAACAATCCTGAAGGCAGAGTGCGTGGGCTTGTGTGAACTGTGTTCTGGCCCGAGCTGAGCCCGGTTGCAGCTTGCGGAATCAAGACCCAATGGCTGTTCCATGATAACGCGTACCACATCGGTAACTTCGGTGTCGCGCTATCAAGGCATGTCGAGTAAGGTGTCATACGAATCGGGATGCTGCCCTCTCACCAACTCTGGCGACGAGGTTAGCATTCCGCCCTTCTAGAGGGACACGACATGTACGTAACTGTGAACCCCGGTTAAAGTTAACTAAAGCCTCAGCTCCACAAAATGGATGCTGCCACCACAGACACGAGTCTGACCTCCTGCTGCTGGGAGTCCTTCCAGCGAGGAGCGCTTGGACAAAGGGTTTCCTGTCGAGGGCGGTGTTCGCACCGTCCCAGACAGGGTTTGTGTATTCTGGGTAGGTAGGGCTTTTGCGAGAAGGTGACTGCGGAGTGGCACCCCGGTGCTCACTACGCATCTGCCGGTTAGAACCAGTTCCAGGGGCACCAGCCCTGGCCTGGGGAAAGTCCGGCAGGGGAGAGGGGTGTAACTACCCCCCTTCCTGGTCCCACCATTAGGGCAGGACCTAGTCATGTACCCACCCCTTTCTTTAGGATAAAGACCGGAGCGGGGACCCTGCCAAATTAGATCATCTTTGAATCAAGAACTACTTTCTACGAAAGGACATTCGAGACTCTTCTCAAGATTTCTCCCTTGTGACTAAGGAGTAGTCACCCTGCATCAGCGGGCACCATCTAAGAACTCTGCGGTTTGCTGTAAGTCCTTCCTCAAGGAATCCGACGGCCCAGCTCGACGAGAACCGGCTTCCCTGGCACCTCTGACCTCTACCCACGTCATCAGCTCAGCTGTGATCTGTGGGTGCGACGAGACCTCGAGGGACCGGCCATCATCAGAACCTGCACGCTCTTAACCAGCACGACCATCGAAGCAATTCTCTGGTGAGTGCTCTGGGGTCCGAGAAGCCCCGACCCTGAGCCGCTCCAGCACCGAAGTGCAGTTTCCCAGCATCTCCACGATCTGCGTGGGGCCCTTCTGCTCGCTGCTCAGCACGTTGTCTGGTCACTAGCCGCTGGCTTGTGCCCTTCTGTGACGACATCCGACAATCAACACTGCTGGTCTGGTTGCTCCAGACTGGCCCTTGCTTCCATCTTTCCGAGAAGCACCCCGGACCCTCCTGGTCCACTCAAGACGCCATCTTAGGCCCACCACGTGGCCCTGAGATCTGCCAAGGCTTGTTGCCCCATCCTGGGCCCAGCAACGCCGACAGCATCATCCTTCGTGGGACAGCTCGCACCTCCACCGTGGTCGCCGACAACGCCTCCTGGTCCGTGAGACTGCAGAGCCTAGCGTCGCCCACTCACCTGGTCGAGGTGACGGCCAACCGGTGCCTTCCTGGTACCCTCTGACTACTGGCTAGTAGTACGAACTTGGTCCCCTCTGCTTTCAGGTATCATCAATCTCTGATCCAGGCTTGGATCTCTACGAACTATTCATCACTGGTCGCCGGCCAGCAACTCCTTTTCTTCCGGCTCCTGGCTCGTCAGCGAAGACCCCGACGCCTGTAAGACTTGTGCAGCCGCAGCCCTCGTGGCTAGGTAACTCGGCATTTCGGTGCCTGCATAGCCTCTTTACTCTAGGGTCCTGAGTCCCTCGCTTCCGACTTACCTTATCGGGTCCGCCCGAGACCTTAAACTTTCCGTGTCCTCGGACACTTGTTTTAATTGTGCACTTGAAGTATTTTCCTAAGAGATTTGGTTTGTGCTTAGTACCCTGTCCTCATAAAGAGTACAGGGCTGTTGTGAATCTTAATAAATATCCTGTTTATTTTCATAACACTTGTGTGGTGTCCTTTCACTTGGTGTTCAAGGGGTACATGTGTGGTAAACAGCTGGCTTAACACGCCCTCTCGAGTCTTTAGCCTTAGACTGCTCGTATCCACGCTACTAGGATAGCTGGTCTTTAGGTTGACTTACAACCAATCATCATAAGGGTCGTTTGGAACGATACATAGCGGTCGCTAGAATAGCGAACGCTGCATATCGGGCCAACTTCTCACAAATGGGCCTGTTTTTCCTAACAGAGACCTGGTTCAACGATACCTCTCAATCTATGTTTGATCTCCTTCTACCCACTGGCTACTCTATTTTCAGGAATGACAGACCTATCAAAGTTGGGGGAGGTGTTGCAGTCATCTTTAGAAACTCCCTTCAACTCAAGGCTTTTCACATCAGCGCCTTCCGCACTTTTTAATGTCTACCTCTTGAGCTTCAACTTCACCACCGCTCACCCCTTAGATTCCATGTCATATACTGCCCATCTGGAAGCGGCCCTTCGTATATGGAGGAACTCACTGACTTCATCAGCGACCAATACGCACAAAGTGACAATCAGACCTTCGTGGGTGACTTCAATCTCCACTGGGGCTCCCTGCAAGACACTTCCGCGAATTTGCTGGCCTCCTTCCTCTCTACAAACGATCGTATCCAACACTGCACAGAATCAACACACTCTAAGGGTTCAATCCTGGACCTTGTTATTTCTAAAGCAGGCATGCTTTCTATCACTACCCCTATTTACGTAGACTGGTCTGACCACCTCCTCATTCCATTCTCTCTTCTCCTAGCACACTCTAGTACTCTTGGCCAACCTAAGAGGGCTACCTCCTGGTTCCGTGACGCTAAAAATATTGACACTGTTTTCCTCTGTGAATCAGCTTTGCTGTCACTTCCAAGGCTTGACCCGAACCTAGATGTTGACGATCTCGCCTCACAATGCCTCTCAGTCCTTGCAGTCGAAATCAATAGCGTCGCTCCTCTCCAAAGCAAAAAGAAAAGGCCCATTCCCTCAGCACCCTGGTTCAGCAAATCCCTATATGAAGAAAAGAAGCACCTAAGACTCCTGGAGAAACAATGAAGGCAAGCACCCTCCACCGATAATTTGGCCACGCTTCGTTCAGCAAGATCAAAGTACCACAAGCACATCTTCCTTGGGAAAGCATCGCACTTTAGAACCCTCCTTGACTCAGCCGAAAATAGCCCCAAAAAACTATTTGATCTCATCAAGAATTCTAACTACTCTCCCCCAACCTCTAAATTGGAGGATTCTACAAAGAAAGCTGCTGAGTTCGCTGTGTTCTTTGACGAAAAAGTGAAATCACTTGTGGTTCAGGTCGCTCATCCTACTCCTCCAGAGGAGCGCAAATCACTAGCCATCTGGCAGAACTTCGACCCCATCTCTGAAGATGTCCTCTTTAAGTGCATCCTTGAAACAAAGCCCTCCAACCACTTGCTCGACCCCATCCCTAGTTCCATTGCCATTGACTTCTACACCCTTTCTCTTCCCTATTGGACCACTCTGGTCAACCTCTCCCTCTGTCAAGGCTCCCTTCCTGTTCCCTTCAAAACTGGGCAGGTCACCCCTCTGCTTAAAAAACCCACTGCGGATGCGAATGACCTCAACAACTTCCGCCCCATCACTAACCTACCCTTTCTTGCGAAGATCACAGAAAGATGTGTTGCGAAACAACTCTCTCGTCATATCAAGGACAATGATCTCCTTGACAATGTTCAGTCCGGCTTCATCCAAAACTGCAGCACTGAATCTGCCCTGCTGCAAGTGATCGACGACGCGCTGCAAATACTAGACTCGGGGGGGTCTTGTCTTCTAATTCTCCTTGACCTTTCGGCAGCATTTGACACTGTCAATCACAACACCCTCCTCAACACTCTTTAACTCTTCAACAGAGAATGTGCATGGAGGGCACTGTGCTTAAATGGTTTGCTTCTTTCCTTTCTGATAGATCCCAAATGATCAAAATAGCGGACAGTCTTTCATCGCCTTTGGCGGTGGGTCAAGGTGTTCCCCAAGGCTCTATTCTTGCACCCACATTGTTCAATCTCTATTTGAAACCTCTGGGAAATCTGCTAAGTGAATCTGGGGTCAACTATCATCTCTACGCAGACGACACTCAAATCTACCTTAAGGTTGCCTCCACTCACGATCTCTCTGTCCTAAGCTCTACCCTCAGTTCCATTCAAAACTGGATGTCAACACATCAACTGATTCTGAACCCCTCCAAAACTGAATTCCTCCTCCTCTCCTCCTCACTTTCTCCTCCCCCGGTTCAATCATGTTTAGACCAGATGAACCTGCTGAACAATAAACCCATCATTGTCGACAGCGCAAAATCCCTTGGTGTCATACTCGACACAAAACTCAATCTACTCTCCCACATTAATTCAATTGAAAATTCTGCCCGATACCAACTGCACCTTCTTTGGGGGATTCGTCGGTTCTTCCCGGAGTATGACCTTAAAACCCTGGCCGAATCGCTGGTCCTCTCCAGACTGGACTACTGCAATTCTCTTCTGACTGGCCTCCCCAAGTCCCACCTATCCCCCCTTAAGTCTGTTCTACATTCAGCAGCTTGTTTCATTTATGGGGCCAAAAGAAGCGACCACATCACTCCCATGTTATCCTCCCTCTGCTGGCTTCCCATCGAGGCTAGAGCTATCTACAAGACTGCCTGCATCACCCACAAAGCCTTGCACTCCTCCTCTGCGCGCTACCTGGCGAACAAACTGAAACTCTCTGGAGGCTCTAGACCATCACGAAATGCGGAAAATCTACTGCTTGAACCTCCCACTTTCAAGAAGGAAAGATCAATGGCCCAATCCTTTTCAGGCAGCGCAGTGAGAATCTGGAACTCACTTCCGCCTCAGCTCCGGACCACCACCTCCTCCCAGGCCTTCAAAACTGACCTCAAAGTTCTCCTCCTTCAAAGACACTTCCAAATGTAATCCATGCCCTCTCTATTATCTGAAGGAAGCCCTTCAATTATTGAAAAATCTACTTTACATGTCTATGGAAGTGTCTTCCCATTGTGTTCTTGTGGTTTGAGAGTCTGCCATCTATTGCAGTATTATCCTTCTACCTGTGTTTGGGACTCTTGTGTAACATGCACCCGTCACTTTCTCTTGTAACACACTGTTTTCTACCTCTTACTTTTGTTTGTTTTCGATACCTGTACAAGTGACACCAGTGCCTACGTAACGTTTGTTCTAGTGCTTGAGTGTCCTCCATATATTGCCCTAATATACCTCTGTTTATTTTGTATGCTTTTGTAACCTGCACCCGTCACTTTTTCCTCCTGCAATGCACCGTTGGCTACCTCTTGTATTTTGTTGGCTCACGATTGTCACTTTTGTAATGCACCATTTGCTACCTTTTGTATTTTGTTGGCTCACGATTGTCACTTTTGTAATGCACCGTTTGCTACCTCTTGTATTTTGTTGGCTCGCGATTGTCATTTTTGCTTCATTTAATGTAACGTTTGCTTTTGTTTTTTGCTTACTTGTAATGTTCTCATGTATCAGTTCTGTTCCCTTTGTGAAGCGCTCTGACACCTTCGGGTAAAGTCCCCGCTATATAAAAACGCATAAATAAATAAATAAATAAATAAATAAATAAATAAAAACTGGAACAAGATAGTGAAGCTATCTGACCAATGTGCCCCTTTGGTGGGCAAGATTTCCTTGTTTGTTCTGTTGTGAGCTTTTTGCAGCAAAGTTCGAGGCTTTGGCAAAACCACCAAAAACAGATCTCTCACATTGTGGAGTTTTGAATAGCTTCCGCTTTCAGTTTTATGAGGTTAGAGGGTTCTTAACTCCAAAAAACTGAATACATCTGAATCAAGACAGCAGGAATGGGCAAAGGCATCTGCACCCTAAATGCAATGTATGTCGCCTTGGGAAGCCCTCTTTGGTGAGCATGTCGTCTTGGCCCTCCTAATGTCTACATGCTCCAGAAGGATAACTAAATTAGAACATGCATTACAGCGGAAAATGCAATCAAGTGATATTGAGGGTGCCTGCTAGTCTGATTCACCAAGGTAAACCTACAATTTTGTGTAGCTTTACAATTTTTGGGGGCATTTACAAACTACAAGTTTAATTTTACTAAAAGCAATTCTACGACTGCAGAGACTCCACAGTTGAGGTGGAGAATTCTGGCACATTAAAAGAGAAGACGGATCTATTTTGTTATGTACAGAACCCTGGTAAAACTACTATTAGTAAAATTAAACTTGTATTCTGTAAAATACCAAAATTATGTTTGTGAATCAGCCCCTAAATGTTGGTAGCATGGAACATTCAGCACCAAAACTTGAATTGTTAGAGAGACCTCAAATGCAGCATGTCAGGCCTCATGGACCCTTACCAGCTATACTGTCCTGCCTCGCTTCAGTGGAGGAATTTGACATTCATTTGGTAGGATCGTTTTGAAGGTAAAACTACTAGCTGAGCTAAAATCCCCAGGCTTTCCAGATACACACTCCATCACGATTTGCGTAAAATGTTGACTAAGACTCGATCACCCATGCCCCAGAGACTTAGAGTGACTTTGACTTTTGCATTGTTCTCTATGAGCACTTTTCAACATTTTTTGTAAAAGGTTTATAAATTATGATCCTCTTAAAGGTATTTGTTGATCTGTTTTTTTTTTTTACATATTTATTATTCTTCCTTATATTACTTACTTTGTGAATTTTACTGTTTAAAATCATGACGTTCATGTTGTTTTGGTGGTGATTAAAAATAATGTACTCACAATTATCTTGAGAAAAACATATCGCCTTCAGCTACAGTTACCAGGGGTAAGTCCCAACGCTTATTTGAACTTCTAGCTGCAGGTTGGGCCAAAGTGCACTCATTTTTGGGATGTAGACCTTATTTTTCCTAGTTAGACCTTGATCCAAAACAAGAGCGCAAAAAAGAGAAAAGGAGGAAGAGAATGATTTAAAAAAAAACTGTGCCAAAAGGAAAAAGCAGGGAAGACAAAGATCCTTTAAGAATGAGATAAAGTGACAAGGAGTGCATGGTGGTGAATGAAAGAGGTAGGCAGTGGAATCAAAACTACACTGCCTTGGTATTCAGCAACCTCGATAATTCACCCTAGGCTTCTGAGAAATCTTTAAACACCTTTACTTATTATTTCCCCAATTAAGCCCTGGTAAGCTGAGAATGCCTGCAGTGAAACTTGCTGTACTTCAAAAAGTACTGCATTTCCTGTAGTGTAGTTCCTATATTCCCAATAAGCTCTGCGCATTGGAATAATATAAACAGCAGTGTAGACGTAGGACTGAGGTCGACTAGGTCTCTACTGACTATATTAGACTTAATTAGTTTTACCAGCTAGCTCAGAGGTCACTAGAAACTTTCTCGAATGTTCAGGAAAGAGTTAACTCTCCAAATTTAGACAAGAAGGGATTAGCTTCTGACAACCATACAAACATGACAACTTTGCTCCCTCAGGAAAGAGTGTATCTCTAGAGTTGTGTGAAAACAATAGAAAGCTATTTCACTCAGTCAACCGTGCATACTTAGTTTCACCAGAGTGCAGAGAAATAGAGAGATGGGCGTTTTCAATAAAAGATGGTATTTATTGAGCAGTCTTCTTTCTCATGCAAGAGAAATGAATTGCCACAAATTGCAATACTTATCATAAAGTAAAGTGCGTACAGTAAAAGTAATATTATGTATATAATATATATATTATGAAATAATACTGTAAAAGCATTGATATGGTTTCTTAGCCATATGATACTTTAAAATGGTTAAAATATATACATACATAAAAACATTGACTAACATACTCAACTGGTGCTTCTAACTATGCCGGCCCCGGTGTACCTGACCTAAGCCTAATACTTGGGAAGGAGTAAGTAAGTAGCAGTTTATGTTAAGTTGGTTTTGCCAAGAATCTGAATCAAGAATTCTCTTAAGGGTTTAGTCAGCTCCGTACCTTGGTAATAGAATGTGGGAGGTCTGGTATCTCTTTCTTCAGGACTCGATCTCCCAGCAACCCGCAATGGTGACTCGGTAACACCGGAGCTGGATTTTCTCAGCGTGAGAAAAAGCAGCTTCTCCAGCGCGTCAAAGGGGAGGGGCGGCTTCCGTGGGCTCTCGCATCTGCTGGGCTCTCGGGCAAGTAGATAGCTGCTCTGCTCCAAACCACTGTGTGTTTGCTTAAGGCAACTGTTGGTATATTTATATCTGAAAGGTGCTGGGTTTGACGTAATGTTGGACATAAGAGGTCTCTAAGAACTAACAGTTCTTTCTGGACTCCAGGAGTTCTTGTTCAAATCAAAACAAAAGCAGGGGTTTTCCCGGGCTGCTGGAGGCTTGGTTTGTTTAAAGAATGCGTTGTGCTTTCTAGGAGTCGATGGGAATAGCCATGCTGTGCTTTGGACTGCATAGGCTATTACTGAATATGGATATGATTCTTATGCCTCTATAAGGATATTATTAATTATAACCACATAAGGGCATGAATCGGGAATATCGAATTAGGGTCCTAGATAGAAACACAACACCCACTCCACGGATCAATGTCCATCATTACTAAAAAACTAAGCAATAGTAAACATATAACGATGCATGTGTGTTTTCCAACCCACCCCAAAATACATATTTCGCATTTGAAATGGTATATGGTAAATACACGAAAATGAGTGTTGGTACTGTACGTTTTTCAAGCAGTGTCATCATTCAGTTAAATGCATATATATATCAGCTGAATGAATTGCGAAAATTACACATGAAATGGCTCTGAATACAGAAAAGAAGGTTGAGACCATTCCATCACATATTTATACATAATGCTGTATATGTGCTATAGGCTGAGGTATAATATTGTCTCTAGTATCCTAAAAATAGAGCTCTGTTCTCTAAGAGTAGTTCTACTTTAAGCAGAGTACCATGTGCCCAAAAAAAAAGGGTAATATTTTGGAAAATGGAAATAAAAATCGCTTTCAGTCGAAAAAATAGTTCCAAATATTTTCAGGAGCTTTGTTTATCAAAACTGAAGGCCGAATTCAGAGTTCAGGGAACGCTGTGTGATCATTGTTTTTAAATGTTATTCTCATTGTTAGGAGAGAACATCATATCAGACAGACTCGCAAAAAATTTGTCTACAACATCAGGTGAAAGTTCAACCAAGTTCGAAAAAGCTGTAACTGTGCAGTTTGGAGCGTGATTGCTATCATCCATGTTTGGATCAGCAATGCTCGCAGAAGGTTGTACCTGTTTGGTGCTGCTTTCCTCTCGTACCTCACCGCCACCTACTCGTAGCGGTGAAGTCTTAACGAATGCCGTCATCAGAATAGGTAGCCGCTGGGGACAACACGATGCATGAGTCGTTACAGGACCTAACAAAGTATCGATATCCATTGGTACTGCTGATGGTAGTGTAAGACAGACGTTCAACACGCATTATTCTCCGCATAGCAGACATTGAAGCACAGGTAAGATGCAATCCTTCCAGATTGGTCTGAATGAAAGAAACCAGGTTGAACTCAATTCTCTTAGCCAGGCCAATCCGAGGACCTTAGTGATTCGGTCTCGGGATCATATTGCTAGGATCCTTTCTTCCATCGTTGCTGGAGTCTTGTCTGTGGATTGGCTTGCCATATCGGAGCAGAAGGAACAAAAGTAAAATTCCTACCACGAGTCCCAAGATTAAGGGTAGGCCACCAAAGACAGAATAGACAAAATTCGGGAAGATGCCCAGAACTGTTTCAAAGGGTGCTAACAGTCCCGACAAAACTGTCTTAAATACATGTGCGATGCCACTGGTATCAGACATGTTTAGGATTTGGCTTAACATTTCTACGAAATGCACAGGGCAATTTGTCGATAAAAGAGAAGGTATCTCTGCCGATGTCCTTAGCACTTGCAGATCATACGTTTCTAAAGGCACAGTTGTCTGTAAAAGAATAGACTTCATTCTGCTTAAAGTATCAATTCGAATAGAAGAGATATTCAAAGAAGGCCATAACGCAGCCCCCAAATCTGGATCGCTGTGTGGATACAATACTTGCATACAGCAAACGACCCTGGAAGTTACGGTCACGAGATAGGCTTTCCCTGGCACCATTCCACAACAGCTGTGGTCACTTATTAAAACGTAACTCCCGTTACAAAGTTGTCTAAAAAATGGCTCTATCTGTTTTGCAGGCGTGCCATGCAGGTGACATGAAAGGTTATTTGAAGACCCTTCGCAGGCTCCATGCAAGTTAATACCTTGACACAGAAGTGTACCGCTTAGTTATTTTTTACAATTGTTACCACTAAGGAATACCTCCTTTTTCCCTTCACTATAACATCTGTGTGTATAAGGTAAACCCCAGGTTGATTTGATGTATTCTTTACCCAACCTTTCATACTGGCCCGCAGGTATATACTCTTGGCAGTATTTAAACTGGAAAGTTGTTATCGGAATTGAAATTGTTCAGTGTATTATCCATCCAATGACAGGTCTCTCTGACATTGTCAATGGTAATCTCTCAAGTTTTTCAATGCTCAGAATCGTATAGTCTGCTCCTTTTTGTGCCAGACTGATTTGTTTATCAGTAAGGTTAAAGATACCGAATAATGACGTTGTGTTGATTAAACGCCATGGTACGTAGCCTGAACGCAGATTTTGCAACATCCAACCAAGCTGTACAATAGAACGTAATTGAGACTGACCATGTTGTAACATTAGTAAGTCCCGCTCTATTATATCAATAGCAGATGATACAATGCTGTCCAATGAATATATTCTGGAGGACTTAGTCGTTAACCCATTGTCCACCACAGAAAGTGATTTTTCCAAATTTATACGATCAATTTCTCGTATTTTTTCTGCTGTTTCAATTTGCATTACTTTCCAAGCTTCGTTGTACGCAGCATATATACCAGCCGCTATGAAACGTTTTTGACGCTGTTTGCATGGTCCCAGTATGAAATCACGCAAGTCAGCACCGTCTTTAAGTAAAGTCAAGTGTTGCGTAATTTCAGCCAGTGTGGATTTCTGTAGCCACTCAAGGCATAGTTTCCCTACACTGTATGTTGTAACTATCCCTGGATGTTGTCTCTGGGAGTATCTTGGGTCTGGCCTGGTCATTTTGAACCCCTGTGTTTTGTTCAGGAATCTATCTTGACAGTTATTTGTGTCTGTTGGCCAGATCAACCACTTTTTCCAATCAGGATGTGTTCTGTTTTGGTGTAAAATATGGGATACGTCTATCTCCATATCTGTAGTGCTATCACTATCAGTTATGGGTTTCGGAATTGACTGTGTAATAAAATTCCTAACACGAGTCCCAAGATTAAGGGTAGGCCGCCAAAGACAGAATAGACAAAATTCGGGAAGATGCCCAGAACTGTTTCAAAGGGTGCTAACAGTCCCGACAAAACTGTCTTAAATACATGTGCGATGCCACTGGTATCAGACATGTTTAAGATTTGGCTTAACATTTCTACGAAATGCACAGGGCAATTTGTCGATAAAAGAGAAGGTATCTTAGCTAGACCAAGACAAGTAGTTTGTTGAATTGTGTCATTCAAGAATATCATTTGTTCTGGGATCATGCAGGCCCTAAATAATGCTTCTAGGCCTTGTACTTGCCAATCTTTGGTACCCCAGATCGTTTTTGTTTCAATGTTGTTTTTCCAGAATTCGAAACCAAATGTAGACATTTTGTCATAACATTTTTCAGAATAAATCAATTTAGTATTTGTCGACATTGTTTTCATTCCTGTCCTGGTTAACATTTTAAAATAAAACGTTTCTGGATCACTGTTGTTAAACCCTGAGAAGTACTGGAATTTCTCATAAAATGTTTTCGAGCTGCCTTTTGGCGGTGTTGGACAGTGTTCCCATTGGTTATAATATAAAATATTTCTAGGCTGTGCAGTTTTATGCAAATAGTGATCACCAAAATGATTATAACATTATAACTCTTCATAATTTGATGAACCCTGTAAGTAATCATGTTCTGTAAATTTGGCTGAAATTACTAAATCTGACATCATATTATTAATGTTTTCAAAGACCCATTCATCAGAGAAAGTACTTGGTGTCACAAAGTCACTTAATGAAACCTTGAACTGGTGTGGATATTTCAAGAGCTCAACCGGGCCAAAAATGTCATAATCAGTTCTGTCCCATGCTACCCCACCGGGTATTGGATTGGCTGAGATGTTTACTGATGACAGTTCAGAACCGCCGACCATCAGATCCATCACGGTCTACCTTCACTTCCGTAAGGCCCTCAAAATTCACCTGTTCTCACAAGCCTTCCCGTTTTAAACTCCTCCCGGGGCTTGTCCACTGCCAACCGTCAATCTCCAGCGCCAGGAAGCCGCTTGGCCACAGAGCGCTTTACAAGCACTTTCAACTTCAACTTCAACTTCAACTTCAACAGTTCTCTTTTCTCGATGTGGGTGTGAGGCTTTAGGACCAAGTTGATGTTCTGACTTGCTGTGTCCATTGTACTATATTTTCCATCAATGTATTTTTCCCAAACATAGAACCATGATGAGCCAAAGCAGGAGAGTAAGTACACCTAACACAATCCAAAATTCAATCCATGGTGAAATCAGATATGTTTATTTTAGTTGGAGAGAAAGTTCAATTACTTTGTCTTTGAAAGTTTTTGTTTCAGGCGTTTCTTCATTCTCGCTTGGATCTTCAGAAAAGTCATCCAAATTGATGAAGTAGCCAGATGCAGTTCTGTCAATTGTTGGAATTATTTCCTGATTTTCATTTGCTTTTGCATTTTTCTTTGTTTCATTAGCATAGTCAGAGGCTACATCATTGTAGACTGGTGTTTCTTGACGAACTGTTGCAATTTGGCTTTCAAGAGGCACAAGTTCCATGGCATTATTGCATAGTCCTTTTTTATTCACTGCAGGTTTATCAAATGTGATTAGTCTCTCAGTATGAGCCTCTTGGATTGTAGCAAATTTCGGTATTCTGCTATTCCTTGGGAATCCACTGGGCCTACTATTTATTATTGGCCACATGATTGTGGTTTTACCAGGTCGATGGATACAACTCTGTTCTCCTTTTTACCAGCAAGGGGCGGTAGTACAACTGATCTTGTTCCGCTGACAGCTAAGACAGGTACCGCTTTTCTGTAAGAAGGCCCAAATTCCTTCTTCACCGTGATCTTCTCTGACAAGATCCCCAATCTTTGGAATCCAGACAGGTCTTGCTGGGACAGGTGGTTTTTCTTCAGTGGCTGTCGGCTGTTGTTTCAACTTTATGGTACTCAGGCTTTTTCTTGTTTCATTTGAATCCTGTAAAACAGCCAAACGGTCTTTGATATCAAAGGATTTTTCTTCTACCACTGAATTGTGACAGTCAAGATCCTGAATGTGCATTCTAGTACCGAACAATAGTTCGTATGTAATGAGACCTTTTAGAGAATTTCTTGGCAGATTATTAACCCCTTCGCTGCTGATGACGAGCTCAGCTCGTCATCAGTCACGGTGGTCGTGTGCGGATGACGAGCTGAGCTCGTCATCTAACGCGGCTTTTGGAAAAAAGCCGCACAGCAGAAAAATAACCGCCGCAGCAATGTGGTTAAGACTACGTTGGACACTTGTTAAACAATTGACCCACCCAACACCCGAACCTAATACCCTAGCTGTTATAGATTGCTTTATGTCCCGGTTTTTTCTTTCCACTACCGCATTTCCCTCAGGATGGCAGGGAGAAGAGTACCGCAATGCAATGCCCTTGCTGTTCATGGCCTCTTTGAAAGCTTGAGAGCTAAACGCAGGACCCCGATCAGAATGTAGCATGCTAATTGCGTATATGCCGATAAAGACTCGCAAATGTTTTATAACAGTTCTGGCATCAGCCGAGTGCTGCTGGTCTACATTTTTAAGTTAGTTTTGTCTTAATAATTATGGGGACGCATTTCTCCGGTTGGATTTCTGCATTATAGATAGCCTGATGCTTTCTAACAAAGATGTCCTGGCAATAGTCTGGTCCAGTTCACAGCTGCGATCTCTGTTGCAGTCTGGACAATCCATTGCAAATTTGTAAATTTGCACACTCATTCCCGGCCACCAGTACTCTGATTGTAATTCTATTAGAGATTTCAAGATCTGTTGGTGCCTCGGACCCAGTCCCATGTGTGCGCTTTCAATCAAGACAACTCTCCGGTTCGTGTTTGGAATTACTCTATCCCCCACTCCAGGGATTTGAGCAAAAGGAACAGAGTTTGCATCAATTATGTATGTATTACTGACTTGATAGTTGAGATGTAATGCTGCATATTCTCCTTTTAATGAGGCTTTTACTGCCAGCATGGTTTCCCCATCTATGTGTTTTTCTGAACGCTTTTCAGTGGCTACGGAAGCCATTTGAACCGCTTCCTCTGTGGCTGTGTTAGCCAATGAATTCCCTGCAACGTGAACGCAATCACGTCGATGACTCAGTGCGTGTATCACGTGAGTCTTCTGTAGTTATTTCTTTAAAAGAACTACTTATTCCCAAAGCATTTTATGCTTTATTGTGGGTACTTTACCAAGACATGATTGTATGTTCTGTGGTGTAATTTTGTTTGTGCTCCCCTGATGAGGGGTCGGCTGTGGAATATTAATTGTGGGTTGGACTGTTGAATTCCACATGACATATTGGACCAATTGTCTATGTATTTTAATTAATAGTTTTAGCTGAGCTAAAAGTTCCCGGTCTGACATTTTATCAATGTCTGGATGTGGTGTGTAGCTGGCTAGAACCGGCCACGTTGCTCCTGGTCTACCTAGTGGACCGTGCCAGGTGATGTGATTTTGATGTTTTAGGGCGCCATTAAACCAGAGCAGGTGCTCTTGGTAATTTAGTGGGATTTCATCGTCCTTGAAAGGAGTGTATATATCCGGAGGTTCCTCTATTTTGTAATAGTGGAATTCCTTTGTTACAACGTGTGCTGCTGGAAAATGTACCCATGAATAGAATACCTCTGCCTGCCGATATTCATGGGCCTCTACCACAAATATGACTGTACCACCTCTTGGTGATTGTCCATTCTTTATAAGTTTAAGAGTTATAGTTCTTCTTACATTTACCGGAATGAATATAGCATTCGGGTCATTGTCTTGGATGGTTGTGTCATCCTCTACGAGCTGAGCCGCTATTCTAGCTCTCTCTGCTTCATCTTCACTTTCCACCATTTTTACTGACAGAAAGCTCTTTGTTGCAGATCAAGTTTAAAGGAAACAAAGATTAGGTGCACAATATTTTGGAACACTGTATCCTTCAACGTTGACTAAACCAAAAACTAATACATAGGAATCTCTTCCTACTAAGATCCGGCGGATATTAACCTTTTACCCACTCCAGACGTCTTTTTACAGGAAAAGGGTTCTGTGTGAAAAAGCACGACTGAGTTACTCTAGTGTCTTGCGTTAGATTATCGCCTTACCAAACGTTGGGCGCCATGTAGTGTAGTTCCTATATTCCCAATAGGCTCTGCGCATTTGAATAATATAAACAGCAGTGTAGACTTAGGTCTGAGGTCGACTAGGTCTCTACTGACTATATTAGACTTAATTAGTTTTGTCAGCTAGCTCAGAGGTCACTAGAAACGTTCTCGAATGTTCAAGAAAGAGTTAACTCTCCGGATTTAGACAAGAAGGGATTAGCTTCTGACAACCATACAAACATGACAACTTTGCTCCCTCAGAAAAGAATGTATCTCTAGAGTTGTGTGAAAACAATAGGCAGCTATTTCACTCAGTCAACCGTGCAAACTTAGTTTCACCAGAGTGCAGAGAAATAGAGAGACAGGCGTTTCCAATAAAAGATGGTATTTATTGAGCAGTCTTCTTTCTCATGCAAGAGAAATTAATTGCCACAAATTGCAATACTTATCATAAAGTAAAGTGCGTACAGTAAAAGTAGTATTATGAAATAATACTGTAAAAGCATTGATATGGTTTCTTAACCATATGATACTTTAAAATGGATAAAATATATACATACATAAAAACATTGACTAACGTACTCAACTGGTGCTTCTAACTACGCCTACCCCGGTGTACCTGACCTAAGCCTAATACTTGGGAAGGAGTAAGTAAGTAGCAGTTTATGTTAATTTGGTTAAGTTGGTTTTGCCAAGAATCTGAATCAAGAATTCTCTTAAGGGTTTAGTCAGCTCCGTACCTTGGTAATAGAATGTGGGAGGTCTGGTATCTCTTTCTTCGATCTCCCAGCACCCCGCAAGGGTGACTCGGGAACACCGGAGCTGGATTTTCTCGGCGTGAGAAAAAGCAGCTTCTCCAGCGCGTCAAAGGGGAGGGGCAGCTTCTGTGGGCTCTCGCATCAGCTGGGCTCTCGGGCAAGTCGATAGCCGCTCTGCTCCAAACCACCGTGTGTTTGCTTAAGGCAACTGTTGGTATATTTATACCTGAAAGGTGCCGGGTTTGACGTAACGTTGGACATAAGACGTCACTTAGAACTAACAGTTCTTTCTGGACTCCAGGAGTTCTTGTTCAAATCAAAACAAAAGCAGGGGTTTTCCCGGGCTGCTGGAGGCTTGGTTTGTTTAAAGAACGCATTGTGCTTTTCAGGAGCCGATGTGAGTAGCTGTGCTGTGCTTTGGACTGCATGGGCTATTACTGAATATGACTATGAATAGAACAAAAAAAAGCACCCTGCCTAGGGATATAATGGCCCTAGCTAGAGGATCCCAACAATATATAAAAGGGGTGATTAGCCTAGGAGCTGACACTGCACACAACAACCACAAGGTCAATCCAAGTAAACTCGACAGAACATATTAGAAATATATATATTTTTATTTCTTTTAAATATATTTTTTTTAAAGTTGAGAAAACAAAAGTATAAAAAGATACATTGTACTTTAGTTTCACGTGATACTTTTAGAGCATAAAAAGGACATACACTGATGGGGGAAAAAAAGAAAAGGAAGGGGAAATTTATACTGTATTAAGACCTACCCAGTAACAACCACACTTCAAACATACTCTCACACTCACTTATTTGAATTTTCACTCTACCTTATATTCTAACATTCAACTTTCATTCTTCCATTCATTCTTCTAGTCCTGGCGTATGCAACACATAGATGGTCAGTATGTTGCATAGATCGGGATGTTATTCCAGGCAGATGACATTAATACGGGTCCTGATGTAATTAGGACAAAGTGCCGTATTCCTGGAGACACAAGCGGACGCGCGTTTCGGTGACAGGCCAATGGGGCCACACCTTCGTCAAGGCTGGGGGCAGTATACTGGGAGGGGAACAAGTGTAAAATCTGAAAAAATAAAAAGCAAGGTCTTAATTTTATGTTCTATATATATATATATACACAATATCGATCACGAATATTCAACATACAGTTTCAATTGTTCTGGTTCATTATAACATTTTACATATACATTGTATATTGATGCGATACACATATGGTTGACCTTTTGTAACTGTGCAATGTCAAACTACCTAGAGACACTCCCTGGAGCAGATTCCCTGTTGCGTGGAATCTGTGAAAGGCATAGCGATAACCTCGGCTAAATGAACTGTAGAGCACATTTCATAACAAAATTCATGTATACTTATTTTTCTAAGCATATAAACACATTCGTTCTCGCACACCTATGACCAGATTATTACAGTTAGGCCCAGAATCCTACAAGACAAGTTGTTGTAATTGTTCTCATTATTCGTGGTAAGCCCGATCTCAAAATTAAAGCAGGGCGTTCGTTGTTATATATAGAAAATTAGGGGACGGTTATTGGCCTGATTTATTAGAAATATACATTAATATTTGCATATCAGGTAATCTATATTTTTTGCATCTCCAATAATATAAGAGAGATCAAAATGGGTTGATGTAATGGACCCTTAAAATAACGCTTTTGGTTCCCTCTAGGCTTAATTGAATTTGGAAACCTTCCGTGCTAAGATGGCCGCTATATAACCATTATAACCATCTTGACAGCTTCTAGCTAGTTTAGTTAAGATGGCCGCGGTATAACTTCCAGTGTAAGTAGGGCAGGTACCCAGCGTGCTAGCGTCCTATAAGTTTACTCAAGATGGCGGCAGGCTGCCATGTAGGAGAAATGAGTCCTTCATCTATGTCCGCGCACCTCCAACACAGCTGCTGCTGTTTTCCGTGAGGCACGAACAATCGCTTATTTAAACGTGAATGGAGACTGAACGGGCGAGAATCCTGTCTCCCGCAGTAGGTCGACCGGTGCAGTCGGCGGAACCCCTCTTAAAGACGACGGACCACTCTTTGAAGGTAACTATCTCAAAGCGGTAATCTGGTGTGTAGACAGAATCGGGCTATCCATATATGTAATAGGTTCCATCTTTGTTATTCGCCACTAGGAATCTTATCGATCCGTCCTCCCTCGTGGCAATAGGTCGACCGGTGAAGTCGGCGGAACTCCATTAAATAACGCCTGACTATTCCTTGAAGGTAATTATCTCTGAGTGGCAATTTGGTATTTCTAGATAAAATCGGCCAAATCATATATGTAATGGACTCCTCTCTTTGTTTATCGCCACTAGGACTCTAATCTACCCGTTCTGCTTCGTGGTAGAAAACAGAGCAGCGGCACACCGTTTTGCGCACCGCTTTGCGGTATGTGCATTTGACCTACATCGCTTTCCACCACTTGAAAGCTTTCAGGGATGTTATATACTCATGTGTTACATTCATCTCTCCTCCCAATAGAAATTTCGACCGATAGCCACCAGCCGCCTTAAACCATCAGAAACACGGTGTCTTTAGGTCATTTCCCAGACCATCCTGTCCCTGATCGAATTTCGTTGGGCATTGACTCTGGATAATTAATATATCCAGGTAATAAAACGTTGCTATTTACCTATCCTACTGTTGGATCATATAATTTAATAAGGGCCATAATAAGTGTGTTTATTTTTTCAATAGGGAGTAGTTTGGAAATTATTAACCCCTTGTGCCTTGAAGTGCAACCTACTCCTACAACCGCCTGACTTCATTTAACAAGACCATTCAGGTAACTTGAGTGAATAGGACTACTTGTGTAGTGCAAACTGAGATTAGCTAATAAGACCTTTTTGGTAATTCATGTAAATATAGCTATCTGTTCAATGTTATATGGGACCATATGAGCGTAGACAACCTGTAAGTCTAACCCATCACCAACGGAATCTGGAACAAATAAAAAACTCTACCACAGGCTGATTATATAGAATGTGGATTTAAAACATGTTATACTCCGAAACTGCCTGATTATACGTTTAACTTTATCTGTACCATGACAAATAACATATGTAATAAGTTCCTAATCTACTCCTACCATCCACAGGAGTAATATTTTTGCAGTCCAGTCAATGGAAGTAGAAAGTACTAGCCCCCCGGCGTAGCGGATCCAACTATACGCCTGTGGTTCCTAAAAATATAGGTAAATATTAATGTATATTTCTAATAAATCAGGCCAATAACCGTCCCCTAATTTTCTATATATAACAACGAACGCCCTGCTTTAATTTTGAGATCGGGCTTACCTCGAATAATGAGAACAATTACAACAACTTGTCTTGTAGGATTCTGGGCCTAACTGTAATAATCTGGTCATAGGTGTGCGAGAACGAATGTGTTTATATGCTTAGAAAAATATGTATACATGAATTTTGTTATGAAATGTGCTCTACGGTTCATTTAGCCGAGGTTATCGCTATGCCTTTCACAGATTCCACGCAACAGGGAATCTGCTCCAGGGAGTGTCTCTAGGTAGTTTGACATTGCACAGTTACAAAAGGTCAACCATATGTGTATCGCATCAATATACAATGTATATGTAAAATGTTATAATGAACCAGAACAATTGAAACTGTATGTTGAATATTCGTGATCGATATTGTGTATATATATATAGAACATAAAATTAAGACCTTGCTTTTTATTTTTTTCAGATTTTACACTTGTTCCCCTCCCAGTATACTGCCCCCAGCCCTGACGAAGGTGTGGCCCCATTGGCCTGTCACCGAAACGCGCGTCGGCTTGTGTCTCCAGGAATACGGCACTTTGTCCTAATTACATCAGGACCCGTATTAATGTCATCTGCCTGGAATAACATCCCGATCTATGCAACATACTGACCATCTATGTGTTGCATACGCTAGGACTAGAAGAATGAATGAAAGTTGAATGTTAGAATATTAGGTAGAGTGAAAATTCAAATAAGTGAGTGTGAGAGTATGTTTGAAGTGTGGTTGTTACTGGGCAGGTCTTAATACAGTATAAATTTCCCCTTCCTTTTCTTTTTTTCCCCCATCGGTGTATGTCCTTTTTATGCTCTAAAAGTATCACGTGAAACTAAAGTACAATTTATCTTTTTATACTTTTGTTATCTCAACTTTAAAAAAAATATATTTAAAAGAAATAAAAATATATATATTTCTAATATGTTCTGTCGAGTTTACTTGGATTGACCTTGTGGTTGTTGTGTGCAGTGTCAGCTCCTAGGCTAATCACCCCTTTTATATATTGTTGGGATCCTCTAGCTAGGGCCATTATATCCCTAGGCAGGGTGCTTTCTTTTATTCGATTCATAGTTGTTTTTTCCCCCCTATAGCCTGCCTATATCTTTAAGAAACCCAACGGGGAACCCCCTTCTTTTGTTTATTACTGAATATGGACATGATTCTTATGCCTCTATAAGGATATTATTAATTATAACCACATAAGGGCATTAATCAGGAATATCGAATTAGGGTCCTAGATAGAAACACAACATTCCAACATTGTGAAAGTTAATACCCTCCTTCGTCCTTGTTATTTTTCCCGGATATAAAATTGTTGCTATAGACATTTCTAAAGGGTGAAAATATTGGACAGCACAAAGTAATGTAGTGAATCAAATGGGACTCTCTGTGCCACCATGTGCAGAAATAATTCCATGACCCCAATCCTTTCAAAACGACTGCCTTTGATACCAGAAAGGGATGGAAAAAGTCCCTGGCAGGTTTGGACACTCCAGTCTACTTCTACAGCATTCTCAGTAAGATGTTGTGGTTGAACAGTGGAGGATGTAAGCAGAGTGGGGAGCCTGCAAACTGAGTTTTTGTCTTTATCCAAGGAGAGCTCAAGTTATTCCCTGGCAGTAACTAAAGTGGGTGCAGTGCCCTTAGGAGGCTTGAATCGAGATTCATGTTCATGCAGTATGTAAGTAAGATCCACATGACGTTGGTGTTGATTTGTAACCTCCCTTTAAAATAATTTACTAGGATAGGGTAAATCGAAGATTGACTAGTAGTAAGTTAGGATCGTACGGGCTGCCAATGGTTTCTTGAGAAAATACATTAAGGTGACGTGTTTCTAGAAAGAGGGAATGACTTATTTGGGAAAGGAGACATTAATCAATCATAAAAATTAAAGGATTTGGTGTCTAAAGAGATTTGGGGCGCTCATGTAAAATTTACACACAATTTATCATGGACTCACGATATCCTAATGTATACTGCGTTATCGCCGTGCTTTCAGAAAAGGAGAGTGTACACCCAATCCCTCCTATTAAATCAATCAAGGATTGAATACAATTTTAACAACTTTCTGATGCACAGGCCAACAAATAAACTGATGATACAAAAAAATGTGCCTAATGGAGTGGAAGATTGTGATCATGCGAAAAGAAATAAAGACACAAGACAAGCACAATATTTTTTTGGGATCAAACTGTATAATTTTTTTGTATCATCAGTTTATTTGTTGGCCTGTGCTTCAGAAAGTTGTTTAAATTAATCAATCCTAGATGTGAGTTTGGAAACAAGAGGTAGAACAACTTACTTAAACATGCAGCAGGACATAACTCCATAGACAGGTTGGACAGTTTATTGCATTCTCAACATCTCCTTGGCTACTTTGTACAACATAAGGTTATGGCAATGGTTGTGATTTTCTCAAAATGAAGTCATTGATTTTGGTGATTTTGTCTAAAAGAACAGGCCACCAACTCAAAAAATTGTGGGGTTTGTTTTTTAGAATGCATGCTCTAGCTCCATCCTGGCAGACAGCAGAGAAGTATTCATGTATGGGACAAAACAGTATAAGCTCACATTCGTGGGAAAAGACTGGTAATGCTTCTGATTAGGCACTGCTCTTATATCTATTGTCTCTTTTATGATCTAACATATCCCGACTCATTCTTAGCACTTATAGCTTGAGTGGTCATGTTCCTGAACATGGGAAGTCCAAACAGACGAGCCAGCCAATTGTGCATTACACACTGGCCTAGACTACTTTTTGAAGAAGTTGATACATCTTCAGGAACTACCTAGTGCCATATTTTCCCGGTGTGACCAAAGGGCCCCTGAGCTTGAAAGAACATGTGAGGGCTTTAATATACTGAGATCTCCGCGTGGCTTCTCCTAGGGTCATAGAGGACGTGTTGTGTGAAAATGCCTTTGCTATAACACATGCTTCCTGCATGCTGCCAGCATCTCTGGACATCCCATCAAACCCTTATCTTGAACTTCATATCTCCATGTGTGCCCATTTCCAGCCATCCTACAAAATGTACCCATAGGCACCCTACACTTAGATGAACCCATTAGACATCAATTTGCCCTTTGAAATACAGGCATAGAATAGCTATAGCGTAGAGTGGACGTCTTAAGTGCCCTGTCAACCAATCAGTCAGCCAAAACACAAAATACATTCATGTGTATTTCGAAAGACAAAAGTTAATTCATCCTTAAAAAATACACACTGAACGTTACGTTGACATCTATACAATTTGCAATTCCCAAACAAAATAATGCAGAAAACCCATACACTAGTTGCAAAACTTGCAAACACCACGACTTCGAATGGGCCGTTTATAATTGAAGGAAGCAATGTTTAACAAATACCCCCAAAAGGGTCGAAGAATGTTTGTTTTTTAAGACAGAGAATAGTAGATGTAGCTGCTCAAAACAGTCATATGTGGTCAAATTAGCGATAGGTGAATTAAGCATCTATACATATTGCGCCTTTGCCGACACTGCCCTCTTTATTATAAATGTTTTTGTACAAAATGGACTGTTTAATCTGATGCACGAGGGACAAACGTGGGTGTAGTGATGGCATACTTGTCGTGCAGCCAACATTGATATTAGTTTGCCCTTTCGAAAAATGAAATTAAACAATATTGTAAAAATAGAGAGCAAAGAAAACTACAATCGGCATATAGGGATGTGGCGGGTCATTTTAACATTCGTAAGGTTTTTTGTTGTAAGGGGAGACCCGTTGCAAACTGAGTGATATCGGGTACGGGAAAGCGACGACTAATGCGAATGCGAGCCACCCTGCATCTGCGCACAACTTGGCCCAGTAAAAATCCACAGAACGCAGCTACACACCAGTAATAGGTAAAGGAAAGACTGCGCAGCAGCAAGGCGTCCAAGAAAAGCAACGCACACATGTCTATTGCTGGAAACCCGGCAGGGGCATTACATTTAGGAGACGTTTCCCGAGCTTGGCAAGATCACCGGCAAACGACTGGGGCTGGCACAAATCTTATAAGATAAAAAAAAATAACAACGAGAAAAATTAATGCAGCTTCGGCTGGTGTCTTCCACAGAGTTCAAACATCATTTTCCATCAGATTAGAGCTAATTTCACTGCACCTGTAGACACCGCTGCCCTGGAACAAGACAACTCGCAAATGTGTTACTTAATCGTAAAAACACAAGTAGTGGAAATAGAACAAAAGACTTCCCTCCTTGGATATTATTATTATATGTATATATTTTAGCACGTGCCATCTCATCTCCCTTCTGTGCCACGTAAGACTGTCCAGCCCAGGTCAAAGTGATCTCACCAAGAGGACATAGGAAGCCGTTGATAGGGGAGGCGGGGGGTTGTAGATACACGGGAACCTGAGAGACATGGAAAGCCATCCCTCCTCTCCCAGACCCAGCACAGCCCCTGCATGCACGCAGGAGGATGGCCTAGTTTCCACCATGGAAGGGAAGCAGGCACACAGGAGTACTGCAGCAGGGCACATCCATCACAGTCATTCCGCACCGATGCTAAGGTCAGCTTGCTGTGATGTGCCACTGGATTAACAGGCTTGTTTGTTCCATCTGTCTCTACTTCTGGTGACTGCAGCTTCCTGGCCAAGTGTCTGCAAAAACAATCCTATTGTTATCTCCCCTAGCAATCCATTCACTGGTACCGCCATCACTTTCCCGTGGACGCCGGAAGTTTGTGTTTAATTATGAATCCCGATGTGTCCATAAAAAAACAAATATGACGCAGGCTGCGTGCACCAAGCCGTGGACAAATGACAGAGAGCTAAAAGTAGCATATGTTCAAGATTTTCGCAAACCTGTCAGAGTGTGTACGAAACAATTACTCAAATACGAAATGTTTGCCGTGCTTCTATATACAGCGGGTTAGTAAAGTAGGATACACTGTGGGCTTCCACATTCGTGGGGGGAGACTCCGCAGTTTAAAAATACTATTTCTTTGTGAATAACAAGAATTAGTACACATACTCAGAAATATAAGTTTACCTTTCTGAATCAGGCTCAAAATGATCAAACAGAACACATGCAGACAATGCTTAGATATGGGAAGTGCTGGAAGGCGTGTATTCATTGATGCAAATCGTAATACAGCTTATTTAAATAAAAATAGCTTATGTGAAATAAATTTAAAACAACACCATTGCATGCTTACTCGCACTTGTGAAAGCATGAAACAAAAGGAACAAACTCCTTCCTATTGAATAAATATGTTCTGATAAAGATGAGATCATATCAGATTATGCTCCTGTAATGAACAGGACATGATGCACTCATCCCAATTTCCATTGTTCAGCTCGACTCAGTCACGTTTTGTCTGCCAGTCCTGCATCAGAAAGCAAGTTATCCAAGTGAATTGTGCCCCTGACATAAAAACACACAGCAAGTATTCCAAGACAATAAGCAAATGTGATTTCATGTGTTCATGTCTTCATATCTGTGGATGTATCATCTATAGCGATGACAAAAATGTGTATGTCAAACACAAGCTAGTGTATGTTTCATCTTATTGGTATAATTAGATGGTTATACTCCTTGCTTTTGTTTTACCTGAGTGTTGACATGCATGTCTATATAGTTTACAGATAATCAACCAGAGAGAGAGGGAGAAGTATAAGGAGTCACTCTTGATACCCCTAATGGTGATATCAAATAAACAACAAAAGAGTGCAACCAAAAGAAAAGAAGAGCCGGCAAAAGAGTTCACTCTTGTTTGTAAAAACAACCCTCACTCACCAACCTAGTTGGTGACATGCTTCATCATTGGGTTCCCACCAGGGAGGCCGAGTGCCTCCCTGGTGTGCTATGACGCCTGACTACAGCGGAGCAGGTTTTATTGGTGATGCAAGTGTGAAAAAGTGAAAGTGATTTAAAAAGTGCTTAGTTCGTCCGTAAACAAACTTAATTCGTGGAGAACTAGGCACTACTCAAAAGCAGTGTGGTGGATGTTTCTGAAACTGGCTAAATTGACCAGACAGAAAACAACACTTGCAACACAACTTTTACAACGCACTACCTTTACAACAAAACTTTTACAACGCAACATCCATTACAACGCATGCCATTACAACGCAACCATTACAACGAATGTCACTACAACGCATACCACTACAAAGCATGTCATTACAACGCAATCATTACAATGCATACCATTACAACGCATACCTACACTATCCAACACTTACCCTACTGTTGCACCCCCTGGAGTTAGAATAGTAATTTTTACCCCTACCCTATCCAACACTGACCCTACTGTTGCACTCCCTGGAGTTAGAATAGCAAATTTTTCCCCTACACTATCCAATACTTACCATACATGCAATGTAATGGTATGCGTTGTAATGGCATGCGTTGTAAATGTAATATGCATTGTAGTGGAATGCGTTGTAAAGGTAGTTTCAAAGAATCCGTTGTAATGGCATGCGTTGTAATGGAATTCGTTGTAATGGATGTTGCGGTGTAAAAAATGCGTTGTAAAGGTATGCGTTGTGAAAGTATGCGTTGTAACAACATACATCCTGACCAGATACATCTGTGGTATAGAAAAAGGGGGGTGGCAACCAATGTTCCCTCTAATTTTTTTCCTCTGTGTGCGGCAGTGGAGGGTCTCTGTGCGCTGCAACCATGGCTATGTGCGCCAGGAACCGAACCTCGCTTGTCTGCGGCGCCAAATGCCACTCATTTTTAGTGCTCTCCTGCCCTCTGTCCCACTCTTTTTTGGTGCCCTCCTGCCCTCTGTCCCACTCGTTTTTGGTGCCCTTCTGCCCTCTGTCCCACTCGTTTTTTGTGGCCTAATGCCCTCTGTCCCACTCGTTTTTTGTGCCCTTCTGCCCTTTGTCCCATCGTTTTTGGTGCCCTTCTGCCCTCTGCCCCACTCGTTTTTAGTACCCTTCTGACCTCTGTCCCACTCGTTTTTGGTGCCCTTCTGCCCTCTGTCCCACTCGTTGTTGTGCCTTTATGACCTCTTGCCCTCTGTCCTATCGTTTTTGGTGCCCTTCTGCCCTCTGCCCCACTCGTTTTGGTGCCTTTCTGCTCCCTGGTGTCCGTCCCTCCTCCCTGGTGTCCGTCCCTGCTCCACTGTGTATGTCCCTGCTTCATGGTGTCTGTCCCTGCTCCACGGTGTCCGTCCCTGCTCCACGGTGTCCGTCCCTGCTCCCCGATGTCTGTCCCTGCTCCCTGGTGTCTGTCCCTGCTCGCTGGTGTCTGTCCCTGCTCGCTGGTGTCTGTCCCTGCTCGCTGGTGTCTGTCCCTGCTCTACAGTGTCTGTCCCTGCTCCCTGGTGTCCGTCCCTGATGTCTGTCCCTGCTCCCCGGTGTCTGTCCCTGCTCCCCGGTGTCTGTCCCTGCTCCCCGGTGTCTGTCCCTGCTCCCCGGTGTCTGTCCCTGCTCCCCGGTGTTTGTCCCTGCTCCCCGGTGTCAGTCCCTGCTCCCCGGTGTCAGTCCCTGCTCCCTGATATCTGTTCCTGCTCCCTGATGTCTGCTCCTGCCCTGGTGTCTGTCCCTGCTCCCTGGTGTCCGTCCCTGGTGTCTGTCCCTACTTCCCAGTGTCTGTCCCTGCTCCCCGGTGTCCGTCCCTGGTGTCTGTCCCTACTCCCTGGTGTCTGTCCCTGCTCCCTGGTGTCTGTCCCTGTCGCTGGTGTCTGTCCCTGCTCCCTGGTGTCTGTTCCTGTGTCTGGTGTCCGTCCCTGATCACTGGTGTCCGTCCCTGCTCCACTGTGTCTGTCCCTGCTCCCTGGTGTCCGTACCTCCTCCCTGGTGTCCGTCCCTGCTCCACTGTGTCTGTCCCTGCTCCATGGTGTCTGTCCCTGCTCCACGGTGTCCGTCCCTGCTCCCCGGTGTCTGTCCCTGCTCCCCGATGTCTGTCCCTGCTCCCTGATGTCTGTCCCTGCTCGCTGGTGTCTGTCCCTGCTCGCTGGTGTCTGTCCCTGCTGCCTGGTGTCTGTCCCTGCTCCACAGTGTCTGTCCCTGCTCCCTGGTGTCCGTCCCTGATGTCTGTCCCTGCTCCCCGGTGTCTGTCCCTGCTCCCCGGTGTCTGTCCCTGCTCCCCGGTGTCTGTCCCTGCTCCCCGGTGTCTGTCCCTGCTCCCCGGTGTCTGTCCCTGCTCCCCGGTGTCAGTCCCTGCTCCCTGGTGTCTGTCCCTGTTCCCTGATATCTGTTCCTGCTCCCTGATGTCTGCTCCCGCCCTGGTGTCTGTCCCTGCTCCCTGGTGTCCGTCCCTGGTGTCTGTCCCTACTCCCCAGTGTCTGTCCCTGCTCCCCGGTGTCCGTCCCTGGTGTCTGTCCCTACTCCCTGGTGTCTGTCCCTGCTCCCTGGTGTCTGTCCCTGTCGCTGGTGTCTGTCCCTGCTCCCTGGTGTCTGTTCCTGTGTCTGGTGTCTGTCCCTGATCCCTGGTGTCCGTCCCTGCTCCACTGTGTCAGTCCCTGCTGCCTGGTGTCCGTACCTCCTCCCTGGTGTCCGTCCCTGCTCCACTGTGTCTGTCCCTGCTCCATGGTGTCTGTCCCTGCTCCACGGTGTCCGTCCCTGCTCCCCGGTGTCTGTCCCTGCTCCCTGATGTCTGTCCCTGCTCCCCGATGTCTGTCCCTGCTCACTGGTGTCTGTCCCTGCTCGCTGGTGTCTGTCCCTGCTCGCTGGTGTCTGTCCCTGCTGCCTGGTGTCTGTCCCTGCTCCACAGTGTCTTTCCCTGCTCCACAGTGTCTTTCCCTGCTCCCTGGTGTCCGTCCCTGATGTCTGTCCTGTGTCTGGTGTCTGTCCCTGATCCCTGGTGTCCGTCCCTGCTCCACTGTGTCTGTCCCTGCTCCCTGGTGTCTGTACCTCCTCCCTGGTGTCCGTCCCTGCTCCACTGTGTCTGTCCCTGCTCCATGGTGTCTGTCCCTGCTCCACAGTGTCCGTCCCTGCTCCCCGGTGTCTGTCCCTGCTCCCTGATGTCTGTCCCTGCTCCCTGATGTCTGTCCCTGCTCGCTGGTGTCTGTCCCTGCTCGCTGGTGTCTGTCCCTGCTGCCTGGTGTCTGTCCCTGCTCGCTGGTGTCTGTCCCTGCTCCACAGTGTCTGTCCCTGATCCCTGGTGTCTGTCCCTGTTCCCTGGTGTCTGTTCCTGTGTCTGGTGTCTGTCCCTGATCCCTGGTGTCTGTCCCTGCTCCCCGGTGTCTGTCCCTGCTCCCTGATGTCTGTCCCTGCTCCCTGATGTCTGTCCCTGCTCGCTGGTGTCTGTCCCTTCTCCCCGGTGTCTGTCCCTGCTCCCTGGTGTCTGTCCCTGTTCCCTGATATCTGTTCCTGCTCCCTGATGTATGTTCCCGCCCTGGTGTCTGTCCCTGCTCCCTGGTGTCCGTCCCTGGTGTCTGTCCCTACTCTCCGGTGTCTGTCCCTGCTCCCCGGTGTCCGTCCCTGGTGTCTGTCCCTACTCCCTGGTGTCTGTTCCTGTGTCTGGTGTCTGTCCCTGATCCCTGGTGTCTGTCCCTGCTCCCTGGTGTCCGTTCCTCCTCCCTGGTGTCCGTCCCTGCTCCACGGTGTCTGTCCCTGCTCCATGGTGTCTGTCCCTGCTCCACGGTGTCCGTCCCTGCTCCCTGATGTCTGTCCCTGCTCCCTGATGTCTGTCCCTGCTCGCTGGTGTCTGTCCCTGCTCCCTGGTGTCTGTCCCTGCTCCCTGGTGTCTGTCCCTGCTCCCTGGTGTCTGTCCCTGCTCGCTGGTGTCTGTCCCTGCTCCACAGTGTCTGTCCCTGCTCCCTGGTGTCTGTCCCTGATGTCTGTCCCTGCTCCCCGGTGTCTGTCCCTGCTCCCCGGTGTCTGTCCCTGCTCCCCGGTGTCTGTCCCTGCTCGCCGGTGTCTGTCCCTGCTCCCCGGTGTTTGTCCCTGCTCCCCGGTGCCCATCCCTGGTCTCTGTCCCTACTCCCTGGTGTCTGTTCCTGTGTCTGGTGTCTGTCCCTGATCCCTGGTGTCTGTCCCTGCTCCCTGGTGTCCGTTCCTCCTCCCTGGTGTCCGTCCCTGCTCCACGGTGTCTGTCCCTGCTCCATGGTGTCTGTCCCTGCTCCACGGTGTCCGTCCCTGCTCCCCGGTGTCTGTCCCTGCTCCCTGGTGTCTGTCCCTGCTCCCTGGTGTCTGTCCCTGCTCCCTGGTGTCTGTCCCTGCTCGCTGGTGTCTGTCCCTGCTCCACAGTGTCTGTCCCTGCTCCCTGGTGTCTGTCCCTGATGTCTGTCCCTGCTCCCCGGTGTCTGTCCCTGCTCCCCGGTGTCTGTCCCTGCTCGCCGGTGTCTGTCCCTGCTCCCCGGTGTTTGTCCCTGCTCCCCGGTGTCCGTCCCTGGTGTCTGTCCCTACTCCCTGGTGTCTGTTCCTGTGTCTGGTGTCTGTCCCTGATCCCTGGTGTCTGTCCCTGCTCCCTGGTGTCCGTTCCTCCTCCCTGGTGTCCGTCCCTGCTCCACGGTGTCTGTCCCTGCTCCATGGTGTCTGTCCCTGCTCCACGGTGTCCGTCCCTGCTCCCCGGTGTCTGTCCCTGCTCCCTGATGTCTGTCCCTGCTCCCTGATGTCTGTCCCTGCTCGCTGGTGTCTGTCCCTGCTCCCCGGTGTCCGTCCCTGGTGTCTGTCCCTACTCCCTGGTGTCTGTCCCTACTCCCTGGTGTCTGTTCCTGTGTCTGTCCCTGATCCCTGGTGTCTGTCCCTGCTCCCCGGTGTCTGTCCCTGCTCCCGGGTGTCTGTCCCTGCTCCCGGGTGTCTGTCCCTGCTCCCGGGTGTCTGTCCCTGCTCCCGGGTGTCTGTCCCTGCTCCCCGGTGTCTGTCCCTGCTCCCCGGTGTCTGTCCCTGCTCCCTGGTGTCTGTTCCTGTGTCTGGTGTCTGTCCCTGATCCCTGGTGTCTGTCCCTGCTCCCCGGTGTCTGTCCCTGCTCCCCGGTGTCTGTCCCTGCTCCCCGGTGTCTGTCCCTGCTCCCCGGTGTCTGTCCCTGCTCCCCGGTGTCTGTCCCTGCTCCCTGGTGTCTGTCCCTGGTTTTAGTTCGGTTGTTAACCGAGGCCTTTCCATTTTTACTAAAATGATATATATACATATATATATACTATTTTTATAAGGACTTTTAACCTGCTCTCTTCACAATGGCCTGTTATGTTTGTCATTCGCATTTTATTACGCACACTATCCTATAAAACATGGATCAATGTGGGTCAGCACGTTTTACCATTTCAAAAATATTTTTGAAGGCCCAGGTGTTTCTCCAGCAATAACTTTTTCAAAAATCTTGTTAATTTTTTCTGTCCGTGTGAGTTACATTCAGTCGTCTGTGTTTTCGTCTATACTAATGGTCTTGATGATCGTTCCTCTCCCTTACAGGACAGGAGAGCTGGAGGAAGGCAACGCAACACAAAGGATCACAAACAGCCCCTCAGTAGTACACAATGACGATTCTTACAGGGCACAGCTGCGGGGCTGATTGTAGGTCCTTTGCATTTGTATTCGTGTTAATTGCAGCGCAGGGGGGGGGGCTACAATTAACATTAATACAAAAGGTTCACAATCAGCCCCGCAGTGGTGTAAGAAAAGGAATGCAGAGGAATGGAGAGTGTCAAACACAGCGTGTGCTAAAGCACATGCTGTGTTTGAGACTGCTTTTTTTTTTCAATCTCCCGCAACGAGGAAATGGCACTTTTTCGCGCTGCTCGCATTTTAAAAGCGGCGGCGCGAACGGTGTTGCTGGAGTGCGCGGTAAATTCAGCAACCTGCGCGCTTAGGGTGACTTCTCTGCGCGCGCGCTCACCCGCGCAGCTTGTTGGGAACAGTGGTGGCAACATGTTTCTGCCTCAAATCGTTTTGTGAGGCTTTCATCAGGGCCAAAGCACCCTGGCGGTATTCACACGCTAAGGCGCACCCTAACCTGTGGTGTAGAGAAACTGGTATGACTTACGGTTTGAGTAGAGCCTTCAGCATTAATGAAAGCCGTATGAATCAGTAGAAAAGAAAACATACAGAAAGACAGCACAAGTCACATAACAGTACATACATTGTGGTTTGCGTACTCGAAAAGTCCCAAGGTGACCATGCTCATGCCGTTTGTATGGTGCTCTTCATAGTGTCACTAGAGCCTTGAATCTAGAAAACTATAGTGCCTATCTGTGCTCGTGATGTGTATGTAATTAGCACTAACTCGTTGTGCTGTTCACGTGCCTTATTGAGGTGCCAAGCTCTAATTCTAGTGCTAGTCCCAAGTGATATGTGTGATCAAAAAGCGCGCTTTAGTCCTGCATGCCGACACGGACGTTGCCTGTCATTAAAAACAAAAACAAAAGGACATTACTAAACTATTAAAATCACAGGATATGAGCGAACGTGGAGCTTGCGGTATCCATAAAGTAGGGAGACTGAAAATACGGAATGGGTTTTTCAAGTGAAAAAACAATGTTACTCAAATCGCAAACGCTTGCTATTTAACACTCCCTCACAAGTGTTAACTAAATAAAACTTTTTAAATTCAATCCCTTGCGTCTTCCACAAGAACAAGCATTCCGGTCTAGTCTTCAGGGGCGTACATCTGACGCAGGCGCAAGCTGGGACTTCATTTTGTCACCGACTACGCGCCCCAAGCCTCCAGATGCTGTCCAGGACGCGTAGCTGCTTTAAAAACTGCCTGACCCAGCCTGGTGATGTCCACGGGGTCCTCAGGAAGGGAGTATGCAGGTTCTATATGGGCGCTGAGCTTTGGCTTTTTAAAGGTAAAATATAATGGCTACGATTTGAGTAACATTATTTTTTCACTTGATTTTACTTTGTGTGACTACAAGCAACTGCCCCTCACCAGGACCCATGGTGTAAGGTTACCTGATACCTTAAGTAAGCCCGACTCTCTCCGTATTTTCAGTCTCCCTACTTATGGATACCACGAGCCCCACGTTCACTCGTATCCTGTGATTTTAATAGTTTAGTCATGTCCTTTTGTTTTTGTTTTTAATGACCGTCAACGCCAGCGTCGGCCTGCAGAACTAAAGCGCGCTTTTTGATTACAAATATCATGTTGGAACTAGCACTAGAATTAGAGCTTTGTACCTCAATAAGGCAGGTGTGCTGCAAAATGTGTCAGTGCTAATGACATACACATCACAAGCACAGATCGGCAGTATAGTCTTCTAGATTAATCCTGTAGTGGCACTATGAAGAGCACCATACAAACAGCATGAGCATGGTCACCTTGGGACTATTCAAGTATGCAAACCACAATGTATGTACTGTTATGTGACATGTTCTGTCTTTCTGTATGTTTTTTTTTTCTTCACAGATTCATATGGCTTTCATTAATGCTGAAGGCTCTACTCAAACCGTACTGGTTTCCCTACACCACAGGTTAGGGTGCACCTTAGCGTGCGCATACCGCCGTGTTGCTTTGGTCCTGACAAAAGCCTTGCAAAAGGCGAATGGAGGCAGAAAGAGGTTGCCCACCCCCCTTTTTCTACACCACAGAGGTATCTGGTCAATTTAGCCAGTTTCTGAACCATCCACTGCACTGCTTTTATGTGGTGCCTAGTTCTCCACGAATAAAGTTTGTTTACGGACAAACTAAGCACTTTTTAAATCACTTTCACCATTTCATTAGAAGCGATACACAAACCTCAGCAGCAGATCATTCGCAGTCATGAGAACCTGAACTTTGGAATAAGGCATAAATGTCTGGGTCAAGAAAATTCCAACTTTCTAACATTGGTGACTTAAAACTTGACTTTAACATTAAAGAGGAATTTACATTCCAATTCATTAGAGTGTAAAAAGCATAGCTCTATCTACTCCTAAATCAAATGAAGCCCTTATTAAATGTAATAAGCTAACCCAGTGTTAGTCAATGGTAGAGAATGGCCTTTCAATAGTGAAAAATTACTTTAGGCATTTTTCACTGTGAGGACATGTAAAACTTAAATCCACATCTCCTACCTTTTAAAAACAATACATCCTGCCCTATGAGGGTTAGGGCCTACCTCTGGGTGACTTTTAAGTTTTATAAAGAAAACTTTAGGCTTAGCAAAATATTTTTTTTGCCAGGTCAGAATGGCATTCTGAAGTAGCAGGCCTGAGACTTGGTTTTAAAGGACTACTTTAGTGGGTGGCATAATGAGTGCTGCAGTCTCACTGATAATATTTCATTTACCGACTCTGGGTACAAGTAGTGCCATTTACTAGGGACTTACAAGTAAATTAGATATACCAATTAAGTGTAGTCCAACTTTACCATGTCTGAAGGAGAGGGCACTTCACGTTAGCTCTGGTTAGCAGTGGTAAAGGGCACTGCATCCTAAAGCCAGCAACAATGAATTCAGCAAAACCGGGGGGCTCATAGTAACAAGCATTTACAATGCAATGGTCTCGGCATTATTAAAGGTAGAGCTATTGGCATTGGCTAAATAAATAGCATTGTCATTTACATTGCCAATAGCTTAATCGTTAAATAAATGGCATTGTCATTAACAATGCCAATAGCTTAATCGCTCGCATAGGCATGACCTATTGCATTTACACCCACACAGAGCCACACACAAAGCCACCCACACAGAGTCATTCACATAGAGCCACCCACACACAGAGCCACTTACACAGAGCCACCCTCACACACACAGAGCCACCTACAGAGAGCCACCCTCACATAGACAGAGCCACCCACACATAGAGCCACCTACAAAAAGCTATCCACACAGAGCCACACACAGAGCCCTCCACACACACACACACAGAGCCCCCCACACACAGAGCAACACACACACACACACACAGAGCCCCCCACACACAGAGCCCCCCCCCCACACACAGAGCCCCACACACACACACACACAGAGCCCCCCACACACACACAGAGCAACACACACAAACACACACAGAGCCACACACACAGAGCCCCCCCCACACACACACAGAGCCACACACACAGAGCCACACACACACCGAGCCACACACACACTGAGCCACACACACAGAGCCACACACACAGAGCCACACACACACACAGAGCCACACACACAGCCACACCCACACACACACACAGAGCCACACACACACATAGCCACACACACAGAGCCACACACACAGAGCCACACAAACAGAGCCACACACACACACAGCCACACACACACAGTCACACCCACACACACACAGCCACACCCACACACACACACAGAGCCACACACACACACAGCCACACACACACACAGAGCTACATACACACAGAACCACACACACACACAGCCACACACACAGCCACACACACAGCCAGACAGAGGCACACACAGACAGACAGAGCCACACACAGACAGACAGAGCCACACACAGACAGACAGAGCCACACACAAACAGACAGAGCCCCACACACACAGACAGAGCCCCCCCCACACACAGACAGAGCCCCCCACACACAGACAGAGCCCCACACACACACAGACAGAGCCCCACACACACAGACAGAGCCACACACACACACAGACAGAGCCACACACACACAGACAGAGCCACACACATTCCACTACAAGGCCATCACATTTACTGAACTGAACCCTGAGGCTTTCACAGTCTGCAGAAACTGATTCGTTACAATATGAGTGCAAGGCTGGCTACCTGATAGCGTGCTCAAGGTAGCCGGTTGGGCACAACAGCCCCCTCTTTGTCATACTGTCGAAATGGCAGAGAACCACATTAATTTTATACAAAATACAAAAAGTAGGGTCCAATATCCCTTGCGTGTTAGTGGTCAGATTAGGGTAGTACACTAAAATTCTCTCACCGCTGGAAGCTTGCTCACTGTTCATAATTGCCCAAGTCATGTCCATGAACATTTATATTTAAAAATAGCATTTGCCATGCAATAGGTCTCACATTTACATTATTTTGAGCTATTGACATTGTAAATGACAGGTGTTTTTCTTTTTTAAAACATAAATAAAAGGCATAGTACAATGCCAATAGCTTAAACTCTTGTAAATGCCAGACCTATTGCATTGCATTTATACGAGTTTGAGCTAGGACAACTTTTCGAGGCGGAGAAAGAGGGGGGCTTATTTAGGGTTGTCAAAACAGCTATACATAACTGGAATACCTCAATTATTTAAACACAAGACTACGAGCGCTGTTTTGCCCACCCAAGAGCTGCAAGGAGGTGGGGGAGGGGAGAAAGGAGACGGACGTTATAGATGATAGACACCGTCCATGATGTGTTCAGTTAAGTTAAATATGCAGATTTCTCTTTAAAAACTGCACGAAATTGCACTGCATTCAATTTGTCTCTAGTTATTTTTGGCCTTCCCTGGCAAGTGTACATTTTGTTTAATCACATACACACTCTCTCCTACTGCAGAGATATAAAGGGACAGGCTGTAAGTAACTTAACTAAGTGGTATTGGTAAAGAGGCGGTTTTTTTGTGTTTGCTTGGATAGAAACGGAAAGCATAAAATATTATAAAAATAGAGTACCATGCGTCAAAACCACCGTAGGTGCAGCATCCGCAGACACACAATAATAAGCAGTATACATTGATCATTTAACAATTTGTGTGACTAAGTGCAAAAATACAACTGAAGCAGCATCATGCATTCCCTATGCAGTAACTACTCATGTCTTCTGCTCCAACCCGACCCAGCCCTTCCCTCCCCTCTCCCTCCCCGCCCTGCCCACGCTCCTCTGCTGTCCCTTCCCGATCGCCTTCTAAAGAAATAAAATAAAGGCGCGGCTCACTGAACTTTTCCCCCCAATATTTTATACTTTTAGTAAGCAGGCAGCATGTTGTCTGTGCTGCGCTGCTTATTAAAATAATAAAATATTGAAAAAGTAGAGTTTGACGAGCCATGCCTTTGTTTGGAGTGGGGTGAGGTGGGGCTTGCAGAGAGCACAACAGGAGTTTGGTGAGCGGTGCCATGTAAAAGAAAGGAGCGGCTCGTTAAACTTTATTTTTTCAATACTTTATGCTTTTAGTAAGCAGCGCAGCATGGTGTATGTGCCGCGCTGCTTATTAAAAACGTATAATATAATGGTGCTCCGATACTTGAAAAATTACACCAAAATGTTCAAACTTCAAGAGTCGGGAAGCCCACATAGCACAGCGGAGACTAGGCATGCAGGCAGGCAGCACTTACCACCGGCGGGCGCACTGGGATCACCGGAGCAGCCTCTGGCATGAATGGTTTGGGGCACACTTGCACACAAAACGTGCAGAACAAAAGGAAAGGCAGGCTGCAAGTGGTAAAACTCGGGGACACATTTATTCACACTAGAGAACGGGGGTGTCGCGGGTTTCAATTCTGGCAAAGCCAAATTATTTTTTTAGTCACCTAGGTCCGCTGTAACTGGCACCGCTGAAGGGCGCATATTTAACAGTTTTTACTCACAGTGCCACATAAGGATACTTAAACAAAATGGGGTCCCCGAAAGACACGTACAACACTTTAGGAAAGTAAGCGTATTACATGCTCCTGTAAGGCTGGGTCACCGAGATTAAACGTTTAACCTCATGAAGACAGACAAACACTTACACACAAACACCTCTATAACCGGAGCGCAACCAACTGAGCTGCAAACAACTCCATACATTTGTTTCACCCCCCAGGAGTGCACACTAGCACCCTCCAGCAGAGCAGAGGCATGCATGCAGGCCCCAGCAGAGCGGCAACAAGGCATGCATGCAGGCTCACACCCCAGCAGTGCACAGGGGTACATCACGCACCCCACCCCCTCTCCCAGCAGAGAGGAGACGGGGCAGGCAGCACTTTTCACCGGCGGGCTCATTGGGCTCTTCGGAGCAGCCTCATGGGCACAAATGGTTCAGGGCACACTCTCACACAAAAAGTGCAGAACAAAAAGAAAGGCGCAGCTGGCCATATGCGAAGCTGCAGCTCGGCATGCTGAGCTCCCTCAAGTTGCCATTGCGCAAATGAAAGAAAAATGTGCACAGAATCATGCCAAAGCGCATAACGGGCGCTTGTTAAAAACACAAAGTGGCGTGTCCGCCATTATTCAAATGGTAATTGAAAAAGCAGCTGGTCCTGCAGTCTGTACCCGTCCGCCGAAATCCAGCCCGTGCGGGTCAATGGGAGAGCAGAAACAAACCTAACACAACCACGTTTCTCCGTGGCGAGGCAGAAATGCCTCAGAGAAACACATGGTCATTTTGGGATTTGGGGGCGATTTTTTTAGGTTTGAGTGACTGAAGACGTCACAGATAGAAAGAACCTAAAAAACACTCCCCCGAATCCGAAAAAGACGGGGCTTAAAGGGAGTGACGCCCCTCTCCTCCAATGGCTGGCCAGCATTTACTAGGCCAGCCAATGGAGAAGAGGGGCGGGTTCCAAGCCCCCTCTAAGAAACATTAAATCTCGGGCTCCGCCCACTGCTACGCAGTGCGACGGTCCTCGACCTAAAAAGGATTGGGGAATATAATGCAAGGGATGTCAGGTCTAACAAGGTGCATTACTAGTCATCGGAAATTACTGTGAACTCAACATGGGATCCACGGCTACCAGCTATTGTGATCTCAGTGCTCCCTATCTCTCACTCATCCCTCCTTCATCACACTGTACAACTCTTGGATGCAAGATACTACTAGTTTACCCCTCTCGTTTCGCATGCAACACACCAAAATGCTTACTACATAGGCCCACAGCAAGTATCTGTCCAGCGAAACAGCCCCCAGTGGTGTAGCATGCTTCTCATCGATCACACACTTCAGTGCCTCACAATGAGCTATGAAGCACTACACAAAAGCGTTCAAGGCACTACACTACAGCGAACAATAGCCGGACTGGTGCTTGAGGATCTATTAATTTTAATCCATCCTCTCTTGGACCACCATTCAGAACCATAGGCTAATGGGGCCCCTCTTGAACAGTATTCAACTCTCCAAGGCTTCAGCCAGCCTGCCCTCCAGCTCTGTTTTCACTCTCCGATGTGGGCAGACGAACGATTTTATAGCTGCTTAGATTTCCTAGCAGTGCACATTCACGTTATTTTTTAATGAGGTCAGAATAAAATAATACTGTAAGCTAAACAGTTTTCTTTCATTGTGTGCTGGAAGGCTGTTCTAATTAACTTTTTAAAAAGCTGACACAAGTGTACGGTAGCAATTGAAATCCTCCAAATGTACTTACAGGCCGGCGCAGAGTGACAGCCTCACAGCGGGCAGCGGACACAAAGCACAGCGCGACAAAGACATCTTTCTCTCACGATTTCCCAGGTAATATATGACTCAGAGGTGTCAAAAGAAAAGGTGCCTGCCAAATAAGCAGTGCTAGAGAAATAATCACTAAAAAGATATGAGCAATTGGTTACAATGATGCAGCATAGTTAACTCTTAACGCCTCTGTTAGTATGCTGGGGCGCTTGTTTGCATGAACCTCTAAGTCACACATGTTATGTTATGTTATGTTATGTTATATTAATTTATTATGCGCACAGATACTCCAGCCAAGGAGCGTCCTGTCGCAGAGACAAGGTAAAATATAACACAACAGGAGAGTGAAAAAACATAGAAACAGCTAAAACAGGAATGTTTTTATGGCCCTCCGGAAAGTCAAGAGGTCCTCCATCAGGCGGATTTCAACAGGAAGGGAGTTCCATGCTTGTACACTATAGCTCCCGACTCGAGGTATTTCATCTGTAACTACAGGTATTTCTGGAAAAGTGATCAGTCAAGAAGCCAAGCAGGCCACACTATGAAACAGGATGGGGAGTGAGTTGTTACAAATGAATGGAAGAAAATATCAGATTGAGAGGTATGATTGATGGCAGCTAGTGATTGATAGTGGAAGGACCACAAATACTTAGAAGTCGCAGCAAAGCATATGTGTTTGTAGAGGCTCCGGGAAAGACATTTTGGGTTCTTGGTATGGGGTGGGTTTAAGGGTGTAAGAGCATTGTTAGGGCAAATGATGAGCGTTCTATCACTCGAAATAATAATAAGGGGGACTTGGAGATTCTTAGAGCAGACAAAACATGATTTTGAAACATGAATGACGCCTGCTTGGGTAATGTCCAAGGAAATGATATCAGCCTCCTTGTTAGGCATTAGTAAAAATTAAGGGGCATATTAGCAAGGGCAATATCACTGCTTTAGCGGGACTTTTTCCCGCTAAAGTGGCAATATTTTTATCGCCCTATCAGCAAGCTGTCGCTAACAGCAGTTAGCGACAGCTTTTAGGCGATAGCGACTGGTTTGGGGCCCGCTTTGCATGTCAGCGATATTTATCGCTAATGACATGCAAAGTGGGCGTACCCAAACTGTTAGCGACTGAAAGCATTCGCTAACACAGCTATCGCCTATTAGCAATACCCTCAATGCAATAAAAAAAAACACGCGCTAACCGCGATTAGCACAAAGATTTTACACCTGGTAAAAACCTCACTTAGTCATATTAGTCAATGGGAGGTGGATTCTACGGCTAAGTCCCCACCTGCCTATTACCGAGATTTTCCTTAGCGATAGGATTTTTATTGCTGGAAATCTCATGTTAAACATGGGTTTCGCCTCTATCGCTGGATTTTATATCGTATTGGAGATAAACGTTGGTAATACTGCGTTATCTCTGCAATAAAATCCAGCGATAGGAGGTGATAAAAGAATTCACGCTAAGCGAGGTTTGTGATAATTATTGCAAGTTGTTGCTAATAGGCCCCCTAAATCCCACAGATCAAATTCCCGTATGTTTTGGAATTTCACATTACGTGTTACTAACTGAATGTGCCATTACGCCACTTCCAAAATTACGCACCATTCTCAGTTAACATTTGCAGCGAATGCATCATTCCTGGTAAAATATAACGTGCACGCACCGGAACAATGGAACTTGAGCCACTGTTGTTCGTGGTGCTTTTCTTGTGCATTATTTTTATAAAAAAAGTTTTCTAGTACATTTCGTGCTAAAATATAGCACTGAATAACAGATTTGTCTTTTGTGTAATTTCGCACAATGTTGCCAACATTTTGCGTAATTACGTGAAAGCAAAATATATGCCTATCACACACCCTTACTACTTTAAGCCTGTCATGCAATGTCATTTGATTCAATGGTCGATTGATTGATTGTTGTTCTTATGACACTCAGTGATGCAGCAAAACATGTGGCTGAGTGAACTTTAGTAGACTGCAGCTCAACAGGAGAAGGAACACCACACCCATCCAGAGCCACAGAAGCAGGAGACCTTGAAGAATGAAAGAGTGCATGATGGTGGAACTGAGAGCCTGGAAGGAGCACATGGTCCAAACTTTCTGCATAGTTGGATAAAACCAGAAGAATTAGTGGGATGTTGGTCATGCAAAAAGCTTTTTAGGATAGGATTGTCCCCTGCAAAGTTATTAGGCACGTGCCCCTGCCTCGAGTGACTGGCTGCATGGAAATCTAGTATTATTTTGGGCCAGGTATGGCACTAATCTATTGTTTGTGCAAAGACAGGCCTAGGACTGCCCCTAGGACTCATCTTGTGACTTGGAGCAGTGCACCATGCGTACCTTCATACTGTCATCAAGATACTTGAGCTGACATTAAATCTGTATGTTGAGTTCTTGTGCGTGTATATTGGCCCTGTGATACCTGCATGGGAGTAAGAATTTCTGCATTGTGAGTCGAGTATTGAAGCCAGTAGTATCCATATGGATGCACTGATTTCACATGGCACCAATTCAAGCATGAGGACAGCTTTTCCTGACATTGGAAGTCTATAGCCTGAATCCCTGGGGCAGGAAATTGATCCATACAATGAAGTGAGTAGGTTGAAGTAAGGGCTACATTTAAAAATTCAATGAAGACTTTGTAGCAATGGGCTGCTAAACAGGTCTTCGTGTATACCATATACATACCACAGTGGCCATAGTTTCATATGTTTAAATAAAAATACACAAAAAGCCATACATCACTGAGCATAAAGGTGTATTGTTACAAATTATAAATCATTAGATGCTTCACAAACCAAGAATATTAAACTAAATTCAGATATAATTATGCCAAAAACACTTTTGGAAATTCAGTAAACTGAAAATTGCATTAATGAAAATAAAAACAAATCATAGAAAAAAGATACATTTAAAAGTGTGCAACACAAATCTACTACAACTTGCAGTCTTTTGTATAATGTGAGTTATTATTCCCTTAAGCAGCCCGTGCTATCCCCAGTGAAGGTTTGTGTTATTCCAATGTAACCCACTATCCTTAGCACCTGGTTAGGATTTTCATGGCACGCTCCTTAGTTTAGCCTTAATCCTGTGCATTTCAGAGGCGCTCGAAGACAATGCTGTTGTGTATGTTGATTGAATGATGAGTTCTGAACTCTTGACCCTCACACCACCTGTCTGAGAAACCTTGGACTGCTCTCCCTTACGACCCTCGGAGTCAAATATAAAAACGCTTGTACTTGATATGGTTCCAGCACAGTAGCAGGAAAGATCCCAGGACACCAGTGGAAAATGATCTCAATTACCATGGTTAGGGTTCAGCAGTCAGGCACTGTGCCCTTTTCCCCCAAATGGTGTCTGACTATTGACAGCAAATGATTTAGATCTGTAGGTGTCAGTTCCAACGTTCTCAAACATAATATTAAATTACGTATAAGACCTGTACAATGGCAGATCAAAGGTTGGTGAAATTAGACCACAACACTCTATTAAGGTATCTGTTTCGGTATAAAGGGTGAAGGGATCCCCCAAACAAGAATATGGAGGTCCTTGTTAGTTTTTTAACGCTCAGTTAGGAAACTGGGTGGTAAGGAGGAAATTGTCAGGCATTCTGGGGTAGATGCCATGTTAAATTCCAAGGGAGAGTGTGTTGATGAATGAGGCTCTCTTAGCCTCTTAGAACAGTTTTCCCAAATCACAACATTGAGTGTGATGCCATAATCCCTTTACAGCGAACTCCCACAAGAAATAGACCCCCATTTTCAAAGGTAGCACTATCACCAATCCAAGAGTTATCTTCTTTAGAGGGTTAAAACTAAATGAAACTTTGAACTTGCAGTTGGCTCTCCAGACAGCTAAGGTGGGGGAAGAATGTAAGGCCAGGGAGTTTGTGAAGGAAAGATTAAGATTAAATCATCAGAAAGTGAAATGGACAAGAGGAGTAGGTAAGAAATGAAAGAAAAATGGAGAGGAAGGAGAGGTAAAAGTATAAGGAAAGAGAGGAAAAGGAAGGAAAGAGAATTGGAGAAAGAAAGAAAAATCTCAAGATTGTGCAGAAAGGTAAACCATGGAATGGCGATTCCTCCTTCAACTTAGCAGATGCACTGCAAAGATTCCAAAAGAGTTTGTCTAAAGCCTGCAATGGACTGTTTGGTGTCTCAAAAATACCCCCTGTTACAATCTTGATACATTTAAGTCAGAAACTGTTCTGCAAGATGGAAGTACCACTTTACAGCATAGGTCACTCCAGGATCACTCTCCTCTATTGTCATCTTCCATGGGGTTCCTCACACCAGGAATTAGGCCAGCACCTCCTCCTGGACAATTTCTCCTGCTGGAGGTTCAGGAACACATCTTCCTTCTCCCCAGGCAGGCAGGACCCTGAGCTTTTTAGGCAGACCCTCCACTCCTTCTCCTCTTCTCCTCCTCCAGCTGAAACTGTTCACGTTAGGTGATTTCGTCTCACCTCTAGGAGACTGGCTGCCAGGTAGGCACCAGCAATAGTTGCACAGCACCTCTTCGAGTACACTGTGGATCGCACTCTTCCTTGGTCAAGAAGAGGTTTGAAACAAGTGGGATTACTTGTAGCCTTCCTTTATGCACACTTTATAGACAAAGGTCGTGCATCCACTGTATGAGGCTTCAGAACTAGGTTGGGTTGCTCACTTTCGAATGTCATTTTCAGACACAATCTTTGTGAAAATTGATGGTGCTCAGGTAGTATTGGGACTGGCTTCCAACAGGTGTATCCACAACATAGAAACAACGTAATGCAATGTATCTGCACCTAGATGTCATCAGCCTTCCCAAAGCAGTATTCACATGAGCGGGTTCTAAACGGTCTATTTTTGGTACAAAGTCACCTTTGTAAACTCACTTTATAGCATCATTGCTTTTTAACTTCTTGTTGTTTTAATCTGATTTTATGCATCTTATTTTTAAACTTTTTCTAATTCGTATTTTCTTCTGTTTTTGTAAAAGATTTTAATTCATCATACAATAAAGTATTTCAGAGCATCAGAACAGATATAAAAAGACAGACTCTGCCTTCAAACAGCCTTACCTTGAACAACAGAAACTGGAGTTGTACCCCTCAACCCTACCTTCTACCAAATGACAATGGGCAATAAGAAATAGCCAGCCGTCTTTTGCTATTAATGCCACATGTGATTTTTAAAGGGAACCCTATAGTCATCCTCTTCACATTACTGTCTCAGTAACTTCCAATGTCTGGGGGAAGGTGTCCTCATCTTCCATCTTGTGCCATTCTAAATCAAGGAATCTGAAATATAATCCACTGGTCTCAGTATTCAGTCTCACACAACACAGAGTCCTTCTACTATACATGTGCAACATGTGTGCCGGACACACACTGCATTAACATAAGCGCATAATACCAGTGCAAGGTTCTGGATTTCACAAAACAACGGAACTTACAAAAGTAGGTTAGTAGTTTGCATTCATCATACATGAAAAAATCTGGTGACATTATAGATTTAAAACACAGTAAGCTGACACCACTGCTTAATGTGATTTAACCAAGGTATGAAATGCAGTCCCTTGTTTACTATGAGAGCACATTTAGTGCTTCCCTCCAGCTAAGAGGACAGATCCTGTCCTAGGCCTCTCCACACATGCTAGGTTAGTGTGATGTCAATGCCAAAATGAAATCAGGATTTCAGTTTCACATGCAGTCGAACACTCAGGACAGGGGTTTATATTCCCATTCCAGCAGGTAATGTACCAAAAGAAAGTGCTGCTTGGTGAGGTTGAGGAAACCAGGCTGTTTGTTGAAGCTGCAGAGAAGATGTCGTATTGTATTTTGAGCATAATGAAGTCTGTTCGGCAGCAACACTGGGAAGACATGCATTGAGTGTTGTCCTGTTTTCATGTTGTAAAGTAAGTGACCTCGATCATATGGAGGTCTGCTTTCTTTCAATATGTCTGTTAACACAGTAACATTTCACAAATAGGCCCTATTTAAAAGGGACCACTTAACTCTGTTGGGGTGGGTAATGGCAGTTACTGTCCATTTGGGAGTTTTCAAATCTGCAGATGTATCATGGATATGTTTCTGCCACTGAAAGAATAGGGTAAATTGAGGAATAATTGGAGGAATCAGATACAGAATTATTGACTTCACAGTAGTTCTTCATTTTCATTAACTCCAGGTGTGTGAACATAAAAGGTAGGATCAGGCAACATTTAAATCATGCTGGCATCATGTGTGTAATTTCGGGGATTGCTTATGCTTGTTACATGAAATTTCTGAAATAAAACCACGCTGCATAATGGCATGCCTATTCCCTTAAAGTTAACAGCAAGTGGGTGAGAATAACACACATTGCCCTTTGTTTTTCATGCTGTTTCTTATCACCAAATATGTCTGTGCGTCAAAAATTGATGTGAGTGCGGATTTTGCTCTAAAATATAGAGGTAAATGACAGATATGCAGGTTTCATTATGCCTAATTTCATGTAATCTTCCTGAAATTTCAGGTCATTACACAAAACAAGTAATGCTGATTTCACACACCCCTAATAAAAATCCTCACATTTGGGGCACATATAATGAGGCCCATTGTGTGGTGTTTCATAGTGAACAAAATACAGAACATCGTAAGAGCAGCCAGGAGCTTTTACAATTTACAGTTAAATGTCTATGATTTCAAATGTTGAAGCATAAACAGTCCATCACAGGACATTTGAAACACCCTGCCACATTATGTGTTGAGAAGAAATGCTATTTCTTCCACAAGATAGAAATATAGATGGTGGTTATTATCTTCATCAGACTAGTCACAATGCACTGGTCTGAATTGCTGATCCAATGACAGAGATGCACTGTTCTGCACTTCTTCATATCCACGGCCAACCATGTACAATAGGATAATGATGGTTAACAGTAGATCCAAAGAAGGGTAAATGAGATAAGCAAGAGAACAGAGACTCTAAATATCACCATTCTGACTTGTCATTCTCCTGGTGGGGATGACTACTGGGTTGTAGTGGATTTCTAAAAACAAGATTGATATCTTAAATACCATATCTCTGTACATAATCATAAAGCATTTGCTTAAAGAAATTATATATGTCCAGAATATCCTTATACCTTAGTTTTAGACCTGGCATCCTTGGCATGGTTTTAGACCTAACTTTTTGCATCTGACCTCCCCTTTGCTGACTTTGTTTGTCCCTCTCCTTTAAAAATGGTAGAATTGGCTTAACCCCAACAGGCATATTTAATTTACATGTAAGTCCCTAGTAAAGTGGCACTAGCTATGCCCTAGGTCGATAAATTAAATGCTACTAGTGTGCTGCAGCACTGATTGTGCCATCCACTTAAGTAGCACCTTAAACATGTCTCAGGCCTACCATTGCAGCCTGTGTTTGCAGCTTTAAACTGCCATTCCGACCTAGCAAAATAAACCTTTTGCCAGGCCCAAATCTTACTTTTTAATACATATAAGTCATCCCTAGGGTAGGATGTGGACAGCTCATGTGGCGGGGTGCAATGTAGTTAAAAAGAAGGACAAGTACTTTTAAGTTGTAGTAAAAAGAATCTTAAATTCGTTTTTCACAACTGAAAGGCCTACTGCTCCCATAGGATAACACTGGAGTTACCTTATATCATTTATTAAACTGTAATTTCCAAATGGAAACAGGTAGCCAGTTCATGTTTGATGTCTTTAAAATAGTAATGAAAAAATGTAACTCATGTGAAGTCAGATTTTAAATTCCAATTTTGAAAATGTAACTTTTAGAAAGTTGGCATTTTTGCCTTAGCCGTTTGGTGCCTATAGCCTGTCACTTGACTACGTGTAGTTAGCATTAGAGCTTTGTGTGTTCCCCTAGAAAGCCACAAGCAAAAGGGAGGAGCTCCAACTTAAATGGGCTGTGCCCTGCCTCCACATAAAAGGACTGCATGCCTCCTGTAGTTAGTCTGGAGCCATGGCGAGGAAGGCAGGGCACCTGTGTACATCAAAGGCAAGCTTCTAGAAGCTTCTCCCACTTCAAAAGCAAAACTGGGTTTAAATATTGGACCTCAGAAATCAGCTCTTGAGTACCCCTTTGGGCCTGTTGATACCAGGAAGAGGGACAGCTATGCTGCTGAAAGGATTGCCACTCTGCTGGACTGTTGCTCTGAAGGACTGCTGCCCTGCTGTGGTCACCACCTGCCAGCTGCCCTATTGCCAGGATCCCAGAGTGATTCAAAGTGCTTGTTGGCTGACCTCCTGAATGAGCCTCAGGGATTGAAGGCTCCAAAAAGCTCGACCACAGCACCTGTACTCTGCTATCTGTGCGTCTACCCTGCCAAGTGGTGCCACCCCAGGCCTGGGCTCCATGGAAGTAAGCCTAAGGAGCTCTACCAGCCTCTGTGGATCCAGGGAAAC